>NC_052083.1:26143544-27562919 GCF_015852505.1 Tachyglossus aculeatus
GCACTGGCACTTTTCCCTTTACTAGTGTCCATGGCCCAGTGGACTTGGAATCAAGAAGCCTGGGTTCCAATCCTGGCTCCGCCACTGGCTGCTGTGTGACCTTGGACAAGTCATCTAACTTTTCTGTACCTCAGTTTCCTCATCTGTAAAATGGAGATTCAATCCCTGTTCTCCCAGCCCCTTAGACATAGAGCCTCCTGAGGGATAGACACTAAGTGCGATCTGATCATCCTGTGGGTACCCCAGCCTTTAGCATAATGCTTGGCACAGAGTAAATTCATTCAATTCAATCATATTTATTAAGTGCTTACTGTGTACAGAGCACTGTACTAAGCACAGGGGAAAGTACAGTACAGCAATAAAGAGTGGCAATCCCTGCCCAAAATAAGCTCACAGTCTGGGGGGGCCTGGGGGAGAATGCTTAACGAATACCACAATTTTTACTCCCAATCATTCTGCCTCATTTCCCCCTGCCTCCGGATTTCACCAAGTCCCTGGTCCCTGGGGGATCTTGGGCATGTTGGGATGTATGTGTTGGGGGTGGGGGTTGAGGAGGAAAGAAGAAATTGGCTCCCTGGGGAGCTCGGTACTTCCCAGCTCCATCTTCCAAAGAGACCTACAGACATGGCTCCTGTTCCCTCTCTGACAGCCATCTTATGTTCTGGTGTAGATGTCCCCGGAGCAGAGCAGCAAAGGGAAATTCAAAGCCAAACGCAGAAATCTCTAAGCCGGTATGCTGCAGACGGACTTCGGACTCTGTGTATCGCCAAAAGGGTATGGAAATGGGGTTCTGTGGAGGGAGTGGGGGTCAGCAGGCATCAGCAGTCTCGGGGGCTAGACTCTCTGTGGCTTTTTCTGGGTTCCTCAGGGCGGACCGCACTCCTCTGGCCTGAACAACCAAAAAAGTGCTTTCTTCAAACAGGTCCTAGGGCAGGAGGAGTACGCCTGTTGGCGGAAAAGCCATCTGGAAGCGGAATCCACAGTGGAAAACCATGACGAACTTCTGTTTCAGTCTGCAGTCCGTCTGGAAACCAACCTGCATCTCCTAGGTAACCACCCTGGAGCTTGGCTCACATCCGTGGGGAAAAGCATGGCCTCATGGAAAGAGCATGGGCCTAGGAATCAGAGACCTGAGTTCTAATCCTGACTCTGCCGCTTGTCTGCTGGGCGACCTTTGGCGAGTCATTTCACTTCTCTGTGCCTCAGTCTTCTCGTCTGCAAAATGGGGATTTTTCTCCCACCTTGTCTTGTCTTATGCTGTCACGTCGTCTCTAACCCGTAGTGATTCCATGGTCACATCTCTCCCAGAATGCCCCACCTCCATTTGCAGTAATTCTGGTAGTGTAGCCATAGAGTTTTCTTGGTAAATATCCATAAGTGGTTTACCATGGCCTCCTTCTGCACAATAAACCTGAGTCTCTGCCCTCGACTCTTTCCTATGCCACTGCTGCCCAGAACAGGGGAGTTTTAGCTTGTAACAGATTGTCTTCCACTCAGTAAGCCACTGCCCAAGCTAGAAATGGAATGGGTAGGCCTCTCCTTGACTCTTCCTCCCTTGGCTGAGTCCTAGAAACTCTCCAGATGTGACCTGAGAGGGGGTTTTCCCACCTACTTAGAATAATAATAATTGTGGCATTTGTTAAGTGCTTACTCTGTGGCAGGCACTGTACTAAACTCTCAAGTGGATACAAGAAAATCAAGTTGTTCACAGTCCCTTGTCCCATATGGAACTCATCGTCTCAATCCCCATTTTCCAGATGAGGTAACTGAGGCCCAGAGAAGTGAAGTGACTCACCTGAGGTCACACAGCAGACACAATGGTGGAGCTGGGATTAGGACTCATGGCCTTCTGACTTCCAGGCCTGTGCTCTAACTACTACACCATGCTACTTCTCAGACTGTGAGCCTCCTGTGTAACAGCGACTGTGTCCAATCTGAGAGTCTTCTATCTACCCAGCATTTAGCACAGTTCTTGGCATGTAGTAAGCAATTGAAAAATGCCATAAAAGATGTTCTTGGTCGAAGAAAATTGGCTTTGGAGCTCCATCCCACAGCGGGAGTGGGAATATCCCAGATCGGCTCACTGGAGGGAGGAGCTGGCCCAGAAGGCGATTGCCTGGAGGATGAGGCCGCCACCTCCCTGGGAAGGCCAGCTGGCTCGCCAAACAGTAATGGTGGGACTTTTGCTTCCCAGAGCCCTAGAGGCATCAGAACCTTGGGCTGCAGCTCATCCCACAGAAGAGCTGGGTCTCCAGGTAGCCACCCCCCAGACCCCACCTCCCAACCTCTGGGACAACTGTCCCGCTGCCCAGAGGCCGGCCACTGCCCCCCAACCCCTTCCCAAGAGGCCCCCATGACCACCACCCAATCCCTGTGTCAAGTCCAACTCTTTATTTGCATTAACGTTTGCCTCCCCGGCTAGACTGTAAGCAGAGAACATGCCTCCCAACTGTGTTGTATTGTACTCTCCCAAGTACCTAGCACAGTGCTCCGCACACAGTAAGTGCTCAATTAATGCCATCAATTGATTGACTGATCGATCTGGCTGTCCAGGGAACCACGGCATGCTCTCTGCTACTTATAAGGGAACCAGCTTGATCAGGAACAAAACAACTTGCACCTCCATGTTAGAGGAAGCCAGGGGGAGGATTTTCAGGAATTGTCCTGGATGCTGGAGCAGTGGGCGGAAACCTGGGTGGACACACTGGCTGGAAAATGGGGAAGAGAACACAACTTCTGGTTGGGTCCCTCCCTGGATCAGGACCAAGCAGGAAGTCTTGTAGTAGTTTGGTATTTCCTCCTCCCTTTGGTACTCTTTCCTCTTACTGTTCATCCCCAGAAATAACCCTCCTGTTCACGGTTGAGAAATAATGTGCTTGACGCCATCTGCTGGGATGGTTGGTGTCCAAGGCTGGATACGGCTTGTGCGGGGTTCTCTTGGCCGCTGAACCTGGTCCAGACCTTTCTCTCCTTAGGCCACCCCTGGAGAAATTCACCCTGCTCCTGTGACAGCTAGGGCCAACACCCATATGACATATTCAGTGTTTGGAGAAAGGGACAACAAAGAGGCTTCCAGCGCTTCTGTGCCAGTGTGATAAAAATGAGTAATCGAGGGGTTTGTTGAGTGCTTACTATATAATAATAACAATGATAGCATTTGTTAAGTGCTTACTATGTGCAAAGTACTGTTCTAAGCGCTGCGGGGGATACAAGGTAACCAGGTTGTCCCACATGGGGCTCACAGTCTTAATCCCCATTTTTCCAGATGAGGGAACTGAGGCACAGAGATGTTAAGTGACTTGCCCATAGCCACACAGCTGACAAGTGGCAGAGCCAGGATTAGAACCCATGACCTCTGACTCCCAAGCCCAGGCTCTTTCCACTGAGCCACGCTAATCACTGTACGAAGGACGGGAGTAAGACTAGTGTAATCAGATGAGACACAGTCTCCATCCCTCATGGAGACCTGGCCAACCCAGTGGCCATCCTGCTTTCAGGCACCAGTCAGCAAAAGGTTTTCACCTCCCCTGTTCATGTGGTCAGGTGTGACTGCCGTTGAGGATCGCTTACAGGACGGGGTCCCAGAAACCATCGCTACCTTGTGCCGGGCTGGGCTGCACATCTGGGTTCTGACCGGAGACAAACAGGAGACAGCCCTTAACATGGCTTACGCCTGCAAACTCCTGGATCGGGACGAGAATGTCATCACTCTGAACGCCGACTCCCAAGTAGGCCGCGGAGGGGAGGGCAGGGCCTGGCACCCTCACCTGCTAACGGATGCCGCGGGGCGGGGGTTGGGGGTAATCTGGGCATCAGACAGTGCTTTGCACATAGTAAGCACTTAATAAATGCTATTATTATTATTATTATTATTATTATTATTATTATTATCAGATGCTGGCAAGTCCAGGCTGATTTATCTTGCCCTTTCCTTATGGGCCTGTCTGTTTTCCCCACCTCCTTCCTCGCTGTTAGATTGTGTCAGTTGGGGCATGGGTTGTGGGTCAGAGTGATTCTTCCTTCACCTGAGTTCCTGGCAAGTGCCCCCATGCTTTTGGCTATCTGGCCTCGACTACCCCTGAACTAGCCCCACCTTGGGGCCCTAATAAAGCCCAAGCTGTGGTTCCCTTCTGGCTAATACAGGAGCACTGTGGCCAATTGGAAAGAGCACTGGCCTGCATTGTAATCCTGACTCTGCCACTCTCCTGCTTTGTGACTTGGGGCAAGTCATTTAACTTCACTGGGCCTCAGTTTCGTCAAGTGAAAAATGGGGATTAAACTCCCATTCCCCCTTCCTCTTAGACTGTAAGCCCCAAGTGGGACAAGATCTATGTTCAATTTGATTATCTTCTATCCACCCCAATGCTTCGCATATGGACAAACTTCACCAGTGCCTCAATTATTATTATTATTATTATTCTATGATATAAACAAGTCCCATGTCAATTTTAAGCCCACTTCTGTGCTTTTCCAAGTCACTTCTTATAGGATTCCAGGCAAAAAACATCTGTGGATCTTTCCAAGCTAGGATGGCTTGGAAGCAGGATAATAATAATAATAAATATGGCATTTGTTAAGCACTTACTATGTGCCAGACACTGTACTAAGCGCTGGGGTGGATACAAGCAAAGCAGTTTGGACACGGTCCCTGTCCCACATGAGGCTCACAGTCTCAGTCCCCATTTTCCACATGAGGTAACTGAAGCCCAGAGAGTTGAAGTGACTCAACCAAGGTCACACAATAGATAAGTGGAGGAGCTGGGATTAGAATCCATGACCTTCCTAATCCCAGGTCCACATTCTGTACAGCCTAATCTAAAGGGGCCTAGTAGTGAAAACTCAGAGTATCCAGGAATAGAGAGGGGGAAGGCAGAGCCAGGGTAGGAGAGAGGAGGAGGAACAGAGAGTAGGAGAGAGAAAAGTAAGGTGGAAAGGGGTGTGAAGGGGGAAAAGGAGAGGGAGAGGGGGCAAAGAAATAGGGAAGAAAGGGAGAGGAGAGAGACAAAGTCATAGGGACATTTCTCTCTCCCTTCTCCCTGCCCTTATGCCTAGGTGGTGTGTTAGCTGAGATAGTGACTGTATCCCTCATAATAATAATAATTATTATTATAATGATGGTATTTGTTAAGCGCTTACTACGTGCAAAGCACTGTTCTAAGTGCTGATGAACTGGTGGATCCTGGGCCATGCTTGGGCACTGCTGTAATTCCATTCCCACTGGAAGCCACCACTGTTGTATTGTACTCTTCCAGGTGCCTAGCACAGTGCTCTGCGTACAGTAAGTGCTCAACAAATACCACTGATTGATTGACTGGTTGATGTAAGGCCCAAAGTGGGCCACTTTAGCCACAGCAGTGTCTGCTGCCTCCATTGAACGGGAAGAGGAAGAGGCCTTGCTTTGGCCTGGCCACTACTGCCCAACTACTCCACCTCCAGAGCTGAAAGATGTGCTAGAGGGAGCTGTCATTGGCTTTTTGAGGGCAAGACAGTTCCCCCAAATACATGCCTGGCCCACTTACTCTTCACTAAAAGAACCCACTGCCCCAGGACGAGAGACAGTGCGGGAGGGCCGGAGGTCTGCAGAGAGCCGTTTGTAGGTCGGGAGGAAGGGGGTGGGGGCGGGGTGTCAGAGGCTGCAAGGGGAAGGATCCTTGAGCCGAGATTCATTCATTCATTCAATGGTATGTATTGAATGCTTACTGTGTGCAGAGCACTGTATTAAACACTTGGAAAGTACAATTTGGCAACATATAGAGACAGTCCCTACCCAAAAGTGGGCTCATAGTCTAGAAGGAGGAGACAGGCAGCAAAATAAAACAAGTAGACAGGTGTCAATACCATCAAAATAAATAGAATTATAGATATATACACATCATTAATAAAATAGAGTAATAAATATGCACAAATATACAAAAGTGCTTTGGGGAGGGGAGAAAGGTAGGGCAGAGGGATGGAGTGGTGGTAATGGGGAGGAGGAGCAGAGGATAAGGGGGGGCTCAGTCTGGAAAGGCCTTCTGGAGGAGATGTGCTCTCAGTAGGGCTTTGAAGGGGGGAAGAATGCTAGTTTGGCAGATTTGTGGAGGGAGGGCATTCCAGGAGTCGAGCTGGACTCACCCATGCACGGGATCCGGCAGGAAGCTGGTCAGCCTGGGGCTTATCCCAGCCCGCAGTCAGGAGGTGGGAAGGTCAGAGTCCCATCCTGTCCCATCCCGTCCCACTCTCATGCCCCTTCTCCATCTGTGGCAGGCGGCCTGCTTGGCCCTGCTGGACAAAGAGATTGGCTTCACGGGCTGTGGGACCTGGCCGGGCCTGGTGATCGACGGGAGGACCCTGGCCTACATCCTGGACCAACACTTGGAAGACAAATTCCTGTCCGTCGCCAGGCGGTGCCGGGCCGTGCTCTGCTGTCGCGCTGCCCCGCTCCAGAAGAGCCTCGTGGTCAAGATGGTCAGAAGCAGGCTCGGAGCCATGACCTTGGCCATAGGTAAACCAGGCCTTCCCAAGGGGCAGGAGAAACACACTTCCTGGAAAATGCCTTCCTTTTGGAACAGTGAAATTTCCTCCCTCATGAGACGAGAAGCTTTTACCCCCCAGGAGCTATGCCGGATTTGTTTACTTTCATTGCATTTAAAAATGTGACACTAAGGAATTAATTCGCCTCAGGGAACAAATAGAAACCATGTAACTATCTGGGCTCCCTCATATTCAGAGATGGGGCTCCTCTGAATAGCACCCCGTGGAGCAAATCAAGCCCGCTAGAATAGTAGTGACATTTTGCCCTGCACTATAAGCAAGGGATGCTTGCCTTGGGCAGAGCTTGCTTGGTGCCATTTTAAATGATAAATTATAGATTATAAATTATTCATTTATATTAATGTCTGTCTCCCCCTCTAGACTGCAAGCTCATCGTGGGCAGGAAATGTCTACCAGCTCTCTTGTATTGTACTCTCCCAAGAACATAGTAGAGTGTTCTGCACACAGGAAGCGCTCAATATGTAACATTGATTGGCTTGATTAATAACAGTAATAATAATAATAATGGTATTTGTTAAGCGCTTGCTATGTGCCAAGCACTGTTCTAAACTCTGGGTAATCAGATTGGCCCACGTAGGGCTCATAGTTTTAATCCCCATTTTACAGATAAGGTAACTGAGGCACAGAGAAGTTAAGTGACTTGCCCAAATACACAGCTGATAAGTGGTAGAAGTGGGATTAGAACCCATGACTTCTGACTCCCAAGCCCGGGCTCTTTCCACTGAGCCACGCTGCTTCTCTGATTATTTTCCAGTCTTTCTCTGGTAGTTGTAATAACATCTATTAAGTGTTCACTTTGTGCAGAGCACTGTCCTGAGCGCTGGGAGAGAATAGAGAGGGGAATCAGATGCACTTCCCATCCCTTGCGGGGTTCACCGTCACAATCTCCTGATCTTCCAGAAACCTGTGCTCAGGGAGAGTGAAAACTTCCTCGTGTTACAGCCCAGGCAGTTGCTGCTACCAGGACCCTATGATGTTTCCATATTGCTTAGGTCTTCACTTTGTTCTATCTATAAGACATTTATTCCCTCCTCCCTGCTTGTGAAAGTCCTATTTCAGTTCACTAGGTACTGTTCGAAGCATTTGGGAAATGATAGGTTCTCTCCCCTCAGGGAGCTTGAAATAATAATTGTGGTATTTGTAAAGTGCTTACTATTTGCAAAGTACTGTACTAAGCGGTGGGATAAATACAAGATAATCAGATCCCACTTGGGGCTCAGAGTCAAAAAAGGAGGGGAAAAGGTATTGAAACCCCATTTTGAAGATGAGGGAACTGAGGCACAGGGAATCAATCAGTCAGTCAATCAATGGTATTTATCGAGCACTTACTATGTGCAGAGCACTGTACTAAATGCTTGGGGGAGTATAATACAACAGAATTAGTGGACATGTTCCCAGCCCATAACTAGAGAGGTTAAGTGATTTGCCCAAAGTCAGACAGCAGAGTATGCAATGGAGCTGGAATTAGAACCCAGGTCCTTTGACTCCTAGGCCTGTGCTCTTTCCACTTCAACATGTTGCTTCTCTAATACAATCCAATGAGGAGATGCTTTGATAATAATAACAATAATAATAATAATGGTATTTGTTAAGTGCTTACTATGTGCCAAGCACTGTTCTAAGTGCTGGGGTAGATACAAGCCAATCAGGTTGTCCCACATGGGGCTCACAGTCTTAATCCCCATTTACAGATGAGGTAACTGAGGCACAGAGAAGTTAAGTGAGTTGCCCAAAGTCACACAGCTGACAAGCAGCAGAGCTGGGATTAGAATTCACGACCTCCGACTCCCAAGCACGGACGCTTTCCGCTAAGCCACAGTGCTTCTCATGATAAGATAATTTGCAGATAGGAGGAAGAGAATGAAAAAATGGATTTGCAGAGAAATAAGCGCTTAAAAAGTAGAGAATTTATGATAGTACAATCTTTGATTGTGAATGCATAAGTGCTGAGGGTTTTTTTAAAATGGTATTTGTTAGACACTTACTATGTGCCAGGCACTCTACTAAGCACTGGGGTAGATACAAACGAATCAGGTTGGACAAAGTCCATGTCCCACATGGGGTTTCCAGTCTTAATCCCCATTTTACAGATGAAGTAGCTGAGACCCAGAGAAGTGACTTGCCTAAGGTCAAAGAGCATACAAATGGCAGAAATGAGATTAGAACCCAGGTCCATCTGACTTCCAGGCCCATGCTCTATCTACTAGGAAATACTGCTTCTCATGAGAAGTTGGGCCTAGTGAGATAGATTAGGGAGTTCTCCATTCAGAGGTGGTAACTGAGGACATGGAGGGGGATGAGATCCCCAAAGCAGTGAGAATAAACTGAGATTGGGGGAAGGCTTGATATACATGCATGTGTATACAGATATGCATATGTGTGTGTGTATTTCATGGTATTTGTTAAGCACTTACTATGTGTCTAGCACTGTCCTAAACTCTGGGGTAGATGCAAGTTACTCAGGTCGGTTAAAATTCCTATCCCACGTGGGGCTCTCAGTCTCAGTAAGAGAGAGAACAGGAATCTCCATTCTGCAGCTGAGGAAATTGGAGCACAGAGAAGTTAAATGACTCGTCCATGGTCACACTTGAAGCAAGTGGCAGAGCCAGTATTAGAACCCAGGCCTGTGCTTTATCCAATAGGCCACGCTGCTTTCCTATATATTTCTATATTTCACATATATTTAGATATAATTAACATTGTTTTCATACATAATTATATATGAAAACATTGTTGATTATAATTAAATATATAATTATATATATTTAGATATATGAAAACATTGTTAATTCAGGCTAAATAACTAGAAGATGTCAGACATCCAAGGAAAAGCTGCAGGTGCATAATTGTCACCAAAGTGGTGAATTTGGCAATCTGTGGGGATATAATCTGGGGAGAAGGGAAAATGAATAGGTAAGGCTTCCTGGAGGAGGAGTGATTTCCGAAGGACCCCGGAGATAGTTTGAGCTGTGATCTGGAGGGTTTGAAGTGAGAGGGAGTTCCAGGCCGGGGGAAGAACACGAGCAGGGGTGGGAGAACCAAGAAGGAGGACCAGCTGGAAAAGAAGTGAAGAGTAGAGTAGAGACATCCTGAAGGCAGGAGGAAATGCCAGATGGCAGAGAAGCTCAAGACAACTGGGGCGTTAGATTTGGCGAGAAGGTCAGTGGTGATGTCAGAGGGTCTCCTTGAAGTGAAAATGGGAGAAATCAAATTGTAACGATAGCGAGAGCTCTGCAGAAAACGACGCCAGCATAGTGAACTCCCAACTGATGGTGCAGTAGGTGGAGGCAGCGGCACAGCAGAGGCTGATCTCCGGGTGGGGCAGAGTCACAGCCAGAATAGCTGGCCACTTTTTGGCAGCCCCGTGAGGCAGGAGGGAAGTCCGAGCCTCCAACATCCACGGACCAGAAAACTGCTTGGTGTCTCCTAAATCAGTCAATCGGTCATATTTACTGAGAACTTACAGTTTGCAGAGTACTGTACTAAGCACTTGGGAAAATACAATCTAACAAGAGTCGATAAACACGTTCCCTGCCCACAGTGAGCTTACAGGCTAGAGGGGACTACAGACATTAATATAGAGAAGCAGTGTAGTCTAGTGGATAGAGCACAGCCTTGGGAGTCGGAAAGACCTGGGTTCTAATTCCAGCTCTGCCACTTTTCTGCTGTGTGACCTTGAGCAAGTCATTTCACTTCTCTGGACCTCAGTTACCTCATCTGTAAATTGGGATTATGAAGACTGTGAGCCCTATGTGGGACAGGGACTGTGTCCAACATGATCATCATTGTATCAAAACTATTTCTCCTCCCTTATTGACACCCATGCCCATCATCCCCGCAAGCTCTTCCGTATATTCAACTCCCTTCTCAGGCCCCCGGTTCCTCCCCCTCCTCCTTCCCTCACCCACAACGATCTGGCCTCCTGCTTCATTAACAAAATTAAATCCATCAGGTCCAACCTCCCCAAAGTCACTCCCCCACCCTTCTCCAACCCCCCGGCTCTCAACACTCTGCTACTCTCCCATCCTTCCCAGCAGTATCCTCAGAAGAGCTCTCCTCCCTCCTCTCAAGTGCTACTCCGGCCACCTTTGCTTCTGACCCCATTCCCTCTCATCTCATGAAATCTCTTGCTCCATCCCTTCTCCCCTCCTTAACTTCCATCTTCAACCGCTCACTCTCCACTGGTTCCTTCCCCTCTGCCTTAAAACATGCCCATGTCTCTCCCATCCTAAAAAAACCCTCTCCTGACCCCACCTTACCTTCTAGTTATTGCCCCATCTCCCTCCTACCATTCCTTTCCAAACTCCTTGAACGCGTTGTCTACATGCGCTGCCTCGAATTCCTCAACACCAACTCTCTCCTCGACCCCCTCCAGTCTGGCTTCTGTCCCCTACATTCCACGGAAACTGCCCTCTCAAAGGTCACCAATTACCTCCTGCTTGCCAAATCCAACGGCTCATACTCTGTCCTAATCCTCCTCGACCTCTCAGCTGCCTTCGACACTGTGGACCACCCCCTTCTCCTCAACACGCTATCCGACCTTGGCTTCACAGACTCTGTCCTCTCCTGGTTCTCCTCTTATCTCTCCGGTCGTTCATTCTCAGTCTCTTTTGCAGGCTCCTCCTCCCCCTCCCGTCCCCTTACTGTGGGGGTTCCCCAAGGTTCAGTGCTTGGTCCCCTTCTGTTCTCGATCTACACTCACTCCCTTGGTGACCTCATTCGCTCCCACAGCTTCAACTATCATCTCTACGCTGATGACACCCAGATCTACATCTCTGTCCCTGCTCTCTCCCCCTCTCTCCAGGCTCACATCTCCTCCTGCCTTCAGGACATCTCCATCTGGATGTCTGCCCACCACCTAAAACTCAACATGTCCAAGACTGAATTCCTTGTCTTCCCTCCCAAACCCTGCCCTCTCCCTGACTTTCCCATCTCTTTTGACGGCACTACCATCCTTCCCGTCTCACAAGCCCGCAACCTTGGTGTCATCCTCAACTCCGCTCTCTCATTCACTCCTCACATCGAAGCCGTCACCAAAACCTGCCGGTCTCAGCTCCGCAACATTGCCAAGATCCGCCCTTTCCTCTCCATCCAAACCACTACCCTGCTCGTTCAAGCTCTCATCCTATCCCATCTGGACTACTGCATCAGCCTTCTCTCTGATCTCCCATCCTCGTGTCTCTCCCCACTTCAATCCATACTTCATGCTGCTGCCCGGATTGTCTTTGTCCAGAAACGCTCTGGGCATGTTACTCCCCTCCTCAAAAATCTCCAGTGGCTACCAATCAATCTGCGCATCAGGCAGAAACTCCTCACCCTCGGCTTCAAGGCTCTCCATCACCTTGCCCCCTCCTACCTCACCTCCCTTTCTCCTTCTGCAGCCCAGCCTGCACCCTCCGCTCCTCTGCTGCTAATCTCCTCACCGTGCCTTGTTCTCGCCTGTCCCGCCGTCGACCCCCGGCCCACGTCAACCCCCGGGCCTGGAATGCCCTCCCTCTGCCCATCCGCCAAGCTAGCTCTCTTCCTCCCTTCAAGGCCCTGCTGAGAGCTCACCTCCTCCAGGAGGCCTTCCCAGACTGAGCCCCTTCCTTCCTCTCCCCCTCGTCCCCCTCTCCATCCCCCCATCTTACCTCCTTCCCTTCCCCACAGCACCTGTATATATTTATATATGTTTGTACATATTTATTACTCTATTTGTTTATGTATTTATTTTGTATATATCTATTCTATTTATTTTATTTTGTTAGTACGTTTGGTTTTGTTCTCTGTCTCCCCCTTTTAGACTGTGAGCCCACTGTTGGGTAGGGACTGTCTCTATATGTTGCCAACTTGTACTTCCCAAGCACTTAGTACAGTGCTCTGCACACAGTAAGTGCTCAATAAATACAATTGATTGATTGATTGATTGTATCTGCCGCAGCAGTTAGTACACTGCTTAGCATATAGTAAGTACTTATCAAATACCACAATTGTTATCATTCATAATAATTATTAATAGTAATGATAATTGTGGTAATAATAACAACTAATGTATATCTACATAAGTGCTGTAGGACTGAAAGAAGGGTGAAGAAAGGGAGCAAAATTCAAAGGGCATGTCTGATTTTTTTCTAACTACCACATTAACATTTGAGGATTTTCCCTGAAGGAAAAAATCACTCAGGAGAAACTCGGAATCCCCAAACCCCCATGAAACACCAATCTCAACCTTCCTCCTTCCTTCTTCCCCAGAAACTCCTCCCCATTTGTCAAAGTTTTTTTTATTGGACCCAAAGAGAGCTTGGACTGGTGCACTTGGATACATATGTGGCTGAGTGTGGGGAGTAATGTGTGTCTGTGTGTGAGGTGTGTCTTATGGGTGTCTACTTGTGTTTGTGTGTGTATTTGTAGCTGGGTGCATATGTGTGCGGAGGTGTGTACTTGTATATGTGTACACGTGAGCATATTTGTATATATGTGTATGTGTATGAGTATACCGGTTTTCACCCCACAGCACTTCTGTCCATATCCCTGATTTATTTATATTAATGTCTGTCTCCCCCTCTAGACTGTGAGCTCCTTGTGGGCAAGGAACTTGTCTACCACTCTGTTTTCTTATCCTCTCCCGAGAGCTTAGTAGTAATAATAATAATAATAATGATGGCATTGGTTAAGTGCTTACTATGTACAAAGCACAGTTCTAAGCACTGGGGGGATACAAGGTGATCAGGTTGTCCCATGTGGGGCTCACAGTCTTAATCCCCATTTTACAGATGAGGGAACTGAGGCTCAGAGAAGTTAAGTGACTTGCCCAATGTCACAGAGCAGACGTGGCTGAGCTGGGATTCGAACCCATGACCTCTGACTCCAAAGCCCGGGCTCTTTCCACTGAGTAGTACAGTGTTCTGATTTCACTACGCTTTTACAGAGGGATCTGTAGTGCTCCAAATGCCATATACCGAGCTCAGCCTTCTACTTCATTGTGTGTCTGTTATATATAGTACAGCTTAGTACAGTGTTCTTCCTACTCAATAAATACAGTTGACTGACTGAATCTGTTTGAAGGGTGGAAGAGATTGCCATCCAGGGAGAAGGTGGGGCACAGGGTTATAAACCCAGAAGAATCCTAGGGAGAAGAAATCCTAAAGGAAAGAAGACAAATAACTTTAATTGGGCCAGATTTTCTGTGGAGCCAAGCTTGGGCATGGACTGCTGAGGATAGGGGACTGCTTTTGACCTCCATATCCTGCCCCATTGCCATTTTACATTTTCTCTGAAGTCATTAAACTTATTTGAGGAGAAAACAGATGGGTTTTGCAGGTGGTCTTAATGATTTGAAAATATGTTTCCACCAATGACATGAGACTCCATCCACTCTGATAGCACTGCACCTCAGATCCTTTTCCCATTCCAGCTGCATCCCGGCTCCGGCTCTTCCTGAATCAGTCAATCCTGTCTTTGCATTCCCAGGCGACGGAGCCAACGATGTCAGCATGATTCAAGTGGCTGATGTGGGCGTAGGAATCACTGGCCAGGAGGGCATGCAGGTAACGTCTGTCTGGGGCAGACAAGATCTGTCATCTTGCCAAGCTGTCGTCAGTCTTGGATGCTCCTTGAGCTTGAGGAGTCCTAGAAAAATGAGCCCTCAGAGGAGAGGTTGTGCTCAGATATCAGTGAAAATGTCTCCTTGCCAGGTGATGAGATTCTGGATTCAGTGCCCTATCAGCCCTGGAAATCTTTGATCCTATGGGACGGGAATAATAATTGGGGTATTTGTTAAGCACTTACTATGTGCCAGGCGCTTTACTAAGTGCTGGGGTAGACACCAGGTGATTGGGTTGGACACATCCCCTATTCCACAAGGGGCTCACAGTCTTAATCCCCATTTTACAGATGAGGTAACTGAGGCATAGAGAAGTTAAGTGAACTGCCCAAAGTCACACAGCAGACAAGTGGCAGAGCCGGGTTTAGAACCCAGGTCCTTCTGATTCCCAGGCACCTCCTCTACCCCTCGGCCATGAAGCCCTCAAACATTGCTAGAGGTTATTTGTTAATTACAGAAGTTATTTCTAAAACTAAGAAATACTGCTACCTGGGCTATCAAGTCATTCCACTAGAAGGAAACAAACTCCTTAACCTTGTCTGTCCATATTCCCTTTGAGGGGGAATGAGGCCGCACGTATCATAACATTAGAAAACAGAAGGTCCTTTGGGTTAAGTTTGTGTAAGCATCCAACTCTGCCCATCTGATCCTTCTGGATCAGTTCAAGAGAAGCAGCGTGCCTCAGTGGAAAGAGCATGGGCTTTGGAGTCAGAGTTGTCAGCTGTGTGACTTTGGGCAAGTCACTTCACTTCTCCATGCTTCAGTTACCTCATCTGTAAAATGGGGATTAAGACCGTGAGCCCCCCGTGGGACAACCTGATCACCTTGTAATCTCCCCAGCACTTAGAACAGTACTTAATAATAAGCTCTTAATAAATGCCATTATTAGCATTATTATTCAAGACCTCAGCTACATCAGACCCAAACCACCCTTTTTTTACCCTCGTGTGGAGACCCAGCATTTTCTGAAAGCCAAGCCCTTTGATATGCCTAGTGGGAAAATCATGGGCTTTGGAGTCAAACAACCTGGGTTCTTGTCCCGGCTCCGCCACTTATTAACAATAATAATAATAATAATAATAATAATAATAATAATAATAACAATGAGGGTATTTGTTAAGCACTTACTATGTGCCAAGGACTGTTCTAAGCACTGGGGTGGATACAGGTGGGGCTCACAGTCTTAATCCCCATTTTACAGATGAGGTAACTGAGTCATAGAGAAGTTAAGTGACTTGCCCAAAGTCACCCAGCTGACAAGTGGCAGAGGTAGGATTAGAACCCAAGACCTCTGACTCCCAAACACATGCTCTTTCCAATAAGCCACACTGCTGCTGCTTCTTGCCTGCTGTGTGTTCTTGGGCTAATCACTTAACTTCTCCATGTCTCAGTTTCCTCACCTGTAAAATGGGGATAAAGTACCTGTTTTCCCTTCCCGTTAGAGTAGGAACTCTAAGTGGTAGAGGGGCTGTGCCTCATTTGCATAATAATAATAATAATAATAACGATGGTATTTGTTAAGCACTTACTATGTGCCAAGCGCTGTTCTAAGCACTGGGGTGGATACAGGTGGGGCTCACAGTCTTAATCCCCATTTTACAGATGAGGTAACAGAGGCACAGAGAAGTTAAGTGACTTGCCCATAGTCACACAGCTGACAAGTGGCAGAGCCAGGAATAGAACCCATGACCTCTGACTCCCAAGCCTGGGCTCTTTCCACTGAGCCACGCTGCTTCTCTACACGCTGCTTTCACTGTTATCTACCCAAATGCTAAGGACGGTACTTGGCACATAGTAAGCACTGAATGAATACCACAATTATTATTGTAGACTACTTTTCTGAAAACCCCAAACTTCCTGCCCCTTTTGCATTTGTCCCCTAGGGCTCTTGCCAATCTCGGGCATCTATAACTGCTGGCTCAAACCTCATTTTAGATCCCACAATGGTTAAAAATGGAGTTTCTTTCCAGGTATTTCTTCCTTGAAGCAAATCTACTAAGGAGACAGTGGAGAGGGCATTTGAACCAAACCCTTAGTAATCAGATTGTCCCTACTAAGGACATCATCTTCCTCTTCTACTTCTTCCATGTCCTTTTCAGTTTTGGAAAAAATTTGTATTAGATATGTCTGCATGCTTTAGAAATAGAAGCAAAACTGAACTGTGCACTTAGTACAGTGCTCTGCAGACAGTAAGCACTCAATCTGGGCAGGGAATGTGTCTATCAACTCTGTTGTATCATACTCTCCCAAGCACTTAGTACAGTGCTCTGTACATAGGAAGCACTCAGTAAGTAGCATTGATTGAAAACTTACCTGGATGGTAAGATGGTGTCTTATAAAACTGCCTTAAAAGTCAATGGAATCACTGAGCGGCGTTAGATATTTGGGATGGGAGATAATAATAATAACTGTGGTATTCGTTAAGGCCGACTATGTGCCAAGCAATGTTTTATGTGTTGGAATAGATATAAGGTAATCAGGTCAGAAACAATCCCTGTCCCACATGGGGCTCACAGTCTTAATCCCCATTTCACAGATGAGGAAACGAAAAAACAGAGAAACAAAATGACTTGCCCAAGGTCACACACAGCAGGCAAGTGGCAGAGCTGGTATTAGAACCCAAGTCCTAATTTACAGTTGAGGTAACTGAGGCCCAGAGAATTTAAGTGACTTGACCAAGGTCACATAGTAGGCATGTGGTGGATCCGGGATTAGAACACACATCCTCTGACTCCCAGGCCTTGCTTTTTCCACTTGGCCATGCTACTTAATCGGTGGTATTCGTTGAGGGCTTATTGTGTGCCAAGCTTAGTATGAAGTGCTTTGGAAAGTACAGTTCAACTTAATTCCGTATTTCCCACTGGCCCCAAGTAAGCAGGGTTCACCTTCAACCCACCTATAAATCGGGGCTCTGTCCGGGTCAGATAATCGTCTATCCCCAGGTTTCTTGGGGTCAGATGATCTGTCTCTTTAGGACATTCTGGGGCACCCTCAGAGATGGGTAATGTAATCCCATGGAAACCAGTTCCCCCAACCTTCTAGCTTGGGCTAGGATGTGGTTCCCCGCAACCTCCAAGGGAAGCAGCGTGGCCTAGTGGATAGAGCATGGACCTAGGATTCAATCCTGGATTCCAATCCCAGCTCTGCCACTGGTCTGCTGTGTGACCTCGGGCAAATCACTTAACTTCTCTGTGCCTCAGTGACCTCATCTGTGAAATAGGGATTAAGACTGTCAGCCCCACTTGGGACATGGACTGTGTCCTAACTAATTAGCTCATATCTACCCCAGCTCTTATTACAGTGCCTGTCACATAGCAAGTGCTTAACAAATACCATAAAAAATAAAATTATGAAACTGCTAGGCC
This sequence comes from Tachyglossus aculeatus, assembly GCF_015852505.1. NCBI lineage: Eukaryota > Metazoa > Chordata > Mammalia > Monotremata > Tachyglossidae > Tachyglossus > Tachyglossus aculeatus. The sequence continues at coordinate 26,161,026 of NC_052083.1, forward strand.
ACTAGGGTAGTCTCTTTGGGAGCCCCTGCTCTGGGGAGCAGGCAATTTTGTAGCCCCTGCTCTGGGGAGCACTGGAGCAATCTTTGTCAAGGCCTCTGCTCTGGGGAGCACTGGGGAAGTCTCTATAGGGGACCCCTGCTCTGGGGCTGGGGAGAATCTGGGGAAGTCTCTGTCAGAGCCCCTGCCCTGGGGAAAACTGAGGCAGTCTCTGTCAAAGCCCCTGCTCTGGGGAGAGCCAAGACATCTCTGTTGAGTCTCCCACTCTGGGGAGCTCTGGAGCAGTCTCTGTCAGAGCTTTTGCTCCCGGGGGAGCACTGGAGCAGTCTCTATCAGGGCCCCTACTCTGGCGGTATTGATGCAGTCTCTGTCAGGGCCCCCACTCGGGGGGCACTGGAGCAGTCTCTGAGAGGACCTCCACTATGGAGAATGCTAGAGCGATCTCTCTCTGGGCCCCGACTCCAGGGGGCATCCCTGGCTTCTTGTGGGCACAGGGCTCTGCCACCCTTGGGCTCCGGCCCAGCTTATATCACCCGGGGAGATGACCAGTCCCAGGGGCCCGAGGGCATCTGGGTGAGGGAAGCTTCCCAGGGGCCACAGGGAGAGAACTGGCCTCTCAGTCTGTGTGGGTGAGTGGGTGGGTTTTCCTGGGACGGGGGACGCTACAACCACTGCAGTCCGAGGTCCCCATAGGCCTTTTGCTCTTTGGCCTTCCAGGCAGTGATGGCAAGTGATTTTGCAGTCTCGCGCTTCCGGCATTTGGAACGGCTCCTGCTCCTGCATGGACACTGGTGTTACTCCCGCCTGGCTAACATGGTGCTCTATTTCTTCTACAAGAATGCCGTAAGTGAAACAGCGGGGCTCAGGGGAAACAGCACCGAGTCAGAAGGACATGGGTTCTAATCCCAGCTCCTCCACTTGCCTGCTGTGTGTGACCTTGGGCAAGTCATTTCGCTTCTCTGTTCTTTCGTTTCCTCATCTGTGAAATAGGAATTAAGACTGTGAGCCCCAGGTGGGACAGGGACTGTGCCCAACCTGATTAGTTCGTATCTTCTCCAGGGCTTAGTACAGTGCCTGACACATAGTAACAAACTCCAAAAAAAAGGGGTGAGCTGACCCACTAAACTCAGGAGGGAACCTTGGGGTATAGAAACTAGCAGGAAGCAGTGTGGCCTAGTGGATAGAGCATGGGCCTGGGAGTCAGAAGGACCTGGGTTCTAATTCCAGCTCTGCTACTTGTCTGCTGTGTGACCTTGGGCAAGTCACTTCACTTCTCTGTGCTTCAGTTCCCTCATCTGTAAAATGGGGATTAAGACTGTGAGCCCCATGTGGGCTAAGGATTGTGTTCAACTCGATTACCTTGTAATAATAATAATAACTGTGGAATGTGTTGAGCGTGCCAGGCACTGTAATAAGTACTGGGGTAGATACAAGCAAGTCTGGTTGGGCAAATTCCCTGTCCCACATGGGGCTCATAATCTTAATCCCCATTTAATAGATGAGGAAACTGAGGCACGGAGAAGTGAAGTGATTTGCCCAAGGTCTTACAGCAGACACGTGGTGGAGCCGGGATTAGAACCCATGACCTTCTGAGTCCCAGGCCCCTGTTCTATCCACTGCATCACACTCTATCCCAGCGGTTAGTACAGTGCCTGTCACATAGTAAGTGCTTAACAAATACCACAATTATTATTATTATTCTTAGCAGGAGGGCTAGCAGAAGTTCTGTACCACTGGCCCCAAGATCCACATAAGGGAGGGCTGTTCAGGCCTCTTTTCCCATATCTGCCACTTGTCTGCTGTGTGACCCTGGGCAAATCACTTCACTTCTCTGTGCCTCAGTTACCTCATCTGTAAAGTGGGGGTTGAGACTGTGAGCCCCATGTGGGACAGGGACTGTGTCCAACCCAATTTGCTTGTATCTACCACAAGCGCTTAGTACAGTGCTTGGCACATAGTAAGCGCTTAACAAATACCACAATTATCATTATTATTATTTTTTTTAGTTAGTTAAGTATTAACTAAATCTAAATAATAGATTTAGTTTTAGTAAATAATAGATTTAGTATTATATTAATCTATTAATAATAGATATTAGTAAATAATAATAATAGATTTAGATTTAGATTTACAACTCAAACTAAATAATAGATAATTTGCTAGGCTTCCACACATGTAGAAAACAGAAATATCAACTGTCTTTAGTTAGTATTTAACAATAACAACAGTTATTTTATAATTTTTAATGAACTTGCCTGCAGATACTGGAGGCCATCCCTGCTGATTTGGACACTAGGTCCCAAGCCCTGATGATATCCAGCGCTTAGAACAGTGCTTTGCACATAGTAAGCGCTTAATAAATGCCATCATTATTATTATTACATCTCCAATAATCACAGGAATAACTGGAGTGTTAGTTAAGCTCTTGCTAAATGCCAAGCACTGATCTGAACACGGGGGAAGATACCAGATTTATTCTGTAGATGATGGAAGTGGCAGATTTCCTTCCACTCGCTAGCCACTGGCCAAGCTAGGAACAGAATGTGTAGGCCTCTGCCTTACTCTACCTCCCGTAGCTGAGACTGGTAGAGGACTGTATACTCTCCAGCGGTGATCCTGAGAGGGGAACTTAGTAAGTGCTTAAACATTATTAAGAAAAAGCCCTCGACTGTAAATTCATTGTGGGCAGGGCTGATGTCTGTTATATTGTTATATTGTACACTGCCGAGAGCTCTGCACACAGTAAGCGCTCAGTAAATAGGATTGGCTGACTGACTCATCAAAAAAAGTGCTACCTCATGGCTCACCCAAGACCACCTGCTCTCATTTCAGATGCTCATGTTCCTTCTGTTTTGGTATCAGTTTTACTGTGGCTTCTCTGGGTCTTCGATGATCGACCCATGGTACCTGATCTTCTTCAATGTGCTATTCTCCTCCATGCCCCAGCTGGTGACTGGGATGCTAGACAGGGACCTTCCAGCCGAAGTCCTGCTGGCCCTCCCTCAGCTCTACCAAAGAGGCCAGAAGACGGAGGTAAACTGGGGTGGGGATACCCTCACTGCCTCTCCCCGCCCCACCCCAGCCCAGCCCACCATCCTGGAAGGGATATTTCCTGGAGGAAACACCCCTTCTGTGACGGAGCGCCCTAGGTGCATTTGCGAACCATCTGTCTGGTCTACCTCACTGCCCACCCCTCGCCCACGTCCTCCCTCTGGCCTGGAACGCCATCCTTCCTCAAATCTGATGGGCAGTTACTCTCCCCCGCTTCAAAGGCTCACCTCCTCCAAGAGGCCTTCCCTGACTAAGCGCCCCCTTCATCTTCTCTCACTCCCTTCTGGGTCACCCTGACTTGCTCCCTTTATTCATTCCCCCTCCCAATCCCACAGCATTTATGTACATATCTGTCATTTATTTATTTATTTATATCAATGTCTGTCTCCCCTTCTTCATCATCATCATCATCAATTGTATTTATTGAGCACTTACTATGTGCAGAGCACTGTACTAAGCGCTTGGGAAGTACAAATTGGCAACATATAGAGACAGTCCCTACCCAACAGTGGGCTCACAGTCTAAAAGGGGGAGACAGAGAACAAAACCAAACATACTAACAAAATAAAATAAATAGAATAGATATGTACAAGTAAAATAAATAAATAAATAAATAGAGTAAAAAATATGTACAAACATATATACATATATACAGGTGCTGTGGGGAAGGGAAGGAGGTAAGGGGGCGATGGAGAGGGGGATGAGGGGGAGAGGAAGGAAGGGGCTCAGTCTGGGAAGGCCTCCTGGAGGAGGTGAGCTCTCAATAGGGCCTTGAAGGGAGGAAGAGAGCTAGCTTGGTGGATGGGCAGAGGGAGGGCATTCCAGGCCCAGCGGATGACGTGGGCCAGGGGTCGATGGCGGGACAGGCGAGAACGAGGTACGGTGAGGAGATTAGCGGCGGAGGAGCGGAGGGTGCGGGGTGGGCTGTAGAAGGAGAGAAGGGAGGTGAGGTAGGAGGGGACGAGGTGATGGAGAGCCTTGAAGCCCAGGGTGAGGATTTTCTGCCTGATGCGCAGATTGATTGGTAGCCATTGTGGGCAGGGAACTTGTCTGTTTATTGTTATATTGTATCAATCAATCAATCAATCGTATTTATTGAGCGCTTACTATGTGCAGAGCACTGTACTAAGCGCTTGGGAAGTACAAATTGGCATCACATAGAGACAGTCCCTACCCAACAGTGGGCTCACAGTCTAAAAGGGGGAGACAGAGAACAGAACCAAACATACCAACAAAATAAAATAAGTAGGATAGAAATGTACAAGTAAAATAAATAGAGTAATAAATATGTACAACCATATATACATATATACAGGTGCTGTGGGGAAGGGAAGGAGGTAAGACGGGGGGATGGAGAGGGGGACGAGGGGGAGAGGAAAGAAGGGGCTCAGTCTGGGAAGGCCTCCTGGAGGAGGTGAGCTCTCAGCAGGGCCTTGAAGGGAGGAAGAGAGCTAGCTTGGCGGATGGGCAGAGGGAGGGCATTCCAGGCCCGGGGGATGACGTGGGCCGGGGGTCGATGGCGGGACAGGCGAGAGCGAGGTACAGTGAGGAGATTAGTGGTGGAGGAGCGGAGGGTGCGGGCTGGGCAGTAGAAGGAGAGAAGGGAGGTGAGGTAGGAGGGGGCGAGGTGATGGACAGCCTTGAGGCCCAGGGTGAGGAGTTTCTGCCTGATGCGCAGATTGATCGGTAGCCATTGGAGGTTTTTGAGGAGGGGAGTAATATGTCCAGAGCGTTTCTGGACAAAGATAATCCGGGCAGCAGCATGAAGTATGGATTGAAGTGGAGAGAGACACGAGGATGGGAGATCAGAGAGAAGGCTAGTGCAGTAGTCCAGACGGGATAGGATGAGAGCTTGAATTAGCAGGGTAGCGGTTTGGATGGAGAGGAAAGGGCGGATCTTGGCAATGTTGCGGAGCTGAGACCGGCAGGTTTTGGTGACGGCTTGGATGTGAGGGGTGAATGAGAGAGCGGAGTCGAGGATGACACCAAGGTTGCGGGCTTGTGAGACGGGAAGGATGGTAGTGCCGTCAACAGAGATGGGAAAGTCAGGGAGAGGACAAGGTTTGGGAGGGAAGACAAGGAGCTCAGTCTTCGACATGTTGAGCTTTAGGTGGCGGGCGGACATCCAGATGGAGATGTCCTGAAGGCAGGAGGAGATGCGAGCCTGGAGGGAGGGGGAGAGAGCAGGGGCAGAGATGTAGATCTGGGTGTCATCAGTGTAGAGATGATAGTTGAAGCCGTGGGAGCGAATGAGGTCACCAAGGGAGTGAGTGTAGATTGAGAACAGAAGGGGACCAAGCACTGAACCTTGGGGAACCCCCACAGTAAGAGGATGGGAGGGGGAGGAGGAGCCTGCAAAAGAGACTGAGAAAGAACGACCGGAGAGATAAGAGGAGAACCAGGAGAGGACGGAGTCTGTGAAGCCAAGGTCAGATAACGTGTTGAGGAGAAGGGGGTGGTCCACAGTGTCAAAGGCAGCTGAGAGGTCGAGGAGGATTAGGACAGAGTATGAGCCGTTGGATTTGGCAAGCAGGAGGTCATTGGTGACCTTTGAGAGCGCAGTTTCCGTGGAATGAAGGGGACGGAAGCCAGACTGGAGGGGGTCGAGGAGAGAGTTGTTGTTGAGGAATTCTAGGCAGCGCGTGTAGACAACTCGTTCAAGGAGTTTGGAAAGGAATGGTAGGAGGGATATGGGACGATAACTAGAAGGTGAGGTGGGGTCAAGAGAGGGTTTTTTTAGGATGGGAGAGACATGGGCATGTTTGAAGGCAGAGGGGAAGGAACCAGTGGAGAGTGAGCGGTTGAAGATGGAAGTTAAGGAGGGGAGAAGGGATGGAGCGAGAGATTTCATAAGATGAGAGGGAATGGGGTCAGAAGCACAGGTGGCCGGAGTAGCACTTGAGAGGAGGGAGGAGAGTTCCTCTGAGGATACCGCTGGGAAGGATGGGAGAGTAGCAGAGAGTTTTGAGAGCCGGGGGGTTGGAGAAAGGGGGGAAGAGACTTTGGGGAGGTCGGACCTGATGAATTTAATTTTGTTAATGAAGTAGGAGGCCAGATCGTTGGGGGTGAGGGAAGGAGGAGGGGGAGGAACCGGGGGCCTGAGAAGGGAGTTGAATGTATGGAAGAGCTGGCGGGGGTGATGGGCATGGGTGTCAATAAGGGAGGAGAAATAGTTTTGTCTGGCAGAAGAGAGGGCTGAGTTAAGGCAGGAAAGGATAAACTTGAAGTGAACGAGGTTGGCATGGTGTTTAGACTTTCGCCAGCAGCGTTCGGCAGCTCGAGCATAAGAGCGAAGGAGGCGGACAGTGGCAGTGATCCAGGGCTGTGGGTTAGTGGTGCGAGAGCGGCGAAGGGAAAGGGGAGCGAGCGAGTCTAGCTGAGTAGAAAGGGTAGAGTTGAGAGCAGTAATCTGATCATCAAGACTGGGTAGAGAGGAGAGGGCGGCGAGGTGGGGTGTGAGGCGCTCCGAAAGATGGGTGGGGTCCAGAGAGCGGAGATCTCTGTGAGGGAGTAATACGGATTTACAGGGGAAAGGAGTGTGAGTGAGGAGGCAGGTGAGAAGATTATGATCAGAGAGAGGGATCACAGAGTTGGTGAGGGTGGACACAGTGCAGCGGTAGGAGATGATGAGGTCGAGGGTATGACCAAGTTGGTGAGTGGGTGAGGTGGGGTGGAGGAAGAGGTTGGCAGCGTCAAGGAGAGATAGAAGGCGGGCGGCAGAGGAGTCGTTAGGGATATCCATGTGGATATTGAAGTCTCCGAGGATCAGAGTGGGCATGGAGAAGGAGAGAAGGAATGTGAGGAAGGGGTCAAAGTCGTTAAAGAAGTTGGAAGTGGGGCCCGGAGGGCGGTAGATGACGGCTACAAGAATCTGGAGGGGGTGGTAGAGGCGAATAATGTGGGCTTCAAAGGAAGGGAAGGAAAGGGAAGGGGGAGGAGGGTTAGTGGGAAAGCGACATTGGGGGGCGAGAAGGAAACCGACACCTCCTCCTTTTCCAGTGAGTCTGGGGAGTGGGAGAAGAAGAGGCCTGCACTGCAGAGAGCAGCAGAAGAGACCGTGTCGTCCGGCGACAGCCATGTTTCAGTTAGGGCGAGGAGGAGTAGAGAACTGGAAAGGAAAAGGTCCAGGATGAAAGGGATCTTACTTAAAACGGAGCGGGGGTTCCAGAGGCCGCACTTGGCATCAGCTGTCGAGGGAGGGGAGGGAGGGGGAAGGGTGCGAGGGGTGGGGAGGGTTTGGATTGGGATGAGTTGGCGGGGGCCTGGGCGGGGAGAGTGGGAAGGGGGGTGGCGATGGGAAAGGAGAACTGGGATGGGGTGGGGGCGGGGAGAAGGGGAGGAGGGGGGCCGGGAGGGAGAAGCGGAGGACCTGCGCTGGTACAGGGGAATCCTTGGTAGGGGTTGAGGGGGAGCGGTCTTGGTGGGTGAGAGGGAGGGAGGGGGGGGGAGGGAGGGAGGGAAACAGCTGGGTGGGAGAGGGGAAGGGGAAGGTGAGGAATGGGAATGGCAGTTGGGAGCAAGGGAACTGAAAGTTCATGGTGAGGTCAGCAGGGCGAGTGATATTGTACTCTCCCAAGCGCTTCAAACAGTGCTCTGCACACATTAAGCACTCGATAAATATGATCGAATGAGTGAATTAACCACCGGACAGAGAGATGTGATTCCATTCCATGCATTAGCCCAAGTGCTGGGTCTCATGACAGTCGAGGCAGGGCTATGGAAACTCACTAGACCTCAAGGAAACCCATCATTCACAGGGTTCTCCTTCCTCTTCCCATTGTTTGGAAACTCAGTGGACGCTGTGGACTGGAGAGACATCAGGCCAGGGCTCCAGAGAAGCAGCGGAGCCTAATGGAAAGAGCACAGGATTGGGTTCTAATCCCGACTATGACACTAACCCGCTGGGTGACCTTACACAAGTCATTTAACTGCTCTGTGCCTCCGTTTCCTCATCTGTAAAATGGAGAGTCAATCCTGTTCTCCTTACACCGTGAGCCTCATGTGGGGAAGGGATTATACAAATACCACAGTTGTTATTATTAGGATCCCATAACCTAGAAATCCAGAGAGCAGGAGAAGGAAATGGTATTCGCTTGCAAGTGTCCAGGATAGAATGAGAGCAGGCGGGTGAAAAGCCAACGGAAATGTTGCCAGTCAGATGGAATCTTTGGCCAAATAACTGCAAGGCTGACTTAAAGTGCAGGCTTATTTTAGGAGGCTGACTACCTCCCTGGAAAGGAAAGTGCTATATTTGATCTTCGCTTGTCATCATCTCTTTTTAAAACCCTTTGGTAAATCAAGAAACTGGCATGATGCTTATTTTAAGTGCTTAATCTATCAATCAATAAATCAGTGAACAGTTCCTATGTGCAGAGGACTTGGTAGACGCATTCCCTGCCCACAACAAGCTTACAGTCTAGAGGGAAGGGCAGACCTTAATTTAAATAAAGAATTTATAATACATAATTTATAGATATGCACACAAGTTCTGTAAGGCTGAGGTTAGGGTGAATACCAGTTGCTTAAGGGGCACAGATACAAGTGCATAAGTAATTAAGAATTGGGGGGTAGGGGGAGGAAATGAGGGCTTTAGGAGGAGATGTGATTTGTGTCAAGCTTTGAAGGTGGGGAGATCAGCGGTCTGTGAAATATGAAATGGGAAAGATTTCCAGGCCAGAGGGAGAGTGTGGACAAGGGGTTGGTAGCCAGGGACTGTGTCCAACCCAGTTTGCTTGTATCCATCCCAGAGCTTAGTACAGTGCCTGGCCTGTAGTAAGCACTTAACAAATACCACAATTATTAGCGGCGACCTTTAACTATAGCTGTTCCGTTTGTTTTCAAACCCAGTGATTCATCTCGGGGCCTCACAGTGCTTGCAAATTTGTCCTTGAGACCCACCACCAGTAACTGGTCTTTCCAATCTGTTGAATTGTCAAGATCCTTTGGAAGATGGAAAAGTTGCTATCCAGTGGCTCCCTGGCCCTAAGATCGGGTGTGCAATAGAAACCATAGTAAACACAGAGGTTTCTGCCCTCTGAGCCCCTTAGTGGATTGGCAAATTCTGCTGCAACTCACCCCCTGCTCCCTGAGATCAAGGAACATAAATTTTTCATCTTTGCATTAACTAGATCTGCATTCACCAGATGACTGAATAGTAATCGATCGGTGGACTTGATGGAGCGCTTACTATGTGCTGAGCACCGTACTGAGCGCGTGTGAGCATACAATACAACCAAGTTAGCAGACGTGTTACAGTAATAGTAGAACTAGTAGAAGTAGTAGAAGTTGTAGTAATTGTAGTAGTAATAGTAGTAACCTGCCCGTTTCACTCCTTTAATGCTACCTTCTCACTGTACCTTGTTTGCTCTGCCACTTATCTGCTGTGGGACCTTGGGCAAGTCATTTCACTTCTCTATGCCTCAGTTCCCCTATCTGTAAAATGGGGATTAAGACTGGGAGCCCCATGTGGGACAGGGACTGTGTCCAACCTAACTTGTCACTACCTCAGGATTTAGAACATTACTTGACACAGAGTAAGTGCTTAACAAAAACCATTATTATTATTATTATTATTATTATTATTATTATTATTTTTCTCAGTGGGCTCTTGGGCAGGGGGTAACGGGAAGAGAGAGAGGCAAGAACCAGGCTCTAGATGGGCAGGGGAGAGTCCCCTGAGCTCCAGTTGGCTCATGGGCTAGGGAGGTGCCTAACTGTTGCTTTGGCAGACAGCACCAGTCAATCACTGGAGCACTTACTGTGTGCAGAACACTGAACTAAGCACTTGGGAGAGTATATTATGACAGAGTTGATAGTTGTGTTCCCTGCCCACAGTGAGCTGACAGTCTAGTGGGGGAGATAGAAAGTAATATACTTAAATAAATTACAGATGTGTACGTAAGTGCCGTGGGGCTGAGAGGGTGAAGAAAGGGAACAAATCCAAATACAAGGGCTGTGCAGAAGGAGATGGGAGAAGAGGAAATGAGGGTTTAGTGAGGGAAGGCCTCTTGGAGGAGATGTGCCTTCAATAAGGCTTTGAAGGTGGGGAGCGTAGTTGTCCGTAGGAGATGAAGAGGGAGAGTGTTCCAGGTCAGCAGCGGAACGTGGGCAGTAGGTTAGCGGTGAGATAGACGAGTTCAGGTACAGTGAGAAGGTTGGCATTTGAGGAACGAAATATGCACACTGATTATAATTGGAAATCAGGGAGGTAGGGTAGGAAGGGGCAAGGTGATTGACTGCTCTCAAACCCAAGGAAAGGAGTTTCTTGCTCCTTTAAAATTTTTAAAATGAAGTTGCTTTGGTGACTTTTATTGAATTCCCTTCTTCCAGTTTCTCAAATTACTTCCTGAAGTAAAGTAGGCATCCTTTAAGAAACAACAGGAGGAAAACAGAGATATTATGTAGAAATGTAAATTTCTTTGAGGAATTGGCTACTGAGGTCAACATTTATCTAACATTTTCTGTGGTGAGTCTGACAAGTCTGTCAAAAAGGGATGCACTAATCATTCTTGGGGAAAAGTATATGGGGACACATTGAGAGGACTGCAGAAAACAAATAATGCAAAGTACATTCAGTACTCCAAGGAAGCACCATGGCCTAATGGAAAGAGCACAGGCCTGGGAGTCTGAGGACCTGGGTTCTAATCCCAGCTCTGCCATGTATCTGCCATGTGACTTTGGGCAAGTCACTTAGCTTCTCCTTGCTCCTGTGACCAACTGAGCCACCAGGCAGGCCACTGTACTGAGGTCAAATTGGGTCACAAAAAACTTCCCAATAGCCACCTTGGCTGGCAACCAGGACCCTAATCTCCGGGTCCTTGATGGCCTTTAACCAGGATCATGGCTGCCACAACTCCAGCTCCATCACTTGTCTGCAATCAAGTCACTTCACTTCTCTGGGCCTCAATTCCCTGATCTGTGAAGTGGTAATTAAGACTGTGAGCCCCATGTGGGAGAGGGGCCGTGTCCAACCTGATTACCTCATATCTACCCCAGCACTTAGAACAGTGCTCGGTAAATCGTAAGCACGTATCAAATACCATAATCTCTGCCCTTCCGGAAATAAATCCCTCCACCCGGCCCCGTCCCGGGGTGCCAGGAAACTCAAGCTCTGTATTTCGTGGCGACAGGTTTCTTAAGAGACCAGCTCTTTCCCGTTACCTCACGCTCACTTATGTCTCTCAGGAATTCCAGCCTCAGATGTTCTGGATCACCATGGCAGACGCCTTCTACCAAAGCCTCATTTGCTTTTTCGTCCCCTACTTCGTAAGTGGGCATGTTTTGTCCCCAGTTTCGGGTGTGTGGGTGGGCGGGTGACCAATCCTGAGAGCCGCCCCCTCGTTGCAGGCCTATGCCAGCTCCACCGTAGACGTGTTCTCCTGGGGGACCTCCGTCACTGCCATCACCCTCTTCACCATAATATTGCACCTGGGCATTGAAACCAAGACATGGGTAAGCTACCCACAGCACCCAGAGCTGGCTCTGTTCTCTTTAACCATCAGTCAATTCCTTGGTGGTGTTTACTGAGTGCTAACAGTGTGCAGAGCACTGAACTAAATGCTTGGGAGAGTACAATAGAGTTGGTAGATAGGATCCCTGCCCTCCAGGAACTTCCAATCTGGTGAGGGAGACAAGACATTAAAACAAATAGGTGAAGCAGGAGAGTGAAAGCTATGTACCTAAAGTGCTGTGGGGCTGGGGGAGGAAATGGAGAGAGTATCAACTGCAAAGAGGAATGGACCCAATTTCATAGGAGACAGAAAGGAGGGAGAAAAGGCTTCTAGGAGGAAATATGATTTCCGCCTCTGCCCCTTCTTCAACTCGCCCATCTTTCTGAGTAGTATCTCTGGAGGAGATCTCCTGCCTTCTCTCAAAATCCACCCCCTCCACCTGAGCATCTGACCCTGTTCCTTAGCACCTTATCAAAACTCTTGTCCCCTCCCTTCTTCCCTACCTAACTGGCATCTTCAAGTGTTTGCTCTCCAATAGCTTGTCATGAGAGAGACAAGATGGAGGTAAACTAAGAAGGTTTGTGTTAAAGGACTGAAGTATGTGGGCTGGGTTGTAGTGTCAGTGGGGTGAAGTTGGGTAGGAAGGGGTGAGCTAATGGAGTGTCTGATGGAGAGGTGGATGGGCAACCAGTGGAGGTTTTTGAGGAGTCAGGAGACGTGCAAAACTTGGTGTAGAGAAATGATCCAGGCGGCAGAGTGAAATTTGGACTGGAGAGGGGAGAGGCTGGAGGCAGGGAGATCAGCTAGGAGGCTGATGCAATAGTCGAGGCAGGATATGGTGCCCAGTGGCTCTGGAGGCAGTTCACTGTGAGGACGGGCTCGGGATTGTAGCTCCACTAAACACCCCGAAGTCTGAGCCCATCAGCATTCAACCCAACAAGCAAACAAAGCTGAAGAGACCTTTCCTTTGAGAAGCAGAATGGCATAGCGCCTAGAGTACGGGCCCAGGAGTCAGAAGGTACTGGGTTCTAATCCTGACTCCACCACACACCACCTGTGTGTGACCTTGGGCAAGTCACTTCACTTCTCTGCACTCAGTTACCCCCTCTGTAAAATGGGGATTGAGACTGTGAGCCCCGTGTGGGACGGGGACTGTATCCAACCCGATTTTCTTGTATCCGCCCCAGCACTTCGTAAAGTGTCCGACACACATTAAGTGCTTAACAGATTCCGCAATTGTTGTTATTGTTGTTATCCTGATCCCTCCCAGACCTGGCTCCATGTGGTGTCTTGTGGCTGCAGCCTCCTTTTGTTTTTCCTGGTGGCTTTGGTGTACAACGCTTCCTGCTCAACCTGTTTCCCTCCATCCAACCCATACTGGACCCTACAGAACCTCCTGGGTGACCCTGTCTTTTATTTGACTTGTGTCCTGGCGCCTATGGTAGCACTGCTTCCCCGGTAGGTATCTTGGATTTTCTTTTCTTGTCTTGTAATAATGGTATTTGTTCAGCGCTTACTGTGTGCCGAGCCCTGGAAGCTTTGCAAGTATTACTTTGTTTTATTATTTGGTTTTAAGGTGTGTGTTAAGCTCTATGTGTCAAGCATTATTCTAAGCACTGGGGTAGACACAAGTTAATCAGGCTGGACATAGTCCCGTCCCACACAGGGCTCCATTTTACAGTAGAGGAAACTGAGGTTCAGAGAAGTAAAGTGATTTGCCCAAGGTCACACAGCAGAAGAGTGGTGGATCAGGGTTAGAACCCAAGTCCTCTGACTTGTTGTTGGGTAGGGATAGTCTCTATTTGTTGCTGAATTGTACATTCCAAGGGCTTAGTACAGTGCTCTGCACACAGTAAGCGTTCAATAAATACGGTTGGATGAATGAATGAATGAATGAATGACTCCCAGGCCTGGGCTCTTCCCACAAGGCCATGCTGCTTCCCATCACTAAAATGAAGTTGCTTTGGTGATTTTTATTGAATTCCCTTCTTCCAGTTCCTCAAATTACTTCTTGAAGTAAGGTGGGCATCCTTTAAGAAACAACAGAAGGAAAGCAGAGATATTATGTAGAAATGTAAATTTCTTTGCGGGATTGGCTACTGAGGTCAATATATATCCAACATTTTCTGAGGTGAGTCTACCTTAAGCCCGTCAAAAAGGGATGCACTAATCATTCTTGGGGAAAAGTATGTGGGGACACACTGAGAAAACTGCAGAAAACAAATAATGCAAAGCACATTCAGTACTCCAAGAATGCAGGGAAGCACCATGGCCTAGTGGAAAGAGCACAGGCCTGGGAGTCTGAGGACCTGGGCTCTAATCCCAACTCTGCCATGTATCTGCTGTGTGACTTTGGGCACGTCACTTAGCTTCTCTGTGCCTCATTTCCCTCATCTGCAAAATGGGAATTCAATGCCTGTTCTCCCTCCTATTTAGAATACAGTGTTTGGCTTATACTAAGCACTTAACAAATACCACAGTTGTAATTATCATCATCAAATGGCTGAATTGTACTTTTGAAGTGCTTAGTACAGTGCTTTGCACACAGTAAGTGCTCAGTAAATATGATTGAATAATAATAATAATCATGATGGTATTTGTTAAGTGCTTACTGTGTGTGAAGCACTGTTCTAAACACTGGGAGGATACAAGGTGATCAGGTTGTCCCACGTGGGGCTCACGGTCTTAATCCCCATTTTCCAAATGAGATAACTGAGGCACAGAGAAGTTAAGTGGCTTGCCCAAGGTCAAACAGCTGACAAGTGGCAGAGACGGGATTCGAACCCATGACCTCCGACTCCCAAGCCTGTGCTCTTTCCACTGGGCCATGCTGCTTCTCAATTGAATTGATTGAATGAATGAATAACTGAAATAGGACACAGTTCCTGTCCCACATAGAGTTCACAGTCTAAAAGGGTGGGGATAGGTATTTAATCCCCAAATTGTCCCACTTGGGGCTCGCAGTCTTCATCCCCATTTTACGGATGAGGTAACTAAGGCCCAGAGAAGTTAAGGGACTTGCCCAAGATCACACAGCAGGCCAATGGCAGAGCCAGAATTAGAACCCAGGACTCCAGACGCTTGGTTCTGTACTCTTCCCACTAGGCCAGGCTGTTTCTTCTGCTGGGAAACCTGACAATCACTGGCCCAACATGGTCAATGTACTGCCCTGTGGGGATGCTCAATAAATATTATCACTATTATTTCTTCTACCACCTCTACGGCTATCACTACTGCTATTACTACCACTACTACTAATAATAATAATGATGGTATTTGTTGAGCGCTTACTATGTGCAAAGCACTGTTCTAAGCGCTGGGGAGGTTACAAGGTGATCAGGTTGTCCCACGGCGGGCTCACAGTTTTAATCCTCATTTTACAGATGAGGTAACTAAGGCACAGAGAAGTTAAGTGGCTTGTCCAAGGTCACACAACAGACAGGTGGTGGAGCCAGGATTAGAACACACATCCTCTGACTCCCAAGTCCATGCTCTTTCCACTAAGCCACACTGCTTCTCTAATACTGCTACTAGTACCTTGTCCCATGGGGGGCTCACAGTCTTAATCCCCATTTTACAGATGAGGTAACTGAGGAACAGAAAAGTGAAGTGACTTGCCCAAAGTCACAGAGCTGACAATTGGCAGAGCCAGGATTTGAACCCATGACCCCTGACTCCAAAGCTCTTTCCACTGAGCCACGCTGCTTCCCATACTGTACTAATTAGGTCCCACTTGGGCGGAGAAGTAGGAGAGAGAACAAGTCCTGCATCTCCATTTGGCAAATGTGGGAACTGAGGCACAGGGAAGTGAAGTGACTTCCCCAAGGTCACTCCTCCTACTACCATAACAACTACTATTACCACTTCCACTACTGTTACTAGTACCGCTACTGCCTCTATTCCCACTACCGCCACCACTACTACACCCATTTCCGCTACTGCTACGACCACGCTTGGGAGTCAGAGGTCCTGGGTTCTAATCCTACCTCTGCCACATCAGCTGTGTGACTTTGGGCAAGTCACTTCACTTCTCTGTGCCTCAGTGACCTCATCTGGAAAATGGGGATTAAGACTGTGAGCCCCAAGTGGGACAACCTGATCACCTTGTGTCTACCCCGGTGCTTAGAGTAGTGCTTGGCACATAGTAAGCATTTAATAAATACCATTATCATTATTATTATTATTTTTATTATTATTTCTACTGTAGCCATCACCACCACCACTGCTACTACAACTACTATTACTAATAGTACTAATACAATTCCTTTTCCTATTAAGGTCTTTTGGATCTGTTCAACAGGATTTGGGTTTTCTGGGGCTTTCTTATGTGACCTTTCTCCCCCAGGTTTTTGTGCCGGACCATCGAGGGGACTCTCTCCCCAGACCCTCATCAGTCAGGACACCAACGCGACCATCCCATCCCACCCGGAACTGGGGCAGAACAATGCAGGACAAGCATCTTCAACCCCCAAAGACAGTGACCCTTCTTAGATGGGTTTCCAGGCTTCCTTCCAGCAGGCATCTCCACCTGGACTCCAGCCAAGGGAGTCACCCAAGGCAGCAAGGTTTCCAGGGGAAATGGACCTTTTGGGAACCCCAAAGCCCAAATGCTCCCGAGCAGGCTTCGGGAAATGACATAAGATGCCTGGGAGCAGATCCCTGAAGGAGAAGCAACCAGGCCCCGTGGTCATCTGAGTGGAGCGGGCTACCCTTAGACTGTAAGCTACCTGTGGACAGGAAATGTGTCTGTCCTATTGTTCTGTTGTACCCTCCCAAGTGCTTAGTACAGTACTCTGCACACAGTAAGTGCTCTATAAATACCATTCATTGATTGAGTGGGCCAGCCCTAGAACAGTTTCCTTTCTGACCCACTAAGAATTGGGGTCCAGTTGCTTTCAGCTCCAACCAGCCTTCCAGACCTCCGAACTACTCTGACTTACTTTAAGGGCAGGCTGAGGCCTGGGAAAGGGGCAATCTCGAAACGAATGTTTGATGCTTTGACTGTTGACATTTCTGTTTTCTACATGTGTGGAAGCCTAGCCAATTATCTCTACGTGTTTCCAGGATTGATCGCTTAGCGTTTATCAAATCAGGAAGTCAGAGCATCCGAGAATGTCTATTTATATGCTGTAATGAGGATATCATTTAAATGCTGTAACGAAGACAGTCAGAACTGTACAGTAAAATGAAGAATGGCACTTGGAAATTGATATTCATACCTTTAGTAATAGCAATAATAACAGTGATATTTGTTAGGCCCTTTCTTAGGTACCAAACACCATACTAGATACAAGGTTATCAGCTCAGACACAGTTCTTGTCCCACACAGGGCTCAGAGTCTAAGGGGAAGGGAGAACAGGTATTTTTTTCTGGTTTTGTTAAGTGCTTACTATGTGCCAGGCACTGTTTTAAGCACTGAGGTAGATACAGGGTAATCAGGTTGGACACAGTCCACATAAGACTCACAGTCTTCATCCCCATTTTACAGAAGAGGTAACTGAGGCACAGAGGAAGTGAAGTGACTTGCTCAAGGTCACACAGCAGACAAGTGGCAGAACCGGGATTAGAACCCATGACCGCCTGTATCCTAGGCCCGTTCTCTACCCACTAGGCCACAGTGCTTTGGCGCTGAATTCCCATTTTACAGTTGAGGAAACAGAGGCTCCCCAAAGCAAAGTCACTTGCCCAAGTTTGCACGCAGCAACCCAGCAGGTCCTCTCACTCCCAAGCTCGTGTTCTTTCTGCTAGGCCATGATGATTAGTTCTGGGTCTCCGGGATCTTGAACGAGAGTTTTCAAGTACAAAATTGGGGAGCGAGTGGCCTGGTCCCAGTATTCCTTAGCTGGTGTCACTCAGAGCCAGAGGGCTGGGCAGAGAAGGTGTTTGTACCCCCTGTTTCCAGTCCTCTGGGCCAGAGAGCAGTTCCTTCCTGGGGGTGAACCTGGCTGTTGGTTGCATGGGGGGCAATTTGAGGAGAGGAAACTTGGCTAGAGGGGGCAAGTGGTGATGCCAGATAAGAATGATATTCGTTAAGCACTTACTATGGGCCAAATGTCGGGTTAGATACAATACAATCAGATCAGACACAGTCCCTGTCCCACACTGGGCTCACAGTCTAAGGGGGAAGGAGAATGGGCACTTAATCCCCATTTTACAGATGAGGACACTGAGGCCCAGAGAAGTAAAGGGACCTGTCCAGGTCACCCAACAGCTTAGTGGTGGAGCCAGAATTAGAACCCACACCTCTTCATGGCCAGACCCATGCTCCTTCCCCTAGATCTCAGACTTCCCAAGTTGCTTCTGTTCACTTTTCATGTCACTCTGTGTGAAACCGCTGTGGGTTTGGTTCATTTCGAGTGTTCGGCCTGGAACCACGAGTCTTTGCAGCAGAAAGAGTGGTTCCTGCCAGGGACTCCTGGTCGGAGGGCAGTATGGGGAAGGGAGGAAGAGGAGGAGGAAGAAGGGTTCATGCAGGATCCCCACTTGCTTCCTGGATGGGTCGCTTTGGACCTCTGATCAATCCCCTCTCCAAAGACTCCTTCAGCTCTGTCCCTCGGACTTATCCTCACTGCATTCCCTCGCTTGTGTCTCTCTCTCTGTCTCTCACTCCTAATCTCCCCCTTCTCACACCTAAGTGTGCCTGGCACACAGAATGAAAAGCTGGCGGACAGACCCCTCGACCCCCCAAAGTCCAGATTGACACCGACCCGGGGTGGGGGAGACGTGGCTAGGGGTCAAATGGAGTATTTGAGGCCAATTGCCAAAGCTGCCTCAAGCACCTCTCCTGTCATCACCATCATCAGTGGCATTTATTGCTTACTGTGTGCAGAACACTGAACTTAAGACTGTGAGTCTTTTCAGTTGTGACCCCCTCAAAGGACAGGAATTATGTCTAATTCCCCCTGTGTGTTCTTTCCAATGCTCTGCACGCAGTAAGTGCTGAATAAATACTATTACTACTACTATTACAACAGAATTGATAGTCATGACCCCTGCCCCCAAAGAGCTTACAATCACTTCTTAACAAAGGGTAAAACCTAAATAATAATCATTGAATTTGATGTTGTTGTTGTCTTATGCTGTCGAGTCGTGTCCGACCCATAGTGACGCCATGGACACATCACTCCCAGAGTGTCCCACTTCCATCTGCGATCGTTCTGGTAATGTATCCATAGAGTTTTCTTGGTAAAAAAAATACAGAAGCTCATGACCCCTGACCCCAAAGAGCTTACAATCACTTCTTAACAAAGGGTAAAACCTAAATAATAATCATTGAATTTGATGTTGTTGTTACGCTGTCGAGTCGTGTCCGACCCATAGTGATGCCATGGACAAATCACTCCCAGAGTGCCCCACTTCCATCTGTGATCATTCTGGTAATGTATACATAGAGTTTTCTTGGTAAAAAATACAGAAGCGATTTACCATTGCCTCCTTCCGCGCAGTAAACCTGAGTCTCCACCCTCAACTGTCTTCCAGGCCGCTGCTGCCCAGCACAGGTGAGTTTTGACTGGTAGCACATTGCCTGTCGACCAACTCTGTTATACTGTACTCTCCCAAGTGCTTAGTACAGTCTTCTGCAGTCTTCAGAGAAGCAGTGTGGCTCAGTGGAAAGAGCAAGGGCTTTGGAGTCAGAGGTCATGGGTTCAAATTCTGGCTCTGCCAATTGTCAGCTGTGTGACTTTGGGCAAGTCACTTAACTTCTCTGTGCCTCAGTTACCTCATCTGTAAAGTGAGCCCCCTGTGGGACAACCTGATCACCTTGTAACCTCCCCAGCGCTTAGAATAGTGCTTTGCACATAGTAAGCACTTAATAAATGCCATTATTATTATTATTATTCTGCACCTAGTAAGTGCTCAGTAAATATGATTGATTGATTGGTCAGACAATCTCCCCCACTTCAAAGCCTTACTGAGAGCACATCTCCTCCAAGAGGTCTTCCCTGGCTAAGCCCTCCTTTCCTCTTCTCCCACTCTGCGTTGCCCTGACTTGCTCCCTTTATTCCTCCCCCACACACAGCCCCACAGCACTTATAATAATGATGGCATTTATTAAGCGCTTACTATGTGCAAAGTTCATAGCTGTCATTTATTCATTTATAGAAATGTCCATTTCCCCCTCTAGCTTAATAATAATAATATTTTTGGTATTTGTTAAGCACTTACTATGTGCAAAGCACTGTTCTAAGTGCTGGGGAGGATACAGGGTTATCAGGTCCCATGTGGGGCTCACAATCTTAATCCCCATTTTACAGATGAGGTAACTGAGGCACAGAGAAGTTAAGTGACTTGCCAAAAGTCACACAGCTGATGAGCAGCGGAGTCGGAATTTGAACCCATGACCTCTGACTCCCAAGCCCGGGCTGTTTTCACTGAGCTACACTGCTTCTCTGCTTACTGAGGGCAGGGATCATGTCTGTCTATTTTTATATCATACACTCCCAAGTGCTTAGTTCAATGTTTCGCACACGGTAAGTGCTCAATAAATATGATTGAACAAATGATCCCTAAAGCCTCGGTATAGATCCTGTGATTCTCTGTGGGCTCAGGAGATGGATCCTGCTGCCACTGCTGAGACCCAGGCTGGTTCATTCATTCATTCAATCATATTTATTGAGCACTTACTGTGGGCAGAGCACTGTACTAAGTGCTTGGGAAGTACAAGTTGGCACCATATAGAGAGGGTCCCTACACAACAACAGGCTCACAGTCTAGAAGGGGGAGACAGAGAACAAAACAAAACATGTGGACAGGTGTCAAGTCGTCAGAACAAATAGAATTAAAGCTAAATGCACATCATTAACAAAATAAATAGAATAGGAGCTATATCCAGCTTCTGGCCAGGTCTGCCTTTTCAGTTGACAGCGGGAAGCCAGCTTTGGTGGGAAGCTTCCATGCTTACAGGAGACTCAGGGTTCTGCTGCTTTAGCCCCGGGACCTCAAGGAGAGGAGAAGAGAAAGGGTCTGCTATCTCTCCCCTTTCTCCCCAGGCCACAGCCTGGCTGCATGACACATGTGCAAATGCAGACATAAACACACGCATACATGTGCATGCATACACACACACGCAAACACACACACCCCCATCTGTGATGAAGTGCTGAATGCAAAAAAAGGAGAGAAACTTGTTTAATTAGCTGTTTTGCCTTTGAGAGGAGGAAATCCTGGTGCCACTAATTGATGTGAGGTGTAACTAAAATAAACTCTACAGTATCAGCTCTTTTCCCTTAATTGCTAAAATTCCTCTTCGTAATGCTCCTGCCAGAGAACCACCTAAGAACAAATGGAATCTCAGTTTTCCCCAGGGACTTCCAGAGTAGAATTCCAGCTTAAATCCAGGAGCCATCCGCAGGGAGGTCTTTTGCCCTGGGGCTTGGGGAACAAGACCGAGAAGAGGCTGAAGGAAATCAGAGGTTCAATTTGGAAGTTGAAATCAATTTGTTTCAAAGGAGCTAATCAGAGAAACCCCTCGGCCTAGGGGAAAGAGCGCAGGGCAAGGAGTCAGGATTGCTCGATTTGAATCCCAGTTCTGCCGTTCCCCGGCTGTGGGACTTCGGGCAAGTCACTTGGCTGCTCCTTGCCTCAATTTCCTCATTTGCAAAATGAAGATTAAGTACCTTCCCTCCCTCCCTCAGACTGTGAGCCCAGTGTGGGCAGGAACTGTGTACCTACCCCGGTGTTTAGTACAGTTCTTGGCACATCATAAATTGCTTTACAGACAATAATACCAAAATTCCACAAGTGAGGATCAGTAAAACCTAAACGTCCCCACGCCCACATATTAAAGGGAGCAGGGGGATGTGTAATGAATGGAATTATGGGTAACACTGGTTTCCCTCCATCCATCTTCCAGCTGACTCAAACTTCGTTTTGCTAATGAACCACCATTCCAACATGGATCTCTACCGCTCTGGGAATTGGGGGACCTAGGTTGTAGAGCTGGTTCTGAGGCAAATAAGGGTGACAACAGCACTCGCGTGTTGCAACGTCCTGCACCCCTGCCTGGGAATTTGTTCGTACTACTCCATGCCCTAGGTGGAAAACGAGAAAGTCCATGTGGCACGGAGTGAGCTTCCAACACCCCTCTCTACAACAGCTCGGTTCAGAGGCCTCAGGATGGAGGCTCATCGATCAATCAGTCGATAGTGTTTATTGAGCACTTACTGTGTGCGAAGCACTGTACTAAGTGCTTGGGAGTGTATAACCCAGTTGGTAGACATGTTCCTAGTCCAAAAGGAGAGCTCATCCATCACTAAGTGCTCAACAAATACTACTGACTGATTTATTACTATTACTATAGTTTCTAGAGTGTAAGCTCCTTATGGGCAGGAATTGTGTCTACCAACTCTGTTGTATTGTACTCTCCCAAGCACTTAGTATAGTGCTTTGCACACAGTAAGCACTCTATAAATGCCATTGATTGATTAATATTCATTATTACTGTTATCAATAATAATAATAATGGGGTTTGTACTTGTAATAGTGGTGTAGTGGTGTATAATCAGGTTGGACACAGTCTTCTGTCCCGCATGAGGCTCATGATCAAAGTAGGCACTTAACAAATACCATTATTATTATTATTATTATTAGAGAAGCAGCATGGCTTAGTGCAAAGAGCCCAGGCTTGGGAGTCAGAGGTCATAGGTTCTAATCCCGGCTCTGCCACTTATCAGCTGAGTGACTTCGGGCGAGTCACTTAACTTCTCTGTGCCTCTTTGACCTCATCTGTAAACTGGGGATTAAGTCAGTGAGCCCTACTTAGGACAACCTGATTACCTTGCATTTACCCCAGAGCTTAGAACAGTGCTTGGCACAAATACCATCATTACTAATACCCAGTAGCATCAGGCTCCCTGCCTCCAATCAGTTCCTTTTCCAGGCCATACTTCACTCTGCTGCCATCCTGTAGTGATGCTTTGCCCACATCTACCCGCTTCTCATAAACCTTTCGTGGCAACCCATTCTTCTCTGCATCAGGCAGAAAAGCCTGACCGATGATGTTGAGCATGCAGTTGGAATCAGCTCCCCATTACTTACCAACTCTGTTCTGCAGCTAAACCCAGTTACCGCGCTCTTTGCACTTGTCAAGTTAACTAACTTATTCATGGGGCCTCATTCATACCCCCCCCCCACTGACCTTGGGCCCCTATCCTTCCCTCTGCCACAATCTCCTTTCATTTGTAAATCCAATAGATCAAATGGCATTTTCTCCAGGAAGCCTTCTCTGATTAATTGTTACTCCCCCAGGTTATATCACCCCACTGCCAATTCAGCATTTCCTCTCAAACCCTCAGTAGTAATTACTTAATACCTAATGCCCGCAAATACTGAAGCTCTAAATAATAATAATTGTGGTGTTTATTAAGCATTTACTATATGCCAGGCTCTGTACTAAGCACCTGGATAGATTCAAGTTTGAACACAGTCCCTGTCCCACATGGGCCTCACAGTCTTAATCCCCATTTTATAGGTAGTTGAGGCACAGATAATTGAAGTGACTTACCCTAGGTTGCACAGCAGACAAGTGGCAGAACTGGGACTTGTCACCTGTGCTGCTAGGCCATTCTGCCTCTGTCCTCAGTTTATCCAATCTCCTCCCTCCCCCCTCCTCCATGTCTAATCTGATTGGCACGGGGGCAAGGGACACCTTGTGTATTCTCGGCTTGGGCTGTCAGTCTAGCAGTTTTGGTTTCGGGGACGGGATCCCACCCACACCTCCCATTTCCTCCTGCTAGCTCGGGCGGTCACGAGCTAGCATTTGACCTTGTGATGGTGGGTATACCGGAGTCACCTTGGGACACCTTGGATCTGAATGATGGAGAAACGGAACTAGCAGGTGAGATGGTGGGATTTTCCATAGGAAGGGCCTCCACAGGGAAATCCTGCTGAAAGCAGCCTCTCCCCATTTCACAGCGCCCAGAGAGGTTGGAGTTGTCTAGCATAGATGCCTCCAGAGTAACTGCCATCCCAGAGCCAGCAAAAAGCTGGGCCAATCTCTCCAACGAATGTGGCCCTCTAACTATGTCGTCTTCAGCGTGGGACATTCGAAAGGAAGGTGAGGAGCCTTCTTTGGTGGGTGAGCTGGGATCATTATTTCCCTGAGCTTCAATTTGCTCATTAAGCAGATTTTTCAACTGAATGAACAAGCAAAGAGGCCTATTTAATGAGGAGTTCTTAAATTCATTTTCTGAGTCGGGATATGTTTCTTTTGAACAGAAAGGTTAACGCAATGGCTGAGTCTGCAGGGGCTAGAACTGTTCTCTGAAAAGAAATTTCAAGTGGAAAATTTTCTTCTGACCCAAATCTGTCTGGGGTAGCCCAATCTTTGGTGCTAAGGTAATGATCGCAGCAATCTCTCCGGTCTGCCAAGACTGATGTTTTGCAGAATTTTTCCACAAATCTGTATTACCACCTTCAGGCCTTCCTAGTTGTAATAGGAGTAGTAGTAATGATAGTCTTAGTAGTTTTAGTAGTAGTAGTAAAAGAAAAAGCACTTAGTACAGTGCTCTGCATTTGGTAAGCGCTCAGTAAATATGATTAAATGAAAAAAATAAGTTTGCGAAGCAGCATGACGTGGTGGTATGAGATGAGCACGGGCTGGGTTCTAATCCCAGCTCTGCCTCTTGTCTGCTGTGTGACCTTGCATGAGTCGCTGATCTTCCCTGTGCCTCAGTTCCCTTATCTGCAAAATGGGGATTCAACGTCTATTCCCCCTCCTACTTAGGCTGGGAGCCCCACGTGGCACCTGATTATCTTAAATCTACTCCAGCACTTAGTACAATGCTTGACACGTTTTGAGAGTTTAACAAATGCCATAATTATTATTAGTGTCATTATCATTAAGTGTGTAGACTATAAGCTCCCCCTGTAGACTGTAAGCTCCTTGTGAGCAGGGATCATGTCCACCAACTCTATTGTACTCTTTCAAGCACTTAGTACAGTTCTCTACACACAGTAAGTGCTCAATAAATACCAGTGATCGACTAAGCTTCCCCAACGTGTGATGCATTGTACTATGCATTGATCATTATAGGCCAGTGACTACCAAGTGGCCAGTTGTCCCAGTAAGAAGCAGTGTTGTCTTGTGGCCCTGCACTGATGTGCTGGGTGACCTTGGGAAAGGTACCTAACTTCTCTGTGTCTGTTTCCTCCTCCATACAATGAGGATTAAATAGCTAGTCTCCCTCCCCTTTAATAGTAATAATGCTATTTGTTAAATGCTTTACTATGTGCCAAGCACTGTTCTAATCACTGGAGTGTATTTGTTAAGTGCTTTACTATGTGCCAAGCACTGTCCTAAGCACTGCTGTATATACAAGGTAAGCAGGATGACCCACCACAAGCTTCATCCCTATTTTACAGATGAGGTAACTGAGGCACATAGAAGTTCAGTGACTTGCCCAAAGTCACACAGCTGACAAGCGGCCGAGGTGGGATCAGAACTCACGACCTCTGTCTCCCAAGCCCCTGCTTTTTCCACTAAGCCACGCTGCTTTAGACTGTGATTCCCGGGTGAAACAGGGAAGAAATCTAATCTGACCGTTTTTTCTCTACCTCAATGCTTAGCAGTGTATTTAAACCCTTAGCAAATACTATGATTATTATTATTATTACCTTCTGAGGGAAAGGGAAGTTTCCTTCCCACTCACGGTACTGCAGATGGAAAACAAGCTTCAGTGCGCATACACTGAGCTATTTTAACATAGCATGACTTGAGCTGTATTTCTGAGCGGCATTAAAATAGCTCCATGGATACACCCTCCATCGCCTTTCTCCCATCTGCAGGAGGCTAAGAGAGAAGGGTAGGTCACAAATCGCAGGACTTGTGTGACTTCAAAGCCCTACTGAGAGCTCACCTCCTCCAGGAGGCCTTCCCAAACTGAGCCCCCTCCTTCCTCTCCCCCTGCTCCCTCTCCCCATCATCATCATCATCATCATCAATCGTATTTATTGAGCACTTACTGTGTGCAGAGCACTGTACTAAGCGCTTGGGAAGTACAAATTGGCAACATATAGAGACAGTCCCTACCCAACAGTGGGCTCACAGTCTAAAATGAGGAGACAAAACCAAACATACTAACAAAATAAAATAAATAGAATAGATATGTACAGGTAAAATAAATAAATAGAGTAATAAATATGTACAAACATATATACATATATACAGGTGCTGTGGGGAAGGGAAGGAGGTAAGATGGGGGGGATGGAGAGGGGGACGAGAGGGAGAGGAAGGAAGGGGCTCAGTCTGGGAAGGCCTCCTGGAGGAGGTGAGCTCTCAGTAGGGCCTTGAAGGGAGGAAGAGAGCTAGCTTGGTGGATGGGCAGAGGGAGAGCATTCCAGGCCCGGGGGATGATGTGGGCCGGGGGTTGATGGCGGGACAGGCGACAATGAGGTACGGTGAGGAGATTAGCGGCAGAGGAGCGGTGGGTGCGGGGTGGGCTGTAGAAGGAGAGAAAGGAGGTGAGGTGGGGGGGCGAGGTGATGGAGAGCCTTGAAGCCCAGGGTGAGGAGTTTCTGCCTGATGCGCAGATTGATTGGTAGCCACTGGAGATTTTTGAGGAGGGGAGTAATATGCCCAGAGCGTTTCTGGACAGAGATAATCCGGGCAGCAGCATGAAGTATGGATTGAAGTGGGGAGAGACACGAGGATGAGAGATCAGAGAGGAGGCTGATGCAGTAGTCCAGACGGGATAGGATGAGAACTTGAATGAATAGGGTAGCGGTATGGATGGAGAGGAAAGGCCGGATCTTGGCAATGTTGCGGAGCTGAGACCGGCAGGTTTTGGTGACGGCTTGGATGTGAGGGGTGAATGAGAGAGCGGAGTCAAGGATGACACCAAGGTTGCGGGCTTGTGAGACGGGAAGGATGGTAGTGCCGTCAACAGAGATGGGAAAGTCAGGGAGAGGGCAAGGTTTGGGAGGGAAGACAAGGAGTTCAGTCTTCAACATGTTGAGCTTTAGGTGGCGGGCAGACATCCAGATGGAGATGTCCTGAAGGCAGGAGGAGATGCGAGCCTGGAGAGAGGGGGAGAGAGCAGGGGCAGAGATGTAGATCTGGGTGTCATCAGCATAGAGATGATAGTTGAAGCCGTGGGAGCGAATGAGGTCACCAAGGGAGTGCGTGTAGATCGAGAACAGAAGGGGATCAAGCACTGAACCTTGGGGAACCCCCACAGTAACAGTACCTGTTCCCCCTCCTACTGAGACTAGGAGCCTTAGGAGGGCTACAGTCTATGTCCAACCTGTTTAATTTATATCTAGACCTGTGCTTAGTAAAGTGTTTGGTAAATAGTAAGCACTAGACAAATACAACGACTATTATTATTCTTGTAGCTTGATGAATGGGAGGAAAGAGAAGATATCTTCTACTAGGAAAGCATGAAAGTAGAAAGAGCTCAGGCCTGGGAGTTAGAGGACATGGCTTCTAATCCCAGCTGTACCCTCTCTGCTGTGTAACCTTGGGTGAGTCGTTTAACTTCTCTGTGCCTCAGTTACCTCATCTGTAAAATGGGGATTAAGACTGTGAGCCCCTTGAGGGACAATCTAACTACCTCATACCTACCCCAGCGCTTAGAACAGTGCTTGGCACATAGTAAGAGCTCAACAAATACCATCATCATCATTATTATTATTATTATTATTGAAAAGACTGACTTTGCTATCTATCATGGCATTCTACCCCCATCCTCTATTGCTAATCTTACTTGAGCCTGTATTTTCTTGACCAGCTAGGGGAAAATATCATGGCTATAGCCTCTTCTCTTCCTCTCCTCCTCCTTCTTTTTCTCCTCCTCCCTCTTCTCCTCCTCCTCCTCCTCTTCTTCCCTCTTCTTCTTCTCCTTCTCTTTCTCTTCCTTATCATCATCACTAACAATAATTATTGAGGGCTTACAGTGTTCAAAACACTAAATTACACTAAGGGCTTGGAAAGTACAATAGGGGAAACAACATGGCCTGTGGACAAAACACAGGTCTGGGAGCCAGAGGACCTAGGTTCTAATCCAGACACCTCCATTTGTCAACTGTGTGACCTTGGGCAAGTCACTTAACATCTCTGTGCCTCAGTTTCCTCAATTGCAAAATGGGGATTCAATCCCTGTTCACTCTCCTACTTAGCCCCATATGGGACAATGACTATATCAGACCTCATCAATTTCTATCTACCCTGGTGGTTAGAACAGTGCTTAACATACAGTAAGAGTTTAACAATAATAATAATGGTCACAATTCATTCATTCCTTCAATCATATTTATTGAGCACTTACTGTGTGCAGAGCACTGTACTAAGCACTTGAGCACTGTACTAAGCGCTTGATGGTATTGGTTAAACACCTACTATATGCTAAGCACTGTCCTAAGCGCTGGGGTAGATACAAGGTAATCAGGTTGTCCCGCGTGGGGCCCACAGTCTTAATCCCTATTTTACAGATGAGGTAACTGAGGCACAGAGAAGTGGGAGAAGCAGTGTGGCTCAGTGGAAAGAGCACAGGCTTTGGAGTCAAAGGTCATGGGTTCAAATCCCGGCTCCGCCAATTGTCAGCTGTGTGACTTTGGGCAAGTCACTTCACTTCTCTGCGCCCCAGTTACCTCATCTGTAAAAAGGGGATTAAGACTGTGAGCTCCCCGTGGGACAACCTGATCACCTTTTAACCTCCCCAGCGCTTAGAACAGTGCTTTGCACATTGTAAGCACTTAATAAATGCCGTTATTATTATTATTATTGACAAAATGCCACAAAAATAAGAATAATAATAATAATTGTGACATTTAAGTGCTTTCCCCAGCACTGTTCTAAGCACTGTGGAAGATACAAGATAATCAGGTCAGATAAAGTCCCTGTATCCCACAGAGTTCACAATCTAAGTAGAAGGGGAAACAGGTATTGAATCCCCATGTTATAGATTAGGTAACTGAGGAACAGGGAAATTAAGTGATTTGCTCAAGGCCACACAGCAGACATGTGGCAGACCCAGGATTAAAACCCAGGTTTTCTGATTCCCAGGCCTGTGCTCTTTCCACTAGTGCACATGGCTCTTCTGTAGATTCAAAATAGGAACAAACAGAAACAAAATATATGGCAAGATCAGAGTCCTTTAGATTTGGCAGGAAGTAGGAGAGTTTAGAGAGAAAGAGAGTTCTTGGTAGGTGAAGAGTGGAGGAGGTAAAGTCCATTTCTGTCCAACCTATTCCCCGCTGCTTTCTTTGAGGAGGCAACAAGGAACCCCAAAACGGGTCACTTCATTTCTCATCCATCTGAAAAGTCTTCCGACCAATCAATCGGTAGTGTTGAGTCTTTACTTTATGGTGTTTGTTAAGTGTCTATTAGGTGCCAGGCACTGTAGTAAGCACTGGGGTAATCAAGTCGGACACAGTCCCTGTCCTACATGCGGCTCACAGTCTTAATCCCCATTTTACAGATGAGGGAACTGAGGCCCAGAGAAGGTCACACAGCAGACAAGTGTCAGAGTCAGGATTAGAACCTAGGTCATTTGATCCCCTGGCTCGTGCTCTTTCCACACTGTTTCTCATTGATTGAGCAGTTACTTTGAGCAGTGCGCTGTACTAAATGCCTAGCACTCACTGTTCTTGCCTACCAGCCTATGAGCCTCACTGAAAGTCTCTGAGACAAAATCTACATGCTGCTGTCTCTTGATACCTATTTTCTGCGGGCAGAAGACAAATGGAGAGAAATGCATTGCTTTCTAGACTCGTAACCGTGATATGGAGTAATGAAACTGAGCAAAACTAAAGTTAAATATAACCTGCACCAGGGAAGCTCAGGGTACAACATTTATTGTTGAAAATATCAGGTCCTAACCCTGCTGCTGAATTCTACTCCCTGGACAGAGAGCCAAAGCAGAAAACCCAATCAAAAAGATCAGTATGGTTTTTGGAAGACTGTCGGGCCAAATCTGTTGGGAAGTAGCGTGGCCTAATGGAAAGAGGATGGGCCTGAGACTCTGAGGACCTGGGTTCTAATCCCGGTCTACCACTCGCTGCTGAGTGACTTTAGACAAGTCACTTAATTCTCTGTGCTTCAGTTGACTGCGAGCACCATGTGGGACAGAGACTGTGTCCAACCTGATTATCTTTTTTTTTTTTAATGGTATTTGTTAGGTGCTTACTACGTGCCAGGGACTGTACTAAATGCTTGGGTATCCTGTATCTTCCCCAGTGCTTAATCCAGTGCCTGGCACATAGTAAGTGCTTAACAAATGCCACAGTTGTTTTTGGCAGGGAGGGACGAAGCACAATACGAAACTGAAAGTCTCCAAAGTTGTGGTGTTGTGTGATGAAGTAGCAGCAGGATGGCCTAGTGGATAGGGCATGGGCCTGGAAGTCTGAAGGTCATGGGTTCTAATCCCAGGTCCACCACTTGTCTGCAAGCAGCGTGGCTCAGTGGAAAGAGTATGGGTTTGGGAGTCACAGGTCATGGCTTCTAATCCCGGCTTCCCCACATAATAATAATAATAATGGCATTTATTAAGTGCTTACTATGCGCAAAGCACTGTTCTAAGTGCTGGATGTCTGCTGTGTGACCTTGGGCAAGTCACTTAACTTCTCTGAGCCTCAGTTCCTGCATCTGTAAAATGGGGAGTAAGACTGTGAGCCACACGTGGGACAACGTGATCGCCTTGTAACCCCCCAGCGCTTAGAACAGTGCTTTGCACATAGTAAGCACTTAACAAATGCCATCATTATTATTATTATTCTCTGGGTACCTCCTCTGTAAAATGGGGATTACTTTGCTCTGTGCCATTTCCTTTGCTCCTTCCCCACGGGCAACAGTGAAGGGGGGCAGGATGGGTGGCTATTACTATTATCGCCACATCCCTCGTGCCCACCATTAGAATAGCCAGAGACCTGCCACCCCATCTTGGCAAGAAAGAAAGATAGCAGGGAGAGAGAGAGGTAGTGGTAGTAATAATAACAATAATTATGGTACTTATTAAGCACTTACTATGTGCCAGGTACTGTACTAAGCTGAGGGGAGGAGGGGGGAATTAATTATGGTCTCCATCCCTGGGAGGCAGGAGTACGCACAATCTATGAAGTAAGTAGACATGACCTCTGCCCTCAAGGTGCTTACAAACCTAGCAAAGGAATCAGTCACTAAAATACATGACAGGTAGGGCAAAAGACTAGTACGTAAGCACGACAGAGTGGGATTGGAAAATGGGGAGTGTGAGCCGTTGTTGGGTAGGGACCGTCTCTATATGTTGCCAACTTGTACTTCTCAACCGCTTAGTACAGTGCTCTGCACACAGTAAGTGCTCAATAAATACCATTGAATGAATGAATGAATCTATAAAATGGGGATTAAGACTGTGAGCCCTACATGGGATGGGCACTGTGTCCAACCCAGTTATCTTATATCGATCCCAGTGCTTACTACCATGCCTGGCAAATAGTAAGCACTTAACAAATACTATTTTTTTAAAAAGTAAGCTTGTTGTGGGCAGGGGACATGTCTACCGTCTCTGTTGTATTCTCCCAAGGGCTTAGTACAGTGCTCTGCCCACAGTAATCACTCAATAAATGTCATTGATTGATAGTAATAATAATAATAATGGCATTTGTTAAGCACCTACTATGTGCAAAGCACTGTTCTAAGTGCTGGGGGGATACAAGGTGATCAGGTTGTCCCACATGGGGCTCACAGTCTTAATTCCCATTTTACAGATGAGGTAACTGAGGCTCAGAGTAGTTAAGTGACTTGCCCAAGGTCACACAGCAGACGTGGTGTAGCTGGGATTAGAACCCATGACCTGTGACTCCCAAGCCCGGGCTTTTTCCACTGAGCCACACTGTAGTAGTATTAATGCCAGTATTAGTAGTAGAGAGGCATAAAAAACAGTAAAAACAGAAAGTCAGTAAGTAACAGTAAGTCCTTTAGACTGTAAACTCATTGTGAGCAAGGAATGTGTCTGTTTATGGTTATATTGTACTCTCCCAAGCACTTAGTACAGTGCTCTGCACACAGTAAGTGCTCAAAAAAAAGACAATGAATGAATGAAGAAGAAACTATAAACCATGAGAATAAATGCTTACACAATCCCAAACTAACGCCATTGCCATAAATAATACCTATTAAGCACTTACAATTTGCCGAGCACTGTGATAGATACAATCCAGTCAGATCAGATCCAGGCAGGGAATGTTTCCCTTTATTATTATATTGTACTCTCTCAAGAGCTTAGTACAGTGCTCTGCACATAGGAAGTGCTCAATAAATACAATTGACTGACTGACTGACTTTTAAGATTTTTACCACCTGAGTTATTTGATCTGGCTGATTCACAGAGAGTCCAGGTAGCAATTGGCTGGCAAGTCTGCGGCCCAGAGAAGTTGTGACAACAGAGCAAGCAAGTAACAGGGCCAAGATTAGCACCCAGATCCCCACACCCCTCCATTCCAGCACTCTTGCTGCTAAGCTCTGCTGCTTCTCATTGAAACCCCCATAGTGGAGCAAGCAGGATCAGAAGGCAGACTTTTTTCTTGTTTCCACATTGCAGTTCTGAGTCCTCTTCGGCCTGTTCTAACAGAGAATTCTGCAGCGGTCTGCATTTTGGACAGGTTCCAGCTCTCTTAGCTCCATCAGCAAGAGCAAGGCTAAAATAAAGCTGGAAACAACCCTGAAGAGGCACATTTTTCAAGCTGTCACAGGCCCAGCCCTCCTGGCACTGTCTTGCCCACAGTCTGGGGAAAGAAGTGCTAGGATCATGGATGGTTTTCTCTGCTCTGTCTCCCCTTCTCTGCAGCCTCACATTTTCTCCTGCCTTCGGGACAGCTTTACCTGAATGTCCCACTGAAACCTCAGGCTGAATGGGTCCAAAATAGAACTCCTCGTTTTCCCACCCAAACTTTCCCCCCCCTCCCTGATTTTCCCATCATTGTAGAAAAAGGCATCACCATCTTCCCTGGACCTGTTTCACAAGCCCGTAATACCACAAATTACTACTAAGCGCTAGTGTAGATACAAGCAAATCAAGTTGGACACAGTCCTTGTCTCACATGGGGCTCCTGCTCTTAATCCCCATTTTACAGGTGAGGAAACTGAAGCACAGAAGTTAAAAGACTTGCCCAAGGTCACACAGCAGGTAGGTGGTAGATTCTGGGATTAGAACCCAGGTCCTCTGACTCCCAGGCCTCTGCTCTTTCCAGTAGACCCCTCTGCTTCTTTTGGCCACACTGCCTCTCTGCCTTGCTGGCTGTGTGACCTGGGACAAGTCATTTAATGTCTTTGGGCCTCAGTTTTCTCATCTGTAAAATGGGGCTTCAGTTCCTATTCCCCCTCCTACTTGGACTGTGAGCCCTAAGTGGGACAGAGCCTCAGTACAACTTCATTATCTTAAATCAACCCTACCACTTAGTGCTTAGTGCAGAGTAAGTGCTTAACAAATGCTACAATTATCATCCACCTGTACCTTTCACAAGCACTAAATCAATTTGAACAAAAGAAAAGACAAAATACCTCACATCTCTGAAAAACAACTTTTACATTAGGAAAATGGCAATTGCAGGATTTGAGTCTTCATTTCCAAATAGGTCTGAAGAAGAGATTTTAAACTCCAAATGCCCTTAAAGATGTGTGAAATCGAGGTTACAAAGAGAGCAAAGGGAATTGGCCCAAGAGAAAATCCCAAGTTAAATACTTTGTGCTTTCTTCCAGCTGATAATTATGAGACTCTTTCATAACTTATTTTCCTGTGATCTTCCTAAAGCAGATTAAATGCTCTCTGGTAAAGAGTTGACAAACTGGAAAATATCCTCGAACAAAGAACTCAGCACAGTTTAGTCATATTTTAGATGATTATTTATGCCTCACTAATTTTGATGAATGCTATCCTTTAATGATAATAATTACAAACGTAGCCATGGAATCATCCATTTGGATGTGGAATGAATTGGTGACAGGGTAGGAGTGTTTTCCTATTTTTTTTCACTAAATAACTTCAAGGAAATCGATCAGAATGTTGTTTGTTCCTTCCCTAACAAATCTTTTGTCTCCCCATTTTATTTCCCCTTCTACTGTCACCTAAGCTCTTGAGTCCTTTCCAAGTACTACCTTACCCTCCCACAGCCCTTATCAATCATTCAATGGTATTTACTGAGTGCTTACTGTGTGCAGAACACTGTACTAAGCACTTGGGAGAGTACAATATTAACAGAGTCTGTTACCATTAGGAACATACCCTTATACTCGGCTGTTTTCCCTACCTGTAATATGTTGCATTGCACTGTCCATCTCTTTGGCTAGGTTGTAAAGTTCTTGAGGGTGAAAGGATTGTGTCTACTTATTCTATTGTACATACATACACAGCCTTGGAGTCAGAAGGCCCTGGGTTCTAATCCTGCCTCTGCCACTAGTCCACTGTGTGACTTTGGGCAAGTTGCTCCACTTCTCTGCGCCTTATTTTCCTCATCTGTAAAATGGAGATTAAGACTGCGAGCTCTGTGTGCGGCACTGACTGGGTCGAACTTAATTAGTTTGGACCTATCCCATCGCTCAGTTCAGTGCCTGGCGCTTAGTAAGCGCTTAACAAATACCACTGAAAAATAGTGAATCTCCAAAGACATATTATTGGGAAAGTTGAATTCTCATTGATAATCAGTCAATCAATCAATGGTATTAATTGAGTGTCTACCATGTTCAGAGTACTATACTAAGCAGTTGGGAGAGTACAATGCAACACCATTGGTAGATACATTCCGTACCCACAATAAGCTTATAATAATAATAATGGCATTTATTAAGCGCTTACTATGTGAAAAGCACTGTTCTAAGCGCTGGGGAGGTTATAAGGTGATCAGGTTGTCCCATGGGGGGCTCATAGTCTTAATCCCCATTTTACAGATGAGGTAACTGAGGCCCAGAGAAGTTAAGTGACTTGCCCAAAGTCACACAGCTGACAATTGGCAGAGCTGGGATTTGAACGCATGACCTCCGACTCCGAAGCCCGTGCTCTTTCCACTGAGCCATGCTGCTTCTCCGCTTATATATAGGCACTGTACTGAGCGATGGGATAGGTCCAAGCTAACTAGGTTCGACACAGTCCGTGCCCCACACAGAGCTCAAATTCTTAATCTCCATTTTACAGATGAGGAAACTAAGGTGCAGAGAAGCGGAGTGACTTGCCCAAAGTCACACAGTGAACTAGTATGCAGAGGCAGCATTAGAACACAGGTCCTTCTGACTCCAGGGCTGTGTGTGCAGAGCTTGTAGTCTAGAGGGGTGAGAAGCAAGTGCAGACAAGTTGTCAGAAAAGCGTATTTTGAATCGAGTTCCACTGGGTGTAAATAGGGGTTGACTGCAGATCTAATTTCATCATGTAGCCAGCTTGAGGATCGGGAAATATAAAGGGATTTTCAAAAAAAGGTTTACACATACAGAGGGGAGACAATGCTGCCTAGTGGATAGAGCATGAGCCTGGGAGTCAGAAAACCTGTGTCCTAATCCCGACTCTGCCGCTTGTCTGCTGTGTGACCTCGGGCAGGTCACTTCACTTCTCTGGGCCTTAGTTACCTCATCTATAAAATGGAGATTAAGACTATGAGCCTTATGTGGGACAGGGACTGTGTCCAACCTGATTATCTTGGATTTACCTCAGCACTTAAAACAGTGCCTGGCACAAAGTAAGCGCTTAACAAATACCACATACAGTTGGGTCAACTGTAGTTCTAGGTCATTACAGTGAATTATGAAATGAGGCTTTGAAACCCATCTCCTGAAACCTGGGATGAATCAGCTGCAGCCATGAATAATAATAATAATACTAATAATGGTATTTGTTAAGTGCTTACTATAAGCCAGGCACTGTACTAAGTGCTGGGGTAGAAACAAGCAAATCAGGTTGGACACAGTCCATGTCCCACATGGGTACTCACAGTCTTAATCCCCATTGTACAGATGAGGTAACTGAGGCACAGGGAAGTTAAGTGACTGGCCCAAGTCCACACAGCAGACAAGTGGCGGAGCAAGGATTAGAACCCATGACCTTCTGACTCCCAGGCCCATGCTCTATCCACTACACCATGGAATGGCCATCCGATCAGGAAGACCGAAACAGGTAAGACCCAAAGGCAGGTTCCTTATTCTCAGTGGATAGTGCCTGAGCCTGGGAGGCAAAAGGACCTGGGTTCTAAACCTGGCTCCATCAAATGTCCACTGTGTGACCTTGGGCAAGACACTTCACTTCCCTGGGCCTTAGTTACTTCATCTGTAAAATGGGGATTAAGACTGTCAGCCCCATGTGGGACAGGGATTGTGCCCAACCTGAATAACTTCTGGTGTGGGCAGGGATTGTCTCTCTTTATTGCTGAATTGTACTTTCCAAGCACTTAGTACAGTGCTCTGCACACAATAAGTGCTCAATAAATAGGATTGATTGAATTAGTTAATTAACTTGCAACTACCCCAGTGCTTAGAGAAGTGCTTGGCACATAATAAGCCCCTAACAAGCACCATTATGATTATCATTATGCTTAACAAATCCCACAGTTATCATTGTTATTGTGGTTTTGGACCCATTTGGCTCCTGAAAACTACACCTTTCCTCACACGGTCAATTAGAACCACTTTTCTCAGGGGAACAACGTTCCAAACAGGAGACTGATTCCCGAACCGAGGTCGGATGCCCTGCTTTCACTAAAGTTTTCCAGGACAGTGGATTCAGTCAATTCTAAATGAACACCCTGCCCACATTCGTGAATCTATATTGTGACTGATAGGCGCCACGATGGGATAAATTGGAAGAACTCACCATGGAAGTAAAATGGGTGTGCCCACTTACCCTGGTGTTTCCTGCTCTGCACACAGTAAGCACTCAATAAATCCAATTGAGTGAATAAATGACAACCAGTTAGCCTTCTCCCTCCCTGCTCTTGGGCCTCTCCCACCCCATCGCCTCCAAGCCTTTTTCACCTTTCTCCGCTTTCTTCCAGCACCCCGAACCTCGTCCCTGGCCACTTGGAACCCTAGAACTCAGCCCCCATGTAGGAGATTAATGTAGCCAAGTCAGAACTGCCTGTAGTTATTTTTTAAACCAGAAACAAGAGCCGTCCACTTAGTCTTGACCAGTCTTTTATCCATACTTGCTAAACTGCCTCAGAGGCTAGTAATAGCTGATTTCATTCCCACAAGCTGGATGAGGAGGCAGATTCCATTAAGGAATAGCTGGATTTGGAATTTTGTTTCCAGCTAACATTCATGGCAGCTACGGAGGGAGGTTGCTCTGTGCAGGTTCTTTAAATGCAAGGGGCAGAGCGAAGGCTCTGCCTCCTGAGTGTGTGTGTATATGTGTGTGTTTTCGGGTAGAGGGGGCCTCCAACCCTTTTGAAAATGCACCTTTCTCCTCAGAAAAGTGTGTCCCTTCAGGACCCCTGCCCTCCCCTGAACCCCGACTTTATCCCGGCCTTTTTTTTTTTTAAGAGCTGACAACCAGGCTGTTTTTCACAATGAAAACTGCTGACTTCTAGGTCATCATTTGGGTAAGATTTGCCTCATTCCAGTAATGAAACAGAGACGGTCACTTGGGTGGTTTTTATTTTGTGTGGAAAGTGTGACATCTGCTGGGAAAGAGAGGAGAAGATGCCTGGGGTTTCTTTTGTCTTTTGGAATTTTTTATGGCTTTTGTTAGGCATTTTCTGTGTGCCAGGTACTGTATTAGGTTCTGGGGTAGATACAAGATAATCGGGTTGAACACAGTCCCTGTCTTAGATTTTAATCCCCATTTCACAGATGAGGTAACTGAGGCACAGTGAAGTTACTTGCCCACGGTCACACAGCAGACAAGTGGTAGAGCCAGGATTATTCGTTCATTTATTCAGTCATATTTATTGAGCGCTTACTGTGTTCAAAGCACTATACTAAGCACTTGGGAGAGTGCAATATAACATACAGATACATTTCCTGCCCACAACAAGCTCACAGTCTAAAGGATTAGAACCCAGGTTCTCTGACTCCCAGGCCTGGGCTCTTTCCACTAAGTCATGCCGCTTTGCTATGTCTGTTTCGTGGCTTCTGATGAAGAGGTCAAACACTGATAATAACTGTGGTATTTGTTAAGTGTTGACTATAATAATAATGATTGTGATATTTGTTAAATACTTTACATATGTGCCAGGCATTGTTCTAAGTGCTGGGGTATATAGAAGCTAATCAGGTTGAACAGAGACAACTGAGCCCCAATGAAGTGACTTCCCCAATGTCAGACAGCAGACAAGTGGCTGAGTCAGGATTAGAACCCAGGTTCTCCTGACTCTCAGGCTCAATGAGAGAATTGAAGGAGAGGGACTTGCGAAAACAGGTGTAGACAACTCGCTCAAGGAGTTTGGAGAGGAATGGTAGGAGGGAGATGGGGATAACTGGAGGGAACCATGGGATTAAAGGAGGGTTTTTTTAGGATGGGGAGACATGAGCATAGTTGAAAGCAGTTGAAGATGGAAGTTAGGGAGGGAAGAAAGAAGGGGGGCAAGTGTTTTGATAAGGTGCAGAGAAATAGAGTCTGATGTGCAGGTGGGGAGGGGTGGATTTTGAGAGAAGGCAGGCAATTTCCTCTTAAGATACTGCTGGGAAGGATGGGAGAGTTGAAGAAGGGGCAGAAGGAGTTTGGGACTGGAGAAGAGTAAGGGAGATTTGGGGGAAATCACTCCTGATAGTGTCAGTTTTGGGGGAGAGTGATGGTTTCTTGGATATTAAGATGGAGGGTATTCCAGACCAGAGGCAGGGTATGGGCAAGTGGTTGACAGTGAGCTAGATGAGAAAAATACCATAGATGCCCAGACAGTTGCCCATTGGCAAACACCAATGGCAAGGAAGAGAAGCAGTGAGTTCTGGTGGTTAGAGCATGGACCTGGAAGTCAGTGACAGCCCTGAGTTTTAGTCCTGGCTCCACAACTTGCCTGCTGTGTGGCCCTGGGTAAGTCACAACTTTACTGCTTGACCTCACTGCTTCTGCTCCTTGCCATCTCCCAATGTTCCAGTGCTCTGCTCTGCCATGTTGTCTGAGTGAGGTCTGTTGCTTGTTTAAAGCTTTTCTTCTGTCCATCTTTTTGTGGTGTTTGACATTGGGCAGCTGTCTGGGCATCTGGCTGAGGCCCCTCCTACTCCTGTGCCTTGGCCAACAGAGGTATGTTGCAGAGAAGCCGCAGGACCTTGTGGAAAGAGTCCAGGCCTAGAAGTCAGAGGTGGGCCTGAGTTCTAATCCTGACTCCTCCACTTGTCTGCTGTGTGACTTTTGGCAGGACATTTAACGTCTCTGTGCCTCGGTCGCCTCATCTGTAAAATGGGGAGCAAAACTGTGGGCCTCATGTGGGACAGGGACTGTGTCCAACCTGATTAACTTGTATCTACCCCAGCGCTTAGTACAGTGCCTGGCAAGCGCTTAACAAATACCATTAAAAAAAAAAAACCCAAAATAAAAACACATCCAGTTTGGCAAATGGCCAACAGGAACGTAATGCTTGTCTTCTCTGCCCTCTCCCAGATTTCCAGGAAGGCTGTGACACCAAAAGACTATGACACCATTCATTCATTCAATTGTATTTATTGAGCACTTACTGTGTGCAGAACACTGTATTAAGCGCTTGGGAGAGTACAATATAACAATAAGCAGACACGTTCCCTGCCCACAATGAGCTCACAGTCTAGAGGGGGAGTCTGACATTAATAGAAATAAATGAATGACAGTTGAGGACATAAGTGCTGTGGGGCTGGGATGGGGGGGATGGACAAAGGGAACAAGTCAGGGCGATGCAGAAGGGAGAGGGAGAAGAGGCAAGGAGAGTTTAGTCAGGGAAGGCCTCTAAAGGAAAGTGCAAAGGGCAGAAAGAGGCAATCTTTACATGGCCACGAGGCAGAAGAGAGCTTTGTGCATTTGTCTTAGCCCCAAGTGGACTCGATCAGAAAAGTTTCACTATGAGAAAAGAGCATCATCAAAACTGAAACTCTAGCTTATCTAATCATTCAATCTACTTGCCTACCTGTCTGTCTGTCGCTCTAGCTCTCTGCATTGCCCTAGTTTGTTCAGACTGATTATCCGCCTAAAATATATTGCTTATTGGGGACTAAAAGAAGAGTTACTGATTGGATCTCGATTTCCTAAATAAATTTGTTTTACTGCTAAAGAGAGCTAGAGACTTAATCCTAACAGGATGAAGGAATCCCTCCACTCTGAGATTCCCAGATCTAAATGGCATTTAGAGTCTGGGCCTGAGAATCAGGGGACCTGGGTTCTAATCCCGGCTCTACCACTTGCCTTCCGTGTAACCTTGGGAAAATCACTCAACGTCTCTGCGCTTCATCATCATCATCATCATCATCAATCGTATTTATTGAGCGCTTACTATGTGCAGAGCACTGTACTAAGTGCTTGGGAAGTACAAATTGGCAACATATAGAGACAGTCCCTACCCAACAGTGGGCTCACAGTCTAAAAGGGGGAGACAGAGAACAAAACCAAACATACTAACAAAATAAAATAAATAGGATAGATATGTACAAGTAAAATAAATAAATAAATAAATAAATAGAGTAATAAATGTGTACAACCATATATACATATATACAGGTGCTGTGGGGAAGGGAAGGAGGTAAGACGGGGAGAATGGAGAGGGGGACGAGGGGGAGAGGAAGGAAGGGGCTCAGTCTGGGAGGACCTCCTGGAGGACGTGAGCTCTCAGCAGGGCCTTGAAGGGAGGAAGAGAGCTAGCTTGGTGGATGGGCAGAGGGAGGGCATTCCAGGCCCGGGGGATGACGTGGGCTGGGGGTCGATGGCGGGACAGGCGAGAACAAGGTACGGTGAGGAGATTAGCGGCAGAGGAGCGGAGGGTGCGGGCTGGGCAGTAGAAGGAGAGAAGGGAGGTGAGGTAGGAGGGGGCGAGGTGATGGAGAGCCTTGAAGCCGAGGGTGAGGAGTTTCTGCCTGATGCGCAGATTGATTGGTAGCCACTGGAGGTTTTTGAGGAGGGGAGTAATATGCCCAGAGCGTTTCTGGACAAAGATAATCCGGGCAGCAGCATGAAGTATGGATTGAAGTGGAGAGAGA
The DNA here is from genome assembly GCF_015852505.1 of Tachyglossus aculeatus. Taxonomy (NCBI): domain Eukaryota; kingdom Metazoa; phylum Chordata; class Mammalia; order Monotremata; family Tachyglossidae; genus Tachyglossus; species Tachyglossus aculeatus. Next base: position 26,201,571 of record NC_052083.1, read on the forward strand.
CACGAGGATGGGAGATCAGAGAGAAGGCTGGTGCAGTAGTCCAGACGGGATAGGATGAGAGCTTGAATGAGCAGTGTAGCAGTTTGGATGGAGAGGAAAGGGCGGATCTTGGCAATGTTGTGGAGCTGAGACCGGCAGGTTTTGGTGACGGCTTGGATGTGAGGGGTGAATGAGAGAGCGGAGTCGAGGATGACACCAAGGTTGCGGGCTTGTGAGATGGGAAGGATGGTAGTGCCGTCAACAGAGATGGGAAAGTCAGGGAGAGGACAAGGTTTGGGAGGGAAGACAAGGAGTTCAGTCTTCGACATGTTGAGCTTTAGGTGGCGGGCAGACATCCAGATGGAGATGTCCTGAAGGCAGGAGGAGATGCGAGCCTGGAGAGAGGGGGAGAGAGCAGGGGCAGAGATGTAGATCTGGGTGTCATCAGCGTAGAGATGATAGTTGAAGCCGTGGGAGTGAATGAGGTCACCAAGGGAGTGCGTGTAGATTGAGAACAGAAGGGGATCAAGCACTGAACCTTGGGGAACCCCCACAGTAAGAGGATGGGAGGGGGAGGAGGAGCCTGCTTCAGTTTCCTTTACTGTAAAATGGGGATTCAAAACCTGTTCTCCCTCCTACTTGGACAACGAACCCAAAGAGGAAGGACTGTGTTCATTCATTCATTCGTATTTATTGAGCACTTCCTGTGTGCAGAGCGATTAAGAGAGTACAATATCACAATAGACAGGCACATTCCCTGCCCACAACGAGCTTACAGTCTAGAGGGGGAGACAGACATTAATAGAATTAAAGAAATGGCAGATCTGTATGTACGTGATGTGGGCCTAGGTGGGGAGATGAATAAAAGGAGCAAGTCAGGGTGACACAGAAGGGAGTGGGAGAAGAGGAAAGGGGGGGCTTAGTCAGGGAAGGCCTCTTGGAGGAGATGTGCCTTCGATAAGGCTTTGAAGGGAGAGGAGAGTCATTGGTTGCAAGATTTGAGGAGGGAGGGTGTTCCATGCCAGAGGCAGGATGGGGGCAATGGGTGAATGGTGAGATAGATGAGATCGAGGCACAGTGAGAAGGTTAGCGTGAGAGGAGAGAAGTGTGCAGGCTGGGCTGTAGTAAGAGAGTAGCAAGGTGAGGTGGGAGGGGGCGAGGTGATTGTTTTAAAGCCAACAGTGAGGAGTTTCTGTTTGATGTGGAGGTGGATGGGCAACCACTGGAGGTTCTTGAGGAGTGGGGAAAGATGTCCTGAATGTTTTTGTAGAAAAATGATCCGGGCAGCAGAGTGAAGTATGGATTGGGAGAAACAGTAGCTGGGAGGTCAGCAAGGAGGCTGATGATTATCTCTGATCTAATCACCTTCTATCTGTTGTCATTATTATTATTATCATTCTATTATTTGAGAAATATTCAGGGTTCCACAAGGGCCGCATTCACTTTCCAGGGTTGCAGATTGCAGGATCTGTTGAATCCGAGTGGCTGATCAGGGGTAATGATTCGGTTAGTTTGGCTGGGCCCTGATGCTGGCACTTAACTCATTTGGGGATTTTCAAAAAATCCCAGTGATTTGTATATAGGGGTCTGTAAAGTTGTGGACACCCCAAGTCTGGCTCTGCCCCAAATTTGAGGTCACACACACAGATGTAGTGTGGTTTAGTGAGAAGCACCTCTCCCTACCCGCCAGACTGTGAGCTCGTGGTGGGCAGGGAATGTCACCATTCATTGTTGCACTGTACTTTCCCAAGTGTTTAGTACAGTGCTCTGCACACAGTAAGTGCTTAATAAATGTTTGAATGAATGAGTGAATGAATGGCTTAGTGGATAGAGCATGGGCCTGGGAGTCAGAAGGAATTCTCATCCTGGCTCTTCCACTTTTCTGCTGTGTGACCTTAGGTAAGTCACTTTACTTCTCTGGGCCTCAGTTACCTCACCTGCAAAATGGGTATTAAGGGTGTGAGCACCATGTGGGACAGGGACTGTGTCCAACCTAATTAACTTGTCTCTACCCCAGTGCTTTGAACAAGCATTTGGCACATAATCAGTCCTTACAAGTACAGTTATTATTATTACTGTTGAATGTAGGGAATGGAGGGATAGAAAATCAGGAATTCAGATTGCCAGAAAAAGAAGACACTGATTAAGAGCAAGAAAGAAATGGGTTGGGAGATGGTTCCTCCAGCCAGGCTCTGTAGGAAAGAGAGATTCTCATCCTATTTAAGGGAGATTGTGTTTGGTGTAGGAGATGCTCAAATAATAGAAAATCCTAGGAATGCTTTTTTTCTAAAAGTGAAGCTCATTTTCAGGGACAGACAGCCCCAACCTAAACAGGAGGTGGACAGACTCAGATAATACTAATTTTAATAATAACAACAGTTTATTTCTGAAGAACTATGTGCCATGCACTATACTAGAACAGTGCTCGGCTCGGCTCAGCAAATACCATCATTATTACTAGGCACTGGAGCAATGATAATCATTATGCGTGGCTCAATGGAAAGAGCCCGGGCTTTGGAGTCAGAGGTCATGGGTTCAAATCCCGGCTCCGCCAATTGTCAGCTGTGTGACTTTGGGCAAGTCACTTCACTTCTCTGTGCTTCAGTTACCTCATCTGTAAAATGGGAATTAAGACTGTGAGCCCCCCGTGGAACAACCTGATCACCTTGTAGCCTCCCCAGCGCTAAGAACAGTGCTTTGCACATAGTAAGCGCTTAACAAATGCCATTATTATTATTATGGTACTTGTTATGCGCTTACTGTGTGTCAAGTACTGTTCTAAGCTCTGGGGTAGATATAAGATAATTAGGTTAGACACAGTCCCTATTCCACATGGGGCTCACAGTCTTAATCCCCATTTTATAGATAAGGTAACAGGCACAGAGAAATGAGGTGACTTGCCCCCACTGTTGGGTAGGGACTGTCTCTATATGTTGCCAACTTGTACTTCCCAAGCGCTTAGTACAGTGCTCTGCACACAGTAAGAACTCAATAAATACGATTGATTGATTGATTGCCCAAGGTCACACAGCAGACAAGTGGCAGAGCTAGGACTAGAACTCAGGTCCTTCTGACTCCCAGGCCCGTGCTGTCTCCACTAGGCCATGCGCTCTCCTGTCTCACCTGGGGCTCACAGTCTAAGGGGCAGGGAGACCAGTATTTAGCTCCCATTTTACAGATGAGGAAACTGAGGCAGCGGGACACCAAGTATTTTGCACACGATCACACAGCATGCAACTGGCGGGGCTGGGATTAGAACCCCGGTCTCCCGACTCCCAGCCACACATTCTTTCAACTATACCATGCTGCTTCACTACAAAAACCACAAAGTCCACAGAGGATAAATTGCAGTACATGTCAAATATTTCAGGACCAAATGGGGAGAAGGGGTGTGAAAGGCAAAGGCAAAACAGTGTATGAAAATAGAAGCAGAAAAATGAAACTGTTCTTCTGGACAAACTTCCTCCAGTTCCACAAAATAAGCAAACAAACAAAAAAGAACCTATGGTCAAGGTCTATATCTTTCTCACGTTCTGCTCTGCTTTCAGGAATATCCTGAGATCACAGCATCCCCGACACCATTCGATGCCTTGAAAAATCACTGCCCCTATTCAGGAACCTGGAAAAGTGCAAATACCCTTCCCTGAGGGATTTGGAAATGAGCATTTATTTTCGGTTTGGCAGTTAGCTCCCGTAAAATGTTTCCAATAAAGGAGTTTCCGGGTGAGTTATTTTCCAGGGGCACACTGCCAGTTCTTGGAGTCCCGAGGCTGGGAGACACTGTACTTATTTTTATTGTACTTATTGTTGGTATTGAGTGCTTTCTGTGTGCAAAACCCTGTACCAAGTGCTTGGGAAGATGCAATCGATCAATAATTGTGTTTATTGAGTGCTTACTGTGTGCAGAGCACTGTATTAAGCACTTGAGAGTGTACGATGCAACGGAGTTGATAGACACATGCCCTGCTCACTGCGAATTTACAGTCTAGAGGGGGAGACAGACACTAATAGAAATAAATGAATCACAATTAGATGCATAATAATAATAATAATAATGACATTTGTTAAGTGCTTACTATGTGCAAGCCATGTTCTAAGCGCTGAGGGATACAAGGTGATCATGTTGTCCCACGTGGGGCTCACAGTCTTAATCCCCCTTTTATAGATGAGGTAACTGAGGCTCAGAGAAGTTAAGTGACTTGCCCAAGGTCACACAGCAGACATGCGGGGGAGCTGGGATTAGAACCCGTGACCTCTGACTCCCAAGTCAGGCTCTTTCCCCTGAGCCATGCTCCTTCTCTAAATGTTGTGCTGTGGGTTGTGGTGTTGTGGGTGCAAATTCAAGTGCAAGGAAAATGCAGGAGGAAGAGGGAGTAGGGAAAATGAGGACTTAGTTGGGGAAGACCTGTTGGAGATGTGGTTCTTAATGAGAATGTGAAGGTGGGGAGAGTGAGCTTCTGTTGGATGTGAATTGATCAATTAAGCAGTTGTGTTTATTCAGCGCTTTCTGTGTGCACGGCACTCTACTAAGAGCAACACAATGATGTAGCAGACATATATATATATATATATATATATATATATATTCCCTGCCCACAACAAGCTTTCATGAAGAAGGGAATTCCAGGCCAGAGGCAGGACGTGGGCAAGGAGACAGCGGGGAGATAGACAAGCTTGAGGTACAGTCAGTAGGTTGGCATTAGAGGAGAGCAGTGTGCAGGCTGGATTGTAGCAGGAAATCAGGGAGGTAAGGTCGGAGAGGGCAAAGTGAGTAAGTGCTTTAAAGTAGTAACAAGTTTCTGCTTGATGCCGAGGTGGATGGGCAACCACTGGAGGTTCTTGAGGAGTGGGGAAACACGGACTGAACATTTCTGTAGAAAAATGATCCGGGCAGCAGAGTGAAGTATGGAAGTGGAGTGGGAAGTGACAGGAGGCAGGGAGGCCAGCAGCTGATGTAGTAATCAAGGTGGGATAGGGTAAGTGCTTGTGATAGCAGTTTGGATGGAGAGGAAAGGGCAGATTGTAGCGATGTTGTGAAGGTTGAAACGACAACCTTAATGACACTGAATATATGGGTTGAACAAGAGAGGTGAGTCAAGAATAATGATGGGCCTGTGAGACCAGGAGGATCGCGGTGCTGTCTACAGTCTACAGTGATGGGAAAGTCAGGGGGAGAGCAGGGTTTGGGTGGGACTGTGAGGAACTGTGTTTTGGATATGTTAAGTTTGAGGTGTCAGTGGGACATCCAAGTAGAAATGTGCTGAAGGCAGGAGGAAATGTGAGATGGCAGAGAAGGAGTGAGATCAAGGCTGGAGATGTAGATTTGGGTATCATCCACAAAGAGATGGTGGTCGAAGTCATTCATTCATTCAATAGTATTTACTGAGTGCTTACTGTGTGAAGAGCACTGTACTAAGTGCTTAAGTGAATGAGTTCTTCAAAGGTGAGTAGATGGAGAATAGAAGGGGACCCAGATCAGAGCCCTGAGGGACTCCCACAATTAGGGAGTGGGAGGCAGAGGAACAGCCCATGAAAGAGACTGAGAATGAGCGGCCAGAGAAGTAGGAGGAGACCCAGGAAAGGACAGTGTCAGTGAAGCCAAGGTTGGATATCTCCAGGAAAAGGGGGTGGTCCGCAGTGTTGAAGGCAGCTGAGAGGTCAAGAAGCACTTAATACAGTTCTTTGCACACAGCAAGTGGTCAATAAATGTGATTGATAGATTTCCTGGGAGAGTACAATATCACCGAGTTGGTAGACCTGCCCATAAGGAGTTTACAGCCAAGGGGGCGGCAGAGGGGGGGGGGCTTTTTCGCGATCCGTGTCCGATTCTGGTGGCCTCCCTTTCGTCAAGTTCAGCATCTTCAAATTCCCATCTCCAGCAAGGTTTCCTCATTTAACACTCGTCACATCACCCCAACAGCCAACCAGAGTCCCTAGATACTGACAATATCAATCGATCCATCCATCAACGTTATTTATTGAGTGCTTATTGTGCACAGTGCCTGGGAGAGTCCAGTACAGTGGAGCGAGCAGGAGCGATCCCTGCCCGCTAGGAGATTCTGTCAGTGCACCTAGCCCCCGATGTCTTCTACTGCCAGGCAGTTCCTGGTTTTCCGCACACAGTAAGCGTTCAATAAATATTACATTGATTCTTGTGACAATTTATTATGACAGTGTGTTTATTTTTATGGTATTTGTTAAGTATTTACTATGTGCCAGGCATATAGTAAAAGCTAATCAGGTTGGATACAGTCCCTGTCCCACATGGAGCTCCAAGTCTTCATCCCCAGTTTACGGACGAGGTAACCAAAGCACAGAGAAGTGAAGTGACTTTCCCAAGATCACGCAGCAGACAAATGGCAGAGGCAGTGCTCTGCACGGACTAGATGTTCAATCTAGGCTGACTGACTCGATGTATCCTCAGGAATGGCAAAAATGGGCAGGTTAAATAAGCTCCGTAGCACTGCCTCATTCCATTGGTCACGGGAACAGATCAGTCAAAATAACAGATTTTTCAGCTGGAAACAGTCTTGGCATATTGCTCAACTCAATAACTAACTTTAATATTTCGAGCCCATTTTCACTTCTTTACAGAGCAGAGAAAGAGAACAACTGACCACTACCTCCACAGTAATAATAATAACACGTGTTAAGCACTTACTATGTGCCAAGCACTGTTCTAAGCACTGAGATAGATATAAATTAATCAGGTTGGAGACAGTCCCTGTCCCAGGTGGGGCTCAAGCTCTTAATCCCCACTTTACAGATAACGGATCCAGAGACGTTAAGTGACTTATACAAGATGACACAGCAGGCACATGGCGGAGCCAGGATTAGACCCCAGGCCCTTGCTCTGTCCACTAAGCCATGCTGCTTGTAATGACTTTTAAGCGCTCCATTTTAAATTCTGGGAAAGGTTTTTACTTTTCAAAGAAAGCCTTGATTTGTTACTTGGAGGGTAGGATGGGAAAGTCGAGGAGGGAAATATGTGTGCCCCAGAACAAAGAAAATAGGGCCCTCTCACTAATTGGGGGAGGAAGAGAGGTCATCAGAGCCTTTAACAAACAGAAAGTTCACCTGAATGTGAACAGCAGGAAAGTTGATAAAGAAGGGCAGATCAGGCTCAAACAGGAAATTAGTCGGGCCAAACAGGAGTTTAAAGAGCACTTTTCAAAGAAAGCCAAAGCTAATAATGAAAGAGTCTTCAAATACTCCTAGTTCTGCCAAAAGGCAGGTTTTCACTGCTTCGGCTACACCACAACGGCAGAATTTTTTAGACGGCTAGAACTCAGCCAAAATGGTATTCAGTAAAAGCCCTCTATGCGGGTCTGGCTGAAATTGTATAGGAGAACGGTGGGCAAAGAAAATGAAAAAAAAAAACCACGGCAAAAACTGTGTCTCCTACTTTAGTGCATTCTCCCAAGTGCTTAGTAAAGCGCTCTGCAGGAAGTACTATTAAATCTGCCCTTACCTCCCTCTCAAACGGCTGTAAATCCAAGCATTTATATTCTTAACCAGCTTCGACTCCTGCATCAGCCTCCTTGCTGACCTCCCTGCCTCCTGTCTCTCCCCATGTGTTCCGCCGCCCAGAACGGTCTTCTAAAAACCCGTTCAGTACACGTCTTCCCACTCCTCAAGAACCTCCAGTGGATGCCCGTCCACTGTGGCATCAATCAAAATTCCTCACCTTTGGCCTTGAAGGGACTATCAGCTTTCTACCCCCTGACCTCAACTCGCTGATCTCATACTGCCACTCCGCCCATACATTTTCTTCCTCCAGTGTAAACCTATTCCCCGTCCCTCATCTACCTGGCCACCAACCCGTTGCCCGTGTCCCGTCTCTGGCCTGGAATTCTCTCCCCCTTCATATCTGACAGACCACCCCTTCCCCATAGTCAAAGCCTTATTAAAATCACATCTCCACCAAGAAGCCTTCCCCATCTAAGCCCTCATTTCCCCCTACTCCCTTTCTCTTCTGTCACCTAAGCACTCAGATCTGCATCCTTTAAGTACTTGATAGTCATCCCAACCTCAGCCCCACAGCACTTAAGTACGAATCTCTATTTTGATGACCGTTTCTGCCTCTTGACCGTAAGCTCCTTGGGGCTCACAGTCTACATAGAAGGGAGTAGGATTTAATCTCCGTTTTACAGATGAGTTATTCAGCCCTGGATGCAGAGCCTGTATTGAGCGCTTTGGTTTTGTCTTGTCTCACTGTCGAGTCATCTCCGACCCGTAGCGACTCCATGACACATCTCTCCCAGAATCCCCGACTTCTATCTGCCATAATTCTGGTCGTGGATCCAGAGTTTTCTTGGTCAGAACTATGGAAGTGGTTGACCATGGCCTTCTTCCACACAAACAACTTGAGTCTCCGCTCTTGACTCTCTCCCCTGCCGCTGCAGCCCAGCAAGGGTGAGTTTCGCTAACGGATCCCCTGTGAATACGGAAGGTCTACTGTATCTATGCTCTAACTCGGCGGATAGAACCATTCAATCAATCGTATTTATTGTGCTAACAGGGGTGCAGACATTTTGCTACTTATTTGGGTTACTCGGCTTCTAATGGGCAAGGATCGCGGCTCTCAGCTCTATTGTACTTATTTTTAATGGTATGTGTTAAGGGCTTACTTCATGTCAACCATTGTTTTAAACAATGAGGAGAAGCAGCATGGGCTAGTGGATAGAGCCAGGACCTGGGTTCTAATCCCAGCTCTGCCGCTTGTCTGCGGTATGATCTTGGACGGGTCATTTCACTTCTCTTGGCCTGTTACCTCATCTGTAAAATGGGGCTTAAGATTGTGAGACTTAAGATTGTGGGGCTTAAGACTGTGTCCAACCTGATTATCTTCTATCCACCCCAGCACTTACCTGGCACACAGCAAGCACTTAAATACCATGGAAAATATTGAATTAAATTTTTTAAAGAAGATTGGGGTAGATACAAGTTACTCAGGCACTTTCCCAAGTGCTTAGTACAGTGCTCTGCACACGGTCAGCACTCAAGAAATAATTGCAAATATCTGGCAGAGTAGATTGACAGTGTAAGTTAGAGTGTAAGAGTATAATTTACATTAGAGTGTAAGTTCCTGATGGGCAGGGAACGTGTCCTTGGGTGTCTGCTGTACTTTCCCAAGAGGTCAATCATTCGTATTTATTGAGTGCTTACTGTATGCAGAGCACTGTACTAAGCGCTTGGAAAGTACAATTCAGCAACCGATAGAGACAATCCCCTACCCAACAACGGGCTCACGGTCTAGAAGGTGGGAAGAACGGTCCTCTGAGCCCTGTGACTCCACAGTTCCTTCAACTATCCATGGTCAACAGTGAAGAGTTTTGGTGTGATATGGAGGAGGAGATTTTTGAGCGCTTAATAAATGCCATCATTATTATTATTTTGAGGAGAGGGGTGACACGTCCTGAATGTTTCCGTAGAAAAATGATCCGGGCAGCGGAGTGAAGTAGGGACTGGAGTGGAGAGACGCAGGAGGTTGGGAGGTCAGCAAGGAGGCTGATGCAGTGATCTAGGTGGGATAAGATAATTGACAGCCTGGATGTGTGCATTTTGTCACTCACGCCAACATGAAAATTACCCACACGCATACAGCTTGACTTGCACAGTCACGTATATTCAGTCTTTCAGTTCATTCATTCATTCAGTTGTATTTATTGAGCAATTACTGTGTGTACAGCACTGTACTAAGCACTTGGGAAAGTACAATACAGCAGTAAAGAGAGACGATCCCTGCCCACAATGGGCTCACAGGCCGGGGGGGTGGGGGGTGGAGACAGACATCAATACAAGTAAACAGGCGTCAGTATAAATATAATTTATTCAGAATAGAATTTTTTTGATGGCATTTATTAAGCACTTACTATGTGCAAAGCACTGTTCTAAGCGCTGGGGAGGTTACAAGGTGATCAGGTTGTCCCACAGGGGGCTCACAGTCTTCATCCCCATTTTACAGGTGAGGGAACTGAGGCACAGAGAAGTTAAGTGACTTGCCCAAAGTCACACAGCTAATTGGCGGAGCCGGGGTTTGAACCCATGACCTCTGACTCCAAAGCCCGTGCTCTTTCCACTGAGTCACGCTGCTTCTCCAATTTAGTCACGCATTCTGCCCTGCATGGACAGCCATGCAGTCTCACACAGTCACATATGCAGTTTCACATACGCATCCATACAGTCGCGGTTAAACACACAACTTATCAGTGACTTACATGTCACTGTAGTCACACAGTCCCGCTCATGCAGTCATTCAGTTGTTACACACGCACGCCTTGTCAATTAGTCACGTGCACGCAGCACACACTCAACAGATACCACTGATGATGATACATTCAGCCTCACACGTACAATTTGCCAATTAGTTACATTTATTCTGTCTCACACATGTTTGTCAGGAAATCACATACATTCAGTATCTCTCTCAGACGCACATTCAGGTCTTCACATGCAGCCAATCTCAGTTACAGACACACGTTTTTGCCAAGCAGACACAAACAGATGCAATCACAAACATACACACTGCTACACATGTGGCAGCCGGTCTCACAGTGACACCTAAACAACTTGTCAAACAGTCACAAATGCGGTCACACAGTGTCTTACATAGACACCCAGTACACTCAGCCCTACACAGGCAGCCAGTTGCAGTTACACGTACACAACTTCTCATACAGTCACAAACGCAATCACACACGTTCAATCTCACACCCACAGTCACAAATTCAGCCCTACACAGGCAGCCAGTTTCAGTTACACATACGCAACTTGTCAGTCACAAACTCAATCACACACGTTCACTCTCATACCCAGTCACAAATGCAGCCCTACACAGGCAGCCGGTCTGTTACACATACATAACTTGTCAAACAGTCACAAATGCAATCACACACGTTCAGTCTCACACCCACAGTCCCAAATTCAGTCCTGAAGGTGCACCAGCTGGTGTTAGTTACAAATACACAACTTGTTGAACGGTTACAAATGCAGTCACGTGCATTCAGTGGCTCACACACAATCACACATTCAGCCCTACATGAGTCAGTTACACAAACGCAACTTGTCAGTCAGAAATGCAGTCACATACGTACATTCAGTCATCCAATCGTATTTATTGAGTGCTTACTGTGTGCAGAGGATTGTACTGCGGGCTTGGAAAGTACAATTTAGCAATGAAGAGTGACAATTCCTGGCCACACTGGGCTTATGGTCTTGAAGGAGGGAGACAGACAGCAAAACAAGAGGCATCAATATAAATAAATAGAATTATAGATGTGATGTGCACATATATACGCAAGTGTTGTGGGCGCGGGGGCGGAGGGGGGAGGGTAGAGCAAAAGGTGCCAGTCTTGGCAATGGGGACGGGGAACTGAGGAAAAGTGGGGGGCTTAGTCTGGGAAGGCGTCTTGGAGGAGGTGAGCCTTCAGAAGGGTTTTGGAAGGGGGAAATGTGATGGTTTGGTGGATTCCAGGCCGGACTTGGGCCAGGGTTTGACAGCAGGACAGGCGAGAACGAGGCCCAGTGAGAAGGTTAGCCGCACCAGAGGAGCGGAGGGTGCGGGCTGGGCTGGAGAAGGAGAGACAGGAGGTGAGGCAGGAGGGAGCGAGGGGATGGAGAGCTTTGAAGCCGAGAGTTAGGAGTGTTTGCTTGATGTGTAGGTTGACAGGCAGCCACTGGAGATTTTTGAGGAGGGGAGTGACATGCCCAGAGCGTTTCTGTACAAAGATAATCCAGGAGGCAACGTGAAGTATAGACGGAGGTGGCGGGGAGAGACAGGAGGTTGGGAGGTCAGAAAGGAGGTTGATGTAGTATCTCACACAGTCACACATTCAACTCGTGGCTCAGTGGAAAGAGCCCGGGCTTTGGAGTCAGAGGTCATGGGTTCAAATCCCAGCTCTGCCAATTGTCAGCTGTGTGACTTTGGGCAAGTCACTTAATTTCTCTGTGCCTCAGTTACCTCATCTGTAAAATGGGGATTAAGACTGTGAGCCCCTCGTGGGACAAACTGATCCCTTGTAACCTCCCCAGCACTTAGAACAGTGCTTTGCACATAGTAAGTACTTAATAAATGCCATCATCATCATCATCAACTCTACACAAGCAGCCAGCCTGGTAGTTATCCACGCAAACTTCTCAAACGGTCACACACATTCAAGGCTCACAGCCACAGTCACGGTTACACACACACAACTTGTCAGTTACAAATGCAGTCATACACCTTCGGTGTCTCACACCGACAAACGTTCGGCCCTGCGCGAGCCGCCAGTCTCCCAGCTGCAGACACACACACACAACTTGCCAAATAGTCGCAAATGCAGCCACACACATTCAGCGCCTCGCATCACCAGACAGTCGCACACTCAGCCCTACACAGGCTGCCAGTCTCACATGCTGCACCGCCACAACTCGCCAAATAGTCACAAATGCGGTCACACCGATACCCAGTTACACATTCAGCCCTATGCAGACTGCCAGTCTCACACACCTGGTGGGTCCCCCCTGCGGTCCCACACTTTCATTCTCAGCCCGTCATCCATCCAGTCGTGCACATGGTTCACAATTGCACCCACACAACTTGTCAAGCATTCACCACCAACTGTGGGCACGTAAATACGTGATTTATTTTATTTATTCAACAAGTAAATTCTATTTATAGAATGAATAGAATTAACTGGTTTAATCTATTTATTCTATAAATTTATTCTATAATATTCAATACATTTGTCTATAAATTCTACTTCTTTATTTACAGAATAAATAGAATTAACCGGTTTAATCTATTTATTGCCTAAATACATTTATTCTATAGTATTCTATACACTTATTCAATGAATAAATTATATTTATATATAGAATAGAATTAACCCGTTCAATCTTTTTTTCTCTATATAGATAAATATATTCTATAATATTCTATCAATTTTTTCAATAAATTATATTTATTTATAAAGAAATGACTAATCATAATAAATTTTCAATAAACACATTCTAGCTATTTATAGAATAACTAGAATTAACCGGTTTAATCTACTGATTCTCTAAATAGATATTTATTCTATAACATTCTATCAATGGAATTAATAAATAATTATTATAATCATAAAATTATCATATAATAATATTATATTAATAATATTAATAATATAATAATTATAAATACTATTAATAATGGAATTAATGAATAATTCCATTTATAAGCTAGAATAACCAGGTCTGATGCTTATTCTATACATTTTGTTTATGTACAGACTAGAATAAACCGGTTTCATCTGTTTATTCTATAAATTATATTCTATTTCTTTCCTTACAGATTAGAATAAACCGGTTGCATCTGTTTATTCTACAAATACATCCTATTCTATTTATTTCCTTATAGACCAGAATAAACCGGTTTCATCTGTTTACTCTATAAACTCTATTTCTTTACTTATAGATTAGAATAAACCGGTTTAATCTGCCTGTAAATAAACGCATTCTATTTCTTCATTTATTTATGGACTAGAATAAACCGCTTTCACCTGTTTATAAACTCTATTCCTTTACAGATCGGAATAAACCGGTTTCACGTTTATAAATCAATAAATTCCATTTCTTTACTTAGAATAAGCCGGTTTCGTCTGTTTAGTCTGTAAATCCTATCCTATCGATGTATTTACTTATAGAATAAAAAGCATAAACCGGGCTCGCTCCCTCCCCGCCTCTCAAACAGGCGCGGCCGCACGCTGCCAAACGGCGACGTGCGCACGGCCCCTCCCTCCCGCGAGCGCGCGCCCCCACGCGCACGCGCCCCCCTCCCCACCCCCCCCCGGCCTGGGCGTGCCGGGGCAGATCGTCGGCCCGCCATCACCGGGCCGAACAGGGAACCGCCCTGCAGTCAGCCCGAGGGCTGGGGCCGCCGCGGTCGTCCGGGGTGGGTGCGTGCGGGTGTGTCCGAAGGGGGTGGGAGGGAGAGGCGCCGACGCCGCTCTGCCCCTCTCCAAGATGGCGGCCCTGGCGCGGACGTCCTTCCCGGCGGGCCCTGCGGCGGGCGGACTCTATGGGCGCGCGCGCGCTGCCCGCCGGGATAGCGAGTCCGCCCGGCCGGTCCTCCCCTCCTGCCCCCCCCCCACCTCCAGCCCCGCGGCGGCGGCGGTGGCTGCTGCTGCTGCTGCTGCTGCTGCTCCAAGATGGCGGCGCTCGGCTCGCCCTGACCCGCCGACGCCACAGGGCCGCCAGACGCCGTCTCCTCCTCCTCCTCGTCCTGCTGCTGCTCCTCCTTCTCCTCCTCCTCTTCCTCCTCCTCCTCCTCCTGGTGCCGGAGGTGTGTGGGCCGCCGGAGGGAGGGAGGGCCGGTCGGGCCGGGCCGGATCTGTCCGAGGTGTCCGTCCGAGGAGGTGCGAGCGGGGAGCGGCAGGCCCCGGGCCCGGCCCTGCTCGGCTCCCCCGCCCGGCAGTCCCGCGGGGAGGCGTGACCTTGGATAAGTCACTTCTCCGGCCCCCTCTTCTGTCTTCCGTGAGCCTCCTTCCCCGAGATACCGCCGCCCCCCCCCCCCCCAGCGCTTCGCACAGGGCTGGGCACCGAGGGGGACGCTTCAGTCCCGGCCCCGACGCTCCTCAGCCCGCACTCGGGACCCTCCTCCGCAAAATGGGGAGGAAACCCATCAGCCCCGCAGGGGACAACCTCGTAGTAATAATAGCACTTGTCAATCAATCAATCAATCGTATTTATTGAGCGCTTTCTGTGTGCAGAGCGCTGGACTAAGCGCTTGGGAAGTCCAAGTTGGCAACATACGGAGGCAGTCCCTACCCAACAGTGGGCTCACAGTCCAGTGCGAAGCGCCGGGGGGATACAAGGGGATCAGGTTGTCCCACATAATAATAATAGTAATAATGGCATTGGTTAAGCATAATAAATGCTATCGTCATTGTTATTATTATTATTATTAAGCGCTTACTGTGTGCGAAGCACTGTTCTGAGCGCTGGGGGGGATACAAGGTGATCGGGTTGTCCCACATAATAATAATGGCATTTGTTAAGCATAATAAATGCCATCATCATCATCAATCGTATTTATTGAGCGCTTACTGTGGGCAGAGCGCTGGACTGAGCGCTTGGGAAGTACAAGTTGGCAACATAGACAGTCCCTACCCAACAGTGGGCTCACGGTCCAGTGCGAAGCGCTGGGGGGATAGAAGGGGATCAGGTTGTCCCACATAATAATAATGGCATTTGTTAAGCATAATAAATGCCATCATCATCATCATCAGTCGTATTTATTGAGCGCTTACTGTGGGCAGAGCACTGGACTAAGGGCTTGGGAAGTACAAGTTGGCAACATACAGAGACAGTCCCCACCCAACAGTGGGCTCACGGTCCAGTGCGAAGCGCCGGGGGGGATAGAAGGGGATCAGGTTGTCCCACATAATAATAATAATGGCATTTGTTAAGCATAATAAATGCCATCATCATCGTCAATCGTATTTATTGAGCGCTTACTGTTCGCAGCGCACTGGACTAAGCGCTTGGGAAGTACAAGTTGGCAACATACAGAGACAGTCCCTACCCAACAGTGGGCTCAAAGTCTAGTGCGAAGTGCCGGGGGGGATAGAAGGTGATCAGGTTGTCCCACATAATAATAATAATGGCATTTGTTAAGCATAATAAATGCCATCGTCATTGTTATTATTATTATTAAGCGCTTACTATGTGCGAAGCACTGTTCTAAGTGCTGGGGGGGATAAAATTTGATCAGGTTGTCCCAGGGAAGTACAAGTTGGCAACATACAGAGACAGTCCCTACCCAACAGTGGGCTCAGTCTAGTGCGAAGCGCCCGGGGGATACAAGGTGATCAGGTTGTCCCACGTAATAATAATGGCATTTGTTAAGCACAATAAATGCCATCATCATTGTTATTATTATTATTAAGCGCTTACTATGTGCGAAGCACTGTTCTAAGCGCCGGGGGTGGGGATACAAGGTGATCGGGTTGTCCCAGGTGAAGTACAAGTTGGCAACATACAGAGACAGTCCCTACCCAACAGTGGGCTCACAGTCTAGTGCGAAGCACCTGGGGGATACAAGGTGATCGGGTTGTCCCACATAATAATAATAATAATGGCATTTGTTAAGCATAATAAATGCCATCATCGTTGTTATTATTATTATTAAGCGCTTACTATGTGCGAAGCACTGTTCTAAGCGCCGGGGGGGGGGGGATACAAGGTGATCGGGTTGTCCCAGGTGAAGTACAAGTTGACAACATACAGAGACAGTCCCTACCCAACAGTGGGCTCACAGTCTAGTGCGAAGCGCCAGGGGGATACAAGGTGATCGGGTTGTCCCACATAGTAATAATAATAATGGCATTTGTTAAGCATAATAAATGCCATCATCATTGTTATTATTGTTATTAAGCGCTTACTGTGTGCGAAGCACTGTTCTAAGCGCTGGGGGGGATACAAGGTGATCGGGTTGTCCCAGGGAAGTACAAGTTGGCAACATACAGAGACAGTCCCTACCCAACAGTGGGCTCACAGTCTAGTGCGAAGCGCCGGGAGGATGCAAGGGGATCAGGTTGTCCCACATAATAATAATAATAATAATAATAATAATAATGGCATTTGTTAAGCATAATAAATGCCATCGTCATTGTTATTATTAAGCGCTTACTATGTGCGAAGCACTGTTCTAAGCGCGGGGTGGGGGGTGGATACAAGGTGATCGGGTTGTCCCAGGGAAATACAAGTTGGCAACATACAGAGACAGTCCCTACCCAACAGTGGGCTCACAGTCTAGTGCGAAGCGCCGGGGGGATACAAGGTGATCAGGTTGTCCCACGTAACAATAATAATAATAATGCCATCATCATTGTTATTATTATTATTAAGCGCTTACTGTGTGCAAAGCACTGTTCTAAGCGCTGGGGGGGATACAAGGTGATCGGGTTGTCCCAGGGAAGTACGAGTTGGCAACATACAGAGACAGTCCCTACCCAACAGTTGGGCTCACAGTCTAGTGCGAAGCACCGGGGGGATACAAGGTGATCAGGTTGTCCCACATAATAATAATAATGGCATTTGTTAAGTATAATAAATGCCATCATCATTGTTATTATTATTATTAAGCGCTTACTATGTGCGAAGCACTGTTCTAAGCACCGGGGGGGGGGGGGGATACAAGGTGATCGGGTTGTCCCAGGGAAGTACAAGTTGGCAACATACAGAGACAGTCCCTACCCAACAGTGGGCTCACAGTCCAGTGCGAAGCGCCGGGGGGATACAAGGTGATCAGGTTGTCCCACGTAATAATAATAATAATAATGCCATCATCATTGTTATTATTATTATTAAGCGCTTACTGTGTGCGAAGCACTGTTCTAAGCGCAGGGGGGATACAAGGTGATCGGGTTGTCCCAGGGAAGTACAAGTTGGCAACATACAGAGACAGTCCCTACCCAACAGTGGGCTCACAGTCTAGTGCGAAGCGCCTGGGGGATACAAGGTGATCAGGTTGTCCCACATAATACTAATAATAATGGCATTTGTTAAGCATAATAAATGCCATCGTCATTGTTATTATTATTATTAAGCGCTTACTGTGTGCGAAGCACTGTTCTAAGCGCTGGGGGTGATACAAGATGATCGGGTTGTCCCAGGGAAGTACAAGTTGGCAACATACAGAGACAGTCCCTACCCAACAGTGGGCTCACAGTCCAGTGCGAAGCGCCGGGGGGATACAAGGTGATCAGGTTGTCCCACATAATAATAATAATAATGGCATTTGTTAAGCATAATAAATGCCATCGTCATTGTTATTATCATTATTATTAAGCGCTTACTACGTGCGAAGCACTGTTCTAAGCGCTGGGGGCGGGGGGGGGGGATACAAGGTGATCGGGTTGTCCCAGGGAAGTACAAGTTGGCAACATACAGAGACAGTCCCTACCCAACAGTGGGCTCACAGTCCAGTGCGAAGCGCCGGGGGGATACAAGGTGATCAGGTTGTCCCACATAATAATAATAATGGCATTTGTTAAGCATAATAAATGCCATCGTCATTGTTATTATCATTATTATTAAGCGCTTACTATGTGCGAAACACTGTTCTAAGCGCTGGGAGGTGATCGGGCTGTCCCACATAATAATAATTATAATGATGGCATTTGTTAAGTGCCTACTATGTGCGAAGCACCGTTCTAAGCGCTGGGGGTATACAAGGTGATCGCGTTGTCGCACATAATAATAGTAATGATAGCGAAGCACTGTTCTAAGCATTGGGGGGATACAAGATGATCAGGTTGTCCCACGAGGGGCTCACAGTCTTCATCCCCATTTGACAGGTGAGGGAACTGAGGCCCAGAGAAGGGAAGTGGCTTGATGATGATGGTACTTGTTAAGCATTTACTCTGTGCCAAGTGCTGTTCCAAGAGCTGGGGTGGATACAAGGCAATCAGGTTGTCGCACATGGTGCTCACAGTCTTCATCCCCATTTTCCAGATGACAGAACTGAGGCCCAGAGAAGGGAAGTGGCTTGCCCGAGATCACACCGCAGACAGGTGGCGGAGCCAGGATTAATGATAATAATGGTGTCGGTTAAGCGCTTACTATGTGCAGAGCACCGTTCTGAGGGCTGGGAGAGATACGAGGTGATCAGGTTGTCCCACCTGGGGCTCACCGTCTTCATCCCCATTTTACAGATGAGGGAACTGTGGTACAGAGAAGTGAAGTGACTTGCCCAAAGTCACACAGCTGACAAGTGGCTGATCCGGGATTAGAACCCAAGCCCTCCTGACTCCCAAGCCCAGGCTCTTGCCACAAAGGATAACCCCCTCGGGTTCATCGCTTGAGGGTCACCCGGGCGTGGGTCTGGTGGGGAGCGAGTTCGTAGGAGGCGGGGGACAGGGAAAGCCCCTTGGGTCGCCCCAGACAGGTGGCTGGGGGGTACAGGTCACACACCACAAGTAAAGCGGCTTCTGATAAGCGACTTCTGCCACCCCTAGGTGAGGCCTTGGGGGGATGGCAGTGCCCAGTTTACCCAAAGCACTTTGAAGGTAGACGGACTCATTCCTGAACCCGTCTCGGGGGTGAGGGGGTGGTCGCTGCCTTGTCACGGGGGACGGAGAGGGAGAAGGAAGCACGGACGGGTCAGATGGCCACTTAGCTCGCCCAGGCTGCCCAGCAATGGAACCGGCACTTGAAACTAGGGATCGCAGCCCCTTCCGCTAGGTCACTAGGTAGGTAATTTCAAGTGATCCTCCACAGGTTTATTTAGTCATTCTTCATCATCATTTTATCCAGTTTCATACCCTATTGGAGAAACAGCATGGCTCAGTGGAAAGAGCATGGGCTTTGGAATCGGAGGTCATGGGTTCAAATTCTGACTCGGCCAACTGTCAGCTGTGTGACTTTGGGCAAGTCACTTAACTTCTCTGGGCCTCTGGGGATTATGACTATGAGCCCCCCATGGGACAACCTTGTAACCTCCCCAGCACTTAGAACAGTGCTTTGCACATAGCACTTAACAAATACAATCATTATTATTATTATTATCATCTCTTAATAGAGTAAACTTCTTTTTAATCCTCCTGTTGGTCTAATCTAACCCTTTTGCTCATTTAGTGAAAAAGAATGAAAGTGATCTTAACAGGATCCCTCACTCTCCAGGGAATATAAAGTTTAGGCCCTTTAGAATGGAGCGTTAAGTTGATGATAATAGGCACCAATTGGCCACCAAGCAAAAGCCGCCTGCCTTGTGTTTTTAAAACTGAAACTTCTAACGTTAAATTCATTCGTTCATTCAATTGTATTTATTGAGCGCTTACTGTGTGCAGAGCACTGTACTAAGCGCTTAGGAAGTACAAGTTGGCAACATATAGAGACGGTTCCTACCTAACAATGGGCTCAGTCTAGAAGGGGGAGACAGACAACAAATCAAAATCTGTCAGATTTGAGGAGGGAGGGCATTCCAGGCCAGAGGCGGGACGTGGACCAGGGGTCAGCGGCGAGATAGACAAGTTTGAGGTAGAGTAAGGTGAGCATTAGAGGATTGAAGTGTGCAGGCCAGGTAGGAGGTAGAAGGGGGCGAGGCGATTGAGTGTTTTAATGCCCATGGTGAGTTTCTATCTAACATGGCGGTGGATGGGTAATGGAGTGTCTTGAGGAGTAGGGAAATGTGGCCTGAACTTTTTTTTAGAGAAATGATCCGGGCAGCAGAGTCAACTATGGACTGCAGTGGGGAGAGATAGGAAGCAGGGAAGTCATCAAGGAAACTGATTCAGTAATCCGGGTGGGATAGGACGAGCGATTAACTAACGCGGTAGCAGTTTGGAAGGAGAGGAAAGGGTGGATTTTAGCGATGTCGTGAAGGTAGGACCGACAGGTTTTAGTGATGGATTGAATCTGTGGTTTGAGTGATCGAGAGGAGTCAAGGATAATGCCATCATCATCATCATCAATCGTATTTATTGAGCGCTTACTATGTGCAGAGCACTGTACTAAGCGCTTGGGAAGTACAAATTGGCAACATATAAAGACAGTCCCTACCCAACAGTGGGCTCACAGTCTAAAAGGGGAAGACAGAGAACAAAACCAAACATACTAACAAAACAAAATAAAATAAATAGAATAGATATGTACAAGTAAAATAAATAAATAAATAAATAGAGTAATAAATATGTACAAACATATATACATATATACAGGTGCTGTGGGGAAGGGAAGGAGGTAAGAAGGGGGGGTGAAGAGGGGGAGAGGAAGGAAGGGGCTCAGTTTGGGAAGGCCTCCTGGAGGAGGTGAGCTCTCAATACATGGTTACAGGCTTGTGAGACAGGAAGGACGGAGGTGTCGTCTACAGTGTTGGGAGAGTTGGGGGAGGACCGGGTTTGGGTGGGAAGATAAGGAGTTCTGTTTTAGAGACGTTAAGCTTGAGGTGACAGGAGGACATCCAAGGAACAATGTCTTGGAAGCAGGAGGAGAGGCGAGATGCAGAGAGGGAGAGAGTTCAGAGCTGGCAGTGCAGATTTGTGTTAACATTCGCAGTGAGGTAGTAGTCGAAACCACTAAACACTAAAATGTCACACAAATACAGCACAAACATTTCAGAGTTAGTTTTATGTGGGGTGTCGTTTTAATGGACTAAGAGACTGTCTTGGATAAGAGCAATTTAGGCAAGTTCGAGGGGAAACAAAAAGTAAATCCTTTCTTCACCTTGGTCTGCACGAGGTGGGACTTGGCCTCCTCAAATGAACCCCCATAGCATGTCATCACACCCGTGCAGTCAAATATCTTTTGGCCGGACGGGTGGGCAGAAATGAAAGAAATCAAGATACTAGAAAGACAGTATTGAGAAAAGACATTTGAGCTTCCAAAGACATTGGTACTGAGAGTGTGTATCAAATGCCTGTGGTGTGCAGAGCCTTGAGATGGGGGCTTGGAGAACAGGCAAAAGAAGTCAAAGATGTGATTTCTACTCTTGAGGAGCCGAGTCTAATGAACCGATGAATGCAAAAGTGAGAGAACAGATCCAGGAAGTCCTCCGCCCAAGAGGTTTTGCATTGAGAACGGTACTTTACAAATTTCTAAATTTGCACCCTGTTTCAGATTTATGACATTTCGGTTTCAGCTTTCCACCAGCCCCCGGGGGTGTGAGCGGTCGTGGTTTGGGGTGGTGGCGAACAGAAAAATTTAGGGTGCGGGGAAGTGAGACTGGGGTCAGGGGAGGTCATCAGGCGAGTCACAGGAGGTGGACCCAATTCTTATACTTTTGATGAAGTAAAAGTCACCTACCCTGTTGTGGAACCCAATTCACTAGAAATGCACTGATGTATATGTCTTTCTCATTGAATGCCCAATTTTGGAAAGTAACTTTGGCAAAAAAAAAAAAAAAAATAGGGTATCCACCCTTACTTTAAGTACCGTTTTCCCGTTTTATAACATTGTTCGCCTGAGAAAATCAGTTCCGATTTAGGACACTTTGATGCAAGATATGGTTTTCAGTTACCAGTTGTGTTAAATCCGAGGGTGGCCTGCGTGCCTAATAAGCAACCAACGGAAGAGGTGGATGCTTAGGTCATCGATCCTTTGCATGATCGGCAAAGTGAAGGGATCAACCTGGGAATACCTCCTTGAGAAATGGGATTTTTTTTCCCTAAAGGTGAGGGGGTGGGCGGACGAAGAGACAGGAGAGTGTGGCTTTGAAAGAGAGAAAGGACGGAGTTTGGTAAAGGCACTCCCCGCCAAACCTAGAAGAAGGGCCAGGCAGGGGGAAGGGTGTGGGTAGTGGATTGGAGGTGGGAAAGTTGAGAACAAGAGGAACAGTTAAAAAATTGGTTTGGAAGGAGTTTAGAGACCCAGCTTGGGTCATCTGAGAAGGCAGCTAGCTAAAGGACCAACTCTTTGTCAGTAGCGTATCTGGAGGGGCTGGCTTTTTTTGTATGATATTTAAGTGCATCTTAGGTGTCAGACACTGCAGTTAAGTGCTGGAGCTAATCAGATTGGACCCAGTCTTAATCCCCATTTTACAGATGAAGTAACAGGCCCAGAGAAGTGAAGTGACTCACCCAAGGCCACCCAGCGGAAGGGTGACGGAGCTGGGATGAGAACCCAGGTCTTTCTGACTCCTGGGCCCTGGCTCTGTCCCCTAGGCCCTGCTGCGTCTCGTGGAGCTGTGTGTGGAGCTCTGCCCTAGGTTCTTGGGATCGGGTGAGGCAAGCGAGAGATCTGGTCTCTGCCCATAAGAACTTGAAAGAGGAGCCAAGCAGATAAAAGTGACAAATATATAGTAGATAAAAAACATTCACTCAATCATATTTAATGATTACTGTATGCCAAGCACTGTACTAAGGTCTTGGGGGAGTACAATATAACGATAAAGAGACCCATTCCCTGGCCACAATGAGTTTACAGTCTAGAGGGGGATACGGACATTAAATAAATTACAGATATGTACATAAGCAGTTAAGAAATGACATTCGCCTATAACACTGCAAATGTCAACACACACCGGTGCCTCGTCTTGTCTTATGCTTTCGAGTCGCCTCTGACCTGTAGCGACACCGTGGGCACGTCTCTCCCTGAACACCCCACTTCCATCTGCAGACATTCCGGTAGTGGATCCAGAGGGTTTTCTTGGTAAAAATCCGGAAGCGATTTACCGGCGCCGCCTTCCGTGCAGTCAGCTTGAGTCTCCGCCCTCGACTCTCTCCCCTGCCACTGCTGCCCGGCATGGGGGAGTTTTGCCTTGTAGCAGATTGCCTGCCACTCGCTAGCCACTGCCCAAGCTAGGAATGGAATGGATAGGCCTCTGCTTGACTCTCCCTCCCGTAGCTGAGACTGGTAGAGGACTGGAAACTCTCCAGGTGCGACCCCAAGAGGGGTACACCATGCCTATGAAAAGGTAAACAAGTGTGTGTTGAATTGGGAAAGCGAGAAAATGGTTAGCCAAAGGGACACCAGAAGCCGGTGGTGGCCAAGAGTTTTCGTGTGAGATGCAGTTGGCGTCATTGGTGACTTTGGGAAGGAGGGTCTTGATGCTGTCCGATGGATGTGTGAGAAAGAGTATCTCTCCAACGTTTAGCGCGAATGCTGGACCAGTGGTGATGTCTGTCTGCAACCTGCCATTTCTCCGAGGGGATTGTCCTGCTACGGCCTTGTGCCTGTCGAACCGCCCCTTGGAGTCTTTTAGAAAAGCAAAGCAGCAAATGACCTGGCTCTGGGAAACTTGTGGGTGCTTGCTTGTCTTGTGGACCTGTTGCCTTGCTCCATTAATATATGCCACCTCACGGGGAAACCTGGATGGAACGATTAGCAGTGAGGGGAATGATGGCATTGCAGACTTAGTATATGCCAAGCACTGTGCCGTGCCTTGGGCCAGCTTACAAGATAATCAGACTAGATGCGGTCCCTGCCCCACGTAGGACTCACAATCTAAGACAGAGGGAGAATGAGTATTTTATCCTCATTTGACAAATGAGGAAACTGAGGTCCAGAGACTTAAAGTGATTTGGTCCGAGGTCACGCAGAAGGCTAGTGGTGGAGCGGGGTTAGAGTCCAGGAGCTTGACTCCCAGTCCTGTGGTCTTCCCAGTGATCTGACTTCATCGCTTTTCCGGCCACGTAATCAGTGTGGAGATCCAAAAGGATTGTTCATTTGGATGTGGGTCTTTCTCTGAAGTAACGTCAAGTGCATGCGTAACAGATATTAGCCCTGTGTAAATACTCAGTAGGTTTTGGGAGCGAGCCTAGGGAGTAATTAACACTTCAGAAGTGATGGGTAATCAAAGCGTTGAGGGGAGAGTCCGTGAGTCAAAATCGGAGCCATCTAAGGGTCAGCGCTGGCTTGTGGATTTGGCTTCTCCATCCTGGGCTTAACAGATGGCCAGGGAATCGTCAGCTAATTCTGTTGTACTCTCCCAAGTGCTTAGTACAGTGCTCTGCGCATAGTAAGGCTCAGCGGATGCCGTTGATTGATTCATTCATTCAATTGTATTTATTAAGCGCATACTGTGTGCAGAGCATTGTAGTAAGCGCTTGGAAAGTGCAAGTCGGCAACATATAGAGATGGTCCCTACCCAACAACGGGCTCACAGTCTAGAAGGTGGAGACAGACAACAAAACAAAACATGTGGACAGGTGTCAAGTCGTCAAGTCCATCTGTTGATTGAACAGATACCATAATTACTATTATTAGCAAGCGCTTTCCCTGTTTTGAGCACTGTTCCAAGCCCTGGGGTAAATATAAGCTAGTCAGATGGGACATAGTCCCTACCCCACATGGGTCTTGAGTGGAGGAGACCCGAAGGGAAAAACATCAGACAGGTCCACCAGGGCTGGTTAGAAAGGTGCCAGAGCACCTCAGTTCTACCATTTTTGGGACTCTTGATCCCTTGTAAATAAAAAATAATAATAATAAATATTAATATATTGGATGTGACAAATGGAAAGCATCAAAACATACACAGAAAGTCCAGTAATGTTCTATAGTCTAGTAATAAAGCACGGTGAATATGTTTTTTGAGTCTGCATTCCAAGTGCTTAGTACAGTGCCCTGCACACAGTAAGCGCTCAATAAATGTGATTGAATGAATGGATGAATGTCAAAATCTGGGTTTACTTGGGCCTTCCCGGTGGAAAGCACGTCCCTTTCTTATGAAAGTTAAGGGAATTGAATTTTCCTCTAAGGTAAGCATTGGCTCTTCCGAGGCTTACTGTGATAGGCGGTCCCTTTACCTAAACTGTTGTTCAAAATAACAGCTACTCATGAAAGGGAAAAGTGAAATCGAGTCAGTTTGGCAAGAGAAATGTTTAAATTGTCCATAGTGCAGTTTCTTGAACAAACTGAGATTGGGCCTCCTTGTGTTTGTAAGTCATTAAATGGGTTCATTTCCCTTTTCTCCTGTAAATTTGATAACTTGTATTTTAAGTGTTTAGAATAAAACAAAGATTGATAATGCATCTGGTTTCATTCTTTTGTTCCTTTCTATGAGAGCTTTAAGGGTTTAAAGGAAGTTTTCTGAGCACTGGAGGCCATTGTTTCTGTCATCTTTAAAAGATGGCCATTTTTACATGTAAAATTTATTTCTGAAAGCATTTGTTAGTTACCCTGTGACTTATTTGGTAGTCAGCTAAATTTGAATCAATAAACCTTGGCAGAGTCAGAAATGAAAAATATTTTGCAAAAGCAATAAATAGTAGCACATGCCAAGCGTGCAGTCTCAACAGGTGTCTTTATCCAATCTGTGATTTTTCTGTGCTTGACCTATATTAATCTGGTTTTTAAAAAAGAATTGGTCAGTAGGTCACTTTGTTCAATTGAAAAAAAGCAAATCTTCAGGGACAGAAACCCTTCATTGAAGAAGTCTTGTCTCCTTCTGTCATCGTTTAAGGCCTGGTACTGTGGGCAGGAGTTTTTTGGAAGATTTCAGATCTAGATGGGAAGAGAGGCATATGAAAGAGGCTTTATTGATCCAAGTCAGCACACTGGCTTCTCCAAAAGGGGATATATCGCTTGAAAGGAATATTTTTTTTAAGGGGGGTTGTTGGAAGGAGGGGAGGTTGGGAAGGGGGAGTCTGAATCTTCATAGGACAGATCTCACCTACAGCTCCAAACAAGGTTTTGTGGGGAGATCACAGTACAGTCTGTGGAATGACAGATGTGATTGTTATTACGGTATTTAAGTGCTTACTATGTCCCATGTACTGTTGGAGTAGATACAAGATAATCAAGTGGGACAAAGTCCCCATCCCACATGGGGCTCACAGTCTAGGAGGGAGAACAGGGATTGAATCCTTTTTTTTTTTTTTTTTTTTTTTTTTTTTTTTTTTTTTTTTTTTTTTTTTTACAGTTGAGGATAATGAGGCCCAGAGAAGTGAAGTGACTGCTTGCTTACTGTGTGCCAGGAACCTTACTAAGCCTTGGGATGGATACGAGGAAATTGAGTTGGACTCAGTCCCTGTCCCACACGGGGCTCACAGTTTCAATCCCCATTTTACAGATGGGGTAACCGAGGCCCACTGAAGTGACTTGCCCAAGGTCACACAGCAGGCAGGTGGCAGAGCTGGGATTAGAACCCAGGTCACCTGACTTGCAGGCCCAGGCCCTTTCCCATAGGCCACGCTGGGTTTTTTGTCAGGCCCGCTGCCTCCACCCAGTCACTAAGCAGCCCATCCCGGGGATCTGCTGGTGTTCCCCAGAGTGTAATAATAATACTAATAATGGCATTTATTAAGCGCTTACTATGTGCAAAGTACTGTTCTAAGCGCTGGGGAGGTTACAGGGTGATCAGTTTGTCCCACGGGGGCTCATAGTCTTCATCCCCATTTTACAGATGAGGGAACTGAGGCACAGAGAAGTGAAGTGACTTGCTCAAAGTCACTCAGCTGACTTGGGATTTGAACCCATGCCTCTGAGTCCAAAGCCTGGGCTCTTGCCACTGAGCCACGCTGTGTAGGCCTGCTGGCAGGGCACGGGCCACCCCCGCCACCCCCAGACCAGCAGGGACCATGCGCAAGTGGGCCTTCGGGTAGTATAAAATCCTGGCCGGCTGAGCCCTTCCTCCTCCCTTCCGCCCAATCTGGGTATTACAGCAAAACTAAGTGGCCAAGTCCCCTTTTTGTCCTTCCGAAAATAGGTACATTTTGTTTGGCATTAAGGACCATTAAGTTTTGGAGATGGGCATTTTCAAATAATCACCGCTTTGCCTATTCTCTTGAGCAAATATGTAACTAGGGTGGGATGCTCGATATCGACTGTTTTAAGTGGTCCAATCTCCGGGGGAATGTGTTTCTTGAACTTTGCAGCGCTCAGCCTGTTTGATCCGAGGTGGCTTGTGGCCACAACAGGCAGGGGCACCTCACCCTGACCAGCCCCTGACGACTGGATCTGGAATAAAATTGGGCCACAGGTACCCTAGGACTGCCCCCTACCCACCCTTGCTAGAACTCAACCCTCTCCGGAGTGGAGGCTCCAGGCTTAGTCATTAGGTGGGGTCAAGACCCCAGGTCTTTCCCCACCTTGTCACTGGCCTTGACCTCTCCTGAACCCATTGAGTAATAACAATAACTGTGGCATCTGCTGAAGTGCTTACAGTGTGCCAAGCACTGGGCTACACGATGAGGGAGGTAGACAACAGCCCGATTAGACACAGAAGCTGTCCCAATGGAGGATCACATTCAGACGAGAAGAGCTGATACAATACTAATATTGGTCTTTCAGGTAAGGCAGCTGAGCCGCAGAGAAGTCAAGAGATTTGTCCAAAGTCACGCCACGGGATGTGGTGGAGCTGACATTGGAACTTAGGTCTCCTGACTCCCAGAGAATGCTAGGCCACGTTGCTTTTCCTCATGTAGGAGCAGGGAACGGGAATCAGCAGCTTGAAAGATTTGATACCAAACAAAATCAGCATTTCCCCCTGGCAACCCTGCGGAGGAACCCAAGGCAACAGAAGGCTTCCAGGGCCGGAAGAGAGTAACGTGGAGAGAAAGTATTTGGAGAGCAACAGGGAGAAAGCGTGGGGAAAAAGAAAAGGAGACGAGAAAGAGCAGTTACCTAGCTTGGGCAGAGAATAATATTTTCTGAAGCTTTGAGCTGTGACGTTGGGTCTGACCTGCAGCACTTCATCGTGCGTACGCCTGCACATCTGAGGCAGTTTTAACTCAGTTGCGGGTGGCTTTCGGGGAATAAGAAATGCAGTCAGGTTCTTGTAGAATCGTGAGATTAAGGTGATTGAGGTCCCAATTCAGTCATTCAGTCGTATTTATTGAGTGCTTACTGTGTGTAGAGCATTGTACTAAGCGCTTGGTAAGTACAAGTCGGCAACATATAGAGACGGTCCCTACCCAACAACGGGCTCACAGTCTATAAGGGGGAGACAGACAACAAAACAGAATATGTAGACGGGTGTCAAAATCATCAGAACAAATAGAATTATAGCTATATGCACATCATTAACAAAATAAATCAAATAGTAAATATGTACAAGTAAAATAAATAGAGTAATAAATCTGTACAAATATATACGAGTGCTGTGGGGAGGGGAAGGACTTGGCAACATACCCACATAAAAAATAATAATAATAATAATGGCATTTGTTAAGCACCTACTATGTGCTAGGCACTGTAGTAAGCACTGGGGTGGATACAAGCAACTTGGGTTGGCCACAGTCCCTGTTCTACGTGGGGTTCACAGTCTCGATCCCCATTTTACAGCAGATGGGTAACTAAGGCCCAGAGAAGAGAAGCGACTTGCCCAGGGTCACACAGCAGATACGTGGCAGAGTCGGGATTAGAACTTGTGACCTTCTGACTCCCACACCGGTGCACATACACCCATACAACAACCGTTTCTTTTGATCCCGGGACTAGTGTATCTAGACTCTGGTTGTCCGAAGAGCATTCTCGAATTCGGGTGTTGCTTTGAATCCAAAAAGTGTAGCAAAAACACACATTGTGGCAGACCTGAGTTGCTGGCATGTCTGCGCTGGAATGCGAATGGCTCGTGTTGGAGCGTGCTGCTCAGAAACCTTGTGAGGAGGTACACTCTTTTCTGTTATAACACTTTTTTTCAAAAGGCATGTTCGTGTGAGCTCCTTCAATCATTGGTATTTATTGAGTGTTTACTGTGTCCAGAGCGTGGGAGAGTACGAGACAACAGAGTTGGTAGACATGTTCCCTTGCCCATAGTGAGCTTACAGTCTCTTCCAAGTGCTTAGTTCAGTGCTCTGCACTGGGTAAGTGCTAAATGCTCAGTGAATACCACTGATTGAATGGAATTAGTGAAATCCCGCCATTTTCCCAGCCACGTGAGCCCACGGGAGTGCTGTGTTGTCTCAGAGAAGCTATTCGTTCACATGTCAGCGACATCAGGATTGGTGAGCGCCGTAGCTCCGTTTTCTTCAAATACAAGGTTTCTCAAGAGTGCGGTGCTCGCGCTATAGGAGAACTGAGCATATCGTGGTTTGGGGCAGAAGGGAGGGGCACCAAACCCGTGACCCATCCTCTAAAGTCACGCTTTTATGCATCTTCAGAACCTGGAGGATTGTGGCCTTCTTGGGCTGGGAATGGGAGGGTTGGTTTTGATGTTTGAACATCAAGGTGTCGTGTTTTTCCCACCTTTAAATCGTAAGGCCCTTGGGGACAGGGGCTGTCTTCATTTGGCCTCTTGTTAGGTTCCAAGCTCTAAATACGTGCAGTGCACAAAGTAGACAGTCAGCCAATCTGAACGACTCCTATTGATTGGATTGGCCTCGATGGAGAGATCAGCAATTGCTTGGAAATCTCTTCCGAAAGCCTCACGCGGTAAGCGTTTGCATTTATGTCCATGGCACTTGGACATCTGAGTGTTCAGATTTTCCTTGGAACTTCCTCTCTGTCTAGTGTAGAGTTTTGCACAAGAGATGTGTTGAGTGCATTCTGTTGGCGT
Source organism: Tachyglossus aculeatus (assembly GCF_015852505.1). Taxonomy (NCBI): domain Eukaryota; kingdom Metazoa; phylum Chordata; class Mammalia; order Monotremata; family Tachyglossidae; genus Tachyglossus; species Tachyglossus aculeatus. The sequence continues at coordinate 26,231,449 of NC_052083.1, forward strand.
TGATGAACTAGCCAGGGTCCAGGCAAGTTAGAGAGTAGATCGCCTCCGTAGCCAACAGAAATGCCTCACTCTCGGCTTTAAAGCACTCAGTAAGCTCGCCCCATCCTTCCCATGTCGCAGATCTCCTGCTACAGCCCAGTCCCCACCTTCCAGGCCTCTAGTGCCAGCTTTCTCACTGTGCCCAGATCTCGTCTGTCTCGCCGCTCTCACCCGTCGCCTGGGGATGGGTTCCGGAGTCGGCACGATGAGAGAAAGAGGCCAGAGTCAAGGGCTGAATTCATACAAAATTTATTCCACGTGGCGAATGGAACTTCCCTTTTGGGAAGGATATAACTAATTATTTTAGAGGCAGCAAGTTGAGCTCCCCTTTCAGGAAGGATGTAATTCAGTTGCGGTGAATTGAACTTCCCTTTCGGGACCCCAGAGCCTCTATCTTTTCTTCTGACTCCATTATGACTGTGAGATAGGCAAGGTTTATTAACAGTTGTTGTATTTAAGCGCTGTGTGCCAAGCACTGCACTAAGTGCTAGGGGAGATCCAACTGATTACTTTGGGACTGCTAATTCTGTAATCGTATTTTCCCAAGCACTTAATACAGTGCTTGGCACATAGTAAGCACCGAGTAAAAACCACTGATTGATTGAATCTCCGTTCGATCTGCCTTGGTTAGGCATCGGGTTTGAGGGATGCCATCAGTGGCATTTTAAGTGTGTAGCTCTGATTCTGGTCACAGCTTTCTCGGAGCTAATACCATCTTGGGCTGAACAGGCAGACGACTGAAGAGTAGTGAGAGCATAAAGAACAAGTGTCAGGGAAGCAGTGTGGCCTAATTAAAAGAGCACAGGCCTGGGAGTCAGAAGCCCTGGGTTCTAATCCCAGATTTGCCACCTAGCTGCTGTGTGATCTTGGGCAAGCCACTTAACATCTCTGTGCCTCACACAGTAAGTGCTCAATAAATATGATTAAATGAATGAATGAAGACGCAGCTGTCCCATGGTTTCCTCCAAATGCCTGCCACTGTCGTTCTGACCGGGGAATGGCGTGGCCTGAGGAAAGAGCACAGAACTGGGAGGCAGAAGACCCCCCAGTTCCAATTCCAACTCGGCCATTTACCTGCTGTTTGACCTTGGGTAAGTCGCTTAACCTCTCTGGGCCTCAATTTCCTCAACTATAAAGCGAGATTAAAATTCCTGCTGTCCCTCAACCTTAAGGAGGACCCGTGAGGAAGGCCTGGTTCTGACCTGAATCTCTTGCACCCCAGTGCGTAGCACGTAGCCAAGGATTAATAAATGCCATCTTTGCCATTATAGATTCCCCTGTCAGCAAATCCCAGGATTGGTGGTTATGGCTCTGTGTGTAGGAGGAACCTAAGGTTTCGGCCTCAAAAGCTCCTCTAAGCAGTGTGTACTGGGATCAGAAACAGGGTGTCACTTCATCAGCAGTAGGTGGAACTCATTTATTACAGCTTAAAGTTGACTGTTTCCAGCAAACATAGTAACCCTGACTTTAAACCTTTTAGTTGATAAGCGCTCTTTTAGATACAGAAACACAATGCAATTCCGCCTGAAAGCATTACCGCAAAGAGCATCATGGAGCAGATATTCACTGACACTTTTTAACTCCATTTTCCTATTTGTCCACCGCTTTCTAGTCAAATCTCCCACTAGAGTCGGGTTCTGCCAGGAATGATGGTATTAATAGAGTGAACTAGGTCTTGGGAATTCAGTTCCTTTAAATTCAGGCCTTGTGTGATTTCTGACGCTGTGGGAGAGACCTCAGCAAAACTGGATTCAATAATACTGCATTTAAATAATTGTAGCGTGATGGTGTGTGCTTAAATATTAAAAATACTCCAGGCACCCAATTGTACTTAGTTCTCCTAACCTGCCAATATGAAATACTGCCTGTTTATTTTTGATGGGTGAGGGAATGCCAAAGCATTGGATTTCACAGAAGGAAGACATCAATTAATAGTATTTACTGAGCACCTACTGATTGCAGAGCATTGTATTAAAAGCCCTTGGGAGAGTACAAGAGAAATTTGAGTCACAGTGAGTCCGTTGGCATTAGAGGAGCAAAGTGTACAGGCTGCGTTGTAATAGGAAATCAGGGGGAAAGGTAGGAGGAGGCAGGGTGATTGAGCACTTTCAAGCCGAGGGTAAGGAGTTTCTGTTTGATGCAGAGTTGGATGGACAACCATTGGAAGGTTTTTTTTTTCTTTCAGAAGTGGGGAAACGTGGCTTGTGTGGTTTTGTAGAAAAATGATCCAGGCAGCGGAGTGAAGTATGGGACTGGAGCAGAGAGAGACAGGAGGCAGGGAGGTCAGCAAGGAGGCTGATAAAGTATTCAATCAATCAATCAATCGTATTTATTGAGCGCTTACTATGTGCAGAGCACTGTACTAAGCGCTTGGGAAGTACAAATTGGCATCACATAGAGACAGTCCCTACCCAACAGTGGGCTCACAGTCTAAAAGATGGATTCAAGATGGATGTATTCAAGATGTATTCAAGATGTATTCAAGATGTATTCAAGATGGATTAAGGCACATGCTTGGATTAAGGTAGTAGCAGTTTGGATGGAGAGGAAAGGACGGATTCTAGTGATGTCGTGAAGGTTGAACCAGAAGGATTTGGTGACAGTGAATATGTCGGTTGAATGAGAGAGGTGAGTCGAGGATAATGCCAAGGTTATGAGCTTGTGAGACAGGGAGGACAGTGCTGCTGTCTACAGCGACTGGAAAGTCAGGAGGAGGACAGAGTTTGGGTGGGAAGATAAGGAATTCTTTTTTGAACATGTTCAGTTGAAGGTGATGGCAGGACAACCAAGTAGAGATGTCCTGAAGGCAGGAGAAAGTGCAAGACTGCAGAGAGGGAGAGAGATCAGGGCTGGAGATGGAGATTTGGGAATCATCCGCCTAGAGGTGGAAGTTGAAGCCATGGGAGCGAATGAGTTCCCCAAGGGAGTGAGTGTAGATGGAGAATAGAAGGGGACCCAGAACTGAACCTTGAGGGATTTCCACAATTAGGGAGTGGGAGGCAGAGGAGGGGGCCCCCAAAAGAGCCTGAGAACGAGCTGCCAGAGTGATGGGAGGAGAACCCAGAGAGGACAGCGTCAGTGAAGCCCAAGGTGAATAATGTTTCCAGGAGAAAGGGAGCGGTCGATAACGTTGGACACAATTGCAAGGTCAAGGCGGATTAGTGTGGAGTAGAGGCGGTTGGATTTGGCAAGAAGATCATTTGTGATCTGTCCTACCTCTGGCCCGCATCTCCCTCCCTCTTTGTATCTGACAGACGATCGCTCTCCCCAACTTTAAAGCATTATTGAAAGCACATCTCCAAGAGGCCTTCCCTGATTAAACTCTCATTTCCTTTTCTCCCCCTCCCTTCTGCAACCCCCTTGCCTTCAGATTTGCACCCTTAATTCACCCCTCCCTCAATCCCACAACACTTTTGTGCTTATCTGTAAATTATGTATTTTAATTTCTGTCTTCCCATCTAGATTGTGAGCTTGTTGTGGGTAGGGAGTGTGTCTACCAACTCTGTTGTATTCTTCCAAGCGCTTAGTATGGTGCCCTGCACACAGTAAGCACTCGATAAATATGATCGATTGATAGTAGGCATGATCCCTACGCTTGAGAAGTAGAAAGGGAGACTGACACAAAAATAATTACAGATAGGAGGAAGTTGTAGGTTCCGAGGATATGTACGTAAGTGCTCTGGGGCTGTAGGGTGTGTGGGTAAGAGGGAGGGGCAAGTCCCCAGTGCTTAGGTGGCATGGACTTGCTAAAATGACCGTAGGAGGGTCGGAAAGATGAGTGACTAATCACCTTTTGGAGGAGGTGTTATGTGTAGACATACAGGACGCGAGAAACAAACACAGATCAGTTCAGCTGATGATGCTTTGCGAAGTTCCCAGAGGGAGCGTTTTAAGCTATAGGTTATATAGCTGCCACTGGGCTCTCAACTGTTTGCATTACTACTCGAAGTAGCAGTAGTAGCCATCTGCCGTACAGAATTTCTCCTTAGCATTCCTGTTGGTGTGTCATGTGCAATCAATCAATCCGTGGTATTTATCAAACACTTTGAATTGTGCAGAGCACTGTAGTAAGAGCTCCAAAGCCTTCTCCCCACCTTTAAAGCCTTTTTGAGGTCCCATCTCCACCAAGAGGACTTCTCCTATTAAGCCTTCTTTTCTTTGGCTCCTTCTCCCTTCTGCGGTGTCTGCCCGTTTGGATCTCTGACTTTTGAGGGACTCGATATTCACCCCACCCTCAGCCCCACAGCACTTACATACCTATCGATAAATTAGATATTATAAATTATGTATGTCAATGTCCATCTCCCCCTTTAGACTGTAAACTTGTTGTGGGCAGGGAACGTGTCTACTGACTCTGTTGAACTATCCCAAGCACTTAGTCCAGTGCTCTGCACAGAGTGTGCACTCAGTAAATGCCGTGGCCCTTGTATGAGGGATTCCAAGGCTAGGCGTGTTGTCCGTAGCCTTGTGAAGTGAAAACATCTCCAGAGAATCACAAACCTTTGCCACTAGCTTCAAAATTACGCATTATATTCTCAAACGTGGCTAAGTAGACTGGTACAGAACTTGACCCCACTGTCTAATGGGAAGTGATCAGAGAAGGCCCCCTCAAACCTGACGGGGCCGGCCTCGCATTGCTAAAATCCTGATTAAACTTCCAAGTGCAGTGGAGTGTTTTTAATGGATGTCAGGGCGCGGGGCTGCTGCTGCCGGGGTCAGATGGGTTTGAGTCTAAAAATAGGAGCTAGGGAAGTTGGTGTCATTCTCGGAATGGTTTCTGGATCTGGTACCGAGCAGAGATCGTGCCTGCTGTGGCCTCTTGGGGTTTGTAATCACTTAGAAATGCTGGGACCACCTGGTCCTGATCAGGACCCTATCATTTTTTAAAAAAATGGTATTTGTTAAGCGTTTGCTATGTGCCAGGTACTGTATTAAGTGCTGGGGTAGATGCAATCTAATAATAGTGGTATTTAAGTGCTTACTATGTTCCTGGCAGTGTACTAGCACTGCAACAGATGATACAAGCTAATCAGGTTGGACACAGTCCACATCCCCCATTCGTTCATTCATTTGGTTGTATTTATTGAGCGCTTACTGCATGCAGAGCACTGTACAAAGCGCTTGGAAGGTACGATTCAGCAATAAAGACAGACAGTCCCTGCCCTCACCGGGCAGCTCACGATCTTAATCCCCATTTTACAGATGAGGTAACAGGCTCAGGTTTGTGAAGCCCCTTGCCCAAGGTAACATGGCAGACAAATGGCGGGGCCGGGATTAGAACCCAGATCATCTGACTCCCAGGCCGGTACTCTATCCATGAGGCCACCCTGCTCCTCACTCTGTCTAGCGAGTAGGCTTCCCAGCAGGCGAGAGCAAAGGCATCCCAAGAAAATTTCCAGTCAGCTTTCTCAGCTCTTGTAGAAGTCACCGTGTGAAGTGTGTCATTGGCTTGTGCCGTGGGAAAGACCCCACAGGGGAGAATTAGACATGGTCCCTGTCCCTCGGGAGCTCACTGTCTCAAATTCTTCTTGAAGGTAGTGACGGTGATGAAACCTTTAAAGTCCTGGGAATTTTCTCAGTATTCTTTATGTGGAGAGCCAGCAGACAACTAAGCAGGACATCACTTTTCCTCAGAAGCACCCCAGTTCGTTCATTCATTGTATTTCTTGAACGCTTACTGTGTGCCGAGCACTGTACTAAGTGCTCGGGAAGTACAATTCAACAACAAAGACAATCCCTTCCCACAACGGGCTCACAGTCCTGTCAAGTAATGGTGACTGGCACTTTAGTAAGCACTTGACGAATACTATTTTTTTTTTAATGGTAACATTGGATTATGAAAACTGCCAAGGCCAGGGATTATTCTTTGTTTGTCTTTTAACTTGGGGATGGAAATGTAATGCTTAACCATGGTATGAAATGCAGAAGAGTTCCAGGGAATGAACGAGCTAAGTGTGGTCATTTATTGAGCACTTAATGTATGCAGAACACTGTAGTAAACACTTGGGAGAGGAATATACAACAAAAATGTGACTGGTTTTGTGTACCCTGACAGGTCTGTTGCTGAGTAGCTGGCTGAGAAAATCAAAACAAATTCATTCGGTCGTATTTATTGAGCAATTGCTGTGTGCAGAGCGCTGTACTAAGCGCTTGGAAAGTACAATTCAGCAATAACGAGAGACAGTCCCTTCTCACACCGGGCTTACTTGGCCGTTGGCACCAGCCTATTCAATATCACCTTTGCTTCAGTCAGTGGTATTTATTGAGCACTTGTTATATGCAGAGCACAGTAGAGTAGATTTGATAGGCGTGTTCCCTGCCCGCACCGAGCTTCACCACAGAGCATCCTAATGTTTTGTGTGGCGAGCAGAAGCCACCCCTTATGGAATACAATGGTTGTTGGCCTTGGGCTGTGAACCCAGTAGCCCATGCCCTGAGTCAAACCAGGCTTTCTGATGAAGGATCGATCTCTCAAGGAAACAGGTGCGAAGGATATTTTCTCCTGGGGTGGTCGTTTCTCATCTCGCAAACCAAGGTTTCACAATTAGGCAGTACTTTAAATGCCATTATTATTATTATTATTATTATTATTATTATTATTATTATTATTGTTGTTGTTGTTGTTGTTGTTGTTGTTGTTGTTGTTAAGGATTCCAAACCTTAACATAGGTATGTGAGCAATACCTATAACAAGAAGCAGCGTGGCTTAGTGGAAGGAGCCCGGGCCTGGAAGCCGGAATCTGGGACCCCTGTCCCTCAGGAGCTCACTGTCTCAAATTCTTCTTGAAGGTAGTGATGGTGATGAAACTTTTAAAATCCTGGGACATTTTCTCAGTATTCTGGAGGTGGAGAGTCAGGCCATTGGTGGGAGGGCAGGTGGGGGATTAGTTAGGGAGAACCTCCTGAAGAGAGGTCGTTTTTTCAGAGGGCTTTCGGGGAGGGGAGGGCTCTGGTTTGGCTAAGAAAACGGTGGTCACAGAGAAGCAGCTGTGGCTTAGTGGAAAGATCATGGGCTTTGGAGTCAGAGGTCATGGGTTCGAATCCCAGCTCTGCCACTTGTCAGCTGTGTGACTTTGGGCAAGTCACTTAACTTCTCTGGGCCTCAGTTCCCTCATCTGTAAAATGGGGACTAAGACTGTGAGCCCCATGTGGGACAACCTGATAACCTTGTATCTTCCCCAGCGCTTAGAACAGTGCTTTGCACATAGTAAGCGCTTAACAAATACAATCATTATTATCTTTTAGACTGTGAGCCCACTGTTGGGTAGGGACTGTCTCTATATGTTGCCAATTTGTACTTCCCAGCGCTTAGTACAGTGCTCTGCACATAGTAAGCGCTCAATAAATACGATTGATGATGATGATGATGGTCTAGGGAGAGGAAAAGTTAGGACGGTGAATCTCAGTCAGGAGAGGTGAAAACAAGGCAGCCGCTTGGTCGTTTACTTGACAGGAACGGGTAGGTGAGAGTCTGGAGTCCTTGGCATTTTTCAGGGGTTGAATGTCATTTCTCCTTCCCAGTCTGGATTGCTGAAGGACCTGGGCATGGGGTTATAATTGCTTCCCAGTGGGCAAAACCTACAGAGAAGCTGTGAGACCTACCCCCTGAGCACCTTTAATCAGGGTTCCGGTTTCTACCCACTAGGTTGCTGGCTTCTTGCTTTAAAAAAAAATGCTTATCTGAAACCCAGGGACCGTCTGTGCCCAGTTTCCACCCTGTCCCCTTCAAGCTGTAAATGGGCAAAGGCAGGGGCGAGGTCGGAGAGGATTTAGGGCACAGAAGAGAAAGCCCATTTGACTGAAGCAGTAGACGTAACCGAATGCCACTCGTGGAGAAGTGTGGGAGTGCGGCCTCAGTAGAGGATGGGAGAGGAAATCAGATCGTAATGGGTCGGCCACAACGTCGTTGGACAGACAGTATTTATGCCGTGCCTTGAGAGCTTGGACAGAAATGGGAGCGGAGAAATGGGGTAGAGAGCTTGGTTAGACATGGGAGCAGAGAAGAGTGGTGATAGACGTTGGGTGCGGTGGAATCCCAAAGTGGATTCTGTTACCAAATACTTGGTTACAGAATTTATTTATTGACCCAATTGGCTATAAAGGTTTGTTCCAGATTTCAGAAGTCTCTGATATTGGTAAGCTCGTTATGGGCAGGGAACACGGCTGCTAATTCTGCTATCTTGTACTCTCCCAAGCTCTCAGTATGGTGCTGTGTGCGTAACAAGCGCTCAAGAAATACCGTCGATCGATCGGTGGTATTTGAGTGCTTACTGAGGGCAGAGCTTGGAAAGTACAACAGAATCAGTAGACATGTTCCCTGCCCACAAGGAGCTTACACTCGAGAGGGGGAGATGGATGTTAAAATCAGCTATAGGTATGTGCATAACACTGTGGAGCTAAGAGTGGGATGGATATCAGCGTGGCTCAGTGGAAAGAGCCCAGGTTTACGTCGTGAGTTCTAATCCTGACTCCGCCATTTGTCAGTTGTGTGACTTTGGACCAATCAATCGTATTTATTGAGCGCTTACTGTGTGCAGAGCACTGTACTAAGCGCTTGGGAGGTACAAGTTGGCAACATATAGAGACAGTCCCTACCCAACAGTGGGCTCTCAGTCTAGAAGGGGGAGACAGAGAACAAAACCAAACTTATTAACAAAATAAAATAAATAGAATAGATATGTACAAGTAAAATAAATAAATAAATAGAGTAATAAATATGTACAAACATATATACATATATACAGGTGCTGTGGGGAAGGGAGAGGAGGACGAGGGGGAGAGGAAGGAGGGGGCTCAATCTGGGAAGGCCTCCTGGAGGAAGTGAGCTCTCAGTAGGGCCTTGAAGGGAGGAAGAGAGCTAGCTTGGCGGATGGGCAGAGGGAGGGCATTCCAGGCCCGGGGGGATGACGTGGGCTGGGGGTCGACGGCGGGACAGGCGAGAACGAGGTACGGTGAGGAGATTAGCGGCCAAGGAGCGGAGGGTGCAGGGTGAGCTGTAGAAGGAGAGAAGGGAGGTGAGGTAGGAGGGGGCGAGGTGATGGACAGCCTTGAAGCCCAGAGTGAGGAGTTTCTGCTGATGCGCAGATTGATTGGTAGCCACTGGAGATTTTTGAGGAGGGGAGTAACATGCCCAGAGCGTTTCTGGACAAAGACAGTCCGGGCAGCGGTGTGAAGTATGGATTGAAGTGGGGAGAGACACGAAGATGGGAGATCGGAGAGGAGGCTGATGCAGTAGTCCAGACGGGATAGAATGAGAGCTTGAACGAGCAGGGTAGCGGTATGGATGGAGAGGAAAGGGCGGATCTTGGCAAGGTTGCGGAGCTGAGACTGGCAGGTTTTGGTGACGGCTTGGATGTGAGGGGTGAATGAGAGAGCGGAGTCGAGGATGACACCAAGGTTGCGGGCTTGTGAGACGGGAAGGATGGTAGTGCCGTCAACAGTGATGGGAAAGTCAGGGAGAGGGCAGGGTTTGGGAGGGAAGACAAGGAGTTCAGTCTTGGACATGTTCACTTCACTTCTCTGTGCCTCAGTTCCCTCATCTGTACAATGGGGATTAAGATTTGTGAGCCCCCCCTGGGACAACCCAATCACCTTGTGTGTCCCCCCCCCCCCCAGCACTTAGAACAGTGCTTTGCACATAGTAAGCACTTAACAAATGCCATTATTATATCAAGGGCTTAGAAGGTGCGGTTCCAAATGCGTAGGCGACATAAACTGGAGAGACAGGAAAATGAGGGCTAAGTCGGGAAAGGCCTCTTAGAGGAGTTATGTAGTTCATAAGGCTTTGAAGCTGGGGAGGGAGGTGGTCTCTTTGAAGGGGGTGCTGGGGGGGAGATTCCAGGCAGGATGCGGGCTAGGGGTCAGTGGCAAGACAGACGAAAGAGAGGGGTATGGTGAGTCGGTGTTGGAGAAGCAAAATGTGCAGGCTGGGTTGTGGTAAGTGGGAATACTTGCAGGTGTGATATCGCTTGATCCATAAGTATTAGTTTCAGTGTCACCTATTTGGTTTAAATGATGCTGTCGTGAGGATTTCATCTCTGTAACTGTGATGTGGAGAGATACCAGAGGATGAGTTCATTCTGCCTTCATGTTTCAAAGTGAAACATGCTGTAAACGTACGGTTATTGAAATCGTTGCAGTTGTTCCTTACTAATTGGCAGTAGAGAGTGACTGTCAAATCTTTTTAAAGGGTCCATGGTGTGAATGTTGACTACAAACACCAAGTTACAGGAAGCCGAAATGAGACATGTTTTGTATTATAGATAAAAACCTGAAAACTGAAATGAGCCACGTTTTGTATTACAGATCAGAAACCTGTAGCGGCCTGGATATTTTGCAAGAAAACTCCTTCTGAAGAACTGGAAAAATGGTACTTGGATTGTGGGTTTTTTTCTGTTCTCCGTAGATGTTCATACTTAAATTGCTGCGTTCACATGTGAGGTCTGGTTTTGTCTCGAATGGTGGTGGAGGTTTCCAGTGAACTGAGGGCCTCCCTGGCTTGATGGGAGAGTGGGGGACCCGAGAGAGTAAAATGAAGCCCTGGGGTTGGGTGGATTCTAGTAGTCGGTGGGATTTATTGAACACTTGCTGGGGCAGAGCACTGTACAAAGCATTTGGGAAAATATAACCCCACAGAGTTGGTAGGCACATTTCCCTGCCCACGACGAGCTTACAGTCTGGAGTTAGAACAACACAAAGCCATCAGGGCTAGAGGCAAGTTTGTACAATCTCCACCCACCTTACCAACCCATCCCCTGCTCCACACCTGCCCTGCCAACCCATTGCCTCCACCCCATCTGCCTAAGCAATCCATCCATGGGATTTTCGAGACCCAGGGAAGGGGGTGAGCAGCTCAGGGTCAGAGATTACGATGGGAAAATGGTATCCAAATGCTGTGTCTCCTTGGGGAGATGGGGTTTGATATGGTCACGGTGGTTTCTGGCTGGGTAGTAAATAATGTGTCCTTTTTACTTCACCCGAACCAGGAATATTGCCTAAGTGGCAGCTTCAGAATGGGCAGAAACGTAAAATAAGATGAAATGTTTCTGCAGGATGTCGGCTCTCGATCGCTCTGAATTTGTGCAGAAAACAAATCTCCACAGTGGCCCTGACATGCGCCCCTTACGATATTTGTTATTTTCTCGCCCTGTCCCCCTTTTCTACTTCTGGGAAGTCTGAGACCCATCTCAGTTTTATCTGTTTTGAAATCAGGAATGTATTGTCCTTAGAATAGGAACCTTCCTTTAAAGGGCAAGAAAATTGATTTTTTTAAAAAGTTATGAAATTTGTAAGTGCTATTATCCACAATTAACATTTGCTATTTTAAGTAGAGGAGAACATATGATACAGTTAACGGGATCAAAGTGGTAACTTTTGAGGAGTTCTAACTCTAGTTGTTGTTTTTTATTAGCTTGGCTAAGCCTACATGCAGCCCAGGTTACCAGCTAAACTGGTGTGACAGCCTATTTAAAATCAGTGACTCAACATTGTGATCACCCCGATGTCACCGAATGGCCACAGCTTGTAAAAGGTAATTTGGAAAGTTATTTCATAGTATTAGGTCTGCTCTCTCAACCTCCTGTCTCTCCCAACTTCAGTCTATATTTCACTCTGCCACCTGGATTATCTTTGTACAGAAATGCTCTGGGCAGGTCACCCTCCTGCCCTTCAAAAATCTCCAGTGGTTGCCTGTCAACCTCCATATCAAGCAGAAACTTCTCACTGTTGGCTTCAAAGCTGTCCATCACCTCGCCCCCTCCTACCTCACCTCCCTTCTCTCCTTCTACATCCCGGCCCGCACACTCCGCTCCTCTGGTGCCGCTAACCTCCTCCTCCAAGAGGCCTTCCCAGACTCAGCCCCCCTTTTCCTCATCTCCCCTTCCCCTCTGCATCACCCCAACTGTCTCCCTTTGCTTTACTCCCCTCCCCTCCCCACATGTATTCCACTTGTGAATATATGTACATATCTATCATTCTATCTATTCATATTAATGCCTGTTTATTTTGATGTGACTATAGCTATAATTCTATTTATGTTGATGATATTGATGCCTGTTTATTTGTTTTGATGTCTGTCTCCCCCCTTCTGGACTGTGAGCCCATTGTGGGCAGGGATTGTCTCTTCGTTGCTGAATTGTACTTTCCAAGCACTTAGTACAATGCTCTGCACACAGTAAGCACTCAATAAATACAATTGAATGAATGAATCTTTAATTAAACAACATTAAAAATATAGTGTAGTGACTTGCAGAAAATATCGATCTGACTGGTACAGTGTGAGGTTTTTTTGTAATGTGCTTATTTACTTCATATGCCCTTTTACTCTCCTCAAAATATAGTAGAACCATCTTCATTTCCCTTCATCAGTCAGTGATATTTGAACGCTTACTAGGTGTAGAGCAATCAGCGTTATTTATTGAGCGTTAGTATGTGCAGAACACAGTGCTAAGCGCTTGGGAAAGTACACGACAGTCGAGTTGGGAGACATGATACCTGCCTGCAGGGAGTTTGCTATCTTCTAGGGGGGAGACAGACATCACGGTAAATTTTGGATAGGAGAAAAAGAAAAGTATCAGAATATATACGTAAACCGTGTGGGGGTCGGGGGAGAATCAGTGCTTTAGGCAAACATTCCCAAGTATGTAGGGGGCCCAGAGAGGGAGGGCCGAATAGACCAAGTAAGGACTTAGTGACAGACTGCGTCCATCACACACCTACGTGCAGAAAGTGATGAAGAAATATTTTATGGAAGGAGGAAATCCCGGTGTGAGGTCTCCTCATTCCAAATAGCTCATCACGCGTGCTTTTTCGATCAGGTTTTAAGTTCGAAGTTAACTACAGTGATGGAAGCGTAATAAACCGCATCTTTGCAGATTTGGCCATTGTAATTAAAAAGAGCTGACCTTACCGTTCTCTTTGAGGGGAGGTGTAGTGGTCAGAGCAGAGGTTTGCAGGCTGACACCCAGAGCCCACAAGGACCCAGGCTCCCTGTCAGGGAGCCAGCAGGCAACGGGTTAGTCCCTGCTGTAGCTTGCCCACTGACGAGCTAGGCCATTGGCTTGGGATCCCAGTCAAAACAGAAAGGTTGGCCAGCTTTGGTTCGGAGAAGCTCGTCTTTCCGAAATGCCTGAGTGACTGCAGTCCTTGCTGGGTCGAAAGAGAGGGTTGGAATTTTTGTCACCTGCTGCTTCAATCGTTTTTGCCACAACCTGGTCAAAAGTGTCCTCTTTCCATGGGAGAAATCACAAATGCATGGTTTGCTTTGCCAAGGTCCACATCATCTGGCTTTCAAGAAGAAATGTCTCTCTGTCAAATAACTCAACTCTCCCAGCTTCTTCCAGGGATATTTGGAACTCCACGTGTGCTCCTTTAGGGCTGGGATCATGTCTAACACCTCTTTTGTAGTGTCTCCCAACCACTTAATACAGTGATGTGCACAAAGTGAGCACTAAATAAATACGATTGAATGAATGAATGAAGCATTCAGCAGTGACTCTCGATCGATTGGCCTTTGAAGTGAAATTTTTTTAAGCTGAAAACTGGAAAACTGAATGAAAACGATTGTTCAGATATTTTTCTATTATTATTCCATTTGAGCAAATATATTTTAAGAATTTTTTATCCAAAGTCGGGTAACTAGAAATTCACAGGAGTATTTATTCAGTGCTTATAGTGTGCAGAGCGCTGTACTGAGTACAGGGAAAGAGGGCACAGAGGGGAATTAGACATGGATTGTGTCCCTCAAAGGACTCGCATGCTATGAAATTGTGTTTATAAGTACTGGTTTTATATTATTTACCTTGTAAGTTGTTACCTAAATGGTAATCTTTTTCCCTCTTTCTCTAATGAAAAGAATCAAAATTTTCAAAAGCAAACCGAAGATTTATAACGGAAGAGTTCTAGAGTAGGCATCGATTTAGAAAACCCAGGTCAGGTCCAATGCAGGTAATAATAATAATTGTGGTATTTTTAAAGGCTTACTATGTGCCAAGCACTATACTGAGCGCTGGGGTAGATACAAAATCATCAAGTCCCACATGGGGCTCACAGGAGGGAGAACAGGTATTGACTCCCTATTTGGCAGAAGAAGGAACTGAGGCAACTGAGTGACTTGCCCAAGGTCCCACAGCAGACGCGTGGCGAAGCCGGGATTAGAACCCAGGTCCTCTGACTCCCAGGCCTGTGTTCTTTTCCACTGTAGGCCACTGGCTTCTCACAGATAAGTAATCAGTCAATCAGTGGTATTTATTGAGTGCTTATTGTGTGAAGAGCATTGTACTAAGCACTGGGGAGAGTTCAGTAGAGGTGGTGGACGTCATCTTTGCTCTCAAGGAGTCTCCCTTCTAAATATGATAATTTGTGAGTTAAGGGCCTCTGTCCTGTTCCCAGCTTCAGTTGTGACTGCACGTCATTCCCTCCTTGCTTGGACTTTCAGTGTATCACTTGCTTCCATTTTCCCATTTCTCTGGCTCTGTTGAACTCTCCCCACGCTTAGCATAATGCTCTGCACAGAGTATGCGCTCATCAGGTACCATCGACTGATTGACTTTTTTTCTGTAACGAGTTTTGCAGATTTTGCTGTCTGGTGAAGTACTTTTGGAATTCACTTCTCAGCGATCTTTCTGCTAACTAAGCCTGTGTTTATTTTTTGTTCTGCAAGCTCGCCTTGCCGAGTCCAGGATTTGATTTTGGCGGGTTCACGTTTACCTCCGTAAATCAGCCGATCCATGGGGTTATCAACTGAGAAGCAATCTTGGGGTTATTACCCGCAGAGCTGGTGGGACCCAGAAGTGACTTCCTTGACCATTGTAGAAAAAGTTAGAGTGAAATTAAAATGAATTTTGAACCAAACTAGGGTAGCTCTATTCCTATGAAGAACCGAGCTGGGAATCTCTTTTATATTTGTTCCTAATAGGACTTGAAAGAATGACTGCCCACCCTGGGAAGTAAACTCGTTTTTCAAAGTGCCTGAAGAGGTGATTCTAAAAAAGGCCAAGAAAAGTGGAAAGCACAGATTTGCTCATCTTTCTAGTGAGTGATCATCACGCCATTTGGATTTCAGATAAGAATAAAGGCTGATTCGAATCCTTTCACACACTTTGAAAACATATCTTTTTTTCAGTTCCAAAAAAGAGTGTTTTGTGTCTGGGCTTGCAAATACTGAAGTTATGTTTTCAGCCGAACCACATGGGATCATGGAATAGCTAAAGTTCTGTTCATTGCCACGAGTAGGATAAGAGGAAGCGGGATGAGACAAGCTAGGTTTGTGCCCTGAAAAAGAGGGCTTAGTATTTTCATATTTGCTGACATTCCATTCAGAAGCGTTATGAAAAGGATCGGTGATAGTCCTGTAACCGCTGTTGTGTTACACTCTTGTTAGTCACCAAGAATCCCATAACCAACGTAAGCTATGTATTTTCAGCCTGATTTTCAGGAAAATGCAGTACGCGTCGGGCGAGCCCTGAAAGAGTATGTTTTTCCGTCTGAAGACGTGTTTATCTGCTGGTCCCTCTAATGAGTATTTGTTTCTCTTTGGAACGAAACAGTTTGAAGACAGGTTTAAACAGTAGCGTTTGAAACGTTATTTCATTTATTTACTTTTGAAAGCAATATTTCTTTCCAGTTTGTCTTCCAAATCGATTGCATCCACTTATTTTGGAGGGAAGAGTAATAGGCTTAAATTGTCTCGATTTGCATCTTACAGATCACCAGGAGAACCTCACTCTGACGACATTGAAGCTAGCCGAATGTAAGTAGAACCAGTCACGTTATAAAGAACTCTAAAGCGCCACTCCACTGCAGGCCCTCAGACCGGAAACTCTCTTGATTCCAAAACAGTCTGATGCAACCTTCCACCTCCCCGTGGCTGGTTTGCTTACGCTGCTCACTGGAATCCATGGTCATTCATTGATTCAGTCGTGTTTTTTGAGTGCTTACTGTGTGCAGAGCAATCAATCAGTCAATCAATCGTATTTATTGAGCACTTACTGTGTGCAGAGCACTGTACTAAGCCCTTGGAAAGTACAGTTCAGCAATAAAGGGAGACAATCCCTGCCCACAAGGGCTTACAGTCTAGAGGGTCACCTCCATCTTGCCCTATGTCCCTGCTCTCCCTCTCTCACAAGCTTGGCAAAGGGCAAATAGTCACCATAGCCATCAAAACCTGGCATTAACAGACCAGCCTTGGGCAGCGGCAGGATGCCGCTTTTCTCTTGGGGAGGGTTTTCTCTGCCATTCTCCAACTCTCCCAAACCTCCGAGGTATTGCCCTGTGGTCTAAGAGGATACATCTAAACCTTTTCGGGGCTTGGGCTCAGATCTTGCAAAATGTGCGTCTCCAGAAAGTTGATCCAACCCATTATGGTCTAATGGGATTTTATTGCAATCTCTGTCAATTGGAGCTGATCCATGGAGTATGAGTGGCATAATCCTGGATCCCTTCAGCGGCCTTTCTCGTCTGGTATTCTGCTGCCAATGGTGACATCACAGAGCAAGGCCCTGGGAGTTGGAGGGCGTGGGTTCTAATCCAAGGCTCTGCCACATGCCTGCTGTGTGACCTTGGGCAAATCACTTCATCGCTCTGTGCTCCTGTTACTTCATCTGTAAAATGGGGATTAAGGCTGTGACCCCCATGCGGGACATGGACTGTGGCAAACCTGATTACCTTGCATCTACCCAAGCGCTTAGAGCAGTGCTTGGCATATAGTAAGCACTTATACCATTATCATTATTATTGTTATTATTATTATTATTATAAGATTGGAGGATCCGGGTGGCGGTTGACCTCCAGTCTCCTGGTTTTAGGGATGCACCTTGTAGCTTCCCAAACTTGCCCTTCCAACAGTCTGTTCAAACCAACCAAGGGAAACACTTGTGCAGACCTACCCTAGTAGATTCAAGAGAATCCATCCATTTATTCATTCAGTCGTACTTATTGAGTGCATACTGTGTGCAGAGCATTGCACTAAGAGCTTGGAAAGTACAATTCAGCAATAAAGAGAGACAATCCCTGCCCAACTGGGCTTACAGTCTAGAAGGGGGGAGACGGACATCAAAACAAGTAAACAGGCATCAGTAGCATCAATATGACAAAATAGAATTATAGATAGATACACAGCAGAACAAGTAAACAGGGATTAATGTAAATAAATAGAATTATAGCTATGAACATATATACACAAGGGCTGTGGGGGAGATCAAAGGGAGTGAGTCAGGGAGACGGGGAAGGTATGGGGGAAAAGGGAGGCTTAGTCTGGGAAGGCCTCTTGGAGGAGGTGAGCCTTCACTAAGGCTTTGAAGGGGGGAAGTGTGATTATCTGGGGGATTTGAGGAGGTAGGGTGTTCCAGGCCAGAGGTAGGACGTGGGCCAGGGGTTGATGGCGGGACAGGTGAGAACAAGGCCCAGTGAGAAGGTTAGCACCAGAGGAGCAGAGGGTGCGGGCTGGAATGGAGAAGGAGAGAAGGAGGTGAATTAGGAAAGGATGAGGGGATGGAGAGCTTTGAAACCAATAGTGAGGAGTATTTGCTTGATATGGAGGTTGAGAGGCAACCACTGGAGATTTTTGAGGAGGGAGGTGACATGCCCTGAACGTTTCTGTAGAAAGATAATACGGGCGGCAGAGTGAAGTGGGGAGAGACAGGAGGTTGGGAGGTCAGAAAGTAGGCTGATGCAATATTCCAGTCGGGATAGTATGAGTGACTGTACTGGGGGTGATCCATATTGGGTTACTAGAAGAAAAGTTAGGAGGTGCCAGGGATTGGGTGAAAGTTTGTGCATCCCTAACCATGAGGAATGTTGCCCAGAAGGGCATACCGTCTTACATTGCCTCCGAACAGCCTGTCATCGCTACCGACTCAAAACACCGGATCAGATGGGCCATTTTTATGTTCTTAAGGGGCCTCTTGACTGTCCCAACTGTTCTCAAATATACTGACATTTCCCTGGGCACAACTTCCTGAGGTAACAGCTTCCCTATGTTTACCACAACTTTTGACCTATTTGAAACCAACAAACAGTTGCGTGCTCCCAAGGGAACTGGCATTTCAAAAAAATCCATTGACTCTTGAAAGTAATCATCCTCTTAAAGACAACAACAAATATAACTTTTTACTCACCCTTCTGAGACATCTGGGCATCTGTATCCTTAAATGTCTTGGAGTTCCCTACCTTCAGTTCACATTCCCCCCGTCCCTAAATTCTCCCACTTTTTCTTCAATAGGGAAGAAATCCGTATTTTGCATCCTAGAAATGATAGACTGCTGCTTCTGGCCTCTAGCTCACAAAGCGAAGATGAGAAGTAGCAGCGTTAGGCTTTGGGTGCCCCCTGCCTCTGGGCAGACTAGGCTTGTGAGGGCCACCTCACTTTTTAAAAAATCATAGTTGTTAAACATTTTTTAAAAATCATATTTGTTAAGCATTTTTTTAAATCATATTTGTTAAGCACCCTACTATGTGGCACGCACTGTACTAAGCACTGGGATAGGTACAAGCTCATCAGGTTGGACACAATCCTTGTCCCACATGAGTCTCAAAGGTTTAGCCTCCATTATACAGATGAGGTAACCGAGACCCGGGGAGGTGAAGTGACTTGCCCAAGGTCATGCAGCAGACAAATGGCAGAGCTGGGATTAGAAGCCGGATCGGTCTGACTCCCAGGCCTATCCTCTGTTCACTGGGCCTCACTTCTTCTCGTTTAACTTGTCTGTGCCTCAGTTGCCTCATCAGCAGTCCTCCCTGGGGGACTGACTTCCCTGCCAAGGGGTGAGGAGGGCTTTTTTTTTTTTTACCTTTAATAATGATAATAATAATGATGGCATTTATTAAGTGCTTACTATGTGCAAAGCACTGTTCTAAGCACTCAGGAGGTTACAAGGTAATCAGGTTGTCCCACAGGGGGTTCACAGTCTTAATCCCCCTTTTACAGATGAGGTAACTGAGGCCCAGAGAAGTTAAGTGACTTGCCCAAAGTCACACAGCTGATAGTCGGCAGAGCCGGGATTTGAACCCATGACGTCTGGCTCCAAAGCCCGTGCTCTTTCCACTGAGCCATGCTGCTTCTTAATTCTGCCTTTAGATGGTATCTAAGTTGTGGTAATTTTTGATAACAGGTGAGCTTTTCATTTTCTCCCATGGGGGCTATTTCATACGGTCCAATCTTGTGTCTGCTGTAGCGCTCAGTACAGTACTAGTCACACAGATAGCTCTAAACAAGTACCATAACTATATTTCTACGTAATAATCACGGTACCCAAGTGCTTACTCTACACCAAGCACTGTATTGAGCGGTGGGGTAGATACAAGATTAACACAGGTCCCACATGAGGTTCACCATCTAAATACAGGAGGGAGAACCGGCACTGAATCCCCATTTTGCAGATGAGGTAAATGAGGCACAAAGAAGTTAAGTGACTTGTCCAAAGTCACACAGCAAGCACGCAGCAGAGCCGGGATTAGAACCCAGGTCTGCTGCTCCAAGACCCGTGCTGTTTCCACTAGGCTTTGCTAGGCTATGCTGCTTCCCACCACGTGAATGGCAAATGAGCCCTCAGAGGTATTTGAAATTTTTGGTGCGGTTTTCCCCAATGTTTTTCTCTGGGATGTAACATCCCATGATTTTTTTCTCAGTTGAATGAAAAGGAGGGATTTTATTTTTCCCTTTTCTGCTATTCGCTTAGGGAAAATTTGTCGCTGGATTGGATGATGGGAAAGAGAAATAAACCGTGTCTCCTTTCTGGTTTTAAAATAACCTGTGAGCAAATCCCATCACGAAAGGGAGGGCATGGTCTAGTGGGTTGAGCACTTGCCTGGAAGTCAGGTGACCCGGGATCGATCTTCTATGTATCCTTGGGCCGTTCATTCAACCTCTTTGACCCTCAATTTCCTTCTCTGTAAAATGGGACTAAGATGGTGAGCCTCCGCATGGGGCAGGGACTATGCCCGATTGCATAAATTTACGTCCACCCCAGTGCGTAGCACGTAGTAAGCGTGCCCACCTGGGGAATCTTGCAAGCCAGTTATCCTTCAGGCTAGGACTTCTTTGGACTTGAACATTTACTTCGGGAGCTGCTGGGAAGATGGGGACGTCCTTAGATTGCAAACCTCTGAAGGGAAAGCTAGCTAAATCCTGTTAATTAAGGGAGTGGGAAATGCCCCCTTGAAGTTTCTAGGCACTTTTCTCTTTCCACTAACTCACGTTCTTCTTCTCTGGATTGAGGTTCAGTTAACTTGTTCATATCCTCACTCCTAAAGTAATTTGATTGTGAGAGGTTGCCACTGCCCCTTGGAGGTGGTAACAAGGAAGGAAGGGTTAAGTGACCACAGCTTAATGTCCAGCCTATCTTAGAGGAAAGGGTTGACAAGACTCAGTCCTATTGCTCTGACTGTGGGCGGAGGAAGAACTGACTTTCACCTCCACATCCAACAGAAACGCCTCACCATTGCCTTTAAAGCAATCACCTTGCCCCCTCCTACCTTGCCTCGCTACTCTCCTGCTACAACCCAGCCCACACACATCACTCCTCTAAATCTAACCTTCTCACAGTACCTCCATCTCGTCCATCTCACCACTGACTTCTCGCCCACGACCTGCCCCTGGCTTGGAATGCCCTCCCTCCTCTTATCTGTCAGACAGTTTCTCTCCACTCTTTCGTGTCTGTCTCCCCCTCTAGACCGTAAGCTCATTGTGGGCAGGGAATATATCTGTTATATTGTCCTCTCCCATGTGCTTAGTACTGCGCTCTGCTCACAGTAAGCACTCAGTAAATTCAACTGACTAACCAACACTGGCTGAATCTCCTTTAGACAGTAAGAGGAGCCTGTTTAGTGCCACCTGGTTTTTATGAAGTAATGGGAATAACACTTCCCGGGCCTTAGTTTGAGGCAATGAAAAAAAATTGGAATTATGGACGGTCATTCTTTCCCCAGTGATTAGATAACATTGACTGCAACTTTGCAAAAGACTCAGGGAAGCTAGAAGAAGCAGAACACCAATTTCTTCGTCACTGTCCTCCAGAATTAGACATCGGAGTGTAGTTGGTGAAGATGGGCGTATTCAGAGTCTCAGGGCAAATCATTGGCAGAGTGTCTTAGAATGGATCTCCTAAACTCGCACGTAGTCTGGGCAATCCATCCTGCCTTCTCACCAACTGCACCCCGCCTTATCTTTGTCTAAGCAAAACCATTCCCCTCGTACCTGCCCGAGGATCTAAGTGGCTCTGTGGCTCAGAAGATACAGTTACCAAATGTTTTAGTCATCCAAGAAGACCTGGATGCAATACATTATTGCTTGGATTTGTTCATGTTTGGCACAACTACCAAAACGTGGTCAGTGTAGAGGTAATAATTGTTTATGCAGTTTGGCACAATTAGGGGTAAATGGCAGTCCTGAGCCAGGAGCATATAAAAAAGGAAAAAAGAGTGGTTGTGCCCACCCCCTACCCCCACCCACCATGTACCACCACACACACAGACATCTCTTTATTCCTGTTTCTACTCTCTTCTCCCTATTTCTCCCCATATTTTCTGCTTCCTCCCACTCACCTTCCTTCATCTTCTGGGGCCAAGAGATGCTCAGAAAGTGGTTGATTGCCCCCCTTCAACCGCCCCCCAGCAAATCTAAGCTTTTGACCCTAGGGTGGGATTACATGTCATTCACAAGATGGCAGCCGCCTTCGTTTTGACGTCACCGAAATTGGAGGGCTGATCAGTTTGGGAAAATACTGGTGTCCAATTCTATTTTAGTGAGATCCTGGGGAGATATTGGGTTATAAAGTAAATATACTGTAGTTCTAAGGAATGGGAAACTCTAATATCTGCTTGCTGTGTGTCTTGATTTGGTAATGTTGATCTTGGCTTGTAGTGTGGCTTTTGATATTCACATATTCCATCCTGGATGTGATGAAGCTGTTGAGGTTTTAATACTAGGTGCTGTGGATGTGCTTTATTAACCATGATTAATACCAGGTAACTCACAGCTTTCAGTCATTTTTCTGGGTCTAAAATGCTGTGTTTGACAAAGCAAGTTTGTTTTTGTGTTTAAGAAAAAGCAGAAGTTGCTCTGGGGTACCACAATACCGGCTGGAAATCTGGTTTTATATCTTTCTTATGTAACAGGATGTGTCATTGCTATAACTGGGCCCAGTGCGGAGTCAGTGACATTTCAGTCTGTCTGGTTCTTCTTACCTTACCAAAATCCCGCTTGGGTGCGATAAAGTTCGACCCATCATCGTTTGGTGTTGGTGTTTTTGATGATGTCAAGGTGTGGAAGATTAAATGTTTCATGTCATAGATTCAGTCAGTCAGTCGTATTGATTGAGCACTTACTGTGTGCAGAGCACTGTACTAAGCACTTGGGAAGTACAGATTGGCAACAAAGATCAGTTAGTACTTGGATCTTTCACATGATCAACTTGGCTAAAAGCCTCCTAGACAAGCTTTGTAAAGGAAAATAATAATAATTGTGCCAGCCACTGTACTAAACGCTGGGGTGGCTATAAGCAAACTGGGTTGGACACAGTCCCTGTCCCGCAAGGGGCTGACAGTCTTAGTCCCCATTTTACAGATGAGGTAACGGAGGCCCAGAGAAGTGAAGTGACTTGCCTGAGGCCACACAGCAGACATGTGGAGGAGCCGAGCTTAGAACCCATGACCTTCAGACTCCCAGGCTCATGCTGTGTTCACTGTACTGTGCTGTTCTCCCATAATAAAGAAGTTAGATTCATGACAAAACCTGTGTTACAGAGAGTGCGTGTTAAAGTTTACACGCCTTAACCAACTGCCTCTTCACAGATTTGTGAGGGCCTCAGGGGACAGGGTCACTGTCCAATTCCCACCTGTATAGTATTTCACGCCACTTAGTACAGTGCTCTATACTCAATAATCACTTCATAAATACTATTACTCCTACTTCGGACATGCACTGTTGGAAGAATGTTCGCTAATTCCCTAACAGCTTCCTATCCAAAATGCATAGCCAAAGCACATAGAGGGGCAGTGTGGCCTAGTGGAAAGAGTACGGGCCTGGGAGTCAAGACCTGGGTTCTAGTACCGGCTCCACGTCTTGCGTGCTGTATGACCTTGGGCTAGTCACTAAACTTCTCTGTGCGTCAGTCTCTTCATTTGTAAAATGAGAACAAAGGGCCTCTTCTCTCTCTTCCCTTAGATGTGTGTCCCACCTGGGACAGAGACGGTCCGACAGGATTATCTTGTGTCTACCCCAGCCCTTAGCACAGTGCTTGGCACTTAGCAAGTACCCCAATGGTGGGTGTCTTTGTTAGCCGATATCTTAGTTCTTCGGAGGAAACCAAGTACTTTGAGAAAGGCAGGGAAGAGAAGTAATTGAGAAGGTTGGGGACCATTGAATGTACTGTTTCCTACCAGTTGCCCAGCTCAACGCGCAACATAGGAAAAGACCTTCTATTGGTCTGAATAAGTTCACGCCCAAATAATCTGACAGAACACAGTTTTTTGGTTATATAGTTTAGTATTTGGGGTTTGAAGATTCCCAGTTCATCACTGTTATTCTTTGTCTTGGGCCTCATTTTAACTTCCCCAGAGGCCCGTCACATGCCAGTCACCCAGAAAATACGCTCCCAGCCTTGAGGTTGTATATTTTGCTCTTTAAGTGAGATTTCAAACGCTTTCACAGAACTCAAGTGTTCAGATGGGTCTATTGTGACATCCAGTTCCAGCCATCCCAGTTCGGAATAATAAAGCCTCCTGAAAGCCACAGGAAAGCAGGACTCTTGAGCTGCCTAAGCATACT
Organism: Tachyglossus aculeatus; assembly: GCF_015852505.1. Taxonomy (NCBI): domain Eukaryota; kingdom Metazoa; phylum Chordata; class Mammalia; order Monotremata; family Tachyglossidae; genus Tachyglossus; species Tachyglossus aculeatus. The sequence goes on from NC_052083.1 coordinate 26,255,249, forward strand.
TAGGTTCTGCTTTTGATATTTGTTTTTGATGGCAAACTCCTTCAGGGCAGACCCGTAGCCTGCATTTTCCATGTGAATCAATCCATTGGGGCATTTATCCAGCACTTACTTTGTGCAGAGCACTGGGCAAAGCAGAGTGGAGTTAGCATTATGGCTTCTTTTCAACTCCCTGCAAAAGCCACAGTCTGTTGAAATGTTATGTTCAGGAGAGCGTTGCATCTCCTTTTATTTTACTTTTTCCCCGCGGGTCTTCACAGGTAGTGCATTGGAGAGCAAAGCATCTAAGTAGTTTGTGAATTGTGTCACAGGCCTCGACAGTTTGGAGGTAGAGAAGCAGTATGGCTTAGTGGAAAGAGTATGGGCCTGGGAGTCAGGGGACCTGGGTTCTAATCCTGCCACTTGCCTGCTGTGTAACCTTGGACAAGTCTCTCCACTTTTCTGTGTCTCAGTTCCCCATCTGCAAACTGGGGGTTCAATTCCTGTTCTCCGTCCTACTTAGACTATGAGTCTCGCGTGGGACCTAATTATCTCATATCTACCCCAGTGCTTAGTGCAGTGCTTGGCACATAGTAAGTGCTTAACAAATACCATAATAATAATATTACTATTATTATTAGAGTTCTTCTGTTTCTTCGTCATGCATCGTCAAAAAACATAGTGGCTGCGTATCCTGGGCCAGTTGTAAAATTCACTTTGGGGTTATAAAGTTTGGTGGGGGCATAAGTCCTCAGTCTTGAGGTGTTTACCATCTACATTTTGCCGTGTGATTGATTACAAATATTGGTTAATAATAATATTAGTAATGATGGTATTTAAGCAGTTACCATGTGCCAAGCACTGTTCTAAGCGCTGAAGTAGATACAAGGTAATCAGATTGTCCCACATGGGGCTCTCAGTCTTAATCCCCATTTTACAGGTGAGGGAACTGAGGCACAGAGAAGTTGTGACCTGCCCAAAGTCACCCAGCTGACTTTGGCGGTGGCGGAGCCGGGATTGGAACCTACGACCTCCGACTCCCAAGCCCGGGCTCTTTCCACTAAGCAATGCTGGTTAATAGAAGAATCTGTGAACCACCAGAGCCACAGTAGAGGCTTTCTTGAAAATGCTGCTAATAGTGGGAGTTTTCTAGACCTGAGAGAATTTGGCAAAGAGTTTCTAAATCCTACTCCAGGTCACCTTTTACATAGTGGGTTTCTGCCCCGATGTGGAAACGCTGATCTTGGAAGTGCAGAGTTGAAGAGAAACTGGCCTGGTCTGGAAAGGCACCCTGGTGAAGCGCCGCTAAATGCCAAAGCCAGCCGTTCAGTGTGAATTAGGTGACGGCCCGCGCTTTTTTGTCTTCCGTCCGGCACAGCTGAGGAAGGGGCTGGCACTGGGGACTCGGTGGCTCCAGCGGGAGGTGGGACTCCCCTTGGCGGTTGGGTGGCCCTCAGAGTTGCTCGGAATCATGGCGGAGAAGGTCGGGTTCTGCCGAGGCCCCTGGTGTGCAACCGCAGGTTCTGTGTCGTCTTGCCCCACCATGGACCGATCAAAGCCTTCCCCAGGAACGGGCTACCTCCATCCCACACTTGCTCACTGCTGCAGCTGCTCCTGGGCCCAGGCGTCCCTGGAGGAAATGAAATTGGACTTGCACGCCCCCGTGGTTTCTCAGAGTGCACTCCCAAAAGATCCGCCGGGTTTCTATTTTGTAAACGATTTTGCCCTTCTCCGAGAAAGGTCTGAAAAGAAAACCCAGCAGAGGGAAGGTGAACTCACCTCTCCAGTGGAAGGAATAGAGCCGGTGGGGCTCACCCCTGATCAAAACAGCATCCCGGACCAGGCCACACCACTATCCTCTCCCTACCCGACATCTCCTGTGTGGTTGGAGGGACCAAGCCTTTACTGTTGCTCTGCCAGTCAGCCAGAGCCACTGCAGGCCTGAGGGGATCTGCCCCTCGGTGCCCTGGCACGTGGGCTGGAAGGCCGGGAGAAAACTCCCTGGGTCGCTACAGGGGGCCAGCTGTACCCCTGGCTTCTTCCTTAGGCATGTGGCCCAGCAGCAGGTGTGCAGTGCAGATCCCAGCCACTGCCAGAACACTTAGTGGGAAACCAACTTTTAGAAAATGCGACAGATGCCCGAGCCGTCATCACCTCAGGTGGAAAGCCCTCGGCGAACAGGACTCAGTTGCAGACTTGTCAGCCCACAAATCAGGAGCGTTTTAAGCAAATATATAATGTTGGCATTTGTTATGCGCTTAGTATGTTCCAAGCACTGTTCTAAGTGCTGAATAATGGTGGTATTTGTTAAGCGCTTACTATGTGCCGAGCACTGTTCTAAGCGCTGGGAGTGATACAAGGTGATCAGGTTGTCCCACGTGGGGTGCACAGTCTTAATCCCCATTTTACAGATGAGCTAACTGATGCACAGAGAAGTTACGTGGCTTGCCCAAGGTCACACAGCTGACACATGGCAGAGCCGGGATTCGAACTTATACCCCTGACTCCCAAGCCCGTGCTCTTTCCACTGAGCCACACTGCTTCTCGAATCAGTCGAAACATGTTCGTGCTGATGATTATTGTATTTATTAAGAGCTTACTATGTGTCAAGCGTCGTTCTAAGCACTGGGGCAGATACAAGATAATCAGTTGGGATCCAGTCCCTGTTCCACATGGGGCTTACAGTTCTAATCTCCATTTTTCAGATGAGGTAACTGAGGCACAGAGAAGTGAAGTGACTTGCCCAAGGTCACGCAGTGGACAAGTGGCAAAGCTGGTATTAGAATCCAGACTCATGCTTCATCGACTCAGCCATGCTGCTGTGATTGCTGACAGTTTTTAAGGGAGAAAATCTAAGCTATTTTAAGTCAAATTGTCAATAATAGTGGTATTTGCTAAGCGCTTACCATGTGCCAAGCTCTGTACACACTTTTATAAAAACACTGTACTGATTTAACTTGTAAATTTTACGTACTTTGAAGGATCCGGAATATGAACAGATTGAAGCTCAGACATGCTTTATTCAATTAAAATGTCTTACTGCGAACATTTTCAAGTTAATTTAATTTCTAATTACATCTAAGTATTACTCAGAGCTTGGACACCAAATCATGATAATGGTATCAGTTAAGTGTGTACTTTGCTAATCCGTGGAGCAGATATAAGATCATCAGTTTGGACACAGTCCCCGTCCCACATAGAGCTCACAGTTTGGAGTAATAAGTATCGAACCCCCATTTTACAGGTGACAACTGTTGGGGTAAAATATATCTTGCATTTAAGAATTCTTTCTATGTAGCATGTGGATTTTTAGGACTGTATATTATTTAACACGATTTCCACCTGTTTCATGCCCACCAAATATTTTTTTTTCCTTTTTCAAATTCTAGTTAAAGTCCCTCCCTCTCCCCCAAAAATAAAATTACATTTAAAAAAGTCAAGACCACCTTAACAGTGAAAATAGTAAGCAGAAAGTCACCCTGTGAATCAATCACTAGTATTTATTCATCATAATTCTGCCATGGTAAACACCCTCCCCGGGATTACTTAAAAGGATGGTTAGGACATTTGTATATGTTGTGACAAGTATCTATAGGATCATCAGTAAAATTAGTGTGTAATTTAGCATGTGATGGCTAGGACTGTTTTTTCTAAGTGCGTCAAAATACTTTTTTTGAGAGGTTTCTCCTCACTATTCTCTAAAGAGACAGGAGCTTCCTGGGGACACTGGCCACCATCATCAGTTTTACTTGTCTCTTGGAAGTATTCTTGTTCTCAACTCCAATGTAGAAGCCCTCTCCTCCAGTCCAAAATGCAAAGATGTCAGTAATAATAATAATAATAATAATAATAATAATAATAATAATAATTAATAGTAATAATTAGCACTTATGTGCTAAGCACTGTACTAAGTGCTAGGGAAGATACAAGGCATTCAGGCAGATCACAGCCTCTGCCCTAACCAGCGTTCACCTTCTAAGTATGTGGTTACCCAACCTTGCCAATGTCAGAAGAAACACAGATCAGTCAGTCATATTTATTAAACACTGTGTGCAAAGCACTGAGTTTAAGGCTTAGGGGAGTACAACACAACAGTGTAACAGACATGTTCCCTGCCCACTATTATTGTCATTATTATTATGACGGTATTTTGTTAAATGCTTACTATGTGCCAAGCACTGTTCTAAGCACTGGGGTAGATACAGGGTAATCAGGTTGTCCCACATAAGGCTAACAGTTTTAATCCCCATTTTGCAGATGAGGTAACTGAGGCACAGAGAAGTGAAGTGGCTTGCCCACACAGCGGAGCCGGGATTAGAACCCACATCCTCTGACTCCCAAGCCCCTGCTCTTTCCACTAAGCCACACTGCTTTTCAGTGAGTTTACAGTTTAGAGAAGGAGGATTCTTCTGCACACAGTAAGCGCACAATAAATGCGATTGAATGAGTGAATGACTCAAGAAGTTTAAATCCATCAATGGTATTCATTTAGCACCTGCTCTGTGTACAGCACTGTACTAAGCCCTGGCCAGAGTATAATTCAACAGAATTGCTGTCACATTCCCTGCCCTTAATGAGAACAAAGCCTCATTTTTTTTTATTTTAAATCTGCAAATCCAGTTTCTATTCCCCAGTTGCATATCTTCGAAAGCCAGAAAATTCCACCCCCATACAAGCGACTTAGAACCAGAAAAACGTCGGCCGCGTCCGTGCGTAACTAATTTCAGCCTTGCGGATGATCCGAATGAGCTTCGTGTTTGAGAGCTGTACTAATCTCTGCTTCCCTTTTGAACCGTTTGGTACAGGAAGCGAGCAGCTGCAAAGCATCTAATAGAACGCTACTACCACCAGTTAACCGAGGGCTGTGGAAATGAGGTCTGCACGAATGAGTTTTGTGCATCCTGCCCAACTTTCCTTCGTTTGGATAACAATGCAGCAGCCGTTAAAGCCCTGGAGCTTTATAAGATTAATGCAAAACTCTGCGATCCTCATCCCTCCAAGAAAGGGGCTAGCTCAGCTTACCTGGAAACCAACTCCCAAGCCACCCCGAACAAGTCCTGCCCTGAGAGGAGAATGAATCGGAAGGAAGCCCATGGCCCTAGAGATGACTTCAAAGGTGAGGCCTTTTCAAGCCGATTTTCATTCAGCCGTTTGTTCTGCGGTGGGGAGGGGGTTTGCAGATGAAGGTGTCCCATCCTAGGCTTGGGGTCACTCCATCCTTGTGTGGTACCCCAGGAAGAATGGCCTCAAAATCGGTCTGATTTTTTCCAAGCTGCGTCGCTTGTAATTTATCATTTTACCATCTTCTGGTCTTGGGATTTACTGCATTATTCAACATCCCCCCCCATGTAACAGTAATAATATTAATAATTATGGTATTTGTTAAGTACAGTGCCGGGCACTGTAATAAGTTCTGGAGTAGACACAAGCAAATCGGGTTGGATGCAATCCCTTGTCCCACTTGGGGCTCACAGTCTCGATCCCCATTTTACAGATGAGGTAACTGAGGCCCAGAGGAGTGAAGTGACTTGCCCAGGGTCACATAACAGACCAGTGGCAGAGTCGGGATGAGGACCCATGACCTTCTGACTCCCAGGCCCAGGCTGTAGCTCCTAGGCCATGCTGCTCCTCTTATCTCTGCTCCTCATTTGAAGGGTTCTCAGGAGCTGGTAGAGCTAAAAACAGATCCCCAGACTATGTCGTTTCCATTTATTTGGATTTGAAAATTGATGAGGCGTCACAATAATTTCTGGGTATTTGTGCTGTCAGCCCAATTATGGGGGAGGAGGTTAAATGAATTTTAAGTTCCAGGGACTTATGTCTCTCTGGTTTGCATTTCCAGGATCGACTGGGATGCTGGGATGCCCTTTCATGTATTAAGAGTGTGAGTCCCATGTGGAACAGGGACTGTGTCTAACCTGATAAACGCGTACCCACCCCAACGCTTAGAGCAGTGCTTGGCACATGGTGAGTGCTTAACAAGTGCCATAATTATTATTGTGATGATTACGCTATTACCAGTAATATTGGTATAGTTTCTCGTTATTTACTACTGTTAAATGCTCACCATGGCCTAAACGTTGGGGAAATTCTGTGGAAATCAGTTCTGATCGGGTCTGAATGAGAGAAGACGGGCACAGTGTGAAGAGAACCGTGCCTAGTGCGAATATATGTCATCGACTAAGTGACGCCGGCCAAGGGGCTCATCTTCAGGTGCCTTGCGAATTCGGGCCTGACTGGCCTCAGGCAGTTTGGCCACACCTACACCCAAATTGCTAAAGTTAGGGTGGCGGGCCTCACTCCCCACCATCAGCAGCATCGGTCGGAGAGGCGGGGGGTGGATGACGGCAGCCCACGGGCCATCCTTGGCACTTGGACTGGTTTTGGGGCGCCAATGGCAATCCCAGAGTGAAATCTGTGTGTGACAGCTCTGGCCTCTGACGGCCAAGGAAAGGTTTAAAAGAAGGTTGAACTCTGGCTTCAAGAGCAAGAACTGGGGGAGCTTCAGAAAAAAGATGAGCCGAAAGCATTTGAGACAGGTGTCATTGCGATTGTGTTCAAAACTACTTAGATAAGGTCGAAAGAAAAACGGGGCGAAGGATTGCTAAAAACGAGGCATCGACAGCCGAGTTGGTGACATCCTTGCGTTATTTCGAGCGGCAGAAATCAGCCGTGCGCATGGCATTTCCGAGCCTGAGATGGCAAGCGGGATCACCAAAAGGGGTGACATTCTCGAACCGGGGCAGCCAAGCCTCCGGAGCCCGAGAGCCGCAAACCCCAGACCTCATGGGGCCGCGAGCAGCAGGTTGCGGGGGTGGTGGAGAGCGGAAGGAGGTTTATTCATTTGATCGTTTTTGTTGAGCGCTTACTGTGTGCAGAGCACTGTACTAATCACATGGAAAGTCCAATTCAGCAGTAGAGACAGTCCCTGCCCACGCCAGGTTTATAGTCTGGAAGGTTCCCGGGGCATCCGTCCCAACCCAGGGCCAAAGGATGGGACTGGTGGCCCACTGCCGCCCACCGCCACGCTAGCGAAGCCAGAAAACTGTGGGTGAGCTGCAGCCCGAGAGAAGATGCCACAGGGGCCACCCCCATCCCGGGGCCCGGTCGAGGGAACAGCCTTGACGACACAACACAAAGAGCCGTCATTTCTGCTGAGTGGAGCGGGCTAGGAGGATGGGTGGTGGAGGAGCTCTTAAGCCCGGGGTGACTCTGTGCGAGGGGAGATATTCCAGAAAAGGAAACCTCCGGGGAGGCGACAGCTCGGGTCCACTGGGAGGAAACCATGGAAAATCAGCACTCTGTGGAACGGCCAGGGTTGAGGGTGGCAGCGGGTCTCTTGGAGCCAAGATTCCGGGAGAAAGAGTGGGTGAGAGCCCCAGGAATTTGAGATGGCAAAACGCCAGGGCGGCCAAGGTTTATCTACCCTGGTGCCCAGGTGTCAGAAGGAGTGTAGCCCTCTCCAGCAATAGTTCATCTTTGTATGCAATGACATCTTCAAGTGCAAAAGACAGATAATAATTGTGGTATTTGTTACGCGCCTACTTTGTGTCAACCAGTGTGGAGAAGCAGCGTGGCCTAGTGGATAGAGCACGGGCTTGGGAGTCTGAAGGACCTGGGTTCTAATCCCAGTTCTGCCAGTTGTCTGCCGTGTGATCTTGGTAAGTCATTCACTTCTCTGGGCCTCAGTTATCTAATGTGTAAAATGGGGATTTAGACTGTGAGTCCTTTGTAGGACAGGGACTGTGTCTGACCTGATTACCTTGTATCTACTCCAGTACTTTGAACAGTGCCTGGCACTTAGTAAGTGCTTAACAAATACCATAAAACAAACCAAAAAAAATTGTCCTCATGTTCCCAGATAGATACAACTCGATTGGATTGGACACATTTCCTATGGGCTCACCGTCTAAGCAGGAGGGAGAATAGACATTTAATCCCCATTTTAAAGATGAAGAGACTGAGAAGGCACAGGGAAGTTAACTGGCCCAAAGTCCTCAACAGAGCTGGAATTAGGAGCCAGGTCCTCTGACTCCCAAGCCCGTGTTCTTCCCGTTAGGCCACATTGCTTCTCAGGTTCACACCGTTTTTGAAGTAGGGACCCAGGTGACCACTGAGTCAAATCTGGTGGGGGGTTGGGAGGGGCCACCTGGGGATCCCATTTCCGATGATGGGGTGAAGCCAGAGAGGTAGATCCTTGGATTCACACCGGGGAAGACCCATTGCTCCTCTGCAGCCCCAGACAGCTGGCTAGGCCCATTTTCAGTGTAAAAATACAACAATAATAATTGTGCTATTCCAGTGCATACTATGTGCTAAGCACTGGGGTAGATACAAGGTAATCAGGTTGTCCCACGGAGGGCTCACAGTCTTAATCCCCATTTTACAGAGGAGGTAACTGAGGCCCAGAGAAGTTAAGTGGCTTGCCCAAGGTCACACAGCAGACAAGTGGCAGAGCAGGGATTCAAACGTGCTCTGACTCCCAAGTCCGTGCTCTTTCCACTAAGCCATGCTGCTTCTCTACCTCCTGGTCAGAGGGGCTGCAGGCAAGGAAGATTGAGAAGCAACATGACCTAATAGAAAGAGCCCGTGCCTGGGACTCGGAGGACCTGAGTTTGAATCCCTGGTCCTCCACTTGTCTTCAGTGTGCCCTTGGGCAAGCCATTTAGCTTCTCTGGGCCTCAGTTACCTTCTCTGTAATATGGGGATGAAGACTTGGAGCCTTTTATGGGAAAGGGACTGTGTCCAACCTGGTTATCTTGTAGTATCTGCCCCAGTGCTTAGTACAATGCTTGGCACAGAGCAAGTGCTTAACATATACCATATTTTAAGGGTTTTTTTTAAATGTCTAGGCCCCGGACCATGGGTTTTTTCCAGGATCTGAAACCTAAGACCATTTCTCAGTTTCCAGTAAGAGAAGCCCTGATGTAATGTGTAGGCAGTTTTGTTTTGTTTTTTTTCTAAACATAAATATTCCTTCCCCCCTTCTCTCAGGCATGGAGCAGTGTGGGTCAGTGGAAAGAGCCTGGGCTTTGGAGTCTGAGGTCATAGGTTCAAATCCTGGCTCCACCACTTTTCAGCTGTGTGACTTTTTTCGTCACTTCACTTCTCTGGGTCTCAGTTACCTCATCTGTGGAATGGGGATTAAGACTGTGAGCCCCCCGTGGAACAACCTGATCACCTTGTAACATCTCCAGCACTTAGAACAGTGCTTTGCACATAGTAAGCACTTAATAAATGCCATTATTATTATTATGCAGACAGTTTCCTAATGAGGTCCGTGACTACAGCCAGTATGCCAGCATCTCACCTTTGCCCAGTGGAACGTGTGAAATGGATTTTGAGTCTGCTCATTTTCATTTTCTTTTCCCCAGGGCCTAGTTCAGTTTGTGTAAACATGGCGATGATCGTCTTCTCCATGACTTCTTTTCTTGGAAAGAAAAGATCCATCAAGTTCTCCCTGAAATTTGGATCTTACCACTCAGTGCTGTTTTCGGGCAAGGGGAGAGGAAATGTTATTGTGCAGCTCAACTCGTACCTCTGGTCTTGACCACAGAACACAGATTAATAAAACAAACATTTGGCGAGGGCCTCGTCCCGAACTCCAGAAAAGAGCTTTTCAGGGCACTTTTAAGGGAAGCACAACAATTTAAGCACAGGAAACGGTGTGCCTATTTTTAAGGCCTTTCAAGCATCCTCAAAGGGTTCTGACTTCAAAACCAAAAAGGCAGCCTGAAACATTGATAAGTAAAGTTCCCCAACCCCTCCAAGTATCATGTTACAGAGTGCCATCTGCAGAGTCCTAGCAGAAAGGCTCTTTCCAGTTGAAATGCCTGCTAGGAAAAGTATTTTTAGGACATTTTTCAAGTCATAAAATCAAAGATGAATGAATTTTCATAGTGGTAGTGCTGTACAAATGGATCATCTCGTGGGAGCCAGCAGTTTTACATATATATATATATATATATACGTTGTGGGTAGGAGCGTGTCCGTTGTTATATTGTACTCTCCCAAGTACAATGCTTTGCTCACAGTAAGTGCTCAATAAATATGTTTGAATGAATGAAATATATATTTACACATAGTTGAAAGGTTTTCTGTGACCTGCAGTCATTTTTGTAATGCAAGTGTCCTTCTAAATCTGTTGTGGAATTCACTTTAGTTGCATCTCAAAGGGCCTTTTGCTGTTCACAATTCAGGCATTGATTATATAATCGTCAAATTAGGTGGGCCTTTATGAGATCATCAGATCCAGCTAAAGTGAATGTAATAGGCATAGCATCTTTTTTTATTTCTTGTGGTATTTAAGTATTTGTGCTTACTTACGTGTCAAGTGCTGTCCTAAGCGCTGCAGTGGATACAAGTTAATCAGGTCAGTCACAGCCAGTCCCCAGTGGGGCTCATGGTGTAAGTAGGAGGGACAACAGGTCTCAAATCCCCATTTGGCAGATGGGAAACTGAGGCGCAAAGAAGATAAGCGTGCCACCCAGACTTTGCATGCCAGGGCTTGCTCGACTCTGTGAGAAGCAGCGTCTTTGCCCATGTATCTTGAGGGTGCCATTCTACCCCGTTGACTTACAGCCCAGCTCTCTGATCACTCTTCCAACAGTCAATCAGTGGTATTTGTTGAGCACTTGCTGTGTGCAGAGAGCTGTACTACGCGCTGGGAGGGTACAGTATAACAGAGTTGGTAGAGGCGCTCCCTTCCCACTACAAGCTGGCAGTCTAGAGGGTGAAACAGACGTTAATCTAACTGACTAACTTCCAGCTACGTACATAAAAGTAAAAAAATTAAAAGCATGGTATTTGTTGAGTACTCTTCGAGTATCAGGCACTCTACTAAGCGCAACGGTGAATACAAGCAAATGGGGTTGGACACAGGCCCTGCCTCACATGGGGCTCACAATCTCAATCCCCATTTTATAGATGAGGTAACTGAGGCACAGGGATGGAAAATGGCTTGCCCTCAGGGTCACACAACAGACCAGTGGCGAAGATGGGATTAGGACCCATGACCTTCTGACTCCCAGGCCTGTGCTCTATCCACTATGCCGCATGGATAGAGAAGCAGCGTGACTCAGTGGAAAGAGCCTGGGCTTTGGAGTCAGAGGTCATGGGTTCAAATCCTGGCTCTGCCAATTGTCAGCTGTGTGACTTTGGGCAAGTCACTTCATTCCTCTGTGCCTCAGTTCCCTCATCTGTAAAATGGGGGTTAAGACTGTGAGCCCCACGAGGGACAACCTGATCACCTTGTATCCTCCCAGCACTTAGAACAGTGCTTTGCACGTAGTAAGTGCTTAACAAATACCATCATTATTATTATTATTATTATGCCATGCTGCTTCCCATAAAATGCACTACCTGCCTTCCCCATCTCCCCCTCATCATTCATTTCCTTCATTCAGTCGGATGTATTGAGCGCTTACTGTGTGCAGAGCACTGCACTAAGCCCTTGGAAAGTACAACAGCAAAAATCAGACGACTACTCTCCTCACCCTCAAAGCCTTATTGAAGACATCTCCTCCATGAGGCCTTCCCTAAGTCCTCATTTCCTCCTCTCCCACTCCTTTCTGCTTCACCCTTGCACTTTTTTTATGGTATTTAAGCACTTACTGTGTCCCAGGCACGGTACTGTAAGGTGCTGGAGTAGATACAAACTGATCAGGTTGGACACAGTCCCTATCCCGCATGGGGCATACAGCCTTAATTCCCATTTTAGAGGTGAGGTAACTAAGGCACAGAGAAGCGAAGTGACTCGTCCCAGGTCACATAGCAGACAAGTGGCAGGGCCAGGATTAGAGTCCAGGTCCTCCTGACTCCCAGGCCTGGGCTCTATCCAGTAAGCCACTCAACTTCTCAATTAATGTCTGTATCCCCTTCTAGACCGTAAGCTCCATATGGGCAGGGAGCGTGTGTACCAACTCCGTTATGCTGTACCTCCCAAGTGCTTAAGACAGTGCTCTGCAGCAGTAAGTGCTCAGTGAATACGATTGATCCTCTGCCCTTGTTGGCTGTCTCTGGGAGGTGTTGAGTATTTTGCTCACCAAACGGAACACAGCAGAGTAGAAAAGCATGACAGACAAAAAGGCCGAACTATCACAAAATCAGAATCCTCGAGCTCGAAGGGACACAGCCCCTTGCCGCTGTGGCGGATACGTGACTGGATAGAGCCCGGGCCTGGGAGTCAGGAGGTCGTGAGTTCTAATCCTGATGAGTCCTCCTCCTTCCTTTGTCATCACGGTCAATATTGCTTCTGTCCTCCCTGTCTCAAAGGTTTGTAGGCTGTGGGCTATTTTTAACTCGTTTCCCTTTCCACACTCAGTCTCTCTCTCTAAGTCTCTTCGGCCATAATGATTCCCAAGTCCACCCTTTCCTGTCCACCATTCCAGCCACCACCCCGGCCTCAGCCCTTATCGCCTCTAGGCTGGATTTCTGAATCCTCCCCCTCACTTATCTCCCTGCCTTCAGTGTCCCCCCGTTATCTTTCTCTGCTGCAGTCTGCTGCAGCTTCATCTTCGTAAAACGCCCATCAGAATATATCGCTCTCTGCCTCAAGAACCTCCTTGTGCTCCCCATTTTTCTCCAAATCAAAATCGTGACTGTTGGATTTAAGACTCCGTCAAACTACCACTTCACCTCCTCTGTCCCCTGCCACCATTCTCTCCTCCTGCTCCACTCTTTATTTGTGCATTTCATTCATTTTTGTGCTCTCGTGCAGGCTCAAAACCTCCTTTTGAGGAGGTTACAGGCTGCTTTTCCCCATCTGTGCATTCAACAAGAGCAAGAGAGAAACATTAATACCAACCGTGGACTGGGTCCAACCTGATTAGCTTGTATCTACCTCAGCACTTAGTACAGTGCTTGGCACGTAGTAAGTGCTTAACAAATCCTATCCATGTGTGACCCTGTCTCCTGCATGGAACTTTGTCTCCCCTGAAGTCTGCCAAACCACTTTTCTCCCCACCGTGAAAGCAAAATGTGTCCCCCACAGGAAGCATGCCCCAGGGAATGTGTATTAACTTTGATCAAGTTGTCATCAACGGTTCAGTTTCCACCTGGCCGCTGCTTCTCGGGCATTGCTCCCACGGGGATGGTGCCTCAGGTCATAACTGATGACCCAGACGAAGGGATTGAGACCCCGCTCGTCGAAACCGGGGCTGAGTCGCCAGCGCTTTAGATCTCAAGGACAGGGACAGAATTCCAAGTGGCTGAGCCAGTGTGGGAAAATGGGGTTGGAACATTGGGGCGAAGTTCCAGAGGAAAAGGTAGTATAAAGCAGTACATTTAGGGATGACAAAGAAATTCCACCTCTCTGGACGGTGGTGAAAGACGGGAGAGAGGAAAGTAGAGCCAAAGCCGAAAGCCAGCCAACAGTGCCGTGCTGTTTTTAAAACAGCCAGCATTCCACTGGGAGGTATTAATAGAGTTTGACACGCACTGAAGGACCAGGCCATCATCTTCCCATCCACTTTCGGGGCTGATCAGGCTCTCATTAAGAGTGAGTGTTGGTCCAGTGCTGGTCACCCCCCCAGCCGGAAGCAAAAAGAATGCGTTATCCCTGTGTTTGAGGAACAGGGATACAAAATGAAGCCTTTGAATCGCAAAAATGAAGGAATTGATTGTTTTTCAAAACTGTGTGTGTAGAGCGAACCACTCAATGACATTCTAGAAATGGACGTGGATTACACTTTTTCCAAAGTAGAAATAAATAAGTGAAGTTGTAAAAATATGTAAAAAATAAATAGTATAAATAAGTAGAAGGAAAATAAATTCTCTTTTGTGACCTGCCACTTTATACTGAATGTTGTTACCAAGAATCTGAGATTCTGTTATGACAGTAGAGTCCAGAGGTACGGTGAATGGCATACCACGGTTCTCTACAGCTTGGTTCGGGCTGTAAACATAGATATATGAACCGCTGAATTCAGAATTTTAAGAAGATAGTGATGGAGTATTTTAGACTAAAACATATACTCCATCAATTAATCGGTGGTATTCACTGATCCCTTATTTTGTGCAGAGCCCTGTACGAAGTGCTTGGGAGAGTACAATATAGCAGAGTTAGACGATACCCCTGCCCATAAGGGATTTACAGTCTACCGGGGAGATGGACATTAAAATAGGTTTTGGGGGGAGTTTTTTTCCCGTTTTGAAACCACCCAAGCTGCTCCATCCCTCTGCTGCTCTCCTTTCCTACAAAGAGCGCTTTCCTTCATCCACCCACCTCCTACTGATTGAAGATTGGATGACTCTCCAATCTGGGATGGCTCTTTAACTCTTTCTGAAGTTTTTTTGTGGGGAGGAGGGAGGGAGGGATCTCGCTTCCAGCTCTAATTACCCATGGTCAGGCCTAAAGGAACACAGGCCTGGGAGTCAGAAGACCTGGGTTCTAATTCTAGCTCTGCCACCTGCCTGTTGGATGACCTTGGGCAGGTCACTTATTATTATTGATAGCATTTATTAAGCGCTAACTACATGCAAAGCACTGTTCTAAGCGCTGGGGAGGTTACAAGGTGATCAGGTTGTCCCATGGGGGGCTCACAGTCTTAATCCCCATTTTACAGATGAGGGAACTGAGGCACAGAGAAGTTAAGTGACTTGCCCAAAGTCACACAGCTGGCAATTGGCAGAGCCGGGATTTGAACCCATGACCTCTGACTCCAAAGCCCGTGTTCTTTCCACTGAGCCATGCTGCTTCTCGGTTTCCTCATCTGTGAAATGGGAATTTGGACTGTGAGCCCTGGGTGGGATAGAGAAGCAGTATGGCCTAGTGGATAGAGCACAGGCCTGGGAATCAGCTGACCAGGGTTCTAATCCTGGCTGTACCACTTATCTGTTGTGTGACTTTGGGCAAGTCACTTCACTTCTCTGGGCCCCAGTGACCACATCTGTAAAATGCGGGCTAATCGGGTAGGACACAGTCCCTGTCCTGCATGGGGCTCACACTCTTCTCCCCATTTTACAGATGAGGGAACTGAGGCCTAGAGAAGAGAAGTGACTTGCCCAAGGTCACACAACAGTGTGACCAATGTGCCCAGACTGAGCCCCCTTTTTCCTCTCCTCCTCCCCATCCCCCCGGCCTTACCTCCTTTCCCTCCCCACAGCACCTGTATATATGTTTGTACAGATTTATTACTATATTTATTTTACTTGTACATATTTACTATTCTATTTATTTTGTTAATGATGTGCATCTAGCTTTATTTCTATTTATTCTGATGATTTGACACCTGTTCACATGTTTTGTTGTCTGTCTCCCCATTCTAGACTGTGAGCCCGTTGTTGGATAGGGACCGTCTCTGTATGTTGCCAACTTGTACTTCCCAAGCACTTAGTACAGCGCTCTGCACACTGTAAGCGCTCAATAAATACGATTGAATGAATTGAATGAATGAATAAATTTCAGATAGGGGAAGCGGCAGAGAAAGAGACTGTGTACTTAAGTGTTGTGGGGCTGGAGGAGGGGTGATAATAATAATGATGGTGATACTTGTTTGCTTACTATGTGTTAGGCAGTATACTGAGCGCTGGAGTGGACTCAAGCAAATCAAGTTGGACACAGTCCCTGTCCCATGTGGGGTCACAGTCTCAATCCCCATTTTCCAGATGAGGTAACTGAGGCACAGAGAAGTGAAGTGACTGGCCCAAGGTCACACAGCAGACGAGTGGCAGAGTTGGGATTAGAACCTGTGACCTGCTGACTCCCAGGCCTGTGCTTTATCCACTACGACAGGCCGTATCTGCCTAGATGATGCAGAAGGGAGGGAGAATAGGGTGAGGAAATACCGGCTTAGTCAGGGAAGGCCTCTTGAAGACGAGAGAATTCACATTCCTTTTGACTCCTTTTAGAAAAGTGCTTTTTGTAAAAAAAAGAAACTTTAACAGCTGGTTACTCTACGGCCTGAAGCGTACTGCTCAGTGAAAATTGTAGGTGATCAAGTGAATTTTTCTACCTTCTGCTAGTAATCTTCTGATTAGACTAGCTAGATTCCCTAGATTAATTATTTAATAGCTAACCTTCCTAATGCGGAAAAATCTTTTTGAATTGCCGGTTAGCAATAACCTCAGAGAATATCCCAGAGTAAGAATTGCAAACAGATTTTGAGCTCTTCTGTCGAAGGAGTAGCAAGCAGTCCCCGATTTTTGTCTGAGCTACAGCTCTTCAGACTGAAATCCGTAAAGTTTCAGAGGACTCCAAAGAAAGCGCAGAATTGCTCTTTCCCCTAGTCTGTCAAAGCGCGCTCCGAGATAGCGCAAAGAGTTTGGTTTGGGGATCATCAGTTGACGTGTGTCCAAAGTAATGTTCCATTGGTTTCAAAACGGTCCTCTTGTTTTTCCTCCCCGGTGGTGCAGATGTGACGTACCTGACGGAAGAGAAGGTGTACGAAATCCTTGAATTATGTAGAGAGAGAGAAGATTACTCCCCATTGATCCGGGTCATCGGAAGAGTGTTCTCCAGTGCCGAGGCCTTGGTCCAGAGCTTCCGCAAAGCCAAGCAGCACACCAAGGAGGAGCTCAAGTCGCTCCAAGGAAAGGACGAAGACAAGGATGAAGACGAGAAGGAGAAGGCAGCATGCTCTGCCGTGGCCATGGAGCAAGACCCCGAGGCGTCCTCCTCCAGGCCCGGGGAGAGCTCGCAGGGCAATAATGACCGCCACCGCCTGGGCCCCGACGAAGTGTCGGTGGACGTGGAAGCTGTCCGGAGGATCTACACCCGGTTGCTGTCCAACGAGAAGATCGAAACCGCCTTTCTGAACGCCCTCGTGTACCTGTCGCCGAACGTGGAGTGCGACTTGACGTACCACAATGTGTACTCCCGCGACCCGAACTATCTGAACCTCTTCATCATCGTCATGGAGAACGGCAACCTCCACAGCCCAGAGTACTTGGAGATGGCCCTGCCGTTGTTCTGCAAAGCCATGAGCAAGCTGCCCCTGGCCGCCCAAGCCAAACTGATCCGCCTGTGGTCCCGGTACAGCGCGGACCAGATACGGCGGATGATGGAAACGTTCCAGCAGCTCATCACCTACAAGGTCATCAGCAACGAGTTCAGCAGCCGCAACCTGGTCAATGACGACGATGCCATCGTCGCCGCCTCCAAGTGCTTGAAGATGGTCTACTATGCAAACGTGGTCGGTGGGGAGGTGGACACAGAGCACAACGAAGAGGAAGACGAGGAGCCCATCCCGGAGTCCAGCGAACTGACCCTGCAGGAGCTCCTGGGGGAGGAAAGGAGGAACAAGAAGGGGCCGCGCGTGGACCCCCTGGAGACGGAACTCGGGGTGAAAACGCTCGACTGCAGGAGACCCCTCATCCCTTTCGAAGAGTTTATCAACGAGCCCCTCAACGACATTCTAGAAATGGACAAGGATTATACTTTTTTCAAAGTAGAAACAGAAAATAAATTCTCTTTTATGACCTGCCCCTTTATATTGAATGCCGTCACCAAGAACCTGGGATTGTACTATGACAATAGAATCCGGATGTACAGTGAACGGCGGATCACGGTTCTCTACAGCCTGGTTCAGGGCCAGCAGCTGAACCCCTACCTGCGCCTCAAGGTCAGACGGGATCACATCATCGACGATGCCCTTGTCAGGGTAAGTCACCACGGGGAGCGGAGGGATCAGCTCACCGGAGGTCGGCAGCGACTGGTACTTTTTTCCAGGTGCGACATAGCAGTTCAGCCCAACGGGATAACCCCCGGTGGTTGCCCCACAATCAGACGATCGGTGGTGTCTGTGTACTCACTGTGCACAGAGCACTAGGGAAAGTGCGATACTGTAGTCGGTTGGCGCAACTCCTGCCCACAAGGAGCTGATAGTCTACCAGGGAGACAGATGTTGAAAGGAGTCACAGCTCAGGGCGGTAGAGTCAAAGGGAAATGGGGGACACAAGTGCTGAGAGAACGGAGTGGTTAGCAAAGTGCTTACAGAGCCTCCCATCCTCCTTTCCCACCCCTGGGCCTCCTCGTTCCCTTCTCTTGCTTCTTCGGCCCACGGAGGTCAAAGAAGTGGCAACTCTCCAAGTGACCTCCGTGGCTTCTTAAAGTTTCTCTTTTCTCCTGTTGCCTCACAGTGTTCTTCTCAGGTTGGCTGGTGGGATGGTAGATTTGCACCTGTCTCTGTCCCCGTCGGCTGAAGGGAGTAACTTTCTTCACCCCATGGCCACCCTGAGATAACCCCTCCCACCTCGCAGTCCGCAAGGATGTATCTGCCATCCGGGTGCCGTAGGGGTCCTCGAATAAGCCCTTCACCCCTTCTGACGGGCAAAGGCCATCCGGATCTTGGGCTGAATTTCCTCCCCCTTCTTTCTCTTCCATTACCTTGTGGAGCAGGGAGGCCTGGTGACTCTGGGGCATCAGAGCCAGGGGTGGAGTTTTTCCGCAGGACTAGTGAGAAGTCACCAATTCCCGCCCTGCCCTGGCAGCAGCAGGCTGGGCTGGCACCCTCTGTCCGCGTCAGATGCTTCAGCCCAGGCGGCCCCTTTCTAACTGGTGTTCCTGGGGGGATCGGAGGCGAGCCAAAATTCTTCCCTCACCGGGACCCCTCAGTTGCTAAGTCATGTTCCCTTGTGGTCCCGGCAAGCCACACCAAGTCAGGCTGCTTTTTACTGCCAGCCTTCTGGCGGCATCATCCGGGAGCCCATCACGTGGCTGGTCAAGTATTAGGGGAGGTGAGCGTGGATAGAGTTTGGCTTGCAGCAGTGCATCTCCTCAGTTTGGTCTGGGCATCTTTTGCCAGCTTTGGGGGGGCCCTAAAGTATTTTTGTTCCCATCCTTCCTATTTTCTCCATGGTTCCTTTGCTCTCTCCTCTCTGTGAAGGTGTGGGCAGAGATGGAGCATTTTCAGGAAAGATTTCCCTTCCAAGATAAGTCTGTTGATTGGGGACATAGGACAGTTGTCTCGCAGGAGCGGTGCCTTCTGCAGAATGGAAGGCCCAGGTCTGGTTACCACCGGCTGGGATTGGATTGGCAGGGTGAGCATCCTGGATTGGAGAAATTCTTGGATTTCAGCACACGGCTGACCCTAGCTGAATTCTGCCAAATATTCCCCGGGGCACGGTGAGGTGACGGATGTTCTGCCTTGTCCGAGAGTGAGATTCCAAGTCCACCTTCCCTAAGCCCGAGGTGGCTTTCTCGGTGTCGATCAAAGCCGGTGAAATCTGCTGAAAGAAATCATTGCAACAAACTCCTAAAAATACGAGTATCTTCTTTTTTGGCTTGACTGTTGACTCTCTAGAGTTTCCTCATCAGGAGAACACAATTTTTTTATGTGCACCCATAATGGTTTCTGATTTTTGATGGTATTTACCAGCACTGTATTAAGTGCTGGAGTAGATACGAACTAATCAGGTTGGACACAGTCCCTGCCCCGTTCTTAATCCTCATTTTACAGATGAGGTAACTAAGTCCCAGTGAAGTGACTTGCCTAATGTCACACAGCAGACCAGTGGTGGAACTGGGTTCTAATTTCGAGTTCTTTCTTTTCTCATAAATTGCAAAAATTCTAAAGAGATCAATAGCTAACTTAATGTGCTTGCATCAACATGAAAGTAGCAATAATTACAACTGTCTGTTGCATGTCCACTCTACTGATTTGTAAGGGGTTGGCTTTTTTGAATTTCACAGAGAACATATGTTGTATGTTAGACATATGACTGGGGGTATTAAGGAAAGTAAAGCCTTGAGAAATGCCGTTCTGGGTTGCACCAGAGTTCCATTTGAGGTAATATCATCTCCAACCTTGTTTTTATACCAACTCATTAGCTGAGAATTACAGCTAATTGTCCAGGCCATACCAGTCCTTGAATTAACACATGACATTCATCCAGTTGAAAGAATAACAGAGTTGAATTGCCAAGGGAACATCACCAAAAGAGGTATATTCCTGGTTTTTTTAATGATATTTGTTAAACACTTGCTTTGTGCCAGGCACTATACTAAGCGCCGAGGTAGAGATGAGAAGCAGCGTGGCTTAGTGGAATGAGCACAGGCTTGGGAGTCAGGTCATGGGTTCAAATCCTGACTGCCGCTTTTCATTCATTCATTCGATCGTATTTATTGTGCGCTTACTGTGTGCAGAGCAATGTACTAAGCGCTTGGGAAGTACAAGTGGGCAACTTATAGAGACAGTCCCTACCCATGTCAGCTGTGTGACTTTGGGCAAGTCACTTAACTTCTCTGGGCCTCAGTTACCTCATCTGTAAAATGGGGATGAAGACTGTGAGCCCCACGTGGACAACCTGATCACCTTGTATCTCCCCCAGCGCTTAAAATGGTGCTTTGCACATAGTAAGCGCTTAACAAATGCCATCATTGTTATTATTATCCAAGCTAATCACTCTGGATACAGTCCATGTCCCATGTGGGGCGCACAGTCTTAATTTTACAGATGAGGTAACTGGGGCACAGAGAAGTCAAGTGACTTGCGCCCGGTCACTCAGCATACAAGTGGCTTGTACTTCCCAAGTGCTTAGTACAGTGCTCTGCACACAGTAAGTGCTCAGTAAATATGATTGAGTGACTGAATGAACCCAGGTCTTTCTCACTTTAAGGCCCATGCTCTATCCACTAGCCCACACTGATTCTCAGCTGAACAAGAGGGATCTCTTCAGGTTGCCAGGTACGATTTGCCCACGGACAGACAGGCAGACCGCCAGGGACATCTCAGATTAGTATTGGCGTAAGGGCCGACCTACAAAAAGATCGGCTTTCCCTGGAGAAAGAATCCCAAGGCATTATTGCTCAGTCAAGTAGATCATTCTTCCCAATCGTCGTGAAATTAAGTCTTTAGAGACCCAGGATCAGCTTCTAGAATATGAACCTCCTGTCCCACCCGGAGCTCACAGCCTAAGTAAGGAATAATAATGATGGTATTTGTTAAGCTCTTAATTCGTTCCAAGCACTGTTCTAAGCACTGGAGTTGAATTTGTTAAGAGCTTAATATGTGCCAAGCACTGTTCTAAGCGCTGGAGTTGATACAAGGTTATCAGGTCGTCCCATGTGGGGCTCACAGTCTTAATACCCATTTTACGGTAACTGAGGCAAAGAGAAGTTAAGCGACTTGCCCAGAGAGTCACACAGCTGACAAGTGGCGGAGCTGGGATTCGAACCCACCACCTCTGGGCTCCCAGGCCAATGCTCTAAGCCACGCTGCTAGCTTTGTCAAGGGCATCTGCTAATTTTCCACTGCCCTCAGTGACTGGCTCGTAAAGAATTGGTCTGAAGCTTTAACCTCCAGGGAACAATCCAAGTTGGGTTTCACATCCCACCCTCCCAAGTTCAACCTCCTCAGGTCCCAACTGAATCCTCAGTTGAAGCATCTGTAGTGATCCAGCATGCATAGCTCAAGAGGAAAGCCCCAGCACTAAAAATGTCCTCTCTCATTCCCCCTTCCAAGTAGTTTTCAAAAGACGCACCATTGCTGCTGGATCCAGTCGGTCAACTGATGGTGTTTATGGAGCGTTTACTGCGTGCAGAGCTTAAAGCAGACCCCTGGAGATCTTTTCTTTCTACAGGCTGTGCATGTGAATCCCAAGCTTTAGCTTCAAGGGAACAGTGTCAAAACCAGTTTGGGTAATCCCAGCCCGAGTTAGTACTTTCAGCATTCTCCCCACAAATCCTTCTTTAAATGGGTGGAGAGCTCACTGTACTGCTCCTGTCCGTCCTTGGGAAGAGATAAAGATGGCTTGCTGAGGAACCCAAATCAAATGTGAATGTTCCACAGATAAAGATCATCTCTAGATACATTTTCATATTTGTTGAGCTTCTACTGTTTGCAGAGCACTGTACTAAGCCTTGGAAAGTACAGTTCGGCAACAGATAGAGACAATCCCTGCCCAACAATGGGCTCATAGTGTAGAAGGGGGAGGCAGACAACAAAACAAATTGACAGGCATCATTAGCATCAAAATAGATAAATAGAATTATACTAATTGGCAAGCAACAGTCAGGGTTCAAGGTTTTCTAAATTAACAAGAAAAAGCGCGTAAGATCTCAGCCTTTGGGTGAGCATGGAAATGTGCCATAGGCTTTTGGAATAAGGGCATCTGAGCTATCCGCATCACTGTTGGGGTGAATCAGGACCGTGTTCGGCTGCTCTCCCAGAGTATTCGAACACAAGATCTGCAGCCTGGCATCAGAACCTGCTTCCAGTTCGTAGTGAAACTTTTCCGGTTCGAGAGGCTATGATGGTCATCAAATGGCTTTGAGACGGTGATTCAACCGATCTCTGTGCAGAAGACTTGAGGCGTGTATACAAGCTGATGGGCAAGTAATTGTCCATTTTGCAAGTGTGTCGATCTATAAATAGTATGCATTGAGTGTCTATTGTGTGTAGAGGATTTTATTGAGCATCTGGGAGAGTACGGTAAAATTAGTAGACGTTATCCTTGCTATCAAGAATCCTCTAATCTAGCCCCACAGCACTTCGAACAAGTTTGAAGAAAACGATGTTAGATATCAGTCTCCATCTGGGGAATCGATTTTCATCCAATTTCTATCTAGATATAATAATAATAACGATTGTGTTATTTTTCAAGCACTTTTTATGTGTCAAGGACTGTACTAAGTGCTGGAGTAGATACAAGCTAATCAAGTCTCACATGGGGCTCACAGTCTAAGTAGGAAGGAGAACAGGTATTGAATCCCTATTACGTAGATGAGGGAACTGAGACACAGAGAAGTTAAGTGACTTGCCCAAGGTCACAAAGCAAGTACATGGTTGAGTCGGGATTAGAACCCAGATCTTTAAACTCCCAGGCCCTTGCAAGGAGGCCTAGTGGAAAGTGCATGGGCATCACCCAGTGATGCCAACTAAGTCAAAAAGGTCAGGAAGGCCTTGGGCAGACAGCAAGATAGTGTGTGGTGACAACAGCATGGCTTAGTAGATCGAGCATGGACCTGGGAGTTAGAAGGTCATGAGTTCCAGAAGGTCATGGGTTTTAACCCCAGCTCTGCTACTTGTCTGCTGTGTGAACTTGGGCCAGTTACTTAACTTCTCTGTGCCTCAGTTACCTCATCTGTAAAATAGGGATTGAGAATCTGAGCCCCACATGGGACAAGGGACTGTGTCCCACCCGATTTGCTTCTATCCCTCGCAGTACTTGGTACCATGCCTGGCACATAGTAATTGCTTAAATACCATTATCATTATTATTATTGTTATTATTATTATTACTATTAATATTAACAAGGCTATCAAGTTTCATAGCAAGTTGAAGGTATATAAATGCTGTTTTAGTCCCCCCAACTTGTATAGGCCTGAGCCACGTAGACCTAATAATAATAATACTAATAATGATGATGGTATTTGTGATGGTATGATGATGGTATTGGCTTACTATGTGCCAAGCACTGTTCTAAGCATTGAACAGACAATTTCCAGCTCCTAGGTGTTGAACAGGGAGGGATTCACCCCCTGGTCAGGTGAATCCTCAGTGCTCAGCATCAAATAGCAGGACACCCACCCCAGTTGAAACCTTCTAAGTCAGAATCACTTCTCTCACAGGAACAACCCTCTAAATGGGGAATTGGTTCTTGAACCCAGGTCAGGTATTCTAGTTTTACCCAAATTACCCAGAATCGTTGCATTCGGTTGTAAATGAGTAATAGAGTTGGTTCTGTGGGTTGAAGAAGACACTACAGATGAGTGATATCGGTACAGAGATGTCTTTATGTCGAGTCGGTTCTTCAATGAGGTAGCTGACTTTTACATCATTGGTGAGTAAATGGATGTGTTGACCTCCCCCGCCCCCCCGATCACCCACCTGTCCCCGAGATCAGTGCTTTGCACATAGTAAGTGCTTAACAAATGCCATCATTATTATTATTATTATTATTTAAGGCCTCCCTTTTCCCCTCACAACTTGGAGTTTAAAATGGCCTACCCACTTCCCTGCCCATCAGGTGAACATCCTGTCCCCAACCTAATTAATAATTAATAATGATGGTATTTGCTAAGTGCTTACTATGTGCCAAGCACTCTACAGGCAAATCGGGTTGGGCATAGTGCGTGTCCCACATAGAGCCCACAGGCTTAATCCCCACTTTACAGATGAGGTAGGTAACTGAAGACCAGAGAAGTGAAGCAACTTGCCCAAGGCCACCCAGCAGGCAAGTGGCAGAGCCGGGATTAGAACCCATGACCTGCTGACTCCCAGGCCCATGCTCAGTCCACTACACCATGCTGCTTCCCATTCCTTCCCCTCCCCACCTGCCCCACCCAAAGCTAGTGCCGTAACAGTGGTTAGCGTGGTAAAATCCAAGTCAATGTGTTGTAAAGCCAAAATGGTATAAATTTAGAAACACCGCAAGGGCTGTTTGCCTGAATTTGAAATGTTGGAAATTGAGGACGACCCGTAACTAAAACAAGGCCCTGGGACGGAATCAGCTCTTTAGCAGGAAAGCGGTGATCACAGCAATACAGCTGTGGATGAATAGAGGAAACCAGGATTCCCAAGCACTTACAAGCTCTCAAATATGATCGGTGTATTGATTGATTGATTGAAAGGGGCTACCCCAGCTGGGCGGACAAGAAACAAAAGTCGAAGCCTCGGTGTAACACATCGACTCAAACCACGTGAACGAGCAGGGAGACCCCCGCAGCAGGAAGATCAGCTTGGCAGGCAGTAGGCGGGACTTGGGTGGCTGGCGTCCCAAAGGTCCGGATCCCAAGAGGCATCTCCAAAACAGTCGGGCTCTGTGGCCCGCCAACCTCTGAGCACAGCTAGGATCTGTACTTATGTGTGAAGGTTGTGGGAGGGAGTGTGTGTGTCTGGGCTTCTCCTTTGCCTCTTTTAGCCCCACTCCTCTGCATGGATAAAAGCGAGGGTCATCTTCAAAAAACAAGACCCGCCTTATGCGGAACAAAGCAGGAGCTTTAGTCGGGGTGGGCCGCCCCACAGCTAGGCTTCTGATGTGAGTGGGTGGGCTACCAGTCACAGTTGCCAGCAGGCTGTTAATCCATCAGGGAACTTCTAGGGTGCATACGGCCACATGTGGTAAGAAGCAGCATGGCGTAGTGCGTTGGTTACAGGCCTGGGAGTAAGAAGGTCATGGGTTCTAATCCCAGCTCCACCACTTGTCTGCCATTCGACCTTAGGCAAGGCAGTTTGCTTCTCTGTGCTTCACTTACCTCATCCGTAAAGTGAGCCTTGTGAGCCCTGTGTGGGACAGGGACTGTGTCCAACCCCATTACCTTGTGTCTACCCTGGAGCTATGAACAGTGCCTGACACATACTAAGCACTTAACAAGTACCACAGTTATTGTTTCAGGGAATGAGAGCAAATTATCTTTGTGACCTGTATGAAATTTGATGGACTAGTAGTTTCTGGCATTTAGAAGTCATCCCCGTCTTTTTGGAAGAAAGTAGCCCTCCAGCTCAGCAGGACACTTAAAAAAAAAATCTTACCTGTTGGTTGCTTTTGATATTTGCCTTGCTAATTAAGCGCTTAGTACAGTGCTCTGCACACAGGAAGCACTCAAATAAATATGATTGATTGAATGAATGAATAATCCAGAATAGAAGGTGCTGGAAGCCCACTGGGACACCCAGAAGCAATTCGGAAAAATTTTCTGGGGGCCTGTGAAGAAGAAAAGAGATACCCAGCAATCCTTGTTACGATAGATCGACTGACCAGTCTTCATTTGCTTGCGAATACCTTGGCAGCAACCTTCAAGTGAAATTGGAATGTCCATTAAAAATAATTGAAAGGTGAAAGAGTTTTGGCAGAAGCCTGACTTGTCATAACCTTTTCCGTCTCCTTGATCTATCTATACTTTATTATCATGTATTCTTTTTGTGTACTAAGTACTGTGTACTAAGTGCTGGGGAAAGATTAACTGAATAATTCAGAAATATCCTCTGGCCCATAGAGGGTGCGCAGTCTAAATGCAGGTATATCCTGTGTTTGGCACACCCTGCCATATGACCTGTATTATTTGCTGGCTACCGAATCATGCTTCTGTTCATCTCCACCATTAAGGCCAATCACTGCAGGTATGTTATATGCCCTCAAAGCTGCTTTCCTCTCCTCCCACTAAATCATCCCATCTCCCGCACAATCCCAGTGAATTTTACAATATCTTCTTTTTCTTTTATGTCTTGAATTTTAATTCTAACAGCCTCCACTCCTCCTACCTTTCCCTGCAATCAGCGGGTTATGGTGGGGTTGATGGTGGCAGTGGCGATCCAGAAGGAGACTGCACTCTCCCCTATCCCCATTCTGCTTCAGTTGGTCCTTGTCCCCGTTCCTGTGACTTGGGATGGAGTGAAGGGGTGCGGCAACTGTAGTTAGGGCCAAAAATGAAAAGTTTTTTATGTTTTTTTTTTTAAATGCCCTCTAGAATACAGGTAGAGCAGGGCCGAGACCCATCAGCCAGAGGTAGGGTACAAATGAGGAAAATATTTATGGTGTAATTTTTGCTTGTGTTTGGTCATCACTTCAGACTTGGTTCATTTGTATCACGTACGTTTCTGGGAGAATGTTCCTCACGATTCAGCTATTCATGATACAGAATCTTAGCTTGTGGGTGAGGGACTGGAGCTTCTTCATCTATTTTTGGCCAGTTGCAACGGTGAACAGTGAGTCCTCTGAAAACCTGTCAACGTCTAAGCCTCCCATTTCTAAATTAAGTTGCCCACACATTTCAGGAACTTCATCATCATCATCAATCATATTTATTGAGCGCTTACTGTGTGCAGAACATTGTACTAAGCGCTTGGGAAGTACAAGTTGGCAACATATAGAGACAGCCCCTACCCAACAGTGGGCTCACAGTCTAAAAGGGGGAGACAGAGAACAAAACCAAACATACTAACAAAATAAAATAAATAGAATAGATATGTACAAGTAAAATAAATAAATAGAGTAACAAATATGTACAAACATATATACATATATACAGGTGCTGTGGGGAAGGGAAGGAGGTAAGATGGGGGGATGGAGAGGGGGACGAGGGGGAGAGGAAGGAAGGGGCTCAGTCTGGGAAGGCCTCCTGGAGTAGGTGAACTCTCAGTAGGGCCTTGAAGGGAGGAAGAGAGCTAGCTTGGCGGATGGGCAGAAGGAGGGCATTCCAGGCCAGGGGAATGACGTGGGCAGGGTGTCGACGGCGGGATAGGCGAGAACGAGGTATGGTGAGGAGATTAGCAGCAGAGGAGCGGAGGGTGTGGGGTGGGCTGTAGAAGGAGAGAAGGGAGGTGAGGTAGGAGGGGGCGAGGTGATGGACAGCCTTGAAGCCCAGGGTGTGGAGTTTCTGCCTGATGCGCAGATTGATTGGTAGCCACTGGAGATTTTTGAGGAGGGGAGTAACATGCCCAGAGCGTTTCTGGACAAAGACAATCTGGGCAGCAGCATGAAGTATGGATTGAAGTGGGGAGAGACACAAGGATGGGAGGTCAGAGAGAAGGCTGATGCAGTAGTCCAGACGGGATAGGATGAGAGCTTGAATGAGAAGGGTAGCAGTGTGGATGGAGAGGAAAGGGCGGATCTTGGCAATGTTGCGGAGCTGAGACCGGCAGGTTTTGGTGACGGCTTGGATGCGAGGGGTGAACGAGAGAGCGGAGTCGAGGATGACACCAAGGTTGCGGGCTTGTGAGACGGGAAGGATGGTAGTGCCGTCAACAGAGATGGGAAAGTCAGGGAGAGGGCAGGGTTTGGGAGGGAAGACAAGGAGTTCAGTCTTGGACATGTTGAGTTTTAGGTGGCAGGCAGACATCCAGATGGAGATGTCCTGAAGGCAGGAGGAGATGTGAGCCTGGAGAGACGGGGAGAGAGCAGGGGCAGAGATGTAGATTTGGGTGTCATCAGCGTAGAGATGATAGTTGAAGCCGTGGGAGTGAATGAGGTCACCAAGGGAGTGGGTGTAGATCGAGAACAGAAAGGGACCATGCACTGAACCTTGGGGAATCCCCACAATAAGGGGATGGGAGGCGGAGGAGGAGCCTGCAAAAGAGACTGAGAATGAACGACCGGAGAGATAAGAGGAGAACCAGGAGAGGACGGAGTCTGTGAAGCCAAGGTCAGATAGCATGTTGAGGAGAAGGGGGTGGTCCACAGTGTCGAAGGCAGCTGAGAGGTCGAGGAGGATTAGTATAGAGTATGAGCCATTGGATTTTGCAAGCAGGAGGTCATTGGTGACCTTTGAGACGGCAGTTTCTGTGGAATGTAGGGGACGGAAGCCAGACTGGAGGGGGTCGAGGAGAGTGGTGTTGTTGAGGAATTCGAGGCAGCGCGTGTAGACAACTCGTTAAAGGAGTTTGGAAAGGAATGGTAGGAGGGATATTTCTTTGGTCATCTGCCCTGGGATTTCTGGGAAAATCGGTCATAAATCCGAGGCCCATTCATGTTGATTGCTTGACCCTGTGAGGAGGAGTTTACTTAAACTAGTGGGGGTTTTGTATGAAATAGAATAGAATGGGTGGGCTTTTATTATTATTATTGTTAATAATTATAATAGGGACAGTGGTGGCATTTTTAAGTACTTACTATGTGCCAAGCACTGTACTAAGCACTGAGGTAGATACAAGATAACCAGGTTAGACACAGTCCCTCTCCCACGTAGGGCTCGCAGCCTAATAGAGGGAGAGCTAGTATTAAATGGTGGTGATAGTAGAGTGGCTCAGTGAAAAGAGCACGGGCTTGGGAGTCGGAGGTCGTGGGCTCTTTTCCCGGCTCCGCCACTTGTCAGCTGTGTCGCTTAACTTCTCTGTACCTGTTACCTCATCTGTAAAATGGGGAGTAAGACTGCCCCACGTGGGACAACCTGATTACCTTGTATCTACCCCAGCACTTAAAATAGTGCTTGGCACATAGTAAACACTTAACAAATACCATTGTTATTAATTAGTAGTAGTAGTAGTAGTAGTAGTAGTAGTAGTAGTAGTAGTAGTAGTAGTCGTCTTAGACTGTAAGCTCCTTGTGGGCAGTGAACGTGCCTTCTAACTCTGTTGTATTGTATTCTCCTAGTGCTTAGAACAGTTCTCTGCATACGGTAAGTGCTCAGTAAATACCACTGATTAATGGTGGTGGTAGCAGCAGCAGCATTTATTGTCTATCCATCCGATGCAGTGTATACTGCTTAGGAAGAACAGAATAATGAAGTGACATAATCCTTGCCCAAAGGGGGATTCCCCAGTCTACATCTCCAGTCCTGATCTCTCTTCTTCTCTGCAGTCTCACATTTCCTCCTGCCTTCAGGACAGCTCTACTTTGTGCGTCCGCCGACACCTCGAACTTAACGTGTCCAAAACGAAACTCCCTATCTTCCCACCCAAACCCTGTCCTCCCCCTGCCTTTCTCATCACTGAAGCCAGCACCACCATCCTCTCTGTCTCCGAAGCCTGTAAACTTTGGTGTTCTTCTCAACTCATCTCTCTCATTCAACGTACATCGTCAATCCATCACCGAATCCTGTCGATTCAACCTTCACAAATCGCTAAAAGCCCCCTTTCCTCTCCATCCAAACTGCTGCCACGTTAATCCAAGCACTTATCCTATCCCGCGTTGATTGCTGCATCAGCCTCCTTGCTGACTTCCCTTCTTCCTGTCTTTTCACCACTTCTGTACCTACTACACTCAGCCACCCGGATCATTTTTCTTCAAAAACGTTCAGGCCACGTTTCCCCGCCTCAGGAACCTCCAGTGGTTGCCCATCCACCAGAAACTCTTTACCATCGGTTTTAAAACACTCAGTCATCTTGCCCCCTCCTACCTCACCTCACTACTCTCCCATTACCACTCAGTCTGCACACTTCAGTCCTCTAATATCAACCTACTCACTGTACCTCCATCTCATCTATCTTGCTGCTGACCACTCACCCACATCCTGCTTCTGCCCTAAAACACCCTCCCTCTTCACATCAACAGATGATCCCTCTCCCCACTTTCAAAGCTTTTTAAAAGCACGTCTCCTCCAAGATGCCTCCCCTGACTAAACCCTTATTTCCTCTTCTCCCATTCCGGAGTTGCCCCCTTTGTTCACCCCTCCCTCTGTCCCACAGCACTTATGTACGTATGCGAAATTTATTGATATTAATGTCTGGCTCCCCCTCTAGACCATAGGCCCATTTCGGACAGGGAATGTGTCTACCAACTCTCCCAAGCAGTCAGTAAGTGCTCAGTAAATACGATTGATTGATGTCATTCAATTAAGGAGCTTATGGTCGTAACTGTTTTATTAATGGGGATGTTGCAACCTGGCATAAAATATCAAACGATCCTGGTGGTTTCCCCCCAGGTTCTACGTATTCTAAGGGTCCGTAAACTGAAGTAAATAATCAGTCAGCCTCGTTGTCCGAGCACTGTGTATCATGTAATGGGATATTCCTGTACTGCTGAAAATATAGTTTTATTGCCACTTTCAGCTGCTATTGTTGAACTCATGAATGGTACTTACCTTATTCTTGGAACAAAATATTTCTTCCTTTTTCTCCAGGTGGGTTACTTAAGTTCCCTTACTTCTCAAGACTGACTGGGTTAGATGTAGTATTGAATAAAGCAAAATGTTAAATGAGATGTACATCACAGTAAGTGACCAAAATTGTAACGTGCCGAAGCAAAGCTAACAACTTCGTAGTACCATTCTGAGAGTTCAGAATGAGAAGCAGCAGGGCTCAGTGGAAAGAGCCCGGGCTTTGGAGTCAGAGGTCATGGGTTCAAATCCTGGCTCCACCAGTTGTTAGCTATGTGACTTTGGGCAAGTCACTTCACTTCTCTGGGCCTCAGAGACCTCATTTGTAAAATGGGAATGAAGACTGTGAGCCTCCCATGGGACAACCTGATCACCTTGTAACTTCCCCAGTGCTTAGAACAGTGCTTTGCACAGAGTAAGCACTTAATAAAAATGCCATCATTAGATCCAGGGTGCCGAGAGAAACCCTGGAGGAAAAAATAGTGGTCAGTATGTTTTCCTTTCTTGAACACGTAACTTTTATTTGCTAAATGCTGTATTTTCTTGCACAATTATCCCACTTCTTTGCATTTTTTGTCTAACATTAAAACGGGCGGGGCTCTCACATGGGTCGCGGAAGAATTAAGTGTAGCAGTAACGGGAAGAGGATAAGGAAAGGAGGGAGAAGGTAAGAGGGCACTTGACAGCATCTCTGACTTGTATTACAGTCTCTCAAGTGCCGCCTACAGTAAGTACCTGATGTGTTGTACCTGCCCAGTGTTACAGGTTCCAGCCCTTCACTGAGTCTATAGCAGGGCCAGAACTCAAACGAGGTCCTAGCCAAACAACTGGGTAATTGGGGCTATTTTGAGGTTGGATGCCAGGCCAGGGCAGTCGGGATGATAGTAGTAATAATGATTCTGGTATTTGTTAAGCGCTTGCTGTTTGCCAGGCACTGTACTAAGTGCTCCAGACTCAGCTCCCCATCCCCTCTGCATCACCCCGACTCGCTCTCTTTGCTTTACTCCTCTCCCCGCCCCACATATATTCCACTTGTGAATATAGGTACTTATCTGTAATTATATTTATTCATATTAATGCCTGTTTATTTTGATGTGACTATAGCTATTTCTATTTATATTGATGACATTGATGCCTGTTTATTTGTTTTGATGTCTGTCCCCCCCTCAACCCCAGACTGTGAGCCCATTGTGGACAGGGAATGTCTCTGTTGCTGAATTGTACTTTCCAAGCGCTTAGTACAGTGCCCTGCACACAGTAAGCACTCAATAAGTACGATTGAATGAATGAATGAATTTGGTGGAAACAAGCAAATCGGGTTGGGCACAGTCCCTGTCCCATGTGGGGCCCCCCGTCTCGATCCCCATTTGACAGATGAGGAAAGTGAGGCCCAGAGAAGTGAAGCGACTTGCCCAAGGTCACACAGCAGACAAGTGGTGGAGCCGGGGTTAGAACCCCTGACTGTCTGACTCCGAGGCCTGTGCGGTATCCACTACACCATTCTACTTCATGTATGCTGGATTTCTGGTAGCCAATGGCAGGGTTGTGGCCTTGGCGAAACAGCCCAAGTGCCCTCTCCAGAAGGGTGCCAGTTCCTGCTGGGGCAGACTCCTTCCCCTCAGAGACCTTGGGAGGGAGAATGATGGGGGAGTCCTCGGCCAATTATAATCCTGCCCCACTCTGCAAGGGAAAGACTTAGTGGCGGCCTCTTTTCCTGGACTGGTGGAAAGTCTAGGCCATTGTGCTTCTGTCCAGGTGGAATCGATCGGTCGTATTTATTGAGCGCTCACCATGTGCAGAGCACTATACTAAGCAGTACGGTAGGTAGGCATGTTCCCTGCCCACAACATGCTGACAGTCTAGAGGAGGATCTCCAAGTGCTAAGGAGACTTTTCCAGACCTTGCTTCTAGAAGGCTAGAGCCGGGTGATGGTTGGGCACAGACGGGTGGCACTGGTGATTGTGTCCTCGGGTTGCCCAGATTTGTGGGAGGAACAGGAGCGTAAATGCCACCCCTCAGTCCAAGCCTTCCGGAAGCTGTATCTTCCCCAGCTTGAGACCAAAACAGGGTGGGCACAGCCATGCTAGCTTGAGCCTGGCCAAATTTATTCGGCCCACCTGAGGTTCACAGTCCAGGAGGGAGGGATAACGTTTTATAGATGAGGAAACTGAGACGCAGACCAACGCCACCCAGCGAGCAAGCGGCAGAGCCAGGATTAGAACTCAGGTCCCCTAACTCGCCGGGCTCATGATCTTTTCACTAGGCTACACTGTATAAAAAAAAAAAGACCAAGCATCACTTGCATCAAACTTTTGTGCCGGTACAAGCACTCCTGTGGTGGGGTGGCAGGAGGAGCCCTTTCTGTTGTCTTCTCTAGTTCCAAAGCCCAGGCACCACCCAAGAGGGATGAACTTAGCCGGAGCTGTGACTTAGCCGTGAGAAATTAGTGCCAGCCATCCTTGCGGCGTGAAAAACGCCCAAAGCCAGACCAAGTTGGTTGCCTGATCCAGAAAGAGGAAATATAGGAAGAACTAAAGCTCACTTTGACCAAATGGAACGTCATTACTTTGAGTGAGGCCTGAGGCTCGCTTTCCTGTGGCATTGCCCCTTAGGTCCTGATTGGGCCAGAGTAGGTACTAGGATTGAGTGCCGAGCAGTTCATCCATATTCAGTTTCAACTCTTGGTCTTGGGTCTCGTGGATCTTCTGGTGCGTTGGATGCCACCTGCTCCCAGCAAAGTCGCCTTAAACTCACAAATGGAGATGAAAACAGAACATCTGCATGCCTAATTTATGTTTTATCTGCTGGTCCTTGGCCTTCTTGCAGGTCGTTCTCTTGCCCGTCCGAGAGGCGGGGAAAGTCCAGCCAACAGAACTGGTTTCGCTTAGCCCATTGGTTTTCCGACTTGTCTATAGCCTTGTCTGAGCCTCTTCCTCATCAGGGAGGGACTCCTGAGTGAAATCCAACCACTGCAGCCACTGCTACTTTTAGAACAGAACCGCTGCTAGCCTCCTGTTCTAAAAATGGCACGTATGTTTGGGGGAGGGCCAGTAGGGTCGGGAATGTTTGGAGATCTGTGCTCCTCCCCTAGGGCTGAAAGACTCCAGGCCAGCTTCCCCCTGGTCCAGTACAGAGTCCCTACCTGGCCCTGTAGAAAAAAAGTTGGATTAACAAATTCAGAGCATCTGTCGCCTTACCCCTTGGAGAAATCAGTCGTGTAATCGTGTGAACTGCACCATTCATGTTTTTAAAAATCGACTACCCTACATGTTTCTCTCTCTCTCTCTCTCTCTCTCTCACTCACTCTCTCTCTCTCTCTCTCCCCCCCCTCCCCCCCCGCCAAATCCCCGACTTCGTTTTTGTTCCACTTTCACCTTAGTGCTGCAATCATTTTTTTTTCATGTGTATGTTGTTCACCTATTAGCTAGAGATGATTGCCATGGAAAATCCTGCAGACTTGAAGAAGCAGTTGTATGTGGAATTTGAAGGAGAACAAGGCGTAGATGAAGGAGGTGTTTCCAAAGAGTTTTTTCAGCTGGTTGTGGAGGAAATCTTCAACCCAGATATTGGTATGTATTTGGTGATGTGCTCACCCCGCTAAAGTGTAAATGCTAGGGTTCTCTCTGTATTGCTTCTCCTGAATTAAGGGAAATTTACCTCTGACTCCACTGTATGCTGTATGCATTCGCTCTGAAGGCGGGGGTAGCAATTCAGCCAACTCTCAAGTCAGAACTGGGTTGGGGTTTTTTGGCAAAGTGTTTCTTGGCCAGAAGTTTGGTTTCTCAGTATGGACAAAATTGTTCAAATGGTAATAATCGTAGTGGTAATCATTAAGCACTTACTATGTGTCAAGCACTGTACTAAACACCGAAGTCGGCAGTCACCCCAGCCCACATGAGGTTCACATTCTAAGAGGGAAGGAGAACATGTATTGAATCCTCATTTTATAGTTGAGGAAACTGAGGCCCAGAGAAGTTAAATGACTTGCCCAAGACCACCCAGCGGGCGGGTGGCAGAGCCGGGATTAGAACCCAGGTCCTCTGACTCCCAGGCTCATGCTCTTTTCAGTAGGCCACACTGCTTTAAAAAAAAAAAAAAAGACCCAGGTATGCTTGCAACAAACTTGTGCCAATACCAGTCCTTCTGTGGTGAGGTGGCAGGAGGAACCTTTTCTGTTGTCTTCCCTAGTTCCAAAACCCAGGCACCATCCTAAGGGAATGAACTTAGCTTTATTTCTTCTTCCCCTGGAGCAAGTGATGGTGGCAGTAAAGTGAGCAAAACGGGAAGAGGGGAGAGAGAGAAGGCATTGGAGTTTATGGATTAATGAGGCCAATGCCTTCCCTCCGTCACAGGATTCAGGTAAACCAAGGTATTTGATTACTAAAAAGAAAACATATGATGGAACTATTTTGGCTACCCACTCTCAGGACTGGATCAAGGTTTTCCTTTTGACCAGAGACTTTGTTATAATCACCATCATCCGCTCCTTGACTCAAAAAAAAAAATGCACATATGCACACTAGTCAAAGCCAGGGGGTCCATTTCCAATAGTTGTGATGGCAAGTTGATGAATATCAGCTCTTATATCTATCAATCAGTGGTATTTATTGAGTGCTTGCCATGTGCCGGGCACTAAACTGTGAGCACTGAACTAAGATCTTAGGAGAGGACAATGTTGATAGATTCATATGCCCCATGCCCACAGTG
Source organism: Tachyglossus aculeatus (assembly GCF_015852505.1). NCBI lineage: Eukaryota > Metazoa > Chordata > Mammalia > Monotremata > Tachyglossidae > Tachyglossus > Tachyglossus aculeatus. Next base: position 26,290,345 of record NC_052083.1, read on the forward strand.
AGCTTACAGTGTAGGGGGGAGACAGATATTAATATGAATAAATAATTTATGGATACGTACGTAAGAAAGAATGCCTACCACTTGTTGGGGCCCAAAGTAGCCTTGAGACCAGTGATAGTTGATTGTGAATTTTTTTGTTTCAGTTGAAACACTGTCTTCTGGTTCTCCTATCTTTCTGGCCTCTCATTCTCAGTCATCCTCTGCCTCCCACCCCCTAACTGTGGGAGTCCCTCAAGGCTCAGTCGGGGTCCCTGTCTGATCTCCATGTATTCCCACTCCCTTGGAGGACGGAGTCTCTCCTGTGGCTTCAACTGCCACCTCTACGCAGATGATTCCCCAATCTACATCTCCAGTCCTGGTCCTCCTTCTTTGCTGCAGCCTCTCATTCCCTCCCTCCTTCGGGGCATCTCCACCTGGATGACCCACCGACATCTCAAACTTACCATTCCCAAAACAGAACTCCATATCTTCCCACCCAAAGCCTGTCTTCCTCATAATGTTCCCATCACTGTACACAGTACCCCCATCCTCCCTGTCTCACAAACCCATGACTTTGGCATTATCTTCTAATCTCGGGTTCTAATCCCAGCTCCACTGCTTGTCTGCTGTGTGGCCTTGGGCAAGCCACTTAACTTCTCTGCACCTGTTAGCTCATCCGTACAATGGGGATTAAGACTGTGAGCCCCATGTGGGACAACCTAATTACCTTGTATCTACCCCAGTGCTTAGAACAGTGCTTGGCACATAGTTACTGCCTAACAGATACCATTATTACTATTATCTCTCTCATTCAACCCACATATTCAGTCTGTCACCAAATTCTGTCAGTCCAACTTAAACAACATCTCTAAAATCTGCCCTTTCCTCTCCATCCAAACCACTACCATGTTAATCCAAGCATTTATCCTATCCTGCTTTGAATACTGCATCAGCCTCCTTGCTGACCTCCCTGTGTCCTGTCTTCCCCGCCTCCAGTCCTTACTACACTCTGCTGCCCGGATCAGTTTTCTAAAAAATTTTCATTCCATGTTTCCTCACTCCTCAAAAACCTCCAGTGCTTGCCCATCCACCTCCAGATCAAACAGAAACTCCTTACCACAGGCTTGCCCCCTCCTGCCTTACCTCCCTGATTTTCTACTACAATCCAGCCCGCACACATCGCTCCATTAATGTTACCTTAGTCTCCTGTATCTCACCACTGACCCCTCCTCCTCATCCTGCTTCTGGCCCTGGAACTCCCTCCCTCTTCATTTCCAACAGATGTTTGTTTACTCTCCCCACCTTCAGTGCTTCATCCAAAAATGCACACCTCCTCCAAGAGGCCTTCCCTAACTAAACCGTCATTTCCTCTTCTCCAACTCACCCTTGCTTTAGATTTGCACCCTTTATTCATCCCTCAGTCCCACAGCACTTTATATGCATATCTGTAATTTGTTTATATATATTACTGCCTGTCTCCCTTTCTAGACTGTAAGCTCATGGCAAGGGAACGTGTCCACCGACTGTGCTGAATTGCACTCTTCTAAGCGTTTAGCAGAGTGCTCTGCACACAGTAAGCACTTAAGTGCAGTGGATTGATTGAATCAGGCACAAAACATGCTGGAGGCTGGAAGTAGTAAAGGTAATGATAGTTGCTACCCTTTTAGTTTTGTGTATACTCCATCCCTCACTGCAATCATTCCAGTTCATTCACCAGGGGCACAGTACTGAGTTAGGGCCTGGGATTACAGAGGATAAACCAGAGGCCTGGTTTCTGCCTTTTGCTGGAGGCTTCCTAAATCATTGTTTTAATTGTGATACTATCCAAAGCACCCTCAGTAACATTTTCTCCAATGTTCTTCCTGAAATGCCTCTCCGATCGATGCATGGATAAATGGGTAATGCGTTTGTGCCTTTCTTCCTTGGAGCTGCAGAGAACCTCTTAAGAGGTGCCCTATAATGTCCCACAGCCCACTCCATAGGAAAAATGAGACACTTCAGATCTTGTCGGTAGCTTGTAGGTTTTCCACCTGACGATGGATGGCTATTTTTAATATCACCGCCACACCTGTCCTTCAGACCTGCAAAAATCCATTTTGGGGACTCATCGTTCATTCGCTGTATCGTATTTATTGAGCACTTACTGTGTGCAGAGCACTGTACTAAGCACTTGGGAAGTACAAGTCTGCAACATATAGAGACGGTCCCTACCCAACAACAGGCTCACAGTCTAGAATTGGGAAACAGACAACAAAACAAAACATGTAGACAGGTGTTCCACAGTTTTTATACAAAGTGCCTGTCCTCTTCCCTTCTTTGTGACTGAGACCTCTGTCACATTCCTTAATTAATTATTAAATTAATTAAGGAAATTTTAACATGTAGTTTCTACTCAGCCGTAAGTTGCCTTTTAAACTCTGAGGGAGAGAATTTATCTATTTTAAAGACATTAGGTTGGATTTTTTTTCCACCAGCTGAAGCCAATTTATCATCTCATTTTTTTCGATGAAAACCAGAGGCATCTTAAGGTTGTTTTCTTTTTACCAGAAAGAGGTTTAAAAAAAAAAGAGCCAAAATGGAAAGTTGAGATGTTCCATTAAAAGCGTTCCCCAAACCTTGATATAGTACCCTAAACAGTTCCCCTCCCAAACCATGGTTTTGAGTATCCATTCTCACTATTCTCTGTATACCATTTCACCTCCCATGGCCTGCCATTTTGGGTTAGCCTTGCTTTTGCCTAACCACGCTCCTTGCACAAAAAGGACCAGTTGCAGGTCTCCACATTCTTTTAAGATCTTTCCCCTCATCTCGGCCTCTAAGGAGAGAGAGAGGGAGAGAGAGAGAGTGTGTGCCCTTTGTGAAAAGGACCAGGGAGGGGCCACTTCCTCAGAAAAGCAAAGGAAACTTGTCTTCCAACTCTATTGTACTCCCCCAAGCGCTTTGTACAGCGCTGTACTTAATGCTCAATAAATGCAGTTGATTAATCAACAGAAAAGGACATGGAGTTGTTGGGCCGTTAACCCATGGAGAGAGTGAGCCTCTGAGAAGACATTTTGGGGAGAATTAATCCCCATAGGGGACCAGCAAGAAAAGTGAGGTTCCCCAGTGATCCCCCCAGAACCCGGAACCCCATTTGTTTAGAAAGTCCAAGGCAGAGGGACCTAGTCCCCAGCAGTTGGGAGTGGAATTTATGGTCTGTGCACTAAACAGCAACAGGTTCAGTGTTTCAAACCTCAACCTATTAGACCTTTTCCGGTCCAGTTGATGTAGGTGACGTGAAAAGCTTTCCAGTGACTATCAGTTGATTGGTGGAATTTATTTCTTTTTTTTTTTCCCAGTGGTATTTAAGCGCTTACTCTGTGCCAGGCACTATACTAAGTGCTGGGGTACTAGATCCAAGCTAATCAAGTTGGACAACATCTATGTCCCATAAGAGAAGCAGCATGGCTCAGTGGAAAGAGCACGGGCTTTGGAATCAGAGTTCATGGGTTCAAATTCCGCTCTGCCAACTGTCAGCTGTGTGACTTTTGCCAAGTCACTTAACTTCTCTGTGCCTCAGTTCCCTCATTTGTAAAATGGGGATTAAAACTGTGAGCCCCCCCATGGGACAACCTGATCACCTTGTAACCTCCCCAGTGCTTAGAACAGTGCTTTGCACATACTAAGTGCTTAACAAATACCATCATTATTATTTTTACTATTATTATTATATGGGGTTCACAGTCTTAATCCCCATTTTACAGATGATGTAACTGAGACACAGAGACGTGAAGTGGCTTGCTCAAGGTCACACAGCAGAGCAGCATGGCTCAGTGAAAAGAGCACGGGCTTTGGAGTCAGAGGTCATGGGTTCAAATCTCAGCTCCGCCAATTGTCATCTGTGTGACTTTGGGCAAGTCACTTAACTTCTCTGTGCCTCAGTTACCTCATCTGTAAAATGGGGATTAAGACTGTGAGCCCCATGTGGGACAACCTGATCACCTTGTAACCTCCCCAGTGCTTAGAACAGTGCTTTGCACATAGTAAGTGCTTAATAAATGCCATTATTATTAGTAGTAGTAGTAGTGACAGAGCCAGAATTAGAACTCAGGTTTTCTGACTCCCAGGCCTGTGCTGTATCCACTAGGAGCCGCTGCTTCTCACTTAATGATAATGATATTTGTTAAGTGCTTACTATGTGCCAGGCACTGTATTAAGCACTGCACTTAGCAGAGCACAATACCAAGTGCTTGGGACAGTGCAGTAGAGTTGATAAGCACCATCCCCGCCCACAGGAGTTTGCAATCTACAGGAGGTGATGGACGTTAAAACAGATTACAGGTAGGGCAGATAGTAGAGCAGAAGCCTGGCCCTGCTTATTGAGAAACTCTTCCCATGACCTGAGAGAGTTTAGGGGTAGAAGGGAGAGAAGGACATTAACTTGGAAAGGGAGGGTGGGTATGGCACTCCATAGTGAAATGAAGAAGCAGTGACCCTGCTCTTCTCACTCCCATCTCCTCACCCTTCTCATTTGGTCCTGGGTCCTTCCGACTGCCAACTACATTCCCATGCCGGGGCCTTTTTTCCATGCTGAGCCCTGAAAGATACAAAACATGACCTTGAGGCAGGCTGGCAAATACTGCTAGAATCACTTCTTCTGACGTGTTTTCCTCACCTCCTTGAAATTCCACCCCTCCGCCCTCTTCCCCACAGTAAGACCTTTTCTCTTCCAAAAGTTGACTGCCAGAACAGGATATTAAGCTTCACTGCATGTATATCTGAGAATGTCTTTAAAGCTCTAGATTTGTATAGGTCTCCCTTCGCTTCTTCCCCTCCCTCCTGCTGCCCTGTTCTTGAAATTTGGAAGTAATATCTGGTTTGAAATTGTTTCTTGTAGGTATGTTCACATATGAAGAGTCTACCAAACTATTTTGGTTCAATCCATCCTCTTTTGAAACTGAGGGTCAGTTTACCCTGATTGGCATAGTGTTGGGTCTGGCTATTTACAATAACTGTATTCTGGACGTACACTTTCCCATGGTTGTCTACAGGAAATTAATGGGGAAAAAAGGAACTTTCCGTGATCTTGCAGACTCTCACCCAGTAAGTACTTCATGTCTTTTGATTCTATTGCTCCGGGTTCCAGGGACCCTGAATAATTAGATAGCATGTAGAGTTCTCTCTACATCAGCGTTGAAAATGGAACGCGCATAGTGCCAAGACTCAGCACAAGCCCATCAATGGTGACACTTGGGGTCCCAGAGGGGGCCCCAAAGGCTAACAGATGAGGTGATTTTCAGATCATGGCAGCCATGCCCACAGCTCACACTCTCACCTCTCCCCTGCTTTGGAATTACACCCCCTCCCGGGCCCCGCCAATTCCAGCAGAGCAGAGCCCTGCACGTGTTTCCCAAAATGCTCCCTTCAACCAGCTGGCCCTGCTTAATTCCCAACACCCCTGAATCAGATCGACCCAAAAGCCACCACTAATCAGTGGTATTTTTGGAGTGCTTACTCAGTGCAGAGCACTGTCCTAAACCCTTGGGAGAGCTCAGTGCAACAGCATTGGTTGACAAGGTACCTTTCCACTCTCTAACACATCCTCATCAGCCCTTTTGTTGGATTATGTGGTAGTCCACACAGGTGAACACACCTTTCTTCTGATCCTTCTATTTGAATGTATTTTTATGCCTCCCTCCCTCATTAAGAGCCTAAATTCCTCACGGGCAGGGAAAGCGTCTCCAGTTTCCGACAAACCTACCCAGCCCTGATGTCTAGTATAATGCATTGGAGCCAGAGGGAGGTCAGGAAATACCATGATAAGTATTACTGCTACCGCAGGATGCTGACGGGGAAGGCTTCTCCGTGACCTGCCGGACTCCGATCAGAATGGGGGTTTGGACGATTCGGAGTCAGTCGTATTTACGGAGTGCTTACCATGTGCAGAGCACTGAATTAAGTGCCTAAGAGAGTACAAGATAACAATAAACAGACACATCCCCTGCCCACGACGAGCGTACAGTCTAGCAGTTCAGCCCCAGACTGGTAACTTTCCTTTCCTTCTTCCAAGCAGGGTGGGTGGGAGAGGTGTTCAATGACGATGTGATTCTTGTTGGTAATGCATCCAATTTTTGGTTTTGGTTGTCAGGTTCTGTATCAGAGTTTGAAAGATTTACTGGAGTACGAGGGAAGTGTGGAAGAGGATATGATGATCACTTTCCAGATCTCCCAGACAGATCTCTTTGGCAATCCGATGATGTACGACCTAAAGGAAAATGGAGATAAGATCCCCATTACAAATGAAAACAGGAAGGTAATTCCGAGTGGTTTGTTTGTTAAGGTTTTCTTATTTCCACGCCTTCCAAAACGTTAGTACGTCTACGCTGACTCTTCTTTAGACCGGCATCGCAAGTGTGAAGAATCTCGTGAATGAATATCTGATTCATCCCTAGTTGAATGGCCCGTCACATTTTCAAAGCGTTTTCTGGGGCTCTGCCAATGGGGTCACACTGCTAGAGTGAGCTGCAATTAATCCTTTCAAAGAACTACTTCTTGGAGTCCGTATACGTATCGCCGATAAAGAAAATGTACACGGACCCAATTTTTGAAGACCCCTCTATTGGTTTCCATATCGAAACCCCAAGGAAGCAATTTACTTGCCTTTGAAATGGTGACTCTTCTGAGTGACATCTAAACATCCTGGCTGATTTTCACAAGGATATTAGCCCCCATGGAAAGAAACCCCTTCTAACCAGCAAGGGACTCCCTTGGGCCTGAGGGGTTTTCTGTAGCTTTTAGCATCCTTGCAAGGTCATGGAAACCTCCAAAAGAAATTTCATTTGCTCTTAAGTTGCTCCTGACTATAAGATAGGCTGAATTTCAAAGGCAGGGCTGAGCTTGCCCAGGAGAGAGAGGAGAAGGATACAATTCAGAAAACCCAGTTCTGCCATAATGTACACACAGTACAGTTCAGTTCAGATAGAGCACAAAGGAAGAATCAGGGAATGGTCTTCCTGCAGTGAGAAGCCGTCCTGGGCCAAGCATGATTTACAAATGGGCAAGAGAAGATCCCGTGTGGGATGAAGCAGTTGTGTGCACATGTGTATAGGGAGCAGTCAGGATGTACTCCCGAAAAACTTCTTGATTGCTAAACTCGTTCTTAAAATTCCCTCCTAATTAGACTGAGAGCCCCATGTGGGACCTGATCCTTCTGCATCTATCCCAGAGCTTAATAGTACTTGGCATGTAGTAAGCGCTTAATAGATACCACTATTATTGTTATTATCATTATGATTCTCAGTTTTGCTGTTCCAAGCTGTATGGAACTATTGCTTGCATGTTTATAATATCTAATATAGTGCAGGGGCGGGTGGCACTGAAGCAAATTGTTCCATTCGTGGTGGGCATCACAAGAATTTAAGAATTCATATTGGGAAATATCTATCTCAGCAGTAGCCTGGCGCTCCCTGCCCTCTACACCAGCGAATCAGTGATTAACGCTAATGGGATTTCCCCCTAATAATAACAATAACAATAATAATAGCAGTTATTAAGTGCTTACTATGTGCAAAGCATTGTTCTAAGGGCCCTACCCCGAGGCTGTCTGGGAACTCCGCTCCCCAGTCACGGGAGAACTCCCTCGATGTGATTTTTCCAAAATTTTTCATTTCAGGACTTTGGCTCATCTTCTAGTCTGGGGAAGGGAAAAGAGATGGGACCTGGGAGGACGGTCACATGAGTGAAGGTCAGAGTTGGGATGGGGTAAGGGGCACTTTACCAAGCACCAGGCAAGGCAGAAGTGTGACCAAGAGAGACCCTGACCCGGGGAAGAGAGGTAGAAACATGCCAGTTGATCTCTACCGTCACTGCTACTACTTCAACCTCATCCCACAGAGAGAAGCAGCAGGGCCTGGTAGAAGGAGCTCCGACCTGGGAATGGGGCGGCATGGGTTCTCATCCCGGCTCCACCACTTGCCTGCCGGGTGGCAAATCACTGTACTTTTCCGGTCCTTGGTTTCCTTGTCCATCAAGTGGGGATAAGGTACCTGTTCTCCCTTCCCCAGAGACGGTGAGTCCCGTGTGAGGCTGATCTGACTGTGGCGTATCTAGCACAGTGTTTGGCAGAAAGTGTGTGCTCAACACATACCACAGTTATCAGCATTACTGTTATTATTGTTATTAGCTGAGGCGGGCATTCCCCAGACCCTTGCACAAGAGGGAATGAGGGAGAGGAGAGCAAAACCCAGTTAGGACACAGCATGGCCAGGTTTAAGCCAGGCTTACTGATACACATGCTCTGCTGTCATTTACCAGGCTGACCTCACCATGAACTATCAATTCCCCTGCTCCCAACTGCCATTCCCATTCCTCACCTTCCCTTTCCCCTCTCCCACGCAGCTCTTTCCCTCCCTTTCCCACACCACCACCCCTCCCCCTCACCACCTACCCAGGATCCCTCTGTACCAGGGCCAACCCTCAACTCCTCCCTCCCAGCCCCCCCACTCTCCTCCACACCCCATCCCAGTTCTCCTTTCTCATCACCACCCATCTTCCCAATCTCCCCGCCTAGGCCTCCGTCAACTCACCCCAATCCAAACCATCCCCACCTCTCGCATTCTTCCCCCTCCTTCCACAGCTGCTGCCTGGTGTGGCTTTTGGAACCACCATTCCATTATAGACTGTGAGCCCGTTGTTGGGTAGGGACTATCTCTGTATGTTGCCAACTTGTACTTCCCAAGTGCTTAGTACAGTGCTCTGCACACAGTAAGCGCTCAATAAATACGATTGAATGAATGAATACACACAAGCAGCGAAACCCCCGACTGCTCTGATAACTGCAAGTGATAAATGTGTGATACTGGGTTCACCTCCTTATAGTGCTGTTTCCCTCGGGAAGGACATTCATGTAATTGTTTCAATGCTCACCTTTGAGAGCGGCCTCCCGCCAGAAGATCAGTTTGCCTTTTACTTCCCTTCCAAACAGAAGTTTCTCTGGTTACTGTTTTTTCTCCAGGAGTTTGTTGGTCTGTATGCTGACTACATTCTCAATAAATCAGTAGAAAAGCAATTCAAAGCCTTTCGGAGAGGTTTTCACATGGTGACCAATGAGTCTCCTCTGAAGTATTTGTTCAGGCCAGAAGAAATCGAATTGCTCATCTGCGGAAGCCGGGTAAGAAAACTGGAACTTGGGGTGTACGTCGGATGCTGGGGGGTAGCAGGGGAGTGCTGGTTTATTGGCTGAAAGGAACTAGAACGTGTCTTGTGTTTTCAGAATCTGGACTTCCAAGCACTAGAAGAAACTACAGAATATGATGGTGGCTATGCCAGGGACTCTCTTATTATTAGGTAAGAGAACGATTTTGGTAAAGGTTTCTCTGCTGTGGCTGTAGGACATGTCCTTCATCGTCATCAGGCTTTTATCCACTGTTGCCTCCATACCTTTCACCCGTATCTTAAAGCGGGCTCTCTGCAGGCTCCCCACGGGCTCCTGTAGCTTCCGGGCTAGGGAGAGTGGCCAAGGGGTCTGGGGATTTTCCCAGGGGGCTTTAGGTCGGGGCAGGGACCCCAGCTAATCGGAGCAGGGCAACTGGACACGGTCTGGTTTGGAGATGAGATGGCCGAGGCATTCTCCTCCTCTCCGTTCAACCCTGCCAACAGCAATAGTCCTCAGAAGAGATGTGGTTGGCCTGAGGTGACGGAGTGACATGTGTTGGTGAAAATGGACTTTTCTAGTGGCCAGAGCCCAGGGATTTAGAGGCAGCAGAAGGGGGTGTCTAGGAGCAAGGGGGAAGGTTGGGAGCTTTGGAAGGAAGAAGTTGGCAGGAGTGAGGAGAAGGGGGTTCACCCCAGGAATCACGAGAGCCTTGTGCTGGGGGCTGAAACTGCTCCAAAGCAAGCTGTCTTGGAGTGGGAGTGGGGGTGTAAAGCCCAGTTCCCTGGGCTTTCTAAGTGTAGGTCTCGCCCTCTGCTCCAGCCCACAGGATCTCACAGCCAGATGAAGCCTAGGGTTTTCTCCTCCGGGCTCTGGATCCCAGAGAATGGAATGTCTTTTTGATTCTACCGAGTGGTGCCGCGAAATATTTTATTTAAAGCTCTTAAGCTCTGTGTTTGTGGGCAACAGGCACCCTGTGATCCGGCCAGTGTGTCTCAGGCAAGGAGGTGGGCCAGATACCACCTTGTTTCTAGGGGCCTGGTGAGGTCCAGTCCAGTCCTCACATCCAAGCTATCACCAAAACCTGCCGATCTCAGCTCCGCAACATTGCCAAGATCCGCCCTTTCCTCTCCATCCAAACCGCTACCCTGCTCTTTCAAGCTCTCATCCTATCCCGTCTGGACTACTGTATCAGCCTCCTCTCCTATCTCCCATCCTCTTGTCTCTCCCCACTTCAATCCACACTTCACACCACTGCCTGGATTGTCTTTGTCCAGAAACACTCTGGGCATGTTACTCCCCTCCTCAAAAATCTCCAGTGGCTACCAATCAACCTGTGCATCAGGCAGAAACTCCTCACCCTCGGCTTCAAGGCTCTCCATCACCTCGCCCCCTCCTACCTCACCTCTCTTCTCTCCTTCTACAGCCCAGCCCACACCCTCCACTCCTCTGCCGCTATTCTCCTCACCGTGCCTCGTTCTTGCCTGTTCCGCCATCAACCCCCTTCCCACATCATCCCCCTGGCCTGGAATGCCCTCCCTCCCCACATCTGCCAAGCTTGCTCTCTTCCTCTCCCCCTCCTCCCCCCTCCATCCCCCCCGCCTTACCTCCTTCCCTTCCCCACAGCACCTGTATATATGTATATATGCTTGTACGTATTTATTACTCTATTCATTTATTTTACTTGTACATATCTATTCTATTTATTTTATTTTGTTAATATGTTTTGTTTTGCTCTCTGTCTCCCCCTTCTAGACTGTGAGCCCACTGTTGGGTAGGGACCGTCTCTGTGTGTTGCCAACTTGTACTTCCCAAGCGCTTAGTACAGTGCTCTGCACACAGTAAGCGCTCAATAAATATGATTGATTGATTGATTGGTCCAGCATGGGTTACTATGCCTTTTTTTTTTCCTTCTGAGTTGCTCAGTTTGGCTCCCATCCAGCCTGCCCATGCCATTCGTTTCAGCTAGCCCCAGATCCTCCGTGTGCTCCCGGGGTACCCATTGAAGGCCACCAACAGTGTCACAGCCCCACATCTGGTCTCCCAGTGGCGGCACGCGGGGGTCCCAATCGATCATTCAGTGAATGGCATTTATTGAGTGCTTACTGTGTGCAGAGAGCTTGGGGGAGTACAGTATAACAGAGTTGGCCGACAGGTTCCCTCCCTCCGTTTCTAGTGTTTCTTTTGGTGTATTTTGTCATGTCTGTTATCCGTTCTCTTGGGTCGTGTGGTGTTTTTCCCACCTGCCCTCCCCTTTCCCACCTCCCCTGTTAGTCAGCCTCTGGGGAGCGGGAACGAGGTCTTCATCTTCCTTTGTCACCTTCCCACACTTCCCTAGTACAGTGCTCCGACTCAGTAGACACTCTTGATGGTAACAATGCTGAAAAATAACAGCCTGTTCCATTTTGTGGATAGCCTCTCATACAATTTGCCACAGGAAGGAATGTATGATTTCAGGTCTCCCCCTCCTGACTGTAGGCTCCTTGTGGGCGGGCACTATGTCCCCCCCCCATTTTGTTGTATTATATCACCCAGTCAATGGATGGTATTTATTGTACTCTCCCAAAGGCTTGTATATAATAATAATAATGGCATTTGTTAGGCACTTACTATGTGCCAGTCACTGTTCTATATATCTGCATGTAGCTGTTATCTATTTATTTAAATTAATGTCTGTCTACCCTTCTAGACTGTGAGCTTGTTGTGGGCAGGAATGTGTCTGCTGTTAATCATGCTCTCCCAGGCGCTTAGTACAGTGCTTTGCACATAGTAAGCACTCAGTAAATGCAATCGAATGAATGAATGAAAGGCTTAATACGGTGTTCAACACAAAGTGTTCAATAAATACCATTGGCTTCACTCCCTCCTAAGGGTGGGGTGGGGCCGGCAGAAGTGTCAGTAGTTTGGGCTTTTTTGTCTGTTTTAATGTGGTAACGCGACTCAGCCATGGCCTTTTACTTTGGCCTTAGTCAAATTCCTCAAAGACCCGGACATTAAGGATTTCGAACTGGTGTCGATCGAGATCCTCTTTAGCTCCAGAAATAAGAGATGGAGGAAACCTATTTGGGGGACCCTTGGTTTTGAGGTCAAGCCCGCAGACTGCGAACATGCTGCCGTTAGAGAGTTTGGGGTCCAGAGTCACGTTTCACCCTTGTGTTGATTTACAGCTTTTAGGGAAATGCTGCTTCCATTCCGATTGGGGTTTACTTCAAAGACCTAAGCTGTTGTTGGCATTACTGTACAACGTTCCAGTGTGAATTCATCTCTCTTCTTTTTCCTCCCCTTCCTCCCCCCAAATTAGAGAATTCTGGGAAATAGTCCATTCATTTACAGATGAGCAGAAAAGACTCTTCTTGCAGTTTACAACAGGCACAGACAGAGCACCCGTGGGAGGCCTGGGAAAATTAAAGATGATCATAGCCAAAAACGGCCCGGACACAGAGAGGTAAATATGCAACCAAACGCACAGTTGCGGTAGGGACTGTGTCATTTCAAAGATAGGCGCCTTCCATGAGGGCCTTGCAGACAGGAAGCCTTGGAGCGGGCTGGTCTGCCCCGTCCCCCACCGCAGAAAAGTGAAACAGGGCGGAGGAGGTTGCCTTACCCTCCAATTTTGTGAAATAATAATAATAATAATAATAATAATAATAAGACCCCCCAGTCCCTGCTCCAGCCACGGCTCGAGCCAGTCAGCCTTGCTTCCCCGTTGTTGGAATTTTTGCCGGGTCTTGATGTAAAGCATCCAATTGAAATCGATTTGTTCCGTTGAAGAACGAAAAGGTGAACCGCTCTTTTGCCCTTCTACATTTTAGTACATCACAGGATGTAATTTCAAAGCTTGATCAGAGCCTGCCTGGGAAGAAAAATCAGGGTGGTCTGGAGGATAGAGTGCATTCTTGGCTGAATCACTTTGCTTCTTGACCTCAGTTTCCTCATCTGTAAAATGGGGATTAAATACTTGTCCTCTCTCCCCTTAGCCTGGGACCTCCGCGAGGGAGAGGGACTGTGTCTCATTGTATCTATTCCAGCGCTTAGCACAGTGGTTGGCCCACAGGAACCCCTCAGCAAATATCGAGATAATTTTCACCACCCGGAATGAACGTGTGCCCTGCTGTTTTGATATAATGAGGCGCTTTCCTTGCAAACGAGTCTTCAGAAATAGAGAAAATAGGAATTTCCTAGGCAGCGATCTCCAGGGTTGGCTGTGATATATTTTTTTCTCCCCCCAGGACAGAGCACTTCTGATGAGTTTAGTTTTTGGCCTGATTTTTGTCTCCCCTTTTCCTCTCCAGGTTACCCACATCTCACACTTGCTTTAATGTCCTTTTGCTTCCGGAATACTCAAGCAAAGAGAAACTGAAAGAGAGATTGTTGAAGGCCATCACATACGCCAAAGGATTTGGCATGCTGTAAAGAAAACTGAATAAAGTGTAACCAAGGGGTAAAATTGGGTGGCGGTGCTGATGTCCCCGAACCAGACGGCTGTAAGGTAGCAAGCTGCCCGAGCCTCCCTCCCTTCTCTCTGGAGACCCCCGGGGCTGGAACAGCAGACACCAGCTGCTCATATGAACAAATTCTTTATTTTTTTTTTGCCCCTCCTTTTGCGTGAAAGCGTTATCTATCCTTTCACTTGTATGTACAGAGAGGTTTTCCTGAATATTTATTTTGAGGGTTAAATCACTTTTGCCTGTGTTTATTACTGCTTGAAGTTGAGCCTTTTGGAGTATTTAAAGAAAACAGAAATACCAACCAAACTGTACTCTCCCCGGGAAAACTACCGCCATCGTTTGTAGACCGTGTAACCTTCAAGTATGTGCTTCCCCCCCCTCGCCCCCGCCCCGGTCCTTATATCTAATCGAATCGGGAACTGTACTTTTTGGAACAGTTTGCTTTGAAAACTTGAAGTCTTGGAAACAGTGTGATGCCGTTAACTGCTGTTCAAGCCCCCAAAGAGCTTCTGTGCAAAATCTTGAGAATCAATAAAATGGAAGGGAGATCGCCGAATGTAAAGTGCAGCCCTGAGAACTTTACTTTTAGTCACAGCACAATGAATTAAACAAAACGAAACTCATTTCCTGGTATGTGGTCTTCACGTGTTTCGGGATGATGCGTTTCATTGGCCAGTCTTGTTTCTAGCCAATCGGGGTGGGGGCTGGGTGGGGGTCGGGATTTTTAGTTCTTCCAAAGCCTGGGTTTGGCAGGGGATGGGGACCAAAAGGCCGGTTCGGGGTTTCGGTTTGGAAAGTATATTTCGGCCTCATTGTGTCGAGGCTGGTGGGTGTCTTATGAAAGCTAGAATGTCGCCGCTTTGTGGAAACAAAGTGTGAGGAAGTGCACTTAAATGGAAATTCATTCTTAATCGCCTTTCACGTCGATTCTACCCAGACGGTCCCAAGTCTTCTCTGCGTGCTGTCAAAACTGTTTGTCTGTGAATGGCTGGTGTTTTTATCGAGACATGTGGCTGGCAGCGCAGGTTAAGCGGATAGGATAGCTTCGCCATCGACTTGCGTTTCATTTCACGACAGATCGACCTGGAAATTCGTGACACTGTTCATCTGGAGTCCTGCCAATACTGTCCCTCCCCAACTGCTCAATCTTCTTTTTCAAAGGAAATACCAAAGTGACTAGCCGACAACACAGAAAAGGCCCTTTGGGTTTCCAGTTCTGATGCTCTCACAAGTAACTAGTTTCCCTTTCTTAGCCTCCTGTGTCTGTACTGTTCCTTTTCCTGTTGCAATTTAAAATAAAGGGATTCTGTATTTTTTAACTACAGGGACATAATCGGTCAAATCTGTTTCCTTCAAGTGATAAGTCGTGGCCCAAGCTGGGCGTGGGTCTTTTGGCTTGCAACTAACTGTTCCAGACTAAATCATCTGGAATTGGGGGCCGGGGGGCTGGGCGTGCATATCATTGAGAATCCCTGCTAGCAAAAATGCCAAACCAGCGTGTCTTTGGGATCATTTTGATAAATTATTTCTAGGATGAGAAACAGAGAATTGTCATGTAACTATAACGATGAATAAAACAGATGTTTTTCACCATGATTCAAGCAGAAAAGCAGGTGGTCGTCTCCTTGCCATGAACCTCGTACTTTTGATGAAGGTATGTTTACAACTCGCTGGAGAATGTTAGAGCGGGTTTCGTTGGTTCTTCACAAAGTCCTGCCGACCGGATCCTTCTCCTTCAGGATGGCAGGCAGAAGCCACGACGGGAAGAACAGGAGAAACCTCAGTGGCTCCCAGACCCTTTACATGGTACGTGGATGATGCACCTCGTAGCTGCTTTCCCCCCAGTTGCGTATCGGCTCCGCAGGATCAAAATCCTGCCATTCGAGCAGGTTTTTTCTGCGATCGGGTGCCGGACCCATGTCAGTAATGTAGGTCACCCGTAAGCACTGTTTTCCATTTAACAGTTCAACTCAAAGCCGGGAGCGGGTTTGATGCCACGTCGGGGCTGATTTTCCTCCTGCCTCTTTCCTCTTCTCCGTCTGTACTAGCCACTTCCCCAGCTGGGGAAGGAGGAGGGCTAGGTCAGGACCTGTGGACTCTGTTCCGCCGTCGAGAGGAAAGGTTCAGTTGGGATAGATCCAGGGTTGGTGATCTGCAGGGAATCATCTCTGGTCAAGACCCCCAAGTCCCCGGGCTTTGTCAGGCCTGATGACCGGCGACTGTTCTAAGCACTGGGGAGGCCTTGATGTGCTCCCTTTGTTCCTCCCCTTCTTCCCTACAGCACTTATGTACATAGCTCTAGTTTATTTATTTTAATGTCAGTCTCCCTCCAATTCAGCAATCTCAAATATCTTCTGAATTTCTACTGCCTTTGCTTTCCAAAGTCTTCCCAATAGCATAAGTGTCACTTGGAGGGAAAGTGACACTGAGACTGAGTTTCAAATTTAGCCACTTCCCCATTCAAGGCGTGCCAGGAAAAAATGAAAACCACAATTGGCCCATAATTTTTCAAATGTCTTCAGCTTTATGAGTGTTCATTATAAAAATGATTAATGGGCTGTTTTAGTAAAGGGAACCAGAGGTTTTGTTGTTTGCCATGAGTAACCCCGGGGCAGGAATCACTCATTCATGAAATGTTTAAGTGAGTAAAACAGCATTTTCCAGAGGAAAAAATAAGTTCATGGAGTTAGAGTGGCACTTCATGCCTACAAGAAATTAATATCCTGGGGGGCGGGTGGGAAATGGTCCATAGTTTTTTTTTTTTTAACTGAACCTTTCCCCCCCTTTTTGTTCGGCAACCAGACACAGGCTGCTTGCATCAGCCACATTAATCTGGGTGTCCGGCCGAGGGCCCAGACCATCCCGTAGTTTTGGTATCTCCCGCCTCCATGAGTTGCTCACTTGGGCAGTGGTTAGCTCAGAGCTACAGGCCCACTTTGGGGAAGAACAGCCCCTCTTTCGAACTGGTCCAGCCCCAAACTGTCCCAAGTGGAGCCCACAGAGGATAAATTGGCCCCAAGCCCATGGTAGCAGTGGTGGAGGGAAGACTAGGGGGATTTACTGAGCATTTACTCTGTGCAGAGGACTATACCAGGGACCTCCAGCGGAGGGATGGAGTCTTTGGAGGTGGTGGGGAGAGAAGGCTCCATGGCAACAAGCTCTTTTGGGCCACAGGAAGAGGCTGATCTCAGAGCCAAACTGGTAGATGGCAAGGGTTTGGACCCCAGTGGCTGGATTAAAAGAGAGGCTGGATGTGGAGGGGGAATGACACAGAGACGTTAAAGGTCGCACAAACATCGTGAGCTTTTATGACCAGGAGGACAGGCTGGGGGAGGGAGAATGGAGCAGATTGGGGGAAACCGTTGACTGAGATGGGAAAGGTAGAAGGAATTGTACTTTCTAAGCGTTTAGTACAGTGCTGTGCACACAGTAAGTGCTCGATAAATACAATTGAATGAGTGGGATGCACATTTGCAGATGCCCTGGAATTGGGTGGAAGTGCAACTTGAAAAGCAAGTTAGGTGGAGAGGAGTGGGGGGGAGGGGAGTCACACGCTGGACTGTGATTTGGTAGGTGGTGGCTGGGCATTCCTGGGCATTTTGGGGGTCGGGGGATGGTGAAAGGGTCAAACAGGTATTTGGGGAGCGGAGAGATGGGCGAAGGTGGAATGAACTGAATGGAACACCAGAGGGTTAGAGCTGGGAAGCAGTGAGCCACCTTGTGTGTGTGTCAGGGTGGGGCGATGGTGGGGGAGACTGTTTTCACAGCAATGGAGAACCATTCATTCACATTTATTGAGCGCTTGCTGGGTGCAAAGCACTGTACTAAGCGCTTGAGAGCGTAAGATACAACAAAACACAGACACATTCCCACCCCACAACGAGCTCACGGTGTAGAGGGGGAGACAGGCATTAATGTAAATAAATGAATAAATATAGCATCGTCACAGCAACTGTGCTGTTGAAGTGCCTACCATGTGCTGAGCACTGGACTAAGCCCTGGGGTAGCTACAAGATAAACAGGCCAGGCACAGCCCCCGTGCCCTGCTCTGCCATTTGTCAGCTGTGTGACCTTGGGCAAGCCACTTAAATTCTCTGTGCCTCAGTTCCCTCATCTGTAAAATGGGGATGAAGACTGTGAGCCCCACATGGGACCTGATCACCTTGTATCCTCCCCAGCGCTTAGAACAGTGCTTTGCACATAGTAAGTGCTTAACAAATACCATCATTATTATTATTAAGTGGGGCTCAGTCTAAAGGAGAAGGAGAACAGGTATTTCATCCCCGTGTTACAGATGAGAAAACTGAGGCACAGAGAAGTTAAGAAAGCCGGGACAGAGAAGCGAGTGGAGAGGAGGCGATGGGGAGAACGTGCTTGGGGGTGGCGGGGGGGGGCTCCCAGAGGTGATGACCCCCAGACCAGGGCACCCAGAGCAGAGAAAGTACCTAAAATGGTCCTTATTTCTTCACTTAATAGCCAGGGAAGAAGCCCGGTTCCCAGCCTCCAGCCGGCTCTCAGCTCTAGCTGTGGTGAGGGGCTTCCATATCCCCCGGCTCCTTCGGAGGGTGACGTTTGGCTTCTAGGGCATTGGGCGGTGGAGCAGATGGGAGCATCGCCAGTGGTGGGATGGGGAGGTCCTGCTTGGCCTCCTCTCCCGGGGGGCAGTGGGAAATGCACTCCAGCTAGGTGAGCTGAGACGGAATCCTCCTCCACTGTGGAGTTTTTTGGCCCTGGCCCTGGCGGTAGGCTCCTAGCCTATCGTCCCAGCCACAGGAGGAAGGGAGGAAGGGGAATTAATAATAATAATAATAATAATAATAATAGTATTAAGTGCTCACTATGTGTCAGGCACTGTAATAAGCGCTGGGGTGGATATAAGCAAATGGAGTTGGACACAGTCCGTGTCCCATGTGGGGCTCATGGTCTTCATCCCCATTTTCCAGATGAGCTAACTGAGGCCCAGAGAAGTGAAGTGACTTGCCCAACTTCACACAGCGGACAAGCGGGGGAGCCCGGATTAGAACCCATGGCCTTCTGACTCCCAGGCCCGGGCTCTAACCACTATGCCACGCCGAGTTAGTTCTCCAACCAGGGTCTTGCTCCCCTGAAGCCAGGACGGGCCCCACGGCCACAGGACACATGCCACGGAAAC
The DNA here is from genome assembly GCF_015852505.1 of Tachyglossus aculeatus. Lineage (NCBI taxonomy): Eukaryota > Metazoa > Chordata > Mammalia > Monotremata > Tachyglossidae > Tachyglossus > Tachyglossus aculeatus. The sequence continues at coordinate 26,309,054 of NC_052083.1, forward strand.
CCGACCCAGCCAAAATGGATGCTTCCAGACTCCTGGCTTCCCAGCTCCCAGCTTTCTGCAGTGCTCACAAAGGTGGAGGGCGAGCCCAGGGTGGTGCACAGAAAGGGGGTGAGGCTCCGGGGATGTAGCCAGCCCAGGAGTGGGCCCCCAGAGAAGTAGCGTGGTGTAGTGGGTAGAACACAAGCCTGCCGGTCATGAAGTCGTGGGTTCTAATCCCAGCTCTGCCACTTGCCTGCTGAGTGGCCTTGGGCAAACCACTTCACTTCTCTGGGCCTCAGTTACCTCATCTGGAAAATGGGGATGAAGACTGTGAGCCCCATGTGAGATAGGGATTGTGTCCAACTTGATTTACTTGCTCTCTTAGTAGTAATAATAATAATAAAAATGACATTTTATTAAGCGCTTACTATGTGCAAAGCACTGTTCTAAGCTCTGGGGGGGTTACAAGGTGATCAGGTTGTCCCACAGGGGACTCACAGTATTAATCCCCATTTTACAGATGAGGTAACTGAGGCACAGAGAAGTGAAGTGACTTGCCCAAAGTCACACAGCTGACAATTGGTGGAGCCAATTGGCACGTGGCATGCCTGGCACGTAGTAAGTGCTTAACAGATACCATTATCATTATCGTTATTATTCACAGGCCCCGCTGCCCCCAACCAAGGGGAGGGGAGACGGCGGAGAGCGTCAAGGGTGCCGAGGAGCGGGACCTGGCTGCCGGCCGATGGACGCGGCTCTTCCCATTGCCCCATCCCAGGGGAGAGTCCAGCCTGCATTCCCAAAGTCCCCCACCACAGAGGAGTCCCCCGGAGGCTCCGGGACTGCTCACTGGTCCAGAGCCGGGGCCCCCTGGGCCACAGCGGGGGAGGAGGGGTCCGGCGGGCCTTCTCCGGCCACCAGGAGGTCCCCGCTGCCCTGCTTCCCGGCCGGGACCTCCAGCCTACTGAGCCTCCGCTTCACCTCAAGCTGGCTGGCGCCGAACTCGGCCAGCAGCCTGGCGAAGCGCGTCTGCAGGACGTCCAGGGCGGCCTCCAGCCGGTCTACCCTCTCTTCCAGGTCCCGGGGGCCGGGCCCGGCGCCGGCCACCTCCTCATCAAGCAGGTGGTCCTTCAGCAGGATCTGCCGCCCCTTCTCTTCCAGGGCCTTCTTGGCCTCGGGGTACTCGGCCAGCGCCTCCAGCAGATCACCCTTGGACAGGCAGAAGAGGTCCGAGTAGCCGATGCTGCGGATGTTGGCCGTGCGGCGGTTCCCGGCCCGGCTGCCCTCGATGTCGAGGATGCTGATCTCCCCGAAGTAGCCGCCGTCTCCCAGGACGACGAACTGGGTCACGCCGTCCTCAGCCACCACGGCCAGCTTGCCCTCCTTGATGATGTACATCTCGCGCCCGACATCCCCCTTCTTGCAGATGTAGTCCCCGGGGCCGAAGACGGCGGGCCTGAGCTTGAGCACAAGTTCCACGAGCAGCCCTGCCTCGCAGTCCTGGAAGATGCGCACCTTCTTCAGCGTGTCCAGGTGGACGTTGATGGCGATCTCGGCCCGGAGCTTGTCGGGGAGGTTCTTCAGGACCTCCTTCTCATCCACCGTCTTCTCGTTGGTCCTCAGGTAGTCGAACCACTTGACGACACGGGCCTCCAGGTCTCCGGTCACCTTCCGGAAGTGCATGTACCGCTTGACGGCATCCACCTTGGCCCGGAAGGCGGCCCCGGAGGCGTTCACGTTGGAGATCGTGGAGCCCACGTTGCCCACGATGGTGGCGAAGATCAGCACCCCCACCAGGAAGTCGGCCACCACGAAGAGGAACTCTTCGTCGCGGACCGGGGGCGGGGTCTCCCCGATGGTAGTCAGGGTCAGGGTGGACCAGTAGAGGCTGTAGATGTACTTCCTGGACAGGCGCCCGTACTCAGGGACGGACACATTGGGGTACACCCACGAGTCGGTCCCAAAGCCGATGAGCTTGGAGATGGCGAAGTAGATGCAGGCGTTCCAGTGGACGATGATGAGGATGTAGAGCACGAGGATGCCGATGCGGAAGGCATTGGGGTAATCGGTCCTGGTCTCGGTGCGGTCGAAGAACTCGAACAGCCGGGCCGCCTTGAGCAGCCGGTTGAAGCGCAGCTCCGGGAAGTTCATCCCCAGCCAGACGTAGGCCAGGTCCGTGGGGAGCAGCGACAGCACGTCCAGCTTGAACTGCCGGCTCCCCGTGTAACGCCGCCTCAGCCTCTTGGGGTCTCGGACCAACAGTCCCTGTTCCAGGAAGCCTGCCCGGCGAGGACGGGGGGGAGGGAGGAGGGCAAGAAGGAGGAAGAAGAGGAGGGTGAAGAGGAGCACGGTGAGGAGATGGAGGAGGAGGAGGAGGAGGGAAAAAAGGAAAAAAGGATGAGGATGGCAAGATGGAGGAGGAGGAGGGCAAAAAGGAAGAAGAGGGTGAAGAGGAGGAAGAGGGTGAAAAGGAGGAAGAGGAGGATGGTGAGATGGAGGAGAGGGAGGAGGTGGGGACAGAAGAGGAGAGAGACAAAGGGGAGGACAATGTCCTGTCAATCAGGGATGTGCAAGGAAGAACCAATCTCCAACTGGCCTTCTTGGACCGACGGTTACCCAAAGTCTAGAAGCTGTGCCCCAAGGGGCCCCAAGGTCTTCCGGCCAGGACGCTGAGACCGAAGATCCCCGTGACTCCAGCCAGCTTCTGGGGGTGTGGGGTTCGGCCGAAAGTGCCCGCTGCTGTGGGAACAGAGGTTCTCACCCTCTTCCATCCCCTCTGCCAACCCCAGACCGAAGCTGGAAGGTGTTCCAGGTGGGGAAGCAGAGGTCACTGGGCCAGCTGCTCTCCAGGATCCCATACCCCTCTGCGGGTGATGACCCCGGGTATCACTGGCTGCCTGCTGGGAAGGAGACCCAAATCTAGGAACCCTTTGGGCTTTTGTCCCAAACCCTAGCAAGGCCGGCTGGTCTTCTAAGTGAAACGGCAAGAGTATCCCACCTTTGGACTCTGGAGTGCCCGGACCCCCATCATCCCACATGCCCTTGTGGTACCGCAATCCTGGCTCCAGGAAACGTGAGATTCTGGACAAGCAGAGCAGAAATTCCATTCCAGCCAGGAACCCGTCCGCCCCGAACCCGGAGAAGCCTCACCCGTCCTGGCCCGGATGAAGAAGTCACAGATATAAATGGCGTCGGCCGCATAATCCAGGATCAGCCACATCATCAGGTGGTCGGTTTGAAGTTCGTCAAAGCAGGATCTAGACGAGCACAACCCCAGGTGAGTCATGCTCGGGCCAAGGGTGGACGGGATGTACTGGGGCCAGGTGTTCTCGGGTTATTGCTTAAGCACTGAGAAGCGGTGTGGATAGGACGCAGACTCGGGAGTCAGAGGACCTGAGTTCTGATACCTGTGTGTCCTGGGGTAAATCACTTCACTTCTCTGGGTCTCAATTCCCTCATCTGTAAAATGGGAGTTCAATACCACTTAGACCCTGAGCCCTGTGTGGGGCCTGACTAACTTGTATCTACCCCGGTGCTTAGTACCATGTTTGGCACAGAGTAAGCACTTAACAAACATCGCACGTATTATGAACACTGGCCGGGCAAAATCGAAGCATGCCACTTTCTGGATCTTCATTAATAATGATAACAGTGACATGGTATTTGTTAAGCACTGTTAATCGCTGTGGCAGATATAAGTTGTTTAGATAAGACGTAGTCCCCATCCCACATGGGGCTCGCAGTCTACAGGGGAGGGAGAGCAGGCATTTCATCCCCATTTTACAGATGGGGAAACTGAAGAACAGAGAAGTGGCTGAGGAACCCAGTTGTCCTGGCTCCCTCACCCCTGCCCTTTCCGCTGGGCCGCTCCGCTTCTCTCCGAGTAACTGGCCTGTGGACTGCTTTACCCATGACCTGAGCCCACCAGGTGAGTTTAGACGCCCCGGGCGAAGCCACACATCCAAAGCCGCATCCTCAGCTTCCATCTTCCCTGACCACAAAGCCTCCACTGTGTCTGAGCGAAGCAAGCGTAATAACTATGGCCTTCCCTCCGGCCCCCGGAGGCCCCTGTTCTCAGCATGCTCTGCGACCGCCACATTGGCTCCCCTCCACCCCATCGGGGTGCATCTCTAACCACAACCACAGCCCCCTGCTGATTGTGGTTTTTATTTTGCATCCTTGGGTTTTCTATCCCTTCAATGTTTTATCGTTCCATCACTCCAGATGTGACTGTCTCCAGGCCCCTCTCCCCTACTTAGACTCTTAGGTTGTGAGTCTCCTGAGAGACAGGGACTGTGGCTAATTCCTAACTGCGTATTACTGCGTATTCTTTCCCAAGGCTTAGTACATTGCCCTGCATGCGGTAAGCACTTAATAAATACTACCACACTTACCAACACTCATTCAAATGGGCTTCCCCGGGACCCGTTGTTTCATTCTCTGGAACCCAAACTCCTACCCCAGGGAGGACTTAGATTCACACTGAAGCAGCATGGCTCAGTGGAAAGAGCCCAGGCTTTGGAGTCAGAGGTCATGGGTTCAAATCCCAGCTCCGCCACTTAGCTTTGTGACTTTGGGCAAGTCACTTAACTTCTCTGTGCCTCATCTGGATAATGGGGATAAGTTTGTGAGCCCCACATGGGACAACTTGATTACCTTGTATCTAACCCAGCGCTTAGAACAGTGCTTTGCACATAGTAAGTGCTTAATAAATTACATTATTATCATTATTATTATTATTCCAAGTCCATTCCTATAGTGCACTGTGGTGGATGTCCGAGGAGGTGACAGCACTGTCCTGCCCTGCTGTGATCCACTGGGACGAGACATAATAATTATGGTATTTGTTAAGCGCTTACTATGTTCCAGGCAGTATTCTAAACGCCCGCGTCCCTTTCTTTCTTCCTCTTCAATGTTCATTTTTAGCCGAGAGTATTGAGCCTCTGGCCCAAAGAGGCCGAACTGAATCAGTCGATTAGTGCTATTTATTGAGCGCTTGCTATACACAGAGCACTGTACTAAGTGCTTGGGAGAGTACAATTGAGTTGGTAGACGAGAATCCTGCCCTCAAGGAGTTTTCAATCTAGTTAGGGAGACAGACACTAAAATTACTTACAGAACAGAGTATAAGGATATGGGCATAAGTGCTGTGGGGGTGGGGGACTATCAGAGTGCTTAAAGAGAAGCAGCGTGGCTCAGTGGAAAGAGCCCGGGCTTGGGAGTCAGAGGTCGTGGGTTCTAATCCCAGCTCTGCCACTTGTCGGCTGTGTGACTTTGGGCATGTCACTTCACTTCTCTGGGCCTCAGTGACCTCATCTGTAAAATGGGGATTAAGACCGAGCCCCACCTGATCACCTTGTATCCCTCCAGTGCTTAGAACAGTGCTTGGCACATAGTAAGCACTTAAACACCATCATCATTATTATTAAAGGGTACAGACCCAAGCGCATACGTGACACAGAAGGCCTCTAATCAATTCTCTTCTTAACGCTCATCCTCATGTCTCTCCCACTTCAACCCAGCCCTCACATTCAAACCTACTTAGTGCCTCGCTCTCGCTTCATCTGCTGCCTACCCTTTGCTAATGCCCTCCCTCCCGCCAGCTACGCTTTCCTGTGATTTATTTTACCAGTCAGGTCTCTCTTGCTAGACTTTAAGCTCCTTAAGGGCAGGAATCATGTCTAGCCGCTGTATTGTATTCTCGAAAGCTCATAGTACGGTGGTCTGTGTTCATTCAGTCGCTTTTATTGAGTGCTTACTGTGTGCAGAGCACTGTACTAAGTACTCGGGAAGTATAATTCAGCAACAAATAGAGACAACGGCTCACAGTCTAGAAGGGGGGGAGACAGACATCAAAACAAGTAAACAGGCATCAGTAGCATTATAAATAGAATTATAGATATATGCACATCATTAATAAAAAGTAAATAGAATTATGAGTATTTACATATATACACAAGTGCTGTTGGGGCGGGGAGGAGGGTAGAGCAAAGGGAGCGAGTTGAGGTGATGGGGAGGGGAGGGGAGGGGAAGCAGAGGAAAGGGGGGGGCTTAGTCTGGGAAGACCTCCTGGAGAAGGTGAGCTGTCAGTAGGGCTTTGAAGGGGAGGGAAGTGTGCTAGTTTGGCGATTTGAGGAGGGAGGGCATTTCAGGCCAGAGGTAGGCCAGGGGTCGACAGCGGGACAGGCGAGAATGAGGTGCAGTGAGGAGGTTGGCAGCAGAGAAGCGGAGGCTGCAGGCTGGACTGTGGAAGGAGAAAAGGGGCAAGGGGAGGGAGAGCTTTGAAGCCAATAGTGAGGAGTTTTTGCTTGCCAAAGTAAGGCAGTACTCCAATGCTAAGAATCAGGGTGCGGGTCAGACCTTGTCAGTCCAGGCCCAGGCCTGGGCCTTCCGGAAGGGATGAGTCCTTACCTGCACACCAGCAAGCCCCAGTTATAGAAGACTGGGGTGGCGATGACCATCAGCCATCTGTAATACAGGTTGCTGGATGGGTCGATCACAAAGATTTCTTTCTTCTTTCTGGAAAGCGAATGAGATTTCCTACACGCTGGCCCCCCCAAGTCGTTTCAGCCAGAGGTCCCGGCTGACCAACCGTTCCCGCCATCATCCCCCACCAGCTGGGGAGCCTAGACTCTCTAAGAGGAGGGGGTGGGTGAAAGGGTGGGTATTGCCCACCTGCCCCTCAGGGGAGCTTGTCCAGGCTCCTCCTGTTGGGTCGCAGTCCAAGGACAGTTTTCAGTGGCCATGGGCTGTGCCCTCCAGCGGGGCACCGAGCCGTCAAGATTCCCCCAAACAAGGCCCAGAGGCCTGACGGGTGGTTTCATCTTCCTTACCAGCCCCCGGGGCCACTGGCCCTGTAGTATGTGCCCTCTGGAGACATTGGACACTGGGGCCCTCTGGGTATGCTAGAGTCAGACCTCTTCCTCACTCTTTGCTATGGCCATTAGGACCCCAGCGACCTCAGTGCCAGCTTCCCTGGAAAGGCAGGCATCTACATTCCTGACCCGTCACCCACAGCCCACGCTCTGCAGGTCTCCTGGATGGCAGAGTTAGAAGGTGGCAGCTTCTTCGAGCTCCCTTCTCTGAACTGGGCAGAGAGCGCACCTCATCTTCTCCAACTGGTGCCAAGGGAGGAGGGCAGAATCACGCCATCTCGGCATATCCCGCCTGCTCTCCTGGTTTCAGGTACTGATTCACACACCCCCAGCAGGGAATAGATTCCCCCTGCAGCAGGCTGGGTTTAGGATGGTGGCGGGGGAAGAAAATGAGTTGAGACAGGGAAGACCCCATCCCGGGCAGTTCCTCCCTGGGGCCTTCCTAACCGGGGTCCCGATGACCGGACCCTCTACCTGGAAAGCCAGAATGGACAGGAGCCTGGTTACACAGTACACCTGCCAGCACTTACTACTCCTGTTTCTTTTCCTCTGTCTTCTTCTCCTGCTCCTTTTTGCTGCGGGATACATGGGGGACATTTAGCAGCTTTAGATCCCTGTGACACGACTCCAGGGACCAGAGCGGGGAGGGGTGGGTTAGGGGAAAGGGAGGAGGGAGTTTGGAGGTTGGACTAGCCAGGTGGAGCGGAGAAGTTTCAGGACATCCTGGTTGGGCCCTAGCATCAACAGATTGACCGATGGGATGGGGCAGGGCAGGCGGCCAGGCCAGCCTCACCTCCGATCATGCTCAGCGTTTAACCCGGTAAGCCTAAGGAGCCCAAGAGTTCAGACTTTAACCTACCCCCTAAGGCAGCCTAACCAGCATCATTTAGTGGCTAGAGCCCTGGCCTGGAACTCAGGAGGACCTGGGTTCTAATCCCAACTCCGCCACTTGTCTGCTGTGTGACCTTGGGCAAGTCACCTCCCTTCTCTGAGCCTCAGTGACCTCATCTGGAAAATGGGGATTTAGACGGTGAACCCTATATGGGACAGGGCCTGTGTCCAACCTGATTAACATGTATCCACCTCAGTGCTTAGAACAGTGCTTGACACGTAGTAAGCACTTAAGTAGTATTATTATTAAGGAGCAGAAGGCTCCTTAAGAGAAGCAGCATAGCTCAGTGGAAAGAGTGTGGGCTTGGGAGTCAGAGGTTATGGGTTCTAATCCCAACTCCACCACTTATCAGCTGTGTGACTTTGGGTAAGTCACTTAACTGCTCTGTGCCTCAGTTACCTCATCTGGAAAATGGGGATTAAGACTTTGAGCCCCATGTGGGACAACCTGATTACCTTGTGTCTCCTCCAGCACTTAACTAATACCAAAATTATTAATTATTATTATTATTATTGTCACCTGCTCAAGTAGAAGCTATGCAGCCACAAGAGGACATGTGAGACTGCAGGTGTAATGAGTCAGTCGTATTTACTGAGCACTTACTGTGTGCAAAGCACTGTGTTAAGCGCTTGGGAGAGTACAATATAACAATAAACGGACACATTCCCTGCCTTCAGTGAGCTTACAGTCTAGAGGGGGAGACAAGACAATGGTATAAATGAATAAATTACAAATATGTACGCGAGTACTGTGCGGGGAAGGGCTGGCATCCAAGTCACCTCCTTAGAAGTGGGAGCTGAAATCGTGGGAGCCGATTAATCCCCAGGGACCCTGCAAGCTCCTCGTGGGCAGGGAATATGCCTACCAACTCTTCTGACCTGTGTTCTCCCAAACGTCTAGTTCAGTGCTCGGCCTGTAGCGAGCGCCTAACAAATAACCACTGATTTGTTAGCTGAGATGAGGATAAAGTGAGGAGAGTTGGGAACCCAGAAAAGGCCTTTATTATGGTATTTGTTAGGTGCTTATTATGTGCCATTCATTCAATCGTATTTATTGAGCGCTTACTGTGTGCAGACCAAGCAGCATGGCTCAGTGGAAAGAGCACGGGCTTGGGAGTCAGAGGTCATGGGTTTGAATCCTGGCTCCACCACTTGTCAGCTGTGTGACCTTGGGCAAGCCACTTAACTTCTCTGGGCATCAGTTACCTCATCTGTAAAATGGGGATTAAGACTGGGAGCCCCAGGTGGGACAACCTATCACCTTGTATCCCCCCCAGTGCTTAGAACAGTGCTTCGCACATAGTAAGCACTTAACAAATATTATCATGACACCTTACTAAGGACTGGGGCAGATACAAGCTAATCAGGTTGGACATAGTCCATGTCCCACATAAGATTCACAGCCTAAATCCTCATTTTACAGATGAGGTAACTGAGGCACAGAGGAGTGAAGTGACTTGCCCAAGGTCACACAGCAGATGTGTTGGAGGCAGAATTAGAACCCAAGTCCTTCTGACTCCCAGGCCAGGGCTCTATCCACTAGGCAGCTGAGTGGTCAAGGAGGATTAGGATTGAGATGGTTGGATTTTCCAAGGAGGAGGTCCTTGGTGATCTTGGAGAGGGGGGATGGTAGGGGCCAAAACCAGGCCAAAGAGGGTCAAGAAGGGAGCTGGAGTAGAGGAAGTGGAGGTCACAGATTTGGCTAGGCAGCTGTAGCGAGAGGGAGCAGTGAGACGGAGGATTTACTAAGTGCCTTTGAGACTTCTTGAGTGTGCTCGACTTGGGAGCTCACAGGTTTGGGAGTCACAGGTCGTGGGTTCTAATTCCAGCTCCACCACTTATCAGCTGTGTCACTTTAGGCAAGTCATTTAACTTCTCTGTGCCTCAGTACTTCATCTGTAAAATGGGGATTAAGACTGTGAGCCCCACTTGGAACAACCTGATCACCTTGTATCTATCCTAGCGTTTAGAACAGTGCTTGGCACATAGTAAGCGCTTAACAAATACTATTATTATTATTATTATTATTATTATTATCTCCCATCCTGGGCCCTGGGGACCAAGCAAGAAAGTCACTTGGACGTGTCCATCCACTCAGAAAGAGGTGGATTGTGGGAGCAGTTCATTCATTCATTTAATCGTATTTATTGAGTGCTTACCGGGTGCAGAGCACTGTACTAAGCACTTGGGAGTGTACAATATGACAGTAAACACACACATTCCCTGCCCACAACGAGCTTACAGCCTAGAGGGGGAGACAGATAACAAAATAAGTTATGGATATGGGCAAATATGAAACTTTGTGGCAAATATGCAGTCCCTCCCAACCTGCCACTGGTGTCCCCGACTGAGCCGATGGGATGAGAGGGTGAAGGGACTCCCTTGAAGCAGGTGGCAGCCCCAGGAGATGGGGAGGAGCAGAGGTGGGTCTGCTGGACCTTGAGGAGTCAGAGGGGTGCTAGAGGAGGGGCAGGTATGGCGATCAGACTGCTCTAAGCGGGCACGGAGGTACTTACTCTTCGTTGGCATTGTGGCAGTTGTTGACATTATATGTGGCCAGAGGCCAGGGGCTGCTAGGGAGGAAACAGAGCAGAGAACCAGTTGGGGCTTTATAAACCTCCCACTCCTTTGCTTTCCACCTCCTGTTTGCCACTTGGGAGCGGTTTAGCCCTGCCCCTTTCCTCCTGCCTGAGGGAGCCTCGTTGGAGTGCGGGGGCGGTGGGGTGGGGTGTAGAGAGAAGGACAGGGAGAGAAAGGGAGAGAATGAATGCAAGTTGGGGTGGGCATAAGTGAATGTGAATGAATGTGTGTAATAATAATAATGGCATTTATTGAGCGCTTACTACGTACAAAGCACTGTTCTAAGCACAGGGGAGGTTACAAAGTGGTCAGTTTTTCCCACGGGGGGCTCACAGTCTTCATCCTCATTTTACAGGTGAGGTAACTGAGGCCCAGAGAAGTGAAGTGACTTGCCCACCACTGATCAGTCACACCACTGATAAGTGGCGGAGCCGGGATTTCAACCCATGACCTTTGACTCCAAAGCCCGGGCTCTTTCAACTGAGCCACGCTGCTTCTTTAGGTGTAGGTGAATTTGAGTGGAAGTGTATTAGAGTGTGGGAGAGCATTTGTGCGTGAATTTGTGAGCATGTGAATGTGTTAGAGGGCAGGAATGTATGCGTATCCTGAGCACAGCTGTACGTGGTAGTGTGTATCAGTATAGGGAAGCAGCGTGGCTCAGTGGAAAGAGCCCGGGCTTTGGAGTCAGAGGTCATGGGTTCAAATCCCAGCTCCACCAATTGTCAGCTGTGTGACCTTGGGCAAGTCATTTAACTTCTCTGGGCCTCAGTTACCTCATCTGTAAAATGGGGATTAAGACTGTGAGCCCCCCTGGGGGACAACCTGATCACCTTGTGCTTTGCATATAGTAAGCGCTTAATAAATGCCATTATTATGATGATTATTATTCAATTCAATCGTATTTGAGTGCTTACTGTGTGCAAAGCACTGGACTAAGTGTATGAGCATCAATCAACCAATCACATGTGTGTATGAGTGTGTACCTGTGTGTGTGTGGTTATTTCAGTCCTCGAGGACCAGTGCCTGCCCAGTGTGATGGCCACATCTAGGTGGGGCCAGGGTCGGGGCTGGGAGGCTGGGCATTCGGGGGAGCGAGGGCCCAGGGGGCAAACTTGTGGGGTGATTCGCCCCCCAGCCAGTTCTGGTTGGCTCTGGAGTTGTAAAGCTGCAGTCCCGGGGGAGAAAAAGGAACTAAAACATACCTAGGGGACCCTCATAGTCCCTGACAAAAATAATTGGGGTATTTGTTAAGGGCTTACCATGTGCCAAGCACTGAGTTACAGTCCTTGTCCCACACGTGGTTTACAGTCTAAGCAGGAGGGAGGATAGGTATTTTAGCCCCGTTTTTCAGATGAGGGAACTGAGAGACAGCTGTCAAATGACTTGGCCAGGGTCACACAGCAGGCAAGAGCTGGAACCCGAACTCAGGATCCCTGACTCCCAGACCCATGCTCTTTCCACTTGGCCATGCTGCTTCCCTCTAGACTAGAGAAGCGGCGTGGCTCAGATTAGATCAGAACCCACATCCTCTGGCTCCCAAGCCCTGGCTCTTTCCACTAAGCCACACTGCTGCAAGGGTGGGAGATCTGAGGGGGTCACAGGGAGGGGGTGCAGAGGCCAGGAACCCGGAGGGGGAATTCAGGGACGAGGTGGGGAGTAGGGGGAATGGTGAGGGAAGGGACCTGGGCTCCCGGACCCCCCACAGCGAGCCTCTTACCTCCACTGGCCAACGGGCTGGTGGCCGCCATCTCGCCCGGGCTCTTCCCTCGGCTCTGCCCCGCGAAAATGCTCCAGGAAGGAATCCAGGCTCCGTGCCGGAGGAGGAAGAGGCAGGCACCTGGCCAGCCAGGCCCGGAGCCAGGCCCAGGAGGGTAAACCCCACCTGCCACCCAGGAAGGAGCAGATTCAGTGCGTGCCCACTTCCCCAAGAGGCCCCGGCGGTAGTCCTGGGCCAGCCCAGGATAGACCAGGGATGAGCCCAAGATGGGCCAGGGACGGGGAGCCAGGTGGCCTGGGACAGGCCATGGGTAGGCCAGAGATAAGCCCAGGGACAAGCTCAGGAGGGGCCAGAGAGAGGCCAGGGAGAACCCACACAATCCTTCCTGCCCCCAAGGCTGGAGGCCCCAGCATGGCCCTTTCCCCGGGCAGTGGAGGTGGGTTCAGGCAGCAAACAAGCAGATTAGAACCCAGGTGTCTGACTCTTAGGCCCAGGCTCTTTCTGCTAGGCCTTGTTGCCGACCTCCCCCCTTCCTCCCTACCTCCCCGCCCCCCACCCCCTGGACAAGCCAGCTAGGCTCTGGTGGTTTGCCCAGCTGGTACCTGGTTGGAGTCCTGGCAGAGTGGGGGTCTCGAGGGGACTCAGATGGGCCCCGCGGCTCAGCGACGATCACCTGCCGAAGGGCCGGCGATGAGTCCTGGCCCACAGAAGGGGTCCTGTGGAGACAGCTGGCCATCAGGGACCATAGGCCATCCATTCTGGGAGCCCCCTCCCTGGATGGACCGCTCAAGGGAAGGGCTCAGGCCCCAGCAGCGGGGCAGAGGGAGAGAGGGAAGTGGGCAGAGTTGGAGGGAGAGGGAGAGACGGAGGGAGAGAGGAAGGGAGGAAGAGAGGGAGAGTAAAGGGAGGGAGGAAGGAAGGGAGAAAGGAAAAGAGGGAGGAGGACTGGAAGGGAGAGAGGGAGGAAGGGAAGAAGGAAAGGAGGGAGAGGGAGGGAGTGATAGAGGAAGAGGAGGGAGGGAGGGAGGAGGGAAGAAGAGGGGAAGGAGGAAGAGAGGAAGGGAGGGGGAGAGAGGAAGAGAGGGGGAGAGAGGAAGGGAGAAAGGAATGGAAGGAGTGACAGAGGGAGGGAGGGAGGGAGGGAGAGCTGTTTCCCTCTCCAGTTTCCAATGGACCTCCCACTGCCCAACTCAACTCTGCAGCAGCTCCGAGCCAAAAAGCCAGGTAGGGTGGCTACCGGTTCCGCCCTGCCCTGCCCTGCCCTTCTGCTCTACATCCTCATCTACTCCTCTCCGTCCTCCATCCTCATTCTGTCCCCAGCCCTGCTCCATCCCGACCTGCCTACCTACCCACCCTGCTCTGCTCCCCTCCATCCTCACCCTCACCTTTCCCTCATTTCTGCCACACCCCTCCAGCCTTATCAACCCTTCCATCCCCGCTTCTGGGGCCCGGGATTTGGTTCCCTGGAGAAGTTGCTACAGGGAGAGGGTGAGACCATCCCAAGCAATTCATGCCAGGATTTGCTGCCATGGGTCGTTAGACACTTATGATGTGCCAGGCACTGTTCTGAGCACTGGGGTGGATACAAGCAAATCGGATTGGACACAGTCCCTGTCCCACATGGGCTCACAGACTTAATCCCCATTTTACAGATGAGGAAACTGAGGCCCAGAGAAGTGAAGTGACTTGCCCAAGATCACACAGCAGACAAGTGGAAGAGCCGGGATTAGAACCCAGGTCCTCTGACTCCCAGGCTCCTGCTCTTTCCACTAGGCCACGCCATTCCCCCTACTCTATTAACTGTTGGGGTTGCTACAAGGTAATCAAGTCCCTGGCCCCCCGCCTATAAAGGAGGGAGAGCAGATACTGGACCTCCATTTTACAGATGAGAAAACTGAGGCCCAGTTGGGGTTAAGTGACTTCCCCAAAGTCATACAGCAGACTAGAAGTGCAAGCAGGATTAGAACCCAAGTCCCCTCAGGCCCCAGCCCATGGTCTTTGCAAATGACCACTGCTCAGACAGCCTGAGGCTGGGGGTCGGGGTTAATGCAGTGGTCAGTGCAGGGGAGACTGGCATCGATCATCCCCTCGCTCTGTACCCCTGCTAACTGCCGCTTCAGCCCCTCAGCCTCACCTAAGCCCCCCATCTTCCTCTCCCTGTAGCACACATCAGCACATCTTAAAACGCTGTTGATTCTCCCCACGCAGAGTTTAATTTAGTGTCTGCCTCCCTGACTCCAATGTAGGCTCCTTGAGAGCGGGAATCAGATCTGGCACCGGCCTGGGAACCAGAAGGTCATGGGTTCTAATCCTGACTCCACCACTTGTCTGCTGTGTGACCTTGGGCAAGTCACTTCAATTCTCTGGGTCTCAGTTACCTCATCTGTCAAATAGGGATTGAGACTGCGAGCCCCACATGGGACAGGGACTGTGTCCAACCTGATTTGCTTGTATCCATCCACCCCAGCACTTAGTACAGTGCCTGGCACATAGTAAGTGCTGAGCATATACCATCATAATAATAATAATAATATCTACTAACCCTACTGTATTCTCCTAAGCACTGAGGACACAGTGCTTGGAAAAGAATAAGCGCTTAGTAAATATGGCTGATTGTTTGGTCGTGTGTTTGAGCAACAGCTGTATAGAATGGTCTGGGGTTGGAAATTTGTGGAGGTGTGTGATTGTGGCTGAGATCAGACTAGTGCATGAAATCCGATCCCCTCCACATCACTGTCTCTTTCTGTATCTGTATTGCTCAGTCAGTCAATCGTATTTTATCGAGCGCTTACTGCATTTAGAGCACTGTACTAAGCACTTGGGAGAGTATCCCAGCTCTGCCTCTTGTCCGCTGCATGACCTTGGGTAAGTCACTTCACTTCTCTGGATCTCAGTTACCTCATCTCCAAAATAGGGATCGAGACTGTAAGCCCCCCTAGGACAGGGACTGGGTCCAACCCAATTTGTAACAACCTCAGCGCTTAGTAAAGTGCCTGCCACAAAGTAAGAGCTTAACAAATACCACTACTATAATTACTACGCTATTCATTCATTCAGTCGTATTTATTGAGTGCTTACTGTGTGCAGAACACTGTACTAAGGACTTGGGAGAGTACAGTATAACAATAAACAGACACATTCCCTGCTCACAACAGTGTACGGTCTGGAGGGATCGTACTCTGGTCCCGGATGCTATTTTCGCTGCTCCCTCACGGTGTCACGATCGCCCTGAAGACTCTGTTCCGAGACAGCTAACGCATGTCTGATGGTTGTGTACGAGGCCAGCTCTCTTTCCGCTGTGAGCTCTCTCTGTCCACTGCTCTGCCTTATTTTGCTTCATCGTATCTTTAGAGTGGTTCCCTTTTAGTTTGCCTGGCCAGAGTGGTCAGTTGGTTCTCTCTCCCGATCCAGGGTGAGAGATCCCAACATAAGGCATGTTTAAAATGAGTGTTTTTCCGGCCACAGTTCTCCTTTTCTTTCTCCTCCTCTCCTTCTTCTTGAGCTTACTATGTGCCAGGCACTGTACTAAGCACTAGAGTAGACACAAGATAATTGGGTTGAACGCAGTCCCTGTCTCCCATGGGGCTCACACTCTTAATCCCCATTTTACAGATAAGGTAATTGAGGCCCAGCACAGTTAAGTGACTTGCCCAAGGTCACTCAGCAGACAAGTGGTGGAGCTGGGATTAGGACCCAGGTCCTTTGATTCCCAGGCTCGTGCTCTCTCCACTAGGCCATGCCACTTCTCAGGTTCTGGCAGAAGAACCCGATGGGCCCTGAACCCCTTCTGGGAGGATGTGAGGTCTCTGGTTAAATGTCTGGGTGCCAACCATGGAAACTGGGTTCCCGACTAGGCCAGCTTGCGTGGCAGGCTGTGGGCACCACAAAAATTCCTTCCGCTGATGGCTGACACTTCCGGATGGGCAGGAGTGCAGCCAATGTGCAAATGGTGTTGCATTTTAGTCAAGGGGAAAATAAAAATGGGCTCTCTCACCATGATCTGTGCCAACAGGGTTATATTGTACTCTTCCAAGCGCTTAGTACAGGGCTCCGCACACAGTAAGTGCTCAATAAATAAAACAATGAATGAATCAACAGGGACTCCTCTCCCTTGAAGCAATGGAGCTCGTGGGCGGGGAATGTGTCTGTTTATTGTTGTATCGTACTCTCCCAAGTCTTAGTACAGGGCTCTGCAAACAGTAAGTGCTCAATAAAGGCTACTGAATGAAAGACTACGGGGAAACTTCCCCGTAGACAGGGAGTCTGGGAAAATGAAGCAGGCCTAGTGTCAGGTTGGGAGAAATGACTCTCGGTATCCCAGCATCTCCGCGGCTGATTATTTGGCTCTAGTGAGGGATGACTGAGCAGCTCGCATTTGCTCCAAGACAGACCGCACAAAAACACTCCATCAGCTCTCCTCCTCCTATCCCCCCTCGCCCCTCTCCCACTACTACCTAGCCCGCACACTTGTCTCTTCTAACACCAACCTACTCACTGTGTCTTGATCTCATTTGTCTGGCCACTGACCCTTGACCCACGTCCTCCTCCCACTCCCTCAGTCTACACCAAACCACCACTCTCCCCACCTTCAGAACCCTCCTAAAATCACCTCTCCTCTAAGAAACCTTCTCTGATGAACCCCCTTGTTTCCCCACCCTATTTGCCCTCCCTCCCGTCCATCTATTACCCTCGAAATACTTTTGATACTCACTCCACCTGCCATGACCCCACAGCACGTATGCATGAATCCTTATACACTACCGCTCTCCTTATCCATAATTTATTTGATTGTCTATCTCCCCGACTAGGTTGCAAACTCCTTGAGGGCAGCGCACGTGTCTATCAACTCTGTTCTATTGTACTCTTTCGAGTGCTTACTCTGCTCTACACGCGGTAAGTGTTCAATAAATTCCGTTGACCAATTGATCGATCAGAGCAGTGCCAGGCATTCTGGATCCCCCTTCCGAACGCGGATAATAATAACTGTGGCGTTTGTTAAGTGCTTACTATGTGCCAGGCACCATACTGAGCACTGGAGTGGATACAGGCAAATCAGGTTCAACACAGTCCCTGTCCCCCCATGGAGCTCGCAGTCTTAATCCCCATTTGACAGATGAAGTAACTGAGGTGCAGAGAAGTGAAGTGACTTGTCCAAGGTCTCACAGCAGACAAGTGGCGGAGCCAGGATTAGAACGCGGGTCAGTGCTCTTATCCACTTGGCCACAATGCTTCCGAGGATGTCTGGCTATTTGCCCAGTGCAGCCGTGGGGATGGAGCGGGGTCAGAGAGGAGGAGGATCCGCATTACCTGCTTCCTGCTGCAGCTGTCGCCCCTACCCAGTGCCCTGGCGTGGCCGGGGAGCAGGCCTGGACGCTGACCTTCGCCATCTTCACGCTTTCCCCACAGCCAGCAGCTTTCCCATGGCAGCTGAATAATGATGATAATAATAAAAATAAATGGTATTTATCAAGCCCTCACTATGAGTCAAGCATTGTTCTAAGCACTGGGGTTACTACAATAATAATAATAATAATTATGGCACTTATTAAGTGCTTACTATGTGCAAAACACTGTTCTAAACGCTTGGGCGGTTACAAGGTGATCAGGTTGTCCCACGGGGGGCTCACAGTCTTCATCCCCATTTTACAGATGAGGTCACTGAGGCCCAGAGAAGTGAAGTGACTTGCCCAAAGTCACACAGCTGACAAGTGGTGGAGCTGGAATTTGAACCCATGACCTCTGACTCCAAAGCCTGGGCTCTTTCCACTGAGCCACGAAGCTAGTCAGGTTGGACACAGTCCCTGTCCCACATGGGCTCACAGTCCTAAACCCCATTTTGTACGTGAGGTCCCTGAGGCCTAAAGAAGTGAAGCGACTTGCCCAAGGTCACAGAACAGACAAGTGGCAGAGCCAGCATTAGAACTCAGGTCCTTCTGACTCCCAGGCCACGTTGCTTCTAATAATATAATAATAATAATAATAATAGCAGTATTTGTTAAGTGTTTATGCCAAGTACTACACTAAGCATGGGTAGTTACAAAGATAACCAGGTCAGACACAGCCTAAGGGAAGGCTTAGTCAGGGAAGGCCTCTTGGAGGAGATGTGCCTTCTAAAAGGCTTTGAAGGTGGAGAGAGTGATTTTCTGTTGGCTATGAATAGGGAGGATATTCCAGGCCAGAAGCAGGATATGGGCAAAAGGACAGCAGCGAATTGGAGACTGAGGTACGTTGAGTAGGTTGGCATTAGAGGAGCAAGTGTGTGGGCTGGGTTGTAGGAGCAGAGTAGTGAGGTGAGGTAGGAGGGGGCAAGATGATTGCTTTAAAGGGGATGGTTAAGAAGACTGAAATTGTGCTTCTCTAGCCTCACCTCCCTACTGACTTTTGTTTGCGTATTGTGTGTTAGGCCTTGTTTCTTGTTGCTGTTTTAGTGTTTTATTGTTTTTATGCTCCCGATGTCTGTCCCTGAATACTTATACTCAGGGATTGGGAGCCCCTTGGGGGGCAGGGACAATGTCTAATTCCAAAGCGTGGTTGTCCCTAACACTGTCACCGGGAGTGTCACCACTGGGATGGCCCAAGCACTGTCGCCGGAATGGCACCACTGACAGGGTCACCAGGACATCAGCATCAAGATGGTCCCTAACTGTCGCTGGGCATGTGACCACAGAGCTTGTCCCCAGAGTCAGTAGTCACATCCTGGGCTAACGCCGTCTCCCGGACCATGGCCACGAGGCCGGTCCCCGCAGCCTTGGTTGAGCCATCCTCAGACTCTGCCCTTGGCAGGTGGGTCTTTGGCTGCTTGGATGCCTGTAGGGTTTTCCTGTCCATGCTCAGGGCAGCTAGTCCAAGCTGAGGGGGTAGTTGGGAGAAAGAGGTGGGGGGCGATGGTTGGGGGAGTCTCTTTGGCCCCTGGCTCCGGGCCCCGGGGCCACTTGGCTGCAGGAAATACACAGATGATTCTCCCAGTCGGGGCAGGGGTGGGGTGGGGAGGAGAGGCCAGTTCAGGGCAAGGAGAGGTGGGGAAGGGCAGGCAAGGGTTGGGTGGGGAGGAGAGGTGAATTCAGGACAAGGGTGGGGCAAGAAGGAGAAGGGAAAATACAGGCAGTGGTGGGGATGGAAGGGATGGGGGAGATGAGGGCAGGGTGGGGTGGGGCGGGGCGGCCAGCAATGGGAGGCCGGGGGCTGTGTCTCTGTCGGGGAGCAGGGGGCAGAGTTTGCTCCTCTTGGCTTCATCCATCGCCCAGGTGCCCCCCGCCATCCATCCATCCATCCATCCATCTCTCTGTCTTCTCTCTCTGTCTCCCCCTCCCCTGCCCGGTTAGAAGGTCGGGCC
Organism: Tachyglossus aculeatus; assembly: GCF_015852505.1. Lineage (NCBI taxonomy): Eukaryota > Metazoa > Chordata > Mammalia > Monotremata > Tachyglossidae > Tachyglossus > Tachyglossus aculeatus. The sequence goes on from NC_052083.1 coordinate 26,328,429, forward strand.
CATCCCGGGGGTCCCGGGGTGGTTTGGCTGGGCCCCGTTGTCAGAGGGGCCCGGGAGCAGCATCGCTACTAGTCAGGCTAGAGAGATCTTACTGGGAGAAACGCTGGGAGAAGGAACATAGGAGGGAACTAGATAGGGACGTTGTCCGGCACAGCGTTTGCAATCTAATGAATTGGGGCTGGGGGATGGAGGCTGGGGACTGGGGACTGGGGGCAGGGGCTGGAGGTTGGAGGCTGGGGACTGGGGGCAGGGGCTGGAGGTTGGAGGCTGGGGACTGGGGGCAGGGGCTGGAGGTTGGAGGCTGGGGGCTGGGGACTGAGGCTGGGGGCTGGAAGTTGGAGGCTGGGGACTGGGCTGGGGGCTGGAGGTTGGAGGCTGGGGAATGGAAGTTGGAATCTGGGGGCTGGAGATTGGAGGCTGGGGACTGAGGCTGGGGGCTGGAGGCTGGGGACTGAGGCTGGGGGTTGGGGGCCGGGGAATGGAAGTTGGAATCTGGGGGCTGGAGATTGGAGGCTGGGGACTGAGGCTGGGGGCTGGAGGCTGGGGACTGAGGCTGGGGGTTGGGGGCCGGGGGTTGGAGTCTGGGGGCTGGAGTCTGGGGCTGGGGACTGAGGCTGGAGGTTGGGGGCTGGAGGCTGAGGCTGGGGACTGAGGCTGGGGCTGGGGACTGGAGCTGGAGGCCGGGGGTTGGAGGCTGGGGGTTGGGGGTTGGGGGCTGGGGGCTGCGAGTCAGGCCAGGTAAGCGGGTAGGGAAGCCAGGGTTCCCGGTGACGGCAGGAGGCTTGGCCACCCGCGGGGTGCCCTACCTGCCCGTGCAGACACACCGCCGCAGCAGCAGCAGCAGCAGGAGGAGGAGAGGGAAGAGGAGGAGGAGGAGGACAGACCTCCCCCACCTCCCCTGTCCCGCCCCCACTGCTAGATCCGTCCCCTCCCTGCCCTCCCAGCCTCTGCACACTTAGGCCCTTGTCTGTCCATGTGCAGCCCCAAACCACTCATGTTCACATCCCTCAGTTTATTTCTTTGTATCGATGCCTGTCTCCCCTCCTCCAGACTGTGACTTCCAAGGGGACAGGGAATGCCACTCTTTATTGTTATACTGTACTTTCCCAAGCGCTTAGTACAGTGCTCTGCACACTGTAAGCACTCAGTAAATATGACTGACTGAATGAATGATATAATAATAATAATGTTGGCATTTGTTAAGAGCTTACTATAATAATAATAATGTTGGTATTTGTTAAGAGCTTACTCTGCGCTGGGAAGGATACAAGGTGATCAGGTTGTCCCACGTGGGGCTCACAGTCTTAATCCCCATTTTACAGATGGGGCAACTGAGGCACAGAGAAGTTAAGTGGCTTCCCAAGGTCACACAGCTGCCAAGTGACTGAGTGGGGATTCGAACCCATGACCTCTGACTCCCAAGCCTGCGCTCTTTACACTGAGCCACACTGCTTCTCCATGTCCTGCCCCTGCCCCCACAGATGGCCACGCATCGGTCCCATCCCTGCCCTGCTCCCGGACCCTTCCCACTCCCTGCCCAGAGGTGGAAAGTTTCCCAGTCATTCACACTGATTTGGGGTTGAAGATAGATGTCCTTTTGGCTTCTTGACTGGCGTTTAATCAATCAGTCGCTCCATCAATAGTATTCCTAGATTGTGATTCCCCCTTAGAAAAATGGATCCGTGTCTAATTCCCACCTGTCTACTCTTTCCCAGCACTTAGTAATAATAATAATAATAATAACAATAATGTTGGTATTTATTAAGCGCTTATAGTCCTCTGCCCACACAGTAAGCACTTATTTACTATGTATGGAGTGCTTGCTTTTGGCAGAGTGTGGGAACAGATGATAGAGTTCATAAACACGATCCCTGCCCCGTAAGGAGATTACAGCCTAGTTGGGGAGACAGATGCTACATCAAATCAATCAATGGCATTTATTTATTGGAGAGAGAGAGATCACTGTTGCTAATCTCCTGAGCTTTGGGAGGTCGCGGGGAACTGTGGCAGGGGCAGGGCTGGCTCGGTTGGGAATTACCTTGAAGGGGGAGTTGGAGCTGCCAGGAATTAGGAACTCTAAGTGGTAGAGGGGCTGTGTTTCATTTGCTTAATAATAATAATAATAATTACGGTGGTATTTGTTAAATGCTTACTATGTGCCAAGCACTGTACTAATCGCTGGGGTAGATACAAGGTAGACAAGTTGTCCCACGCGGGGCTCACAGTCTTAATCCCCATGATACGGATGAAGTAACCGAGGCCCAGAGAAGTGAAGTGACTTGCCCAAGGTGACACAGCAGACAAGTGGCAGAGCCGGGATTAGAACCCGTGACCTTCTGACTTCAGGCCTGTGCTCTATCCACCATGCCATGCTGCTTTCCTAATCCCAGCAGCTTCAGCCAGGGTGGAATGGGGAGAGCAGGATGGTAGGCAAGGGGTGGGGGGGGGGGGGGGGACAAGGTGAGAACTCAGGATGATATTGACAGGGGCAGCGTCAGGTGGTCAGAGCTCTCTCTGCCAGGCTTCTACCCCAGGCCTGTCTCTGCTGGGAGCACTGGGTGGAAGGCCTGGGAAGCCCTCTGGAATCACAGAGAAGCTGGACATGGTCAAGGATTGTCTGCTCTGTCCTCGGGGGATAAGGGGATTAGCTTGTTCATGTGCAGGATCTCAGGGGGCTTAAAAAAGCTATGGCCCCCCCTCCCACCCACTGCTAACTCCAGCCAGCCTTCTCCAGGGGCTGGAACTGGAGCTGGGGCCGGGAGAGGTAATTATAATAACAATAATAATAATGTTGGTATTTGTTAAGTGCTTACTATGTGCCAAATACTGTTCTAAGCATTGGGGTAGATACAAGGTAGTCAGGTTGTCCCAGGTGAGGCTCATAGTCTTAACCCCCATTTTACAGATGAGGGAACTGAGGCCCAGAGAAGTGAAGTGACTTGCCCAAGGTCACACAGCTGACAAGTGGCAGAGCCGGGATTAGAACCCATGACCTCTGACTCCCAAGCCCGGGCTCTTTCCACTAAACCACGAAGGGGGAACAGGGCAAAGAGAAAGAGAGAGGAGTCATTATCATAATAATAATAGTGATACTCTGTAAAGTGCTTACTATGGACTCACAGTCCGGCTCAGTGGAAAGAGCCCGGGGTTGGAAGTCAGAGGGTGTGGGTTCTAATCCTGGGTCTGCCTCTTGTCTGCTGGGTGATCTTGGGCAAGCCACTTCACTTCTCTGTGCCTCAGTTACCTTATCTGGAAAATGGGGATGAAGATGGGGAGCCCCACGTGGGACAACCTGATGACCTCTTATCTACCCCAGCGCTTAGCACAGTGTTTGGTGCATAGTAAGTGCTTAACAAATACCATAATTATTATGTGCCAAGCACTGTGCTAAGCACCGGGGTAGATACAAAGTCATCAGGTTGGACACAATCCCTGCCCCACATGGGGTTCACACTCTTAATCCCCATTTTACAGATGAGATAACTGAGGCACAGAGAAGTCACAGGACTCACCTGCTGTTGCCTTGAATAATAACTTCCCTGACTAAGCCATTATTTTCTCTTCTCCCACTCCCCCTCTGCATCACCCTTGCACTTTGATTTTCACCCTTTATTCACCCCAACCTCAGTACCACAGCACTTATGTACATATCCATAATCCTCCTCTAATAATAATAGTATTTGTTAAATGCTAACATTGTTCTAAGCGCTGGGGTAGATACAAGGTAATCAGGTTGTTCCACATGAGGCTCACAGTTTTAATCCCCATTTTACAGATGAGGTAACTGAGGCACAGAGAAGTTAAGTGGCATGCCCAAAGTCATTCAGCAGACAAGTGGCGGAGCAGGGATTAGAATCCATGTTCTCTGACTCCCAAGCCCGGGCTCTTTCCACTAAGCCACGCTGCTTTTCTACATTGTAAGATCCTTATGGGCAGGGAACATATCTACCCAGCTGTTATATTGTACTCTCCAAAGCATTCAGTATAGTGCTGTGCAAACCGTAAGCACTCAGTAAATACCACTGATCGATCCATGCGATATATTCATTACCCAGTGAAAAGATAGGGTCACAAACAACAAAGTCCTGAAATGTACTGAATTCCACCAGGATCAAAGCAATACTCATAATGTCATACCTGCATTAGTCCCAAAGTGTGTTAAATTAATTTTAAAAAATCACAAAGTAAACCAGAGTGTAGTGTGTTCTCTCTCCTACTAAGACTGTGAGCCCCTTGTGGGACAGGCTGCGTCCAAGATAATTCACTTTTATCTATCCCAGCTCTTAGAATAGTGTTTGACACATAGAACTATTAGAACAATTGCAGATGGAGTTTGGGGCATTCTGGAAGAGATGTGTCCTTGGAGTTGCTATGGATCAGAGCTTACCGCTTAGTACAGTGCTCTGCACACAGTAAGCGCTCAATATATACGAGTCAATGAATGAATTGGAGACAACATGACAGAGTAAAACAAGACAAGCGCTTAACAAATACAAGTACCATAAAAAAAGATTTTAAAAAAACTTGTGGAGAGAACAATTATCAGCAGGATACTTAAAGATGGTCGGTCACCTTAGTGCCTTAAATTCCCTCTGATTTATTTACTATTTTTAACCCCGCATCATCAGGCACAACACTGTTTAGGTTTACCATTGTTTACCATTCAACCTCGTTTCACTGACGTTAATTACTTATTGATGCATAGGCCTTCTGAGGTGCAGGACTTTTGACTTCCTCAGACCATCAGTCCGTAATGCTTTCCTGATTCCGAGAAGTAGTAGTAATGGCGTTTATCTCTTCATTTATTTAGGAACGGCTTACCTGATGCAATACACTCTACTAAGTGTTTTGGAAGACCAACAGAAGCCCTGCCCGCATGAAGCTTACACTCTTGGGTCATAATCCTCTGAATATCCTGCCCCCACCCAAGACTGCCCGGGATCCAGTTCCAAATCCTCCTGTGTATGTGAGAAATTCTTCACAACTAGATGGTGTATAACTTGACAGAGTGAGACTAAACACCTTGTGGATAATGTGTATCGGGTGACCGTACTTCTATGCTGTAAAACAAAGTTTGGCCCTCTTTTGGAAAGGGCCAATCCTATTTTTGTCAAGAAGTCAAGCGGTGCTGCCAAAACAAACAAAAAAATGAAATTAGTATGCTTGGCTTCCCCAACCTATGCTTGAATGAGAAGGGGACTCAGGCAGGTACAAATCTACAGATTCACTTACCCCTTCCGGTCCAGAGCCTGGGCCCCACTAATGTAGAAGCAAGAAGCCACAAATTTAGTTGGGCTAATTTTCACCAGTGCACGGCGCAGGCAGCCTTCCTGCAATGACATCAGTCGATCGGGCAATCAATCGCGACCTCATCAATGCCTCTTGTAAAAGACATCAGCAGTGCCCTCCCGGTTTGAAACAGTAAGTGTCACAATACAAAAATACTGAAACCCAGATTTCCAATACTGTTTCTTCCACTTCCCTTTTGTTAGCTGGAGACACTGGAGTGGATAAGGAAGCGGGCCCTGATGCAGGACACTAGGAGCAGACAAGGGAACGTCTGGGAAGAACAGCAAGGAACAAGTGGCAGGTGAGAAGAGAATGGGTGTTGGTGATGGGGCCGCAGAATTTTCCCAAGTCACTTCTCTGTGCCCCAGTTCCCTCATCTGTAAAATGAGGAGTAAGACTGTGAGCCCCATGTGGGACAGAAACTGCAGCCAACCTCATTTCCTTGTGCGCCCCCCGCCCCCAGTCCTTAATGCAATGCCTGGCACATAGTAAGCCCTCAATGAAAACTACCATTATTCTTCTTATCATCATTATTATTATTATTTGTTTAAGGGTTGTATGTGCCCAAGTTGGTTGGATACAAGATAGTCCTGTCGGACACAGTCCCCATCCCGCATGGGGCTCACAGTCTAAGTAGGAGGGAGGTATTGAAATCCCCATTTTACAAATGAAAAAACTAAGGCACAGAGAAGCTAAGGGACTTACCTAAGGTCACGCAGCAGACAAATGGTGGAGCTGGGATTAGAACCCAAGTCCTTCTGACTCCCAGGCTCAGGCTCTTTCCACGAGGCCACATTCCCAATCTGTCAGCCGTGACTTGTTTGAGAGGTCACCTACAATTTGGACCAATGCCCGGGAAGGCTATAGGGAGGTGAGCCAGCATCACTGGATCAGAGTCGGGTTTCTTCCGAGGCTCTTTTGGCAAAGAACAGTGCTTTGTACATAGCGCATAACAAATACCATCATTATTATTATTCTTAAGGGTAGTTCAGCCCCTGGGCGGCAGCCCCTTACCTTCTTCTTATTGTACTTCAATACATTGTAGAACAACGGTTCTGCCCCGCCAGCCCGGGTGTGAATGACCATTGCAGGGACGAAGAGATCTTGTCCCCTCGAGGTCCTGCTTCCGGCCAACACGAAGTCCCCAACCTGTTTGTGACAACATGATCATAAGCAGCTCACGCTCCCCGGGCATGGGTGCCCCAAAGGGTAGGGCCAGGGTTCAGAAGGCCACCGTTGCCCTCTCCCTGCTTCCGAAGCAATCCCTTTTGGGGTGGGTGAGGGAGGGTGACCCTCTGTCCATTTCCCAGTCCTCATTTTCCCAGAGCAGCAACTGGGCAGAGGTGGGATTGTTCCGGCCCCGGGCCCCAGACATCCCGCCAGATCCGGACCAAGTTAGGCAGGGACACCCCAGCAGGGGATTGATACCTATCACTTTTGCCCTCACATCCACCCCAGGCTGATGGCTGATTCCAGCTTTGGGGCCCCAGCTGGGTCAATTAATAATAATAATGATGGTACTTCTTAAGCTCTTACTATGTGCCAAGCACCGTTCTAAGTGCTGGGGTGGATCCAAGGTAATTAGGTTGTCCCACTTGGGGCTCACAGTCTTCATCCCCATTTTACAGATGAGGGAACTGAGGCACAGAGATGCAGAATGACTTGCCCAAAGTCACACAGCTGACAAGTGGCGGGGCTGGGATTACAACCCATGATCTCTGACTCCCAAGCCCGTGCTCTTTCCTCTAAGCAACGCTGCTTCTCGTTCTGCCCTCCGCTGTGTCCAGTGAGAAGCTGGGTCCCAGCCCCCACATCCCCAGAGTGGCCAGAACCCCAGAGAAGACTCCTGGAAGTCAAGCGAGCCACGGGGGGTCCCAAGGTCAGGACCCCAAGAGCATGGCAGTGTAGTATCACAGGAGTGGAGGAGCACAGTGCTGGGAAGAGAAGCAGCATGGCAGAGTGGATAGAGCACGGGCCTGGGAGTCAGAAGGTCATGGGTTCTAATCCTGGCTCCACCACTTGTCTGCTGTTTGGCCTTGGGCCAATCGCTTCACTTCTCTGGGCCTCAGTTACCTTATCTAATAATAACTATAGTGCTTGTTAAGTGTTTACTATGGGTCAAGAACTGTTCAAAGTGCCAGGGTAGCTACAGGCTAATCAGTTTGGACACAGTCCCTGCCCTTCATTGGGCTCCCGGTCTTAATCCCCATTTTCCAGATGAGGTAACTGAGGCCCCAAGAAGTGCAGTGACTTGCCCAAGGTCACACAGCAGACGTGTGACGGAGCTGGGATTAGAACCCAGGTCCTGCTTTGAAATGGAGATTGAGACCGTGACCCCCTTGTGGGACAGGGACTGTGTCCACCCTGATTGATTCGTATCTACCCCAGCGCTTAGAACAGTGCTTGGCACATAGTAAGCGCTTAACCCTCCCTGGCCTAGACAGAGGGTCTGGACCAACCTGGAGTGGAGGACAGGGTATGGCTCCCCCAACAGGAGTGAGGTCTGCAGTCGGGACGACTTCAGTCTCTGTGCCGGAAATTCACCAGGGCCTGGGTGTCACTCAGGCGCCGGATCACAGTGCCTGCAGAGGAACAGCGCTCAATGCCAGCCCTCTGGCTTCCCCCGCGTCCAGGCCACTGGCCTGGCCTCCGCTGGCTCCTCCGTTCCAGGGGGATCATCTCCCCTGTATCCCCTTCCCCCCGAACCTGTCCATCAGCCCTGCCGATCCGATCAAGGCTGCAGGCTCAGTTACTGAGCCTTCATTCATTCAGTCATATTTACTGAGCGCTTACTGTGTGCAGAGCACTATACTAAGCGCTTGGGAGAGTACGATATAACAAGCAGACACATTCCCTGCCCACAACGAGCTTACAGTTTGGGAACTAGAAGCGAATGGCCCCTCTCCACAGAGATCGATCCAGTGGGAAGAGCCTGGGCCTGGGAGTCAGAAGACCGGGTATCTAATCTCGGCTCTACCATGGGTCTGTTGGGTGACTTTGGGCAAGTCATTTCACTTCTCTGGGCTTCAGTTTCCTCATCTGTATAATGGGGATTAAGTACTTGTTCACCCTCCTACTTAGATTGAGTCCAGTGAAGGACAGGGACGGTATCTGATCTGATTATCTCATATCTACCCCAGTAATTAGTACAGTACTTGGTACATAGTAAGCACTAAACAAATCCACTATCATTATTAATAATAATAATAATAATAATGGCATTTGTTAAGCACTTACTATGTGCTAAGCACTGGCAAAATACAAGGTAATCAGGTTGTCCCACATGGGGCTAACAGTCTTAATCCCCATTTTACAGATGAAGTAATTGAAGCACAGAGAAGTTAAATGACTTGCCCAAAGTCACACAGCAGACAAGTGGCGGAGCCAGGATTAGAACTCCTCTGACTCCTAAACCTGTGCTCTTTCCACGGAGCCATGCTGCTTCTCTTATTATTATTATTATTACTACTGTTAACAAGGGGAAAATCCCTTCCTTTCCCATCTCCATTCCTCTCATACCTCTCCCTCTGCCCATCCCATTCCCCTTGCTTTTCCATTTCCACCACTTTCCTCCCAATTCCTCCTCTTTCCCCATTCAGTCCATAATATTTACTGAGCACTTACTGTGTGCAGAGAACTGTAGTAAGCCCTTGGGGGAATATACAGAGACCCAACCCCTGAACTCAAGGATTTTATAATCCAGTTTCTCTCTCTCTGTGCCTCTTTCCTTTTCATACCCCCTCTCCTTTCTGCCCAGATTACAGGGTTGCAGTGGCAGCCCTGAGGCCAGCCTTCAGGGGAATGGGGAATGGTAGTAATAATAGTATTTGTTAAGTGTTTACTATGTACCAGGCTCTGTACTAAGCACTGGGGTGGATACAAGCAAATCGGGTTGGACAAAGTTCCTGTCCCACGTGGGGCTCACAGTCTCAATCCCCATTTTACAAATGAGGGAACTGAGGCCCAAAGAAGTGACGTGACTTGCCCAAGGTCTCCCAGCAGACAAGGGGCAGAGCGAGGATTAGAACCCAGGTCCTTCTGACTCCCAGGCCCCTGCTCTATCCACTAGCCCATGCTGCCTCTCAATAGCGGACTGATGTTAAAACAGGCACCCATCCCACCTACTCCAGAACAGTCTGATCAGCTTTTCATGTGCTTGCCTGCTGTGTGACCCTGGCCAAGTCACTTAACTTCTCTGGGCCTCAGTTTCCTCATCTGTAAAATGGGGATTCAATACCTGTTCTCACTCCCCCTTGGACTGTGAACCCTGTGTGGGACAGAGACCTGGTATCTACCCCAGCCCTCAGTCCAGTGCTTGGCACGTAGTAACTTGTCACTTAACAAATACCCAGGAATTATTATTATTATTATAGTTATTATTATTATTCTTGATTATAGGGCCCCATTTACACCAGTTCCTGAGGGGGTGGAATTTTGCCCGGCCCTCACCTGGAAAATAAAAGCCACTGGCCTCCGACCGGGCGATCACCCTCTGGCCTCTGAGGGTGTCCGCCTTCCTTGCCGAGCGCTCTTTTCTGGTCTGGCTGGGTGTTTCTGGGATGGAATAGGGCCGGGAGGAGATGGGTCAGGGAAGGGGGAGCCTGGCCCACTGACCGCACGGAGTAGCCCCTCTGGGGGGTGGCTACTGGGTGGTGCAGGGGCAGAAAGAGGCCAACAGTCCTGCAGCTCAATGGCGAGAATACAGGGAGCCCAGGAAGTGCCCACCGTAAAGGGCAAAGGCCACCTCGACCTGAGTCCCTCCTGTCCTCACTCTCCGGGATTGTGGGCTCTAGACTGTGAGCCTACACAGTAAGCTCTCAATAATAATAATAATAATAATGGTATTTGTTAGGCGCTTACTATGTGCAAAGCACTGTTCTAAGTGCTGGGGAGGTTACAAGGTCATCAGGTTGTCCCACATAGGGCTCACAGTCTTAATCCCCATTTTACAGATGAAGGAACTGAGGCCCAGAGAAGTTAGGTGACTTGCCCAAAGTCACACAACTGACAAGTGGCAGAACCAGGATTAGAACCCATGACCTCTGACTCCAAAGCCCGGGGTCTTTCCACTGAGCCACACTGCTTCTCTATAGAGCACTGTACTAAGTGCTTGGGAGAGTACAACATAACAACAGACACATTCCCTGCCCTCAACGAGCTTACAGTCTACTTACCCCGTGCCAAGCATGGTAGTAAGTGCCGCAGTTGGCACAATATGATCACATCAGAACACAGTCCCTGTCCCAGGTGGGGCTCACAGATTAGGTAGGAGGGAGAACAGGTATTCAATCCCCATTTTACAGATGAGGAAACTGAGGCACTGAGATGTTATCTTGTATCTCCCTCAGCATTTAGTACAGGGCTCGGCGCATAGTAAATGCTTAACAAATGTAATAATAATTAGCATTATTACTATTGTTATCATTATGTTAAGTGGCTAGTCCAACGTTACACAGCAGGCGAGTGGTGGAACAGAGATTAGAACTGAGGTTCTCTGACCCCCAGGCCTGCTCTTTCTAGTAGGCCACACTGCTAACTAAAGTAGCAATAGCATTGCCCATTCAGCCATGTGGTGATGAAAACACTCAGCATGTCATCACTATCATAATAATAATAATAAAGTATCTACTAACGGTATTGGTTAAACACTGGGGAATATTAGTAATCTGTCAATCCATAGTATATATGGAGCACTTTCTGTGTCCAAAGCATTATACTAAGTGCTTGGGAGAGTACACTACAGTAAAGTTGGTAATAATAATAATAATGGCATTTATTAAGTGCTTACTATGTGCAAAGCACTGTTTTCAATGCTGGGGAGGTTACAAGGTGATCAGGTTGTCCCACAGAGGGCTCACACTTTTAATCCCCATTTCACAGATGAGGTAACTGAGGTCCTGAGAAGTGAAGTGACTTGCCCAAAGTCACACAGCTGACAATTGGCGTAACTGGGATTTGAACCTGTGCCCTCTGACTCCAAAGCCCATGCTCTTTCCCTATCCTTATTGAGCTGTGAATCCCATGGGGGACAGGAACTGTGTCCAGTGTGGTCAACTTGTTTCTACCCCAGTGCTTCGACCAGTGCTTGACACAGAGTAAGTCCTCAACAAATCCCAGGATAATTAAGGAATTAAGGACGGGGAGACTGACAGTAAAATCAATTCCAACAGCTGTCCGACAGTCAATGCTGCCCACTGGTGCCCCAGCTTGAGAGACAACAGATGACAAGAAGCCTCTTCTCTCACATCCATCCTTCTGAGAGGGGTCCAACCTCACAGCCCTCATGTCCTGAGACCAGGGCCCCCGTGGAGAGGATCAGGCAGCTAGGCAGGACACTTTTTCATTCATTCATTCATTCATTCATCCGGTCGTATTTATTAAGCTCTGACGGTGTGCAGAGTACTGTACTAAGCGTTTGGGAAAGTACAATCCAACAATAAACAGTGACATTCCCTGCCCATGACAAGCTTACAGTCTAGAGCCGAGGAGGCAGACATCAATGCAAATAAATAAAATTACAGATATATACATAAATTTGCTGGAGGAGCGAAGTATGAGAGTGAGGTAGCAGGGGGCAAGTGATGGAGCGTTCCAAAGCCAAGGTGAGGAGTTTTTGTTTGCCACTTCCGAAGATTCTGTCCCTGCCTGGCTCTGGCTTATGGTTGCCTGGGAGATTGGGCCCAGGCTGGGGACAGCGGGGCCTGGAGAGGTGAGGCCTTGAGATCATTTGTCCCCAGTGAGGAGGAGGAGGAGGCAGAGCTGAGCTGGAGCCATGCTTGGACTCGGCTTAATTGGCTCCTCTCTGCAGGGGGTGGGGAGGGGCTGCTTCAACATGCCCGGCTGCCCAGCCGGTGGTGGTCTCCCCAGGGAAGGCTCCACATGGGGTGAGCCTAAAATTTCTGCCCAAGCAGGCCTGTCCCCTACAAAAAGACCCCTTCGGGGACCCTCAGATAGGGAGAGGACAACGATGACCCTCCTGGATACCAAACACCTACAAAAACACCACAGTGGACTAATAGTAATAATAATAATTATGGCATTTGTTAAACACTCAGTATGTACCAGCCTTTGCTCCAGGGCCCTGTGACCCCCATCCGGCCCCCTCTGGACCCGGGCGCCACTTCTGAGCCGCAGAATTCAGCGACTAGGGAAGAGGAGTGAGGAGGACGTGCAAAATCCTGCTGGGCCTGGGAGTCAGAAGGACCTGGGTTCTAATCCCATCTCCGCCACTTGTCTGCTGTGTGATTTTGGGTGAGCCACTCTGTGCCTCAGTGACCTCTTCTGTAAAATGGGAATTAAGACTGTGAGCCCCACATCGGACAGGGATTGTGTCCCACTCAATTTGTTTGTATCCCCCCCCCAGTGCTTAGTACAGTGCCTGGCACATAGTAAGCACTTAACAAATGCCACAATTATTATTATCCACCCCAAGGCTCAGAACAGCATGGCTTAATGGAAAGAGCTCGGGCTTGGGAGTCAGAGGACAGGGGTTCTAATCCTGTTTCCGCCACTTGTCTGCTGTGTGACCTTGGGCAAGCCACTTCACTTCTCTGTGCCTCAGTTACCTCGTTTGTAAAATGAGGATTATTTGAGCTCCACATGGGACAACCTGATGACCCTATATCTACCCCAGTGCTAGAACAGTGCTTGGCATGTACTAAGCACCTAACAAGTACCATGATTATTATTAACAGTGCCTGGCATATACTAAGCACTGAAGAAATGCCATTAAAAAAACCTGGGCTATCCTGGTTAAAACCAGACCAATGGCCCCCCTAATAATAATAATGATAATAACAATAATCGTCTCTGCCCTGCGGAGGGGACAGTGCAAGAGGGTCATTCATTCATTCATTCTTGCAATTGTATTTATTGAGCACTTACTGTGTGCAGAGCACTGTACTAAGTGCTTGGAAAGTATAATTTGGCAACCAATAGAGACGATCCTTGCCCACAACAGGCTCACAGTCTAGAAGGGTGGCAACCAAGGAGGCAAGTAGGAAAGCTGACAGGGCCAGGGAGAGGGGAACCTCATTATATTGTAGTCTCCCGAGTGCTTAGTACAGTGCTCTGCACACAGTACGTGCTCAATCAGTACGGTTGATGGATTGATTTAACTGATTGAGGGGAAGCCCAGTTTTCAAGAGAGGCCCTTGAATTGTGTGTGGGGCTCAGCGATCCCGCTGTCCCTGGATTGAGTGACATGTCTGCGTTTCCACATCTCCTCCCCCGCCCATCACGGTGGGTCTCAGGCAGTTGGTTGTCTGGTTGTCGGCTTCAAGGGGGCAGATTAGCCTGCCCCCGGGTTGGCTCTGATTACCTTCCTAAAGCAGGTTAACTCAGGATAAATGATTGCACAATGTTAATCTCATTAAGGCCCGGATTGTCCTCCTTGGGCTGATAGAGGGACTGAGCACAGCTGAACCAAAAACCACTACCACCATGAACGAATTTCTGGTGGGGGCAGGAGAACCTTCCAGAACTTTTAAAGCTATAGCTCTCCTCCCCTTCAAAGCCTTCCTAAACCCCCACTGGTCTAGGAGTCTCTACTGCTTCATTACTATTTAATTTCTGCTGCCACTTTTTGTATGCTCTCTCAGCTGAGGGTGGCTGAGAAAGTCAGAAGGACCTGGGTTCTAATCCTGACTCCACCACACGTCTGCTGTGTGACCTTGGGCAAGTCACTTCACTTCTCTGGGCCTCGGTTACCTCATCTTTAAAATGGGGATAAGAGCGGGAGCCCTAAGTGGGACGGAGACTATGTCCCACCAGATTTGCTTGTATCTAGTACAGTGCTTAGTACAGTTTCTGGCACCCAGTAAGCACTGAACAAATACCATTATTATTATTAATTTATTTATTTATATTAATGCCTGTCTCCTCCTCTAGACTATAAACTGGTTGTGGGTAGGGAATGTGCCTGTTTATTATTATAGTGTACTCTCCCAAGCACTTAGTACAGTGCTCTGCACACAGTGAGCTCTCAGTAAATACAAACGAATGAATGACCTGGCAGGGGGCCAAGGGGCAAGGCCTTGGCCTCCAACCCCCCTCACCTGTCCCAGATTTTGGTCTTCCAGCTGGTCCTTCCTGGCAGCTTCCTGGAGGTCCAGGGCCTGCTCAAGGTACCCAGCCCCGGCTTCAATCTCATCCTCCAGGAGGGTCACGTCTTCATGGGGAAGGGAACAGTTGAGCCGCTCTAGGGCTTCCAGGAAGGCCTCCCGATTCTCCAGGTAGGCCACCATTCCTTCGGCATCAAACCTGGGCAGTACGAAAAGCCCCTGTGTCTGTCTCTGAGAGGATACCCTGGGGGAACCTCGGTGCCATTTCTTGCCAGGGGGGCCCCCTCACCTCACTCTCTAAGCCTTCCTTTTCCTCTGCTCCTCCTCCGCTCCCCATCGCCCCAACTCCCTCCCTCTGCTCTATCCCCTTCCTAACCCCACAGCACTTGTGTATATATGTACATATTTATTATTCTATTTTTTATTAATTATATTTATTTATATTGATGCTTGTTTACTTGCTTTGATGTCTGTCTCCCCGCCTTCTAGACTGTGAGCCCGTTGTTGGGTAGGGATTGCCTCTATTTGTTGCTGAATTGTACTTTCCAAGCGCTTAGTACAGTGCTCTGCACACAGTAAGCGCTCAATTAATATGATTGAATAAATGAATGAAGTGTCCCACAGCACCAAATCACTCGCAGTCACGAGTTCTAGTCCTGACTCCACTACCTACCTGCTGGGTGACAAGTGGTGGGGCTGGGATTAGAACCCATGACCTTCTGACTCCTAGGCCTGTGCTTTGTCCGCTACCCCATGCTGCTTCTCGTAATTATGGTATTTGTTAAGCGCTTACTGTGTGCCTCACTTTGTTGAGCTGCTCAGTGACTCACTCAGAGAGCTCATAGAGCCCACTGGGGAAACATCACCAGGGATAGAGAAATAAATCAAATCAATTAATCGATTGTACTCACAGCACTGAACCAAAGGCTTGGGAAAGTACAATATAATAGAGTTGATAGATGTAATCCCTGCCCAAGAGGAATTTACAGTCTACAGGGGGAGACAGACATTAAAATAAATTTCAGATGGGGGAAATAAGAATATACATATGGACACAAGTGCTGTGGGGCTGGGGTGAGTGTCAAAGTGCTTAAGCGGTAATCAGTCATTCTATTGCGTGCTTTCTGTGTGCAGAACACTGTACTAAAGGCTGGGGAGAATATGATACAACAGTGAACAGATACATTCCCTCCCTGCAATGAGCTTACAGTCTAGAAGGGACAGACATTAATATAACTCAGCCAAGTGCATAGGCAACACAGAGTTGGACTGTTAAGAGAATTGAGAGTTTAGCCAGGCAAGACCTCATGGAGAAGAGGTGAATTTAGGTGGGGAGAGCCCAGGATGGAGGCAAAAGAGGCCAGGACAACTCATCTGTCCCTCTCCTCTTGAGACAGTGCCTTCCAGACAATCAGATTGAGGTGCCTATTAGAATTAAAAATCAAATTAATCCCAATACAGTTCCTGCTCCCAGGGTATGGCGTAGTGGATAGAGCATTGGCCTGGGAGTCAGAAGGTTCTGACTTTCAATTCCTGCTCTGCCGCTTTCTGCTGTGTTACCTTGGGCAAATCACTTCTCTGTGCCTCAGTTACCTCATCTGGAAAATGGGGATTGAGACTCTGAGCCCCATATCAGCGCTTAGAACAGTGCCCAGCACTTAGAACAGTGCTTTGCACATAGTAAGTGCTCAATAAATGCCATTATTATTATTATATTGGACAGGGACTGGGTCCAACCTGAGTTGCCTGTGTCCACCTCGGGGCTTAGTACAGTATCTTCATTCATTCATTCAATCGTATTTATTGAGTGCTTACTGTGTGCAGAGCACTGTACTAAGCGCTTGGGAAGTACAAGTTGGCAACATATAGAGACGGTCCCTACCCAACAGCGGGCTCACAGTCTAGAAGGGGGAGACAGACAACAAAACAAAACTTATTAACAAAATAAAATAAGTAGAATAAATATGTACAAGTAAAATAAATAAATAGAGTAATAAATATGTATATACATATATGCAGGTGCTGTGGGGAGGGGAAGGAGGTAAAGCAGGGGGGATGAGGAGGGGGAGAGGAAGGAGGGGGCTGTACCACATAATAAGGGCTTGACTAATACAACAATTATTCTTATTCTTATTTTTAATTGGACATGTATTCCGCTACCCAGGAAGCCAGCAGGATGCAGCTAGATCCTCAGCACTTGCCTGGAAAATTATCCAGGCTCCTCCACAGTCCAGAGATTTGTTCCCAGTCTCCAGGGAGATCCAGGATTTCCCACACTCCATGGGGGTCCGGAGCCTCTGGCCTCCAGCCTCTGGGAGGGCCTGTGCCTTTCTCTTTCCTCATCTGTACAGGGAGAGTAAATACATATTCTCACACTTACCTAGACTGTGGGCCAAATGAGGGTCAGGGATCATGTGTATGTGGTATTGACCCCAACTCTTAGCACAGTGCTTGGCACATAGTAAGCTCTTTAGACTGTGAGCCCGTTGTTGGGTAGGGACTGTCTCTATGTTGCCGTTTTGTACTTCCCAAGTGCTTAGTACTGTGCCCTGCACACAGTAAGCGCTCAATAAATACAACTGAATAAAGGTCCTTCTGACTCCCAAGCCCATGCTCTATCCACTAAGGCACGCCGCTTCTCTCTTTACAGATGAGGAAACTGAGGCTCTGAGAAGCAAAGTGACTTTCCCAAGTCCCTGCCACAGCAAGAGGCAGAATTGGGACTAGAACCCTGGTCTCCTGACTCCCAGCCCTGCGGTCTTCGCATTAGGCCGGCGCCTTTGGTCTGTGATCTCCGAGGCCCAGAGAAGTGAAGTGACTCACCCAAGTCCACACAGCAGACAGGTGGTGGAGCCAGGATTAGAACCCAGGTCCTTAGAAAAGTTAGGAATGAAAGGTCAAGAGAATTTACTTTCGGGTCTTTCCAGGACTCCTCCAGGACCTCCACTGAGCAGGAAGGGTCACCCACGGGCCCGGCCTCCAACGACCAGATCCAGGCAATGGCCGAGCCGACAGACACTTCATCCACGGGGACTGCGGCCTCCTGCCACTTGGCCATGTCTTTTCCAGCCCTGAGAGGGATGGGAAGAGAGCAACGGACAGTGCGGTGAGCTGGCTCTCTGATGGTGCAGTAATCATGGTATTTGTTCATTCATTCATTCATTCATTCAATTCATTCAAATAAATGTATTTATTGATCGCTTACTGTGTGCAAAGCACTGTACTAAGTGCTTGGGAAAGTATGATACGAAAGTAAACAGTGACATTCCCTGCTCACAATGAGCTCACAGTCTAGAGTGGGGGAGACAGACATCAGTACAAGTAAATAAAATTACAGAAATGTACATCATAATCATCATCATCAATCGTATTTATTGAGCGCTTACCGTGTGCAGAGCACTGTACTAAACGCTTGGGAAGTACAAGTTGGCAACATATAGAGACAGTCCCTACCCAACAGTGGGCTCACAGTCTAAAAGGGGGAGACACAGAACAAAACCAAACATACTAACAAAATAAAATAAATAGAATAGATATGTACAAGTAAAATAAATAAAGAGTAATAAATATGTACAAACATATATACATATATACGGGTGCTGTGGGGAAGGGAAGGAGGTAAGATGGGGGGATGGAGAGGGGGACGAGAGGGAGAGGAAGGAAGGGGCTCAGTCTGGGAAGGCCTCCTGGAGTAGGTGAGCTCTCAGTAGGGCCTTGAAGGGAGGAAGAGAGCTAGCTTGGCGGATGGGCAGAGGGAGGGCATTCCAGGCCCGGGGAATGACGTTGGCCGGGGGTCGATGGCGGGACAGGCGAGAACGAGGTACGGTGAGGAGATTAGCGGCAGAGGAGCGGAGGGTGCAGGGTGGGCTGTAGAAGGAGAGAAGGGAGGTGAGGTAGGAGGGGGCGAGGTGATGGAGAGCCTTGAAGCCCAGGGTGAGGAGTTTCTGCCTGATGCGCAGATTGATTGGTAGCCACTGGAGGTTTTTGAGGAGGGGAGTAACATGCCCAGAGTGTTTCTGGACAAAGACAATCCGGGCAGCAGCATGAAGTATGGATTGAAGTGGGGAGAGACATGAGGATGGGAGATCAGAGAGAAGGCTGATGCAGTAGTCCAGACGGGATAGGATGAGAGTTTGAACGAGGAGGGTAGCGGTGTGGATGGAGAGGAAAGGGCGGATCTTGGCAATGTTGTGGAGCTGAGACCGGCAGGATTTGGTGACAGCTTGGATGTGAGGGGTGAACGAGAGAGTGGAGTCGAGGATGACACCAAGGTTGTGGGCTTGTGAGACGGGAAGGATGGTAGTGCCGTCAACAGAGATGGGAAAGTCAGGGAGAGGGCAGGGTTTGGGAGGGAAGACAAGGAGTTCAGTCTTGGACATGTTGAGTTTTAGGTGGCGGGCAGACATCCAGATGGAGATGTCCTGAAGGCAGGAGGAGATGCGAGCCTGGAGAGAGGGGGAGAGAGCAGGGGCAGAGATGTAGATCTGGGTGTCATCAGCGTAGAGATGATAGTTGAAGCTGTGGGAGCGAATGAGGTCACCAAGGGAGTGCGTGTAGATCGAGAACAGAAGGGGACCAAGCACTGAACCTTGGAGAACCCCCACAGTAAGGGGATGGGAGGGGGAGGAGGAGCCTGCAAAAGAGACTGAGAATGAATGACCAGAGAGATAAGAGGAGAACCATAAGTGCTTTGGGGCTGGGAGAGGGGAAGATCAAAGGGATAAATAAAATATATATGTACTTTGGGGCTGGGAGGGGGGCAAGAGCAAAGGGAACAAGTCAGGGGGATGCAGAAGGGAGTGGGAGATGAGGAAAAGTGGGGCTTAGTCTGGGAAGGCCACTTGGAAGAGATGTGCCTTCAGTAAGGCTTTGAAGGCGGGGAGAGCGGTTGTCCGTTGGATGTGAGGAGGGAGGGCATTCCAGGCCAGAGGCAGGACATGGCCCGGGGTCGGTGGCGAGACAGGTGAGACCGAGGCCCAGTGAGAAGGTTATCAGCAGCACCAGAAAAGTGAAGTGTGTGGGCTGGGTTGTAGAAGGAGAGAAGCGAGGAGAGGTAGGCAGGGGAAAGGTGATGGACAGCTTTCAAGTCAATGGAGAGGAGTTTTTGTCTGATATGGAGGTGGATGGGCAACCACTGGAGTTTTCGGGGGAGGGGGATGACATGTCCAGAACTTTTTCGTAGAAAAATGATCTGGGCAGCAGAGTGAAGTGTGGATTGGAGTTCTGAGCGCTCACTATGGGCCTAGCACTGCACTAAGAGTTGGGATTGATAACATAGAAAGAGACCAGACATAGTCCCTGTCCCATATGGGACTTGCAATTTAATGGGATGGCAGAACAGGTATTAATAGTATTAACAATAATTATTATGGTACTTATTAAATGCTTACTATGTGCTGAGCACCATTCTAAGTACTGGGATAGGTACAAGTTTATCAGGTTGGACACAGTCCCTGTCCCACATGGGGCTCATCCCCATTTTCCAGAAGAGGGATGGGGGAAGAACAAAGGGAGCAAGTCAGGGTGACACAAAAAGGAGTGGGAAAAGGAGAAAGAGGGGGGCTTAGGGCAGGCCTCTTGGAGGAGATGTGCCTTCAATAAAACTTTGAAGCAGGGAAGAGTAGTAATAATAATGATAGCTTCCTGGGCCACGGAGGCTCTCCCTGAATTTTTCGGTTTACATCTTGAAGCGGAAGCAAACCGAGGCGGGGGCCTGGACTTGGGTTGGTTTCCTCAGCTACCCTTGATGCCGGTTTTGAAGTCGACCAGTCCGTGTTCGAGATCTCCGAATCCTATCACATCCAAGACACTGGTAGAAATATGCACCTGCAAGATGAGGATTATGAAATCATGCAGTTTGCCATTCAGCAGAGCCTGCTGGAGTCCAATAGGAGACAAGTAAGTCTTTTCTTCTCGGGTATTTTGGGGTCTGTCCTGGGGGTTGGCCCATGAAGAGTTTGAGGAGCTGGCCTGGAAGTGTGTAGTCAGTCATATATATCGAGTGCTTACTTTGTGCAGAGCACTGGACTGAGTGCTTGGGAGAGGACCATATAACAATAAACAGACACATTCCTTGCCCATAATGAACTTGCAGTCTCGGTGGGAGATGAACGGTAAGAGAAAGAAATGTGACAGATATGGGTATAAATGCTGTGGGGCTGGGAAGGGGGTGAATAAAGGGAGCAAGTCAGGACGATGTGGACGGGAGCGGAGAAGAGGAAAGGAGGGCTTAGGGAAGGCCTCTTGGAGGAGATGGGCCTTGAAGAAGGCTTTGAAGCAGGGGGGAGAGTCATTGTCTGTTGAATATGAGGTGGGAGAGTGTTCCAGGCCAGAGGCAGAACGTGGGCGAGAGGTTGGAGGTGAGATAGACGGGATCGACCAGTGAATCGGTTGGCATTAGAGGAGCAAAATGTGTGGGCCAAGTTGGAATAGGAGAGCAGCAACGCGAAGTAGGAGGGTGCAAGGGGATGGAGAGCTTTAAAGCTGAGGAGTTTATGTTTGAGGCAGAGGTGGATGGGCAACCACTGGAGGTTCTCGAGGCATAGGGAAACATGGTCTGAACCATTGTAGAAAAATGATCTGGGCAGCAGAGTGAAGTATGGACTGGAGTACGGAGAGACTGGAGGCAGAGTGGTCAGCAAGAAGGCTGGTACAGTAGTCAGGGTGGGCTACAAGAAGTAGGTGACGTGCGGTCAGCTCTCTCCATACCCGCACGTCCTCGTCGTCTCGGAGGGAGCGTTGCCGGCCGGGGAAGGAGGGCCCAGTCTTCCGACCGTGCGCCTCTGTCCACCTGGAACGTGAAGCCTCAGGCCGGAGGCTCTGGTGTCAGGGCTTTGGGAAGGGATCGTGTCTGTTCTCTTGTTCTACTGTCCTCTCCCAAGTGCTCAGTGCAGTGCTCTGCACACAGTAAGCGCCCAATAAATATCATTGAATGGATGAAGGAATGAATGGGGAGCGGGGCCATCACCCGGGTCGTGACCCCAACCCCCAGAAAAGCCGGCCTGAGGTGACGGTCCTTTCGGTGGGGGCTGTCTCGGGTTGGAGCTCTGGCGTTCCCGCCCCAGGGCTTCCTTCCGACGCCCAGCTCTGTTCTTTCGGCCTTCCTCCGCCCCTAAGACTCCCCTCAGTGACCCCACCATCATCATCATCACTCCTTCCTTTGCCCCCTGCCCTCTGTGCACATCTGACCCACCCTCAGGGAACACTTTTTTCACTGTTGGGTGAATCCCCAGGAGTGCAGGTCGGTTAGGTTGTTTACAGGGGAGGGGGCTGGGGGTGTGTGTGTGTGTGTGTGTGTGTGTGTGTGTGTGTGTGTGTGTGTGTGTGTGTGTGTGTGTGTGTGTGTGTGTGTGTGTGTGTGTGTGCGTGCGTGCAGCCACAGACCTCCCGACCCTGCTGCCAACATTTGTTCCTATCTCCCTCCTCGGATCGTAAACGCTCCCCTCTGCTCCCCCTCAAAAGAGAGAACATCCGTGAACTCCCTCTTCTTGACAGTTTCCACACAGAGTTTATCCTGTGTGCTTCTGGTGTGAGTGACTAAGAAAAGTCTGCAGCGATTTAGGTTTAACTCATGGGGCAGTGGTTTGGTAAGGCGGTTGGTCTGAAGCGACCTATGGCACAGAATATTCACCGTGTTTTCCCCCAACTCCCCTGCAGGAAGCGCCTGGACTCTCCTCCAACGGGACGATCACCCAGCCACACCTGTATGACGCTCAGTATGAGAGGTAGGACTCGACTCTGAGGGTCTTTGCGGATAGTGTTCAATAAGGGCTCTCTCTGGGGTGAGCGCCACGCTGAGCTCAAGGGGTAGATACAGGATAAGATCCATGGAGCAGGTCCCTGGTTTTTTGGGTAGGGGTGAAGCGATTACTATGTGCCCAAGCCCTGTTGTAAGCACCGGGGTAGATACAAGATAATCAGGTTGGACCTGGTCTGTTTTCCACATGGGTCTCACAGTCTTAATCCCCATTTCACAGATGAGAGTAACTGAGGCCCAGAAAAGTGAAGTGACCTGCACAAGGTCACACTGCAAGCAAGCGGCAGAGCTGGGATGAGGACACCGGTTCTTCTGACTCCCAGGCCCAGGCTCTAGCCACTGAAAATAATAAAAATAATTGTGGTATTTGTTAAGTGCTTAGTACGTGCCAGGCACTGTACTAAGCGCTGGGGTGGATTCAACCAAATCGGGTTGGACGCAGTCCCTGTCCCACATGGGGCTCACAGTCTCAAGCCCATTTTACAGATAAGGGTAACGGAGGCCCAGAGAAGTGAAATGACTTGCCCAAGGCCACACAGCAGGCAAGTGGCAAAGCTGGGATAGGCCCCGCAGCTTCCATTTTGTGTGCTGGGCTCTCACTCAAAGAGGTGGGAAGAGCAGGTAACTTATTCCCATTTTCTGGAAGAGGAAAATGAGGCCCTGAGAGATTCAGTGACTTGCCCAAGGTCCCAAAGCTAGGCGGGGCAGAGCTGGAGTCTAGACACCCCGCTTGCCCTGACCGACTCCGAAGCCCCGGCTCTTTCCACTGGGCAACACCGCTGCTCATTGGCGGAAAATGCTAGCCCTTTCTCATATCCCATTTTGCAAGAGTGGAGATCTTTTTTCTTTTTTTTGTCCATCAAGGAATTCCTCGGTGACTTTCTGCTTCTTGGAAGAGGGATCTCTCCCCCACATCTTGTCCTGCCAAACCTCTAGATTAAGAATCAATCCATTAGTGATATTTATCGAGCTGCGCAGAGCACTGTACTAAGCACTTGGGTGAGGATAAAATAACAAAAATGTGGTAGACATCCTCTGCCCCATGCATACTTCCAACAGGTCTGGGCCTGCAGCCAGCACTCACCCGTCCAATACTTGCGGACGGTGACGTTCTAGTAATGGCTTCCCATGGAGAAATAGAGATCAATCAATCAATCAATTAATCGTATGTATTGAGCGCTTACTGTGTGCAGAGCACTGTACTAAGCACTTGGAAAGTACAAGTTGGCAACATATAGAGACGTTCCCTACCCAACAGTGGGCTCACAGTCTAGAAGGGGGAGACAGAGAACAAAACAAAACATATTAACAAAATAAAATAAATAGAATAGATATGTACAAGTAAAATAAATAAATAAATAAATAGAGTAATAAATATGTACAAACATATATACATATATACAGGTGCTGTGGGGAAGGGAAGGAAGTAAGATGAGGGGGATGGAGAGGGGGACGAGGGGGAGAGGAAGGAAGGGCTCAGTCTGGGAAGGTTTTTCACTTAGTCATCTGTCTCCCCTTAAAAATTGCCCTGTGACCCTCTTCCAAACTGCTCTCCTCCTTTCAAAAAAAATGGTATTTGTTAAGTGCTTACTATGTGTCAGGGAGTGTACTAAGCACAGGGGTAGATCCACGCCAATCAGGTCGGACACAATCCCTGTCCCACATGGGGCTCACGGTCTCAATCCCCATTTTACGGATGAGGGAACGGACGCAGGCGCCGAGAAATGAAATGACTTGCCCAAGATCACACAGCAGGCAAGTGGCGGATCCGGGATGAGAACCCAGATCCTGTGACTCCCCGGCCTGGTCCGGGCTCTGTCAATCAATCAATCAATCGTATTTATTGAGCGCTTACTGTGTGTAGAGCACTGTCCTAAGTGCTTGGGAAGTACAAGTTGGCAACATATAGAGACGGTCCCTACCAACAGTGGGCTCACAGTCTAGAAGAAAAATGGAGGCAGTCCTTCGAGCCGGAATCGAAGCAGCGACCTAAGGATGACTATAGGAAGTTCCACTACAGTCCTCCGCTCTACCAACTGAGTTATCGAAGGCCTCGCCTAGGCTAGGTCGTGCTACTTCTCTCCTCTCCTTTCTTCTCACCTTCCTAGGGACGAACCCAACCTTTTCAGGGGAGCAGAGCTAGCTGTAGTCATTGGCTCGAATCAGTATTTACCCCAATCCCAGACGGTGTGGAGTCGCCCCTATCATCATCATCATCATCAATCGTATTTATTGAGCGCTTACTGTGTGCAGAGCACTGTACTAAGTGCTTGGGAAGTACAAGTTGGCAACATATAGAGACAGTCCCTACCCAACAGTGGGCTCACAGTCTAAAAGGGGGAGACAGAGAACAAAACCAAACATACTAACAAAATAAAATAGAATGGATATGTACAAGTAAAACAAATAAATAGAGTAACAAATATGTACAAACATATATACATATATACAGGTGCTGGGGGGAAGGGAAGGAGGTAAGATGGGGGGGATGGAGAGGGGGACGAGGGGGAGAGGAAGGAAGGGGCTCAGTCTGGGAAGGCCTCCTGGAGTAGGTGAGCTCTCAGTAGGGCCTTGAAGGGAGGAAGAGAGCTAGCTTGGCAGATGGGCAGAGGGAGGGCATTCCAGGCCTGGGGGATGACGTGGGCCGGGGATCGATGGCGGGACAGGCGAGAACGAGGTACGGTGAGGAGATTAGCAGCAGAGGAGTGGAGGGTGCGGGGTGGGCTGTAGAAGGAGAGAAGGGAGGTGAGGTAGGAGGGGGCGAGGTGATGGAGAGCCTTGAAGCCCAGGGTGAGGAGTTTCTGCCTGATGTGCAGATTGATTGGTAGCCACTGGAGATTTTTGAGGAGGGGAGTAACATGCCCAGAGTGTTTCTGGACAAAGACAATCCAGGCAGCAGCATGAAGTATGGATTGACGTGGAGGGAGACACGAGGATGGGAGATCAGAGAGAAGGCTGATGCAGTAGTCCAGACGGGATAGGATGAGAGCTTGAATGAGAAGGGTAGCAGTGTGGATGGAGAGGAAAGGGCGGATCTTGGCAATGTTGCGGAGCTGAGACCGGCAGGTTTTGGTGACGGCTTGGATGTGAGGGGTGAACGAGAGAGCGGAGTCGAGGATGACACCAATGTTGCGGGCTTGTGAGACGGGAAGGATGGTAGTGCCGTCAACAGAGGTGGGAAAGTCAGGGAGAGGGCAGGGTTTGGGAGGGAAGACAAGGAGTTCAGTCTTGGACATGTTGAGCTTTAGGTGGCGGGCAGACATCCAGATGGAGATGTCCTGAAGGCAGGAGGAGATGCGAGCCTGGAGAGAGGGGGAGAGAGCAGGGGCAGAGATGTAGATCTGGGTGTCATCAGCGTAGAGATGATAGTTGAAGCTGTGGGAGCGAATGAGGTCACCAAGGGAGTGCGTGTAGATCGAGAACAGAAGGGGACCAAGCACTGAACCTTGGAGAACCCCCACAGTAAGGGGATGGGAGGGGGAGGAGGAGCCTGCAAAAGAGACTGAGAATGAATGACCAGAGAGATAAGAGGAGAACCATAAGTGCTTTGGGGCTGGGAGAGGGGAAGATCAAAGGGATAAATAAAATATATATGTACTTTGGGGCTGGGAGGGGGGCAAGAGCAAAGGGAACAAGTCAGGGGGATGCAGAAGGGAGTGGGAGATGAGGAAAAGTGGGGCTTAGTCTGGGAAGGCCACTTGGAAGAGATGTGCCTTCAGTAAGGCTTTGAAGGCGGGGAGAGCGGTTGTCCGTTGGATGTGAGGAGGGAGGGCATTCCAGGCCAGAGGCAGGACATGGCCCGGGGTCGGTGGCGAGACAGGTGAGACCGAGGCCCAGTGAGAAGGTTATCAGCAGCACCAGAAAAGTGAAGTGTGTGGGCTGGGTTGTAGAAGGAGAGAAGCGAGGAGAGGTAGGCAGGGGAAAGGTGATGGACAGCTTTCAAGTCAATGGAGAGGAGTTTTTGTCTGATATGGAGGTGGATGGGCAACCACTGGAGTTTTCGGGGGAGGGGGATGACATGTCCAGAACTTTTTCGTAGAAAAATGATCTGGGCAGCAGAGTGAAGTGTGGATTGGAGTTCTGAGCGCTCACTATGGGCCTAGCACTGCACTAAGAGTTGGGATTGATAACATAGAAAGAGACCAGACATAGTCCCTGTCCCATATGGGACTTGCAATTTAATGGGATGGCAGAACAGGTATTAATAGTATTAACAATAATTATTATGGTACTTATTAAATGCTTACTATGTGCTGAGCACCATTCTAAGTACTGGGATAGGTACAAGTTTATCAGGTTGGACACAGTCCCTGTCCCACATGGGGCTCATCCCCATTTTCCAGAAGAGGGATGGGGGAAGAACAAAGGGAGCAAGTCAGGGTGACACAAAAAGGAGTGGGAAAAGGAGAAAGAGGGGGGGCTTAGGGCAGGCCTCTTGGAGGAGATGTGCCTTCAATAAAACTTTGAAGCAGGGAAGAGTAGTAATAATAATGATAGCTTCCTGGGCCACGGAGGCTCTCCCTGAATTTTTCGGTTTACATCTTGAAGCGGAAGCAAACCGAGGCGGGGGCCTGGACTTGGGTTGGTTTCCTCAGCTACCCTTGATGCCGGTTTTGAAGTCGACCAGTCCGTGTTCGAGATCTCCGAATCCTATCACATCCAAGACACTGGTAGAAATATGCACCTGCAAGATGAGGATTATGAAATCATGCAGTTTGCCATTCAGCAGAGCCTGCTGGAGTCCAATAGGAGACAAGTAAGTCTTTTCTTCTCGGGTATTTTGGGGTCTGTCCTGGGGGTTGGCCCATGAAGAGTTTGAGGAGCTGGCCTGGAAGTGTGTAGTCAGTCATATATATCGAGTGCTTACTTTGTGCAGAGCACTGGACTGAGTGCTTGGGAGAGGACCATATAACAATAAACAGACACATTCCTTGCCCATAATGAACTTGCAGTCTCGGTGGGAGATGAACGGTAAGAGAAAGAAATGTGACAGATATGGGTATAAATGCTGTGGGGCTGGGAAGGGGGTGAATAAAGGGAGCAAGTCAGGACGATGTGGACGGGAGCGGAGAAGAGGAAAGGAGGGCTTAGGGAAGGCCTCTTGGAGGAGATGGGCCTTGAAGAAGGCTTTGAAGCAGGGGGGAGAGTCATTGTCTGTTGAATATGAGGTGGGAGAGTGTTCCAGGCCAGAGGCAGAACGTGGGCGAGAGGTTGGAGGTGAGATAGACGGGATCGACCAGTGAATCGGTTGGCATTAGAGGAGCAAAATGTGTGGGCCAAGTTGGAATAGGAGAGCAGCAACGCGAAGTAGGAGGGTGCAAGGGGATGGAGAGCTTTAAAGCTGAGGAGTTTATGTTTGAGGCAGAGGTGGATGGGCAACCACTGGAGGTTCTCGAGGCATAGGGAAACATGGTCTGAACCATTGTAGAAAAATGATCTGGGCAGCAGAGTGAAGTATGGACTGGAGTACGGAGAGACTGGAGGCAGAGTGGTCAGCAAGAAGGCTGGTACAGTAGTCAGGGTGGGCTACAAGAAGTAGGTGACGTGCGGTCAGCTCTCTCCATACCCGCACGTCCTCGTCGTCTCGGAGGGAGCGTTGCCGGCCGGGGAAGGAGGGCCCAGTCTTCCGACCGTGCGCCTCTGTCCACCTGGAACGTGAAGCCTCAGGCCGGAGGCTCTGGTGTCAGGGCTTTGGGAAGGGATCGTGTCTGTTCTCTTGTTCTACTGTCCTCTCCCAAGTGCTCAGTGCAGTGCTCTGCACACAGTAAGCGCCCAATAAATATCATTGAATGGATGAAGGAATGAATGGGGAGCGGGGCCATCACCCGGGTCGTGACCCCAACCCCCAGAAAAGCCGGCCTGAGGTGACGGTCCTTTCGGTGGGGGCTGTCTCGGGTTGGAGCTCTGGCGTTCCCGCCCCAGGGCTTCCTTCCGACGCCCAGCTCTGTTCTTTCGGCCTTCCTCCGCCCCTAAGACTCCCCTCAGTGACCCCACCATCATCATCATCACTCCTTCCTTTGCCCCCTGCCCTCTGTGCACATCTGACCCACCCTCAGGGAACACTTTTTTCACTGTTGGGTGAATCCCCAGGAGTGCAGGTCGGTTAGGTTGTTTACAGGGGAGGGGGCTGGGGGTGTGTGTGTGTGTGTGTGTGTGTGTGTGTGTGTGTGTGTGTGTGTGTGTGTGTGTGTGTGTGTGTGTGTGTGTGTGTGTGTGTGTGTGTGTGTGTGTGTGCGTGCGTGCAGCCACAGACCTCCCGACCCTGCTGCCAACATTTGTTCCTATCTCCCTCCTCGGATCGTAAACGCTCCCCTCTGCTCCCCCTCAAAAGAGAGAACATCCGTGAACTCCCTCTTCTTGACAGTTTCCACACAGAGTTTATCCTGTGTGCTTCTGGTGTGAGTGACTAAGAAAAGTCTGCAGCGATTTAGGTTTAACTCATGGGGCAGTGGTTTGGTAAGGCGGTTGGTCTGAAGCGACCTATGGCACAGAATATTCACCGTGTTTTCCCCCAACTCCCCTGCAGGAAGCGCCTGGACTCTCCTCCAACGGGACGATCACCCAGCCACACCTGTATGACGCTCAGTATGAGAGGTAGGACTCGACTCTGAGGGTCTTTGCGGATAGTGTTCAATAAGGGCTCTCTCTGGGGTGAGCGCCACGCTGAGCTCAAGGGGTAGATACAGGATAAGATCCATGGAGCAGGTCCCTGGTTTTTTGGGTAGGGGTGAAGCGATTACTATGTGCCCAAGCCCTGTTGTAAGCACCGGGGTAGATACAAGATAATCAGGTTGGACCTGGTCTGTTTTCCACATGGGTCTCACAGTCTTAATCCCCATTTCACAGATGAGAGTAACTGAGGCCCAGAAAAGTGAAGTGACCTGCACAAGGTCACACTGCAAGCAAGCGGCAGAGCTGGGATGAGGACACCGGTTCTTCTGACTCCCAGGCCCAGGCTCTAGCCACTGAAAATAATAAAAATAATTGTGGTATTTGTTAAGTGCTTAGTACGTGCCAGGCACTGTACTAAGCGCTGGGGTGGATTCAACCAAATCGGGTTGGACACAGTCCCTGTCCCACATGGGGCTCACAGTCTCAAGCCCCATTTTACAGATAAGGGTAACGGAGGCCCAGAGAAGTGAAATGACTTGCCCAAGGCCACACAGCAGGCAAGTGGCAAAGCCGGGATAGGCCCCGCAGCTTCCATTTTGTGTGCTGGGCTCTCACTCAAAGAGGTGGGAAGAGCAGGTAACTTATTCCCATTTTCCGGAAGAGGAAAATGAGGCCCTGAGAGATTCAGTGACTTGCCCAAGGTCCCAAAGCTAGGCGGGGCAGAGCCGGAGTCTAGACACCCCGCTTGCCCTGACCGACTCCAAAGCCCCGGCTCTTTCCACTGGGCAACACCGCTGCTCATTGGCGGAAAATGCTAGCCCTTTCTCATATCCCATTTTGCAAGAGTGGAGATCTTTTTTCTTTTTTTTGTCCATCAAGGAATTCCTCGGTGACTTTCTGCTTCTTGGAAGAGGGATCTCTCCCCCACATCTTGTCCCGCCAAACCTCTAGATTAAGAATCAATCCATTAGTGGTATTTATCGAGCTGCGCAGAGCACTGTACTAAGCACTTGGGTGAGGATAAAATAACAAAAATGTGGTAGACATCCTCTGCCCCATGCATACTTCCAACAGGTCTGGGCCTGCAGCCAGCACTCACCCGTCCAATACTTGCGGACGGTGATGTTCTAGTAATAGCTTCCCATGGAGAAATAGAGATCAATCAATCAATCAATCAATCGTATTTATTGAGCGCTTACTGTGTGCAGAGCACTGTACTAAGCGCTTGGGAAGTACAAGTTGGCAACATATAGAGACGTTCCCTACCCAACAGTGGGCTCACAGTCTAGAAGGGGGAGACAGAGAACAAAACAAAACATATTAACAAAATAAAATAAATAGAATAGATATGTACAAGTAAAATAAATAAATAAATAAATAGAGTAATAAATATGTACAAACATATATACATATATACAGGTGCTGTGGGGAAGGGAAGGAAGTAAGATGAGGGGGATGGAGAGGGGGACGAGGGGGAGAGGAAGGAAGGGCTCAGTCTGGGAAGGTTTTTCACTTAGTCATCTGTCTCCCCTTAAAAATTGCCCTGTGACCCTCTTCCAAACTGCTCTCCTCCTTTCAAAAAAAATGGTATTTGTTAAGTGCTTACTATGTGTCAGGGAGTGTACTAAGCACAGGGGTAGATCCACGCCAATCAGGTCGGACACAATCCCTGTCCCACATGGGGCTCACGGTCTCAATCCCCATTTTACGGATGAGGGAACGGACGCAGGCGCCGAGAAATGAAATGACTTGCCCAAGATCACACAGCAGGCAAGTGGCGGATCCGGGATGAGAACCCAGATCCTGTGACTCCCCGGCCTGGTCCGGGCTCTGTCAGTCAATCAATCAATCAATCAATCGTATTTATTGAGCGCTTACTGTGTGTAGAGCACTGTCCTAAGCGCTTGGGAAGTACAAGTTGGCAACATATAGAGATGGTCCCTACCAACAGTGGGCTCACAGTCTAGAAGAAAAATGGAGGCAGTCCTTCGAGCCAGAATCGAAGCAGCGACCTAAGGATGACTATAGGAAGTTCCACTACAGTCCTCCGCTGTACCAACTGAGTTATCGAAGGCCTCGCCTAGGCTAGGTCATGCTACTTCTCTCCTCTCCTTTCTTCTCACCTTCCTAGGGACGAACCCAACCTTTTCAGGGGAGCAGAGCTAGCTGTAGTCATTGGCTCGAATCAGTATTTACCCCAATCCCAGACGGTGTGGAGTCGCCCCTATCATCATCATCAATCGTATTTATTGAGCGCTTACTGTGTGCAGAGCACTGTACTAAGTGCTTGGGAAGTACAAGTTGGCAACATATAGAGACAGTCCCTACCCAACAGTGGGCTCACAGTCTAAAAGGGGGAGACAGAGAACAAAACCAAACATACTAACAAAATAAAATAAATAGAATAGATATGTACAAGTAAAATAAATAGAGTAACAAATATGTACAAACATATATACATATATACAGGTGCTGGGGGGAAGGGAAGGAGGTAAGATGGGGGGATGGAGAGGGGGACGAGGGGGAGAGGAAGGAAGGGGCTCAGTCTGGGAAGGCCTCCTGGAGTAGGTGAGCTCTCAGTAGGGCCTTGAAGGGAGGAA
This sequence comes from Tachyglossus aculeatus, assembly GCF_015852505.1. NCBI lineage: Eukaryota > Metazoa > Chordata > Mammalia > Monotremata > Tachyglossidae > Tachyglossus > Tachyglossus aculeatus. The sequence continues at coordinate 26,359,748 of NC_052083.1, forward strand.
GAGAGCTAGCTTGGCAGATGGGCAGAGGGAGGGCATTCCAGGCCTGGGGGATGACGTGGGCCGGGGATCGATGGCGGGACAGGCGAGAACGAGGTACGGTGAGGAGATTAGCAGCAGAGGAGTGGAGGGTGCGGGGTGGGCTGTAGAAGGAGAGAAGGGAGGTGAAGTAGGAGGGGGCGAGGTGATGGAGAGTTTCTGCCTGATGCGCAGATTGATTGGTAGCCACTGGAGATTTTTGAGGAGGGGAGTAACATGCCCAGAGTGTTTCTGGACAAAGACAATCTGGGCAGCAGCATGAAGTATGGATTGACGTGGAGAGAGACACGAGGATGGGAGATCAGAGAGAAGGCTGATGCAGTAGTCCAGACGGGATAGGATGAGAGCTTGAATGAGAAGGGTAGCAGTGTGGATGGAGAGGAAAGGGCGGATCTTGGCAATGTTGTGGAGCTGAGACCGGCAGGTTTTGGTGACGGCTTGGATGTGAGGGGTGAACGAGAGAGCGGAGTCGAGGATGACACCAAGGTTGCGGGCTTGTGAGACGGGAAGGATGGTAGTGCCGTCAACAGAGGTGGGAAAGTCAGGGAGAGGGCAGGGTTTGGGAGGGAAGACAAGGAGTTCAGTCTTGGACATGTTGAGCTTTAGGTGGCGGGCAGACATCCAGATGGAGATGTCCTGAAGGCAGGAGGAGATGCGAGCCTGGAGAGAGGGGGAGAGAGCAGGGGCAGAGATGTAGATCTGGGTGTCATCAGCGTAGAGATGATAGTTGAAGCCGTGGGAGTGAATGAGGTCACCAAGGGAGTGCGTGTAGATCGAGAACAGAAGGGGACCAAGCACTGAGCCTTGGGGAACCCCCACAGTAAGGGGATGGGAGGGGGAGGAGGCGCCTGCAAAAGAGACTGAGAATGAACGACCGGAGAGATAAGAGGAGAACCAGGAGAGGACGGAGTCTGTGAAGCCAAGGTCAGATAGCATGTTGAGGAGAAGGGGGTGGTCCACAGTGTCGAAGGCAGCTGAGAGGTCGAGGAGGATTAGTATAGAGTATGAGCCGTTGGATTTTGCAAGCAGGAGGTCATTGGTGACCTTTGAGAGGGCAGTTTCCGTGGAATGTAGGGGATGGAAGCCAGACTGGAGGGGGTCGAGGAGAGTGTTGTTGTTGAGGAATTCGAGGCAGCGCGTGTAGACAACACGGTCAAGGAGGTTGGAAAGGAATGGTAGGAGGGATATGGGGCGATAACTAGAAGGTGAGGTGGGGTCAAGAGTGGGTTTTTTTAGGATGGGAGAGACATGGGCATGAGACAGAGCCCCTATGGACTCTGGGAGTCGTCCCAAGCATCCTAATGAAGTTGAGAGGGCGATTTCATTTCCAGGCATGTTTGACTCACGTTGTCAATCTGTTAGAACAGTTCTCTGATTCTTTAATGCTCAGAATGGTGCTCGGCTCATAGTAAGCGCTTAACTTATACCAACATTATTATTAATGGCAAACTGAGACTCTGTAGTTAAATGACACACGTATAGACATGCGTGCACACACACACAGGCCCAAACCATGGAGAACAGCTGGGCCACTCATTCACCCAAAAAGTAAAATCTTAAGGGGGAGAACCTGAAACGAGACAAGGGTACCTTAGGATTCCGTTTTAAACGAACTCTAACTGAAGCCCCACTTCCCTCATCTCCTGCTCCCTTCTGCATGGCCCTGATTTACTCCCTTTATTTACCCCCTGCCCCAGCCCCACACCACTTATGTCCACAGCTGCCATTTATTTATTTCTATTATTGTCCGTCTCCTCACCACCCTGAGACCGTCAGCTCGTCGTGGACAGAGATTGTATCCGTTTATCGTTTTATTGTCCTCTCCCAAGCACCCAGTCCAGCGCTGTGCACAGTAAGCGCTCAATAAATATGATTGAATGAAAGAATGAATGAAGTGGGGAGGCCTCCTTGTCTCCTTCTCCATCTCTTCCTTCGGTGCAAGGGAAGTGTCGTGGCTTAGTGGATAGATCGCCATCCACTGGGAGTCAGAGGGACCCGGGTTCTAATCCCGCCTCTGCCATTAATTCATTCATTCAGTCAGTCAGAGAATGAGTGTGGCTTAGTAGAGAAGCAGCGTGGGTTAGTGGAAAGAGCCCGGGCTTGGGAGTCAGAGGTTGTGGGTCCTAATCCCACCTCCGCTACTTGTCAGCTGTGTGAGTGTGGGCGAGTCACTTCCCGCAGCTCAGTGGAAAGAGCCTGGGCTTTGGGGTCTGAGGTCATGGGTTCAAATGCCAACTCTGCCACTTGTCAGCTGTGGGACTTTGGGCAAGTCACTTCAATGGGGATGAAGACTGTGAGGCCCCCTGTGGGACAACCTGATCACCTTGTACCCTCCCCAGCGCTTAGAACAGTGCTTTGCACATAGCGAAGCAGAGTGGCCCGGTGGAAACAGCCTGGGCTTTGGAATCAGAGGTCATGGGTTCAAATCCCGCCTCCGCCACTTGTCAGCTGTGTGACTTTGGGCAAGTCACTTAACTTCTCTGGGCCTCAGTTCCCTCATCTGTAAAAAGGGGATGAAGCCTGTGAGCCCCCTGTGGGACAACCTGATCACCTTGTATCCTCCCCAGCGCTTAGAACAGTGCTTTGCACATAGTAAGTGCTTAACAAATACCAAAATTATTATTATTATTCATTAAAGAAGCAGTGTGGCTCAGTGGAAAGAGCCCGGGCTTTGGAGTCAGAGGTCACGGGTTCAAATCCCGGTTCCGCCACTTGTCAGCTGTGTTACTTTGGGCAAGTCACTTCACTTCTCTGGGCCTCAGTTCCCTCATCTGTAAAATGGGGGTTAAGACTGTGAGCCCCCTGTGGGGCAACCTGATCACCTTGTAACCTCCCCAGCGCTTAGAACAGTGCTTTGTACATAGTAAGCACTTAATAAATGCCATCATTATTATTGTTATTAGTAAATGTTATTGTTATTATTATGATTCTTACAATAGGAGCGCTGCCAGGGGCGCCCCAGGCCCCTTCTCCTCGCCTGGGCCCCCGCCCTGGGCCCCGCCACGCCCACCCGCCTCTCTCCTGCTCCAGCCCCCGCCCCATCCCATCCCCAATGCGGCAGAGCCGCCGCCGCCGCCGGCCGGAGGAGCCCTCAGCCCGGAGGAGGAGCCCCCAGCTCGGAGCCGACATGGCCATCGTCCCCGCCGGTGAGCCAGCCACGGAGCGAGGGAGCCAGCGAGGGAGGGAGGAAGGGGCCGCCGCCGAACCCACGGGGGGAGCGGGCGGGCGGAGAACCGGGCAGGGGGGCTTCTCCTCCCTCCCCGTTAATAATAATGGCATTTATGAAGCGCTTACTATGTGCAGAGCAACTGTTCTAAGCGCTGGGGAGCTTACAAGGTGATCAGGCTGTCCCACGTGGGGCTCACAGTCTTCATTCATTCAATCGTATTTATTGAGCGCTTACTGTGTGCAGAGTGCTGGACTAAGCGCTTGGGAAGTACAAGTTGGCAACGTATAGAGACGGTCCCTACCCAACAGCGGGCTCACCGTCTAGAAGGGGGAGACAGACAACAAAACAAAACATTAACAAAGTAGAATAAATATGTACAAGTAAAATAGAGTAATAAATATGTACAAACATATATATATATATATATATGTATGTGCTGTGGGGAGGGGAAGAGAGGAAGAGAGCTACCTTGGCGGATGGGCAGAGGGAGGGCATTCCAGGCCCGGGGGAGGACGTGGGCTGGGGGTCGATGGCGGGACAGGTGAGAACGAGGCGCAGTGAGGAGATTAGCGGCAGAGGAGCGGAGGGTGCAGGCTGAGCTGTAGAAGGAGAGAAGGGAGGTGAGGTAGGAGGGGATGAAGAATTGAGCCCATTGTGGGACAGGGACTGTGTTAGACTGTATTAAGTTGTTCCTACCCCAGTGCTTAGAATGGGGCTTGGCAGGTACTAAGTGCTTAACAAGTACCATAACTCTTGTTATATGATTCTACTTCAACTGCCGGTATTTTGGAGGTGAGGATGCAGACGAACACACACACACACACACACACACACACACACACACACACACACACACACACACCACACACACACACACCCTTGAAGGTAGCAGCATTACTGACTTAAGAAGCCAAGTTTGCCCCAGTCAACAGCAATGATAGTCACCCATGGGGAATTTTTTATGTGTGCTTTTATGATATGCTCACCATGTGCCAGACACTGTGCTAAGTGCTGGGGCGGATACAAGCTAATCAGGTTGGACGCAGTCCCTGTCCCCCACAGGGCTCACCGTCTTCATCCCCATTTCCCAGATGAAAGAACTGAGGCCCAGAGAAGTGAAGTGACTCGTCCGAGGTCACCCAGCAGTCAAGGGTTGGAATCGGGATTGGAACCCAGGTCTTCCTGACTCCCAGGCCCAGGCTCTAATAATAATGATGGCATTTGTTAAGTGCCTACTATGTGCCAAGCACTGTTCTAAGCACTGGGGTAGATACAAAGTAATCAGGTTGTCTCAAGTGGGGCTCACAGTCTTAATCCTCATTTTAACAGATGAGGTAACTGAGGCACAGAGAAGTGAAATGACTTGCCCAAAGTCACACAGCTGACAAGTGGAGGAGTCGGGATTACAACCCACGACTTTTGATTCCCAAGCCCATGCTCGTTCCACTAAGCCATGGGCTCTAGCCACTGGGCAAGTGCTGTCTTTGACAGACAGGACCCATTGACGGCCGCGGTGACCACAGCCAGGCCGCAGCGCTGGCCCCGAGGGCGGGGGCCTCAGTAGCCACCACAGTCTTCCCTGCCAGGGTCAGTGGGCCCCTTCAGGCTTCCCGCTGGGCCTGTCCACCTTGCAGAATGTTGTTCTTTCCCAAGCGTTTAGTACAGTGCGTTGCAAAAAGTAGGTGGTCAAAAGTACTCTTGACTGATTCCCATCCAGATGGCAAAGTTCCAGAAAAATCAGCTGGAGCAACACAAAATCTACAGGACAATGGATTCAAGAGGCATAATCAAAGTAAAGCATGGACTGCTTAAAAAGAACCCTGCCTGTCCCATGAAGACCTAACCAGAAGAGAAATACTGCTGTAGACGTGGGTAAAAAAAAAAAATCAATAGCTATTTGAAAGCCAATTTCTAGAGAGAATAAACATCTAAACGACAACATGATTTCATTATTCATGAGAATTTCTTCAAGCTACAGCTTGTGTAGACAGTGGAGAAGCAGCTTGGCCTAGGGCTAGAGCCTGGGCCTGGGAGTCAGAAGGATCTGGGTTCTAATCCCAGCTCCGCCACTTATCTGCTGTGTGACCTTAGGCAAGTTGCTTCGCTTCTCTGGGCCTCAGTTCCCGCATCTGTTAAATGGGGATTAAGACTGTGAACCCCATGTGGGACAGAGACTACGTCCAACCTGATTATCTTCCATCTACCCTAGCGCTTTGAGCAGTGCTCGACACATAGTCAATGCTTAACAAAGACCATTGTCATCATCGAAACAAAGTGAGACGTAAGTCCGATATGACGAAAGAGAACATGGGCCGCAGTTCCACCTCATTTTTCCAGCTGGTCAACGGGAAATGAACTGCTGGGGCCTCATTAAGACAGAGGACCCCGTAACTGCCTTCTCTCCCACACTCAGAGCGACCTTCAGGCGCTAAGCAAGTAGAACCGTCACCTCAGAAAGTTCCCGCAGACAGGCCCCGGGGCACCTTTTACAGTGATGGCACTGCCTGGCCCTACTTAAGGATGGCGACCACCAGGTCCTAATCAAAGATGGTGGCCTACTAGCCCTATTTGAAGATGGCGGCAGGATGGAAAGCCCCCATTTGTGAGGAGTAAGTCGGGGTCCCAGAGCCAGGCTACATCAGATGATCGGTTGAAGGGGGGCTAAAGGGGGTGGGAGGGCGGTTAATAATAATGAGAATAATAATGATGGTATTTGTTAAGCGCTTACTATGTGCAAAACACTGTTTTAAGCGCTGGGGTTGATACAAGGTAATGAGGTTGTCCCACGTGAGGCTCACAGTCTAAATCCCCATTTTTCAGATGAGGTAACTGAGGCAGTGCTCAATAAATACGATTGAATGAATGAATGAATGAATGAATGAAGTGACTTGCCCTAAGTCGCACAGCTGATAAGTGGCAGAACCAGGATTAGAACCCACAACCTCTGACTCCCAAGCCTGGGCTCTTTCCATAGAGAAGCAGCGTGGCTGTGGAAAGAGCCCGGGCTTTGGAGTTAGAGGTCATGGGTTCGAATCCTGGTTCTGCCAACTGTCAGCTGTGTGACTTTGGGCAGGTCACTTTACTTCTCTGTGCCTCAGTTCCCTCATCTGTAAAATGGGGATTAAGACTGTGAGCCCCACGTGGGACAAACTGATCACCTTGTAACCTCCCCGGCGCTTAGAACAGTGCTTTGCATATGGTAAGCACTTAATAAATGCCATTATTATTATTACTGAGTGCTTTGCATATGGTAAGCACTTAATAAATGCCATTATTATTATTACTGAGCCACACTGCTTCTCTTACACAACTGCAGAGAAATTCTTTCCAACCCAACACTGAGAATGGCATCATTCTGTGACACACGTGATGTGTGGAACTTTGAAAGGGGCAGGGGTCGCCCTTCCGACCCAACATGAGTTGGGGGGGGGGGGGGGCGGCGACAGAATCTCCCAAGTATCATTCATTTAGTCGTATTTATTATGCGCTTACTGTGTGCACTGCACTGTACCGAGCACTTGGGCTACTACAATATAAGACCAAACACATTCCCTGCCCACAACAAGCTCGCAGTCTAGAGGGTCAAAACCAAATTTTCCAAGCAAAAACAAAAACATCATTTGACCAAATACTGACTTCTATACCTCGCTGATACGACAGAATTAACAATAATGTTCTTACTGTGTCAGGGCAGGAGCCAATTTGGTGTCAGGGTGAGACAGCACTTAGGTCAATATCTGTAATTTATTACGTCTATTCACATCTGACTTCCCCTCTAGACTGTCAGCTTGTTGTGGGCAGGGAAATTGCCTGGTTATTGTTCTACTGTCCGCTCCCAAGTGCTTAGTACAGTGCTCTGCACACCGTAAGTGCTCAAGAAATGACTGAATGAAAGAAGGGTGAGGATACCCTCAACCAGGCCTCTGCCCTGTGGGGGGGGTGGGTGGGGGTGCCGTTGGAGAGACAATGGGATCTCTAATCTGGAGACCTTGCTAATATTACAGGGATTAATCAAGAGTTCACAGGTCCGAAAGACAGTCTTTTTGTTTGTTTATTTTTACGGTATTAGTGAAGGCACTGTACTAAGCACTGGGGTAGATACAAGCTCATCAGGTTGGCATAGCCCCTGTCAACACCCCCATCCCCACCCCACCCCGGCCGGCTCGGGATCACAATCTTAATTCCCATTTTCCAGATGAGGTAACTGAGGCAAAGAGAAGCAAATGGACTTGCCCAAGGTCTCCAAGCAGACAAGTGGTGGAGATGGGATTAGAACCCCGGCCCGTGCCCTGGCTACTAGGCCACGCTGTTTCTCTGGGCTTCACATAGCTCATCTCAAAGGCATTTATTGAATGCTTATTGTGGGCAAAATACTGTTCTAAGTGTCTGGGAGAGTACAAAACAACAGAATTGGTAGAAACGTTCCCTGCCCACAACGAGGTTAGAGTCTAAAGGGGGAGTTCAGTCTACAGTCTCCTGCACACTCACCCCAGCACATAGCTTGCCCCCATTTTACAGATAAGGAAACTGCAGCCTAGAGTAGTGAAGTGACTATTTAACTGGGAAACAGCGTGGCCCGGTGGGTAGAACCCAGGCCTGGGAGTCAGAGGCATCTGGGCTGTCATCCCGGCTCCACCACTTGCCTGCTGTGTGATCTTGGGCAAGTCCCTTCACTTCTCTGTGCTTCAGTTCCCTCATCTGGAAAATGGGGATGAAGACTGTGAGCCCTATGTGGGACAGGGACTGTGTCCAACCTGACGTCCTCATAACCACCCCAGAACTCAGTACAGTGCTTGGCACATAGTAAGCCCGTAACAGATACCACAGTTATTATTATTATGAGAAGCAGCATAGCCTAGTGGCAAGAGCACGGGCTTGGGAGTCAGAGGACGTGGGTTCTAACCTCACCTCTGCCACTTGTATGCTGTGTAACCTGTGAGTCCCACGTGGGAAAACCTGATGACCTTGTATAATAATAATAATAATTTTGGTATTTGTTAAGCACTTACTATGTGCCAAGCACTGTTCTAAGGGCTGGGATGGATACAAGGTGATCAGGTTGTCCCAAGTGGGGCTCACAGTCTTCATCCCCATTTGACAGATGAGGGAACTAAGGCCCAGAGAAGTGAAGTGACTTGCCCAAGGTCATACAGCTGATAAGTGGCAGAGCCGGGATTAGAACCCACAACCCCTGACTCCCAAGCCCGGGCTATTTCCACTGAGCCACGCTGCTTCTCTACCTCTTGGATGTACCCCTAGTGTTTAAAACAGTGCTTGGCATATAGTAAGCGCTTAACAGATACTATAATTATTATTATTCTCTGTGCCTCAGTTACCTTGTCTGTAAACTGGGGATGAAGCCTGTGAGACCCACGTGGGACAAGGACTGTGACCAACCTAAGTAGTTCAAATCTACCCCAGCACTTAGTACAGTGCCTGGAACAAAGTAAGCACTTAACAAATACCCATAAAAAAAAATAAGTATCTAAAAGCCTCAGAGGCCACCCCACCCAGAGTCAATAAGGCGCAGCTCACCTCTACTCCTCCCCTTCCTGCTCCCTCAGCCGTCCCTGGGCCTCACCCCTTTGCCGGCTTTTCAGAAGCTGGAATTCTCATGGTCAGTTCACATAGCCCCTTCCCTGGGGTCAAGGTCTGTTCACGGTTCCGAAATCACTAACCCAGGCCTTCGGCAAGCTGTGTCCTTCTTTCCCCCACTCTGGAATTTATTTCTGTGTCTCATCTCCCTGGCAAGACTGTCAGATCCCTCTACTATCTCCTTCTCCTCTCCGGGGCTTAGCAGTGTCCCGCACACAGTAAATGGTAAAACCCTCGAGGACAGAGATCAGATCTTCAATCTCTATTGTATTCTCCCAAGCCCTTAATAGGCACTCAGATAAGACTGTCATCTGATAAGATTGTCCACATTTCGGGTGTCAGCAGGGAATCCAAAGGAAGTGGTCCTAAATACAGTGGAGCAGAATATGCACTTAATAAATGCCCTCATTAATCCTGGGGTGAAGAGAAGGAGCTCTTTTCCTTTTTATGGCATTTATTATTAATAACAATAATTGCAGTATTTGTTAAGCACTTACTGCATGCCAGGCACTGTGCTAAGCGCCAGGGTGGAGTCGAGATAATCGGGTTGGGCATGGTCCTTGTCCCACACTGGGCTCACAGTCTTAATGCCCATTTTGCAGACGAGGGAACTGAGGCCCAGAGAAGTTCAGTGACTTGCCCAAGGTCACACAGCACACAAGTGGTGGAGCCGGGATCGGAACCCAGGTCCTTCTGACTCCCGTTTCAAGGTGCCCCAACCAGGGGCAGGTTTTGGCGCGCACCCCGGTCCGGACAGGAGGACAATTCGGAACTCCCGGGCCTCCCCCGGAGTCCAGCGTCCAGCCGGGATCGGAAGGAAGCAGAGGCTGTTCCCAATCCTCCCCAGAGGGAGGAGGCTCTTAAGAGTATCGCATTTGGCTATGTTCATACAGTAGGGGCAATAATCAAATTCATAGAGCACCTCCTGAGAGCAATGTGAAGCTCTTGGGAAGGTTCAATGAGGCCCAGTGGAAGGAGCCTAGAACTGGAGAGCCAAGAGGCCTCCGGTTCCCATCCCAGCTCTGCTCTGCCACTGACTGGCTGTGTCACCTTGGTAATTCATTCATTCATTCATTCGTATTTATTGAGCGCTTACTGTGTGCAGAGCACTGTATTAAGTGCTTGGGAAGTACAAGTTGGCAACATATAGAGACGGTCCCTACCCAACAGTCTAGGCTCACAGTCTAGAAGGGGGAGACAGACAACAAAAAACATATTAACAAAACAAAATAGATAGAATAGTAAATATGTACAAGTAAAATAGAGTAATAAATATGTACAAACATATATACAGGTGCTGTGCACTCCATCCCTTCTCCCCTCCTTAACTTCCATCTTCAACCGCTCACTCTCCACTGGTTCCTTCCCCACGGCCTTCAACATGCCCATGTCTCTCCTGCCCTAAAAAAACCCTCTCTTGACCCCACCTCACCTTCTAGTTATCGCCCCATATCCCTCCTACCATTCCTTTCCAAACTCCTTGAACGAGTTGTCTACACGCGCTGCCTCGAATTCCCCAACACCAACTCTCTCCTCGACCCCCTCCAGTCCGGCTTCCGTCCCCTACATTCCACGGAAACTGCCCTCTCAAAGGTCACCAATGACCTCCTGCTTGCCAAATCCAACGGCTCATACTCTATCCTAATCCTCCTCGACCTCTCAGCTGCCTTCGACACTGTGGACCACCCCTTTCTCCTCAACACGCTATCTGACCTTGGCTTCACCGACTCAGTCCTCTCCCGGTTCTCCTCTTATCTCTCTGGTCGTTCATTCTCAGTCTTTTTTGCAGGCTCCTCCTCCCCCTCCCATCCCCTTACTGTGGGGGTTCCCCAAGGTTCAGTGTTTGGTCCCCTTCTGTTCTCGATCTACACGCACTCCCTTGGTGACCTCATTCGCTCCCACGGCTTCAACTATCATCTCTACGCTGATGACACCCAGATCTACATCTCTGTCCCTGCTCTCTCCCCCTCTCTCCAGGCTCGCATCTCCTCCGGCCTTCAGGACATCTCCATCTGGATGTCTGCCCGCCACCTAAAACTCAACATGTCCAAGACTGAACTCCTTGTCTTCCCTCCCAAACCCTGCCCTCTCCCTGACTTTCCCATCTCTGTTGACGGCACTACCATCCTTCCCGTCTCACAAGCCTGCAACCTTGGTGTCATCCTCGACTCCGCTCTCTCATTCACCCCTCACATCAGAGCTGTCACCAAAACCTGCCGGTCTCAGCTCCGCAACATTGCCAAGATCAGCCCATTCCTCTCCATCCAAACTGCTACCCTGCTCGTTCAAGCTCTCATCGACCCCCGGGCCTGGAATGCCCTCCCTCTGCCCATCCGCCAAGCTAGCTCTCTTCTTCCCTTCAAGGCCCTACTGAAAGCTCACCTCCTCCAGGAGGCCTTCCCAGCCTGAGCCCCTTCCTTCCTCTCCCCCTCGTCCCCCTCTCCATCCCCCACATCTTACCTCCTTGCCTGGCCCACGGCAACTGTATATATGTATATATGTTTGTACATATTTATTACTCTATTTTACTTGTACATATCTATTCTATTTATTTTATTTTGTTAGTATGTTTGGTTTTGTTCTCTGTCTCCCCCTTTTAGACTGTGAGCCCACTGTTGGGAAGGGACTATCTCTATATGTTGCCAACTTGTACTTCCCAAGCGCTTAGTACAGTGCTCTGTGCACTGTAAGCACTCAATAAATACGATTGATTGATTGAATGCCCCAAAACCAATGGAAGTTTTTGAGAAGTGGCCAGTCGGTTTTAGAAAAATCATCTGGGCAGCAGAGTGATGTATCATCTGGAGAGGGGAGAAACTGGAGACTGAGAGTGAGGATCCTGACACTCCTTCCTCTCCATTCAAACTTTAGCCCCACTGATCCAAGCAATTATCCTACACTACCTTGATTACTGCATCAGCCTCCTTTCTGGCCTCCCTGCCTCCTGTTTCTGCCCACTCACTCTGCTGTCCAGACCATTTTTCTACAAAACTGTTCAATCCGTGTTTCTCCACTTTTCAAGAACCTCCAGTAGTTTCCCATCCAGCTGCATTAAACAGAAACCCCTTACCATTGTAAAGCACTGAATCACGTTGCCCCCTCCTACCTTATTTCTCCGATTTCCTACTACAACCCAGCCTGCACACTGCAATCCTCTAATGCTAACCTACCCACTGTACCTCAGTTTCATCTGTCTCTCTTTCAACCCCTCACCTACATCCTGCCTGGACCTCCTCACTCTTGGCTTCAAGGCTCTCCATCACCTCACCCGCTCCTACCTCACCTCCCTTCTTTCCTTCTACAGCCCAGCCCACACCCTACACTCCTCTGCCACTAACCTCCTCACTGTGTCTCGTTCTCGCCTGTCCCGCTGTCGGCCCCTGGCCCACGTCTTCCCCCTGGCCTGGAATGCCCTCCCTCTGCACATCCGCCAAGCTAGCTGTCTTCCTCCCTTCAAAGCCCTACTGAGAGCTCACCTCCTCCAGGAGGCCTTCCCAGACTGAGCCCCCCCTTCTTCTCCCCCTTCTCCCCCTCCCCATCTCCCCTGCCCTACCTCCTTCCCCTCCCCACAGCACCTATATATATATATATATGTTTGTACATATTTATTACTCTATTTTACTTGTACATATTCACTATTCTATTTATTTTATTTTGTTAATATGTTTTGTTGTGTTGTCTGTCTCCCCCTTCTAGACTGTGAGCCCACTGTTGGGTAGTGACCGTCTCTATATGTTGCCAACTTGTACTTCCCAAGCGCTTAGTACAGTGCTCTGCACACAGTAAGCGCTCAATAAATATGATTGAATGAATGGATGAACCTCCCTCCCCCTTCTTCTACAACAGATGATCACACTGAGCCCCCTCCTTCCTCTCCCCCTCCTCCCCCTCCCCCCTGCCTTACCTCCTTCCCTTCCCCACAGCACCTGTATATATGTATATATGTTTGTACATATTTATTACTATATTTATTTTACTTGTACATATCTATTCTATTTATTTTATTTTGTTAATATGTTTGGTTTTGTTTTCTGTCTCCCCCTTCTAGACTGTGAGCCCATTGTTGGGTAGGGACCGTCTCTATGTGTTGCCAACTTGTGCTTCCCAAGTGCTTAGTACAGTGCTCTGCACACAGTAAGCGCTCAATAAATATGATTGATTGATTGATTCTCCATCTTCAAAGCCTTATTAAAATCACATCTCTTCCAAGAAGCCTTCCCTGACTATACCCTCATTTTCCTTACTCCTTCTCCCTTCTGCCTCACTGCACTTGTATCTATACCTTTGTTCACCCCACCCTCAGCCCCAGAGCACTTATGTACATATCTGTAATTTGTTTTAATGTCTGTCTCCCCTTCTCCAGACTGTAATATGGGAAGGGAACCTGTCTACCAACTCTGTTGTATTCTCAAGTGTTTAGGACAGTGCTTTGCAAGCGTAAGCACTTAAGTCATGAAAGCATATTGAAATTTTCTGGACAAGCATAATAGCCGCTTGCAAGGAGAGGAAGGAACATATTTTAGAAATCCTGTGATTGGAGAATTGTCAGGATTTGGTGACAGACTAGTTGTAGAGAGTAAAAGACAGGGAGAAGTCAAGGTTAATGCCAATATTGCAGACTGTAAATGGGGAGAATAGAGGTGTTGTGAACTATGTTGGGAAGGTTAGGTGGAAGAAAGGATTTGGGAGGTAAGATAAAGCGTTCAAATTTGGACAGATTGAGCTGGAGGCACACACATAGTATCCAAGCAGAGATGGCCAGGAGGAAAGGAAATGGAAGTTCACAGAAGAGAGAGGCCAAGACTAGTGAGATAGGTCTGAAAGTCATTTGCAATAAAGGAGGTAGTTGAAGCCTTGGGAGTGGATGAACTGCCCAGTGGAGTGAGTGTAATTCTTTTTTTAGTGGTATTTGTTAAGCATTTACTATGTGCAAACACTGTTCTAAGCACTGGGTTGGTTTCAAGTGAATTAGAGTCCTAGTTCCTCATGGGGCTCACAGTCTAAATCAGAGGCAGAACAGGAGAAATTGGGCTTGGAGAAGTGAAATGATTTGCCCAAGTTCACACAGCAAGCATTTGGCAGAGCTGAGATTGGAACCCAGGTCTTCTGACTCCCAGGCCTGTGATAGAAAAGGGTCTCCAACAGAGATTACGGGGACACCCACCGTTAAGGGAACGAACTGTGTTGGAAAAATCAAGGTTACTTTGTAGTATGTCCAGAATAAGGGACTGGTCCAGAATCAAAGGCTCCCAGAATGGACAGATTTCCTCAATTCAGGAAACATGCAAAATCCCTTATTTCTAAAATACTCCTGGAAAAGAGCTCATCACTTGAGGAAGCAGTGTGGCCTACTGGATAAAGCTCAAGCCTGGGAATCAGAGGACCTGGGTTCTAATCCCAGCTCAGTGACTTGCCTACTGAGTGATTTAGGCAATGCACTTAATTTACCTGGGATTCCTTTACCTTAACTGTAAAATAGGATTCATTCAATCAATCAATCAACCGTATTTATTGAGCACTTACTGTGTGCAGAGCACTGTACTAAGTGCTTGGGAAGTACAAGTTGGCAACATATAGAGACAGTCCCTACCCAACAGTGGGCTCACAGTCTAAAAGGGGGTTCACTACCTGTCCTCCTTCCTACTTAGACTGTAAGTCCCATGTGGGACAGGGACAGTGCTTGATGTAAAGTGCTTAACAAATACCATTTTTTTAAAAAAGGAAAATGTTAAGTGCGTTCCTTGTTGTGCTCTTAAGATTGCTGTTTGCAGCACCTGAGACTTTTTTTTTCCACCTTGTCTCTTGATCCTTACAAAAATTTGGTTCCCTTCTAGTTTGCAGTTCACCATACTGGTCAATCCCCAGCTATTGACTCCCAGTTTTCCCTCCCTTCAGGAGGATTAGTTACGGCAAAACATACCAGGAGAGATAGTCTCAACTCAGAATATGTTAGCAATAATGGTTTCATAGCTTCAGACAGAGGCTAATAAAGCAGCTGACCAATACCATCATCCAAACAAGCTATATTGAATTTTACCCCCAGAGAATAAACTGGGTATCCCATTGTTATTGCAGACATCTATTCTGAAATGTTTTAAAAGAAAACTGAGGTAAATCCAGTTGCCTGCTTCATAAAGGCAAGATCATGATTAGGAGGAGCAGAGAAATAGCAAAAGGAAATTTTAAATTTCACATAGTATTCACAGAAATAAACTCGTGCATTTTATGTGCTTCTCTTCTCAAATTAGGTTGTCCATCAGTCCTATTTGAGTGTTTACTGTATGCAGAGCATTGTACTAAGCGCTTGGGAGAGGACAATATAACATGTCTGCCAACTCTGTTATAATAGATTCTCTCAAGGGCTTAGTACAGTGCTCTGCACGTAGTAACTACTCAAGAAATACTATTGGTTGATTTAGTCAGGAACCAATTTTGTCAAAAAATTGAGGACTCTCTGTATTCTATTATATAAGCATTTATTGTTATCCATCATTTCACTAGCCTGTTATAAGTAGATGCACATGTCTCTTTCCTTTTTATGGTAAATAATTTCATAACTATCCAGGTCCAATGCAAGGGAAGCAGTGTGGACTAGTGGACAGAGCATGGGTCTGGGAGTCAGCGGACCCCGGTTCTAATCTGTTACGCCACTGTCTGCTGTGTGACCTTGGGTAAGTCACTTAACTTCTGTGCCCCTGTTGTCTCACCTGCACAATGGGGATTCAGTACCTGTTCTCCTTCCTGCTCAAACAGTGGGATGTGGGATGTTATTATCTGGTATCTACCCCAGTGCCTAGTACAGTGCTTTGCAAATAGTAAGGACTTCACGAATACCACAGTGATTGTCACTGAGTGGCACATTTCTTGAGGGCAGGAACTGTGGCTTTCATTTCTGCTTTACTCTTCTGAGGTCACGGTGATGTTGGAGCTGAGTTCTCCTGTTGTGAACAGCTGATGAACCTCATTGGAAGACTCAAGGCTGTGGATCCCCTCTTTTTCCTCAGCGCCCCCTCCTCTCCTCATCGCCTCAACTTGCTCCTTTTGCTCAACCCTCCCCCCCGCCCACCCTGTTCTACAGCACTTGTGTGTACACATGTATATATCTATAACTAATTAATGCCTGTTTACTTGTTTTGATGTGTATCTCCCCTCTTGTAGACTGTGAGCCCATTGTGGGCAGAGATTGTCTCTCTTTGTTGCTGAATTGTACTTTCCAAGCGCTTAGTACAGTGCTCTGCACACAGTAAGTGCTCAATAAATATGATTGAATGAATAAGCAGACACATTCCCTCCCCACAATGAGTTTACAGGCTAGAGGGGGAGACAGATATTAATATAAATGTTCAGTTCTAAACAATATTCTCATCTGCTTCCTGCCCAATTTCTTAGTGGTTCAACCTAATCTCTTTCAGTTCCATGGCCCCATGTCCAGACTGCTCTGCTATGCAACTCTGCCTCCTTATTCTGTATCTGTAATGAAAGTAGTGTGGAAATGAGAGTCAAGACCTGGGTTCTAATCCTGTCTCCACATTTTGCCTGCTGTGTGATTTTTTGGGTTAGTCATTTAGATTCCTTAGGCCTCAGGCCTCTTATCTCTAGGCTGTGAGATCGTTGTGGGCAGGACATGTTATAATATACTCTCCCAAGTGCTTAGTACAGTGCCCTGCACACAGTAAGCGCTCAATAAGTATGATTGAATGAGTGAAGGAATGAATGAATAAAATAGGGATTACACACTCTTTTAGAATGTGAGCCTATGGGTCAGGGAAAGTGTCTGATATGATTGTCTTATATCTACTGCACAGCATAATATAGTGGTTGGCACATAGTAAGCACGCAACATATATCACACAAATAGTAATAATTATTATTACTGTTATTATCATTACATAGTTCTAGTGGAAAGAGCACAGGCTTGGGAGTCAGAAGATCAGGGTTCTAATCCCAGCTCTGTCAACTACCTGCTGTGTTGTACTTCCCAAGCGCTTAGTACAGTGTTCTCCACACAGTAAACACTCAATAAATGCGATTGAATGAATGAATGAATGATCTTGGACAAGTTCCTTAACTTCTCTGTACCTCAGTTTCCTCATCTATAAAGTGGGGATTCAATACCTGTTCTTCCTCCTACTTAGAGTGAGCCCTTTGGGACAGGTACTCTGTGAATTCCAAATAATTTGTAGGTACCCCAGTGCTTAGAACAGTGCTTGACACATAATAAGCATTTAACAGATTCCAAAATAATTTACAGTAGTATTATTTCCTTGAGCATCCACTGAGTGCACTGCTCGGTATTAAAACTCATGGGTAGTACAGTAGAAACACAGGGCACGTTCCCTGCTGACAGTAGAGTCAAATTCTTTCCTGGTTTTAGCACATTTTAAAGTTGGAGTATATGTTTTTGTTTTGGGCTTTGTATTATCTTTAGTGACTTTGTTTTTTTCTTTTTTCTGGCCTCTGCCTGCCTCTATTAATCAGCCACTCACATGTTTCTTAGGAATACCTAAGCAGTGTTTGGTTTGTCACCTTTTTTTGAAATCTTGTTCATTTTCCTAGTATTTGATGGCATTTTGGGTGATTTTGGACAGTAATTTCGTAGGGATTAATATTGGAAGTTGTAATAGACTTAATTGAGACTGTGAGTCCCACATGGGCCAGGGACTATGTCCAACCTGATTTGCTTGTATCAACCCCAGCGCTTAGAACAGTGTCTGGCATATGTTAAGCACTTAACACCATTTTAATGGAGTTAACATGAATCCAAATATCCTGAAAGAAGTGATTTTATTTTTCCCACCATAGATGTAAGTAGTTGACTCTTTGCCAAGTGGTCAGTATTCCTCCTGATTGCTTGAAATTGAGTCAGGTAAAGTCCTCTAACTAATTTAATGCCTGAAATGAGGACTTTTATGTGGAGCAGCTCACAGAAGGAAATGGGGTGGCATAGAGCATTGAGGGAGCACCTCTCTAAGAGATGAGAGGCAGAAGGGGAGCTAGCAAACAGAACTGAGCAATCCAGAGAAATGAGATGGGAACCAGGTTAGTAAAATCAGCCAAAGGAAACCCGAGAGTGTTTCAAGGAAGAGGGAGGGGTCTTCAGCTTCAACAAAAGTTGACAGGTGGTCGATTATCAGGATCATCATCATCAATCGTATTTATTGAGCGCTTACTATGTGCAGAGCACTGTACTAAGCGCTTGGGAAGTACAAATTGGCAACATATAGAGACAGTCCCTACCCAACAGTGGGCTCACAGTCTAAAAGGGGGAGACAGAGAACAAAACCAAACATACTAACAAAATAAAATAAATAGAATAACTATGTACAAGTAAAATAAATAAATAAATAAATGGTATATAGCCCTTTAGAACCCAGGTCCTTCTGACTCCCAGGCTGAAGCTCTATCCATTAGGCCATACTGGGTCTAGAACGTGGAGTTCCCAGGATGGGGTGAGGAGCACCGAGACCTGAAATGGTGATTATTTTTTAACACTCATTTTTTAATGGTATTTGTTAAGTGCTTACTATATGCCAGGCATTATAATAATAATTTGTTAAGTGCTTACTATGTGCCAAGCACTGTTCTAAGTGCTGGGGTAGATACAAGGTCATCAGGTTGTTCCACGTGAGGCTCACAGTCTTAATCCCCATTTTACAGATGAGGTAACTGAGGCACAGAGAAGTTAAGTGACTTGTCCAAAGTCACACAGCTGACAAGTGGTGAAGTCAGAATTAGAACCCACAACCTCTGACTCCCAAGCCCAGGCTCTTTCCACTAAGCCATGCTGCTTCACTAAGCTCTGTTGTACTAAGCGCTGGAGTAGATACAAGGTTGGACACAGCCCATGTTCCTCACATTCTTACAGATAAGCCAGCCGAGGCCCAGAGAAGTGAAATGACTTGTCCAAAGTCACACAGTAGACAAGTGGTGAAGCCAGGATTAGAAACCAGGTCCTTCTGACTTCCAGGCCTGGGCTCTCTCCTCTACACCACGCTGCCTGGAATCAGGAACCCAACATGAGGTTTCACCCAACCTTCTTTTGCCTCCTTTTTTTTTATTTTCTGTAGGCAAAAGCACTAGAAATACAGCCCTGAAGAGCCTGCCCTTCACAGATTTTCCCCTCGGGCTCTCCTGCCGGGCCCTCGGCAGATTGACAATGAAGATTTGTTGCGCAGAAGGAACTAGCTGACAAGATACTTAGCTGAGTGTGACTGGAAACTTAACATTCACCCTTCGTCTCCCAAAGCTGGCAAGCGAGAATGAGCGATGTGGGGAAGACTGTAGCGGGGATTGCTGGCATCCTGGCTCCAAGGGGAATATGCAGGAGCAGCAATCGGGGAGGTTCAATTCCTGGGGAAGTTTGAGTCTGATCTAGCCTGATCTGGGGTTTTTGGATCCCTTGAGCCTCAGTTTTCCCATCTGTGAAATGGACTTGGCGATAATCCTTTCCTTCCACCTGCTAGGACTGAATTAATTCAAGGGGCAGCCCAATACTAATAATAATTATAATAACTGTGGTATTTGTTAGGCACTTAACATGTGCCAGGCACTATTCTAAGAGCTGGGGTGGAAACAAGCAAATTGGGTTGGACCCTCTCCCTATCCCACGTGGGGCTCACAGTCTCAATCCCCGTTTTACAGATGAGGTAACTGAGGCACAGAGAAATGAAGTGACTCGCCTAAGGTCATGCAGCAGATAAATGGCAGCAAACCTTCTGACTCCCAGGCCCGTGCTCTATCCCTATGCCATACTGCTTATCTATTGATGGTTATTGATTGATCTGTGGTATGTACTGAGCACTTGTTTTGTGGAGAGCCCTGTACAAAATGCTCAGGAGAGTACACTACAACAGAGTTGGTAGATGTGACCCCTGCCCACAAGGAGTTTAGAGGACGAGTTGGGCGTTAAAAACAGATTATTGGATTGGTTTCATCACACCTCACAGACAAATGTTTTAAGTAAATGCCTGCTTATGACAAAGTAAGAAATAATCTTTAGGAGGCGTGAAAATGTAGCCATCTAATCTCGGCTTGCTACGGCTTCTGCTTAGTTACTCGGTTTTATGAAGAAAAATTGGATTTTGCACCTGCAGTATTGGGGAACATCCAGCTCCTCAATTTTACTTGCTTTTGGCCCGCTACACATCCGCCATTCCCTGGATACTTGGAAAGATATCCTTCAGCTGCCAGTTTCCAGTTGTTGCAATAATGTGCTGACGTGCTGGTCCCCTGAAGCAGGCTGCTTATTAACTGTGATGCCCAAAATGCCATCTGGAGTGTTATCTAGTCATCTATAATTGTTCTGTCTTCTCCTTCCGTTTGATTGCTTCGTTACAGCGTACTGTTGGTTGTTGATTTTTCGAGAGGGGAGCCAGGGGGGAAAGGATAGGTGCAAGTATCTAGCTCTTTTCTCATTCTACCGAGATATTATTTCTTAGGGTAGTTCTGTCATCTGCGTGAAGTGACAAGATTATAAAGTACCAAAATGTTAGCTAAGGAAAGGTTTTACGTATCCTGATGAGGAAGCGAAATGAACTTGGTGACATTGGTGCTGGAAAGACAGAAAAAGCTTCAATTATGAATATAAAAAACATTCAGGAACTTAAAAAAGGACTTGATCTACTGCAGAAAGGGCATTTCCTTGTTCTGAACAGTTCCGCAGGCATGATCAATCAATTAATCAATCAGTCGTATTTATTGAGCGCTCACTTTCACAGGCCTGGGAGTCAGAAGGACCTGGGTTCAAATCCTGACTCTGCCACATGTTTGCTGTGTGACCTTGGGCAAGTCATTTCACTTCTCTGGGCCTCAGTTACCTCATCTGTTAAACAGAGATTGAGTGTGAGCCCCATGTGTCCAAACTGATTAACTTGTATCTACCCCAGTGCTTAGAACAGTGCTTGGCACATAGTAAGTGCTTAGCAAGTACCATAATCATTAATTTTTATTACTTTGTGCAGAGCACTGTACCAAGTATTTGGAAGAATATTCATTCTTTCAATCATATTGAGGGCTTACTGTGTGCCAAGCACTATACTAAGCATTGAACTGAGTGCAGAGCAGTGTATTCAGAGAGTACTGTATTACAGAGTTGGGAGAAACGTTTTCTATCCACAACGAGACATAGATGGAGCAGGCTTTTGGATCTTGACCTACCTCCCTAGTATCTGCTGTCCAGGCAGAACAAGGCTGATTAGCTTGCACTCACTGGGGAAACTCAAGCCTTCTGGAAGCCTGGGAATCAGGTGGCCAAGGCAAAGATGCCGGCTTTTTCTTTGTGGCTACTGCTCCTAATTCTAGAAGGTTCTGGTCCAATGACTTGGCATACTCTAGCAGAAGAGCAACCCCGGTTAGAGGTGTCATTACTAGAGGTGTAGAAAGAGACCAGCTTCATTCAGTCAGTCGTATTTATTGAGCACTTAACTGTGTGCAGAGCACTGTACTATATATGCTTGATCAAATCCTGGGCTGCCAGGATTTCTTCCTTCTGCTTGCCTCTACTTCCTACCTCATCCCTTGCTCTTTTGGAACAGATGGGCTCAGTGTCTCCTTCCAATAGTCATCAACCTGCTGAGCCTTCTCCTAGGAAGCAATGTGGCCTACTGGGAAAGTCAGACACTGAGCACTTATTGTGTGCAGAGCACTGCACTAAGCACTTGGGAGAGTACAATATAGCAATATTACAGACACATTCCCAACCCACAGTGAGCATGGGTTCGGGAATCACCTTATTTTAATCCCAGCTCTGAGCCCGTTGTTGCTTAGGGATTGTCTCTGTTGCCGAATTGTATTTTCCAAGCGCTTAGTACAGTGCTCTGCACACAATAAGCTCTTAATACGATTGAATGAATGAATGTATCAATTTGCCTCCACTGTGATCTTGGGCAAGTCACCTAACTTTGCTGTGCCTCAGTTTCCTCATCTGTAAAATAGGGATTCATTACCTGTCTTGGACGGTGAGCCCCCTGTGGTACAGGGACTTTGTTCCATCTGGTTGTCTTGGGTCTACTCCATCGTTTAGTACAGTGCTTGGCACCTAGTAATCCCTTAATACCATTATTATTAGTAGTAATATTACCATCATCATCAACAATTTATTGAGCTCCGACGTAATCCAGAACACACACTACTTACTGGAAATATTTGGAGAAAAAAATGGATACAACCTCTGCGATTACCAAGGTAATCGTAACACTAATAATAATAATAATTACATTTCTTATTATTGCTAACATATTCCCTTGCACCTCGATCTCACCTCTCCTGCTGCTGACTTCTTGCTTACTCACTCTCTGCTGCCTGGAACTCCTTCCTATTTTACATCCAATAGACCACTGCTCTTCCCATTTTCAAAGCCCTTCTGAAAACCCATCTCCTCCGGGACGCATTCCCTGATTAGTCTCTCTTTTATCCACCCTTAAATCCCCCTAACTGCCCCTTCAGTATTTCAGGGTCACCTTCATATTTGGGTACTCACCCCCCTTCTGAAGCACATATGGATGTAAATCAGTAAAATTTGTCTCTCCCTCTAGACTGTAAGCCCATTGTGGGCAGAGAATGTGGGTGTTGTTATATTGAACTCTCCCAAACACTTAGTACAGTGCTTTGCATAGGTTAAATGCTCAATGAATTTGATTGAATACATGAATTTGTATTTATTGAGCACTTACTATGTGCAGAGCACTGTACTAAGTGCCTGGGAGAGTACACAGCAATATAACAGACACATTCCTTGCCCACATATTCTATTACTTCCTCCTATCTGTAATTTCTTTTAGTGTCTGCCACCCCCTAATTATTATTAACTAATAACTAAAGATTATTAACTCTAGGATGTCAGGGATCATTTCCACTTCTATTGCACTCTCCCAAGTACTTATTACAGTGCTTGGAACACATTGGTCAATAAATTTTATTAATTAATAGATTGACTGTCACTCCTACATAAAGCTTCCTTCCTGCTTCATTGGAATTGGAAGAGAAGAACTGATAGACTAGTATTCCTATATTGGGTTATCAATCGATCAGTACTTCTTGAGCACTTCCTGTGTGCAGAGGACTGACCTAGAACTTGGGAGAGTGCAGTACACTGGAGTTGCTCGATGCAATCTCTGCCACCAAGGAATTTACGGTCTACAGGATATGTGCAAGATATACAATTCCTTTGACTTTCCTTTCCTTCATAATCTTAGTATTGCATTTATGTTGTTCACATTCTTATTGGGTGATGTCCAGTTGCCTGTGTGATCTGCCATTTTTGCTGACTGTGAGATCTTTCAGCGTAGAGCTTATGTCAGTTTGTTCCAGGTCCAGTTCAGCTATATCATGTCCATGACGGCGATGAGGAGGGAGCATCCTACAGTAGCCCAAATGGGCCCCAAGTGGCCTGGGACGGGGAGGAAATCGTTGCTAATTAGGCGAAGTGCAGCTAAGTCAGGCAAGGAGAGCAGCATGGACTCGTGAATAGAGCACAGTCCTAAGAGTCAGAAGGACCTGGATTCTAATCATGGCTCTGCCTCTTGTCTGCTGTGTGACCCTCGACAAGACACTTCATTTCTCTGGGTCTCAGCTTGAAGGCCTCAGGAGAGACTATTTGAGGTGAAGAAGGAGAAATTTGGTTCACCCAAATTCCAGCTTTTCCTTTAGCTAAGTAGTTCAAGGCCCTAAAAGAGAACTTTCACAGCATAAATGGAGATATTGGCCTCATCTGTACAACTTCCAGCTTTTATTTCTCTGAGGTCTTCAAGGCCTCCCAATCTGTGAGGCTTAAGAGGAGGAATTGACTTCATGAAAACCATCTCCTGCTTTCATTTGTCCCGCTAAGATCCCCAGGGCCTGCAAAGAGGATATTTGAGGCAAAAAAGGAGAAATTTGCTTCATGCAAACCATCTCCCACTTTGCATTCTCCTAGGCTTCTAAAGAGAATCTTGGAGATAAAGATGGAGAAATTTGCTCCATGCAAAACCATCTCCTGCCGGCTTTTCTCTCCCTCAGGTCTTCAAGATCTGAAAAGAAAGTCTTTGAGGTGTGAGGAGAAATTTGCTTCATGCAAACTATTTCCCACTTTCATTTCTCTACCTGAGGTCTTCATGACCTGAAAAGAGAATATCTGTGGGGAAAAATGACAGATTTTCTTCATGGAAACAATCTCCTGCTTATGTTTTTCCACCCGAGGGCTGGAAAAGGCAATAGATGGGGCTAAAAAACGGAGAAATGTGCTTCATGCAAACGCTCTCTTAATGATGTGTCTAAGGTTCTCAAGGCCCGAAGAGAAAATATGTGAACTGGAAAAGGAGACATTGGCTCCATGCAGAAACATCTCCTGTGCATTAGTTCATTTCAGGCCTTCAAGACCTTTTAATAAAGAAAAAAGAGAGAATATTTCGTTTGAAAAAGGAGGAATTTGCTTCTTGTACACTATCTCCCGCTTTTCTTTCTTTACCCTAAGGTCTTCAAGGCCAGAAAAGGGAATATTTGGGTTGAAAAAGAGAAATTCTACTTCACTGGACAAATCTCCTTTTTGTTATGCCATCTCTTTCAGTTAAAGTGTTTTAACTGAGAATGAAGAGGGAATATCGGATGGGCAAGAGAAATTATTTGCTTCCTGGAAGAAAATATCCCCTTATTTCTCTACCTGTGGTTTTCAAGGCCTGCTTAAAGAGAATGCATATGAGCTGGCCAAGGAGAATTTTCGGTTCATGCAAAAAAAAAAAAATGTTCCCGTTTGTTACGTCACCTAAGGCCTTCAAGGCTTTCAATTGAGAATTTAGAGAGAATATACAAGGTGGAAAAGGAGAAACGTACTTCCTGCGAAAAGTCTCCTGTATTTGAATATGTTTACCTAATGTCTTCAGGGCATGAAAGGAGGATATATGAGATTAAAAAAGGAGAAATTTGCTTCATGCAAAAACTCACCTGATCATCTTTCTACTTTAGGGTCTTTGAGGCCTGCAGAGAGAATAGATGAGCTGAAAAGGGAGAAGTGTGCTTCATGCAGACACATCTCCTGGGCATTGGTCTACCTCAGGCTGTCAAGGCCTTTGAAGGGAGAGTGAGTGGAGATTATTTGAGGTGAAAAAGGAGAAGGTTGCTTCATGTCAACAACCCCCTGCTTTTACTTCTCTACCGCAGGTCTTCAAGGACTGAAAAGACAATATTGGAGGGGGAGAAAGAGAAATTTGCTTTATGCAAAAACTCTTAGGTTGAGTGTGTCCGCAGAAGATCTACAAGACCTGAAGAGAAAATAAATGTATGAGCTGGAAAGGCAGAAAAGTAACTTAATACACTAATGTCTCCTGAGCCTAAGTCTACCTGCAGCCTTGCAGGCCTTTTAATAGAGAATGAATAAGGAATACTTAAGGTGGAAAAGGAGAAATTTGCTTCATGCAAAAAAATCTCCTGCTTCGATTTCTCTTCGTAAGGTCTTCAAGGCCTCAGAAGAGAAGCTATGAGGTGAAAAGGAAGAAATTTGCGTCCTGCAATCTATCTCTCACTTCTGTTTCTCCATTTGAGGTCGTCGAGGCCATTGAATTGAGGGTGAATCGAGATTATCCAAAGTGAGAAAGGAGAAATTTCCAAGGAGCAAAAAATGTCCAGCTTTTATTTCACTAGTGCTGTTCTTCAATGCCTGAAAAGACAGTATTTGAAGTGAAAGAGGAGAAATTTGCTTCATGCAAAAATTATCACACTAGTTTGTCTACATAAGGTCTTCAAGGCCTGAAAAGAGACTATTTGAGGTAGAAAAGGAGAAATTTGCTTAATGCATAGAAATCTCCTGTTTTTGTCTACCTAAGGTCTTCAAGGCCTGCAAAGAGACTATTTGAGGTAGAAAAGGAGAAATTTGCTTAATGCATAGAAATCTCCTGTTTTTCTCTACCTAAGGTCTTCAAGGCCTGCAAAGAGACTATTTGAGGTAGAAAAGGAGAAATCTCCATGCTGGAATTTCTCTATCCTAAACCCATAAATAAATATATAGATAAATAAATAAATAGACCTGCATAGACAGTATATGAGGTGGAAAAGGAGTCATTTGCTTCACGCCCAAAACGTCTCCTGTTTATTTCTCTAACCATGGCCTCTAAGACCTGCAAAGAGAACATTTGAGGAGTGAAAGGAGACATGGCCCAACTGCAAATTTCCCCTCCCTTTACTCTTTTAACCTCATCGTTTAAGTCCTTGTGTTTTTTGACAGAGAAAACATGATCTACTTGGAGTGAGAAGGATAAATTTTCTTGCTGCAAAATTTTCCCCATGATTTTGCCACCAAAGCCTTTTCATTATGAGAGAAAAGAAAATATTTGGGACAAAAGGAAAAAGTAAAACTTGCTTCATGCAAACAACCCTCCTGCTAATTATACCCCTGCAGGCCTTCAAGGCCCTTTCATTTTAGAGTTGAGATGAAAAACGAGGCATGTGCTTCATGTCAGTCAATTGGGAATCTCTTCTGGACTCCAGGCTCAGTCTCCAGCCTCTGGTCCAGGGTATTGGAGGGTGATCAACGAAAATTTGAGGTGGTGGAGGAGGAGGGATTTTTGCATCATGGCAAATTCTTGAAAACCTTAGCTTCGTGAAAAACAGCCTCTCCTCCGATGACCTCCTGCCTTTGGTCTTCAAGGCCCAGGGGTGAGTAGGGAGAAAGTAGGTTCATGGCAAAATCTCCTGTTTGATCCATCATCTCCCATCTGGCTAGTCTTGGCTATGTGGTGGTTGGACAAGCGCTTAGTACAGTGCTCAAGCGCTTCGTACAGTGCTCTGCACACAGTAAGGGCTCAATAAATACGACAGAATGAATGGAGGTTGGGCAGTGGGGTTGGGGGTGGTGCTGGGGCAGAGGGGGGTGGGCAGGGGAGGGAAACCCCCAAGAAACTCTGCAGGGACACATAGGAGGAACCTCTCTTGCAGAATCTCCTGAAAAACATGGTCCAGTTGTCCAAGAAATCCCCAGTTGGTCTTTTAGGGCTGCACTTCTGGACCAAGAGATTATTATCCTCATAGATAATCTGGGCTAGCTCTCTTGGGAGCCTTCCTGTTTTCAGAGAGGTTAGAACTGCTCCAATTGGACCATATAGGCTCATTTTTCCATGTCAAGAAATTGTCCGGTTTTATCGGGAGATATATTTCAAAATTCTATAGTGTTTTGTCAAGATTTCAATTTCTAACATGTTCGACAAAAGCACAACAGAGATAACTCCTTGTCCTTCACTAAATCCTGGTTGACCAACTCAATGTTCAATGGAATGTTATTTTTCCCTCAACTGATATAAAACAGCTAAAAGATTTATGCAGCATATCACACCGGCATTTTAAAAGTCAATAAAATAGCTAAATAAAATAAAAATAAATGTAAAACGCAACTACAGACAGCAGAAAATATATGAAGTGGAAAAGAAGTCTGCTTCATGCAGAAGCATCTCTTGTGTGTTACTCCACTTAGGCCTTCAAGGGCTTTTAGAAGACAATTCATCGAGAATGTTGGTGGGGGAAAGGAGAACTTTGCTTCATGCAAAAAAATCTCCTTTTATTTCTCTACCTAAGGTCTTCAGTGCCTGAAAAGGAAAGATTTGAAGTGAGAAAGAAGTCTGCTTCACGCAGAAATATCTCCTGTGCCTTACTCCACTTGAGGCCTTCAAGACCTTTGAATCAAGAGTATCTGAGGTGAAAAAAGGAGAAATTTGCTTCATGCAAACAATCTTCTGCTTTTGTATTTCTCCCTACCATCTTCAAGACCTGTCAAGAAAATGCTTGTGTTGAAAAAGGAGTTTTCTGGATGCCATTTCCTGCTATTGTTTCTCTCCCTGAGGTCTTCAAGACCTTAATGGAGACTATTTCCAGTGGTCAAAAGGAGAAATTTGCTTCATGCAGATACTACTTCCTGGGTATTAGTTCACCTCAGGCCTTCAAGGCCTTTTAATTGAGAATGAATAGAGAATCTCTGAGGTGCGAAAGGAGGAATTTGCTTCACGCAAACCACATACATCTTTTCCTTCTCAGTGTAAGGTCTTCAAGGCCTCAAAAGAGACTATTTGAGGTGAAGAAGGAGAAATTTGCTTCATGCATACAATCTCCAGCTCTTCTGTTGAAGGCCATAACAGGCCTCTAAAAAGAATAGTTGAGTTGAAAATGGTGAAATTTACTTCCTGCACACCATCTCCTATTTTAATTTCTCCTTCCGAAGGTCTTCAAGACCTGGAAAGAGAATATATGTGTTGGGAAAGGACAAGTTTTCCTCATGCAAGCAGTCTCCTGCTTTTGTTCTTCTGCGTAAGGGCCAGAGAAGGTAATATATGGGGTTAAAAAAGGAGAAATTTGCTTCACACACAAAAAACACACCTCATCATTTTTCCACATAAGGTCTTCAAAACCTGAGGGGAAAATATATGAACTGGAAAAGGAGAAATTTGCTTCATGCAGAAACCTCTTCCTGTGTATTAGTTCATTTCTGAAATGACAATGAATAGAGCATATTGGTGGTGAAAGGGAGAAATTTGTTCCATGCAAAAAAAAATCTGCTTTTATTTCTGTTCCTAAGTTCTTCAGGGCCTGTAAAGAAAATATCTGGGGTGAGAAAGGAGATGTTTGCTTCATGGAGCTACATCTCCTGTTCATTACAGCACTTGAGGCCTTCAAGGTCTTATAATGGAGATTATTTGAGGTGAAAAAGGAGAAATTTGCTTCATGCAAAGAATCTTCTGCTTTTGTATCTCTCCCTAAGGTTTTCAAGGCCTGAAAAGTGAATGTTAATATGGAGAAAGGAGTTTTCTGGACACAATCTCCTGCTATTGTTTCCCTCCCTAAGGTCTTTAAGGCCTGAAAAGAGAATATAGGGGGTTTAAGAAGGAGAAAGGGGCTTCATGCAAACACTCTCCTAACGTTCTGTCTGAGGTCTTCAAGGCCTGAAGAGAAACTATATGAGCTGGCAAAGGAGGCATCTGCTTCATGTAGAAACATCTCCTGTGCGTTATTCCAGTTGGGGTCTTCAACGCCTTTTACTAGAGGATGGATAGAGAATATTTGATTTGAAAAGGAAGAAATTTGCTTCACATAAACTATCTCCTGCCTTTATTTCTTTACCCTAAGGCATTCCAGGCCAGAAAAGAGAATATTTGGGTTGAAAGACAGAAATTTGCTTCGTCTGGACAAATCTCCTTTCTGTTATGCCATCTTTCACTTTTAAGCCCTTGTAATTGAGAATGAATAGAATACATTTGCTTCATGTAAAAACCCCCCATTATCCCACCTATTTCTCCACATATAGTGTTCAAGGCCAGAAAAGAGAGTACATCTGAGCTGCAGAAGGAGAAGTTTTGCTTCATGCAGGAAATGGTACTGTTTGCTCCTCAAGGTCTTTTATGGAGAATTTAGAGAGATTATCCGAGGTGGAGAAGGAGGAAAGTGCTTCATGAGCACAATCACCTGCTTGAATTTGTCTATCTAATGTCTTCAAGGCATGAAAAGCAAATATATGAGATGGAAAAAGGAGAAATCTGCTTCACAGAAAACCTCACCTGATGATTTTTCTATTGAAGTTTCAAGGCCTGAAAAGAGCACAGATGGGGTGAAAAAAGGAGAAACTGGCTTCATGCAAACACTCTTCCAGTGCTCTGTCCAAGGTCTTCAAGGCCTGAAGAGAAAATAGATGAGCTGGTAAAGGAGAAATTGGTTTCCTGCGGACACATCTCCTGTGCAGTATAGTCTACCTCAGGCCTTCAAGGCTTTTTAATTGAGAGTGAATCACAATTCTCTGAGGTGAAGAAGGTGAAGTTTGCTTCATGCAAACAACCTTCTGCTTTGATTTCTCAACCTCAGGTCTTCTAGGCCCAAGAAGAGACTATTTGTGGTGGGAAAAGAGAATATTTGCTTCATGCAGAATCTCTCCCATCAACGTGTCCACCTCAGACCTGATGAGAAAAGCCATGAGCTGGACAAGGATAAATTTTCTTCATCCAGAAATGTCTCCTGAACATAAGTCCACCTGCAGCCTTCGAGGCCTTTTAAATGAGAATGAATAAGGGATATATGAAGTGGGAAAGGAGCAGTTTGCGTCATGCAAAACATCTCCTGCTGTGATTTCTCTCCTTAAGGTCTTCAAGGGGTCAAAAGAGAATATCTGAGATTGAAAAGGGAGAAATTTGCTTCATACAAGCTATCTCTGACTTTTATTTCTCCACTTCAGGCCTTCAAGACTTTTTAATTGAGAGTGAATCGGGTTTATTTGAGGTGGAAAAGGAGAAATTGGCTTCCTGCAAAAAACCTCCTGCATTGATTTCACTACCCCAGGTCTTCAGGGCCTGAAAAAAGGAATATTTGAAGTGCAAAGGAGAAACTTGCTTCTTGCAGAAATGATCCCGTTAATTTGTCCACTACAGGTCTTCAAGACCTGAAGACAAAATATAGGAGCTGGAAAGGGAGAAATTGTCTTGATGCAAAAAAAATCTCCTGCTTGTATTTCTCTGCCTAAGATCATCCAGGCCTCCCAAGAGAATATTTGAGGTGAAAAAGGAGAAATTTGCCTCATGCAAAATAATCTCCAGACTTTAAGTACTTACCTAAACTTTTCAAGACCTACAGAGTCAGTGTACTCAGTGTATGAGAGGGACAAGGAGTAATTTGGTTCATGCCCCCCCCCCGAAAAACTCTCTCATGTGTTTCTCTACCTATGGCCTTTAAGGCCTGCAAGAGAACATTTGAGGAGTTAAAGGAAATATAACCCACATGCAAATTTCCTCTTTTTTAATCCACCTCATCCTTACCATCAAAACATGATATATTTGGCATGAAAAACTTCATGCAAAAGTTTCCTCTTTATTTTGCCACCTCAGGCCTTCCAAAGCCTTTTCATTATGAGAGAAAAGAAAATATATGGGAAGCAGCGTGGCTCAGTGGAAAGAGCACGGGCTTTGGAGTCAGAGGTCAGGGGTTCAAATCCCGGCTCCGCCACTTGTCAGCTGTGTGACTTTGGGCAAGTCACTTAACTTCTCTGGGCCTCAGTTCCCTCATCTGTAAAATGGGGATTAAGCCTGTGAGCCCCACGTGGGACAACCTGATTACCTTGTATCTACCCCAGCGCTTAGAACAGTGCTTGGCACATAGTAAGTGCTTAACAAATACCAACATTATTATTATTATATGGGGTGAAAGAAAAAGGTAAAACTTGCTTGATGTAAACAAATCTCCTGCTTATGACACCACCCCAGGCCTTCAAGGCCCTTTCGTTCAGAGAGGCTGGAGATGGGTTGTGATGAAAAAGGAGATAAGTGCTTCATGCCAATAAATTTGGCATTTCTTTCTCCTCCTGCGGTCTTCAAGGCCTTTTTCGTTAGGGTCATGGAGATTGACTAAATGGAGTCTCAAAGAGAAAGGGAAAGTAACTTGATGCAAAAATCTATTGGTGCATCCATCTCCCATTCTTGCTCCTCTGGTCCTTGTGGAGGGTGGTGGGGAGGCAGGGGTCCCGGCCGGGGGGGGTGGGGTGGGGGCGATCCCCAAAGAAACTCTGCAGGGGCAATGGGGAGATTCTCTCCATGAAGAATGGTCTGAAAAATGTGGTCTAGTTGTCCAAGAAATCCACAGTAGGTCTTTATGACTGCACTTTTGGACCAAGAGATTATCATCCTAGATACTCTGGAATAGTTCCCTTGAGAGCCTTCTGGTTTTCAGAGTGGTCCAAGCTGCTCCAATTTGACCACTTTGGCTCATTTTCCATCTTTTTCATCAATTGTCCAGTTTCATAGGGAAATACCTTGGAAAATTCTAGAGTATTATATCAGGATTACCATTTCCAACCGGCAGGATTAAAGCACAGCAGTGATAACTCCTCGACCTTCTCTAAATCATGACTGACCAGCTCAGTGTTCAATGGAATATTATTTTTCTCTCATTCAACTGACATATGGCTCAGCTAAAATATGGATGCACTCCATCATGCCAGCATTTCCAAAGTCCATTAAAACAGTTCAATTAAGTAAAAATAAATGTAAAACAGCAAGACAGCACAATAAAATACGAATAAATAGTTTAAAATAAAAATGAATACTAAAGTCCATAAAATAGTTCAATAAAAGTAAAGGTAAAACAGCGACAGCACAATAAAATACAATAAAATAGTTGAAAATAAAAAATAATACTAAAATCACTAACATAAAATCCTGGACATACATATAAATACCTACAGTACTCACTCATTCCACTGAATGTAGATGTATGGGTTTTTTTAAGGATCAAAAATGCCACAAACTGGCAGAATAAAAATGGCGAGGTTTATCTTTGGTTTTTCTACCGTGATTCGGTGAAAGGCTTTATGAAAGCAAGTGGACTATATAACACTATAGACTGATCCTAAAACTTGGAGGGAAAATTCAAACCAAGTATAGAAGCAATTTTAGTTCTTTGCCTTCTGTGTTGAAGAATGTCTGTCATTTGGTCTTTGGTCATCAAGGTTTAGAATGTTTGATGATTTTGGGGGTGCTGTTTTGGGTGGGATCTGGCATGTTTGCGGGTGGCATGCACTGAGCCCCATCTGGAGGACCAACAGATTGTCGCCCTGGAGACAGGTGAGCAGGCCCCCCTACCAGCACTGTAAGGAACAGAGGTAAGAGGGGGGCCAAAAGGGAGGAAATTACAAACCCCAATAAGGGTGGGTTACATGAGAAGTCCTCAGGGTGGCCCTGGGACCTCGATAATGTTGCCTTGATGAATTTCCACCTGTCTGAGCTTTTCCACTTCCAAAGCAGCTGGTAGGAATTTTGTTCCCCACATACAGCATGGAGAGAATCCGGGGGAAAAAGTGAGGTGCAGGTGCAGCGGCCCAAGAAGGTCTCTCACTAAAGGAGAATTCATGTGATTGCGTATGCCGTTGGAGGCATGGCCACTGTCCCTGCAGCCCTGTATTTCAAGGGGGAAGCAGGGACAGCCCAGTGAGAGGAGACCCAGCGAGGGAGGAGGGAGGTGACGGAGCAGGTCCCAAGAAGGTGGAACGGAGGGTCCGATCCCACTGCATCACTGCCACTAGGTGCCCTCCTGTTCCTCAGTGGGAGGCCCGCTGCAGGGGGGACAGTGGCACTGCAGGGGAGGGAGCGGCAGGGAAGAGGGGTTTGCTGAGGACCCCTTCTCTGTCTATCCTCCCCCTCGCCCCTGCCTTTCACATTCCTTCCTTTTTTCCCAGCCACTTCCATTTCTCCTCCTTACCTTTCTTCCCTAAAAAAGTTTAAAATTTTGTTTCAACAGCTCCCCTACCCAGATTCCAGGACCACAGCCCTCCAGCCAAGTCAGCCCTAACTTCTTCCTGGATTCTCAACAGCTGGAGGGAGACCATCCTGAAGCACTTCTGACTCCACCTCAACCCCCCCGCGACCCCAGGCCAATGCCTCCGGATGTCTTTTGTGGCCTGGGGTTGTCTCTGACCCCTCCTTTTCTTCCCCAGAACACTTAATTCATAAAAATTGTGAAATTTCAATCTCAAACCTGAAGGTCTTCCTTTGGCCCCTCCCCTTTCTGTATAGTCCAAGAAAACCTTTTCTTCCCCCAACAAACACTGTGAATTCATAAAAATTGTGAAATGCCAATCTCAAACCTGATGGTCTTCCTTTATGGGCAGATTGGGTCTTTGGGTGGTTCAAATAAATAATGATAATAATAATAATAATAATAATAATGTTGGTATTTGTTAAGCACTTACTATGTGCCAAGCACCGTTCTAAGCGCTGGGGTAGATACAAGGTGATCAGGTTGTCCCACGTGGGGCTCACAGTCTTCACCCCCATTTTACAGATGAGGGAACTGAGGCCCAGAGAAGTGAAGTGACTTGCCCAAAGTCACACAGCTGACAAGTGGAGGAGCCGGGACTTGAACCCATGACCTCCGACTCCAAAGCCCGGGCTCTTTCCACTGAGCTACGCTGGTTCTCAGCAGTAATATATTACTTATATAATAGTAATAATGATTATGGCATTTGTTAAGTGCTAGCTATGGTGCCAGGCACTGTGCTAAGCACTGGGGTGGATACAAGTAAATCAGATTGGACACAGTCACTCTCCCGTGTGGGGCTGACAGTCTCACTGCCCATTTTCTAGATGAGGTAACTGAGGCCCAGAGAAGTGAAGTGACTTGCCCGAGGTCACACAGCAGTCAAGTGGCAGAGCAGGGATTCGAACCCATGCCTCATCTGTAAAACGGGGATTAAGACTGTGAGCCCCACGTGGGACAACTTGATCACCTTGTATCCCCCCAGCGCTTAGAACAGTGCTTTGCACATAGTAAGTGCTTAACAAATGTCATTATTATTATTATTATTATTATTATTATTATTATTATTATTATTATGCCCTCCTGATTCCCAGGCCCATGCTCTATCCACTACTCATAGGCCACTGCTGCGTCTGGGCTGTCTGCTCAGTATAATCAAGACAAAGATTTTTCAGGGCTAATGACAAAAGTTCCTTTCATTTGGAAAGTGAAGGTGGCAGCCCCTCCTGAGGGCTTTACAGGTGAGCAGATGGGTGGAAACTCCTGAGCCAGCCAAAGATGTGACAGTTCCTTGGGGAAACAGGAAGGGTGATCAATGCTGTGCACACAGTCAGTGCTCAATGAAAACGGCAGATATATTTCTCCCGCTGACAGTCACTGGCTCACCGAGAGCAGGTGCCAAGAACGCCCTGTTGCTGCCAACCCACCAGCTCACCAGGGTTTGTGCTTCTGTTGTCTCAGCAGAGAGGTGAGCACCGGGTTTAGGCAGGGGAAATGGGAGGAGGAGGAGGAAGAGCAGCAGCAGCGGTTGTCTGGTAGTTCACATGCTGCCACGTTGCTCCCCTGCCTCAGCCTCTCCCCCTCATCCTGGCGGTGTCCTGTCGGTCAGTCCCCTGCTCCACAAACTTATGTTCTCAAATCCTCTGCCACAACTGAAAACCTGGTGTTTGCTAACAATCAGATCAGCTGACTGAAACCTTTTTTCTTAAATTGTCAATTTCTTACGTGACTGGCGGTTTCATCTGCCAGCTAACTCCTTGTGGGCAGGGAACATGCCCATCAACTCAGGAGCTTACACACCGCCCCCCCCCCCCCCCAGCATGTCCTACAGTGCTCTGCATACAGTAAGTGCTCAATAAATACCATTATGTTTTCACCTCATTCTCTTTTCCCAAATACCCCCTCCTTGCTCACACGCATTTCTGAACACATAGTGCATGGTGTACAGAGATGCACTTACATGCTGCAGGGCAAATATTGAATGTCCAAACATCACAAGTCCAAGGAAGGATGTAGACGATGCAGAAGGGAGAAGATGTGTAGGTGGGTGGGAGTGGGGGGGTGTGGGGAGGCGGGGGCGGAGCAGAGAGGGGAGGAGGAGGACTTAATCGGAGAAGGCCTCTTGGCGGAGTTGCGATCTTAAGAATGCACTGAAGAGGGGGAGAGTGGTGGTCTGGCATATGTGGAGGGGGAGGCAGTTCCAAGCCAGGGGGAGGCCGTGGGAAAGGAATCGGAGGCTAAACAGACGGGTTGGAGACGCAGAGAGGAAGCCGGCGCTGGAGGAGCAAAATGCCACCAGGTGGCGGTAGAGAGGCGCTGTCGCCCAGAATCACGATCTGGGAGAGAAGCAGCTCCACCTAGTGGATAGAGCACGGGCCTGCGGGACAGAAAGCCGGGGCTTCTAACCCAGTCTCGGCCACTTGTCTGCTGCGTGACCTTGGGCAAGTCATTTCACTTCTCTGAGCCTCAGTTATCTCACCTCTAAAATGGGGATTCAGACTGTGAGCCCCATGCGGGACATGGACTGCGACCAACCTGATGACTAAGCTTAGTACAGTGCCTGGCACATAGTCTCCCCCTTTTAGACTGTGAGCCCGTTGTTGAGTAGGGACCGTCTCTATATGTTGCCGATTTGTACTTCCCAAGCGCTTAGTACAGTGCTCTGTGCACAGTAAGCGCTCAATAAATACGACTGAAAGAATGAATGAATGTTTCACAAACACCCTGAAAAAATGATCAGGGCCATCAGCGCTTAGAACAGTGCTTTGCACATAGTAAGTGCTTAACAAATACCATCATTATTATTATTATCAGGGGGCAATAGAGAGGCGCAGCCTCAAGGAACCATGCCTGGTACCACTATGGGGGAGGTAGAGAAAGACAGCCTCCCAGATCGATGCCTGCTGCCCCCAGGGAGGGATAGGGAGGCACAGCAACCCAGACAGACCCCTAATCATCATCCTAATTATGGTAGTAATAATAATAGTAATTCTGGTATTTGTTAAGCGCTCACTATTGCCAGGCACTGTTCTAAGCACTGGAGCAGATATAAGATAACCTGGTTGGACACAGTCCCTGTCCCACGCAGGGCTCACAGTCTCAATCCCCATTTTCTAGATGAGGAAAGTGAGGCCCAGAGAAATGAAGTGACTTGGCCAAGCTCCTGGTTCTCCTATATTAAAGGCACATCTCCTATAAGAGGCCTTCCCAGACTAAGCCCCAAAGTTCCTCATCTCCCACTCAGGCATTGCCCTGACTTGCTCCCTTTGCTCTTCTCTCCTCCCAGCCCTCCACCACTTATGTACATATCTGCAATTTTATTCATTTGTATTGATGTCTGTTCCCCCACTCTGGACTTTAAGCTCATTGTGGCCAGGGAATGTCACTGTTTATTTTTGTATTGTACTTTCCCAAGTGCTTAGTACAGTATCTACACACAGTAAGTGCTCAGTAAATACGATTGAATGAAGGACAATTCGGTGACTTTTCCTGCGTCACATCATAATAATTGATTATGCTTATTATGATTCAAGCACTGTCCTGAGCACTGGGGAAGAGATGAAATAATCACATCCTCCACAGTCCCTGACTTGTCATGTAACTTATCTGTGCCTCTGTTACCTCATCTGTAAATTGGGGATGAAGACTGTGAGTCCCATGGAAGACATAGACTATGTCCAACTCAATTATCCTCCATCTATTGCAGTGCTTACTACAGTCCCTGGCACATAATAAAGTGCTTAATAAATACCATAAAAAAGAAAGGAGAACAGGTATTGAATTCCCATTTTACAGATAAAGAAACTGAGGCATAGTGTGGCTAGGTCACTTAACCCAAGGTCACTTAACCCAAGCAAGCAAGTAACAGAGGCAGGATTGGAACCCAGATCCTCTGGCTCCCAGATCTGTACTTTCCATAGGTTACATGGCTTTCTCTAGGAGTGACCTCCCTCAGAAAAATCTTCACCTTTCTGAGCCCCATGGGGACAGAGCCAGGCCTCAGACTTCCTTTTCACAGCAGGCTTCATTTCTGGAGAGGATCCTACGGCCCCCCCCCCCCCCAGGGGATAGGGCCTGGTGTCCCATTCCCCCTCGTGTCCCTTCCAGTCACCAGTCCTCCCCTCATAGCTGAGGGAATTGGCCAAGGAAACCAGTCTGCAGGGAAAATGTGGGGAATCTCTCCAACTCAGGGCTTCTGGCTAGAAGCTAGGCTGTAAGCTCATTGTGGGCAGGGAATGTGTCCATTTATTGTTATATTGTACTCTCCCAAGGGCTTAGTACAGTGTTTGGCACACAGTAAGTGCTCAATAAATGCAATTGAATGAACAAATAAGTGAATGAATGAAAGTTGTGGGCAGGAAACCTGTCTACCAACTGTATTATATTGTACTCTCCCAACTACTTAGTACCATGTCTCAGCATACAGTAAGTGCTCAATAAATACCATTCATTGAGAAAGACTTTCCAAGATGCACTCAAACCAAGAGTACTCAGGAGGGGGATTGAGGTGTTAAACCCATGCCAGGTCCTCAAGGGCAGACGTGCTGCTTCCAGGCAAGGGTTAAGTGGTGTCCTGTCTAACAGGTGCCCACCACTCTGAGGCTCCGCCCACTAGAGAAGCATTGTGGCACAGTGGCAAGAGCACGGGCTTTGGAGTCAGAGGTCTGGGTTTGTCAGTTGTGTGACTTTGGGCAAGTCACTTCACTTCTCTGCGCCTCATCTGTCAAATGGGGATTAAAGCTGTGAGCCCACCGTGGGACAACCTGATCACGTGGTAACCTCCCCAGCGCTTAGAACAGTGCTTTGCACATAGTAAGCGCTTAATAAATGCCATTATTATTATTAGAAGACGGGCAGGGCTCTCAGCTGGGAGACTGAGTACTCAGTCAGTGGTGGTCACTCGGGGGAGCGTCGGGTCATGGAAGCTCAGGGGGCGGGGCCAGCGGGGGCCGGGCCAGCGCCCTGTCTGTCTCCAGCCCTGTGGCTTGGCCCCTTCCTCTGAGGGGCGGGTCTCACGGGACCATCCAGAAGCAGGGTGGCTTGGCGGAAAGAGGCCGGGTTTGGGAGTGAGAGGACGTGGGTTTTAATCCCTGCCTTGCCATTTGTTCGCCGCGTGACCTTAGGGAAAGGCACATCGCTTCTCTGGGCCTCAGTGACCCCATCTGTAAAATGGGGTTGGAGACTGTGAGCCCCACGTGGCTCACCTGATTACCTTGTATCTATCCCAGTGCTTAGAACAGTGCTTGACACATAGTAAGCGCTTAACAAATACAATCATCATCATCACTGCTTTCTCTGAGGACCCCCAACCCTGCTGACAAGGTAAGCAGACACCTCTCCCTAACATACCTCTCTCATTTGATCCCCGCCGCCCACCACCACAAGGTGGGTTACCCCAGGCAGATAGGGTCTTAGGAGCCAAAGACAGGAAGCTGAAAGTTTGACTTGTTTTTCTCAGGCCACCTTCCACGCAATACCCTCTTGCCTTAGAACCAAGGGGAGGATTGTTCTGTTTTGATTTAAGTCTATACAGGTTTTTTCAAGTTATGGAAAGATGGGTCCAGAGGCAACTCAACCAAGGTCACAAAATCCTGAGGAAAAAATAAATTGTTAGATGCTTTGGTAAACACTATGTTGTGTTTCTAAAGCTCCCTCTGTGCAGTGACACAACCGTTGAAGAGTAGTCAGTTATAGAGGGAACCAATGAGGCCAGTTCAATTGTATTGTAAGGTTGACGGCACTCTTTCATGTATCCAAATGTAGTTAAAGTGAGGAGATGGAGGAAATGAAGTGACTTTGTTATACTTTTGAAATGTTAAGCCCATTTATGTTTCCTCATGTCTGCCATGCTGGTGGTTGTGTACAGTCAGAGTGGATTCCTTTGGGTGGAAACAAACTGGAAGTGATGTCAACTTTAAATTCTGGGAACCCCTGCCTCATTCCATGATGGGACTAGAGTAGTGTGCCCTAGTGGATAGAGCATGAGTCTGGGAGTCAGAAAGACCTGAGTTCTCATCATGGGTCCACCGTTTCACTTCTCTGGGCCTCAGTTACATCATTTGTAGAACAGGGATTAAGACTGTGAGCCTCCCGTGGAATAGGGACTGTGCCCAATCTGATTAACTTGTATCTACCTTGGTGCTTAGTACAGTTACTGGTACTTAGTAAGCACTTAACAAATGCCATTAAAAAAAAAAACAAGAAAAAACAGGGAAAGTGAGTCAAAGTGCCACATCTCCGTTACAGCCGGTTTAGGATCCTGCCAACCTTCCTCCACAGAGGCCTTCACTGACTAAGCCCTCCTTTCCTCTTCTCCTCCTTTCTTCATCACCCTGACTTGCTCCCTTCATTCATTCCTCCCATCCCAGCCCCACAACACTTATATCCATATCTGTAATTTATTTATTTAT
This sequence comes from Tachyglossus aculeatus, assembly GCF_015852505.1. Lineage (NCBI taxonomy): Eukaryota > Metazoa > Chordata > Mammalia > Monotremata > Tachyglossidae > Tachyglossus > Tachyglossus aculeatus. Next base: position 26,399,198 of record NC_052083.1, read on the forward strand.
ATTAATGTCTGTTTCCCCTGTAGGCTGTCAGCTCGCTGTGGGCAGGGAATGTGTTTGTTTATTGTTATATTGTACTCTCCCAAGTGCTTAGTACAGTGGTCTGCGCACAGTAAGCACTCAAGAAATATGATTGAATGAATGAATAGTTCTATGAATCCTGGCCTATGCTCTCATCCAATGTGTTCTCCCTGCTGACCACAAGCAAAGTCAGAATGCTCTTCAGTCAGTCAATCGTATTCATTGAGCGCTTACTCTTTGTAGAGCACTTGTACTAAGCACTTGGGAGAATACAATACGGCAATAAACAGATACATTCCCCGCCCACAGCGAGCTTACAGTCTAGAGGGGGAGGCAGATGTTGATAGAAATTAATAAATTACAGACATGAATGAAAGTGCTGTGGGGCTGGGGGGGGGGGAATGAATAAAGGGAGCAAGTCAGGAAGATGCAGAAGGGAGTGGGAGAAGAGGAAAGTCTCTGTCCCACATAGGGCTCACAGTCTGAGCAAAAGGGAGAACAGGGATTGAATCCCTACCCTACAGGTGAGGAAACTGAGGCCCATAAGTGAAGTGACTTGCTCAAGGTCTTACAGCAGGCAAGTGGCTCAGTTGGGATTTTAATCCACATCTCCCAACTTCAAGTTCCCATGATATTTCCACAAGGCTACCTCTGTTCCACACTTCACCTTTTCCTCCTCCTTTGTCCCTCAACAACTACATTTAGCTTGTCCCCACAGCCTGCCACTGTTTACTCCAAAGCATTTCTCAGATCTGCTGTTTCCTCGCCATCTGCCCCACACCCTACAACAGCCACCAGGTTGGACCAGGAGGGCATCATTATTATGATCATTACAGTATTTGGTAAGCACTTACCAAGCACTGTCTAGTGTTGCTGGGGAAGATGAAAGATAATCAGATCGAACACTATACGTGGTCACACTGGGGCTAACAGTCTAAGTAGTAGAGAAAGCTCCTTAGGGAGGGAGAACTCTAGCTAGGTGCCCATTGGGCATGGCCTAAGGGCACCTGGCACACATGGAACAGCACTCTGTCAATCAGTAAAAGGAATTTATTCAGCACTTACTATGTGCAGAGCACTGTACTAAGTGCTTGGGACAGTACAACAGAATTAGCAGACACGTTCTCTGCCCATAGAGAGCTTACAGTCCAGAGGGGAACTTCTATTACTAGTGTTGGGAACTTCTGTCCCACCAGCAGTTTTGTCTTTCAGAGGTGGAGATCACAGTTGCTTATTTCAGGGGAGTGAAGCCTATGTACCACTTTCTTTTTCTTTTTTTGGTATTTGTTAAGCTATTACTATGTACCAGGCAGTGTACTAAGTCCTGGGGTAGATACAAACTAAGTAAGTTGGACAAAGACCTTGTTCTACATGGGGATCATAGTCATAATTCCCATTTTACAGAAGAGGCAACAGAGGCACAGAGAGGTGAAGTGACTCACTCGAAGTCACACAGCAGAGAATTGATGGAGTGGGGATTAGAACCCGGGTTCTTCCAACTCCCTGGTCCGGGCTCTGTTCTATAGGCCATGCTGCTTCCACTCCAAGCATAGAGCTTGAGGGAACAAACTGGAGCCCTGCATGCTCCGTAGGTGGGTCAGGTTGGGGAGGCTCCCTGGGTGAACCCCATCACAGTTCTGCCCCTCTCTTTTGAACCTTCTGAAACGTGGAATTCACTGCAGGTGTCCCAGAACTGCACCTTTGCTCAACTGTATTCATCAATGGTATTTACTGAGCAGTTACTGTGTGCAGAGGACTGTACTATGTGTTTGGGAGAATGCAATGCAACAAAACCAGTAGACCCATTCCTCTCCTCCTCCCCATCCCACCCGCCCTACCTCCTTCCCCTCCCCACAGCACCTGTATATATGTTTGTACAGATTTATTACTCTATTAATTTTGCTTGTACATATTTACTATTCTATTTATTTTGTTAATGATGTGCATATAGCTTTAATTCTATTTGTTCTGATGACTTGACACCTGTCCACATGTCCACAAGGCCCTACTGAGAGCTCACCTCCTCCAGGAGGCCTTCCCAGACTGAGCCCCTTCCTTCCTCTCCCCCTCGTCCCCCTCTCCATCCCCCCATCTTACCTCCTTCCCTTCCCCACAGCACCTGTATATATGTATATATGTTTGTACATATTTATTACTCTATTTATTTTACTTGTACATATCTATTCTATTTATTTTATTTTGTTAGTATGTTTGGTTCTGTTCTCTGTCTCCCCCTTTTAGACTGTGAGCCCACTGTTGGGTAGGGACTGTCTCTATATGTTGCCAACTTGTACTTCCCAAGTGCTTAGTACAGTGCTCTGCACACTGTAAGCGCTCAATAAATATGATTGATTGATTGATTGATTAATTTTGTTGTCTGTCTCCCCTTCTAGACGGTGAGCCCGTTGTTGGGTAGGGACCGTCTCTATATATTGCCAACTTGTACTTCCCAAGCGCTTAGTACAGTGCTCTGCACACAGTAAGTGCTCAATAAATACGATTGAATGAATGAACCCATTCCCTGCCCACAGTAAGCAAGAATTAGGTGCCAGAAATGGAAGAAATGGTTACGAGCCCTTGGTGGGTTGAGGGCTGCGGTTTTGGATGTACAGGCTAGATTGGAGAGTGATGGGAGTGAGAGAAGCAGCATGGCATAGTAGATAGACACAGGCCTGGGAGTCAGAAGGACCTGAGTTCTAATCCTGGCTTTGCCACTTGTCTGCTGTGTGACCTTGGGCAATTCACTTCACTTTTCTGTGCCTCAGTTCCCTCACTGTAAAATGGGATGAAGTCTGTGAACCCCATGTGTGATAGGGATTGTGTCCAATCCAATTTGTTTGTATCAACCCCAGTGCTTAGAATAATGCCTGGCATGCAATAAGCGCTTAACAAATACCACAATTATTATTATTATATTTACTTAGCACTTACTATGGGCAGAGCACTGTGCCAAGTGCTTGGGAGAGTACAATCCAACAGAATTGGTAGACATGCTCCCTGCCCACCATGACCTTACCATATAGAGGGGGAAGACAGACATTAATATAAATAAATATTGAATACCATTGATTGAGACGCTGTATGGATATTGCACAATACCAGATAATACAAACTAGGAAAGGCTGTTGGAGTTCCAGCCTGGCACTCAGGCAAAGGTGGGCCTCAGGCTCAAACTTATGATGCCAGAGATGGAGAGAAGGAACGTTGCAGATGGTGGAAGCTCAGGCAGAGAGGATGGGCTACAATCCTTAGTTTGAGAACTCTGAAGCGGAATCTGCCCCAAATAATCGATTGATCAATCAGTCAGTGGCATTTATTGAACACTTACTATGTGCGGAGCAGTGGACTAAGCTCTTGGGAGAATGCAGTGCAGTAGAGTTGGTTGGCTCACTCCCTGCCCACAATGAGCTTTCAGTCTAGAGGACAAGCTAACAGTCTTATCAATCCATCATTGGTATTTATTGAGCATCTACTATGTGCAGTGCACTGGATTAAGTGCTTGGGAAAGGACAATAAAGCAGAATTAGAAGACATGTTCCTTGCCCATAACAAGCTTACAGTCTAGAGGGAGAGACAAATGTTAAGAATAATAATAATAATAATAATAATGATGGCATTTATTAAGCACTTACTATGTGCAAAGCACTTTTCTAAGTGCTGGGGAGGATAATAATAGTAATTATAATTTTGGTATTCAAGCACTTACTATGTGCCAGGCACTGTACTATGCGCTAGGGTAGATAAAAGATAATCAGATTGGACACAGTCCCTGTCCCACATAGGGCTCACAGTCTTAAGCCCCATTTTATAGTGAGGGAACTGAGGCACAGAGAAGTGAAGTAACTTGTCCAAGATCACACAGCATACAAGTGGCAGAGCTGGGATTACATCCCAGGTCCTCTGACTCCCAAGCCTGTGTTCCTTCCACTAGGCCACACACTGCTTCTGAATATTCTGAATAATCATACTCTTAATCCACTCCTGGGAACCATGGGACGTGTTTTTGCAAAATTCCCAGGACGGGCATATCCTCAGAGTTTCTTTCCTCCTTCTGAACTTTGACCAAAAGGGATAGATTGAAAATCCAACCATGTTATCCTTTCAATTATCTGTCATTTTGACCTCACAGTGTCCTTGTGAGGCTGAGGCAGTGGCTGAGAGCAACTGCCAAAGCACTCAATGGACAGAGAGTGTGTGTGTGTGCGTGTGCGCGCACGCACGCACAAAGTCACACAGCAGACAAGTGGCGGAGCTGGGATTAGAACCCATGACCTCTGACTCCCAAGCCTGGGTTCTTTCCACTGAGCCATGCTGCTTCTTGCTACAGCAACCTCCCCTTCACGTGACACAGGCTGTATTTTCTCAATTGGAATATAAAGTCTGGCCTATAACCAAGTTACACTGGACCCTCTTGGTATAGCTTTTTAAGCTCATTTTAGGAAAACATTGCTTGGGTCTGGGAAGGGAAGGAGGAGGTGAAGTCCGGTTGAGAATTAAGGCACAAGGGAATTAAGGTGGAGGGATAATTTATTTGCCTTGCTTGAGTGAAGAAAATGGTAATTAAAGAGAATATGATGTCTTTGGCAGATGTTTAATAAGGGGACACATTCAGATTTCCAGACGTAGGCCGTAACTGTGATTTCTGAAATTGCAGACCGTCTACCTTAGGGACCAGGATGTGACTGAGCATATCAAAAAAATGAAAGAAAATTAAACTGAAAGGATGACTCTGTGGATTTTTGGCCCTCTTCAAAAGATGAGACCAAGTGATCGTGATTTGTGTCTCTCCACAGGCTTCATTTTATTAATGGTGTAGAATCAAATCACAGGCCTGGAAGGGAGCTCGATAAAGTGCCTAAGCCAAGGGTTTCCATCTCACGGGCTGTGATGTACCCATTTGACTTAGTGAGGAGTAGCATAGCCCAGTGGAAAAAAAGCCCAGGAGTGGGAGGCAGGAAACCCAGGTTCTAATCCCAGCTCTGCCACTTGCCTGCTTTGTGACTTTGGGAAAGTCACTTAACTTCTCTGTGCCTCCATTACCTCATCTGTGGATTGGGGATTTAATGCCTGTTATATCTTCTTCTTAGACTGTGAGCCCCATGTGGGACAGGGACTGTGTCCAACCTGACTATCTTGTATCCACCCTAGTGCTTGGCACATAGTAAGCACATAATAAATATTATTATTATGATCATCACCCTCAATTTTATGTATTTATTTTATAGAATTTGTTAAGTGCTTATATGTGCCAAAAACTGTTCTAAGTGCTGGAGTAGGAACAGGTTCATTAGGTCGGACACAGTTCCTGTCTCACATGGGGCTCACAGTCTTCCTCATTCTAACTGATGTCCCAGGATTGCCAAATAATAATGGTATTTGTTGAGTATTTACTATAAACCAGGCCCAGTACTAAATGAAGACATCGATATAAGTGAATTGGATCGGACATAGTCCATGTCCCACATGGGGCTAACAGTCTAAATCCCCATTTTTCAGACGAGATAACCGAGGCACAAAGAAATTAAGTGACTTGCCCAAGACCACACAGCAGACAAGTGGCCAGGCTGGGATTAGAACTCAGGTTCTCTTACAGGGTGGAGTGAGACAAAGGGCCACTGGACACTTTTCTGCTTCTGAGAGGGTTCAGAAACCATTTGAGAATCAGTAGACTAGTCCATGCCAGTATTTAAACAATTGCACTAGGTGATTGTCTTTCCTGTTCTTCAAAATAGATCCCCAAACCTCTCTTGGCTCACAGTCTTAATCCCCATTTTACAGATGAGGTAACTGAGTCACAGAGAAGTGAAGTGACTTGCCCAGTGTCACACAGCAGACAAGTGGTGGAGCTGGGATTAGAACCCAGGTCCTTTTGACTCCTAGGTCCTTGCTCTACCCATTAGGCCATGCTGCTCTTCTTTTTTTATTTATTAAATGAATTCATTAAATTTATATTTCTCTGTAGAAATAGAATGAAACTTTAAATGGTCATGACTTGGGATATGGATGTCAAACTTGTAACCATTGTTTATCTTCTTAGGGCTAGCCCAAAAGCAAAGTATGTATACATACAGTGTTGCCTAGTGGATAGAGCACATGCCTGGATGTCAGGAGGACCTGGGTTCTAATCCTCACCCTGCCAATTGCTTTTTGTGGGACCTTGGGCAAATCACTTCACTTTTTTGTGCCTCAGTTTCCTCAACTGGAAAATCGGGATTCAGTACCTATTCTCTTTCCTACTTAACTCTGTGAGTCCCCAGGTGGAAGAGGGACTGTGTCTAACCTAATTAACTTGTACCTGCCCTAGCACTTACAACAGTGTTTGACACATGGTGAGCACTTAACAAGTACCATAAAACAAACAAACCCCTTGTTCATTTCCTCCTTCTACCCGGAACTCCCTCCCACTTCATATCCAACAGACCACCATTCTCCCCATCTTCAAAGTCTTATTAAATTCACACCTCCTCCAAGAAGCTTTCTTGGATTAACATCTCATTTCCCCAGCTATCCACCCTCCCTTATCCATCACCTAATTCACTTGAGTCTGAACCTCTTAAATCATATTGATTCTCTCATAACCCCAGCCCTAAAGCACTTAAGGACATATCCTTTATTTATTTTAATTTCCTACTCCCTAGTAGACCATATCTCCTGGAGGGCAGGAATTGTGTCTCCCAACTCGATTGTATTATACTTTCCTAAGTTCTTGGTAGAGAAGCAGCGTGGCTCAGTGGAAAGAGCTCGGGCTTTGGAGTCAGAGGTCATGGGTTCAAATCCCGGCTCCGCCACTTGTCAGCTGTGTGACTTTGGGCAAGTCACTTCACTTCTCTGGGCCTCAGTTCCTTCATCTGGAAAATGGGGATTAAGTCTGTGAGCCCCACGTGGGACAACTTGATTACCTTGTATCTACCCCAGCACTTAGAACAGTGCCTTGGACATAGTAAGCACTTAATAAATGCCATCATTATTATTATTATTCCTAAGTTCTTGGTGTGGTACTGTGCACACTGTAGCTGCTCCGTTAATACCATTCATTCATTTGTATTCATTGAGTGGTTACTGTGTGCAGGGGAACTTAACTAAGCCCTTGAAAAGTACAGTACAGCAATAAAGAGAGGCAATCCCTGCCCACAATGGGCTGCATTGTACATTCTAGGGGGCAGGGAGACAGGCTTCAAAGCAAGTTAAACAGGCAGCAATATAAATGATATATTTATATATCATTTATATATTGTGTCTCCCAACTCGATTGTATTATACTTTCCTGAATTCTTGGTAGAGAAGCAGCATGGCTTAGTGGAAAGAGCACTGGCTTTGGAGTCAGAGGTCATGGGTTCGAATCCTGACTCCGCCACATCTGCTGTGTGACCTTGGGCAAGTCACTTTTAACTTCTCTGAGCCTCAGTTACCTCATCTGTAAAATGAGGATTAAGACTGTGAGCCCCACGTGGGACAACTTGATCCCATTGTATCCCCCAGTGCTTAGAACAGTGCTTTGCACATAGTAAGCGCTTAACAAATGCCATCATTATTATTATTATATATGTTCTGCGGGGCAGGGAGTGGGGGTAAGGGCAAAGGGAGTGAGTCGAGGTGACACGGAAAGGAGAGGAGCTGAGGAAAAGGGGGTTGAATTCTTGATTGCTTGATTGAGATAGCTCTGGAGATGTCAGTATATTGTGGATCTGTTTCATCAACCACCTTTCTAAATGGTTTCCAGTGAATGTAATTCCTGCTAAATGCTAAATTCATGATCAATTACAGGGTTTTCCCCTTCTCAATTCATACTGGAGCAGCATAGCCTAGTGGGAAGAGCTGGGGCCTGGAAGTCAGGGAACCTGAGTTCTAATTCTGGTTCCACCAATTGCCTCCTGTGTGACTTTGGGCAAGTCACTTAAATTATCTGTGCTTGAGTTTCCTCATCTGTAAAATGCTTATTCATTCAGTCAATCAGTCAATTGTATTTATTGAGCACTTACTGTGTGCAGAGCACTGTACTAAGCACTTGGGAGAGTACAGTACAACAGTATAACAGACACATTCCCTGCCCACAGTGAGCTTATTCAGTGCCTATTCTCCCTTTACCTAGACTGTGAACCTCATGTGGAAGAGGGATTCTTGTCTATTGTGTCTATTCCAGTGCTTAGAGCAGTGCTTGACACATAGTAAACACTTAACAAATACCATAATTATTAAATAGTAGATTGAATTTATAATAATACTAATAATGGCATTTATTAAGGGCTTACTATGTGCAAAGCACTGTTCTAAGCGCTGGGGAGATTACAGGGTGATCAGGTTGTCCCACGGGGGGCTCACAGTCTTAATCCCCATTTTACAGATGAGGTAACTGAGGCACAGAGAAGTGAAGTGACTTGCCCAAAGTCACCCAGCTGACAACTGGCGGAGCCGGGATTTGAACCCATGACCTCTGACTCCAAAACCCGGGCTCTTTCCACTGAGACACACTGCTTCGCTCTCAGTTTCTCTTAAGTATGTCAAGTTCTACCCATCATTCCCTAGTGCTGTCCATTTTCAGTGCTGACATTTTAGCACATGGGGAAGCACATAAAGAACATGATCATGCTCTCAGACTCATATTCAGAGTCTTTTTTCAAATTTCAACCTGACATTGACCAGGGAAAACTGAATTAAATACATCGCATACATTGGCTAGGGGAGAGAGAAGCACATTTTCTCACCCGGAGGCATTAAGTCAACCTCATATAAAGTTGTCATAAATTAAAGATGCTCCTATTTCCAAAGACATTACCGCTGTCAAGCCCTCTCTGGGCCTTCTACTTCTCTTGAAATATCAAGGCCTTCCTAGACTGTGAGCCCATGTTGGGTAGGGACCGTCTCTATATGTTGCCAACTTGTACTTCCCAAGCGCTTAGTACAGTGCTCTGCACACAGTAAGCGCTCAATAAATATGATTGATTGATTGATTGATTGATTCCCAGCTGTCAGGGCAATTCTTTGAGGCTTAACTTTTTAAGGTACTAAGTTTCAGTAGACTAACAGGAAAAGTCATGTGTTGAAAAGATTCCAATAAAAGCACGCAAAAGAGTGCTCCAGATTCCAAAGATACTAGCCTAGGCTCCTTTGAGAGAGGAACCACCCTGTCACAGAGCTAACATCAATTATAAATCAATCAGTGGTTATTTATTGAGAGCTTACTGTGTTCAGAGCACTGTACTAAGTGCTTGGGAGAGTACAATACAACGGAATTAGAAGAAACATTCCTGCCTATAATGAAGAATAATGTACTGAAACTGGAGCAAAGATCGCTGTTCTTTTGTAGGTGTATAAATGAGCACAAGTCCCAAAGATCTGGGAGGTTTTGAAAATCAGGCTCAGCTTAGAAGAGATCTTCATCTGGGAAACAGGAAAAAAAATGGAAACAGTGACCCTGAGCACTGTCATGAGTAGCAGGTGGGCTAATGGAAAGAGTGTGGGCTTGGGAGTCAGAGAACCTGGGTTCTAATTCCGGTTCTGCCAATTTCCTGCTAAGTGACCTTGAGCAAATCACTTCCTATGCCTTGTTTTCCTGGTTATAAAATAGGGATTAAATGCCTGTTCTTTCTCCCCTTTAGACTTTGAGCCTTCTGTGGGACAGGGACTGTGTCCTACCTGATTATCTTGTAGTCAGTCAATCATATTTACTCAGCACTTCCTGTCCCTGTACTAAATGCTTGGGAGAATATACAACGTAGCAATAAAGAGACACATCCCCTGCCCAGTGATAGTAATAAACTTACATGACAATCGTGTTTCTGGCTTCAGGGGGTGTTGGGGATTCCTATCAATTCTCTCAACCTCTAGGCGAAGGGATGAAATTACTTTCCTTTATGGTGTGCCCTCCCCCAGTCATATGATTCATTTATTCATTCATTCGTTCATTCAGTCATATTTATTGAGCACTTACTGTGTGCAGAGCACTGTACTAAGCACTTGGGAAGTACAAGTTGGCAACATGTAGAGACGGTCCCTACCCAACAATGGGCTCACAGTCCAGAAAGGGGAGACAGACAACAAAGCAAAACATGTGGACAAGAGTCAAGTCATCAGAACAAATAGAATTAAAGCTAGGTACACATCATTAACAAAATAAATAGAATAGTAAATATGTACAAGTAAAATAAATAGAGTAATATATCTGTACAAACATATATGCAGATGCTGTGGGGAGGGGAAGGAGGTAGGGCAGGGGGGATGGGGAGGAGGAGAGGAAAAAGGGAGCTCAGTCTGGGAAGGCCTCCTGGAGGAGGTGAGCTCTCAGTAGGGCTTTGAAGGGAGGAAGAGAGCTAGCATGGCAGATGTGTGGAGGGAGGACATTCCAGGCCAGGGAGAGGACGTGGGCTGGGGGTCGATGGCGGGACAGGCGAGAACGAGGTACAGTGAGGAGGTTGTGGCAGAGGAGCAGAGGGTGTGGGCTGGGCTGTAGAAGGGGAGAAGGGAGGTGAGGTAGGAGGGGGCTAAGTGATGGAGAGCCTTGAAGCCGAGAGTGAGGAGTTTTTGCTTGATGCTTAGGTTGACAGGCAGCTACTGGAGGTTTTTGAGGAGGGGAGTAACATGCCCAGAGCGTTTCTGTCCAAAGATGATCAGGGCAGCAGCGTGAAGTATAAACTGAAGTGGGGAGAGACAGGAGGATGGGAGATCAAAGAGGAGGCTGATGCAGCAATCCAGTCAGGATAGGATGGGAGATTGAACCAGCAATGTAGCGGTTTGGATGGAGAGGAAAGGGCAGATCTTGGTGATGTTGCGGAGGTGAGACCAGCAGGTTTTCATGACGGATTGGATGTGAGGGGTGAACGAGAGAGCGGAGTCGAGGATGACACCAAGGTTGCGGGCTTGTGAGACGGGAAGGTTGGTAGTGCCTCCTACAGTGACGAGAATGTCAGGGAGAGGATAGGGTTTGGAAGGGAAGATAAGGAGTTGAGTCTTGGACATATTGAGTTTTAGATGGCGGACAGACATCCAGATGTAGATGTCCTGAAGGCAGGAGGAGACCCGAGCCTGAAGGGAGGGAGAGAGAGCAGGGGCAGAGATGTAGATTTGGGTGTCATCAGCATAGAGATGATAGTTGAAGCCGTGGGAGTGAATGAGTTCACCGAGGGAGTGAGTGTAGAGAACAAAAGGGGAACAAGAAGTGACCCTTGAGGAACCCCTACAATAAGGGGATGGGAGGGGGAGGAGGAGCCCACAAAGGAGACTGAGAATGAACGGCCAGAGAGATAAGAGGAGAACCAGGAGAGGACGGAATCTGTGAAGCCAAGGTTGGATAACATGTTGAGGGGAAGGGGGTGGTCCACGGTGTCGAAGGCAGTCAAGAGGTTGTGGAGGATTAGGATAGAGTAGGAGCTGTTGGATTTGGCAAGAAGGAGGTCATTAGTGACCTTTGAGAGGGCAGTTTCGGTGGAGTGTAGGGGACAGAAGCCAGATTGGAGGGGGTCGAGGAGAGAGTTGTTGTTGAGGAATTCGGGGCAGTGGGTGTAGACGACTTGTTCAAGGAGTTTGGAAACGAATGGTAGGAGGGAGATAGGGTGATAAGTAGCAGGGGAGGTGGGGTCAAGAGAGGGTTTTTTTAGGATGGGGGAGATGTGGGCATGTTTGAAGGCAGAGGGAAAGGAACCAGTGGAGAGTGAGCGGTTGAAGATGGAAGTTAAGGAGGGGATGAGGGAAGGGGCAAGATATTTTATAAGATGAGAGGGAATGGGATCAAAAGCACAGGTGGCTGGAGTAGCACTTGAGAAGAGGGAGGAGATCTCATCTGAAGATACTGCTGGGACATCAACCCCCAGCCCACGTCCTCCCCCTGGCCTGGAATGTCCTCCCTCCACACATCTGCCATGCTAGCTCTCTTCCTCCCTTCAAAGCCCTACTGAGAGCTCACCTCCTCCAGGAGGCCTCGTCCTTTCATATCATAAGGGAGAACTGACTTCGTGCTTGAAAACATGCATCACAGGTTGAAAAAAGTGATCTGATTAGCAAGCATGCACTGTGAAAATGAGTCTTAGGCTGGTTTTGCAGAGATAAAATAGCTTCTGAAAGCCATTTTCCTAATCCAAATAACTCTAGTCTTGCATTTCAAATAACTTATAAAACCCAATCAAGTTTAGAAGAGCTATTTTTTTCCATTCTGCACCAAAAATAAGTTTGGGCAAAGCATTGGTAAGTTTTGCCAAAAGTGATTTTAATTGTTTTTACAGAATTAAAAAAAATCCTTGGTGATATGGCTGCCAAGGTCCAACTTGCTGCAAAAATGTGTTTTTGAGAGTTTTAAAACAATCCTCCATCTTGCTTGAATGTTTTCTCTGTTCAGAGTACTGTACTGTGTTGAAGTAAAGTAGACATGTAGACTGTAAGCTCATTGTGGGCAGGGAATGTGTCGCTATATTGTTCTCTCTCAAGTGCTTAATACAGTGCTTTGCACACAGTAATGGCTTAAAAAATTCGTTTGATCATCCCTGTTCTCAAGGATCTTAATTTGATTTTTCAGTTTACATTCACCTGTTGCACTCAAAGGGACAAAATCAGATCAATCAGTCAGTTGTATTTATTGAGTACCTACTATTTGCACTCCTAAGTGTTTGGGAGAGTAGAGTAGATGAAGACATAGTTCTAGACCACAAGCATCTTATTAAGGAAAAGATACATGAAGCAATTTGCAAGTAGATGGAAGAAATGCTCCAAAAGTAAAAGATTATGAGTGTAAAAGTGCAAGATGGTACCAAAATGCAGAGATGACAGTATGGAGAAGGTGATTTGGGATAATGAGCAATTAATCAAAGAAAGATTCCTGAAGGAGGTGGGATTTCAAAAGGGCTTTGAAGGTGGGAAGAGTTATGGTCTGGTGGATTTCAAACAATCAGGGCTATTGAGTTCTTACCGTGTGCAGTGCACCGTATCAAGCATTTGGGAGAGTACCATACATGATCCCTATTAGGCAGGAATTTACAGTTGGTTGGAGAGATGGGCATTGAAATGAATAACAGAAAAGGGAAGTAAAATTGTATAAGGCTATGTGATTAATAATAATAATAATAATAATAATGGTATTTGTTAAGCACTTACTATGTGCCAAGCACTGTTCTAAGCCCTGGGGTAGATACAAGGTAAGCAGGTTGTTCCGCGTTGGGGTCCCAGTCTTCATCCCCATTTTACAGATGAGGGAACTGAGGCACAGATAAGTGACGTGGCTTGCCCAAGATCACACAGCAGGCAAGTGGCGGAGCTGGGGTTAGAACCCACATCCTCTGACTCCCAAGCCCTTGCCCTTCCCAATGAACCACGCTTAGGTGCTGTGGGGCTTGAGGGTGGGTATCAAAGTGTTTAGGAGGGACCCAGCCAAGCACATAGTTGTTACAGAAGGGAGGTAGAGTGGGTATATGAGAGGTCAGGGAAGGCTTCCTGGAGGAGGTGTGGGTTTTTTTTTTTTTTTTTTAGTAAGTCTTTGAAGATGGAAGAGTGGTGGTCTCCTGGGTATGAAACAGGAGGAAGCTCCAGGCAGGAAGGAGGGTATGGGAAAGGGATTCATGGCGAGAAAGAGATGGGATTAAGGCACAGTGAATAGGTTGGTGGTGCAGTAGGGAGTGATAATTTCAGGCAGGAGGAACTGCCCCATGAAATGGATATAAAACATTTGAATGCTGGGAGAGAATGAGAGAGAAAAAGAGAGAAAGAGAAAAAAAGAAAGAGAGGGATTGATTAGGTATATAGAACGTTGGAGAGTCAGTTATTTGCTGTTTCTGTTAGAATGTGATGGGGGTATCTGATGTTGTGCTGTTGGATTTGTGGTATCTCCATTCACCAGGTGTTTCTTGCTGAGAAATATTGTGTCATCATCATGTGAAGCAGCATGGCATATTGGGTAGAGCACGGGCTTGGGAGTCAGAAGATCATGGGTTCTAATCCCGGCTCCACCAATTGTCTGCTGTGTGACCTTGGGCAAGTTACTTCACTAATCTGGGCCTCAGTTAATCAATCAATCAATCGTATTTATTGAGCGCTTACTGTGTGCAGAGCACTGTACTAAGGGCTTAGGAAGTACAAGTTGGCAACATATAGAGACAGTCCCTACCCAACAGTGGGCTCAGTTAACTCATCTGTAAAATGGGGATTGAGACTGTGAGCCCCACGTGAGACAGGGACTATGTCCAACGCGATGTGCTTGTATTGACCCCAGCGCTGAGTATAGTACCTGGTACCTAGTAAGCGCTTAACAAATACCACTAATATTATTATTATTGTGCCATTCATGAGTTTTGTCACTAGGGAAATTGGGGTACAAAACAGGCAATGGTGAATGAAGCCCAAAGTGCACACGTAGAGAAGCAGCATGGCCTAGTGCAAAGAGCATGGGCCTGGGAAGTAGAAGACCTAGATTTTAATCTCAGCTACCACATGCTTGCTGTGTGACCTCAGGCAAGTCATTAAACTTGTCTGTGCCTCAATTCTCCTGTTCTCCCTCCTACATAGACTGTGAGCCCCATGTGGGACAGGGCATGTGTCCAGCCTATTTAACTTGTATCTATCCCAATGCTTAGCACAGTGTTTGACACTTAGTAAGCACTAAACAAATGCTGTATAAAAAAATACCATAAGTGACCAGAACACCTGTCAGAACCTTCTTTGTTTATGCCAGCATCAGCCCATGTAAATTATGGTGATGATGGTGACAGTGATGAGAAACAACGTGGCTCAGTGGAAAGAGCCCGGGCTTTGGAGTCAGAGGTCATGGGTTCAAATCCCAACTCTGCCACTTGTCAGTTGTGTGACTTTGGGCAAGTCACTTAACTTCTCTGGGCCTCAGTTACCTCATCTGTAAAAATGGGGATGAAGACTGTGAGCCCCACATGGGACAACCTGATCACCTTGTAACCTCCCCAGCGCTTACAACAGTGCTTTGCACATAGTAAGCACTTAATAAATGTCATCATCATCATCAGTGTTTTTTTCCTGATGGTGTTTGTTAAGCACTTACCAAGTGTCAAACATGGTATTGATGGAGTCTCTCACTGAGAATGGCAGAGGACCCCAGTCCTGAGATTTTAAGAGTGATAATTTTCATGGAAGAATTAGTTAAAATGATAGTAGCTTTCCCACTGCTGATCACACTCCCTTGTCCCTGGTAGCCATTTTTCTGCTGGAGTATGGAGAGCAATGATAATCTTAAGACACAGAGCATTTAGTGAGCATTAATCCTATAGATCATGTCTGTCGGGATTCAGTCAATCGTATTTATTGAGCGCTTACCATGTGCAGAGTGCTGTACTAAATGCTTGGAAGAGTACAGTAGAACAATGTGACAGACCCATTCCCTGCCCACAATGTGCTTACCATCTAGAGGGGTACAGTGTGATGTGATATTGGAAGAAACCGTTATTTGTGTGTACATGGGTTTGGACGTTGGGTGAGTGCTGCATTTTTCTTCATGTGAGATTGTGTAAGAACAAAGCCTACACTAAATAATCATCATCACATCTTGGGAAATCTCACTAGACTAAAGTTCATTGTGTGGAAGAACTGTGCCTGCCATCTCTACCGTATGGTACTCTCCCATGTGCTTAGTTTAGGGCTCTCCACGTAGTTAGTGCTCAATAAATACGATCGATTGATTTTTTTATAATGCTTTTAATCCCAAAACCCTTACATTACTTGTCTCTTCTTTCCCAAAGCCCTTACATTACTCATCTCATCTTTGGCCTCATAACAAGCCTGTGCGGAAGGTAGAAAGGCAGGTATTGCCGTCACCATTCTGCAGATGAGTCAGCCAATTGCATTTATTGAGCACTTACTGTATGCAGAGCACTGAACTAAGTGCTTGGGAAAGTACAATATAACAATAACAGGCACATTCCCTTCCCACAATGAGCTAAAAGGCTACAGACATTTAACTCCCTCCTCAGGCCCCTGTCCCCCCCGCCCCCCACCTCCTCCGTCCTTTGCCCCCAGTGACATGGCCACCTAAGTTATTTAAAAAATTGACACCATCAGGTGTGAGCGCCCAAAAACACCTCTGCCTCTTCTCAGTCCCTCCTGCTTCCGGCCCCCTCTTCAACTCTCCCATCCTTCCCAGCAGTATCTCTAGAGGAGATCTCTTCCTTCCTCTCAAAAGCCGCCCCCTCCACCTGCACAGCTGACCCATTCCTTCACACCTTATCAAAACTCTCACCCCCTTCCCTAACAGCCACCTTCAACCGTCCCTCTCCAGTGGTTTCTTCCCCACGGCTTTCAAACATGCCCATATCTCCCATATCCTAAAAATACCCTCCCTTGACCTCGCGGTTCCCTCCAGTTATCGCCTCGTCTCCCTCCTACCAAGTTCTTCAAACTCCTTGAGTGAGTTGTCTACCTGCCATCTCAAATTCCTCTCCTCAAATTCTCTCCTTGACCCCCTCCAATCTGGCTTCTGTCCCCTTCACTACACAGAACTCCCCCCCCCCCCCCCCCTTCAAAGGTCACCAGTGATCTCCTTCTTGCTAAATCCAATGGCCTCTACTCCATCCCAATCCTCCTCTATCTTTCAACTGCCTTTGGCACTGTCGACCACCTCCTTCTCCTGGAAACATTACCCAACCTTGGCTTTACTGACTCTGTTCTCTCCTGGTTCTCCTCTTTTCTCTCCAGCCGTCGAATCTCATTCTCCTTCGTGGGCTCCTCCTCTGCCCCCCACTGCCTAACTGTGTGTGTGGGGGGTCCCTTCTATTCTTTATTTACACCCACTCCCTTGAAGAATTCATTCACTCCCCTGGCTTTAGCTACCCCCTGTATTCATTCATTCATTCAATCTTATTTACTAAGCAATTACTGTGTGCAGAGTATATATATGTATATATGTTTGTACATATTTATTACTCTATTTATTTTACTTGTACATATCTATTCTATTTATTTTATTTTGTTAGTATGTTTGGTTTTGTTCTCTGTCTCCCCCTTTTAGACTGTGAGCCCACTGTTGGGTAGGGACTGTCTCTATGTGTTGCCAACTTGTACATCCCAAGCACTTAGTACAGTGCTCTGCACACAGTAAGCACTCAATAAATACGATTGATGATGATGATGTTGATGATGCAGAGCACTGTACTAAGCACATGGGAAAGAACAATACAACAGCATACAATCCTTTTCCACAATGAGCTTACAGTCTAGAGGGATGATCTGGGTGATTCCCATAACATCTCCAGCCCTGATCTCTCTTCCTCTCTATAGTCTTGCATTTCCTCTTGTCATCAAGACATCTGCACTTGGATGTCCTCCCGTCACCTCAAACTTAACATGTCCAAAACAGAGCTCCATATGTCTTCCAGCCCAAACCCTCTCCACCCCCTGACTTTCCCATCACAGTGGATGGCACCTCCATCCTTCCTGTCTCCTAAGCCCATAACCTTGGCATTATCCTTGACTCCTCTCTGTCATTCAGCCTACATATTAAATCCCTCACTAAATCCTGTCAGCACCCCCCATAACAACATTACTAAAACCCACCCTTTCCTTTCCATCCAAACTGCTACCATATTAATATAATGATTCATCCTATCCCACCTGGATTATTGCATCAGCCTCTTTGCTGATCTCCCAGCCTCCCGTCTCTCCCCACTTCAGTACATTGTTCACTCTGCTGCCCGTATCATTTTTCTACAAAAACGTTCAGGACATGTCACCCTGCTCCTCAAAAAACTCCATCCACCTCCCTATCAAACAAAAACTCCTCACCACTGGCTTTAAAGCACTCCACCACCTTACTCCCTCTTACCTCATCTTGCATCTCTCCTTCTACAGCCCAGTCCGCACACTTTGATCCTCTAGTGTTAACCTTCTCACTGTGCCTTGATCTTGCCTGTCGCGCAGCCAACCCCTAGCTCATGTCCTACCTCTATTCTGGAACACCCTTCTTCCTCAAATCCAGCAGACGATTATTCTCCCCACCTTCAAAGTCTTATTGAAGGCATTTATCTTTCAAGAGGCCTTCCCAGACTAAGCCCCACTTTCCCTCATCTCTCACCCACATCTGTGTCACCCTGACTTGCTCCCTAAGCTCTTCCCCTCCACCTCCAGCCCCGCAGCAAGTATTCACATATCTATAATTTTATTAGTATTGTTATCCGTATCCCCCCACTAGACTGTAAGCTCATTGTGGGCAGGGAATGTAACTGTTTATTGTTGTATTGTACCCTTCCAAGTGCTTAGTACAGTGCTCTGCACATAGTAATTGCTCAATAAATGATTGAATGAATGAAGGGATGGATGCAGAAAGTGCGGTTAACTGAAGCAGTGTGGTCTAGTGGATAGGACACAGGCCTGTTAAAAGGACTTGGGTTCTAATCCCAGATCCTCCACCTGTCTGCTGTGTGACCTTGGGTAAATCATTTAATTTTTCTGTGTGTCAGTTGCCTCCTCTGTAAAAGGGGGATTAAGTCTATGAGCTCCATGTGGGATGTGGACATCTGTAATTTATTTATATAAATGTTTGTCTCCCCATCTAGACTATAAGCTCATTGTAAACAGGGAATTTGTCAATTTATTCTTACATTGTACTCTTCCAAGTGCTTCATACAGCACTTTGCACACAGTAAGCGCTCAATAAATACAGTTGAATGAATGAAGCACTGAACAAATACCATTAAAAAAAATAGTGCCTTGCCCACACTACAGCAGGCTAATGGAGGAGTTCAAACTCGAGCTAGGGTCTTCTGGGTTCCAGATCGGCTATCTTCCCCTCTCCTATGATATCTCCCCCAGTATATTAGGAAACCATTAATTAGTGGAGGCCTGGGCTCCCCAGCATTCCACTGCCCATTCTGCCAAATCAGCAGTGGTGGCTTTGAGTAGACAAGAGAAAGGTAAATCTTTCTTTTGTGGAAAGCCACTGTCTTTGTTGCAACAGTGCTCTGCACACAGTAAGTGCTCAATAAATGCAATTGAATGAATTCAATAAATAACCAAGTGTTACTCCGTGTTCCCAGTAAAATGATATATAGCCTCAATATTAATTTTACATGTCAGCAGGTGTAGTTTTCAGTTTTACTGAGCGAGTGGATGGGGTGCTTTCCAATACCAAAGTGCCTGCGTCTCTCCCATCCTAAGGAATGCAGTATTGGGCAAGGTAGAAAATTGTGGCTTCAGTTCTTTTAGTGCAAAATCCAGTTAATTATGTTCATTTCACTCCATCATGCTTGGGTTGCTGAGCTTCTTTCCAGAAAGAAAGGATTCTTTTCCTTCTCAAAATGAATTTCTTGTTGGGCTTTGGCAGTGTTGTACATTGATTCTTTCTCTGTTTTTGATGTCTGAGAGAGTTATAATTAGGGTCCCTTTGAAGCATGGATATGTGAACTCTTCTATGTTTATAGGTTTGTCAAATGTCGCCAGCTCTGTTTCACATGTTTGGTAGAATGAAGTGCTAAAGATATTTTGCCAATTTTATTTCTCTTCATTTTTAAAGCTATTAGTATGTCAGAGAGAAAAACAATCCATATGTTTCTGACTCCTTTCTACCCAATTTATGAGAATGTTGCTTTAAGGGGTTTTGGTGGGTGGGGAGGATATTGGAAAGCTAATTATTTAAACATTAGTTTGGAGAATGGATACAATTGAATGAAGGCCGCAAAGGATTCATAGTTTAAGAGATAATTGTGATATTTGTTAGGCACTTACTCTGCACCCAATATGTACTAAATGCTGGGGTAGAGAGGAGATAATCATGTTAGGCACAGTCCCCGTCCCGTGTAGGAATCGCAGTCCAAGTAAGAAGGAGAAGGGGTATTTCATCCTCATTTTACAATGAAGAAACTGAGGCTTAGAGAAGTCAAGGGACTTGGACAAGGTGACACCAGCCAGCAAGGGGGAGAACGAGGCTGAGAACCCAGGCCACCGGACTCCCAGATCTGGGCTCTGCTTCACAGAGTTACTGACAGGGACGGGAAGTCCCTCAGCTGTCCTGACTGCCACTCCTCCTCTGTGCCCGGAAACACTCTGAGGGGAACAGCTTCAGCCTCCTCAGTCCCCAGGTTTGGGGCCTGGTTTTTTAGTCTCCCTGTGGCCTGCGCTTGTCCCATCTGGGCTTGCAGAAGCCAAGGGACCAAGGATGCAGGGGGGATGCTACCCTGGGCCGGATGGCTGGAGACTTGGCCGCTGTCTTCCTTTCCCTGCTGGAAGTACGTCGGCAGGATGTACACCAAGGGATCCAGAATGTTCCCGAGGACCATCAGACACCATGTCACGTTCTGAGGGCTGACCAGTTTTTCCTCTACATAACAGAGACACTTTTCCCCGCATGTGTTATTCACGGATTGGAGAGATATGAACCTGTAGACGGAAACACCCTGGTTCGGCCCCAGCACCAGGAAGAAGGTCATGATGGTGAGGAAGACGCAGGCGAAAATTTGCCTCCTGGTTGCCAGGAACGCCACTCTTCGCAGCTCCCTCAGGATGATTCCGTAGCTGACGCTCACGAAGAGGAGGGGCCCGAAGAATGTCAAAGGGGCGGTGCTGATTTTGAACAGGATGTACCTCCGCCCCGGCGGGAATGCTTCAGAACAGAGTGTCTCGTTGTAGTTTGGGTCAAAGAGTAGGAAGTAGCGGCCCACCGTGCTCAAAGTGACCACGAACACCCACCAGGCCAAGCTGACCTGGGCTGCCAGCTGCGGGGAATGCCAAGTTCTCCAGAGCAGGGGCCACAGGACGCCGACACAACGCTCCAGGCCCACCAGGCACAGGAAGCCAATCTTGGCGTAGAAGTTGGTTACGAAGATGATGGCCAACAGCAGGCAGGAAGGGAACCCAAACTTCCACTGGTGGTTAGCAAAGATGTAGTGAATCCAGAAGGGGAGGGTGAATAGTTGCAACAGGTTGGCTATGACCATGTTGGTCAAGTAGACAGTCAGCGCGTTCTGCCCCCACGCCCTCTGGCTCTGCCTGTGGGAGGACAGCAGCGCCCGCAGGGCCAGGGAGTTGAGCGGCAAGCCGAGGGCCAGCACCAGAGACAGAAAGGCCAGGCGGTAGGACTTGAAAGCCTTGAAATCGATGGCGCAGGAGCTGTTGCTTGGGAAATTGATGGCACAGGAGCCATTGTTGGGGCTGGCCATGCTCTCCCTGGCTCACGCCTGTCCGAGAAGGGGTCAGCCGTGGAGGGCTCAAAGAGGCGAAGTGGTTGTTCGCAGGTCCTGGGGAGACTTGCTGGGACAGGTTCTGCAAAGGGAGGAGGGGTGGGAAATGAGCATGAAGGTACAGCCCACCCCCACCCCCAGCCCCAACACCAGCCCAGGCCAATCCCAGCCCCAGAACCAACCCAGCTCTAACTCTAACCCACTCCCAGCCCAGCCCCACCCCCGGCTCCCATCCCAATAAAGCCCACCTCCAGCCCAGCCCAACCTGGCCTCATCCACAGCCTAGCCCCAATGCAAGCCTCCCTTGGAGTGGCCCCGAAGTCTCCTCCTCCTCCTCCTTCTTCCACGCCCCGCCATCTTGCCTTGGCCTAGGCGGCTCTTCAAACCCGGTGACTCCATACTCATCCCACAGAGCCCAGGATGAAGAAGTGTCAGGCGGGACTGGAGTTCCATGAGCAGGAGCAGACCGAGAAGGAGGGCAGAAGCCCAGGCCAGGTCGGGCTAGCGGCCCAGAGCCAGAGAGAGAAGAGAATCATGGGACAGAAGCGGCAGAAATAGCAGCAGAGATGGGCAGATGGGCACTGCGGTCTCTTGTGGGCAGCCAGATGGGACTCAGGGGGTGATGGCAGGGGAGTTGTCAAGCAGGGACACCTGTTCCACTGTGGGGGTGGCAAGGGAGAAGCCCCAGGGACCAAGTCGCCACAATCCTCACACACACACAGACTCAGCACACAAAACCTGGAAAGATTCACTACCAGCGTAGACACAAACACACATTCACACCAGCTCTTACACCCAATACAACCGGCACACACGTATGTACGCCCACACCGCACAGCCAGGATACACACGCTGCCAACACATACACACACACACACACACACCCCTAGTCATCACACCCACCCACATTCATACACGTCCACACCCACACTCATAAACAGCTATGATATTCCCACACTACGGGCACACACAACTAAGATACCCATATTTCCACCACACATTCATCCATCAATACAGCCAGCTCACACACACACACACACACACACACACACACACACACACACACACACACAAACAAAACAAACCATATTCCACCATCCCTTTGAAGTTTTCTTTGGTGAAAGCAAATGAGAAGTGAGGTGATTTTGGCCTCTTTACGTCTAATGCTGACCTAGACTCCCTTCTGCCCTAAGCACTCTGATAGTCACGCAGCAACCTAGCCCTGTGCACAAATCCTTATACTTTACTGTTTCCCCTTTCTGTCATTTATTTTAATGTCTGCCTCCCCATCTAGCCGGTAAGCTCAGGGAATGTGTCTATCAACTCTGTTAGGTTGTACTAGCGTGGCTTAGTGAAAAGAGCCTGGGCTTTGGAGTTAGAGGTCATGGGTTCAAATCTCAGCTCCGCCAATTGTCAGCTGGGTGACTTTGGGCAAGTCACTTCTCTGTGCCTCAGTTACCTCATCTGTAAAACTGGGATTAAGACTGTGAGCCCCCCATTGGGACAACCTGATCACCTTGTAACCTCCCCAGTGCTTAGAACAGTGCTTTGCGCGTAGTAAGTGCTTAATAAATGCCATTATTATTATTATTATTACTTTTGTTTTGTACTATTGTACTGTATATTGTTATATTGTATATATATACTGTGTATATATTGAAGCAGCATGGCGCAGTGGATAGACCATGGGCCTGGGAGCCAGAAGGTCATGGGTTCTAATCACAGCTCCGCCACTTGTCTGCTTTGTGACTTTGAGCAAGTCACTTCACTTCTCTGGGCCTCAGTTACCTCATCTGTAAAATGGAGATTGAGACTGTGAGCCCCAGGTGGGACAGGGACTGTGTCCAAACAATTTTCTCGTACCCACCCCAGTGCTTAGTACAGTGTCTGGCACACACTGTAATTATTATAATTATTATTATTACTATTACTCTCCCCAGTGCTCTGCCCACATAGTCAATGTGATTGATTGATTGATTGGTTCATTCATTCAATCGTATGTATTGAGCGCTTACTGTGTGCAGAACACTGTACTAAGCGCTTGGGAAGTACAATCAATCAATCAATCATATTTATTGAGCGCTTACTATGTGCAGAGCAACGTACTAAGCGCTTGGGAAGTACAAATTGGCAACATATAGAGACAGTCCCTATCCAACATTGGGCTCACAGTCTAAAAGGGGGAGACAGAGAACAAAACCAAACATACTAACAAAATAAAATAAGTACAAGTCGGCAACATATATTGATTGATCGGTTGATGGATCTCTGACACAAATGGGGGGTCACAGCAGCTGAAGAAGGGCCTGCTTCTCCTTGAGGATGTGAAATCACACACACACACACACACACACACACACACACACTTTTCTAAGTGCTCTAGACTGTAAACTCATTGTGGGCAGGAATGCCTCTGTTTGTTGTTATATTGTACTCTCTCAAGTACTTAGCAGAGTGCTTTACACACAGTAAGCCATCGCCCTGACTCACTCCCTTTGCTGTACCCACCCTCTGCACCCCATAACACTTGTGTTTATTGTATATATCTATAATTCTATTTATTTATATTAGTGCCTGTTTACTTGTTTTGTTGTGCATATATCTATAATTCTATTCATTTATATTGATGCCTGTTTACTTGTTTTGCTGTCTGTCTCCCCTCTTTTAGACTGTAAGCCAGGTGTGGGCAGGGATTGTCTCTGTTGCTGAATTGTACTTTCCAAGCACTCAGTACAGTGCTTTGCACATAGTAAGTGCTTAATAAATACAACCGAGTGAATGAACGAATTCTGTAGTGCAAATGAGATAGTCAGGTCCCACATAGAGCTCACAGCCTAAGTAGGAGGGAAAACAGGTTTTGAATCCCCCTTTTTCAGTTGAGGAAACTGAGGCACAGAGAAGTCAAGTGACTTTTCCAAGGTCACACCACTGACGAGCAGCGGAGTTTCAGTTGGCAAATCTCAGGGTCCAAGCCAGAACTTCCCAAGAGGCTAATAGGAGACTCTTTTAGATTCCTAGATTTTAAGTTCCTTTAGGGCAGGGAGTGTGTCTACTGGGTTTATTGTACTCCCCTCCAACACTTAGTATGGTGTTCTGAGCAAAGTCAGTGCTCAATAAATATGATTGATTGATTGCTAAAGGATGATTCATTCATTCATTCATTCATTCATTCATTCAGTCGTATTTATTGAGCGCTTACTGTGTGCAGAGCACTGTACTAAGCGCTTGGGAAGTACAAGTTGGCAACATCTAGAGACGGTCCCTACCCAACAGCGGGCTCACAGTCTAGAAGGGGGAGACAGACAACAAAACAAAACATATTAACAAAATAAAATAAATAGAATAGTATTTCAAATACTATAGAATACTAATAGAATAGTTACTATTCTATTCAAATACTAATAGAATAGTAAGTCAAATAGTGACTTTGGGCAAGTCAGTTCACTTCTCTGGGCCTCAGTTCCCTCATCTGTAAAATGGGGATGAAGACTGTGAGCCCCCCATGGAACAACCTGATCACCTTGTAACACCCCCAGCGCTTAGAACAGTGCTATGCACGTAGTAAGTGCTTAACAAATACCATTATTATTATTATTATTATTATTATTAATAGAATAGTTACTATTCTATTCAAATACTAATAGAATAGTAAGTCAAATAGTGACTTTGGGCAAGTCAGTTCACTTCTCTGGGCCTCAGTTCCCTCATCTGTAAAATGAGGATGAAGACTGTGAGCCCCCCGTGCGACAACCTGATCACCTTGTAAACCCCCCAGCGCTTGGAACAGTGCTTTGCACATAGTAAGTGCTTAACAAATACATTATTATTATTATTATTAATAGAATAGTTACTATTCTATTCAAATACTAATAGAATAGTTACTATCAGTTGCCCAGCTGATTCTACAAGCTAAAATCACAAGGGAGCAGCAGAGATTGGCGCAGGACGCTCGGCCACTCCAGAAACCAGGAGTTCAGGTACTTAAATAATAATAATTATGGCATTT
Source organism: Tachyglossus aculeatus (assembly GCF_015852505.1). Taxonomy (NCBI): domain Eukaryota; kingdom Metazoa; phylum Chordata; class Mammalia; order Monotremata; family Tachyglossidae; genus Tachyglossus; species Tachyglossus aculeatus. The sequence goes on from NC_052083.1 coordinate 26,424,329, forward strand.
GTTAGGCGCTAACTATGTGTCAGGCACTGTACTAAGCACTGGGGTGGATATGAGCAAATTGGGTTAGACACAGTCCCTGTCCCACTTGGGATTCACATTCTTAATCCCCATTTTACAGATGAGGGAACTAAGGCCCAGAGAAGTGAAGTGACTTGCCCAAGGTCACATGGCAGACGAGTGGCAGAGTCAGGATTGGAACCCATGACCTCCTGACTCTCAAACCCAGACTCTGTCCTCTACACCATGCCGCTTCTTGAAGTTCAGGCTGGGATCTTAAGATCTTTTGGTTTCAAAGCCGTCCAGCACTTGGGCACAAAGGAAGTTTGTTTTTAATTATTTTTATTTTTGTTAATGAACTAGCATCAGACCAGGTAGTTGGTATAGTGGGTAGAGCAGGGGCCTGGGAGGCAGAAAGTCATAGGTTCTAATCCTGACAGACTACGAGCCCCATGGGGGACGTGGTCTATGTCCAATCTGATTAGCTTTGGATCTACTCCAGCAGTTAGTAGAGTGCCTGGCATATAGTAAACACCTAATAAATGTCATAGAAAAAAAGAGAGAGATGAATGGATAATGCCAAGATTACAGGATTGAAAGAAAGAAAGGATGATGCTAGCGCCTCTAGACTGTGAGCTCATTGTGGGCAGAGAACATGTTTTCCAACTCTGTTGCATTCTACCCCCTAAGCATTTAATACAGTGCTCTGCATACAGGAAGTGCTCAATAAATACCACTGATAGATCAGGGAACCTTTGGTCAACCACATGAGTCTGTTTGGGCTTCAAACCACTTGTGCATGCCTGCTGCATCAGAATGTTTTTGTTTATTTTCTTTGGTATTTGTCAAGTGCTTATTATTTGTCAGGCACTGTACTAAGTGCTGGAGTAGATACAAGCTAATCGTGGTGGACACAGCCCCTGTCCCACCTAGTGCTTGGAGTCTTAATGTTTTACAGTTTTTTATGATACTGGATAAGTGTTTACTATGTGCCGGGCGCTTTACTAAACTCTGGGGTAGATGCAAGCTAATTGGTTCATATCTCACAATGGGGCCCACAGTCCCATTTTACAGGGGGGTAAACTGAGTCCAAGAGACTCATCCGCTGCCCGAAATGAGCTCACGATCTAGAGGGGGAGACAGATATTAGTACAAAGAGAAATCAAAGGCAAAGCAGAGCTGCCTGGAGCCTGAGGCTTAGTGGATAGAGCGACGGACCTGGAGTCAGAAGGATGTGGGTTCTAATCCTGGCTCTGCCACATGTGTGCTGTGTGACCATGGTCAAGTCACTTAACCTCTCTAGTCCTCAGTTACCTCATCCATAAAATGGGGATAAGAGTGTGAGCCTCATGGAGGACACATGGCTTAGTACAGTGCTGTGCACATGGGAAGCGCTCAGAAAATACAACTGACTGGCTGACTGACTCAGGTGAACCATCCACGGCTCTTCTCCACCTTTCTGCCTCAGCTCTGCAGTCTGCGACCTCCACCCCCAGCCCCCAGCTTGGGTGGAGCGGGGAGGGGAGGTGGAAGGATGGCAGGGGGTCACTTCAGAGTTGGTGTTTGTTAAGCACCTACTAGGTGCCAAGCACTGTTCTAAGCGCTGGGGTAGATACAAGTGAATCAGTTTGGACACAGTCCCTGTCCCACATGGGGCTCACGCTCTTACTGCCCATTCTTTACAGGTGAGGTAACTGAGGCCTAGAGAATAATAATAATAATAATGGCATTTATTAAGCGCTTACTATGTGCAAAGCACTGTTCTAAGTGCTGGGGTAGATACAAGGTAATCAAGTTGTTCCAAGTGGGGCTCACAGACTTAATCCCCATTTTCCAGATGAGGTAACTGAGGCACGGAGAAGTTAAGTGACTTGCCCAAAGTCACACAGCAGACAAGTGGTGGAGCTGGGATTAGCATCTCCTGGGTATTCACTCTGCGGACGTGGCGTTGTATTGGAGAGAATCTGCAGTTATAATAATAATAATAATGGAACGGGTCTGTTTATTGTTTTGTAGTCTCCCAAGCACTTAGTACAGTGCTCTGCACACAGAAAGTGCTCAATAAATATGATTGAAGGAATGAATGAATATATGTTAAGTGCGTACTATGTGCTAGGCACTGTACTAAGCGCTGGGGTTAGACACAATCCCTGTCCCCCATAGGACTTACAGTCTTAATTCCCATTTTACAGATGGGCAAACTGAGGCGCAGATAATTTAAGTGACTTGCCCAAGGTGACACAGCAGACAAGTGGGAGAGCTGGGATTAGTACCCAAATCCTCTGATTCCCAGGCCCGGGCTCTTTCCACAAGACCATGCTGCTTCCCTCATGGTATTGTGGAATTGCAATTAGCTAGATGGAAATGGGGTGCTAGCAGATTAGGGCAGAAAAAGCTTGCAGAAGGGACTGAAAATGAATTTTCAAAGTCTTCCCCCGGGCGGCTCTGTATGGGAGAAGCCCAACTCTTCTCACCAGTTATCGACCAACCAATCAATAATAAGAATAATTATGGTACTTGTGTAGTGCTTACTATGTCCAAGCACTGTTGTAAATGCTGGGGTAGATACAAATTAATCAGATTGAACACAGTCCCTATCCCACATGGGGCTCACACTCTTAATCCCCATTTTACAGATGAGGTAACTGAAGCACAGAGAAGTGAAGTGACTTGCCCAGGGTCACACAGCAGACAAGTGGCAGACCTAGGATTGGAGCCCAGGTCCTTCTGACTTCCAGGCCCATGCTCTATCCACTAAGCCATGCTGATTTTTGTTATGTTTTGAGTGCTTATTGTGTGCAGAGAACTGGACTAAGCACTTGGGTAGACACAGTACCCTGCCTTCAAGGAACTTGGAGTGTAGAGGGGGAGGCAGACATTAAAATAAGCTACAGCTAGGGGAAGTGGCAATGTATAAGGACAGGTATAGCTTGCTCACCCAGAAAGGACACCTCAGGCTCCAGTTTTGCTTTGGTCCCTTCTTGTTGAAAGATTCCTGGGGTTTCCAAATTTGCCCAGTTTTAAGAATACAGAGAAGTAGTCTGGCTTGACCTTTCTAGGATAGGAATCACCTTGTCTAAGGAATAGTTCTCCCTGCCAGCTCTTCTGCTGGAGACCTGTCTCTTCAGGGAGTGAATTTAGTCATCCACCATTTAGAAAATCATTTCTCAAAGGTGCCAAGAGAGGGGGAGAAAGGCGCAAACTATCTCCAAATTAGTCTATTTCAATGAAGACACCAGCACAAAGATTTCACATTTGGGGGAGTTGAGATCAGAAGGGGGAGAGGAAACGAGAGGGGGGATTCTTTCCGAGGGGCAGATGGTGTGAAATTGGAATTCTCTGAAAATTATCTCCCGAACTTACCTGAAGAGGCGACGTCCAGGCTGCGTCCGGGTCAGGCTCTCCGGGCGTGTGGCCTTGAGGACCCTCCCGCCCTGTCTCCCCGTGACTCGTCACTGAGGAGGCTCAGAGAGGGGCTTGTGTACGTGACTCTCTGGCCTACCACAGTCACAGTGGAGGCGGGCGGCTGGGTTAACCAAACCCCAACTCAGATGATTGAGGGAGGGGAAGTTTCAAAACAAGGCTGCAGGTCTCGATAAAGGCCTGCTTCTGACCCCGAGTGAAGTGGACTCTTCTGGGCCCGACGGGGGGAGAAAGGCTAAGCGGCGAAGCCCCCAAGGAAGGGTCCTGAACCCGGGACCGTCCCTGCCTTCGGTCCCAGAACGACCTTGTCCAGGAGGAGAGGGAAGATAGGGAGCGAGAGCCATAGGTAGCCATTTGTCAGTTGAGCAATGTGGCCTAGTGGGTAGAACCCGGGCCTGGGAGTCAGAAGGTCGTGGGTTCTATTCCCAGCTCTGCCGTGTGAACTAGGGTAAGTCACTTCACTTCTCTAAGCCTCAGTCACCTCACCTGTAAAATGGGGATTAAGACTGTGAGCCCTATATGGGACAGGGACTGTGTCCAACCTGATTTAGCTTTAATTCTATGTATTCTGAAGACTTGACACCTGTCCACATGTTTTGTTTCGTTGTCCATCTCCCCCTTCTAGACTGTGAGCCCATTGTTGGGTAGGGACCATCTTTATATGTCGCCAACTTGTACTTCCCAAGCGCTTAGTACAGTGCTCTGCATACAGTAAGCGCTCAATAAATACGATTGAATGAATGAATAAATGAATGATTTGCTTGTATCTACCTCAGCGTTAATTACAGTACATATTCATTACAGTATTTATTACAGTACAACACATATTCATTCATTCAATCATATTTATTGAGCACTTACAGTGTGTAAAGCACTGTACTAAGCACTTGGGAGAGTACAACAGAACAATAAACAGACACATTCCCTGCCCACAATGATCTTACAGTCTAGAGGAAGAAGGAAGTAAGTAAACACCTAACAAGTAGTAATAGTAATAGTAAGTAAGCTCTTAACAAATAGTGCTTAACAAATATCACAGTTATTAGTATTTTTACTGAGCACTTACTGTGTGCAGAGCAGTCTATAGGATTGCCCACTAGATAGGAGGCCAGGGAACGTCCAACCCGATTATCCCATGTCTATCCCATCATTTAGTACAGTGCCAGGCTACAATTATTCTTTTTATTGATCCAGTTTTCAGCAAGTCTATCTCCTGTCTGGATTGGGCCTGGCACTGGATGCCCCTTGTGACTGGCATTTTTCTCTCCCGTGTCCAGCTTCCCACCGCCGTGATTTCCTGCAGCTGAGTTCCGTGACATGGAGGTGATGTCTCTGTTCACACGGACCTGGGAGGATCTGGGAGGCGACAGTTCTGGAGGAAGTGGAGGAGTTCCTCCACAGAGACTCCTAAGTTGTGGGTGAGCGCAACACTGGTCCGGAAGAGGGTGTGTATGACATAATAGTGTTCTGTGTCTCAAAGGCTGATAATCCAGGGTGACGTCGGGGGCCCCCCTCACCCCCCGGGTCGGAGGGAGGGGAGAGTTTTGAGGTCATAGAAAGGACGTGAGGCTTCTTAGAAGGGATGTGAGAGTTCTCAGGAAGGATATTAAGGTGCATTGGGCGAGATGCCCCTAGGGAAGACACAGATGTCAGGGAGAATGGAGCACCGTGCAGCCCAACTTTCCATCTCTGTCTTCAAGGACCGGGCCAGTCAGCCAGTTGATCATATTTTTTGAGCTTTTACTACATGCAGAGCACTGGACTAAGTATTTGGGAGAGTACATCATCATCATCATCATCATCATCAATCGTATTTATTGAGCGCTTACTATGTGCAGAGCACTGTACTAAGCGCTTGGGAAGTACAAATTGGCAACATATAGAGACAGTACCTACCCAACAGTGGGCTCACAGTCTAAAAGGGAGAGACAGAGAACAAAACCAAACATACTAACAAAATAAAATAAATAGGATAGATATGTACAAGTAAAATAAATAAATAAATAGAGTAATAAATATGTACAAACATATATACATATATACAGGTGCTGTGGGGAAGGGAAGGAGATAAGATGGGGGGATGGAGAGGGGGACGAGGGGGAGAGGAAGGAAGGGGCTCAGTTTGGGAAGGCCTCCAATACATCATAACAATAAGCAGTCCCATTCCCTCCCTGCTATGAGCTTACAGTCTTCTGAAGCAGTGTGGTGTAGTGGAATGGTATGGTATTTGGATTTGTTAAGTGCTTACTATGTGCAAAGAACTGTTCTAAGTGCTGGGGAAGATACAAGGTGATCAGGTTGTCCCATGTGGGGCTCACAATCTTAATCCCCATTTTACAGATGAGGTAACTGAGGCACAGAGAAGTTAAGTGACTCACCCAAAGTCACACAGCTGACAAGCGGCGGAGCCGGGATTCGAACCCATAACCTCTGACTTCTAAGCCCGTGCTCTTTCCACTGTCTGTTGGGTGACCTTGGGCAAGCCACTTCACTTCTCTGGGCCTCAGTTAACTCATCTGGAGAGTGGGGATTGAGACTGTGAGCCCCATGTGGGACAGGGACTGTGTCCAACCTTACCAACTTGTATCTACCTTAGTGCTTAGAACAGTGCTTGGCAATTGTAAGTGCTTAACTAGTACCATAATTATTACTCATTATTATTATCATTATTGTTGTTGTCTCTGTCTTTGCCCTTCAGTGACTAAGCATCAACCATTTATCTATGGATCCCTTGGGAATCCTGCTGATGCTTTTTCCTGCATGGTTTCCTGTGGTAACACATTCTATGTGCTTATCCCCTTCTGCCTCCAGAAACGGCTCTTTTTGTTTCAAACTTTCTTCCTTGAATCTCCAGTAGAAGCCCCCTTTGCCCTGGTGCCTTGGGGAGGACTGGGCAGCAGGGGGGTCTGTCAGAATTGGTGAAACAAGGAGTTTCAAGCCAGGGGAACGGTAGGAGGGAGGAGACAGAGGCCGGAGAGTCAAAAACAAGGTACGGTTAGGTTAGCCTGGGAGGAAGAGCCATCCTCAAGAAGGTAGATTTTAGCTACAGATATGTACATGAGTGCTGTGTCGGGCGAATCCAAATGAAAGGAAAGGAAGACTGTGATCCCACTGTTGGGTAGGGACTGTCTCTATATGTTGCCAATTTGTACTTCCCAAGCGCTTAGTACAGTGCTCTGCACATAGTAAGCGCTCAATAAATACGATTGATGATGATGATGATGAAGAGCTCGTGGGCAGGGATTTTCTCTCTTTATTGCTGTACTTTGCTTTCCCAAGCGCTTAGTACAATGTTCTGCACACAGTAAGCACTCAATAAATACGACTGAATGAAAAGAGAGAGGGACTAGGACAAAGGAGGACTTAGCTGGGGAAAGCCTCTTAGAGATATTAATGAGAATTCCACGCTGGGCAATGTGGCGGTCTGTCAGATATGAAAGAGGAGCGACTTCTGAAAGCTCCTCATGGGAAGGGAGCATGTCTACACTGTATTGTGCTCTCCCAAACTCTAAATACAGTGCTCTGCACACAATAAGGGCTCAATAAATTCCACTGAAGTTGATGATGATAGTGATGGGGGCGTTCCAGGCCAGGGGCAGGACTTGGACGAAGGATTGGCGGTGAGATAGATGAGATTGCAGTACGGTGAGTGGGTTGGTGTTAGAGGAGTGAAATAAACATATTGGGAGGTAGTAGGAAATCAGTCAGGAAAGATGGGGGGGGCAAGGTGACTGAGTGCATTGAAACTGTTGGAAAAGGAGTTTCTGTTTGATGCGCTGGAGGTTCTTGAGGAGAGGGAAAACATGGACCGAGTGGTTCTGTAGAAAAATGATCCGGCCAGCAGAGTGAAGTATGGACTGGAGTGGAGAGAGACAGGAGGCTGGGAGGTCAGCAAGGGGGCTGAGGCAGTAGTCAAGGCGGGATAGGATGAGTGCTTGGATCAGTATGGTAGCAGTTTGAATGGAGAGGAAAGGGTGGATTTTTAGCAATGTTGTGAAGGTAAAACAGACAGGATTTGGTGACAGGTTGACTATGTGGCTGGCATGAGAGAGGGAGTCGAAGGATAATGCCAAGGTTACGGGATTCTGACGAGGGGAGAATGTTGTCTACAGTGATGGGAAAGTCCTGGGCGAGGACAGGGTTTGTGTGGGAAGACGAGGAGTTCTGTTATATTGTATTCTCCCAACCACTAAGGTGCTCAATAGATACCATTGATTAATTGATTGATTGACTGAAGTTCTTCCTCCCCTCAGCCCCACAACACTATGTGCATATCTGTAATTCATTTATTTATATTCATGTCTGTCTCCCCATCTCTCCTCCTGCTCATTGTACACAAGGAATGTGTCTATTGTTGTATTATACTCTCCCAAGAGCTTAGTACAGTGCAGTGCACATAGTAAGTGCTCAGTTGAATGAATTAATTAATTATGGAGCAGATGGGGCTCCCCAAAGGAGATGGGGTGCCCCAAAGGAGAGAGTGCACTTTGAGGTGTGAAGGGGACCCATACAGAGAAGCAGTGTGGGTCAGTGGAAAGAGCACGGGCTTGAGAGTCAGAGGTCATGGGTTCTAATCCCCACTCCACCACTTGTCAGCTGTATGACTTTGGGCCAGTCACTTAACTTCTCTGAGCCTCAGTTACCACATCTGTAAAATGGGGATTAACACTGTGAGCCCCATGTGGGACAATCTGATCACCTTGCATCCCCCCCAGTGCTTAGAACAGTGCTTTGCCTAACAAATGCCATCATTATTATTATTATTATTACAGAGCCTCGATTCAAGGTTAGGGAAAGGGAGGAAAAGTACCATTTGGGGAAGAATCTGACTGGGGAGAACTAGGAGGGGATTGTGTCAGTAAAAGCAGCCTGGCTTATTGGGAGGAGCACAGGCCTGGAAGTCAGAGGACCTGGGTTCTAATCTGGCCTCTGCCACTTATCTGCTGGGTGACCTTGGACAGGTCATGTTTTCTGCTTTTCAGCCACCTCATCTGTAAAATGGAGATTAATACCCTACGTGGGATAGGGACTATGTGTTGTATCTTGTACCTACCGTAGCGCTTAGTAGAGTGCCTGGCACGTAGTAAGCGCTTAACAAATACCACTAAAAAATGATGTGAGGAAGTGTTCTGAGGAGAAGAGAGGAGTCCACAGTGAAGACATCAGCTGAGAAATTGAAGAGGATTGAGTTGAGGAAGCAGCATGGCAGAGTGGATAGAGCACAGGTTTAGGAGTCAGAAGGTTGAGCATTCTAATCCTGGCTATGCCACTTTTTTTTAAATGGCATTTATTCAGTGTTTACTATGTGCAAAGCACTGTTCTAAGTGCTTGGGAGGTTACAAGGTGATCAGGTTGCCCCACGGGGGGCTCACAGTTTTAATCCCCATTTTACAGATGAGGGAACTGAGGCCCAGAGAAGTTAAGTGACTTTCCCAAAGCCACACAGCTGACAATTGGCTGAGCTGGGATTTGAACCCATGACCTCTGACTCCAAAGCCCATGCTCTTTCCACTGAGCCAAGTTGCTTCTCTGCTGTGTGACCTTGGGCAAGTCACTTCACTTCTCTGAGCCTCACTTACCTCATCTAAAATGGGGATTTAGATTGTGAGGCCCACAAGGGACAGAGACCGTATTCACTGCGATTTGCTTGTATTTACCCCAGTGCTTGGCATATAGTATGCGCTTAACAGATACCAGAATTTAATTCATGGAACCGAGACCGTTAGATTTGGCAAAAAGGAAGTCACTCGTGTCCTTGAGGAGTGGTGGGTGAAGGAATACAGAATGCATGGAAACGGTCAAGAAAATTGTTGGAGAGAGGAATTGGAGATAGTAAGGGCATACAACCTGTTTCCCCTCTCCTCAAGAACCTCCAGGCATTGCCCATCCACCTCCACATCAAACAGAAACTCCTCACCACTGGCTTTAAAGCAGTCAATCACCTCACCCCCTCCTACCTCACCTCGCTACTCTTCTGCTACACCTGAGCCTGCATGCTTCACTCCTCTGTTGCTAACCTTACTGCTATACCTCAACCTCATCTATCTTGCCATCATCCTCTTGCCCACGTCCTGTCTCTGGCCTGGAAGGCCCTCCCACCTCATATCCGACAGACGATTATTCTCCCCCCGCCCGCTTCAAAGCGTTACTGAAGTCACATTTCCTCCAAGAGGCCTTCCTGACTAAGCCCCCCCTATCCTGTTCTCCTGCTCCCTTCTACATCACCCTGCCATCCCTCCTCCCAACCCCACGGCATTTAGGTACATATCTGTAATTTATTTATTTATTTGGATGAATATCTGTCTTCCCACCTAGGCTGCGGGCAAAGAATGTGACTGTTTATTGCTATATTGTCCTCTCCCAAGAGCTCAGTACAGTGTTCTGTACACAGTAAGTGCTCAATAGATACAACTGACCGACTGACTGATGGAGTGAAGAGTAAGAACGGAAGCAGGGAGATGAGGTGGCCACCGGATGGGTCAGTGGGGAGGGAGAAGGTTATTTTTCTTTTTAAGGTACAAAGAGGTGTTCGTGATTAAAGGCAGAGGGAAAGGAGCCATCAGAGAGTCAGCAGCTGAAGATAGTGGTTAGGGAGGAAGGAAAAGGGGGTGAAGGTGTTTTTGTAAGTTGGGAAGGGATATAACAGTGGTCTGCACACAGTAAGTGCTCAACAAATACCGTCATTATTATTCATTCAGTCAGTCATTCATTCATTCGATCATTTATTGAGCGCTTACCGTGTGCAGAGCACTGTACTAAGTGCTTGGAGAGTACAATACATTAAGGAACAGGTGGCACAGGTGATGGGGGAAGACAGAATATCTCTTTCTGGGAGGAGGAGGAGGAGGAGGAGGAGAGTGAGATTGTGAGGAAGCTCACACTTTCTTTATATTAATGCCTGTCTCCTCCTCTAGACTGTAAACTCATTGTGGGCAGGGAATGTGTCTGTTATGTTGTTATGCTGTGCTCTCCCAAGCGCTCAGTACAGTGCTTTGCACACAGTAAGCACTCAATAAATATGATTTAATGATTGAATGAATGAAAAGTTATAGTCATCAGGGGAAAGACGGGGCAGAGTGATCTAGGGAATTCAAGGGGGAGTTGGAGGTTTTCCTCTAATAATAACAATAATAATGGCGGCATTTATTAAGCACTTACTATGTGCAAAGCACTGTTCTAAGCCCTGGGGAGGTTACAAGGTGATCAGGTTGTCCCACGGGGGGCTCACAGTCTCAATCCCCATTTTACAGATGAGGTAACTAGGCCCAGAGAAGTTAAGTGACTTGCCCAAGGTCACAAAGCAGACAAGTGGCGGACCTGGGAAACTTGTCTGTTTGTTGTTGTACTTGTACTCTCCCAAGTGCTTAGTATGGAGCTCTGCACACAATAAGCGCTCAATAAATATGATTGAATGAATAATTGGTGGGGGAAATGAAGGTGGGAGTAGATGAGAGAGAAGCAGTAGTGCTGAATGATAGCGAGAGATCTTCAGCCTGATGCCAATAGTGATTTGAAGATTTCGACAACCTTGGAAATGGTGAGAAGTGAGAAGCAGCAAGGCTTAGTGGATAGAGCACCGGCCTTGGAGTCAGAAGGTCATGGGTTCAAATCCTGACTCCGCGACTTGTCTGCTGTGTGACTTTAGGAAAGTCACTTCACTTGTCTGGGCCTCAGTTACCTCATCTGTAAAATGGGGATTAAGACTGTGAGCCCCAGGTGGGACAGGGACTGTATCCGACTGATAAAGTTGTATCATGGGCCTGGGAGTCAGAAGGTCATGGGTTCTAATCCCTGCTCCGTTACTTGTCTGCTATGTGACTTAGGCAAGTCACTTCACTGCTCTGTGCCTCGGTTACCTCATCTGTAAAATGGGGATGGATACTGTGAGGACACGTGGGACAGGGATGGTGTCCAACTCGATTTGACTGTATCCACCCCAGTGCTTAGTACAGCGCCTGGCACATAGTAAGTGCTTAACAAAACCACAGTTATTATTACTATTATTATTATGTGAAATGCACAGAGCTGGCGGGCTCTTTCATGGGGTAAAACTGTACACTGTATTATTTACACATGTTATAGGCAGATTATTACCTAGAAGATTGAATTTATTTTAATAGAGTTTGGAGGATCACGTGAAAGGTTATTATTGCTTTGAGTTTCATCAGTTGGATTGGAAAGAGGGCACCCAATCAGGGGTGGGTCAGGCGGCCCAGCGCACGCTTGCTAATTCCTGAGTCATGCTTTCCTCCTCGGAGCCCATCATCACCCGGTTGGCATCTGGCCGGCAGGCGTGTCCCTGGTTCCCGGCCCAGCGCCTACAATGCCGAGATATGTCATGCATTAATTACGGATGTGCACAAAACAGCCCCAAATATCATCCGATCAACGTCGGGAGAGGAATTCCTTCCCATCCCTTCTCCCTTCCTGCTCGGCCTTGTTCCCAGGAGTTTCCAGCCTCCACTAGCCTCTTTGCAGATTTTCTCCCCACCCAATTTATTTCAAAAACAAACAAAGAAACCATCAGGGGTCATTTCTGGTCCTGCTCAGCTGCGGGTCGCCATGGAGACAGGGGTGCGATTTCTTTTTTGGTCCTGCTCAGCGACCTCAGGTCGCCATGGAGACCGACAGGGTTGCTTTTTTTTTGTCCCCAGAGAGGATGGAGGGGTTCGGAAGGGGAAGGGAAGGGCAGGAGTGGGGTTGCTGTACTTGGATTGGAGCTCCGGGAGGAGTCGGGGTTCCGAGCAGGGGGGTCCATCAGGGTTGGTTTTTGGGATGGCAGCTGCGGAGGCTGTGGGGAGCCCCAGGCATCCTTCCCTTCCTCTGATGTCAGCAGCCCTGGTGCTTGGTAATAATAACAGTGATGGCATTTGTTAAGCACTTACTATGTGCAAAACACTGTTCTAAGCACTTGGGGGGGGGATACAAGGTGATCAGATTGTCCCACATGGAGCTCACTGTCTTCATCCCAATTTTACAGATGAGGTCACTGAGGCTCAGAGAAGTTAAGTGACTTATAATAATAATAATAATGGTATTTGTTAAGCGCTTATTATATGCCAAGCACTGTTCTAAGCGCTGGGCTTATAATAATAATAATGATGGCATTTGTTAAGCACTTACTATGTGCCAAGCACTGTTCTAAGCTCCAGGGTAGATACAAGGCAGCCAGGTTGTCCCACGCAGGGCTCGCAGTCTTCATCTCCACTTTCCAGATGGGGGAACTGAGGCCCAGAGAAGTGAAGTAACTTGCCCAAGGTCACACAGAAGACAAGTGGTGGAGTTGGAATTAGAACCCATGACCTTCTGACTCCCAGATCGGCGCCCTAACCACTAAGTGCAACGTGGAGGATGTTGGGGAGAGAAGCAGAGTCCGGTTTCCCACCACTCTCCAGTTGCCTCAAGACAAGGTATACTCTTATTGTTGTATTGGACTCTCCCAAGCGCTTAATAATAACAATAATAATGATGGCATTTATTAAGCGCTTACTATGTGCAAAGCACTGTTCTAAGCGCTGGGGAGGTTACAGGGTGATCAGCTTGTCCCACGGGGGGCGCACAGTCTTAATCGCCATTTTACAGATGAGGTAACTGAGGCCCAGTGAAGGTAAGTGACTTGCCCAAAGTCACACAGCTGACAATTGGCAGAGCCGGAATTTGAACCCATGACGTCTGACTCCAAAGCCCGGGCTCTTTCCACTGAGCCACGCTGCTTAGTACAGTGCTCTGCACACAGTCAGCACTCAATAAAAACGATTGAATGACTAAACCTCACTTAACTTCTCTGGGCTTCGGGTTCCCTCAACTGTCAAATGGGAGCCTCATGTGGGACAGGGACTGTGTCCACCCTGACTAGCTTTTATCAGCACTTAGAACAGTAGGCTCAGTGGAAAGAGCCCGGGCATGGCTTGGCACATAGTAAGCGCTTAACAAAAAACCAGAATAATAATAGTTTCTGTTCTAAGAGAAGCAGCGTGGCTCAGTGGAAAGAACACGGGCTTTGGAGTCAGAGGTCATGGGTTCAAACCCCGGCTCTGCCAATTGTCAGCTGCGTGACTTTGGGCAAGTCGCTTAACTTCTCTTCCCCACAGCACCTTCCCCGCCTTCCCTTCCCCACAGCACCTGTATATATGTTTGTACATATGTATTACTATATTTATTTATTTATTTTATTTGTACATATCTATTCTATTTATTTTATTTTGTTAGTATGTTTGGTTTTGTTCTCTGTCTCCCCCTTTTAGACTGTGAGCCCGCTGTTGGGTAGGGACTGTCTCTATATGTTGTCAATTTGTACTTCCCAAGCGCTTAGTACAGTGCTCTGCACATACTAAGCGCTCAATAAATAAATGCGATTGATTGATTGATTGATTCTCTGTGCCTCAGTTACCCTATCTGTCAAATGGGGATTAAGACTGTGAGCCTCACGTGGGACAACCTGATCAACTTGTATCTACCCCAGCGCTTAGAACAGTGCTTTGCACATAGTAAGCGCTTAACAAATACCAACATTATTATTATTATTATCGGTCCCCAGCTCGACGCCCTCTCCCGCACAGACCCGGACGGCGCATGCGCCACCAGGCGGTGACGCGCACGAGGAGGCGGAGGGCCGACGTCCTCCCCCCCGCCCGGCGTCCCGAAGCCCAGACGGCCATCTTGACTCCGGGCAGGTCCCGAGTCCCGCGTCCCGGGGGCGGGGTCTGCGGCCGCGGCCCCCCGAGCACGTCCCCGGGGCCGCCGAGAGCCCGGCCGTCCGCCGGCAGCGTGGCCGGCCCCTCGGGGCTCCCGTCCGCGCCCCGGCCCGGGCCCCGCCGTGCCCGCCTCCAAGATGGCCGTCGGGGGTGGGGGCCGGGCGGCCGGCCGGCGTCGCCCCGAGGGCTTCTGGGAGCGGCCGAGCCTATAAAGGGGAGGCGGGCGGAGCGGGCCACGCACGCAGGGCCCGGCAGGACCGGCCGACGGACTCGTTGACCTCTGACCCCTGGCCCTCCGGCCCACCCACCCGACAGGCCCAGCATGGGGAGGAGGAGGAGGCGGCCGGAGGAGGAGGAGGAGGACCACCGGGAGGAGGAGGCGGCGGCCCCGTCCCCGAGGGTCCCCCCGGGCCCGGCCGGCCGCCTCCTGGCCGCGCTGCACCTTCTCCTGACCGTTGTGGCCGCGGGCCGGGCCCACCAGGAAGGTGCGTGGCATCCCTTCGGTCGTGTGGACTGTGTAGTGGACTGCGCGCCCCGGCGGGGGGTCCCCCGGGCTAGTCCGGGCCCACTTCCGGTAGCCCAAAGCCCGGCCCCGGGTGGCCACCCCCCACCCCCCCTCTCAGGCCGGGAGTGGGGCCTGGCCGGGATCTTTCTCTGGTCGTCGCTCCGCCGGCCTCCCCGAGCGCTTAGTGCAATGCTCTGCGCACAATCATCGCTCACTAAATCAATCATATTTATTGAGCGCTTACTATGTGCAGAGCACTATACTAAGCGCTTGGGAAGTACAAATTGGCAACATATAGAGACAGTCCTTACCCAACAGTGGGCTCACAGTCTAAAATCAATCATATTTATTGAGCGCTTACTATGTGCAGAGCACTGTACTAAGCGCTTGGGAAGTGCAAATTGGCAACATATAGAGACAGTCCCTACCCAACAGTGGGCTCACAGTCTAAAAGGGGAGACAGAGAAAAAAAAAACCAAACATACTAACAAAATTAAATAGAATAGATATGTACAAGTAAAATAAATAAATAAGTAGAGTAATAAATATGTACAAACATATATAAATATATAAAAGGGAGACAGAACAAAACCAAACATACTAACAAAATAAAATAAATAGAATAGATATGTACAAGTAAAATAAATAAATAGAGTAACAAATATGTGCAAACATATACATATATACAGGTGCTGTGGGGAAGGGACGGAGGTAAGATGGGGGGGATGGAGAGGGGACCGAGGGGGAGAGGAAGGAAGGGGCTCAGTCTGGGAAGGCCTCCTGGAGGAGGTGAGCTCTCAGTAGGGCCTTGAAGGGAGGAAGAGAGCTAGTTTGGCGGATGGGCAGAGGGAGGGCATTCCAGGCCCCGGGGATGACGTGGGCCGGGGGTCGATGGCGGGACAGGCGAGAACGAGGTAATGTGAGGAGATTAGCGAAGGAGGAGCGGAGCATTAATCATTCATCCAGTCGTATTTCGCTAGCGCTTCCTGTGTGCGGAGCACCGCACCAAGCGCTTGGGAATGGACAAGAGCTCTGACTCTTAACATAAAGAGAAGCAGCATGGCATAGTGGATAGAGCCAGAAGAGAGTCAGAATGTCATGGGTTCTAATCTCCTTTTAGACTGTGAGCCCACTGTTGGGTAGGGACTGTCTCTGTATGTTGCCAATTTGTACTTCCCAAGCGCTTAGTACAGTGCTCTGCACATAGTAAGCGCTCAATAAATACGATTGATGATGATGATGACAAGTCGGCAACAGAGACAATCCCTCCCCAACAACGGGGTCACAGTCTAGGAGGGGAACACAGACAGCAAAACAAGCAGACAGGTGTCAGTCATCGTCATATTGATTCATTCAGTCGTATTTATGGAACGCTTCCTAATAGTAATAATAATAATGTTGGCATTTGTTAAGCGCTTACTATGTGCAAAGCACTGTTCTAAGCGCTGGGGGGATACAAAGTGATCAGGTTGTCCCATGTGGGGTTCACAGTCTTAATCACCATTTTACAGATGAGGTAACTGAGGCTCAGAGAAGTGAAGTGACTTGCCCAAGGTCACACAGCAGACATGTGGCGGAGCTGGGATTCGAACCCGTGACCTCTGACTCCAAAGCCCGTGCTCTTTCCACTGAGCCACGCTGCTTCTCTGCAGCTTCCTGTGTGCAGAACACTGTATTAAGTGCTTGGAAAGTACAACGGATAGACGCGGTCCCTACCCAACAACGGGATCACTGTCTAGAAGGGAGAGACAGACAACAAAACAAAGCAAGCAGACAGGTGTCAATCATCGTCATAATCATTCATTCATTCATTCAGTCGTATTTACTGAGCGCTTCCTGTGTGCAGAGCACTGCACCAAGCGCTTGGAAAGTACAAGTCGGTAACAGAGACAATCCCTCCCCAACAACGGGCTCTCAGTCTAGGAGGGGGAGACAGACAACAAAGCAAGCAGACAAGTGTCAGTCATCATCATAATGATTTATTCATTCAATCATATTTATGGGGTGCTTACTGTGTGCAGAGCACTGTACTAAGCACTTGGGAAGTACAATCGGCAATGGATAGAGACGGTCTTTATACAACAATGGGCTCACAGTCTTGAAGGGGGACACAGACAACAAAACAAGCAGACAAGTGTCAATCATCATCATTGATTCATTCAATCGTATTTATGGAATTCTTCCTGTGCACAGAGCACTGTACTAAGCACTTGGAAAGTACAATTTGGCAACTGATAGAGACGGTCCCTACCCAACAACGGGCTCACAGTCTAGAAGGGGGAGACACATAACAAAACAAAGCATGTAGACAGGTGTCAGTACTGACAGAATAATTAGAATTATAGCTATATGCACATCATTAATAAAATAGAGTAGTAAATGTGTACAAATAAAATGGAGTAGTATGTACAAATATATGACCCCACCTCACCTTCTAGTTATCACCCTATATCCCTCCTACCATTCCTTTCCAAACTCCTTGAACGAGTTAGTTGTCTATACGCGCTGCCTCAAATTCCTCAACACCAACTCTCTCCTCGACCCCCTCCAGTCCGTCTTCCGTCCCCTACATTCCACAGAAACTGCCCTCTCAAAGGTTACCAATGACCTCCTGCTTGCCAAATCCAGCGGCTCATACTCAGTCCTGATCCTCCTCGACCTCTCAGCTGCCTTTGACACTGTGGACCACCCCCTTCTCCTCAACACGCTATCTGACCTTGGCTTCACAGACTCCGTCCTCTCCTGGTTCTCCTCTTATCTCTCTGGTCGTTCATTCTCAGTCTCTTTTGCAGGCTCCTCCTCCCCCTCCCATCCCCTTACTGTGGGGGTTCCCCAAGGTTCAGGGCTTGGTCCCCTTCTGTTCTCGATCTACGCGCACTCCCTTGTTGACCTCATTCGCTCCCACGGCTTCAACTATCATCTCTACGCTGATGACACCCAGATCTACATCTCTGCCCCTGCTCTCTCCCCCTCCCTCCAGGTTCGCATCTCCTCCTGCCTTCAGGCCATCTCCATCTGGATGTCTGCCCGACACCTAAAACTCAACATGACCAAGACTGAACTCCTTGTCTTCCCTCCCAAACCCTGCCCTCTCCCTGACTTTCCCATCTCTGTTGACGGCACTACCATCCTTCCCGTCTCACAAGCCCTCAACCTTGGTGTCATCCTGGACTCGGCTCTCTCATTCACCCCTCACATCTAAGCCGTCACCAAAACCTGCCGGTCTCAGCTCCGCAACGTTGCCAAGATCCGCCCTTTCCTCTCCATCCAAACCACTACCCTGCTCGTTCAAGCTCTCATCCTATCCCATCTGGACTACTGCATCAGCCTTCTCTCTGATGTCCCGTCCTCATGTCTCTCCCCACTTCAGTCCATACTTCATGCTGCTGCCAGGATTGTCTTTGTCCAGAAACGCTCTGGGCATGTTACTCCCCTTCTCAAAAATCTCCAGTGGCTACCAATCTGCGCATCAGGCAGAAACTCCTCACCCTGGGCTTCAAGGCTCTCCATCACCTCGCCCCCTCCTACCTCACCTCCCTTCTCTCCTTCTCCAGCCCACCCCGCACTCTCTGCTCCTCTGCTGCTAATCTCCTCACCGTACCTTGTTCTCGCCTGTCCTGCTATCGACCCCCGGCGCACGTCATCCCCCGGGCCTGGAATGCCCTCCCTTTGCCCATCCGCCAAGCTAGCTCTCTTCCTCCCTTCAAGGCCCTACTGAGAGCTCACCTCCTCCAGGAGGCCTTCCCAGACTGAGCCCCTTCCTTCCTCTCTCCCTCGTCCCCCTCTCCATCCCCCTCATCTTACCTCCTTCCCTTCCCCCCAGCACCTGTATATATGTATATATGTTTGTACATATTTATTACTCTATTTGTTTATTTTACTTGTTCATATCTATTCTATTTATTTTATTTTGTTAGTATGTTTGGTTTTGTTCTCTGTCTCCCCCTTTTAGACTGTGAGCCCACTGTTGGGTAGGGACTGTCTCTATATGTTGCCAACTTGTACTTCCCAAGCGCTTAGTACAGTGCTCTGCACACATAAATACGATTGATTGCTTGATTGATTGATGCAAGTGCATAATCATCATCATCGTCCTTGCAATGTCAGGCCCAGGCGCTTCGCCTGCCGGGCTCCGCGGCGATTTGCATGGAAAATGGCAAGTGGGCACGAAAGTTTGCAAATTTGTGGGGTGGCAGTGCTCAGCGGGAAGCGGCTCGCTGAAGCGGGCCCTAAAGTTTCCTCTGCACAGCATCAGCTGGTCTGGGGCAATTATTTATTAATAATTAGCATTATTGTGGTGGGACTGTGGCAGTTGTTAATGATGATGGTGGGTCTGTGGCGGTTAATTCATTGGTATTTGTTAAGTACTTACTATGTGCCAAGCACTATTAATGATAATAATTTTGATGACTCTGTGACCATTAACAATAATAATAATGATAATAGTATTTGTTAAGTGCTTACTGTGTGCCAAGCACCGATCTAAGCTCTGGGGTAGGTATATGGTATTGGGGTTGGACAGTCCGTGTCCTACATGGGACTCACAATCTCAATCTCCATTTTACAAATGAGGGAACTGAGGCACAGAGAAGTGAAGCGATTTGCCTAAGGTCATGTAGCAGATGAGTGACGGAGCAGGGATTAGAACCCATGACCTCTGACTCCCAAGTCCATGCTGTTGCCACTAGGCCGTGCTTCTTCACTCAGAGCTATTCGTCCTTGGACGGGCATTGGTCAGCGCTTAGAACAGTGCCTGACACATAATGAGCGCTTAACAAATGCCATAGTTGTTGTATTATTATTGGGAAGGAAACTTAAATGATAGGCACCCTCGTTTCACCCCCAGTTTTGTATCTGTTTATGCTATGTATTCCATTTGAGGGCATACGCATTTGCAAATTGGAGTAAGCTTTTTTAAAAAAAAGTTCATTGAATCCTCCATGCATCAGCTGGACTCGATTTATGCATTGGTGTGGCTTAAGTGCAAATATGCAAAACAGTCAATAATAATAATAATAATAATAATGATGATGGTATTTGTTAAGCACTTACTATGTGCCAGGCACTGTTCTAAGCGCTGGGGTAGACACAAGGTATTTGGTTGTCGCATTTGGGGCTCATAATCTTAATCCCCATTTTACAGATGAGGGAACTGAGGCACAGAAAAATTCAGTGACTTTCTCAAAGTCGCATAACTGTCAAGTGGCACAGCCGGAATTAGAACCCTCGACTTCTGACTCCCAAGCCCGTGCTCTTTCCACTAAGCCACGCTGTATCTCAAAGTGACTGCATTTGAAACGACTAGCCCCGTACATTTCAGGAGCCCCTAATACTGGTGGAAGTTTGTTTGGCCTTAAAGTAGGTGTGCTCTGGAAGAAAAAAAAATAAAAATGAAATCACTCCTCTACTGCAAACTTGAGCTCTCACTGATGGCTTTCTCCTCGCTGAAGGTTTCCTCCAATTGGAGGGTGGCAATCAGTTGTATTTGTTGACTGCCTACTTTGAGCAGAGGATTGTACTGTTTGGGATAGTGCAGGTGTGATGGAGTTTGGGTTGCGGGGAGAAGTGCCTGATGTGGGAAAACTTGGAGGAAGTGGACGGGGATGGGGAAGAGATAGGAAGCCAAGAGCAACAATCCCTTGTTGCTGCTTCGCACAACTTCCCATCTGCCCCTTTCCTTGGTCCTATTGCTATCCAACACGCTCTTCGCTGGGCGAATATGGAATAGAAAAGATTCTCACCGAGGAAAAAAGCAAATGTATTTAGAGAATGGAGATCCGTCCATCAGAGGTATTTATTGAGCGCTTACTGTGTGCAGAGCACTGTATGAAGCGCTTGGGAGAGGAAAATGCCACAGAGTTGGTAGGCACACCCCCTCCCCACAGTGAGCTTTAGTCTAGAAGGCGAGTTGGACATTAATATAAATAGGTGAATTGCAGATGTGTACATAAGTACTGTATGGCTGAGGATGGGGGTGAACATTCATTTATTTATCGTATTTATTGAGCGCTAACTGAATGCAGAGCGCTGTGCTAAGCACTTGGGAAGTTAAGTAAGGGAGTCAGAGGATGTGGGTTCTATTCCTGACTCTGCCACTTGTCTGCTGTGTGACCTTGGGTAAGCCACTTAACTTCTCTGTGCCTCAGTGACCTCATCTGTAGAATGGGTATTAAGACTGTGAGCCCCACGTGGGACAACCTGATTACCTTGTACCTATCCCAGCGCTTAGAACAGTGCTTTCACATAGTAAGTGCTTAACAAATACCATAATAATAATAATAAATACAGCAATAAAGGCACGTTCCCTGCCCACAATGAGCTCACAGTCCCAGTACCCAAGTACCCAAAGGGTACAGTTCCAAGTGTATAGGTGACACAGAAGGAAATCAAATACATAAATGCATTCTTGGATTGAGGTTGAATGCGCGTTTGTGTGTGGTTGCCCCCTCCGCCCCGGCCTCTGTTTTCCTTCTCCCACACTTCCAAAACGTTTCAGTTTTGGTGGCTGGCCTGCAGTGATTGTCCAGGGGGCTTCCAATAACTAGAGCAAGGAAAGGGTTACTCGCAGAACAATCATTGGTAGAGAAGCAGCGTGGATAGAGCACAGATCTGGGAGTCAGAAAGTCCTGGATTCTAATCCCATCTCCGCCGCTTGTCTGCTATGTGATCTTGGGCAAGTCACTTCCCTTCTCTGGGCCTCAGTTCCTTTATCTGAAAACTGGGGATTAAGAGCGTGAGCCCCATGTGGGACAGGGACCGTGTCCAACCTGATTAGCTTCTACCTACCCCAGCCTTAGAACAATGCTTGGCACATAGTAAGTGCATAATAAGTACCAAAATTATTACTATTCATTCATTCATTCAGTCGTATTTATTGAGCGCTTACTGTGTGCAGAGCATTGTACTAAGTGCTTGGGAAGTACAAGTCGGCAACATATAGAGATGGTCCCTACCCAACAGTGGGCTCACAGTCTAGAAGGGGGAGACGGACAACAAAACAAAACATATTAACAAAATAAAATAAATAGAATAAATATGTACAAGTAAAATAAATAGAGTAATGAATACGTACAAACATATTACTCTGGGCCGAGCACTGCAGAGTGTTTGGCAGAGAACAGTACAACAGAGTTGGTAGACACATTGCCTGCCCACAGTGAGCTTGGTACGCAGTGCTTAGAACAGTGCTTTGCACATAGTAAGCGCTTAACAAATACGATCATTATTATTACTTGATGGCTAAAAGGCAGCCTTGTGGAAGGATAGACCATTTGTCTAGTTTCTCCTCAGTTATTTCTAAGTAGAGACACAGTCTTAGTGTAGAGTACATTTAATGTTTTCATAATGCATCTTTCACAGCATTTCTTGGATCTGTTGGTGAATTAGGTCACAGTTTTCCCAGTTCTGTTACTGGTTCTTAGAGAAGTCCGTCAATTGTATTTATTGGGCACTTACTTTGTGCAGACTAGTGTGGCCTAGTGGAAAGGGCACAGGCCTGGAAGACGGGGGACCTGGGTTCTAATCCCAGCTCCGCCACCTGTCTGCTGTATGACTTTGGGCAAGTCACTTCTTCTCTGTGCCTCAGTACCTGCATCGGCAGAATGGGGATTCAATACCTGTTCTTCCGCTTACTTAGACTCTGAGTCCCACTGTGGGAACCTGATTATCTTGTATCTCTCCCAACACTCAATACAATGATGGACACGTAGAAAGTGCTCAACAAGGAACACTTTTATTAATACTATTATTATTGTTTAAATGGTATTTAAGCACTTACTATGCTCCAGGCACTGTTCTAAGCGCTGGGGTAGATGCAAACTAATCAAGTAGGGCATGGTTCGTGTCCCATGTGGGGCTCATGGTTTTAGTCCCCATTTTGCAGAAGAGGTAACTGAGGCCCAGAGAAGAGAAGTGACTTCTCCAAGGTCACACAGCAGACAGCTGACGGAGCTAGGATAAGAACCTAGGTCTTCTGGCTCCCAGGGCTGGGCTCTTCCTGTTAGGCTGCATTTTTATTATTAATATTATCTTCATCATTATTATTATTATCATTGTTGGCATTAGAGGAGCCAAGTGTGGCAGCTGGGTTGTAGCAGGAAATCAGGGAGGTAAGGTAGGAGGGGGCGAGGGCGATGGCCGGTGAGGAGTTTCTGTTTGTAGCGGTGGATAGGCGACCGTTGGAGATTCTTGAGTGGGGAAGCACAGACTGGACGGTTTTCTAGAAAAGTCATTTGGGTAGCAGAGTGAAATGTGGACTAGAGTGGGAGAGACAGGAGGCTGGGAGGTCAGCAAGGAGGCTGATGCAGTAATCAAGGTGGGATAGGAGAAGTGCGTGAATTAACATGGTAGCTGGGATGGAGAGGAAAGAGCTGAAGTTGTGAAGGTTAAACCAACAGAATTGGTGACAGAATGAATGTGTGGGATGAATGAGCGATAAATTGAGGATAACACCAGCGTTACAAGCTTGAGACGGAAGACAGTGGTGCTGTCTACAGTGATGGGGGGAGGACAGGGTTTATGTGGAAAGATGAGGAGTTTCAGGCATGTGAAGTTTGAGGTGTCCACAGGTCGTCAGATTAGAGACATCCTGAAGGCAAGAGAAAATGTGAGATTGAAGAGAAGGCCAGAGTTGTTGATTTGGAAATCATCTGCATAGAGGTGGTAGTCGAAGCCGTGGGAGTGAATGAGTTTCCCAAGGGAGTGGGCGTAGACAGGGAAAGAAGGGGTCCCCAGAACTGAGCCTTGAGGGACTCCCCCAAGTAGGAGGTGGGAGGCAGAGAAGTAGCCTGTGAAAGAAACTAAGAATGAGCAGCCAGAGTGATAGGAGAAGCAGGAGAGGACAGGGTCAGGGAAGCCGAGGTTGGATAACGTTTCCGGGAGAAGGGGAGGTAGATGGTTTCGAAGACAGCTCTGTTGAAGAGTGGGTTTGGAAGTGGGAGGCAGACGGATCTGGAATGGTGAAACATGAAAGCAAAGCCCAGAATTGAAGGAAAATCAGTCGGGTGCTGAGGGTAGAGGAGCAGAACTTGAGGCTTCTTAGGGCCCAGAATTCAGGGTCCAACCATCACCTTTGCAGTCACCATTCTTTCCCGGGGCTTGTGGAGGCCTTGTTCTTTCTCTCTGGGGTGGAGGAAGGCATGATGGGGGAGAGAAGCAGCGTGGTCTAGTGGCTAAAGCTCGGGCTGGGAATCAGAAGGACCTGGGTTCTAGTCCCGGCTCTGCCACTCGTCTGCTGTGTGAGACCATAGGCAAGTCACTTAACTTCTCTGGGCCTCACTTACTTCATCGGTAAAATGGGGGAAAAGACTGTGAGCCCAATGTGGGACAGGGGCTGTGTCCAACCTGATTATGTTGTACCTGCCCCAGTGCTTAGACCTGTGCCTGACACATAGTAAGCACTTAATAAATACCATAAAAAGGGGGATTCATTCAATTGTATTTGAGTGCTTACTGTGTGCAGAGCACTGTACCAAGCGTTTGGAAAGTACCATTTGGCAATAAATAGAGACAATCCTTGCCCAACACTCATGGTCCAGAAGTGGGGAGATGGGATGGTGACTCCTTGGTGTCGGGGAGGAGGAGAGCCAGAGCCAGGTCTTGGGGAGGCAGTGTGGCTGGCTGCCTGGGGGAGGGGAAACCAAAGCCGTTCATCATAACCGAAATTTATCCGGGCTTTAGGACTCCTGTCTGTCTTAGCTGTGTTTACCTCTTAGTGGGGAGTTTATTAGGCTGTGTTCAGCAGAGATAAAAGAAACCCTGAGTGAGAGAGAGAGCGAGCCCACACGTGTGTGTGTGCCCAAAGGTCAGAGGAGACTTTGAGTGATAACCTGACTGGAACATTTGTTCATTCATTCATTCACTTGTATTTATTGAGCACTTCCTTTCTGTAGAGCACTGTACTAAGCACTTGAGATACAATGCTACAATAAACAGTCACATTCCCTGCCCACAACGAGTCCAGAGGGGAGGATTGATATTCATTCTAAACTTGTTACAAGAGTGTCTCAGTGTGGATACCAGTAACCAGTTTTCCGTAGACAGGCCTTTGGTCAGTGGTACTTGTCGACCACTTACTATATGCAGCGCCACTATAATAAGCACTTGGGAGAGTCCAGTACAGTAGACCTATAGTGACAGAGTTAGTTCTCTGTCCATAACAGACTTACAGTCTAGAGGAGGGAGGCAGCCATTAATATAAGTAGTGACTTTCCCATTGCTTTGCCCGCTTCTTTTCCAGACTTAGTATGAACGCAGGGCCTCAGGTGTCCTTTGCGTTTTACCAGCCTACTGTGAGATAGATCTCACAGCCTTTGGCTTCAAAGGTTGGGGCTGTCGGTGAGAAGACTTCTAGCCGCTTGCCAGTTGGTGATCCTCTTGGGGTATTTGACCAGTGTGACTGGTAGGGGATGCTCACAAAGTTGGCCAAGATTGGATTAATTTGTTTCCCCCTGACCCCATGGCTAGATGAAATTTAGTGGCTATTCAGCATTGGCCCTTACCCTCTGTCTCTCAAGGCACAAAGCTGTCTCCTTGGGGAGTGTGTTTATAATAATAATTACTGTACTTGTTAAGTGCGTGCTGTGTGCCAAGCACTGTTCTAAGAGCTGGGATAGATACGAGTCAGTCAGGGTGGACACAGTCCTTGCCCCACATGGGGCTCACACTCTTAATCCCCATTTTCCACATGAGATAACTGAGGCCCAGAGAAGTGAAGTGACTTGCCCAAGGTCGCACAGCAGACAAGTGAGAAGCATTCATTCATTTCATTCATTCAATCGTATTTATTGAGCGCTTACTGTGTGCAGAGCACTGTACTAAGCACTTGGGAAGTGCAGGTTGGCAACATATATACAGTCCCTACCCAACAGTGGGCTCACAGTCTAGAAGGAGGAGACAGAGAACAAAAGAAAACATATTAACAAAATAAAATAAATACAATATGTACAAGTAAAATAGAGTAATAAATATGTACAAACATATATACATGTATACAGGTGCTGTGGGGAAGGGAAGGAGGTAAGTCTGGGAGAATGGAGAGGGGGAGGCGGGGGAGAGGAAGGAGGGGGCTCAGTCTGGGAAGGCCTCCTGGAGGAGGTGAGCTCTCAGAAGGGCTTTGAAGGGAGGAAGAGAGCTAGCTTGGCGGATGTGGGGAGGGAGGGCATTCCAGGCCAGGGGGATGACGTGGGCCGGGGATCGATGGCGGGACAGGCGAGAATGAGGCACGGTGAGGAGGTTAGCGGCAGAGGAGCGGAGGGTGTGGGCTGGGCTGTAGAAGGAGAGAAGGGAGGTGAGGTAGGAGGGGACGAGGTGATGGAGAGCCTTGAAGCCCAGGGTGAGGAGTTTCTGCCTGATGCACAGGTTGATTGGTAGCCACTGGAGACTTTTTAGGAGGGGAGTAACATGCCCAGAGTGTTTCTGGACAAAGACAGTCCGGGCAGCGGCGTGAAGTATGGATTGAAGTGGGGAGAGACAGGAGGGTGGGAGATCAGAGAGGAGGCTGATACAGTAGTCCAGACGGGATAGGATGAGAGCTTGAACGAGCAGGGTAGCGGTTTGGATGGAGAGGAAAGGGCGGATCTTGATAATGTTGTGGAGGTGAGACCGGCAGGTTTTGATGACGGCTTGGATGTGAGGGGTGAACGAGAGAGCGGAGTTGAGGATGACACCAAGGTTGCGGGTTTGTGAGATGGGAAGGATGGTAGTGCCGTCAACAGAGATGGGAAAGTCAGGGAGAGGGCAGGGTTTGGGAGGGAAGACAAGGAGTTCAGTCTTGGACATGTTGAGTTTTAGGTGGCGGGCAGACATCCAGATGGAGGTGTCCTGAAGGCAGGAGGAGATGTGAGCTTGGAGGGAGAGAGAGCAGGGGCAGAGATGTAGATTTGCAGAGAAGCAGAGTGGCTCGGTGGAAAGAGCACGGGCTTTGGAGTCAGAGGTCATGGGTTCAAATTCCGGCTCTGCCAATTGTCAGCCATGTGACTCTGGGCACGTCACTTAACTTCTCTGGGCCTCAGTTCCCTCATCTGTAAAATGGGGATTAAGACTTTGAACCCCCCGTGGGTCAACCTGATCACCTGTAACCTCCCCAGCACTTAGAGCAGTGCTTTGCACATAGTAAGCACTTAATAAATGCCATTATTATTATTATTATTATTATTATTATTATTATGTGACGGAGGCGGGATTAGAAGCCAGGTACTCCTGACTCCCAGGCCTGGGCTCTATCCACTTAGCCATGCTATTTATCCCAGCACTTAGAACAGTGCTTGGCACATAGTAAGCACTTAACAATTATCATCATTACTATTATTATTACGTTCATCCCCCCCTGCCGCCAGAAGGGCAGACCACCTCCCCCTGTACTTCATTCGGCTCGGTTGTTGATGGATGGACCGAGTGGCGTGAAAGCCTTTCCACCCAGAAGCTAGCACCTAACCTCGCTTGTCCTTTGACTAATTGTCCACCCCTAATTGCTCACAGGTGATTATGAACTGCTTTTCAGGAAGGGCAGGCTGTTGGGTGAGCAGGTATGTGCTTTGGGAGCAACCATATATGACCTAATAAAATAACTTCTGGAATTGTCCCTCTGGAGAAACTTCCAACATTGCTGCTCAAAAACAACCCTGTAGACCACAGCCTTACTGTCATACTTCCATAAGAATAGCGGGACGTAGTGGCATCAGGAGGACGTGGGTTCCAATCCCGGCTCCGCCTTGTGTCGGCTGTGTGACCTCGGGCAAGTCACTTCCCTTCTCTGGGCCTCAGTTCCCCATCTGGAAAAGACTGTGAGCCCCATGTGGTCCAGGGGCTGTGTCCAACCCGATTATCTTGTATCTACTCCAGCACTTAGTACGGTGCCTGGGAGGTGGCCTGTGTCCAACCTGATAAGCTGGTGTCTGTCTAGTGCTCAGTACAGTCCCTGGCACAGAGTAAGTTATTAACAAGTACCATAAAAAAAAGGGTTAAGTCGATTTGTCAGCCTTAAAATTTGGGTCAGCTTTTTAGGTCTGTCAGATTTGTTGGGCAGGAGCTGACAGTTGTTAGGCAGCATCTATCTCCGCACTTCAGTCAGTCGTATTTATTGAGCGCTTACTGTGTGTAGTGCCCTTTATTGTACAGTTAGCAATGCTGAATAAACACCACCACTAATCGGTTGCTAAAGAAAAGTTCTTCGTGGGTTTGGTCCTTTTCTATGGTCTGTGAACATCGTGTGATAATAATTGTAGTATGAAGTGCTTGCAGTGTGCCAGGCACTGTACTGAACTCTAGGGTGGAAACAAGTAAATCGGGTTGGACACAGTCCCTGTCCCACATAAGGCTCACAGTCTTAATCCCCATTTTCCAGATGAGGTAACTGAGGCCCAGTGAAGTGATTTGCCCAAGGTCACACAGCAGACAAGTGGCAGAGTCAGGATTAGAACCCAGGTCCTCCTGACTCCTAGGCCTCAGCTCTGTCCACTAGTCAGTGCTGCTTCTCAGACCTGTAGGGAGAGGGAGACTGGGAATGCAGACAGGCTGATTTGGGGATGATGCGAAAAGCCTCCAGAGACTCCTTGGAAAGTGAGCAGAGCAGGTGTTTATTGTTGCATTGGGCTCTCCCAAGCGCTTAGTTCAGTGCTGTGCACACAGTAAGCGCCCAGTAAATACTGTTGAATGAATGAATGAATGAATTCAGGCCACCAGGCAGTAAATTCTTAAGGAACTCTGCATTGAAGAAAATGCACAGAACCATTTCTGCTGACATTGCGGGATCTGTCAGGTGCATGTTGGGAAACACTCCCTAACTGGGTTCTGTCCAAAACATGTGTCATTTTTGTTGTCGTCTTCATCAGTGGTATTAATTACTTCATTCAATCCTATTTATTGTGCGCCTGCTGTGTGCAGAGCATTGTACTAAGCGCTCGGGAAAGTACAATCCAGCAATGAACAGTGACATTCCCTGCCCACAGTGAGCTCACAGTCTAGAGGACGAGCTTCCAGTCTAGTGCTTACTTTGTGCAGAGCACTGTACTAACCGCTTGGGAGAACAGAGTTGGCAGGCAGGTTCCTTGCCTACAATGAGCTTAGAGGGGAAGACAGACATTAATACAAATAAGTAATGCTACATTATTTGATAGGTGCAAAAGTACCATGGGGTTGAGGGTGGGACAAATACCAAATGCCCAAAGGTCACAGATCCAAATGCGTAGATGACACAGAAGGGAGAGGGAGCCTGTAGAAAGAGAGCTTAATTGGGGAAGGCCTCTTGGAGGAGGTGGGGAGAGTGGGGGTCTGGTGGATAAGGAGGGGGAGGGAATACCAGGTTAGGGGGAGGACGTGGGAAAGGGGTCGTCGGTGAGGCATTAGTAATATTGACTGAGCGCTTAATGTGTGCTAAGCTCTGTGCTAGGCCCTTGGGAGAGTACAATGTAAATAGATATCCAGTAGAGAGATGAGATTGGGGCACGGTGAGTAGAGGCCTGTGGAGCTAGAGGCCTGAAATGAGTGAGCT
Source organism: Tachyglossus aculeatus (assembly GCF_015852505.1). Lineage (NCBI taxonomy): Eukaryota > Metazoa > Chordata > Mammalia > Monotremata > Tachyglossidae > Tachyglossus > Tachyglossus aculeatus. The sequence continues at coordinate 26,453,436 of NC_052083.1, forward strand.
GGGCTGGAGTAGCAGCTCTTTGAGGTGAGGTAGGAGGGGCCCAGCTGATTGCTTGAAAGCCGACGGTAAGGAGTTTCTCTTGGCGGAGGCGGATGGGCAGCCAGAGGTGGTTCTTGAGGAGTCAGGGGACATGGACTGAAAGTATCTGTAGAAAAATGATCCAGGCAGCTGAGTGTAATATGGATTGGAGCGGGGAGAGAGAGGCCGGGAGGTCAGCGAGGAGCCAGGTTGTAGCAGACCAGGCAGGATACAATAAGCGCTTGGAGCAGCGTGGTTGCAGTTTGGATTTTAGTATTGTTGTGACGCTAGAACCCACAGGATTTGGTGACAGATTTAATATTTGGTGTGGTTGAGAGAGATGACTGGAGGGCAATGCCAAGGTTATGGGCCTGTGAGTCAGGGAGGATAGTGGTGCGGTCTACAGTGTTGGGACAGATGGGGAGGACAGGGTTTGAATGAGATGATACGGAGCCCCATTTTGGATATGTTAAGTTTGAGCTGTTGGTGGAGCATCAAGAAGGTAGAGATGTCCTGAAGTCAGGAGGAAATGTGAGACTCCAGAGAAGGAGAGATCGGGGCTGGAGATGGAGATTTAATCATCCTCGGAGAGATGGTAATTGAAGCCATGGGAGTGAATGAGTTCTCCAAGAGAAGGGGTGTGGATGGAGAATAGAAGGGGACCCAGAACTGAGCCTTGAGGGCCCCCCGCTGTCAGAGGAAGAGCCAACAAAAGACACTGAGAAACAGCCGTTAGAGAGATGGGAGGAGAATCAACAGAGGAGAGTGTCAGTTAAGTCAAGGTTGGATAAAGTTGAAGGGGGGGAACAATTGTATTACCCCAAGTGCTTAGTACAGTGGGTCAATCGATCAGTACCCTGGGATTGATTAATTGATTTGTAGGGTTGAGGATGAAGAGGAAATGGGGGTAGAGGAGAGCTTGATTCCTGTGCCCGGCAACCAGTCATCAGCGTGGCCTTCTGGAAAATGGGCATGGCTGTTTCCCTGCTGGGTGGGAGTTTCCTTCCTCTAGACCGTGAGCGTTCCGGGCCGGGAACATGTCTGCCCGCTCTGTTCTATCCTACTCTCCCAAGCACTCCGTACGGCGCTCTGCGCACAGTAAGCGCTCCATAAATGCCATGGATGGAGCGGTTGTTTTGGGCAGAAGCAGCTCTGGAAATGTGACACCCACTGCCTGAGGTGGGCACCCTGCTACCGACCCCGCCTGGTAGCCCTGGCGTCGGAGAGGGCCCCCTCTGAAAAGGCCCTCAGGAGAAGCTTGCAGATCCAGCCGTCCCTGCTGCTTTGCAGTGGCTGGATCCGTCTAATAATAATTGCGGTGTTTGTCAGGCGCTTACCGTGTGCCAGGCACCATACTAAGCGCTAGGGTGCACAGAAGTCAATCGGGTTGGACACAGTAGATCCCTGGAAACACGGGCGTGGCCCCTGGAGCCAAAATGGAAGGGGGAAGTAGACAGTGGCCAGTTGCCCATGGTGGACAACGATGCTGTCCGGGGCGAGGGCCCGCCTGCCCAAGCTCGTCGATGGACGCTCGCGCCACCTCTGCTGGTCCATCCTCCCACCCGACCGCTCCCAGCCAGAGACTCGGTCATCGGGAGGCATCGGCTGGTTGGGGGGTCCCGTCCAGCTGCCGGACGCCCGATCCTTGCCCTCTGGGAGCTCTTTTTCCGCTTTTGGCGTCGGGGCCTGGCAGCCAGTAGAAGAAAGCGGGAGGGCCACCTGTCATTGAAAACCCTTAATGGAAACTTTCTCTTTCCGTCTCTTCCCCTTTCTGTAAATGTGGTCCGTAGGGCAGGGAGGGACAGCCCACCTTCTCGCCATGGGGAACGGGGTCGGGATGGGGTGTGTGTGTGTGGGTGTTTGTGTCGGGCGTGGGCCTGTCTGGGCCATTCATTCATTCAGTTGTATTTAATGAGTGCTTACTGCGTGCAGAGCACTGTACTAAGCACTTGGAAAGTACAATTTGGCAACAGAGAGAGCCAATTCCTCCCCAACAATGGGCTCACAGTCTAGAAAGGGGAAACAGACAACAAAACAAAGCAAGTAGACAGGCATCAGTAGCAACCAGGCTGGGCTCTGCCAGCTGAGCTGAGGTTCCTTCTGGGCTGGGGGCGGGAGGAGGGGGAGGAAGAGGGCGGGGGCAACTGGATGGACTCCCCCAGCCAGCATGCTCAGATCTAGTGGGGTGGTTTCACTTCCTCTCTATCGTCTATAGGGCCCAATAAGTGCAGTTGTAGCTGCTCTCAAAAAAAAAAAAAAGTTCGACAAGGGGATTGCTGGAGCCCTGCTGACGTTAAAGAAGGGGAGTCCTATAAGTCATACCAGATGAGGAGGGCAGGGGGCTCTGGCTGATCCTGATCTACCTTGATCTCTGCCTAGAGATCAGTGTCTGACTAGATGATGATAACTGTAGTGTCTGTTAAGTCCTCACTCTGTGCCAGGCACTGTACTGAGCGCTGGGGTGGATATAAGCAAATCGGGTAGGACACAATCCCTGTCCCACGTGGAGCCCACAGTCTTAATCTCCATTTGACAGATGAGGTAACTGAGGCCCAGAGAAGTGAAATGACTTTCCCAAGGTCGCACAGCAGACAGGTAGCAAAGCAGTGGTGATGGTGTCAGTTCTCAGGTTGAGTGTGAACGTAGTCACTGAATTGCGTTTTGTAGAGTGTATTTCACCTTAACATATCTAGGCGCTTAGGATCAGCCAGTGACCTCGAAGTTAAGCCCGTCTTCAAGTCGAGCCGTTGAACCCAATCGTCACTTAATGTCATGTTTGATTTTTGGGTTCCCATGATGGAAAGCCTCACAGAAAACCATATTCTTCCGTCCAGTGACTTTGACTTTTGTGTTCCTTCACAGCATTCATCCAGTCGGAGAACATAATGGAAGTGCTCCGTTTTGACGATGGCGGTCTATTACAGGTAAAGCGGTGGAAATAGTGAACTTCCTCTCGGGCTCTGATTAGTGAACCAACTCATTCCCCTTTTGAACTGTGAGTTTAAAACAGCTGTTTCCCCTACCGTGTGTTCTGCTGTTGGAGATTTAATTTGAATTTGTCATGAGACTGTGGTTTGGTAAGGAGTGCTCTGGGTAAATGGAGAGAGCTTAAGGACGTGTATTAATTTTAGCATATGCTGAAACATAATTCTGATCAAGTTGTTACCTTATTGTTTCTGTTTGTCGAGCACCAAAATATGCATCCGGAACTCTGGGAAGGTTAGTCTTAACCTTAAAAAGATTATATGAGGTTTTGCATTTTTTCTGCAGGGGATATTAACTGCCTTTTTCATGAAAGTAATCCGTACTAAAGTCCTTTCGAAGGTTAGACTAAGGTAGGTTCTCCTCCTTGCCTTGCTGCATTTCCACCTTGCGATCTAAATTTTTTAATTTAAAACAGCTCCCGAAAAGTCACTACGGGTCCGGGATGGAGCCCTTCCATTTCCTTTAATATTCCAATTTTCTGTATGGGTTTTAACTCTTGAATTTGGAACTTTTAATTGGAAGGCTCCTATCTGTTGTAATACAACAGAGCTCGGCTCGTTCAGTATTTAGACACGACAAACGATTGGGTTATCAGCACATTTTCAAAGGTCTAAAACACATTCCACCCAGGTTTTGGGGGTTTGTCGATAATTGATTCTGTAAGCTGGACCATTGTGCAATATTAGATTCTGTTGTTCCTGTTGTGATGGTCTAAAATGTTTCTTCAGACTGCATGAAGATGTAGCCGGAAAAACAAAGCTAAATGTGTCTATTTTTTTTTCCATGACGGCAAATACGATTTAGGGAAGCAGCTTTTTAGAATGTCTGGCGGCGATGTCTTTGAATAGTGAACCAAAGGTGTCGTTTAGTTAGGTAGCTATCTCATACTTTAACCTTTAGTCTGGCGGATCGTGGATCGTGAACTTTGACTTGGCCTGAAATCCATAAAACTCTACCACCTTATCTCTCTCGCTGACGAATCAATATCCTATGAATGCGGTGGCTTGGCTCGTTTGGCTAAAAACACATCTCTCCGTCCATCTGTCAGAAATTTGAGCACTTGAGTAGTTAGTTTCCAGAGTACCGCTGACCTGAAGGAATTACGGAATGAATCGTTGAACACGTAGACAAAGCTTTTCATTCTCCCAATCCTTGCGATTGGCAAACACAAGGTCGTCAACACTAAAATCTTGTGAAACAAAGGGAGTTAGGGACTCTGGCTTTCTTTATGCTGAGTGAAATTTCAGAAGGCGTGTGACAAAAAAAAAAAGCGACCACCACATTTGAAGCCTATTTGTTACAGTGCAGTTCAGTGAGCAAGAACAATTACTTGAATTTAACTATTAATACCATAACGTCAGTGCTTTCGTAGCCAGAACTCTGGATAGTTTGTGTGGTTGCTATATCAGCATTGCACAGGGAAATAAGTATAATTGAACTTTAACTGGGTACAAAAACCCCCTACTGATTCCATAACCATCCCAGACAACTGGAATGATGGACAGTATTGTGGCCATGGAAAGCCTCGTTTGTGTGCCAAACTCTGCCTTTGATTGCCCAGTTACTATGTAGAATTTGAAGAGTAAGAGGTATAGGGGGGTAGCCCAAAGTCACGACAGAAAAAAGCACAGTTGGCAAAGAAAACCAGTATGCATAAAAAAAAAAAATCTTGTCTCAGAGCAGGTTCCAGAAGCATTGGTGTGCATTTGTATTTGCATTTTATGGTATTTGTTAAGCCCTTAATATGTGCCGGGCACTGTTCTAAGCGCTGGGATGACTACAGCTAAATCAGGTCAGTCCCTGTCCCATGTGGGACTCAATCTCAATCCCCATTTTATAGATGAGGTAACTGAGGCCCAGAGAAGTGAAGTGACATTCCCAAGGTCACACAGCAGACAAGTGGCAGAGCTGGGATTAGAACCCATGACCTTTTGAGTCTCAGGCCCGTGGTCTGTCCACCATGCCATGCTGCTGCTCACGACGTGATCACTTTAATCAGAAATGATTAGGAGACGAGAGGCCTGGTGAAGTTTATTTCACTGTGTCAGTCCATCGCATTTGAGTGCTTTCTCGGCTTCAAGGGTCTCCATCACCTCGCCCCCTCCTACCTCACCTCCCTTCTTTCCTTCTACAGCCCAGCCCACACCCTCTGCTCCTCTGCCACCAACCACCTCACTGTGCCTTGTTCTCGCCTGTCCCACCGTCGACCCCTGGCCCATGTCTTCCCCCTTGCCTGGAATGCCCTCCCTCCGCACATCCGCCAAGCTAGCTCTCTTCCTCCCTTCAAAACCCTACTGAGAGCTCACCTCCTCCAGGAGGCCTTCCCAGACTGAGCCCCTCCTTCCTCTCCCCCTCCCCATCCCCCCATCCTACCTCCTTCCCCTCCCCACAGCACCTGTATATATGTTTGTACAGATTTATTACTCTATTTTACTTGTACATATTTACTATTGTATTTACTTTATTTTGTTAATATGTTTTGTTGTCTGTCTCCCCCTTCTAGACTGTGAGCCCACTGTTGGGTAGGGACTGTCTCTATATGTTGCCAACTTGTACTTCCCAAGTGCTTAGTACAGTGCTGTGCACACAGTAAGTGCTCAATAAATACGATTGAATGAATGAATAAGAGCTTCGGAGAGTACAGTATAACCAACTGGCACATTCCCTGCTCACTGGTCTGTCTTGACATTAGAAACTTGCATTTCCCCTTCTGTTACCATTTCCCTAGGTTACCCAAAAATGATCTTAACAAAAAATTTCAGAGTATTAAGTTTTCTTTACTGCCCTTCTTTGGGAGCTGGGAGGAAGCCAAGAAGATGGGGGAATATGAGCAGGAACCCTACCCACAGCTCTAGTTTTAGGACTCAATTGCAAATCAAAGGCTAACCCACCCAAGCATCCGGATGATTCTGTTTGCTGCAGTATTTCCAGGTACTTAGCATTATCACCAACCCGGATAACTAAGCCCCTCTGAGAAGGGCACCGTCCTAGATGTTGAGGGAGTATCATGGGGTAAGATGTGCTGGAGCCAGGCAAGCTGACAGAAGTCAGCATATATACGATTTCCGGCTGGCGAATCCCAGTTTAGACTGCTGCGTATCAATTGTTTTTGGCTACAAAATCGATAACCAGGGGAAAGGGGAATCGTTGTCGCTGTATCCCCTGTTTTCGGTTCAAAATGATAAACGCTTAGTCCAGTGCTCAGCACACAGTAAGCGCTCAATGAATACGATTGAATGAATTTCAAGCCACCTGCTTGTTTGGCCTTCTCTGTTGACCCTCACCTCAGGGTCTCTGGCTTCCTCCTGATCTGCTTCTTCCCTCACCCATCTATCAATGAGCAGGATTTATTAAGCACTTAGCGTGTGCAGAGCACTATATTAAGCACTTGGGCTGAGCCCTCTTGATGGGAATCCAAAGAGTGCCCTTTCTGGCGTGGGCTCTGCCCCGGCCTGGACGTGACCACAATAGTCGCCTTTGGGGCCCCCGCCCCAGACTGTTCTAGATCTTTTCACTCTTTCCAGAGTTGCCTCTGAAAGCAGTAAGGTGGCCGGAGGCCAAACCACATCCCCTGGGTAGCCCTTCTCTTTTCTCTCCTCCTTGTGGCCATGCTGTCCTTTCCACCCACTCTCAAATCCAGCCCCACCATCTGTGCCCTGCACCGTCAATAATACTGATGGTGATAATGGTGGTATCTACTAAGCATCTACTATGTGGCACACACCGTACTAAGTTCTGGGGTGGATACAAGCAGGTTGGGTTGGACTCAACCCCTGTCCCACGTGGGGTTCACAGACCCTTCTCCGCTCCCACTGTCCTCGCCTGTTTTGGTCCTGAGAGTTCTCCCCGTCCAAAGTCTTACCTCGCCGTATCCGCCTTTCAGTTATCACCCCACCTTCCCGCTCTTCTTCCTGGCCAAGCTTGCGTATTGGGCCAGATGGCCTTCCTTCCTTGCATTCATTCAGTTGTATTTATTGAGCACTTACTGTGTGCAGAACACTGTACTAAGCGCTTGCATCCCCCGAGTCTCTCCTCGATGCCGGGAAGATTGGATTTCTCCTCCTTCACCCCGTCGAGAGCTCGCTCAGCTGGATTTTTGAGGTTCTCTAACCCTCATCGTCCTCTTGAACATTTCTGCTCCTTTGACTCTCTCCTCCTAGAAACTCAATGGCTTTGTGGTAGTAATTAATAATAATAATAATAATTGTAGTATTTGTTAAGCACTTACTATGTGCCAGGCACTGTACTAAGCGCTAGGGTGGATTCAAGCAGGTGGAGTTGGATGCAGTCCCTGTCCCACGTGGGGCCCAGTCTCAATCCCCATTTTATAGATGAGGTAACTGAGGCACGGAGGACTGAAGTGCCTTGCCCAAGGCCACACAGCAGACAAGGGGTGGAGCTGGGATTGGAACCCATGACCTTCTGACTCCCAGGCCTGGGCTCTATCCAGTATGCCATGCTTGTAGTGGAGTACGTTATTGCCTTCAGGGGCTTGGAACTCTCCTCCTCCAGCACCAATATTCTGCTACTTTGGTCTTTTGTATGTGTCTGTCCTTGCCTCTTAGTTTTGTTTGTCTTGAAATAATAATACATGTGGTATTTTTTTAAGCTCTTACTATGTTCCAGGCACTGTACTAAGCGCTGGGGTGGATACATGCAAATCGAGTAGGACAAAGTCCCTGCCCCACATGGAGCTCGCAGTCTTAATCCCCATTTGGCCGATGAGGTAACTGAGTCGGAGAGGAGTGAAGTGACTTGCCCAAGGTCACACAGCAGATAGTGGCGGTGCCAGGATTAGAACCCAGGTCTTTCTGAGTCCCAGGCCCAGGCTCTTTCCACTGAGCAGTGTTGTTTCTATATCATCTTGCCGCGTGTGTATCCCCGGGGGTCTACTACCCTTCCCTTCCCCCCTCCCAGCCCCACAGCATGTCTGTCATTTATTTGTATTAATGTCTGGCTCCCCTCCTCTAGACTGTAAGCTCACTGTGGGCAGGGAATGTGTCTGTTTATTGCTGTGTTGTACGTTCCCAAGCGCTTAGTACAGTGCTCTGCACACAGCAGGTGCTCCATAAATGCGATTGATAGATTGAATGGATGAATACAAGGTTGAGAAGCAGCATGGTGTAGTGGTTAGATGGGCCTGAGAGTCAGAAGATTCTAATCTTAGTTCGGCCACTTGTCTGCTGTATGACCTTGGGCAAGTTACTTCACTTCTCTGTTACCTCATCTGTACGGTGGGGGTTAAGACCGTGTGCCCCACCTGGGATAGGGACCTTGTCCATCCCAATTAGCTTGCATCTACTCCAGCACTTAGTAGAGAGCCTGGCAAGTAGCACTGAATGAATACCATTTTCAAGAAAAGCTAATGGGGTTGGTCACAGTCCCTGTCCCCCACCCAGCTCCGAGTCTTAATTCCCGTTTTACAGATGAGGTAACCGAGTTTACGTGGATGTGACATGGAAAACCCACGGTCCGAGACCATTTAGGATCGCTACCGAGACTAATTTCGAGCATTTAAAAGTCCTTCGTATGGTTTATACTGTTTTTCTTTTGCTTTTCCAGACTGATGCACCCATTGGGCTCGGTTCATATCAACAGAAAAGGTAAGTATTGGGTTTGCGTCTGTTGCTGCAATCGTTTCGGTGGCTGCTGAGCCATACTCCTCTCTTTCTGAGTGGTGGTGCCAGCGGGGAGGGGTGAATTGGGGGGAGGGAGGGCTTTTTACTTTTATTTTTTTCCTGCTGCAGCCAACGTCACACATGGGACAGGAATTGGGCATAGCCACAGGTTTGAGGCTCTTTACCTTCCAAGAGGCTGTCTCGTATATCTGTAACTTCTTTATACATCCGTAACTTACATACCCGTAACTCTACTCATACATCCGTAACTTATACATCTGCAACTTACTTATACATTCGTAATGTGAACTGGGCTGATGTAACAATTGCCACAAAAATGCAAATTGTCAATTCTGTGGTGTTTCCAGTGACAGTATGTGGATCCGAAAGCTGGATGGTGGAAAAAGCAGGATAGAAAGAGCATCTGGTTCTGTTGAAATGTGTTGGAGAAGGCTTTTGCGAATACCACGGACAGCCCAAAAAACAAACTCATTCATTCCATTTTATTTATTGAGTGCTTACTGTGTGCAGAGCACTGTACTGAGAGCTTGGAAAGTGCAGTTCGGCAACATATAGAGACAATCCGTACCCAGCAGTGGGCTCACAGATGGATTTTGGAGCAAATTTAGCCAAAGAGGGGTCTTTAGAAAGGCCACATGACTCGATTTAGATTAACGTATTTTGGACACGTAATCAAGAGGGCCAATTCTCTGGACGAGACATTAATGCTAGGAAAAGTCCAGGGAAAACATGGAAGAGGCAGACCAGCAGCTAGATGGATAGAAACCATAACAACAATAACAGAAGAATCGTTAGCAAGGTTACAGATTATGGCAGAAGACAGGATATTCTGGAGAAAGTATATCCGTAGAGTTGCTATGAATTGGAAATGAGTCTATGGCAGTTGATAATAATAATACCTTATTTATACATCCATAACTTACACATCCATAACTTATTTACACATCTGTAACTTACTTATAAATCCGTAACTTATACACCCGTAACTTATGCAACCGTAACTTAATTATTCAACCGTAACTTATTTATGCATCAGTAACTTATGTATGCATCTGTAATTTAATCATTAAGCTGTAATTTAAGATAGCTGTAATTTATCTTCATCTTGTTTCCGCCTCTGGATTGTAAACTACTAGTGGGCAGGGAACACATCGACCAACTCTGTATTGTACTCTCCCAAGGGCTTAGTATAGTGCCGTGCACACAGTAAGTGCTCGAAAAATACAGTTCACTGATTCATCACGATTGTACATGCCACTGTGTATTTTTATGATAACCGTGCTTGTTGTTAAGTGCTTACTATGTGCCAAACACTGTACTAAATGCCAGGGTAGGTACAAGATGATCAGATCCCACAAGGTGCTCACAGTCAGCCACTTGTCTGCTGCGTGACCTTGGGAAAGTCACTTCACTTCTCTGGACCTCAGTTACCTCATCTGGAAAATGGGGATTAAGACTGGGAACCCTGCGTAGGATAAGGGCTGTGCCCAATCCCATTTGCTTGTGTCCTCCCCAATCCTTGAATTACTATATCAGTCTCCTTGCTGACCTCCCTGCCTCTCCCCACTCCAGTCCATACTTCACTCTGCTGCCTGGATCATTTTTCTACAAAAAAATTCAGTCCATGTTTCCCTACTCCTCAAGAACCTCCAGTGTTTGCCTATCCACCTCTGCAGCTAATCCACCTCCACAGCTAACAGAAACTTCTTACCATCTGCTTTGAAGCACTCAATCACCTTGCCCCCCCCCCACCTCAATCAGTGGTATTTATTGAACACTTGCTATGTATAGAGCACTGTACTAAGTGCTTGAGAGAGTTCAGTATAACAATTAGCAGATACGTTCCCTGCCCATAGCAAGTTTATAGTCTAGAGAGAGAGAGATGGACATTCACGTGACTAAATAAGTAATTTATAATATATAATTTAAAGATATGTACACAAGTGCTGCAGGGTTTGGGGTGGGGCAAATTTCAGATGTCTACGGGTCACAGATCAAAGTGCAAAGCTGATGCAGAAGAGAGAGTGAACCAGGGAAAAGAGGGCTTAATTGGCAAAGGCCACTTGGAGGAGACGGGAACCTTAATAAGGCTGGGTAGGGACCGTCTATATGTTGCCGACTTGTACTTCCCAAGCGCTTAATACAGTGCTCTGCACACAGTAAGCGCTCAATAAATACGATTGATTGATTGATTGATTTGAAAATAGTGAGAGAATGGTGGTGTGCCATATTTGGCGGAGGAGGGACTTCCAGGCTAAGGGGAGGACATGGGGTAGAGATCTGTCTCGGCAGCGAGACAGACAAGATCGGGGCACAGTGAGTAAGATGGCACTAGGGGAATGGAGCGTGTGCGTGGGCTGTAGTAGGAGAATAGTAAGGTGAGGTAGGAAGGGACAAACTGCATTAAAGTCAGTAGTAAGGAGTTTCTGATGCAGAGATGGGCAGCCATTGGAGGTTCTTGAGTGGGGATGCATGGACTGAACGTCTTGGTTAATAAATGATCTGTGCAGCAGAGTGATGTATGGATTGGAGTGGGGAGAGACGGGAGGCCGGGAGGTCAGCGAGGAGGCTGATGTGGTAATCAAGGCAGGCTAGGGTATGTGCTCGGATCAACAGGATAGCTGATGGGATGGAGAGGAAAAGACGGATTTTAGTGGCGTTGTGAAGGTAGAGCCGACAGGATTTGGTCACATACTGAATATGTGGGTGGAATGAGAGAAGTGAATCTATTCATATCAATGTGTGTTTGATGCCTGTCTACTTGTTTTGTTGTCTGTCTCCCCCACTTCTGGACTGTGAGCCCGTTGTTGGGGAGGGATTGTCTCTGTCTGTTGCTGAATTGTACTTTCCAAGCACTTAATACAGTGCTCGAGTTAGGGAATATAGTCGTGGTGTTTACAGTGATAAGAAAGACAGGGGAGGATGGGGTCTGGGTGGGAAGATAAGTTCAGTTTTGGCTCTGTTTAATTTGAAGTGTCCGCAGGACATTCAGGTAGAGATGTCCTGAAGGCAGGAGGTATTGTAAGATTGCAAGGAAAGACGGAAATCAGGGCTGGAAATGTAGATTTGGGAATCATCTGCAGAGAGATGGTAATTGAAGCCATGGGAGCCGAAGAGTTCTCCAAGGGAATGGGTGGAGAGGGAGAATAGAAGGGGACCTAGAGCTGAGCCTTGAGAGACCCCTGCTGTCACAGGGTGGGAGGCAGAGGAGGAGTCACTGAAAGAGATTGAAAAGGAGCAGTCAGGAGAAGAACCAAGAGAGGAGAGGGTCAATGACTCCAAGGTTAGATAAAGTTCCAAGAAGAAAGCGGTGGTCTACAGCATCAAAGGTGGCTGAGCGGTATAGGAAGATTAGGTGGGAGTCAGAGTGGGTGAGAAGAAGGTCATTAATTACCTTAGAGAGGGCTGTTTCTGTGGAGTGAAGGGGGCGGAAGCCAGACTGGAGGGATCTAAGAGTTAGAGGAGAAGTGAACACAGCAGTTGTGAACAACTCTCTCAGGAGAACAGTGCTTGGCACAGAGTAAGTGCTTAATAAATGCCATTATTACTATTATTAAATGGTAGGAGATACATGGGGTGATAACTGGAGGATGGTACGCTTGCCAAACAGGAGCATTTTGGGGAGTTGAATTGTGGAAAGCGTAAAACATGAGGAGTGGATGAAATGCTTGTGGCAGGGTGAAGCAATGTCAAGCAAGGGCGCTTCCATAAACATTTGGGAGGCGACCCATTTTGGACCAGTGCACATTAGGCATTTGTCTTCAGCTGCTAGATGCCTTAGGCCTTTAAGAAGCAGTGTGGCTTAGTGGATAGAGCACGGGCCTGAGAGTCAGAAGGACATCAGAAGTCAGGAGGCCTTCCCAGACTGAGCCCCCTCCTTCCTCTCCCCCTTGTCCGCCTCTCCATCCCCCTCATCTTGCCTCCTTCCCTTCCCCACAGCACCTGTATATATGTATATATGATTGTACATATTTATTACTGTATTTATTTTACTTGTACATATCTATTCTATTTATTTTATTTTGTTAATATGTTTGGTTTTGTTCTCTGTCTCCCCCTTCTAGACTGTGAGCCCACTGTTGGGTAGGGACCGTCTCTATATGTTGCCAACTTGTACTTCCCAAGCACTTAGTACAGTGCTCTGCACACAGTAAGTGCTCAATAAATACGATTGATTGATTGACGTGGGAATCCCGGCTCTGCCACCGATCTGCTTTGTGATCTTGGGTAAGTCACTTCACTTCTCTGGGCCTCAATTCCCTCATCTGGAAAATGGGGGTTAAGAGTGTGAGCCCCATGTGGGACAGGGACTGTGTCCAACCTGATATAACTTGTATCTACCCTAGCTCTTAGAACAGTGCCCGGTACATAGTAAGCACTTAACAGATACCACAATTACTATTATTATTAGTTGATCAATGATTAGTTGGACCTTAAACTGGGAGGAAAGTGACTTTGAGAAGGGAGAAACACAAATTGTGCCATTCTTGGTGGCCAGGGAAGTTAAGAGCAGTCTTGACATGTGTATCCTTGAATTCCAACACACTGTGTTGCCGCTCTTTTCCTTTTTGAAGAGGAAGAAGGCAGTACTGGATTCAGGCCATGTTCAGAAGGGTGGAGAAGTCCGACAGAACTAACTCTGCTTTGGTCTCTTGAGCATTCAGGCGTCCATCGCTGGGTACCTCGGGATCTCTGGGAGGACGATACCAAGCGTTCGTTCATTCAATTGTATTGTGCAGTTACTGTGGGCAGAGCGCACTGTACTAAGTGCTTGGGAGAGTTCAGGACAGCAATAGGATTCTGTGCTGGAAGACCTTGAGCCCACTGTTGGGTAGGGACCGTCTCTATATGTTGCCAACTTGTACTTTCCAAGCGCTTAGTACAGTGCTCTGCACACAGTAAGCGCTCAGGAAATACGATTGATTGATTGACCTGAGGAGAGGCAGACCTTTCCTCTCTTCCTGCAACTCCCACCCTGTCCTGCCTCAGAGACAAATCTGCCTTCACTCCCCGACACAGGGGCACTCGCACACAACACAACGCAGAGGTACAACACACACTCACACCACAGAAAAGCAGCATGGCTTAGTGGGTTCTAACCCCAGCTCTGCCACTTGTCTGCTGTGTGACCTTGGGCAAGCCACTTCACTTCTCTGTGCCAAGCACTGGTCTAAGCGCTGGGGTAGATGCTAGGTAATCAGGTTGTCCCACGTGGGGCTCACAGTCTTTATCCCCATTTTACAGATGAAGTCCCTGAGGCACAGAGAAGTGAAGTGACTTGCCCAAAGTCACACAGCTGACAGGCGGCGGAGCTGGGATTAGAACCCACGACCTCTGACTCCCAAGCCCGTGCTCTTTCCGCTAAGCCACTCTGCTTCTCTGGGCATTATGGAATGCCCCTGAATCCCAGAATTCCGGGAACCGAATGGGATCCTGGATTGAGCGTACTCCAGTCCAAAGTTTTTACAAGAAACAAGAATCCTAGCGGCTCAGTGGAAAGGCATATGGGAAGCTCATCTGGAAAGTGCAAATTCTGGTTCAATTGTATAATAATAATTGCTGTATTTCAGCACTTACTGTGTGGCAAGCACAGTCCTAAGCTTGACACAAGGGGCTCACAGTCTAAATAGGAGGGGGAGCAGGAATTGAAAACCCCATTTTGCAGAGAAGTTAAGTGACCTTCCCAAGATCACACAGCAGACAGGTGGTGAAGGCAGGATTAGAACCTAGGTCATCTGACTCCCAAGTCCATGCTGTTTTCACTAGGTCACTTCTCAATTGTGCATCTGTGTAGGAAGTAGCCCAGGATTATCTTGGCCAAAACAAGATAATCAGTTCAACCTGGCTCTAAAGGAAGTTAGGCTTGAATGCATTATCTACCCCATCAATGGGTACATAAACAGCAACTCTGGGAAGTTCAGAGTAAACTTAACTATCACAGTGCTTGGCACATAGTAAGCGCTTAACAAATACCATCATCGTTATTATTATCATCCAAGTTCCTGTATGCCAGAAGCTGAATTGGCTTACAGAACCACTGGGAAAGCATGGAATCAGAACCTATAATTTATTATTTTAATGTCTCTCCCTAAGGCCGTAAAATCTTTGTGAGCAGGGAGCGTGTCTACCAACTCTATTGTATTGTACTCTTCCGAGCGCTTAGTATGTGGGCTGAAAGAGAGAGAGGAGTCAAGGATAGTGCCAAGGTTATGGGCTTGTGAGATGGGAAGGATGATGGCGCCATCTACAGTGATGGGAAAATCGGGGCAATCAATCAATCGTATTGAGCGCTTACTGTGTGCAGAGCACTGTACTAGACGCTTGGGAAGTACAAGCTGGCAACATATAGAGACAGTCCCTACCCAACAGTGGGCTCACAGTCTAGAAGGGGGAGGGAGGGAACAAAACCAAACATACTAACAAAATAAAATAAATAGAATAGATAGGTCCAAGTAAAATAAATAAATAAGTAAATAGAGTAATAAATATGTACAAACATATATACATATATACAGGTGCTGTGGAGAAGGGAAGGAGGTAAGATGCGGGAGATGGAGAGGGGGACGAGGGGGAGAGGAAGGAAGAGTCTCAGTCTGGGAGGGCCTGCTGGAGGAGGTGCATCTCTGCATCTCTCCTGTTACTCATCATCATCATCATCAATCGTATTTATTGAGCGCTTACTATGTGCAGAGCACTGTACTAAGCGCTTGGGAAGTACAAATTGGAAACATATAGAGACAGTCCCTACCCAACAGTGGGCTCACAGTCTAAAAGGGGGAGACAGAGAACAAAACCAAACATACTAACAAAATAAAATAAATAGAATAGATATGTACAAGTAAAATAGAGTAATAAATATGTACAAACATATATACAGGTGCTGTGGGGAAGGGAAGGAGGTAAGATGGGGAGATGGAGAGGGGGACGAGGGGGAGAGGAAGGAAGGGGCTCAGTCTGGGAAGGCCTCCTGGAGGAGATGAGCTCTCAGTAGGGCCTTGAAGGGAGGAAGAGAGCTAGCTTGGTGGATGGGCAGAGGGAGGGCATTCCAGGCCCCAGGGAGGACGTGGGCCAGGGGTCGATGGAGGGACAGGAGGGCTGAGTAGGTGCGAATGAGGTTGTCCTTAATGTAACTTGGTGATGACAAGGGCCTTTTTCCCGGGGTGGCGGGGGTGGGGGGGGGAGAGTCAGTCAGGACCGGACCAGGAAGGGGGGTTGGGGGGCACTATAAGGAAGGTTGCTTAAGTTGTGGGGGGGGGGTTGGTAGCAGGGGGCGTCTATGGGGGTGCTCGCGCATCAGGCAGAAACTCCTCACCCTGGGCTTCAAGGCTCTCCATCATCATCAATCGTATTTATTGAGCGCTTACTGTGTGCAGAGCACTGTACTAAGCGCTTGGGAAGTACAGGTTGGCAACATATAGAGACAGTCCCTACCCAACAGTGGGCTCACAGTCTAAAAGGGGGAGCCAGAGAACAAAACCAAACATACCAACAAAATAAAATAAATAGAATAGATATGTACAAGTAAAATAAATAAATAAAAGAGTAATAAATATGTACAAACATATATACATATATACAGGTGCTGTGGGGAAGGGAAGGAGGCAAGATGGGGGGATGGAGAGGGGGACGAGGGAGAGAGGAAGGAAGGGGCTCAGTCTGGGAAGGCCTCCTGGAGGAGGTGAGCTCTCAGTTGGGCCTTGAAGGGAGGAAGAGAGCTAGCTTGGCGGATGGGCAGAGGGAGGGCATTCCAGGCCCGTGGGATGACGTGGGCCGGGGGTCGACGGCGGGACAGGCGAGAACGAGGTACGGTGAGGGGCAGCGGGGGCACGGGGAGGAGGACAGGGTTTGGTTGGGAAGATAAAGAAGATAAGACGATAAGCATCTAGTAGAGGCTCATCCCAGGCCATCCATATTAAATGGAGAATGAAGCAGGAAACATGTCTCTTTCGGGATGGTTCATTGCTCTTTTCTCTCCTATTCTTCCCGTTACAGTGTATCCCTATATCGGGGAAATTGCCGACCCATCCGGTTTGAACCCCCAATGTTGGACTTCCATGAACAGTAAGTTTATTTTTTTTTTAATGAATGCTTTTCTGTCTTCACATGATCTTTATGTTCTATATGTTCTTTGACTAAACTTTAGAACTCCCCCAAGAGCAGTGGAGGCCCGTTTATTTGGACACACAAGTCAAAATTTGAGGTTATTGCTCAAAAACAGCAATAGTGCTTCCTCCAAAGGCACCAAACATCTGATTGTGAAAATCACCTTTTCAGAGCTTGGAGGTAGAACTTAATTTTAATGCCTGTCTTCTGAGTACATAACCAAAGGAGCAGTTGAACGGGAGATGTATCTTCAAAATGAATTATGCAGAGGGCAGTGAGTCATTTCGCACAGGCCTTCAGGGGAGTCGCCATCTGAGGACCTTACTGAATTTTGGCAATCCACCGCCTCATTGCAAAATGCCAGCACAGAGGAAGCTACGGGTTTCCTCCTGACAGATTAAATCTCAAGTCCTGCCTCAGTTTTTAAGAGAACAGATTGATTTACAAGATGATCAGAGGAGAGAAGCCGCTTGGCCTAGTGGAAAGAGCATGGGCCTGGGTTCTAATCCTGGCTCTGCTACGTGTCTGCCTTGTGACTGTGGGCAAGTCACTTAATTTTTCTGTGCCAGTTACCCTGTCTGTAAAATGGGAATCAATCCTACTCCCTCCTACTTACACTGTGAGCCCTATGTGGGACAGAAACTCTGTCCCACCTGATTCAATCAATCAATCTTATTTATTGAGTGCTTACTATGTGCAGAGCACTTTACTAAGTGCTTGGGAGAGTAGAATATAACAATATAGCAGTTTGCAGCATAGATTATCTACCCCAGTGGTTGGCACGTAATAAGTGTTTAACAAGTATCATAATAATGAAGCAGCGGGGAAGCAGCATGGGTTAGTAGAAAGAGCCGGGGCTTGGAAGTCAGAGGACATGGGTTCTAATGCCTGCTCTGCCACTTATCTGCTGTATGACCTTCGGCAAGCCACTTAACGTCTCTGTGCCTGTTACCTTATCTGTAAAATAGGAATTAAGACTATGAGCCCCACATGGGACAACCCAATTACCTTGTATCTACCACAGTGCATAGAACAGTGCATGGCCCATAGTAAGCGCTTAAGAAATACCATAGTAATTGTTATTATTATTATTATTATTGTTATATATAATCAGCCAAGGCCCTGGTGGGGCCCAGAGGTGTTGAGGAGAGGTGTTAGTCTGCTTTTAGGAAGAGAAGGATGCCTCTGTGTGACCTGTTTGATAAATTCTTCCCCAAAGTTGAAGAAAGCACGATCACATTGGGCCAGACGTCCATTTCTGCAGACTTCCGCAAAGATTCATTATCGTATTGCAATGCCTCATTTAATATTGTGATAGACTTTGAATTCCTCCAGTCTTAATACTTATTACAGCATAGGTATAAACATTCCATATTACTTTTCTGGAGGTTCTAGAACAAATCCTAATAACAAGTAAATTTACAGGAAACCATACCTAACAATAACAATAATAAAGATAAGGATAAATTGTGGTATTTGTGAAGCCTTACCCCTACACTGTACTAATTGCTGGGGTAGATACAAGATAATTGGGTTGGGTACAGTCCCTGTCCCACATTGGGCTCACAGTCTTAATCCCCCTTTTACAGATGAGGGAATTGAGGCCCGAAGAAGTGAAGTGACTTGCCCAAGGTCACACAGCAGACAAGTGGCAGAGCTGAGATTAGAACCCAGGTCCTTCTGACTCCCAGGCACGTGCTTTATCCACCAGGCCTTGCTGCTTCCCTTGAGAACTGTATCTTCCTGGAGCACAAGGAAGTCCGTGTCCATTTTGCCTTTTACACCAGCTCCACCGAAATGGCACTCGAGTAGACCCGCAACCAAACCAATCGTGAAAGTCAGACACCAAACCACAAAAATTGAGAGCCTGGCAGTGAAGCACAAGTTGGCATAGGTGCGAGGGAATGTGATCCAGAAAGACTAACTCAGGAGGGCATGAATTTGTGAGACGCAGAGTGTTTGAGGAAGGGTAGATCCCAGCTATGGAATGGTATTAAGTCTAAATACTGTTATTTATCACAATTGCTGTGTAACCTGTTTTGGAAGGACTTGTTACATTTCCCCACGTCTCTTTCCACAGGCCAGTTGGGATGCCAAAAATGGAAAAAGTTTACCTTCATAATCCTAGTTCAGAAGAAACTATTACTTTAATATCAATATCTGCGACAACATCCCATTTTCACGCATCATTTTTTCAAAATAGGGTGAGTTGCTCTAGAAATGACTTTCTTCTGACTCTTGAAACCGTAGTAGCGTGGTTTTCTTGGTAGATTTGTGCTGTTTGTTTCTTTAAAATTGTCTGGCTGAACTGTGGTGAATTTTATAGCCTTTTTTAAATTTTATTTTCTTCTTGCCTCTTCCCAAGGGTGAGTAATTCTGTGATCTGTTGTAAAGCATTTTCATTTCTTTATGAAAACATTGCACTTTTTGAATAGGTCGAACTGGAACAGGATTGAGGGCACCTTCCAGCCCTGAAATATTCAATCAGTGGTATTCATTGAGTGTTTATTGCGTGCAGAGTACTGTACTAAGCGCTTGGGAGAGTACATTATAACAATAAACAGACACATTCCCAGCCCACAATGAGCTCTACAGCTGTGGCGTCTCACCTTGGTTTCACATATCTTATGTTGATCTGCTTATTACAAAACAATTTTAGTAGCTCACTCTATTGCAAGAGCCACTACACCTACGTGTAATATCCTTTTTTTTCCTTTTCTTTACCACAAATAGCTCTTAACTGGAATCCTTTGCCTCAAACCGAACTTGGCGGTATTTCCTTGTCATATTATTCGTTCATTCATTTTTGTATTTATTGAGCGCTTACTGTGTGCAGAGCATTGTAGCAAGCGCTTGGGAAGTACAGTTCAGCAACAGAGACAGTCCTTGCCCACAGCGGGTTCACGGTCTAGAAGGGGAGAGACAGACATCAAAACAAGTAAACAGGCATCAGTACCATCTTGACACCTGTCCACATGTTTTGTTTTGTTGCCTGTCTCCCTCTTTTAGACTGTGAGCCCATTGTTGGGTAGGGACCGTCTCTATATGTTGCCGACTTGTACTTCCCAGCGCTTAGTACAGTGCTCTGCACACAGTAAATGCTCAATAAATACGATTGAATGAATGAATGAATCATTATAAATATATAGAATTATAGATGTATACCATCAATAAAAATAAATAGAATTATAATTATAAATATATACATATATACACAAGTGCTGTGGGGTTGGGGGGTGGTATAGCAAAGAGAGTGTGTAGGGGCGATGGGGAGGGGAGAGGGAGCAGAGGAAAAGTCCAATCAAGTAATAATATTAATGAGGGCGTAAAAGTGCTTACTATGTGCCTGACACTGTATAAGGCACTGTGGAAGATACAAGCAAATTGATTCGGACACCATCCCTTTCCCGTGTAGGGCTCTCAATCTCAGTCCCCATTTTCCAGATGAAGTAACTGAGGCCGAGGGAAGAGAAGTAACTTGTCCCAGGTCACACAGCAGACAAGTGGGCAGATATTCCGTCAGGCTCCCAAGAGCCCCAGCAAACACAACGTGGGATAGAAAAGCCCATCTTCCATTCCAGAATAACTACTTACCCTAGAGGTCTTCAAGGCATGGGGTGGTTAATATGACTCACCCTGACTTAATTCTGCTGTTATTGACTTAGCTTCATACGGGGTCTCCAGGGCCGACAGGCCTTCTCACTCTCTAGTCAGTCAGTGGTATTTATTGAGGTGTGCCGAGCTCTGTACTAAGCCCTTGGGAGAGTACAGCAGCATGGTGTAGTGGATAGAGCCCGGGCCTGGGACTCAGAAGGTCATGGGTTCTAATCCCAGTTCTGCCACTTGTCTGCTGGGTGACCTTGGGCAAGCTGCTTTGCTTCTCTGGGCCTCAGTTACTCATCTGTCAAATGGGGAGTTGGATTGTGAGCCCCACATGGGACAGGGACTGTGTCCAACCCAATTTGCTTAAATCCTCCCCAGCGCTCAGTACAGTGCCTGGCACATAGCACTTAACAAATACTATTATTATTATTATTGCTGTGCCTCCCACATAAAGCAGGGGAGCAAAACATCAAGCTTTATTGAGGACCTGAATGAAGAAATTGACAGTACGCTCATAAAATGTGCCGTTGACACCAGATTGGCTGTCAGCAAGCACTTTGGTAAAATAATAATAATAATAATGATAGCATTTGTTAAGTGCTTACTATGTGCAAACCAGTGTTCTAAGCGCTGGGGAGGATACAAGGTGATCAGCTTGTCCCATGTGGGGCTCACAGTCTTAATCCCCATTTACAGATGCGGTAACTGAGGCACAGAGAAGTTAAGTGACTTACCCGAGGTCACACAGCTGACAGTTGGCAGAGCCTAGATTTGAATTCATGACCTCTGACTCCCAAGCCCATGCTCTTTCATTGAGCCATACTGCTTCTCTCTCTGACCCTACACAAATAGATAAAAGACTTATACAGGAACTTATACAGTGGGAAAGGTTATGCACAAGAATTACAAAAATGGCCTAAGGGAACCTGGTTAACTACAAATTGAATATGTCAGCAATGCAGTTGCCATTTGAGTAGTGTGGTATTTTGATGTATTTTTTTTTAAAACAAAGAATATGCTAAGCAGGATTTGGAAGGAGGCCCTTCCATTATCCACTGACCAGGGCTAAGTGTTGTAATCGTTTTTGCTCGAACTTCTTTTAAAAAGGCTGGAGAAAAATCATAAACTATCATCAGGTCTTTAGTCACCATTTTCCTTCCAAAATGACAAGCATGATTAAAGGGGTGAGAAATAGATCCTTTGTGGAAAGTATAAAGGACACGAATGTAGAGTTAGGGGGAGAGAGAAGGTGTTAGAGAAGAGAAGGTTAAGGAGGAACTTATGTGGCTTTGCTGGACTTTTAAGGGGAGGATAGAGAAGCATTGTTGTCTAGTGGAAAGATCACGGGTCTAGGGGTCAGACGGCCTGGGTTCTAATCCCGGCTCCGCCACATGTCTGCTGGGTGACCTTGGGCAAGTCAGCTTCTTGGTGCCTCAGTTACCTCAGCTGTAAAATGGGGATTAAGACTGTAAGCCCCATTTGGGACATGGACTCTGTCCAACCTGATTAGTTTGTGTTATTGTTCTTATTATCATTATTAGCATTATTACATATAAGTGCTTATTGTGTGTCAAGCACTGTTCTGAGTGCCGGGGCAGATACCAGTTAATTAGGTTAGACACAGTCTCTGTCCCACGTCAGAACAGGAGAGGGAACAGGTATCGATCCCCATTTTACAGTTAAGGAAACTGAGCCGCAGAAAAGGTAAGTGACTTGCCCCAGGTCACACAGCAAGCAGTCGGCAGAGCTAGGATTAGAACCCAGGTCCTTTGACTCTCAGGACTGTGCTGTGTCTACCCTGGTATTCAGTACAGTGCTTGACATATAGTAAGCACTTGACAAATACCATTAAAATAAAAAAAAAACCCATTCTCCCTCCTATTTAGGCTGTGAGCCCCATATGGAATGGGAATTGTGTCTGACCTAATTAGTTTGTATCTACCCCAGCGCTTTAGAACAGAGCTTGATACTTAGTAAGCACTTAACAAATACATTAGAAAAGAAAAAGGCCCGCTGTTCCGAGGTCCCAGAATAAGGGTAAAATTTAGTCTGAGCAGGAGAGTTTTCGTGGGGCATAAGAAGAACTTCTTGTCTGAGGTACTGAGGTCTTGTCTTCTTCCTGCCAAGGGATGGTGTCGGATCTGGAGGTTTTTAAGAGGCTGAATTGGCTAGCGATTGCTGCCCCAGCAGCCACAGGCTGAACTAGATGGTATCTCTGCCCTTCCACCTCTAGCCTGGGATTCCGTATTAACCCAGTGTGGCTGTCATCAGGCCCCACTCCAACACATGACCATTATTTCTCCAGCTTAAATGCTTCTCATTCGGCTTAGAAGCAAACTTGAAATGACCTTCTCACCGTAGAAGACTGATGCTAATAAAAGGTCATTTCTCATGCCCACCTGGCAATTACCAGTGCGCATCAAAAAAGGGGGCCGGGGTGGGGCGGACATAATCTGGCAGCTGCAGAGAGGCTAGGCTTATGAGCATATGAGATGCCAGCAGCATTCCAAACCACCGGCAACGGGGTCTCTGGATGCCAGGCCTGACGGCAAGTAACCACCTTCCAACCCTCGTAGGGTGCTTCTTGACCTTGGTTTCCCAGTGGTTTGAAAAGATGAAAAATTTCCTGCAAAAGTGCCTTTGGCATGAAGAAATGGCTTCACACCTACCGGTTGGATTAAAACACAGCTCTCCCTAGCAGTGGATAGAGCACGGAGCCTGAGAGTCAGAAGGTCGTGGGTTCTAATCCCGGCTCCACCACTTGTCTGCTGCCTGACCCTGGATAAGTCACTTCATTTCTCTGGACCGCAGTAATATCATTTGGAAAATGGGGATTGAGACTGGGAGCCCCATGAGGGACAGGGACTGTGTCCAACCCAATTTGCCTGTATCCACCCAGTGCATAGTGCAGTTTCCGACACTTGGTAAGTGCTTAACAAATGCCACAGTTGTTACTGTTAATATTGCTGTTAATTCTCTAACTGCATTTTGATGAGTGTGCGTGACAGAGTTTCACTGCTTTCTTTTTCTCTTTCAGAAAATTCCTCCAGGAGGAAACACGTCCTTTGATGTAGTTTTCCTTGCCCGAGTAGTGGGGAATGTAGAAAACACTCTATTTATTAACACATCTAATCATGGGATATTTACTTACCAGGTGAGATGAAGAAGCAGAAGTTTGTGTGTGTTTTTGAGCAGGCTCACAAGTAGATTTATTCCACCTCTTTAGAGTTGCAAGGAAACATGAAAATATACTAGTGCCCTAAGCCATACTTGTGTTGGTGGAGTCATCCTCTTCACGTGGACATTGGTCTGGGAGTATTTTTTTTTCCCCCAGTGATGGGGAATCCTGTTGTCAAACCAAGCAGTGAACAAAATTCATTCAGTCGTATTTATTGAGCACATAGTGTGTGCAAAGCACTACACTAAGCGCTTGGGAGTTAGAAATGAAGGTAGAAATTAGTTAGAAATGAAGGAAATGAACGATCTAACCCTCCCCAGCATTTTCAGCTCCCCGTGTGGCCCCAAGGCCTCGAGCCGCATCCGAAGCCTAACCCCCTAAGAGCAGTCTGTGGGTGAATGGAATCTCACCCACCCACGGCTCCAGGCTTGACCGTCCCTTGTCGGCGGGCCTCGGGGTCCCGACGTGCCAAGTGCCCCCAAAAAGCCCATTCTGGTAGAAGCGCTGGCACCAAATCACAATTCAGAATTCTGGTTTCGAAACTGCCTAGCGGGGAGCCGTGTGCTTCGTCATGTCAATTTGAGATTTGTTGGTATGGCCTTCTGCAGGACGGGGAAGAGAGAAAGAGGGAGGGAGAGAGAGAGAAAGAAAAGAGTGTTTTATCTTGCAGTTCAAGTAAACCACAAAGCCCTGAGCAGCTATGTCAAGGGCAGTGTCAGGCGAAAGGGGCAGATAAGACATTTCCCTTTGAAAGTCAGTACAGTCTACTTCTTGACATGGGATGAATTGAAACTGCGAGCTGTAAACATAACTAAAATCCCCCCCCCCCATTTTTTTCCTTTCGAAAAACAGGTATTTGGTGTTGGAATTCCCAACCCATATAGACTGCGCCCTTTTCTTGGGGCCAGAGTTCCTGTAAATAGCAGTTTTTCTCCTATCATAAATATACACAATCCTCACAGTGAACCTCTACAGGTATGTCTCTCGGGGCCTGTCGGGGGAGTTTGTGGAGAATGGGATATATGTTCTCTGTGGTTAGCCTCTTCGTCTCGTGGCTTAGTGGAAAGAGCACGGGTTTGGGAGTTGGAGGATGTGGGTTCTAATCCCAGCTCCGCCACTTGTCTGCTGTGTGATCTTGGGCAAGCCACTTCACTTCTCTATGCTTCAGTTACCTCACCTGGATAATGGGGATGAAGTCTGTGAGCCCCACGTGGGACAACCTGATTACCTTGTATCTACCCCAGTGCTTAAAACAGTGCTTGGCACATAGTAAACGCCTAACAGATACTACTGCTACTACTACCACTACTACTACTACCACCACCCCCACCCCCACCCCCTCCCCCCTCCCCCCTCCTGAGAAGCAACCAGGCCTAGTGGAAAAAGCATGGTCTTGGGAGTCGGAGGACCATGGCTCTAGTCCCAGCTTTACCATTTGCTTGCTGCATGATCTTGGGCAAGTCACCTCCTCTCTCTGGGCCTCAGCTTTCTCAATTGTCAAAATAGGGATTTTGAGCTGGTCTCCCTTCTACTTAGACTGTGAGCCCCATGTGGGACAGGGACCGTCTTCAACCTTGCATCTATTGCAGCACTTAGAATGGTGCTTGGTACCGCTATTATTTTGATGATGATCATTAGTATTATCGTGGCACCACTACCACTCTGATGAGTCTTTTAGTTCATCCGCGAGGCCGTGAAAACAGGACCCAACAGACAAAGCATCTTTCAGCTTGGAGCGATTTGAGTGTCGGATTGCAGCAGGGCCTCTTGTCTTCTCTCACTTCAGGTAGTGGAAATGTTCTCAAGTGGAGGGGATCTTCACCTAGAACTCCCCACGGGGCAGCAGAGTGGCACAAGTAAACTCTGGGTGAGTGAGCGGCAGTCCTCGTCTCCTGGAGAGGGCGGTGATCAGAAGCCAGGCGTTGAGAGCGGGCAGCGGAAGATGCGTGGGTCGGGGATGCCAGCTCCTTGGGGGCGAAGGGCGCCGTTGCCCGTCTGGGGAAAGACGGATAACTTCTGCCCAGGGGTCTTTTGGATCGCCGTCATCATCCGTTGTCTCTCCCGTTATTCCGTTGGCGCTCAGTACAGCGTTCGGCCCCAAGTAAGCACTTGGGTGGCGGGCCATTCATTCATTCATTGTCGTATTTATTGAGCGCTTACTGTGTGCGGAGCACTGCACTAAGTGCTTGGGAAGTACAAGTTGGCAGCATATAGAGAGGGTCCCTACCCAACAATGGGCTCACAGGGCCAGACCCGGCAGCTGCAGGTCAGAGGGAGGGGCAAGCTAGCTAGGGCATGAAGCAGTGGCAGCTCCTTGTTGGCAAGGAACCTGTCTACCCACCCTGATGCATTGAACTCTCCCCCCAAAACCAATCAACCGAGGTTACTTAGCAAACGCTTAATGGGTGCAGAGCACTGTACTGAGGGGAGAAGCGGCATGACTAGTGGAAAGAGGCCAGGCCTGGGAGGCAGGGGACATGGGTTTTAATCCTGTCTCTGCCACGTGCCTGCTGTGTGTCCTTGGGCAAGTCACTTCATTTCTCTATGCTTCAGTTACTTCATCTGTAAAATGGGAATCAGTACCGTAAACCCCGTATGAGCCCACTGAGAAGCGGCGTGGCTTAGTGGAAAGAGCACGGTCTTGGGAGTCAGAGGTCATGGGTTCTAATCCCAGCTCTGCCACTAATCAGCTGTGTGACTTTGGGCCATTCACTTAACCTCTCTGTGCCTCAGTTACCTCATCTGCAAAATGGGGATTAAGACTGTGAGCCCCACCTGAGACAACCTGATTACCTTGTATCTACCCTGGTGCTTAGAAGAATGCTTGGCACATAGTAAGCGCTTAACAAATACCATCATTATTTTTATGTGAGACAGGGACTGTATCCAACATGATTAGCTTGGGTCTACCCCAGAACTTGGAACAGTGCTTGGCATAGAGTGAGCACTTAACAAATACCACAATTATTGTTAATATAATTAATTCTGTTAGATTGTACTCTTCTCAAGCACTTAGAATAGCACTCTGCACATAGTAAGAACTCAGTAAATGCCATTGATTGATTGGTTCTGGGGGAGAGTCCAGTACAACAGAGGCCACGTTCCCTGGCCGCAGCGAGTTTACAATCAGCGCTGAAATGCCATTGAGTAAGGGAACCTCGTGGCAAGTGGAACACCAGTGACCCGGAAGAGCGCTGGGCCTAAAGGCGAGGTTATCAGTGCTGGCATCCCTGGTCGTCATCGTGTCCATCCGTTCTCCCCAACCCACTTCCTCCAGCCTCAGGCTCACCACCAGAGTCCCCTGTGCCAACTGGCCCGAATCGGATTATTCTCCAGACCAAACCACTAAACCAGGGCGGATTCATAGATCTGACTCTTTGTTGTGGGAATTTGCCACTGATCCAATTCCTTTTGCCTTGACGATGTTACCCGGCATTTAACATGCTGCGGGATTAACAGTGATTCTGTGGTGTACTGTGTGTCTGTGTGTTGGCGGTAGGAAATTCCACCCTACGAAACAAAAGGAGTGATGAGAGCCAGCTTTTCTTCCAGAGAAGCAGACAATCACACAGCCTTCATCCGCATCAAAACAAACGCTTCAGACAGTACCGAGTTCATCATCCTTCCCGTCGAGGTGGAAGTGACGACAGGTTTGGGGAAAACTGCTAATATTAACCCCCCCTAAAATGTGTTCTGTATTGCTTTGGTAGGATTAAACATGATGGTAACAGTTTTTTCTGTTTTTGTTTCAAAGCCCCCGGGATTTATTCCTCAACAGAAATGTTAGATTTCGGAACACTGCGCAGCCAAGGTAAGGTTTTGTACATTGATACTCTGGGTAAGTTCTTGGGTCCCCTTCTGTTCTCTATCTACACTCACTCCCTTGGTGAATTCATTCGCTCCCACGTCTTCAACTATCATCTCTACGCTGATGACACCCAAATCTACATCTCTGCCCCTGCTCTCTCTCCCTCCCTCCAGGCTCGTATCTCCTCCTGCCTTCAGGACATCTCCATCTGGATGTCTGCCCGCCATCTAAAACTCAACATGTCCAAGACTGAACTCCTTATCTTCCCTCCCAAACCCTGCCCTCTCCCTGACTTTCCCATCACTGTTGACGGCACTACCATCCTTCCCATCTCACAAGCCTGCAACCTTGGTGTCATCCTCGACTCCGCTCTCTCGTTCACCCCTCACATCCAATCCGTCACCAAAACCTGCCGGTCTCACCTCCGCAACATCGCCAAGATCCTCCCTTTCCTCTCCGTCCAAACCACTACCCTGCTCGTTCAATCTCTCATCCTATCCCGACTGGATTACTGTATCAGACTCCTCTCTGATCTCCCATCCTCCTGTCTCTCCCCACTTCAGTCTACACTTCACGCTGCTGCCCGGATCGTCTTTGTGCAGAAACGCTCTGGGCATGTTACTCCGCTCCTCAAAAATCTCCAGTGGCTACCATTCAACCTACGCATCAGGCAAAAACTCCTCACTCTCAGCTTCAAGGCTCTCCATCACCTCGCCTCCTCCTACCTCTCCTTCTCCAGCCCAGCCCGCACCCTCTGCTCCTCTGCCACTAACCTCCTCACCGTGCCTCGTTCTTGCCTGTCCCGCCGTCGACCCCCTGCACACATCCTCCCCCTGGCCTGGAGTGCCCTCCCTCTGCACATCCGCCAAGCTAGCTCTCTTCCTGCCTTCAAAGCCCTACTGAGAGCTCACCTCCTCCAGGAGGCCTTCCCAGACTGAACCCCCTCCCTCCTCTCCCCCTTCTTCCTCTACCCCTCCTCCCCCTCCGCCGCCTTACCTCCTTCCCCTCCCCACAGCACCTGTATATATGTTTGTACATATTTATTACTCTATTTATTTTACTTCTACATATTTATTCTATTTATTTTATTTTGTTAATATGTTTTGTTTTGTTGTCTGTCTCCCATTTCTAGACTGTGAGCCCACTGTTGGGTAGGGTCCGTCTCTATATGTTGCCAACTTGTACTTCCCAAGCGCTTAGTACAGTGCTCTGCACACAATAAGCGCTCAATAAATACGATTGAATGAATGAATGAATGAATGAATGGGTAAAGCAGCGTGGGGCCTAAGTATAGTAACTTTGTGCTGTAGCTTCCATTAGGACTCCTCCTAAGGCCTTGGTGGTCTCAACTTTTGAGCTTAGATGGTTTTGGGGATCTCGCCAGTTTCACTAACTCACATAATAATAATAATAATAGCAATAATAATGATGGTATTTGTTAAGCGCTTACTATGTGCAAAGCACTGTTCTAACCACTGGGGAGGTTACAAGGTGATCAGGTTGTTCCCACGGGGGGCTCACAGTTTTAATCCCCATTTTACAGATGAGGTAACTGAGGCACAGAGAAGTTAAGTGACTTGCCCGGAGTCACACAGCTGACAGCTGGCGGAGCCGGGATTTAAACCCATAACTTCTGACTCCAAAGCCCATGCTCTTTCCACTGAGCCACGCTCCTTCTATGACACTCCTCTAATAACAAAACCGTTACTACTACTTCCCCCAAGCTTCCTACAATCTGGTGAAAGAGGCCAAAGAGCAGCGCAAGTGTCTGGTTGGTGTTCAACCCTCTAAGCTGTAATGGCCTTTGGAGAAGTTGGAATAGAGCCCTTAAAGGATTCATTCATTCAATCGTATTTATTCATTCATTCATTCAATCGTATTTATTGAGTGCTTACTGTGTGCAGAGCACTGTACTAAGCCCTTGGGAAGTACAAGTTGGCAACATATTGAGACGGTCCCTACCCAACGACGGGCTCACAGTCTAGAAGGATGGAATATGTCACTGCCTAGGAGTTTGAGAGGGGCTTGGAGTTTCAGCTTCACTCACTGGATTTACTCGCAAAACCGCCCCACCTTTGGGCATAACCTTTGCAACCCCCAAACAGGGCGGGCTGTTGCCTGAGGTTATAAGAATTGAATCTTGCAATAAGAGGAGCAGAGGGGAAAAAAGACTTAAAAGGAGGGGAGAAGGAAGAGAAGGATAAACAGGCAGTTGAGACTGCACATCCTGTATTGTGTTCTCCCGAGTGCTTCATACCATACGCAGTGAACAGATTGACCCCACTCTTAACTTCTATTTTTCCCTGGCTTCGCGAGCTTACAGCTGCTTCCCCTGCCTGTTCTGCCCCTTCTCCCCACCAAACGCCCAGAGAAGCAGCGTGGCCCAGTGGAAAGAGCAGAGTCTTGAAGTCATCTAATTCCAGCTCTGCCACCTGCTTGCTCTTTGACCTAGCACAAGTCACTCCTCTGCCTGTTAAGTAAGACTGTGAGCCCTGTGTGGCACAAAGATGGTGACCAACCCAATTACCTGGTAATAATAATAATGATGGCATTTGTTAAGCACTTACTATGTGCCAAGCACTGTTCTAAGCACTGGGGTGAACACAGGGTAATCAGGGTGTCCCATTTGGGGCTCACAGTCTTCATCCCCATTTTACAGATGAGGTAACTGAGGTACAGAGAAGTTAAGTGGCTTGCCCAGAGTCGCACAGCTGACAGGTGGCGGTGCCTACCCCAGCACTTAGTATAGTGCCTGGCATGTAGTAAGCATTTAACAGATACCATGTAAAAAGGAATGCTGCCATCACTGTGGATGAAGACACAACTTTTTATTTGCACCTCAGAGATTGAGGGGAGAAATGGGGAGAAGGCAGTTAGGAGATTGTGAGCCCATTGTTGGGTAGGGATTGTCTCTATATGTTGCCGACTTGTATTCCCAAGCGCTCTGCACACAGTAAGCACTCAATAAATACTATTGAATGAATGAATGAGAGTAACAGAGTATTCTCCATGATCAGTGACAAACTTGGAGCCATAGAATGAGAGCACAGTAAAGGAAGGAATACAGTAAAGAAATAAAGGAAGGCAGCCATACTTTAAAGGCCCTACTTGGGGTTTATTTGAGGTTGTGTCATTTTGGTGTTCCAGGTTGATAGTAGGCCAGTTAGCTAAATCTCAACCCCAAAGCAGAGTTCATTATTGTACTGTTAGCCTGTTGCATTGTGCTTCCCAACCTTCGTTACTGTTATTATTATTGTTATATTTAGTGCTTACTCTGTGTCAAACACTTTTCTAAGTGCTGGGGTAGATAGAAGTTAATCAGGTTGGACACAGTCTCTGACCCACATGGGGTTCACTTAAGTAGGAGGAAGAACAGACCTTGAATTCCTATTTCACATATAAAGAAACTGAGGCACAGAGCAGTTAAGTGACTTGCCCAAGGCCACACAGCAGGCAGCTGGCAGAGCTGGGATTAGAACCCAGGTCCTTTGACTCTCAGCGGCCCATGCTCTTTCCACTAGGCTGTACAGCATTGCAGTGTTTGACTTCACCACTTCCGCACCGTGAAATGAATGGGAGCGGGAAGCAGTGTGCCCTAGTGGATAGAGTTTGAACTTAGGAGCCAGATGGTTCCTCTAAACCTGGCTCTGCCACGTATTCAGTCATTCATTCATTCATTCATTCAATTGTATTTATTGAGCGCTTACTGTGTGCAGAGCACTGTACTAAGTGCTTGGGAAGTACAAGTTGGCAACATATAGAGACGGTCCCTACCCAACAGTGGGCTCTCAGTCTAGAAGGGGGAGACAGAGAACAAAACAAAACATATTAACAAAATAAAATAATTAGAATAAATATGTACAAATAATTTATTTTAATAAATTAATAAATTACTCTTTAATAAATTAAAGAGTAATAAATACATACAAACATATACATACACACAGGTGCTGTGGGGATGGGAAAGAGGTAAGGCGGCGGGGAGGGGGAGGAGCAGGAGCGGAAGGAGGGGGCTCAGTCTGGGAAGGCCTCCTGGAGGAGGTGAGCTCTCAGTAGGGCCTTGAAGGGAGGAACAGAGCTAGCTTGGTGGATGTGCGGAGGGAGGGCATTCCAGGCCAGGGGGAGGATGTGGGCCAGGGGTCGACAGTGGGACAGGCGAGACCAAGGCATGGTGAGGAGATTAGCGGCAGAGGAGCGGAGGGTGCGGGCTGGGCTGTAGAAGGAGAGAAGGGAGGTGAGGTGGGTGGGCGAGGTGATGGAGAGCCTTGAAGCCGAGGGTGAGGAGTTTTTACCTGACACTCAGGTTGATTGGTAGCCACTGGAGATTTTTGAGGAGGGGAGTAACATGCCCAGAGCGTTTCTGGAAAAAAGACAATCTGGGCAGTGGCGTGAAGTATGGATTGAAGTGGAGGGAGAGAGGAGGATGGGAGATCAAAGAGGAGGCTGATACAATAATCCAGACGGGATAGGATGAGAGCTTGAATGAGCAGGTTAGCGGTTTGGATGGAGAGGAAAGGGCAGATCTTGGCAATGTTGCGGAGGTGAGACCGGCAGGTTTTGGTGACGGCTTGGATGTGAGGGGTGAATGAGAGAGCGGAGTCGAGGATGACACCAAGGTTGCGGGCTTTTGAGACGGGAAGGATGGTAGTGCCGTCAACAGTGATGGGAAAGTCAGGGAGAGGGCAGGGTTTGGGAGGGAAGACAAAGAGTTCAGTCTTGGACATGTTGAGTTTTAGGTGGTGGGCAGACATCCAGATGGAGATGTCCTGAAGACAGGAGGATATGCGAGCCTGGAGGGAGGGAGAGAGAGCAGGGGCAGAGATGTAGATTTGGGTGTCATCAGCGTAGAGATGATAGTTGAAGCCGTGGGAGCTAATGAGGTCACCAAGGGAGTGAGTGTAGATTGAGAAAAGAAGGGGACCAAGAACTGAACCTTGAGGAACCCCTACAATAAGGGGTTGGGAGTGGGAGGAGAAGCCCGCAAAAGAGACTGAGAATGAACGGCTGGAGAGATAAGAGGAGAACCAGGAGAGGACAGAGTCTGTGAAGCCAAAGTTGGATAGCGTGTTGAGGAGAAGTGGGGGTGGTCCACAGTGTTGAAGGCAGCTGAGAGGTCGAGGAGGATTAGGATAGAGTATGAACCGTTGGATTTGGCAAGCAGGAGGTCATTGGTGACCTTTGAGAGGGCAGTTTCCGTGGAATGTAGGGGACGGAAGCCAGATTGGAGGGGGTCAAGGAGACAGTTGGCATTGATCTGCCATGTAACCTAGGGCAAGTCACTTCACTGCTTGGCGCCTCAGTTTCAACTGCAAAATGGGGATTCAGCATCTCTTCTCCCTTCTACTGGACAGTGAGTCCCATGGGAGATATGATTATCTTGCATTTGCCCCAGCACTTAGAATGGTGCTTGCTTAAACAAATAAAATGGCAAGGCAAAATGTGAAGCCCTCTAGACAAAAAAAAGGGCAAGGCAAAATGTGAAGTCCTCTAGACTGAAAGCTCACTGTTGGTAGGGAATGGCTGTTATATTGTTACATTGTTCTCGCCCAAGTGCTCAATATACTGCTCTGCACGCAGTAAGTGCTCAATAAATGCAATTGACTGACTGACTGAAGCTATAAGCAGTTCTCCAACTAGGAAAGCACTAGCTTTTAAGGGGTGATAGATGAAGTTCTCTGATTCCTATTAGGCTATTGCTGTGTAAAATCTTATGTCCTTTTGAGAGTAAGGTGACTCCTGACTGATTTTATTCCACGTTTTTTTCTTTAAATCTATATGATCAAGTCAATTATTCTAGATAGTGTGTCCTAATTACTGACTTTGTTTTCTTTGAACAGATCTACCGAAAGTTTTAAATCTGCATCTGTTAAATTCAGGAACAAAAGATGTACCTATCACAGTAAGTTCCTATTTTCTAATTTCATGCTTCTTTATTCTGATTTAGGCCAAAAAGCACAAGTTCATTCACAAGTTCAAGGAGGGGTGTGATCTACTATCTAAGTAACAAGAGAAGCAGCGGGGCTTAGTGGATAGAGCATAGGCCTCGGAGTCAGGAGGACCTGGCTTATAGTTCCGGCTCCACCACGTGTCTGCTGTGTGACTTGGCCAAGTCACTTAACTTCTCTGGGCCTCAGTTACCTCATCTATAAAATGGGGATTAAGAGTGTGAGCCCCATGTGGGACAGGGGACTGTCTACTCTTATAACTTGTGCTTAGAACAGTGCTTGGCACACAGTAAGCACTTAATCAGTGCCATTATTATTATTATTATTGTTCCTTAGAATTCTTAGATGAAGGGATTTCCTCTGGTGAATTGTCCCAATATCAGCCTGATCTTTTTCTTAATCACATTTCCTGTAACTTTCATGACTGCATTCATGTAGCGGTTACTAAATGGTAAGCACTTGAGTAGATAGAAGAAGGATTAGATCGGAGATTTATTATTATTATTTAATAATAATGATGGTATTTAAGTGCATATGGGGTGCGAAGCACAGCTTAAGGGTAGATTGAGGATAAGGTAGGGATTGTCTCTATTTGTTGCCGAATTGTACTTTCCAAGCACTTAGTACAGTGCTCTGCACACAGTAAGCTTTCAAAAAATACGATTCAGTGAATAATCGACTGATACAGTCCTTGTCCCGCGTGTCCTGTTCCTGTCCCACAGGGGAGGGAGAACAGGTATTGAACCCCCATTTTACAGTTTGAGGAAACTGAGGTACAGAGAAGTTAAGTGATTAGCCCAAGGTCACACAGCAGGCAGAGCCAGGATTAGAACCCAGGTCCTCTGACTCCCAGGACGGTGCTCTGTCCACCAGGCCAATTTGCTTTCCATTTGGGGTTATTGTCTATTTGATATGGCTTTTGGTGCTGACCACCTAGTATTCCATTGTTAAAACGGATTTTTCTTTCTCGGATAAGTTTTACCAAGATGATCTAGTACAGTGCTCCGTCTTTCACTCCCTAGGCAGCAAACACATTCATTTACGATTCTTCATTTGTCATGTTGATGCTTTGTCTTCTTCGTTTCTGTTCTAATGGGCAAAGGAGTGCATGGAGGTGTTTTGAGAAGACAGGTTTTGAGTACTTACAATATTTAGCATTTCCTATATGCCAGAATGCTGGGGTAGACAGTGATAAAGTGATGGGACAATTCCAATCCATCTGTAGGTTTAGCTGGACAGACTCAGAAGGGCTAAGTAGCGTTTTACAAGGTCCGACTCGGTGCTTGCGACTGCAGGGAAATCCCTAGCCTCAAGCCCCACCTAGCTTGTCCAGTTGGAAGTGGGCAAAGTGGAGATTCCTCACTGTGTCTCCTGAGCAGAGCCTGCCTGGTGCTCACCTATGCTTTCTGTCCCTCCTACCTCTCTCCTCACCATTTGGAGTCTCTCCCCCTCCCCAGGCCTGCTGGCCTGACTCCAGGCCACATGCACACACACTCCTCCCTCTCACCCTCTCCTCTTGCCCTCTCCCCCTCTGTCTCCTCTCCCCCTCTGTCTCCTCTCCCCCTCTGTCTCCTCTCCCCCTCTGTCTCCTCTCCCCCGCTGTATCCTCTCCCCTGCTGTCTCCTCTCCCCCTCTGTCTCCCCTCCCCATCTTGGTGCCCCATGCTGTCCCAATGATCTTGGGAGACGAGCCACAGGGCCCCACATTGGCCATGTGGGTCTTCGGAGAAGACTCCCAAGCCAGAAATGTGGGCCAACCAGAGTGACTTGACTTCTTAGTGTCAGGAGCACACCCACCAGAGCTCACAGGCGGGTGGATGAGGGGTTGACCCTGAGATGAAGGATCGATCCTGGGAACGGGGAAACAACGGTGGTTTCTATCTGTCAGCGGAGAACTGATATGCGAAGGCAGGAAAAAACTGCAGACCAGTTCTCCTCACGTCGAGCGGTCAGAGATCGAGTTGTGGCGTCTTCTCCAAATACGAAGGACTACTGTATATGCAAGTTGAGTGGCCAATGGAAGGTTCTTGATCTTAAGGGCATGGATGCTGTCAGCCTAAACTGCACCACGAAAATCCACGAACTCACAGAAAGCTTCGGTTAGCAAAAACTTCCACGGGCTCTCCTGCTTCCAGTCAGCCGACACCCAGGGCTACGGGGAAGAACTTGGGGAAGGTGCTGCGGAAGGGTCGCTTGCTAGCCAGTCAGTGGTATTTGAGCACTTTCTGCATACAGAGTACTGTGTTAATGGCTCAGGGGAAGACGGAGCAACCGAGTTGGCATGGGTGATCTTGCCCCACGAGGAGCTTACAGTTTAGAGAGGGAGACTGATGTTAAAGTAGACCATGTCTATCTCGTTTTGGAAGAGGGCTTGATGTTGATGATTTGGATTAGTGTCAGCTGAGCAAAAAATCTTTCAGTTGTTGCAACCGGTCCAGTTTCTTAATGCTGTCAACATTGGAAGCAGACATCTTTTTCCCCTCTCTTGTCCTTTCATTCAAGACTATTTGAGTACGTAGTTTGTGGACACTATACTAGGTGCTTGCAAGAAGACAATATGGCACCATTCCTGCCCTCATGAATCTTCTCATCTCATGAGGCGAGGGGGTGGGGGAGGAACTTACGTTTTGGTAGTAATAGCAAGAGCAGGAAGCAAAAATAGTGAATCTGTTGAATACTTAGTTCTGCCATAACATGTGTTTTCAACATAAATTTGGACTAGAACGGTGCTAGGGAATAAAGGAACATGCATTTTTCCAATGACGTGAGCCAGAGAGGGCTTGCTTTGTAGTGCATTATCAGAAAGAGTTGGGAACTGTGCGTCTTCAGGGTGAGTTTTCCTCAGCGGGATGCCTCAGAAGAACATAGCCTTCACGTTTCTTAGGAGAAGTGAGTGTGCATGGTTCTGTATGAATCCCACAGAGAGAGAGATAGTTAAGTGGTAAAGGTGGTCATATGTACAGAAGTGCTGAAAAAAGGTCGGCATGGCAACTGGGAAATTAATTGCAAAGCCTTCTTTCTCTGAGCCAAAATAAGCCTAACCTCTTCTTTCTGTTCAGAGTGTGAGACCGACACCACAAAATGAAGCTATAACTGTACACTTTAAACCGATTACATTGCAAGCTTCAGAAAGTAAATATACCAAAGTTGCGAGCATTAGCTTTGATGGTGAGTATTCCTCTTAAAATTCTAGTTCTACATAGAGAATGTTTCTTATGCGATGGATTCCAAGAGGGTTTTCATTAATGCTGCTCAGGCTAACGTGTAAACGCTTTGTGAACGAATCTTGCTCTTTCTGGTCTGAACTCACAGTTCAGCTTGGCTTGGGAATGTGGCAGTCTCATTCTTGACCAAAAATAACAATCCAGAGACTTAGGTGCAACGTGTACATGCTCTTGGGAAATGAAACAGTTCTTAGCAATACACCTCTATTTGGAACAAAGAGAAATAGCAGTATGTTGATAGCCATCTAAACACTCTGGCCCTTTTGAATTCTGCAGTTAAGGCTCATTTGTCAGACCCTACTAGTCCAAAACGCAGGGTGCTTTCCCTACACTGGCATCCAGTTTGGTGTGAACCAATCTACACCTGTGGCTAAGATGGCCTATTCACTAGCCACAGGAGACCATGTAGAGAGGCAGAGGGACTCGGCTGGAGAGGAAGCAAGGTAGTGGAAAAGACACAGAGCACTTCCTGTCTGCCCATCTTCCCCATAGATCTCACAAAGTAGTCAAAAGACAGAACTGAAGCAGTATCACAACTGGGGCGAGAAGCAGAGCTCGGGCTTGGGAGTCGGACGTCGTGGCTTCTAGTCCCGGCTCCGCCACTTGTCAGCTATGTGACTTTGGGCAGGTCACTTCACTTCTCTGTGCCTCAGTTACCTCATCTGTAAAATGGGGATTAAAACTGTGAGCTCCACGTGGGACAACCTGATTACCTTGTATCTACCCCAGTGCTTAGAACAGTGGTTGGCACATAGTAAGCGCTTAACAAATACCATCATCATCAATTACACTGACAGAGGCATTAGATCTCGAACACATTTGGATGCCTCTTCAATACTGAGCACTTTTAATGTATTAAAAATGTATTTACTATGTGTCAGGCACTGTACTAAACTCTGGGCTAGATACAGGTTAATCAGGTTGGACAGAGTCCATGTCCCTCATGGGGCTCCAAGTCTTAATACCCATTTGGCAGATGAGATAACTGAGGCACAGAGAAGTGAGTGACTTGCCCAAGGTCACAGAGCAGACAAGTGATGATGATGATGATGGTAATAATAATAATAATGATGGTGTTTAAGTGCTTACTATGTGCCAAGCACTGTTCTAAGCGCTGGAGGGGATACAAGGTCATCAGGTTGTCCCACGTGGGGCTCACAGTCTTCATCACCATTTTACAGATGAGGTAACTGAGGCGCAGAGAAGTGAAGTGACTTGCCTGAAGTCACACAGCTGACAAGTGGTGGAATCGGGATTAGAACCCATGACCTGATTCCCAAGCCCAGGCTCTTTCCACTGAGCCACACTGCTTCTCTTGCCCCAAGTCACACAGCTGACAAGTTCATTCAGTAATATTTATTGAGCGCTTACTGTGTGCAGAGCACTGTACTAGCGCTTGGGAAGTACAATTAAGCAACAAATAGACAATCCCTGCCCACAATGAGCTCACAGTCTAAAATTGACAGTCACGATTAGAACCCAGTTCCTTCTGACTCTCAGGCCCATGCTCTATCCATTAGACCATGCTGTTTCACTTTTCCTTTACTTCTCTATATTATTTCCCAAGTAACCTGCTTTTGAAAATGCACATATTGTTTAGAGACAAGTGAAACAGAATTTCCATGGCAAAACGGGAACGTTGTAGGTGTGTTAACTCCAGTTAATTGAAGTCCTTAGCTGTTTATTCAAAATATCACCCCCCAATTTGTTTACTGACATGGGCCTTTGTTTCCCTCCTGGAGGGAGAAGACAAGATATGACTCTGGTGTAGCATGGGGTAAAATCCCCCAAGACAAATGAGTGGTCAGAAGCGGGAAAGCCAAGCCACACAATCTTCTTGGGTTACTCGTTCGTGTGCTACTGCTTATGCGGTTTATGAAAGCCAAGAGATTCTTTCTGTAGGAAAAAGTGGAGTTCCATTCCTAGTCTTGCTTATCAGCAAACTAATATCTTGCCCGCCAAACAGCAGTTCCTTAAGGAGGCTAATTGCCCATGTGTGATATGAGTGGAAGAGCCTACATTTCATTCCCTGAAAACAAACTTCACTGATATGCTTGCCAATCAACTGGTTTGTCACTTTCTTGTTCATTTCAGCATCAAAAGCAAAAAGACCATCTCAATTTTCTGGAAAAATAACAGTTAAGGCGAAAGAGAAGAGTTACTCGAAGCTCGAAATTCCCTATCAGGCAGATGTATTAGATGGGTAAGTTTCGGTTTGTTTTTAAAGTCTCTTAAATCCAATTTCTTAAGTTAATCGTTTAGCAGGTTCTTATTTCATTTATCACCTCCAAGTGAAGGTAGTAAGGTCACTTTCTAGATGGAGGTAAAAACTTATCATTCCACCGTCAGTCTGTTATCATCATTAAAGTCATTCATCCAGAAGCACTTCTGTGAGATGTTGTGAGTTTCTTAAAGGACATAAGCAAGTGAGGCCCCTTTGGCAAGTTATTTCTAATATTTTTCCTTTAAAGACTTCACAGTTATTACATGTAATGACTTGTGTAAGTTGTACCTTACGATAAGTAGAAAGGTGGTCTTTTCACCTGCACTTATGGATTCTCCTCCCTGGTTAGGATTTTTGACATACAGAGTCGCTGCTTTGTATCCAGTGCTTAGAACAGTGCCCAGCGCTTAGAACAGTGCTTTGCACATAGTAAGCGCTTAACAAATGCCATCATTATTATTATCTAGGCACTATTACCTGGAGTAACTACCATATTTACTCCTCTAATTACCTAGTTTCTGTCTTTGGCACAAGTTTTGCAAACCATGGGTTATAAAACTCACATCTGGCCGGAAGATCTTAAGCACCCTTTGGGCATGGAGTGTTGTTGTTTGCTCTCCCAAGCGTTTAGTACAGTGCTCTGCACACAATATGCACTCGAATACTATTGCTTGAAAAGGAGGGGAGATGGAAGAGAAGAGTAAGAGGATGTTTACTGGTCCACCTCTTACTGGTCTTGGCAGTGCTCTAGACCCACATATGCTAGATATTCAGTGAATTCCACTTCCTCTCACAAAATTTACACCTCTCAGTGAGGAAACCTCCTCTCCATGTTTGCCCAAACCTGCAGCGTTGGCACGTTCTGACCCACCTCTCCTTCCTAGCCCCACTTCAGAAAATAAGCCTTCTTCCTTAGGTCGGGCAGGGGGAGGGCAAATTAC
The DNA here is from genome assembly GCF_015852505.1 of Tachyglossus aculeatus. Classification (NCBI taxonomy): domain Eukaryota; kingdom Metazoa; phylum Chordata; class Mammalia; order Monotremata; family Tachyglossidae; genus Tachyglossus; species Tachyglossus aculeatus. Next base: position 26,493,103 of record NC_052083.1, read on the forward strand.
GCAGTGGAGAAAATCCCACCAGTCAGTATGGTAAGTCATCTTTTGCTCCTGTTGATAACTTCCTGTGAGGCTCGCTGTCCAACGGCATTTGACCCGGTGAAATTCTTACTGTCAGGGTTGACGAGAATTAGATTCAGATGGGGTTGAGCCCTCATCTCATTCATTCATTCATTCAATCATATTTATTGAGCGCTTACTGTGTGCAGAGCACTGTACTAAGCGCTTGGGATGTACAAGTTGGCAACATATAGAGACGGTCCCTAACCAACAGCGGGCTCACAGTCTAGAAGGGGGAGGCAGACAACAAAACAAAACATATTAACAAAATAAAATAAATAGAACAAAAATGTACAAGCAAAATAGATAGAGCAATAAATACGTACAAGCATATATATATATATACAGGTGCTGTGGGGAGGGGAAGGAGGCAGGGCTGGGGGGATGGGGAGGAGGAGAGGAAAAAAGGGGGCTCAGTTAGGTAGGGCTAGGTCACCTGGTGGTCATCAAGGTAGACTTCCTCTTTCTGCTAAAGGAATCTGAGGGCAATCTGAAGCTCCCCAAGGAATAATAATCATCATATAAATGGTATTTGTTAAGTGCTTACTATGTGCCAGGCACTGTACTAAGCACCGGGATGGATACAAGCAAATCGGGCTGGGCGCAGTCCTTGTCCCGCATAGGGCTCACAGTCTCCACCCCCATTTTACAGATGAGGTAACTGAGGCACAGAGAAGTGACTTGCCTAAGGCCACACAGCAGACAGTCTAGCCTGTAGTCCCACCCCTTCCTTCTGGGCAGACACTCCCTGCCGAGGATCTGGGCCTTGGCAAACTAGCCTGGCACTAGAGAAGGACATACCAGTGCAGAGTCAAGTCTCCCTGCTGGTTTGCTAGTCTAATTCTGCTGGCTTCTGATCATGCCCATGTGACCTCATTTGGCTCCAGAGACTCTCAATTAGAGGAGCAGTGAGGCCTAGTGGCTAGAACCTGGGCCTGGGAGTCAGAAGGACCTGGGTTCAAATCCCAGCTCAGTCGCTTGTCTGCTGTATGACCCTAGGCAAGTCACTTTCATTCACTCGTATTTCCTGAATGCCATGGTCCTTGTCCCACAGTCATTCAACAGCACCAGAGGAGCGGACTGTGCGGGCCAGTATATAGAAGGACAGAAGGGAGGTGAGGTAGGAGGGGGCAACTTCACTTCTCTGGGTCTCAGTTATCTCATCTGTAAAATGGGAATCCACTGCCTTTTCTCCCTCCTGCTTAGACTGTGAGCCCCACGTGGGACAGGGATTGGGTCTGGCCCGATCATCTTGTACATACCCCAGCACTTAGAACTACTTGATTTCACGATGCCTCATGTCACTCTTCTTTATTTTTCCCACTTCTAGACTGTAAGCACGTTGTGGGCAGGGAAGGTGTCTGTTCATTGTATTTTACTCTCCCGAACACTTAGTATAGTCCTGTGCACACAGTAAGCGCTCAATAAATATGATGGAATGAATGAATCTTTCCGCCCCTCCTCGGGAGACTTCCGGAATGAAGCTGTTCACAGCAGTTCTGACTCCCTAGGGCCTCTGGGACGGAACTTTCCTTCTGACGGTCAGTCAATCAATCGATATTCATTGAGTGCTTACCGTGTGCAGAGCACCACTTAGGAGGATTCAGTCCAACAGAATTAGCAGACATGTTCCCTGCCCATCGTGCTGACTGTCTAGAGATCGGTCAGAACCAAGTACTGAGGCTGACTCATCCATCTGTTAGGGGCAGAATGATGAACGAGGAAAAATCACGAGCATCTTGTCTTGACAGTCATCCCTATCACAGTCCACTTGTCCGTAGACGCAAGAGAAACCTTTACCAAGTAGCTCTGACCACATTTTCCATTCCAGCAGATTTTTGGGCTACTGTCTGCGACTCTTTCATTCCATATTATTACTGCCTGCGAGGCACTGTCCAGAGATCAAAAGGAAAGAGCTGATCCCGTCTTACTTTTGCTTTGGAAATAGGTATCTGGGATTCGATCACGCCGCTACATTATTTCACATCCAGGACAGACCCTCCAACCCTATCGAAAGACCCATCTACCTGACGAACACTTTCAGTTTTGCCATCCTCATTCATGATATCTTGTTACCTGAGGAAGCCAGAATTATGTTCCAAGTGAGTCTGTGCTCATCAGAGTTCGGGGTTTTCTTCCTAATTGGAATCCAAAGAGGGACTGCTAATACTTTGCTCTTTCTGCCGCCTAGGTACAGAACTTCAGCAAGCCTGTCCTAATTCCTCCAAATGAATCCAGATCGATTTTCACTTTGTTTTTCATCCCTTCTTCCTCCTCCATTCACATTGACAACAATATCTTACTTATTACCAATGCATCAAAATTCCACTTACCTGTACGGGCATACACAGGCTTTTTGGAAGTAAGTATCTTCTTTTCCTTGGAGATTTCAAGTCCTGTAAAGCAACGTGGCCTAGCGAAAAGAGCACGGGCCTGGGAGAAGGGGTCTGTCACTTGTCTGCCGTGTGACCTTTGGCGTGTGTTTTTTTTTAAATGGTATTTGTAAAGCCCTTCCTATGTGCCAGGCACGTAGTAGATACAAGATAATGAAGTTGGACACAGTCCATGTCCCACATTCCTTCAGTCGTATTTATTGAGTGCTTATTGAGAGCAATACAAATGGAGATAATCCCTACCCAGCAATGGGCTCACAGTCTTAATCCCCTTTTTGCAGATGAGGTAAGAGGCACAGAGAAGTTAAGTACTTGCCCAGAGTCACAGAGAAGATAATTGGCAGAGACGGGATTAGAACCCAGGTCCTCTGACTCACAGGCCTGTGCTCCTTCCATTTGACCACCTTGCCTCTCACTTCTCTGAACTCCAGTTTCCTCATCTGTAAAATGAGGATTAAATCCTCCTCCATCCTTACTAGGTTGTGAGCCCCTTGTGGGACAAGGACCATGTCTTCCTTGATTGAAGCAGTGTGGCTTAGTGGCAAGAGCACGGGCTTGGGAGTCAGAGGTTGTGGGTTCTAATCCGTCCTCGGCAACTCGTCAGCTGTATGATTTTGGGCAAGTCATGTAACTTCTTTGTCTCAGTTACCTCATCTGTAAAATGGGAGTTAAGTCTGTAAGCCCCAGGTGGGACAACCTGATTACCTTGTGCCTGTCCCAGTGCTTAGAACACTGCTTGGCACGTAGTAAGCGCTTAACAAATACCATCATCATTATTATTATTATCTCGTATCTACCCCAGCATTTAATACAGTGCTTGGCACATAGTAAATGCTTAATAAGTACCGTAATAATTATTAATAATGCATATCTTAGCTAAATGGATCAAGGAGAGCAAATTCCCATTTCACTTTGGCATACGTGTTCTCGGGCTTGGCTTTTCGAAGGAGAGGTTGTGAGTTCTTTGCACTCAGTAAGTGCTCAATAAATGCTGTTGAGTGAATGGAGTCTGAGGCCTTCTCATCTATACTCTTGCAATCTTATATCACTTGGTTATAAGATCGCACAATCGGTGTGTTTGCTATTTTGGATTGGCTTCTTCCTCAGAGGTCTCTTGGCCTGTCCTAGTGTTGATACTCTTATCTTAATCACGATTATTCTAGATTATTTTAGACTGTGAGCCCACTGTTGGGTAGGGACTGTCTCTATATGTTGCCAATTTGTACTTCCCAAGCGCTTAGTACAGTGCTCTGCACACAGTAAGTGCTCAATAAATATGATTGATGATGATGATGATGATTCTGTGAGCAGTTCACTTCTATGGATTTGTTCATTCTTTTTGTTTTTTTCCAGTACTTTGTAGTTCACCCCCGAGTGGAACAGCCTTTCATAGATTTTGGCATATTGAGTGCTTCAGCAGCAAGTCATATTTTATTTGCAGTCTTTAACAGCAATCCAATTGAGGTAAAGGACCATGTTTTCCCATCTCTTTTTGTTTATCCCTAGCTACCAGAGCTTACTTAATTTTCCTCATTTTCTCTTCTCCCACTCCCTTCTGCATCACCCTTCCACATGGATTTCCACGTCCACCCTCCAACTCTCAGCTTTAGAACACTTGTGTACATATCCGTAATTTGTTTATATTAATGCCCGTCTCCTCTGCTTGGTAAGCTCCTTATGGGCAGGGAATGTGTCTGCGAACTCTTATCATTTTGTACTCTCTCAGGTGCTTAGTACAGCGTTCTGCCCACAGCAAATGCTCAATAAATATTATCGATCCTTTTTCCTTTTTTCCCCCCAGTTGGCGATAAAAGGTTGGCATGTTATCGGTGACGGTTTGACAGTAGAACTCTTAGCTTCTGAGAGGGGCAACAGAACGGCAATAGATGCAAGAGTACCGGAACTCGTAGACGCTTCTGCTTCAGCTCAATCATCAGTAAGTTGCTTAATGGGTGGCCTCTGTGAACTAGAGAATTTTTGCCAAATTAAAACCAAAAGTGCGCATTTGGCCAACTTCTGCTGTAGGGAAGCAAAAGTGGAATGAGGTTTGGTTTGAGCTGAAAAACCCTCTTCTCCTTGGCTCCCTCTCTCTTCTGCGTCGTCTCTGCGCTTGGATCTGTGACCTGAGGGCATTCGATACTTTACCGTCAACTCCACAGCACTTAGTCTTTAAGTCATACATTATAAAGTATTTATATTAATGTTGGCCTTCCCCTCTAGACTCTAAGTTCATCGTGGGCAGGGAACATGCCTGCCAACTCTTTTGAATTGTGCTCTCCCAAGTGCTTAGTACATCGTTCTGCACACAGTGTTCAATAAATACCCTTGATTGGCAGCCAAATATGTGCTTGGCACAATGGCAAAAGGTTGAGGAAACCTGGATTCACTCATTCATTCCATCGTATTTATTGAGCGCTTACTGTGCACAAAGCACTGTACCAATCTCTTGGGAGAATATAGTACAACGACAGATACATTCCCTGCCCACAGTGAACTCACAGAGTAGAGGGGGAGACCGATATTAATATAGATAAATAAATGACAGATATATTCACATGTGCTGTGGGGCTGGAGGGAGGATGAATGAACAGAGCAAGCCAGGGCAAAGCAGAAGAGAGTGGGAGAAGAGGAGAGGAGGGCTTAGTCAAGGAAGGCTTCTTGGAGGAGATGTGCCTTCAATAACGCTTTGAAGTTGGGGAGAGTAATCATCTGTCTATGAGGAGGGAGGGCATTCCAGGCCAGAGGTATGATGTTGGCGAGAGGTCGGTGGTGAGATGGACGAGATCGAGGTACAGTGAGAAGGTTAGCTTTAGCGGAACCAAGTGTGCCGATAAGTTTGGAAATTTGAAGCCTAGAAAAGGAAACCACCTTCTTTCTGTTCATAGATGGCACTACCTGCTTGTTAACTCTTTGTACTCCAGACCGTAGTAGACCCTAGAGTGCTTAGTACAGTTCTCTGCACACAGTTAGCACTCAATAAATATGACAGTGAATGAATGAATGAATGAAGAACCCAGTTGGCAAGGGTGGGTGAAAGTGATGGGCATAGCACAAACCACTACCACTCTAATCGAGTCTTTCACGGAGTTTCTCCATCGTGATGCCTTCTAGACTGAGTCACGTTCTTTGTTGTCTTCTTGTATTGTACTCCTTAGTGCTTAGCACAATGCTCTGCACACAATAAATGTGCAGTAAATACCAGTGATTGATTAGCAGGGATTACATACTAACGCTTTTATACTCTCAAGCGACCGGTACAATGATCTGCAACGAGTAAGTGCTGAATTCGGTTCCAAGTGCTTAGTACAGTACTCTGCCCACAGTAAGTGCTCAATAAATACGATTGAAGGAATGAAATTCAGCTCATTGAGATGTTCCCAGTAGTTGCTCAAATGTGGCAAAGACTGACTAAAGCGTGGAAGGGAACGCTGAGAGAATTTTCAAGGTTCCCATCTAGTCATGATATTTCACATGCAGGCTCCTCGATGCTATGGAAATTGCATGACATTATGTTGGGCTTCTACCACTTACAGGTTATATTAGCTTCTGGTTACTTTGCTGTGTTCAGAGTCAAATTAATTGCCAAAGACCTGGAAGGAATTCATGATGGAGCCGTACAGATAACAACAGATTTTGAGGTACTCTGTCTTTTCGATTAATTTTATCATGACTCTTTTTTTTAACCCAGAGTATTAGAGGTCTTTGAAGTTGCCCTTAATATGGAAAGGGGGAGATATTTGTACTGTCATTGGGAACGTTGGAGCTGACTTTCATTTTGAATCATTGCCCAACGTCTGGCTTCAAACCTCTGAGAAGATCTAAGGACCCCTCCAAGCCCTCTGCATGGATTTATTTGTGGTTTGTTTGTGACTTTTTCCATAAAAGTGTTTTTGATGGAGTCACGTTTATGGCTTTCAAATGGCCTGGTGATGGTATTTAGGTCTTCATGCCTGAAGCAAGCTATAAGGTTTCATTTTCCATTCCCAGAATCCCAAACAAGTAGAACTAATGTTAGAATAAGTCTTTTTTGTGTCAGTTAATGAAAACAAGTCTCTCCCATCTTTGAAGACTTCCAGTATAGCAGCTTTCTCATGACCATCCTAGCCAGACTGTGAAAGAACTACATCGGGAAGCTAGCCAATAATAAAGAGCTGTCTGCATAATATAGTCCTAGTAACTTTTAAAACTCCATCTGCCTTGGCTTTGAATGCTGAGGTACAGCACTGACCAAATTGGTTAATGGATTTTTTTAAAATATGGCAGTATGTTTTAAATCAGGTCCCTTTCTCAAGATCAAGTCTGTTTCTGGTTCTTAAGCACATTCAAAGTTCTTTGCATCATGCTTACACCTGGAGTCTGTGGTGTTCTGGTTTCCTTTGTAATGTTTCACCCCAGCTTCCCTGTTATCGTCAAGAGTTCGGCAAGGAGTTCTGAACCCCAGTTGCTGTGGGAGAGTACAAAAGATGAAACAAATACTTGCCTACCTTGAATGACCCTATAATAGGAAGCCGTGAAGCAGAAAAAGAATCCTAACATTCAAGCCAAACAAAGGTGGAAGGGTTCAGGCAAACAGATGTTGTAAATTTTCAGGCTTAACCTTGGTCCCAGGCCCATCAGAAAAACCAGACCAGAAGGTAGAGGTCATCAAAAAGCACCTTTCTGTCATGGTTCTTGGGATGTCTTCCTCCCGACTGGCTGCCCCCTTCCCTCTGAGAGTGAGGAATATGGAAATTTGAAGCCGAAAAACTTCAAAACCTTTGCTGTGGTTGTAGCGTTAAACCTGACTGCTAAGGAATGGCACAAGCCCAGCTTGACACACCCGCTTCCACGGGGCAGACCAGAAATCTCTGTTTGGCTCTTACTGCTCCACAGCCCCCCCCCCCCCCCCCCCCCAAGCCCCCCCCAAAAATAAAGAGCTTGAAGCGGTCAAGATATGAAAATAATTGTAATCATTGTGGTATTTGTTAAGCACTTATTATGTGCCCAGCACTTTACTAAGTGCTGGGGAGGATACAACCTAATCAGGTTGGACACATTCCCTGTTAATAATAATAACAATAATGATGGTATTTGTTAAATTCTTACTCTGTGCCAAGCACTGTTCTAAGCACTGGCGTAGATACATGGTAATCAGGTTTCTCCCATGTGGGGCTCATGGTCTCATTCCCCGTTTTACAGATGAGGTAACTGAGGTACAGAGAAGTTAATTGGCTTGCCCAAAGTCTCACAACTGACACGTGGCAGAGCCGGGATTAGAGCCTTCCGACTCCCAGGCTCTCTCTCTATCACTATGTCATGCTGCTTTTCTCGGCCATGTAGGGTAATTCCTTAAGCCTAAGGTAGCTTATTCTATAAAGACAAAAACAAAAGTACCGGGAATTGAAGTGAATACTGATCCCAGGACTGGGAAAAATTAATCCAGGAAAGCTTGGTGCAGAAAGTGGCTTTTAGTGACTGCTAGATTGCTTTAAGATTATAGTTGAGTGACTGAATTTTAAGCGGCCAAAGACCTCTATTTTAAATTTGGGGGAAAGGAAGTAACTAAATTAGATATACACTCGAGGAAAGTAGACTTTGGGATGACAGGAACAACACTTTATTGAAGTTTTGTATTTTATACCATTTCCCCTCCCTTTCTTTTCTCCTAACCTTCATGGGGGGAAAAAAACACCTCAATATATAGTGAAAAGTCGTTTTAGCCTAATTTGTCTTTTCTGGTAAGCACCGCTGTACAGTTAATTCACAGGAGGGTCTGTGTGATTTAGGTGTATGTGGCGCGTTTGTTTCTGCCTGTAAAAGTCCAGTTGCATTTTAATGAGGTGTGTAGAACTGGGTTGTTAATGACTCGATTGTAACATATTTCAACATCCGTACCGGTGTTCTCTAAACTTATTTTTTTTTGCCTTCTGTATAACAGTGAAACATCCTGCACACTTTGGATTATTGTACTAGAAACTCTGTTTTCCTACAGATCTTAACCATTCCCGTGAAAGCTGTGATCGCAGTAGGCTCATTGATGTGCTCTCCCAGTCTCATCGCCCTTCCTCCATCCTTCCCGGTAAGATGCTGCATTGGAATGTATTTCTTTGTCTGTCTTTATGTTTCCCTGCATTCCCCCTATTCTGCACCTTCAGAGTCGCACCCTCCACGCTATTGGAGAGAATGGGAATTCATCCATTCAGTTGTATTCACCGAGCCCTTACCGTGTGCAAAGCACTATACTAAGCACTTGGGAGAGTACAATATAACCGCAGACACATTCCTACCCACCACGAGCTCACAGTCTAGAGAATGGTCGTCGAAGAACAATCAGGAAGCGTTAAGTGACAGTAGAGCAAGGCCTTGTGATTTCCAAATTCAGTTTTAATCCAAAATGATGACCTCTGAGTGAAGGGAATTGAAATGCCTGTTGGGAGATTGATGAATTGGCTCCTGCCTTCTTCTCGGCTCTGTGTTTTTTCTTTTGAACTCCCTAGTTCTCTCCGCCACTTGAAGGCTGTAGTAAAGCTTTCAAAGAGAGCAGGGCACTGGGGTGGAACTGATGACCCTCTGCCAGAAAGTGGCTACATCTTGGTTCCTGCCCCTCAACAGAGCCCATTTCCTCTAAGAGAACTACACCAGCTGCATCGGAAATCTCCCTCCCGCTGAGCAGAAGCAGGTCTTCCCACAGTGCACTCCCCAGACGGTGACACATTCCGGGCTCTCTACCAGAAAAGACTCCCGTACAATTCATGGCCCTTCCAGCTGGTGAAATTGGGGCATCTTTCATTTGCTCTTGCTATGGCTCGTTTCTGTCTTCAATTTCCTGATGTCACAGAGTATGAGCCTGGGAGTCAGAAGCACCTGGGTTCTAATCCCGGCTCCACCACTTGTCTGCTTTGTGAACCCTCCTCCTCCCCGCCCCGTCCCCGGCCTCGCGCCGGCGCGCTCACGCCACGGGGACGCGCGTGCATGCGCCCCCCGCCCCGTCCGGAGCCCGGGAGCCGGCTGAGGCGGGTCGCGAGGGTGGCGGTGGCCACGCTCTGGTACTCCTCCTTTCCCCTTTTCCTCGCCTTCTTTGTATCCTTCTCTAACAAGGGACGGAATGGCCTAGAGCGGATTCTGCTCAGCCCTAATTCCCTCCCTTTTCCTTGGAGCGGGCCCGTCCTCCTCACCCCTGACCTCTGGCCCAGGCCAGCCTTTGGGCAGGGTCCCCAGGCCCCCATCACCCCTTCCCCTCCCTGGCCTCGTCTTCCTCCTACCAAGCCAGCCCTCCCTCTGTTTTGTTCTGTTGTCTGTCTCCCCCTTCTAGACTGTGAGTCCATTGTTGGGTAGGGACTGTCTCTATATGTTGCCAACTTGTACTTCCCAAGCGCTTAGTACAGTGCTCTGCACATAGTAAGCGCTCAATAAATACGATTGATTGTTGGGTAAGGACTGTCTCTATATGTTGCCAACTTGTACTTCCCAAGTGCTTAGTACAGTGCTCCCCACACAGTAAGCACTCAATAAATACGATTGATTGATTGACCTTGGGCAAGACACTTCACTTCTCTGGGCCTCAGTTACCTCATCTGAAAAATGGGGTGGGGACTGTGAGCCCTACGTGGGACCAACCCGATTATTTTGTATCTATCCCAGTGTTTAGTACAGTGCCTGGCCCATAGTAAGTGCTTAATAAATACCTCTATCATTGTTATTATTATTAAGAATTGGGCAGCCAGGGGTGCCAGGGACTGTTTAGCTTTCTAAGCTGTCACTAGGTCAAGAAGGTAAATGAGGTCACTGTTCCTACTTCTCCCGCACGTATACTGTGTGCAGAGCACTGTACTAAGCACTTGGGAGAGTACCCTACAGCAGAGTTGGTAGACCCGTTCCCTGCCCACAACAAGCTTACTGGTCTAGAGGAAGTTCTCTGGAGACGATTTGGGCAAAGGCTCCTTCGTCGATGTTAGCACGAGTCTTCAAGTCATTTTGCTGTGCTTTTATGTTTGGCCAGACTTCTTGTCTCCACAGAAATTATCGGCCAGTTTTTCGATTTGCCAAAAGGTTATCACATCCGAAACCCTGGGTTTAGTTCTGAGTACTTTTTGTTCGGAAATATTGCATTGGGTTCACCTTTGTGGGTGGGCGTGTTGTGATAGGTAGTCACTTTTTTAAGATGCCCAGGAAATCCAAACTTAAGAATAATGGTGCTGTACTGAGTTAATTCAGCTAGACAGGTTATTATTAATAATAATGATAATAATGGCATTTATTAAGTGCTTACTATGTGCAAAGCACTGTTCTAAGTGCTGGGGAGGTTACAAGGCGATCAGGTTGTCCCACAGGGAACTCACAGTCTTAATCCCCATTTTACAGATGAGGTAACTGAGGCACAGAGAAGTTAAGTGACTTGCCCAAAGTCACACAGCTGACAGTAGGCAGAGCTGGGATCTGAACCCATGACCTCTGACTCCAGAGCCCATGCTCTTTCCACTGAGCCATGCTGCTTCAAGAGGTTGCAGTGAAACTCTTGAAATGTCCTTGAAGTCAGTCATATTTATTGAGCGCTTACTGGGTGCGGAGCACTGTACTTAGCACTTGGGAGAGTGCTTATAAGAGGCACATTCCCTGTCCTCAATGAGTTTATCGTCTAGAGGGGGAGACAGACATTAATATTAATAAATAAGTGATAGATATGTACATAAATGCTGTGGGGCTGGGAGGGGGGATGAATATAGGGAGCCAGTCAGGATGACGCAGAAGTGGGTGGGAGAAGAGGAAAGAAGGGCTTAGTCTTAGTAGAAAGCTTTGGCGCTTTCCTGTATTTGCCCCCGAGCTTTTATTTTGTGGGGAAATTCCCATTACATGTCAAGTCTGTTGGTAACAAACAACAAATCCTCTCATTCTGTTTCTTTTCTTTAGGGAAAAGTTGTTCATCAGAGTTTAAATATAATGAGTTCCTTCTCCCAAAAGGTGAAAATACAACGTATCCGATCCTTAACAGAAGATGTGCGGTTTTACCACAAGCAATTGAGGAGCAATAAAGAAGATATAGAGCCAGGGAAAAAATCTAAGGTTTGAGAGTTTCAAATTTGTAGGGAATGGAATTTCTTTGACTCTGTTTACATGATCTCCAAATTAAGGTTTCATTGACTTTCTCAAGTTCTGTATAGGTCTGACTTGATTTTCTCATATGTTTTTCCAGGTGGCAAACATTTATTTTGATCCTAGTTTACAGTGTGGGGATCACTGCTACGTAGGACTGCCTTTTCTATCCAGATGTAAGTCACCTTGGCTTTCACAGCATCCAGTACCTAAAAAAAGATGGGCATTAACCCGTTCCCCACTTTTTAAAGGCACAGTTGCCTCTTTCTGTCTTGGCGTACACGCCCTGCCCAAGTAAAACTGTGTTTGGTTTTGTTTTAGCTGAATCTAAAGCACAGCCCGGCCGAGCTATGCAAGAAGATACGTGGGATTCTGATTGGGACTTGCATGAAAACCTATTCCGAGGATGGAAATCAGTAAAAGGAAATGCAGGTCATAGGTAAGCATTTTCTCCCTCAATTCCAGCTTCTGAATGTCACCTGCCGGATTCGATACCCATGTTTCATTACAGTTTAGCTAAAGACATTTCCCTGGCCACACCCAAACTTCCAAGTAATGTGGACTAGATTTCCTTCTGGGCGGCCCTTCCTTGTGAACTGAATGGCATCTGATGTCCTCTTTCTGCAGTTCTGCTCACCACATCACCTTTCAAAGAAAAATGCTGTTAGGTGACTTCTGCCAAATGATGCCACTCGCCCTCCCCCGAAGCTTGTTGAAATTAGCTGTAGAAATAGACCATACCTTCAGACTGTGGAGAAATGCTGATTCAAACTGTAATAGTAATTGTGGTCTTTGTTAAGCGCTTAGTCTTTGTCAAGCACTACTCTGCTCTGGGGTAGATAAAAATAAACAGGTCCTGCATAGATAGGACTCAGAGTCTAAGGAGGAGGGAGAACAGGTATTGAATCCCCATTTTGCAGATGAGGAGCCACAGAGAAGTGTAATGACAGGTCCGTGGCAAAGCCGGGGTAGAACCCAGGTCCTCTGACTCCCAGGCCCGTGCTGTTTCCACTAGGCCATGCTGCTCTGCTGTTAGGCAAAGACTAAAACTCTGGTTTTCACCTTCTCTGTCCTTTTTCCTCCTCATTGATGGAACAAATAAAATAGGCCAGCACAGTCTGAAACTAAAAGGGAAATTACTTTAAGGCACAAATATCCCTATCCAAAATTTTATCATCCAACAAGAACCTTTTAATCTTATACTGTCAACTGTATTAACACTAGTAATAATGATGTTAAGTAAATATTTTAGGCTACATTCCGGGGTAAATACAAGGATGTCCCAATCCCTGTCCCACCCAGGGCTTCCAATCCATCTTTTCCCTATTTTACAAGTGAAGAAACAGAGAGGTTATGTGGTTTGTCCAAAGTCACACAGCAGGCTGGAACTTGAGTGAGATGTATTGTTTAAATTGGGCTCTCACCTTTACGAGGTTGCTTCTCTCACAGCTGTTGCCAAAACCTGTAATTGCTTAGGCTGCCTGGGAGACAGAGGTGCAAACTAGGTGCTAAGCACTAAACAACGTGCTGGGACAGTTGCCAGATAATTGGGTCAGTTCCAGTCAAACATGGGGCTCAGTCTGGAGGAGACCAGATATCGAATCCCCATTTTACAACTGAGGGAAGTGAGGTGCAGGGAAGCTGTGATTTGCCCAAGATCATCAGCTAGCTGAGTCGGAATTAGAACTCAGATCCCCTGATGGTCAGGCCCACGCTGTTTCCTCTAGGCTGTGCCGCTTAGCGGAAAGAGCTGCGCAGGATGGGTAGAAGATTTGTGTTCTCGTTCTGGCTGTGCCATTTGCCTGCTGTGTGACCTTGGGTATGTTTTCCCAACTGGATAATGGGGATAAACACTGTTCTCCCACCCTCCGTGATGAACAGGGGCTGTATCAAATCTTATTATTCTGTTTCTTCACCAGCACTTAGCATTGTTCTTGGGACAGGCTTGCAAGCATTTATTATTATTTTTATTAGTTATTATTACCATGATTTATTACCTGATGTGTAATAAATCTGCAGACTCTGCAGATTAAAATGCTTCAGTTGCACATTTAAAATGCTACACTACTCATTTCAGCAGCAGATACTGTTAAAAGTTGGGAAAAAGGATTCAAACTCATGGACCGGGCCGGGGAAGCAAACCTTATCAGAAAGAAGCACTCTCTTTCATTTTGGTGTTTCTCTAGATCCAGCGCTGTGTTTGAAGTGGACACGGATCTGCAGAAAAACGTCGTATCGAAAATCACAGCCGAGCTGTTGTGGCCGTCTCTCCTGAGTTCTTCCCGCCTCTTGAATTTCCCCCTCACCAACACTAACAGTTCTTCGGTGAGTATCAGCAATGGCGAAACATAACCATCACGCAGTGCCCCAAGCGGGTCTTCAACCTGCGGAGACTCCCCGGGTGATTTGGTTCTTCTTTTCTGCCAGGAAGACGAAGTGGTTATAGAAAATCCAGCTGACGTTCCTGTGCACGTTCAGTTCATCCCTCTGGCTCTGTATTCCAACCCTTCTGCCTTTGTACCCAAACTACTAGAGCGGTAAGTATTTAATCAGAGTGACCAACTTTTTTTTTTTAAACCTCTTGGCCTAAAAAGGAAAGTCTCATTCGTCAGTTAAATCGGCACAGATTTTCCTTGAGGTTCACCTGCAGCTGGTAGGGCCTAAACTGAGATTTTTGCAGATTTTAAATATGAGGGCCAGATGTGGTCTGAACATACAGTAACTTGGTGTGTTTGGACAACTGTAATGTTAGGTTATGTATGTCCTCTAAATATCTCCTCTAGACTGTAAACTCCTCGTTGGCAGGGAATGTGTCTATCCTCTCCCCCAAGCACCTAATCCGGTGCTCTGCACACAGCACCCAATAAATGCGATAGATCGATTTTCTCTGGAAACTACTTAATGAGCGTCGACTGACAGGATTTTCTTGAATTGCGGGTTCAGTGGTTTACTCTGCTTGCAAGGCGAGGCTAGTGGATCCCAAAGAGAGAGATGGGAGAATCTCTTCCGTTTTTTGACCTCTTCAACTTGGCCCAGATTGAGGGGGGACTTCTGCCATGAAAATTCAGAACCAACTCAATAGATAATAGTTTGATAACCAAAGTTCCAAAATCTCACTGAATCAATCAGTTGTATTTATTGAGTGCTGATTTATGGTATTATATATGGTCTTTAAGTGCTCACTGTGTGTCAAACACTTGTCTAAATGCTGGGGTAAGTACAAGTTAATCAGGTTACGACTCCGTTCCTGTCGAACATGGTGCTCACAGTCAAGTAGGAGGGAGAACAGGTATTGAATCCCCATTTTACAGTTGAGGAAACTGAGACCCAGAGAAGTCAGATGACTTGTCCAGCACCAGGTCACACAGCAGGCAAGTGGTGGAGCTGGGATTAGAACCCAGGCCCTCTGGCTCCCAGGCCCGTGCTTTATCCACTAGGCCTCGCTACTTACTACGTGCAGAGCACTTTACTGAGCTCTCGGGAGCGAATGGTACAACAGAGTTGGTAGACACATTTCCTGTCCTTGATTTGCTTGTAGTCTATAAAGCAGCAAGAGCCTGAAAGTCAGATGACCTGGATTCTAATCCTGACTACCACATACTTGCCGTGTGACCTTGGGCAAGTCACTTTTCTCTGATAGTTCCCTCATCCTTATAATGGGGATTAGATACTTGCTTGTTTCCTCCCCACCCCTGACCTTGGTTTTCCACACTTGTCTGACCAGATGATCTATTGATCTACCAGATATCTACTCCATTGTATAGTATTTAGTGATTAGCACAGAGTAAGCGCTTAACAAATACCATTATTATAATTATTTTTTTCCTCGGGGTTCATACTCTTAGGGCAGGAAAAACTGGACAAGTCAAGGGGGCCTCAGGAGCAAGGCCTCGGCTCTGTGTGCTGGAATCTCCCGTTTGAGGCGTTAGCCTGAAAAGCTGAGGCTGCCGTCCAAGGCCAGACTGGCAGGAAGGCTGAAAAATCCATCGAGTAGTCAGGAAAGATGGAGGTGCGGGACGGAGGCATTCCAGGGCTGAGATGGCTGAGCGCGGCAGTTTATGGTCTGAGGAGGAGAAAGCAGAGTGAGGAGGAACTCTAAAGGGAGGCCCAACCAAATCCCTCAGTGCAGACGTAGAATGTCGTAACGGCTGCTGGGAACGCCTTCTGATCAGTATGTATTCTGGAGGTGGCCCCGTGTCGAATTCAAGACGTCAGAAGATTCCAAGGAGCCCGTCCTCTGGGCAAACAACCTAGTTGTTATAAAAGATAAACTTTGGTTCTCGAAAGATGTAAATGTTCACCTCCTCTATGGCAAACCTGTGGATTTTGAATCTATTATTAATAATAATTAGGGTACGTATTAAGCGCTATGTGCCAAGCACTGTTCATTCAATTCAGTCGTATTTATTGAGCGCTTACTGTGTGCAGAGCTCTGTACTGAGCAGTTGGGAGAGTACAGTAGACCAGTAAACAGACTCATTCCCTGGCTACAATGAGTTTACAGTCTTGAGTTTGGAACAGTCCACTGTTCTAAGCCTTGAGGTAGATACAAGTTAAATAGGTTGGACACAGTCCCTGTCCCACATGGAGCTCACAGTCTCAATTCTCATTTAACAGATTAGGTAACTGAGGCATAGAGATGTTAAATGACTGGTCCAGGCTCACACAAGCAGACAAGTGGTGGGGCTGGGATTAGAACCCAAGTCCCTTGACTCCCAGGCTCATGCTCTTTCCACTGGGCCATGCCACTTCTGTCAGAAGGTGGACTAAGATTTCAGGATTCCAACTTGATGCAACATGAGGCGACAGGGAAAAAAAGAAAAAAAAATAGAAAAGCAATTCAGCTAATCACTCAGTAGATGTGAGGGTGTCCCTCAAAAATTACAGGGTCTTTTTTTTTTAATTGCTTTTTTTGGTACAAGACACTTTCTGTATTTTCTGCCTTCAGGCCAGCAGCATATTGAGCGCTTCCCATTCTCACCCCTCCTCCCGAGGGCAGGCATAGCTAAACTTCATTCCCTGGACGTCTACATTTTTGTTCACCTCTGTCAAGAATGCCCAGTTCACTTTTATCTTCTCCCATCTGCTAATAACTCCCACCAGTAATACTCTTTCCCAGTGCTTAGTACAGTGTTCCACATACAGTAAGCAGTTAATAAATACTATTACTCTTACTGTGGATGGGGAAGCAGCAATTTTTGAGTCCTCCTCTCCTTCCCCTCCTAGCATCCCTTTTCCTCCTCGCCCCGCCAGCCTGTTTACTTTCACATTTTCTCTCTCTGTGGCTTCCCTCAGTCTGGCTTAGTTTCTCATCAGCTGTTGGCTTCCCTTTGGATGTTTTAGCAGATGGTTACCAAAACGTGGCCCACCTGGCCTTATCCCGGACTGATCCCAGGACTAGCTTCAGTAGAGCCTGGAGTTTTTCCCCCTTCCAAACCTTTAACCTTTCGTCAGCTAAAGCTCACAGGCTCAGTTTTGCTCCTTTTTCTTTGGGCAGTTACTACATCTCCAGAGTTTCTTCTCAACTCTGAATATTTGATCTGAAAACCAGGAGCCTCTATTTTCCTGTAATGTTTAAAAACCAATTATCTCTCCATTTTTAGGTTTAACTTGAGTAAGATGGCAAATCTGGATTTGAAAACACTAGAATTTCAAGTCTCCCGAAACTGTGTAAGTCTTAAGTCATCTTCTACTCTTTACTATGGAAAGCTCACTGTACGATTGAATGCTAACGGAAATATTCAAGAGGCCCCTTAGATTTGCTTTGCTGGCTAGGTATCAGTAGGTTTCCAGGGAAATTTCAGAGCGGTTTAAAGTTAAAGAAAGATGGGCTCAGAGCAGATAGTTGGATGGGAAGTGTCAGTAACTGGGAATGTTTTGAGTATGCTTTGAGAATGGGAAACTGCGTGATGATTAGGCCATGACAGTCCGTTGTTGGATAGGGATAGTCTCTATTTGTTGCCGAATTGTACTTTCCAGGCACTTAGTACAGTGCTCTGCACCCAGTTAAGCGCTCAATAAATTTGATTAAATTAATCAAGCACCTGAACTAAGCGTTTGGAAGGTTACAATGAAACAGTGCATAGACATGTTCCCTGCCCACAACAAACTTACTTACAGTGTATAGGCGGAGACAGACATTAATGTAAATAAAAAATTTATAGCTACGAGTCTAAGTGCTATGCTGAGCGTGGTAAGGTGAGCACCATGGAAACTTCCACATGTCTGGTTGATGAGTATGGTGGGGAATCTGGTTAGGGCAGACAGTCGCAATCCCTCAAGTCTGGCTGATCTTCCAGAAAAACAACACCACTCACCAGGTACTCACCTTCTCTCCTCCACGTGTCCACATCTCTCCCCCCACCCTCCCAAAACCAGCTCTTCCTTGGGAGTCTCTGGGTAAGTCAGTGCTTCCTTCTTGAGATTTTTCTCCTTTAAGGGAAGTAAGTAGCAGTTCATTCTGATATTTACTAAGCACTAATTATTATTGGCCAAGCATTGTCCTAAGCATTGGGGTAGATACAAGGTTGTAACAATAATAGTAATAATTGCAGTATTTGTTAAGTGCTTACTATGTGCAAAGCACCGTTCTAAGCGCTGAAGCGCTGGAGTAGATACAGGGTAATCAGGTTGGAGCACTGTCCATGTCCCACATGATAGTAATATAATAATATTGGTATTTGTTAAGTGCTTACTATGTGCCAGGCATTGTACTAAGCGCTGGGGTGGACACAAGCAAATCGGCTCCCTGTCCCAGATGGGGCTCACAGTCTCAATCCCTCAATTTTGCAGATGAGGTAACTGAGGCCCGGAGAAGTGAAGCAACTTGCTCGGGATCACACAACAGAGGAGTGGCGGGGCCAGGATTAGAACCCATGACCGTCTGACTCCCAGGCCATGCCACTTCTCATGGGGCTCGCAGGGGCCTCACAGTCTAGGTAGGGAGGAATAAAATTTGATGCCTCAATTTTACAGATGTGGAAACTGAGGTACAGAGAAATTAATCAGCATGGAGTAGTGGGTAGAGCACAGACCTGGAGGCCAGAAGGACCTGGGTTCTAATCCCAGCTCTGCCACTTGTCTGCTCTTTGACCTTGGGCAGGTCACTTAACTTCTCTGTGCCGGTCACTTTATCTGTGAAATGGGGATTAAGACTGTGAGCCCCATGTGGGACAAGAACTGTATCCAACCTGATTAGCTATTATCTACCCCAGAGTTTAGTACAGTACCTGGCACATAGTAAGCGCTTAATAAATAGCATAATTTTTTTTTTCCAAATGACTTGCCTAAGGTCACAGAGCAGACAACTGGTGGATCTGGGATTAGAACCCAAGGTCCTCTAGGTTAGAACTATCAGTCCCTAACTCCTGAAGCTCCCCCAGTTTTAGGAGGAAACTCCTAAGGAAGTCATGCTGAACCCCAGGGTCCTCCCCACCTGACCAGATGAAGGGAACCTAAAACTCCAAGTTTGCCCTTTTTATCCCTCCACTTCTGCTTCTGCAGAGATAAAGGAGAGTGGGGAAGCTGAGAAGCCGCCAACTTTGTAGACAATCCCGGAGGAAAGAGGCTTCTTCATACCTCTCCTGTCCATTGTCACTCTGTCTTCTAGGCAGTTACCTTTCCACAGGGGTCTGTAAATGAGAACCCCGACCAGGTAAAGAAATTTGAACTGTGAACTCGTAGCTATTTTGTATAACTACTCATTATAGTTATATTGTACTCTCCCAAGCTCTTAGGACAGTGCCGTGCAGACAGTAAGCGCTCAATAAATGCCATCGATTGATTGATTCTTCTAGACTGTGAGCCCGTTGTTGGGTGGGGACCGTCTCTATATGTTGCTGTCTTGTACTTCCCAAGGGCTTAGTACAGTGCTCTGCATACAGTAAGCGCTCAATAAACACGATTGAATGAATTGATTTATTCAGTCGTATTTATTGAGCGCTTATTTTGTGCAGAGCACTGTACTAAGTGCCCGGAAAGTGCAGTTCAGCAATAAAGACAATCCCTGTCTACACTGGGTTTACAGTCTAGCAGTTAGACAACTGCACTGTAGCATCTGAGGGGAAAATGGGAGGCGGGCTGAAGCCGGCTAGGAGATGGGACTGAGTCAAACGCATTGGCTCGAAACTGGAGCCAAATGAGCAGAGTGTTGCTCTCGGGTCAACAACGAGCCACACAAAAATGAACAGGAGGGGGAACTGGGAGAATACTCAAAGGGAAGTTATTAAGCAATCAATCTGCCGGTACCCAGCCGGGCACAGAATGTCAGCGACTGAAAGGGCCGGGAAGAAAAAGCCTTGCCAGACAAACTGACTCTCCTGTGGTAGTGGCAGGCCTTGGAGAGAAAAGCATAGGAATAAAAGTATCCCGTCTACTTGGAGGCTTCAAGTACTCTTAGAAATGAGCTCTGAGGGACACACAACATGACCCGCTAATGAGTATGGATCACTTTGCAGATACAGCCCAGCGCTATAGGTCTAAAGTGACTTAACCAGCACAGGCCCAGGAATTTCTACCCTGCCGATCTTTTCATCGGCAACTGAGAACTCCCAGCTCGTTACCTAGGCAGTTCACTGCCTGACAATGTGTGAATAAAGGGAATCAAAAACTGCCCCCATGGCTTTAAGCAGGCCAAAATTTCCAGGTCAATTTGAGGGCAAGTCACTTCTCTGAGTCTGTTTTGTCATCTGGAAAATGGGAATTAAGACTGTGAGCCCCATGGGGGACATGGACTGTGTCCAGCCTGATTAGTGTGTAATCACCCCAGAACTTAGTACAGTGTCTGACACACAGTAAGCGCATAACAAATACCATTAGAGGAAGGCCTGGATCTACTTATTGTATTGCACTTTACCCTGGAGCTCACATTCTAGGTGTGTGTATGGATGAAAAGTCCCACAGGGAGACTCTAGTTGTCCCACCCGCACGACGTGAATTCAGACTTCCTTCTTTGTGTTGTGTTGTGCTTGCAGTACTTGGGGCTATCTTCTTTTACCCCTATCTCTTAGTCTTCCCGAAACTTCCTCTTTTGATCCCCGACCACGGCGTGCCATGCCAGTCTGTCTATGTCTGCTGCCTGCAGTCATGTCCTTGAGATAAGCTTCTATCTGAGCCTGTGCCATCTTGTTCCTCAAACCATTTCCTCTCGGGGGACCAGCGTGGTTCAGTGGATAGAGTCTGCCACTTGTCTACTGGGTGGCCTTGGGCAATTCACCTCACTTCTCTGCACCTCCGTTGCCTCATCTGTAAAGTGGGGCTCGAGATTTGGAGCCCCACGTGGGACAAGACTGTGTTCAGCCCAATTTGCTTGGATCTGCCCCAGCGCTTAGTACAGTGCCTGGCACATAGTAAGCACTCAACAAAGCCCACAATTATTATTATGTTGCCCAGTTTACATTTGCCATAGAGCAGCTGTGTGGCTTTCCTTTTGACTTCTAGTCTATGTCCCACCCAACAAAGCTGTATCAAGGGGAGCACAACTTTGGTGTTGAGACACACTTTGTTCTGGGACTGTCGGGTTTATAGTTCTTCCTTGCCACTTGTTGAGTGACTCATAAGTGAAGCTGGTAGAATCGCTCAAGACACTGAATGCTCTGCTTGTGGTGGCCTATTAACCGTTCAGTAGGGCAGACGGCACTAAGACATGTGGTTTTGTCTGAAACCTAATAACCTCACGAATGTCCCACTTTGCCCGAAGATCTCCCAGAAGCCCTCTGTTCTGGCTTTCCTTGTCTGTCAATCGATGGTATTTATTGAGTTCTTACTATGTGCAGAGCATTGTACTAAGGGCACGGGAGAGCCAGAGATGTTCTTTGTATGGATTAGTCTGAAACTGTAGCTGATTTTTAATCATTTTGGGGTGTGAGTTTCTAGGGTGCAGTCACACACCTATAATCGGTCAGTGGAGTTTGAGGGCTTACTGTATACAGAGCACTGTACCAAACACTTGGGAGAATACAACAGAATTAGCAGACACATTCCCTGCCCACTACATTACAATCTAGAGGAGGGAGGCAAATGTTAATATGTATTATAGACATGTATATAGATGCTGCAGAGTGAGGGTGGGTGAATAAAGGATTCACCAGGGTGACGGAGAAGGGAGAGGAAGGAGGGAAAATGAAAGCTTAGTCGGAAAAAGCCACTTGGAGAAGATGTGATTTTAATAAGGCTTTGAAAGTGGGTAGAACATTAATAAAAAAAAATGGTATTTAAGTGCTTACTATGTGCCAAGCACAAGATAGATACAAGGTAATCAGGTTGTCCCACGTGGGGCTCACTGTCTTAATTCCAATTTTACAGATGAGGTAACTGAGGCACACATGTGAAGTGGCTTGCCCAAGGTTACACAGCAGACAAGTGGTGGAGCCGAGATTAGAACCAGTGTCCTCAGACTCCCAAGCCCGGGTTCTTTCCACTAAGCCACGCTGCTTCTGCTAGTCTGTCAGATATGAAAAACAAATCTTGACCAACTGTCTACCCCTCTGACACTCCTAGCCTATTGAATTGGAAGAGAAGTGGGAAGAGCACGGGCCTGGGCGTCAGTGGACCGGGATTCTATTTCTGGTTCTGCCACTTGTCGATTGTGTGACAGTGGGCAATTCACCTAACTTCCCTGGACCCCAGTTAGCTCATCTGTAAACTGGGGAATAAATTTAAATCCTATTCTCTCCTATTTCGACCATGAGCTCTATATATGGCAGGATATATGTGACCGATCTGATTAATTTATATCCGGCCCGCAGTTACTGCAATGCTTAGCAAATACAAGTGCTTAACAAGGGCTACTGTTGTTAGTACTGTCATAATTCTTACGAGTTTGAGGAAGCATGTTCTCCCAACTATGTCCAAGTTGCTCGTTGCATGCTTCAGCATGACTTTGTAGAAGAAACTGTATTGGATCAGGCTCACTACATCTCCTTTATATGGTTTAAAATAAAAGAATGTGCTTAAATATGAGCAAAAAACTCCAATGCTAAATGCTGTAGAAAAGTTATTTCTAGCCAGGTACAAACTAGAAGTTAGTGCTTAGCACATAGTAAGTGCTTAACAAATACCATCATTATTATTATTGAGGGCTTTTTTTTCCCCTCCTAAATGGTATTCATTAACTGTTTACTATGTACCAGCATTGTATTAAGCACTGGGGTAGATACAAGCTAATCAAGTTGGACAAAGTCTCTGTCCCACGTAGCGCTCCCAGTCTTAGTTCCCATTTTACAGATGAGATAACTGAGACTCAGAGAAATGCAGTGACCTGCCCAGAGGCACATAGCAGAGGGACAAGGATTGTCTTTAATTTCCACTTGCATACTTTCAGTGCTTAGTACAGTGCTCTGCACAATATAAGCGCTTAATAAATGCTGTCACTACTACTGCAGGTAACACAGTCTTTGGAATAAAGAGATGAAGTGAATTGGAAACTGTTAATAAAAGTTCCAGACAGGTGGTTCAAAATGTACTGTGTATCTCCCCAAATACTGGAGAAAATCAGGAGTGCTTTCAATGTGGTATTCAGATTCCAAACATTATAAAATTCCCTCTCTTGGGATTATAAGATTTTTGGGGAATGTCCTGATAGTCATTTAAATATTGATTAGCCTGAAACACATGAAGGTAAACTAAAAATGATTTTTCCCATACAAAACATCGTTGAAGCCTTTGCCCTTTCACCTCGCTTTCACCCTAGTGATTTTTAAATTTTTTTTTCCTTTTTTTTTTTCTCAAATTCATCCATTGCAGAGTACACCTGGATTTTCGCCAGGCTCCTCTCGGCACTCAATTTTGCATATGGTTTTAAAACCAGGAGAAAAGAAGGCTGTCAAAGTAAAGTTTACTCCACTTCTCAACAAAACCGTTTCTTCCCTAATCATCATCAGGTACGTCTATGCTGATTTGACCCACAGTATGAGCAGAGAGAGATGGGTGAGGAGTCACTAAATCCATTCAAACCTGCAGATTAGGAAGCAGGTCACAGATTCACTTTTTTTTTTTTAACAATCCATAGAACAAAGCCTAGTTAATCATAAAGCTTTCATTCTTTCTACCATTTGAGCCAATTCAATTCCCTTTATGTGTGTTACATATAATAATAATATATGATGGTATTTATTAAGCGTTTACTATGTGCAAAGCACTGTTCTAAGTGCTGGGGAGGTTACAAGGTGATCAGGTTGTCCCACGTGGGGCTCACAGGCTTAATCCCCATTTTACAGATGAGGTAACTGAGGCACGGAGAAGTGAAGTGACTTGCCCAGAGTCACACAGCTGACAACTGGCAGGGCCGGGATTTGAACCCATGACCTCTGACTCCAAAGCCCGCGCTCTTTCCACTGAGCCATGCTGCTTCTCTAACTAATCAGGATCTCCCTAATCTCCCCGTGACCTTTGCAAATTAAATTCATATAGGCCAAATTAGAGCATATAAAGCTTGAATTTGCTCCTTTGACATCTGCGCATTTATTTTCTCCTTTCTGACATGCACGTCTTAACTCCAGTATTTGTGAAAAGTGGCACAGGGCCGGGGATGGTCTCTAAGTTGACGGAATTTCTCACTCATTTTTTGCCTAGAAATAACTTGACCGTGATGGATGTCCTAATGGTACAGGGGCAAGGCGCGACCGAGAACCTGAGGGTAGCTGGAAAGGCCCCGGGGCCGGGAAGCTCTTTACGGTTTAAGATCACAGAAGCATCATTGAAGGATTGTTCAGACAGTGAGTGTTCGAGGGACACGTGGCTGCCTTGATTCCAAGTCAGTTCCTACTTGGTTACACCCCTGACGCAGTGGTTCATAAAGCGGGCTCAATATTACGTTTTCATCTTTGTAAGTACGTGAAAGATACTAAAGAGATGGATGTCCCCTGCTCTGAACCACCTTTGCTCTCGCTAGTTGAAAGACGGCTTCCCGCACTACGTCTGTGTCAAAGTCCCAAAGGCCAGCCTGAGAAACCCTAGAACATCCCAGTGCCCCGGGACACAGAAGCAGCATTAGTAGCCTTCAGGGTTCTGCTCCCCGTACCCTCTGCCAACCCCTCCCTCCTGCTTTGATTCAATTAATTAATTAATGATGGTATTTGTTAGCATTTCACTATGTGCCAAGTACTGTTTTAAGCACGGGGGTGGATGCAAGTAAATCAGATACTCTTCCAAGCACTTAGTACAGTGCTCTGCACACAGTAAGCACTCAGCGTACATCCTGTTGCTTGCAAAAACCTGTTCTCAGGTCTGGCTTGGCCTAGTCGACCGGACACCTGGTCAGGGTGCGTCACCTGTGAATCAGGAAGAATCAGGCCCTGTGCTTGCCCTTCCCCCTCTGACTGACCAATGGAAGACCACCCCCATTTTCTAGGTCTGGCCTGAGCCCAGAAGGGTTGAGCTTAGGCAAGCTGACGTGCCCCGAATCTGACCTCCACACCCCATTAGTGACCCTACAGCCTCCACTTACCGATAGGTAGCTCATTGGGGTCCTTCCTGGCCTTCTTGGGGTGCTGCTCCCCTCTTCCAGCTCCCCCTCCCTGCAGTAGGAAGTTGAGCCTGACCCTGTGCCCTAACTGCAGTTGCTCAAAAGCAAAACCACAGTCAAACAAAATAAGGCGTCAGCTCGATGCTTGCAAACACTGTCTTTCTGAATTTTGCCTACAAGTCGAGCGTCCTTTTCCAGAAGCCCTTAGAGAAGCACGCACCCAGTCCAGGCAACTTCCGGTCTCCGGTACAGATGCGTAACTCCACAGTTCGGTAGTCGTCCAAGTGTCTAGGGTCCAAACTACCCCCTTTGTCATGTCCCTAAAATCTCCAGTCTCCAGGAACGTTGCAAATATAGGGCAGCCCCACTTTTCCCACTCGAAAATAATATTGAAGCAAGTCCTCAAAACCAACCTGGTGATGTGTTATCCAAACTCTCCTCCACTCCATTTTTCCCCCCCGTTTCATAAAAGTGGCCTTGAATCTGGTCTCACTTGGTCAAGTGTCAAGTAGCTGGCCCCGCCTGGGACAGTCCATTGGCCCATGTTCATTCCAACGCAGACTTCAGGCCAAGCTTATAAAATCATCCTTAAGGCCCCACTGCTTACGTTGATTTCCCAATTCCAGCACGTGATACTGCCCCAACTGGGCCTCCCTTTCTTGGCATGGTTTTTGTCGAAATTCCCAGCACCCCACAAAAGTGGCTCAGAGTTGGGCTGAAAGAAACATCTGTTGCCTGAAATCTGGCTATTTATTTCAGCTCTGCAAATGGGAAAACTGGCCTCAGGCAGAGCTTTCTCACTTCGACTTCGTCACCCAGTAATTCAGCATCGTAGTCTACCCTAAAGCAGAATCGGTCTTTGGAGAGAGTCACTGTGTCCGCTTTCTAGTTGACAATGCTACCGGGCCACTGGCAGCATTTTGCATGTACTGTCGTTTACAGTGTTTTATCAGTGGTATTTATATAGCGCTCACCATGTGCAGGGCATTATACTAAGTGCGTGGGAGAGAGATGGTAGACACATTCCCTGCCCACAAGGAGCTTCTAGTCTAGAGGATAAGTGAAGGGCTCAGTTACGGGGGATGAGGCCTGGGGTCTGAGGCATCGTACTAATACTCTATCTAAATGTTTAGAACTAAAATTAAGAGAGCCCAATTTCACATTGAAAAGAACGTTTAAAGTGGAGAACGTTGGGCAGCTTCCAGTAACCGTGAAGTCTATTGAAATCAGTGGATACACCTGTGAAGGATATGGATTTAAAGTGGCCAACTGTCAAGAATTTGCCCTAGATGCCAGTGCCTCAAAAGAGATTGTCATCTTGTAAGTAATTTGGGTGCGTCAGACACCGATCTTCGCATTCACCTCCCCGAGGTTGCATGTCCCCAACCCCTTTCTCTAATCGTTAGTATTGTTTCACCACCTTTGTCTGTGCTAAATGTTGGGCGCTTCCTTTCTTTCTTCAAGTCTTAGAAAAAATTGAGATGAGCATCCAGAATCTATGCATCATCATCATCATCAATTGTATTTATTGAGCACTTACTATGTGCAGAGCACTGTACTAAGCGCTTGGGAAGTACAAATTGGCAACATATAGAGACAGTCGCTACCCAACAGTGGGCTCACAGTCTAAAAGGATCTAATGAACGGCTTTCGGTATCCTCCGGAAAACCCTCAGTTTGTAAGAGCTGTGGCTGGTTAGCCAGTGGATCACCTGTCTCGCTTCTAAATTCTAGTTTCTGAATTGGGACCGATAGCTAGCTGAATAGACAGATGCGTCGACGGCAGAACGTTATCTCTGCTTCAGATTTCTCCTCGTCAGCGTAGTTCTGGGCCTTAATGATGTCTGTCCTTTCCGAACCTACCCAGCTTATTGCATTTTGTTATGAAGAATCTGATCACTTCCTTGTGAAAAGACACAGAGGTTCCCCTTCTGTAATAGTTTTTGAATCGTTCTTTTTTAGGTTTACACCAGACTTCACAGCCTCCAGAGTCATCCGCGAACTCAAGTTCATTACAGCAGGTGGCTCCGAATTTCTGTTCGTTTTGAACGCTTCCCTTCCATATCATATGTTAGCAACCTGTGCGGAAGCCCTGCCCAGACCCAATTGGGAGTTGGCGTTGTACATAATCATCTCAGGGATGATGAGGTATGTTTTGTACTCTTAGTAATAATGATGATATTACTGAAGCAGCATGGCATAGTGGTGAGAGCCCGGGCCTGGGACTTAGGCGGCCATGGGTTCTAATCTCGGCTCCGCCACTTGTCTGCTATGTGACCTTGGGCTAGCCACTTCACTCTGGGCCTCAATTCCCTCATTTGGAAAGTGGGGATGAAGACTGAGCTCTGGGGTGGATACAGGCAAATCGGGTCGGACACAGTCCCTGTCCCACTTGGGGCTCGCAGTCTCAATCCCCATTTTACAGCTGAGGTAACGTTCACAACGTTTCTAAAATGTGCCCTTTCCCTGCCATCTAAACTGCTACCATGTTAGCACAATCACTCATCCTATCCTGCCTGAATAGGATGCATCAGCCTCCTTTTCTGACCTCCCAGCCTCCTGTCTATCCTCACTCCAGTCCATTCTTCACTCTGCCGCCCGGATCGTTTTCCTACAGAAACCTTCAGGACATGTGACCCCACTCCTCCAAAAAACTTCAGTGGTCACCCATCCCCATCTCTGCATCAGACAAAAACTCCTCACCATTGGCTTAAAGCAGTCCACCACCTTGCCCCCTCCTACCTCACCTCTCTGCTCTCCAACAACCCAGCCCACACACTTCACTCCTGTAGTGCTAACCTTCTCACTTGTGCCTCGGTCTCACCTGACTCGCCACCGACCCCTGGCCCACGTCCTGCTTCTGCCCTGGAACGCCTTCCCTCATCAATCCAAATAACAATTACTCTCCCCGCTTTCAAAGCCTTATTGAAGGCACATCTCCTCCAAGAAGCCGTCCCAGACTAGGCCCCCCCCCACCCTTTCCTCTTCTCCCACTCCCTTCTGTGTCACCCTGACTTGCTCCCTTTATTCTTCCCTCCTCCTAGCCCCACAGCACTTATGTCCATATCTGTCATTTATTTATTTGTTTTGATGTCAATCTCCCCACTTTTAGACTGTAAACTCGCTGTGGGCAGGGACTGTGTCCGTTTATTTTTGCATTATGCTTTCCCAAGTGCGTAGTAAAGTGTTCTGCACACAGTATGTGCTTGATAAATAAGATTGAATGAATGAATGAAATAAATATTGAGTGCTTACTGTGTGCAGAGCACTGTGATAAGCCCCTGGGAGAGTACAGTACAACAGAGCTACTCACAAGGAGCTTCCAGTCTAGAGGGGGGACCGACGTTAATATGAATAATAAAAGTAAGGTTATGAACATGAGTGGTGATGATGATGGTGTTTGTTAAGCGCTTACTATGCACCAGGCACTGTTCTAAGCTCTGGGGTAGATACAAGGTTAACAGGTTGTCCCACATGGGGCTCACATTCTTAATCCCCATTTTACAGATGAGATAACTGAGGCACAGACTGGATATCCACGCACCCAAGCTCCTCACTGCTGTGGGGGCGGGCGCGGAACATGGTAGACTATGTCTTGAGCACTCTTAAGTGCTGGCAGAGGTACAAGTTAATCAGATCAGACACAGTCCCTGTCTCACATGGTACTCACATGGTAGGAGGGAGGGTAGGTATTGAATTCCCATTTTACAGTTGAGGAAACCGCTGCACAGAGAAGTTAAGTGATTGCTCAAGGTCACACAGCAGACAGGTGGCAGAGTTGGGATTAGAACGCAGTTTCTCTGATTCCCAGGCCCATGTTCCCTCCACCAGGCCATGCTGAAGTGCTTACAAGGAGGGAAAAACACCGAATATCACCATCTCCTTGAAAGAAGAATAATCTCAAGAAGGAAGAATTTCTTCAACACCTCTAATATTGAGAGTGGCTTCTTTATCCTTTAAGCTTTGTATTTTCTACTCCAGACCACCCCTCCTTCCCCCCCACCACTCCCAAAAAAGCCTGCTACATGGACATTTGACTTCTTTTTTTAAAGTACAAGTCGATTGGTTTGCTATCAAGGAAAAAAATGCCTTAAGTGACTGCAACGGTCAATTCCATTGCCCTGCAGACGAATGATGATTTTCTAACCTCTGTCCCTGACAGCATGCTGTTTCTCTTGGTAATTGGCTCCGCTTATTTGGAAGCTCAAGGAATTTGGGAGCCATTTCGGAGGCGCCTATCCTACGAGGCGGCAAACCCTCCATTCGATGTGGGAAGACCATTTGATCTCAGGAGAATCGTTGGTATTTCATCTGACACAAAGTAAGTATAGACAGCCTTGTGGGCATCTGAGGCTTTGCTTGAGGAAGATGCAAGTTTTTATTTTGTTTTTCCTCCTAGTAAACATTAAGCAGATAGCTAGGAGGTAGCAGGACGGTTCCCTCATTTGTATTTTCAAAGTAGTAGGGGAATGGGTTGAGAAGCAGCGTGTGGAAAGAGCACGGGCTTTGGAGTCAGAGGTCATGGGTTCAAATCCCGGCTCTGCCAATTGTCAGCTGTGTGACTTTGGGCAAGTCACTTCACTTTTCTGGGCCTCAGTTACCTCATCTGTAAAATGGGGATTAAGACTGTGAGCCCCCGTGGGACAACCTGATCACCTTGTAACCTCCCCAGCACTTAGAACAGTGCTTTGCACATAGTAAGTGTTTAATAAATGCCATTAAAAAAAAGTGTCCTCTGAAGGGCTCCATTGTGATAATGCTGACACACAAAATAGTATTGCGTATTAACTCAGAATTTGCACATGCTTAGACAGAAAGATCCCCACTTCAAGTGGGGCTAGTATCAGAGGGGAGTTTGCTAATGATGGTAACAATTATGGTATTGTGCACTTACTGTGCACAAAGCATTGTACAAAATGCTATACAAATGAGGGTGGGCACAGTCTGTGTCCCATATGGGGCTCACAGTCTAAGCAGGAGGGCATAGGATTTAATCTCCATTTTGTTCATTGTCATATTTATTGAGCACTTACTGTGCACAAAGCACTGTACTAAATGCTTGGGAGAGTACAATATAACAACAATCCATTTTATAGGTTAGGAAACTGAGGCACAGAGAAGTGAAGCGACCGGCCCAGGGTCACGCAAGTGGCAGA
This sequence comes from Tachyglossus aculeatus, assembly GCF_015852505.1. Lineage (NCBI taxonomy): Eukaryota > Metazoa > Chordata > Mammalia > Monotremata > Tachyglossidae > Tachyglossus > Tachyglossus aculeatus. Next base: position 26,523,239 of record NC_052083.1, read on the forward strand.
GGCCGGATTAGAGCCCAGGCCCTCTGCCTCCCAGACCCTTGGTCTTTCTACTACGCCCTGCTGCTTCGCAGAGAACCTTTTTGAACATAAGGCCTGTCCACGTCGTGTTCCTGGTATCAGCTAGAAGTGATTTGACTATGGTACCTGCAGTGAGTGAAGTGGGAGAACTGAATTGGTATCTGTTTTGCTTTCAGCTTGAACGCCCCGGGATCTGAGCCCAACTCCGGGTCCGGGCGAGGGATCTGTGGAGCGGGAGTCTCCTCGGGCCGGTCCACGTCGGGAAGCCAGCGGCAGTTCAACCCGACAACACACCTGCACGGCGGGAGGAGCTCAGCCGAGGCGGAACCCACCAGATCCAAAGTGAATGCCAATGCTGCCAGCAGGGCCTCCTCTCAGGCGGCCTCCAGCCAGCCCGCCGGCAGAGCCGGGGCCCAGGGCCTGGACCCCAGTCCGGCCCCCCAGAGCCACCCAGCCGGCAAAAAATCCAAAGGAGCCAGGCAGAGCCAACCGCACGCTCCAGTGCTGCTGGAACACACCCCGTCTCCACCCCCGGGGCCCCTGCTTCAAGAGGCCCAGGTGGAACATTCCTTGCCCCCCTCACCACCCTTGAGCCAGGCCCACCACGAATACCCTGTCAGTGCCCGGCACAACTCGGAGGACTCGGATTTCAACCGCATTAAGGAGGCCATGGACAAAGACTATCATCACCCCGAGCCCCCAGCCCTAGATGTGTTTACAGAGCAACCGCCATCTCCGGCATCCAAAAACAAAGGTAATCCCGAGTGATAACCGGGCAGGATTTAAGAAGCCGTCACAGTGGCATTCAGACTGATCACCGCTGGGATGGCGTCCGTCTCTGAAGCCGTGAGAGTTAGCAGGAGAGAGGGAGGGGTGGGGAGAGTAAGGTGGGAAACCTGAACTTCAAGCCCCAGTAATGTAGAGCGTTAACTGTATGCCACCCGTTCTTCAGCCTGGAAGTCCTAAGGTCAGCAAGAGCCTCTTGGGGCCCTGGGAGGGCAAGCTGAGGGTTTTAGCCAGAGCGGTCCAATTCTGGAGACACAGAAGTATCTCCAGAATTGTGCTGGAGGGCTGGACGTAACTGAGAAGGTGGGGGATTCAGTGGGGAAGACTTCCTGAAGTTGAGAGCTCTTCCGAAGGACTTTGAAGCAGGAGAATGCGTTGGGAAGAGCAAAAAGTGGAAGTCTAGGTGGATTTGGAGAAGAGGGAGACAGCTGGTAGCCACCTCTGAAGCTCAAGTTCTGGAGTTCTACCTTGGGTAGAAGCTTTTAAGAGAATCCATGGGGGTGTGAGGAGGGGAGTGAGTCACCATCTTAGTTGACTTGAGCAGTTGTAAAAGTTTGAGGTCTGGGAATTGAGCAGGATTTGATGAGAGAGTGGTGAGGGCTGCTTATATACTGTGGTTTCTCTGCTATCGAGGAAGAACAGTAGGATGTGCTGAAAAAATCTGGGAGGTAAATGAGAGAAGCTTGTGTACTCGCGTGCTGACAAGGCTGACGGCATGTGGTCAAGGTTGTAAAGATAAGATGGAGGAAAGAAGGTATGGAATTTAAAGTGAACTATATCAAGTTTAAAGTGCGTTAAGACCGGGGGAAATTCGAGGTTAAGCTATGGAGCCAGAAGCCCTTTTTCTGCCTTGAGCTTCTCTGGCTGTATTTAATGGGGGGCAGGAGAAGAAGGGGTTTCTGCTCTTTTCAGTTGCCCCAAAGAGACCGTCTCCCCCAAACCCTGCAACGGTGATGGCAGAGATAGTACCTTCTGGGCAATGGATCCTTAAAATGAATGTCGTGCCAAATTTTAGTCAGTTGTGCCTGCACCAGGAATACAGCTCCGTGATGGAGGCTGCAGCATCCTTTTGGCAAGTTGGCAGCGATCTCCCCTTTTCCCTCTTGACTGTCAAAAGGAGAATCAGGTGCTCCCAGTGATATAGAAGTGGCAGGGTGTAGCGGAGAGAGCCCGGGCCTGGGAGTCAGAAGATCATGGGTTCTAATCCCGGCCCCACCACTTGTCTGCTGTGTGACCTGGGCAAGTCACTTCTCTATGCCTCAGTTACCTCATCTGGAAAAGTGGGGATTGAAACTGTGAGCCCCACGTGGGACAGGGGCTGTGGCCAACCCAATTTGCTTGTGTCCACCCTAGTGCTTAGTACAGTGCCTGGCACAGAGTAGGCGCTTAAGCAGTACCATTATTATTGTGTAGTGTGGGCACCAGCAGGATTTCCTGATACTGACCACATCAGCAGGGCCCCAGGAATGAATGGGAGAAGTGTATGCCGAGGCCCCAGAGGGAGCTGCGGGGGTCGGCTGTCTGGGTTTGTGGCATTAAGACCCTGCAGGGCCAGAGAAGGGTGTCATTCATTCATTCATTCATTCATTCATTCATTTGTATTTACTGAGTGCTTACTTTGTGCAGAGCACTGTACTAAGCGCTTGAGAAGTACAAGTTGTCATCATAGGCTCCCCAGGGCTCCTTCCACCCAAGTAGGAACATGAAGCAACATGGTCTAATGGAAAGAGCGTGGGTCTGGGAGTCAGAGGACCTGGGTTCTAATCCCACATCTGCAGACTGTTTGCTGTGTGACCATGGGCAAGTCACGTCCCTTATCTATGCCTCAGTTCTCCTGTTCTCCCCCCTACCTAGACTGCGAGCTCCGTGTGGGTCAGGGATTTGTTATGCACTTACTGTGTGCCAAGTACTGTACTAAGCACTTGGGAGGACACAAGCAAATCGGGTTGTACACAGTCCCTGCCCACGTGGAGCTCACAGTCTCAATCCCCTTTTTCCAGATGAGGGAACTGAGGCCCAGGGAAGTGAAGTGACTTGTCCAAGGTCACAAAGCAGACACGTAGCAGGGCTGGGATTAGAACCTGGGTCCTTCTGACTCCCAGGCCCGGGCTCTATGCACTAGGAGAAGCAGCCAAGGGCTTCTTGGGAGATGTGATTTTAGTAGGGCTTTGTCGGGAGTGTAGCGGTCTAGCCGAGAATGTGGCACGGCAAATTGGTTGGGTTAAGGGAATGAAGCGTGAGAGCTGAGGTGTGGGGGGCGGAGGAGTGAGATTCAGGAGCGGGGAGAGCTGATTGAATGCCCTAAAACTGATGGTCTGGAGTTACTGCTCAATGAGGAGAGGAATAGACAACCTCTAGAGGGTTTGAGACCCGAGGAGTACACAAAAATCTTTTGGAAAATTGATCCAGGCAGCAAAGGAACTGAGCTGAACTAGGGCCAAAGGGGCCTGGAGGCCTGCAAGGTGGCTAATGGAGTAGTAGAGTTGGGAAATGACAAGTCCTTGGGGCCAGCATGGTGGCCGTTTGGATGGAAAGATCTCACTGCTGGAGATGTAAATCCTGGCCGTTCGGTGACTGAAAATGAAAAATGAGTTGAGAGTAGGGCCAAGTACCTATCCTGGCATTAGTGTAGAAAAACTAGAGGCTCCAATTCTGTTTGGGGACAGCCCGCGTATATGGCAGTCATCCATGGTTTCTGTGCCTCTTTACCACTATTCCAGCATTGTCTGTCTAAAGTTATTTACTGTGGGAACAGTGAGTTCTGACAAATTGTGATAACGGTTTAGCTAAGGACGTAGAGTGTCTCGAGGCTTAGTCGTACTTAATATTACCTGTTCTCTAAAGGGAAGTCTTAGTGTAGCAGCTAGTTGCTGCGGGAATTTACTGGAGAGCATAAATTCCAAGTTCTGAGATGGAGCCATTTAGGATTCTGGGATTTGTAAATACTACCCAAGTAAACAGTCTGGGACTGTGCCAGTTCAACACTTTATTTGTGCAGAACATTGGGAAAAATAGACACCATTCTGCATGCCTTGGTCTTCAAACGCTTACTGCATACAGAGCACTGTACTGAACACTTCAGAGAGTACAGTATAACAGTCGGTAGGTGTGTTCCCTGCCCACAGTAAGCTTGCAGACTTGGTGGGGAGACAGACATTAATAATGCAGAAAAATTACAGATATATACACAAGGGCTATGGGGCTGAGGGAGGGGTGAATAAAGAAAGCAAATCTAAGTGCAAGGGTGACACAGAAGCGAATGGGAGAAGAGGAGATGAACGCTTAGTCAGGGAAGGCCTCTTGGAGGAGATATGCTTTTAGTAAGGTTTTGAAGATGGAGAGAGTGATAGTCTGTCAGGTATGAAGAGGGAAGGCATTCCTGGCCAGAGAATGAGAATTTGGTGACAGGATAGACAAGATTGAGGTATAGCGAGTAGGTTGGCATTAGAGGAGGCAGGTGTGCAGGCTGGGTTGTAGTAGGAGAGCAGCAAGGTGAGGTAGGAGGGGCCAAGGTGAGAGTTCTTTAAAGCCGATAGTTTTGGGGTTCTGTTCGGTGCAGAGGTGGATGGGCAACCACCGGAGATGCTTGAGGAGTCGGGACACATGGACTGAATGATTTTGTAGAAAAAATGATCCGGGCAGCAGGGTGAAGTATGGACTGGAGAGCAGAGAGACAGGAGGCAGGGAGGTCAGCAAAGAAGCTGATGTAGTAACCAAGGTGGGATAGGAGAAGCACTTGAATTAGCATGGTAGCACTTTGGTAGGAGAGGAAAGGGCTGATTTTTGCGATGAGACAGTTGAACTGACAGGATTTAGTGACAGATTGAATATGTGGGAGATGAGTGGAGGATAATGCCAAAGTTACAGGCTTGTGAGAGAGGGAGGATGGTGGTACTGGTTCTAGTGATGGGAATGTCACGGGGAGAATAGGGTTTGGGCGGAAAGATAAGGAGCTCTGGTTTGGGCATGTGGAGTTAAGCATCTAGGCATTTACTGGAAATCAGCAACCCTTCACTTGAAGCTCTGAAGGTGGTTCACAAAAATTTCCAGTAAATGCCTTTTTGTCATTTATCAGGTTCAGGCTAAATGGTGTACAGTTTTGACTTTATATGTGGAACATTTCCTGTTTTAAAATAGGTTTAAGAACAAAATCTACACAAGTCTCTTAGGGAAGGGCCTAGTAAATCCTAATTCTCCTACGGCCAAGATCTCATCCCGAAGTTGATGTTCTGTGTTCCCCAGCTAAGTGGGTTTTTTGGGGTTTTTTTAAAAACAGCTTCCCCCTTCAGAAAAATTGGAGATATCCTAGGTGGGTGGGTAGTTTCTGGATCAAAACTCTGCTCGTAGTTTGGAAGACTTTGGCTAAAGGGGACTGCCATATCTCTCTGGTCCTGAAATACAGCCGCTCACCATCCGGAATCACGTTTTGCTCCGCAGGGAAAGGGAAACCACTTCCACGCAAGGGCAGAGTCCAGAAGAAACAGGACGAGAAGGAAAAGGAGAAAAGAGTAAAGGGAAAACCTCAGGAGGATGAATCGAAAGACCCGTTGGCTGATGATGACAGTTCTTCAACCACTACAGAAACCTCAAATCCTGATACAGAACCACTTCTGAAAGAGGTAGAAAGCAATACTGGGGTCTTCCGTACTTGGAGTGTTTTTTTGAGAAATTGGTTGATAGCTTAGTTGACCTGCTCTGTCTCCTAACGCTGAAATGGACCAAAGATGGAGCCAACTACAGCAGCCCATCTTACCCACAATGCTCTGGGGGCAAAGCTAAATGCTTCACACTGTTGTTTCCCATCCCAAAGGAAACTGGCAATTATGCTCACACAAGCTGTTTTCATCCCTTTCATCTTCATCGTTCTTCTAGATCCTCTCCACTCTACTCTTTTCCAGTGTCTATTCAGTGTATGATTTAGTAGAAGGTTTAACGGTGTCTTACATCTTAAATGCTTTAGTCTTCTTGGAGTACATGAGACTGCATTCCCTGTTTTTAAATAAAGCACTGCACTGCAGCCTGATATGGATTATTATCATGGTACTTGTCAAGCGCTTACTTTGTGCCAAGCACTGAATTAAGCTCTGGGATAGATAGAATCACGTTTGAACACAGTCCCTGTCCCACATGGGTCTCAGAGTTTAAGAAGGAGGGAGTAGGATTTTTATCCCCCTTTTATAGATGAGGAAACCAAGGCACAAAGCAATTAAGTGACTTGCTGAAGGTTTCACAGCAGGCAGCTGTGGAGTCGGGACTAAAACCCAGGTCCTCTGACTCGTAGGTCTGTGGTCTCTCCACCAGGCCATGCTGTTTCTCTTAACACAGCTTTGGGGTCCATTTTGGCTCTGATCTCTTTCTGCCGTGCCTAGCTTGCCTTTTCCTGATTTTTGGCCCTAAGTGCACAGCCTCTGTCACTTGTCCTATTAAATGTCACATAATTTTCACTGAGGGGTCCCTGAGCCAGCTGTGTGTACATCTAACATGAGAAGCAGTGTGGCTTAGTGGAAAGAGCCCGGGCTTGGGAGTCAGAGGTCATGGGTTCTAATCCCGGCTCCCCCACATGTCTGCTGTGTGACCTTGGGCAAGTCACTTAACTTCTCTTAGCCTGTTAACTCATCTGCAAAATGGGGATGAAGACTGTGAGCCCTACGTGGGACAACCTGATCACCTTGTATCCCCCTCCTCCCCCCAGTGCTTGGAACAGTGCTTTGCATAGTAAGCGTTTAACAAATGCCATTATCATTATTATTATTATCTAACATATTGTGACCAAAGCTGTATGATTAGAGACAGGATCGAAATATGAATCTGGGTCCCAAGGTAACAAAATAGTAGTCCAGCTTGGCTCCTGTCCACTGGTCACTGGAGACCAGAGTTGCCTCTCTTATCCCTAAAATAAGGCAGAGATATGTTGGGTGTGTGTATAAAGTGCTTTGAGAATCCATCCCGGCCCTCCAAAATATATATTTCTGTTTATAAAAGTCAGGAGGATGAGAAGAAATGAGAACGTGCTGCAATTAGACTTCTGTTCTTGTCCATTTTTTTTCTTCCCCCCGCTAGAAAACATTAAACTGACCTTTTGTGGCCTTTAATTCCCTTCCGGAATGAATTGATATGAATGCCCTAAATTAGATTCCAAGTTGCAAGACTTGTAGCAAGAGAAATATGGCCAACAATTGATCAACCAGTAGTATTTGAGTACCTGCAGTGTGCAAAGGAGTCTACTAAGCACTTGGGAGAGCACATCGGATATTTTAGGCATGGTCCCGATCCTCAAGGAAGTTCCCTTATCTGCGATAATCATGGAACTTTCAGATAGGAGGGAAAAGGGTTATTTGCCTGAGTTGATGCTTAAGTAATAGAATATAAAGTTAAGCACCCAATTTCTGTGGTAAGTCCTGAAATGCTGGAGAGGCAGTTTGGGAAGATTAGAAGCCATTTGTGGAAGGTCTCCTAGAGGAGATGTAATTTCAGAAGGACTTTGAATAGGGGAAGGGCTGTGATCTGTCAAATTTGAAGTGGGAGGGCATTTCAGGAAGGGAGCAAGGTGTGAGCAGAGGCCAACTGTGGGAGAGATGAAGAGAGTAGGTGAGTAAGCTTGGCTTGAGAGAAGCAAAAAGCTCGAGCTGAGGTACGGGTAGGGGAGAAGAGGGTATATGTAGAAGGGAAAGAGCCGATTGGGTGTTTTAAAGCGAGTCGTTAGAAGTTTTCCCTGACCTGAAAAGGAATGGGTAACCACCTGAGGGTTTTGAGGAGTGGGGGAAGAGCATCATCGTAGAAGAATGGTCCGGGCAACAGAACGAAGTATAGTGTGGCAAGGGAAACCAGTGAGAGGCTGATCTGGCCCCAGCATGCTGGCCATTTGGTTGGAGAGGAAGGACTGGATCTTGGAAAGTTTGTGGAGGAAGAATCAAAATAACTTGGTGACAAACCGAATCTGAGGGAAGGGATCCAAGAAAACCAGGACCGTAGACTTTAGAGACACGAAAGGGTGTTGTTGTTGCCAATTGTGAGAGGAAAATTAGGTAGTGGAGAGGATTTGGGAGAGAAAATGAGACGTTCAGTCATGGACTTTTAGCTTGAAATGCCGCCTGGGAGTCAGAAGGTCTTGGCTTCTAATCCCGGCTCTGCCACTTGTCTGCTGTGTGACCTTGGACGAATGCTCTGCCACTTGTCTGCTGTGTGACCTTGAACAAATCAGTTCATTTCTTTGGGCTTCAGTTACCTCATCTGTAAAATGGGGATTGAGACTGTGAGGCCCTTGTGGGACAGGGACTGTGTCCAACCCAATTTGCTTGCATCCACCCCAGCGCTTAGTGCAGTGCCCGGCACATAGTAAGCACTTAAAAAATACCATTATTTTTATTACAAAGGGAAGAGAAGCTGTTGGCAATCGTCCTCCCACCTCAGGCTTCCTTGACATGGTCCCTGCCCTACATTTCCTCCCCATGAGTGGCCATTAGCCTTCCTTTGTGGCTCTCAGAGCGAGAGAAAAGGCAGTTGGGAAAGAGAGTAGTCGCAGTCCTAGTGTAGGTGGCCACCCGCCGCTAAGTATGCTGACCTTTTCTGATCGGTCAGTGTCCTCTCCCCTGGCTGCAGTAAAGAACACCTGAACTGCCAGTTTTAATGGACCCTCGTCAGGTCATTCTCCACAAACTGTCTTGCAGGATGCTGAGAAGCAGAAGGGAAAGCAAGCCATGCCGGAAAAACTTGAAGGCGAAACGTTTCAAGTAAAGCAGAAAAGCAAAAAGCTCGTTGCCAACGTCAAGAAAGAAACCCCCAACGACATAAAGTCCAGGTGAGCATCGAGAGCGACCTTTTCCTACAGAGGAGAGAGCAGAGTAGAAGTTCAGCACTTGGTAGGCAGGAGCCATCGATCATTCCTGGCTCAGCACCCCAGACAGGCCAGGAAAGTGCAACAGAAGGCAGGGTGAAATTTCTGGTCCCGTGGCCTAGTGCTCTGCACTCTGTTTTGGGAAAATTTCCTGTGACATCTGTCTTCCGGGGTGAACTTGGGATATACTGAAGAAGTTGAACAGACTCTGGAGTGAATAATAATAATAGTCATATTTGTTAAGCACTGGCTATGTACTAAGCACTGGGATAGATAGTAGATAATCAAGTCAGATGCAGCCCCACAGGGGGCTCACAGCCTAAACAGGGAGAGCATATGGGGGTTTAATCCTCATCTTAGAAATAAGGAAGCTTAGGCACAGAAGTTAGGTAACTTGTCCAAGGTCACACAGCAGGCCAAGCAGCAACCTGGGATTAGAACCCATGCCTCCTGACTCCTCGGCCTCTACTTTTTCCATTAGGTCTCACTGGTTCTCTCAATCCCAGGTCTAGTTTCCCCACTTCTTGAGCCACCTGCAAAGGGCAATCTTGTTGTGGGTAGGGGCCAGAAGGTGGAAATGGAGAATGGAAAAATTTAAGAAATTAGAGCAAAGACCTCTGTACCCTGGAAATATTTTCCAATTTAAAAGTTCCACGTGTAGTCATCCACAAAGCTCTTCACTTGTTTTTTGTGCAGCAGGCAGTTACAGGAAGGAAGTTTTTACTCATAAAAGTGCAGGCTCAAAGAGAATGTGCTCATTTTCTTTGAAGCTCTTGTGCCCCAGAGTATAACATAATCAAATCCCACCAAACTCTTTAAACTGCCTCTTCTCTGTCGAGTCAGAAATAGTGGTGGAGTCCTCGAAAGATCAGGGATTTTCCTCAACTTGAAAGTCAGATCATTTAGCCAGAATATAAAGCCAGGAGTTTGGCTGTGAGAGCTGAGTGCTGTGGCAGTTTGTTTCCACCCCTTATTTCCCTTTCCATTCCATTCCCCTGGGCTCTTGACTATTACAAGAGCTCTGTCCCTTCAAGTTTTTTAGAAGTCCGCCGGTCCTCTTTTTGTCTCTTTTGGGGTTTAAGTCAAGTGACTAAATAGACTAAATCTCATGCAGCGTGGTAGGGAGATTTAAACCTTGATGTAGCACAATCTGTAACAGAGTGAGAATACTTGATTGGTCTTTGTGGTGTTGGCATTCCATTAGAAAAGAAAGTTCCGGGTATTCCAGTAGACAGACTGCCTTCCAGACTGGTGTTTAAACAGAAACATGTGTACCATCTGGAGGTGGGCTGTTTCAAGTCAAATAAAACTTCTGTCACGCCAGCCTGAATCCGTTTTGCTTGCTTCCGTTTCAGTTCTCTGGAACTCCCTTATACCCCTCCATTGGAAAGCAAACCACGCAAAAATTTCTCAGCCAAGATTCCACTTCAGCACGTATTGTCGAGCGGATCGAAATCCCGGAATCCCCAGAAAGCCCGAGGTATCGTCTCTCTTGGTCCTTCAGAACCGTGGATGTCTGTCTGTTACAGGGGAATATTGGAAACATTTGGAACGGGGAGGCTGCAGGTTTGGACCCGGGAAGGTGGAGATATATATGTTTGTGTGTGTGTGTGTGTGTGTGTTTCAGAGAGCTATACCTCAGTGGGCTAATGGTCACTTGACTTTTGTGCAGGTCAAAATAAATCATCAGTGGACAGCAGGCCGCCAGCACTTCCAAAATTTCTTCCGAGTAGTTCTGCTCAGGAACTCGGCAATACCAGCAGCTCAGAAGGAGAGAAGGACTCGCCCCCACCAGAGTGGGATTCGGTGCCAATTCCTAATGCCGGCAGCTGTGAGTACCCAGACTTCTGTAGGTCATTTTTCCAGAGGTATCGGGGACTTCCGTGGCATTTTAATCCCCTCCGCCCAAAATAAGGTTCAGACTTTTCCTTCATTGCCCTCCCTGGTGTTAGCATATACAGGAGTGAATCAAAAAGTGGCCCACTGTCTACAGATCTCATTGACCTGTGGTCCAGAACTCTATTCTGAAATAATTTCAGTCTAAAGTAATGTATCTGTGGTCCTCTGCTATTGGAATGTAATTCAAGATGAGAAACAGTTTGTAATGACAGGATGAGACCGGGTTTTGTGAAAGTTTCTTAAATTTAATTTAGTCTATTTTTTTAAAAATTGTATTTGTTAAGCCAGGCACTGTCCTAAGTGTTGTGAGGCAATCAAGTTGGACGCAGTCCCTGTCCATGTCACCATCTTAATCCCCATTTACAGATGAGGGAACTGAGACTGAGGCACAGAGGAGTTTCATGACTTGCCTAAGGTCAAACAGCCGATTGGTGGCAGAGCTGAGATTAGAATCCAGGTCCTCCGACTCCCAGGCCCGTGCTCTTTCTACTAGGCCACGCTGCTGCCTGTCTTCTGTTTTACGATAAAGGGAAAATGGAGGAGAATAGGGGAAGGGGAGGGCATGGTGGCAGGGGCTGGGGGCATTGAGGTTGAAGACAGGTAGGTCAAACTCCTCCCCACGGGTTTGGGGAAAGGAGTGATGATTTTGCAGCAGCAGAAAGACCAATGGATTTATTGCCTAGAGCTATCCCACCCAGTCGGCTTTCTCGTTTCCTTCAGCCAAGAGAGACAGCTTAGCCCGCGCCTTGGTCAGTAACCCCCTCTGTGTAACCGGGGCGCGGCGGGCGGTTTCCCCGGTGCTTTAAAAAGCCACAGCAGCGAAGTGCATTACAAACACCCCTTGGTCGTGCCCAAGAAACCAAGCTTTGGGTACGCGTACCCGGGACCTCCCAAGCAAATACCTGCCTGTCGAATCTGGTGCCGAACCTCTGAATGAACCTGGCCTCTTTGGATCTCCTAGCTACCGATAGCCTTTACAAACTGTCTCTGCAAACCCACAACGCAGACCTCTTCTTGAAACAACAACAAACCTCACCAACCACTGCCTCTCCATCTCCACCCCCTGCGCCTTACCCCTTCGGACTGCGGGGGACTTACAGCAATATCGTCAACAGCAGCTCTGGCAAGTAAGTTGGAACTTCTCCTGCCTGATGACACACTCAGAGACCCATCTGCCATTGGGATAATTGGAAGGCTGTTTGGAAATACACCTCCTAGACGTACAGGTGATTTTACTTAGGGGACAACTGAAGTATTGAGGCCAGTTTTCTCGGCCTTTGATATACGAAGGAGCGGGTATGTAATCCCCATTTTATAGATGAAGCAACTGAGGCACTTAGAAGTTAAGTGACTTGCCCAAGGTCACACAGCAGAACAATGTGAAAAATACGCCTTGTGCACTACCGGTGATAAACTAGCACATTATTATTGTTATTGTGGCATTTGTCATGTTCCAGGCACTTATCATGTTCCAGGCACTGTACTAAGCACTGGGATAGATACAAGATAATCCAATTGGACACAGTCCCCGACCCACACGGGACTTACGGTCTTCACCCCCATTTTACAGATGAGGAAACTGAGGCCCAGGGAAGTGAAGTGACTTGCCCGAGACCACACAGCAGACAAATGGCAGAGCCAGGATTAGAACCCAGGTCCTTCTGACTCCCGGGCCTGTGCTGTATCCATTATGCCACGCTGCTTCTCAGGATCAGATTTGTTTTCCAGAATCACAAGGAGGGCTGGGGTAGTTTTACACCGCATTCTGCACCAGAGTTCCCCCGGGCGGCAGTTGAGGCTCAGTTTGTAGAAGCCATTCCCTTGGGGAGCTGGGCAAACAGAAAATGCATGTCGACTCAGAAAAGGTTTGGATCAGTTCACAGACCATAAGGTCACCAGGGAGAAAGGTAGGGAAGTATCCAGAGCATTTTAGGGTTTATATTTGTTTGTTTATTTTTCGGGGGAAAGAGGGAAATAGTCCACCCTATCCATATGGGTGGTTGTCACGTAGCCAATCTTCGGTTAGTTACAGTGTCAGGCTGGGTGAATCAGTCAGTGACCTCCCTGACACTCTCCTGTTCAATCCAGCCATCCCCCACTGGATCAGAATACTGCCATTGTTTTGGCCACTCTTTCTGGCTCTTGGGAACACGTAATACCCTATGGAAAACTATACTCATGTACCATTCTTTCACCTAATGCTATTTTCAGGGAACTAACCAAGACTAGTAAATGGAGTTTTCAGGCCTTATTGGTTTTCCAAAATGATTTAATGGACATGAAGTGCATTGATTTCAAAACCTCAAATTATTACCGAAAGAGGTGGATTTTTATGGTATTTAAATGCTCACTTTGTGACAGACACGGTTCTAAGCCCTGGGGTAGATCCAAGTCAGTCAGGTGGGACACAGTCCCTTTCCCACATGGAGCTCACAGTCCAAGTAGGAGGGAGCTCAGGTGTGCAATCTCCATTTTACAGGTGAAGCAGCTGGGGTACTTAGAAGTGAGGTGACTTGCCCGAGGTCACACAGCAAGCAGACAAGTGGCAGAGTAAGGATTAGAAGTCAGGTCCTCTGACTCGCAGGCCGGTGCTTTTTCCACTAGGCTATGATCTGCAAGCAAGAATTTTCCACAGTTACTGTGTCTGAGCCCACCTCCCCAAATACACACACACATTCTCTCTCTCTGTCTCTCTCTCTCCCTCCCTCCCCCCCCCGCCATTCCCACCATGCCCCCTCCCCAAAACCCCCTTGCAAACCTATCATTCCAAGCCCCCTGGGTACTTGACTGCCCAAGTCTCGTCCTGCAGCTGACACCAGAGGGTCACCTGTTCATTACCTCCTCAGTGCCCAGTGGCTATCTTACTAATGGGAAAGTGGGCAGGGCTGGCCTCTCCCCCGCATTTCTAACCAGCCCCAATTTCAGAAACCATCTCAGTCATGGCAAAATGAAGTCCCAAAGTCCCAAGATGAACACGGTCAGCCTGCTCCCACCCACATCAGTCAGTGACCCCGAGGCCTGGCTTCAGACCTGTCTCACTGCAACCGGCTTTTTTGTGTGTGACCTTTCTGCTCTGCTGCTTATCTGGGTGACCAGATCCTTTCTGAAATATATGTTGCCTCCTGGGACAATAGTGTCACTAAACCGAGATTGAACTTGTGTTCCTTTTGTTTTCAAGCGAACCTAAAAGTAAACCACCTACTAGTAGCAAGCACAGGTTGGCGAAGGCAGCCTCTCTCCCCGGCAGAAATGGCAATCCGACGTTCGCTGCTGTCGCCGCAGGCTACGACAGGAGCCCAGGTAAGCAGTCAGATGTGGAATTGTGGTTTAGGCCGGGTGGCTGTGACTTTGCTTTGGTCCCTTCAGAGCTGTAAAGCGACTCACTCGGTTTGTCTTTATCGCAGGTGGCAGTGGACTAACAAAAATTTCTCCAAATAAAAACGTTCTTTCTGGCAACGTCAACATTTCCCACCCACCCGTTGACCCCGACTGCTCAGACAGGTACACTTGCTACCTTTCAGTAGTAGTCCAGAATCTTGTTCCTTTCATGTTCTTCAATCATTGACCCGCCTTTCTGGAATAATGAGGACTTCTATGTGCCAGTCAAGGTGCCAGGGGCTTGAATCTGTTTTTCCTCCTCCTCCCCCATTGCCCACTTCTGCCCCTGCCCTGGATTCCAGCAGCAATTGGGCATTGGGTGGCAATGGGGCCTCAGCTTCTCTCCCACTCGCCAGATGGTAAGGGCTTTGCCCTCCCCTAGGACAGGGAGGAGGACAAAGTGACGGTACTGAGGAGAGGAGGAGCCTGTGGCTTAGGAAGATTGTGGAATCATGGGAATGGGGCTTTGCCATTCCTTGAACCTTCCTCACTGCACCCTTGGCCCAGAAGACCTGAGAATCAGAGCATTTCTAGAAATCCGTAGGCAGAAAGGCCTGAGAATTAAAATGTTTTTCATTTGCTCTGCTTCAATCATTTTTGCTAGCCAAGCTGCCCGTTGTGGTGTTTTGACGCCACTTTCTTAGTCTCTCTCTCTCTCCTTCCTGCTCCCTTCTCTGTGGGGTACTTGAGAAACCAGCTAGTTGTAGGGCTGTTCATGAGTCCTGGATTTGTCAGTGGGCTTAACTGAACAAAGCGTCACTAACGGTTCAACATCCTTCTGTCCCATTTAGCCCTGGCCTGTGGAATCCCAGCAACACCGCAAACAACCCTGATTTTGCACCTCTCAACTCATTCTCCGCTTTTGGGAATTCCTTTAATCTGACAGGTGGTGAGTGTCCGCTAATACAGCCGTCGTTTATCCGGGTGGACGGGGTAGTGGGTTTGGAAGCAGGAAGGCGATGGGGTTGCCTCATGGAACGGGCAGGAAAGCGGGTAAGCATCTAGGTTCGAGGGAGACAGTTTCCAGGTTGACTCGTTTGAGAAAGCACTGCTACTGGGGAGAAGGGAAACATAGGTATTTATGGAGCATTTACTATGTGCAGAGCACTGAGCTAAGTGGGACACTACAGTACAGCCGAGTGAGCACATACGCTCCCTGCCCACAAACGAGCTTAGAGTCGCTATGTCCAGACTAAGGATCCAATGTATGAGCTCCTTACTCTCTAGCAGAACCGGGAAACAGGCCTCAAAAGCTAGCACCGTTGAGGGCAACTCTTTCTTTCCTTCTGGATTGACAGTTTTTAAGAGGCAGGATTCCCGGATCTCCCCAATGCACCTCATCCAGCCGCACCTCGTGCAGAGTAAGGGTCAGTGAAAGGGCTGTCTCTCTTGCTGGAACCAGAAAGCTCAGAGAATCACGGGTGGTTTTCACTCCTGAAAGCAGTGTGCTTGAACAATAACTCTTACCTAGTAGCCATTTGCTCAGAAAAGCCTCAAACTGCCAGCAACTGGTAGGCTGTATTCTAGACTGTAAGCTTGCTGTGGCAGGGAATGGAACTGTTTATGGTTGTATCGTACTCTTCCAAGCTCTTAGAAGTGTGCTGTGCACACAGCAAGTGCTCAGTAAATGTGGTGGTATTGAATGAATGAATTGACATTAAATCTTGACAGTGGGAGGATTTTACTGCACATAATTAAACGAACTGAGGTTATTTTTCTTACCACTTTAGGCATTGCCTACTCCTCCCTGTTTAATAATAATAATAATAATAGTGGTATTTGTTATGCGCTTACTATATGCCAGGCACTGTACTAAGCACTGGGGTGGATACAAGCAAATAAGGTTGGACGCAGTCTCTGTCCCACGTGGGGCTCAAAGTCTCAGTCATTTTACAGATGACGTAATGGAGACCCAGAGAAGTTAAGTGACTCGTCCAAGGGCACACAGCAGAAGGGTGGCGGAGTCAGGATTAGAACCCGTGACCTGACTCCCAGGCCCATGCTCTAACCACTAGCCCATAATGCTTCTCATAAAACCTTCTCATAAAACATAAGATCTAAGCCGAATTAAGGGCTTGTGAAGGGTGACCCCCACTGACAGGCCCAGGATGGGGCAGACCCTCTTCGCATCAGAAGGAACTCTTTCCTCGCAGGCAGTGTGGAAGAGAGTCTGGGTCACCTCTCCGACAAAAAGCCTCATCCTTGAAAATGCTGGATGGAATGGGGGGAACCTGGAACCGAGTGCCTCTTGGAAAATAGTAATAGTGCTACTATGCAGTGCTTACTGTGTGCAGAGCGTTGTACAAAGCTGACCAGGAGAGAATACAGGGGTGGGAATCAGACACAGTCCCTTTCCCTCACGGGGGCTCACGGTCCAAGGAAAAGGGCCTGTCAACTTGGGTTTGGGGGTGCTGGGGTCAAGGAAGATGGAAAAGTCCCAGCCTTGGGTCTTGGTTAGTGTCCCTCTTTATCCCAAACTGCATACCCCCGCAACGAAGAGGCTTGCGATGGAGCTCAGCGTGAATCTCTCTGGCAGGGACGTAGCCTTCAGTGGCTCAGGGGGGTGTTGGTAACTTCGAGCGTCCCATGGCTGGCCCCTTCTTGGCCGTCTCCTCAGATACTTCTGTCCTTTCCCCGGAGAAACCAAAACTTGACTGTGTTGCTCGGTCCTTTTCCAGAGGTGTTTAGCAAGCTGGGACTGTCCCGATCCGCCTATGGCCAGGACCCCCTGAGAAGCTGGAGCGATTCTGGCGCTGGTTCGTCGTCCTACCTGTGGTCGCCAACCGCCACAGATCCGGCCCCTTCTTGGCCTACAAGCTCAGGTGCCCCAGCCCACCCAACATCGGTAAGTGATTGATTTATTTATTCATTCATTCATTCACTGGCAGTGTTTGTTAAGCGCTTACAATAAGTCAAACACTGTTCTAATTGCGGGGGTCACAGTCTAGGAGGGAGAATGGGTATCCCCGCTGGATACCATGCTGGAAAGCAGCATGGCGTAGTGGCTAGAGCCCGGGCCTGGGAGTCAGAAAGTCATGGGTTCTAATTCCGGCTCTGCCACTTGTCTGCTGTGTGACCTTGGACAAGTCACTTCACTTCTCTGGGCCTCAGTTAAGTATCTGTAAAGTTGGGATTGAGACTGTGCACCCCACGTGGGACAGGAACCCTATCCAGCCTGATTTGCTTGTATCTACCCCAGGGCTTAGTACAGTGCCTGGCACATAGTAAGCGCTTAACAAATACCGTCATTATTATTATCATCCCCATTTTACATTTGAGGAAACTGAGGCCCAGAGAAGTGAAGTGACTTGCCCAAGGTCATTGGGCAACACTTGGCAGAATCAGATTTAGAACTCAGGTCCTCTGGACTCCCAGGCGCATGCTCTTTCCACTAGACCGCGCTGCGGCAACCTGGAAACTCTGGTTTTCCAACAGGGCCGAAGGTCCCCATTTGGCTGAAATGCGGGCTGTGTTGTAAGCAGCCAATTAAATGCCAACGCCCCCCACAGTGAAGGCTGGCAGGTCTTATGCCAGAGCGCAGTGGGTGAGATGCCAACCTGATAATAACCCAGAAAGCGTAGTCGGGGTTGCCAAAGAGGGTGGCTCATGAATGGGTATTCTCATGAGACTTGGGGAGGGTAGAAGAACAGTCTTCAGGGGAAAGATCTGGCTGCCCATCGCAGGCTTAAAAACCTTAGGCAGGAGATCACGGGTTTTCCAGCTTTGGGAACAGTGGGTTAAACATCAGCTCTTAAATCTGCCCTCATCAGCCAGGCAAGATCATCGTCATCAGTGGTAATTATCGAGCGCTTACTGTGTGCAGAGCACACTAAAGTAGCTGCAGGGTTCAGTCAATCAGTTCTATGTATTGAGCACTTAGTGTGCAGAGTGTTGTACTAAGCACTTGGGAGAGTACAGTATAACAACAAACAGACGTATTCCCTGCCCACAACAAGCTCACAGCCTAGAGGGATTGGGGGACAGTTCGGCCCTTTTGCAGCAAACTGGGTTTCTTTCGATTCTGCTCTTCCTCTCCGGAGGAGCTTTTCTGCGCTTGCTTTGTGGCACCTCTCAGTCTTCTGAAACGGTCTCACCTCGAAGCGCGATTCCAGCTAAGATCCGAGGGATGACGTTGCTCTCCTCCAGTAAATAACTCGGTGACTCCCATCTCAGTAGTTGAAATCACCGGCATGAGTCGGGAGCTTCAGGATGGACAGCAGAAAACCTGCATGTTCCCCTCCAGACTGTAAATTTGGTGTGGGCAGTGAATGTGTCTGTTTACTGTTATGTTGGACTCTCCCAAGTGCTTAGTACAGTGTTCTGAACCCAGTAAATACTATTGACTGTGAGGATGCCATCTCAGAACTCCTGGAGTAATCAATCATCAGTGGTATTTATCAAGTGCTTCCCGTGTGCAGAGCATTGTACGGACCACTTGAGAGAATTCATTAGAGTACGTAGGCATCCCTGTGCTCAAGGACCTTACCGTACTGGGGGAGAGACAGACATTAGAAAAAATGGCAGGAAAGGGAAGCCACAGAATCAGTCAGTGGTATTTACGGAGTGCTTACTGTGTGCAGAGCACTGTTCTAAGCACTTGGGGGAGTATAGTATGACAGAATTTGGGATCCGTTCCCTGCCCGGGATGTACTTCCAGGGGATATGTACGTAAGAGCTGTGTGGGTAGGGTAAGGATTGAGGTGCCCAGTGGATACAGTAGGCAGGACAAATAGGATGGGGAGATGAGAGATTATTATTATTATTATTATTATTAATATTAATAATAATAATAATAATAATAATAATGAGTGGTAATAAGGGCTTACTATGTGCTAGGCTCTGTATTAGGAGCAGTAGTAGATATAAGGTAATTGGGTTGGACACAGTCCCTGTCCCACATAGGGCTCACTGTATTAATCCCCATTTTAGAGCTGAGGTAACTGAGGCCCAGAGAAGTGAAGCGACTTCCCCAAGATCCCACAGGAGACAAATGGTGTAGCCGGGATCAGAACCCAGCTCCTTCCGACTCCCAGGCTCGGGCTCTATCCAGTAGGCCACGTACATCTAGCCTGGTAATTGTTCTTCCCTTCGTACCCACTTAGTTGTCTTAGCGGGGTTCCCTTCCCCTCAGCCAGCCAGGATCCGAGTAGCATCTGCGGTCCCGTTTCCAGTTCCCACGGCCCGACTGGCTGTAACGTTGTCTGTCTCCCGCAGTTGCTCCTGGGCAGCCCCAATGGACTCTGGGCCGCCACCACTCCGTTCGGCAGTTCCATCTGGTCGAGTTCCCTTCCTTTCGCCACTCCGTCCAATGCGCTGGCGGGCATCCCCCTCATGGGCAGTGAGAGCCAGGCGCCAGCGCCGCCCACCCCAGTGGGCGCCGACCCAGCAGACGGCCTGGGCCAGGCCTACAACCCGTGGCAGGTGTGGGGCCCCATTGCCCGACGGAGCTCTGATCCCTGGTCCAACCCGCCCTACACTCCGGAGAAATAAAAAACCCGACGCCCCCGCCCCCCAAACTTCGTCAGGTCTCCCACCCCACCCTCCCACCCTCTCCCCCGCTATTCCACCCAAAACTATCCTCTCACCGAGTCAGGAGCACTCAAGGCTGGCAGCTGTCCCCCTTCTCAGCGGCCGACTTGGGGGCTTGGGCTGCCAGCAGTCATTAGTTCCAGCAGTCTCTTGGTTCCCTTACCTTTGGCCCTTGTCTTCCATTCCCTCTGGCTGTTCGCACGCAAATTCGGCCTTCCCGACTAAAGAAATTCGTTGGAGATCGGATGTCCCGGCGTAACGCCGTTTTATTCAATTACCAGGTTTGGTTTTTAAGAAATCATTTCTTTCCCAGTATTATGCACCAAAATCTAATTTAAAGAAATATATGAGCACTTTTGTGCTGAGAGTATTTTTTTAAAGCAAGGCTGTCTTTGTTTCGGAGCAGGTGACACAAATGTGAGGCAAACTTTAAGAACAAAATCAGACGACCGTAAAAATATTCTGTTGTCAAGGCGAAGTAATACTCTGAGCTGTTTGTACTTGAGGTCAGTGGCATTTGTAAACCTGAATTCATTTTAAAGTTATTGGAAATACATAACCAAGTCTTGACCACAAGATCCTTTGTGTATTTCGTATTAAAACACGTTTGTGTTGTACTTTGAAATAAACAAATGCTTTTTTTTCCAGGGTCTCGGTTCTGCGGTTTTAAATGAGGTGTGGAGAATCCAAATACGGTCCTTCAGGTTTAGTTTGAGGAAGCTAGGGCAGACCCCAGAGAACGAACTACACTTAAAGAATTCCAGGGATGGGAAGGAGTTTGGTGCTTTTTCATCCGCTGGTCACCAGAAGCCCACAGTTGTTGGCTTAGGAGGGAAGAGGAGGGTTATCTTTTAGCTTTCACCGTAGCATTAGAGAACCTCTGATAATAACTTTGGCATTTGTTAAGTGCATACTATGTGCCAAGCAGTGTTCTAAGTGCTGGGGTAGTTACAAGGTAATCAGGTCGGAAACAGGTGCTGTCCCACATAGGTCTCACGGTTTTAGTCGCCATTGTACAGATGAGGAAACTGAGGCTCAGAGCAGTGAAGTGACTTGCCAAGGTCGCACAGCAGACAGTCGGAGTGTGGATTAGAACCCAGGTCCTTCTGACTCCCAGGACCGTGCTCCCACATACGCTTTAATACTTCGACTACCTCTGTTACTGTAAGGAAATGCCATTTAGCTCTTTTGTAATACGGGACTACATACCCAACTCTGTGTTCCATAAGAGACAGGGTAGGGTCTACTATGATGGGTGACTTAAATGGAGGACGGGGTTTGGGAGAGACTATGAGGAGGTCTAGATCCAGAAGAGATAAATTGTGATGACTCTTTCACTCTAGGTAAAGCATACACTCCCCCACAACCCACACTCTACACAGCCACACCACATTGGGCTTGTAGAGCCAGTCAGTCAGTCGTATTTATTGAGCACTTGGTGTTCAGGGCATGGTACTAAGCACTTCCCAGCAATGCCACTTATGGTTCAACTTCATACAATACATACAAGCATACTTCATACATACAAGTATGAAGTACATAGGGGAACTTCATACAATACATACGAGCTCATACAATAAAGCAAGATCACAGAACTACGAGGTCCTCCGACCACAAGGATGATCAGCACTGATACTCACTGCATCAGACTTCTGTTGGGGAGGAATGCAAGGATAGCCAACGACAGGATATCCAAATGGCGGCTGCATGGTGAGGGAGGAGGGAGGAAATGTTTTCAAGAGGTTGGATGGGCTGGAAGTTTAGCTGCTTTAGACATGGCGTGATGGTCTGAAAGCCCAAGCTACAGGAATTCTGTCACCGAGTGAAGATAAAGTGGAATAGCTCCAAGCACTAAAGGGCAACTTGTGTGATTACCCCATAAGACGGAATCCCCCATCGATCACGTCTCTCCATCTTTGAGGATCTCACGGTGAAACTCGTCAGAATTCCCAAAGTCATTTCGCTGGCCTTTCTCTCTCTCCTCTAACTCTCCGTCCAACTCTGTCTCTCATTGTCTTTCATATTATCGTGTCCTCTTGACATCTCCCGGG
Source organism: Tachyglossus aculeatus (assembly GCF_015852505.1). Taxonomy (NCBI): domain Eukaryota; kingdom Metazoa; phylum Chordata; class Mammalia; order Monotremata; family Tachyglossidae; genus Tachyglossus; species Tachyglossus aculeatus. The sequence continues at coordinate 26,544,734 of NC_052083.1, forward strand.
CTTAGACTGGCTCTGAGAAAGGGAATTCCCTGGTATGAAGTCTTGAGATGGAGCATTCTAGTTCCCAACTCAGTCCAGAGAGGCTCACATGGACACTGACCCTTGGGGATGCTCCCAGGGTTTCACTGAGCTATTTTGACCTTGCCCTCCCTACCTTGCCAGGACTCTGTTTCACTGAACATGTAACAGTTGCTTGAAGATCTTTCTCCATTTCTTCTATATCACGCCCAGTGAAGAGGGATGAGAATCATTTCAAGTAGAATACCAGTTAACTCTTGATGTCAATGAAACCGCTTACAGTGTTTCTGCTGTCCTTTTCTGTTTTGTTTTTTAATGGTATTTAAGTGCTTACTATGTGCCAGGCACTGTATTAAACATGAGGATAGGTACAAAACTAATCAGGTTGGACACAGTCCCTGCCCTGCTTGGAGCTCACCATCTTAATCCCCATTTTACAGATGAGGTAACTGAGGCACCGAGAGGCGAAGGGATATGCCCAAGGTCACACATCAGAGAAGTGGCGGAGTTGGGATTAGAACAAGTGCTTTTGACTCTCAGGCCCATGCTCTATCCACTAGGCACACTGCTTCTTTGTTTCTTCTAATACTAAATCATAGTCTGCTGTTAGTTTTGCTATCTTTCTCGTTGATAGGTAGCCTGATCTTCACACCATATATGCTCCTCAATTGAAGCTATATTCCAATGAAAGCATTCAAGTTGGAAATATCAATGTAAGTATGTTAAATATTTGAATAGATCAGACTCATTTTCTTTGGTGAATGAGGTAACTTTGCAAGTGTTCAATGTGAGATAATTGTTATTTTGAAATCGCTGCTTCTGAGGTGATATGAATGTAGTTATTTTCTAATTGTATAAGAAATTAGTTTCATTATCCTTCAAACGTTTTTATTAAGCGCTTACTGTGCGCAGAGCTCTGTACTAAGCGTTTGGGAAATTACAGAACAACGATAAACAGTGATATTCCCTGCCCCACAAAGATCTCACAGCCTAGAGGGGAGAGGCAGACATCAATTCAAATAAATAAAATTACAGATATATACATAAGTGCTTCTTGTCCCTGCAAGAACTGTTATGATAATACCAGCAACATCAGAAGAAAGGACTTATGAAAAAACATGAGAAATCATGTTGAAACTAAAATATTGAGGGAAATACGAATATGTGAAGTCTAAGAATAAGCTATCATATGCTTTCCTAAATAAAGCCCCAGACATCTTTTTAGATGTTTGAGCTCATCTGAAACAAATATTTATCAGAACGGACAGAGGCAAGCCAAGAAATATGCCTATGTTATTTATATACTTCTTTCCAACTTTGTTGTAAGCAACTGTTAGACAGATGGCCTCCACCAGATTATTTTAAATCTTCAAGTCCCTCAGTTAAGTATAAAATTATTTTGCCAACTGTTACATTTCTTTCTCACAGTGTTACCAGATGTAAGCTGGATAATCTGTTTTTCTTAGAAGCAAAGGAACTGGTAATGGCATTTGTCAATCAATTACTCAGTGGTCTTTATAGAGCATTTACTGGGTGCAGAGCGCTTGGGAAAATATTTCAAAGTAGGTGCAATCCCCACCTTCAAGGAGTTTACAATTTAGCCGGGTTTTTTTTGTGAATTTAGTAGTCAATTTTCCGTTTGCTCCTGGCACAGTTAATCCCAAGAGAAATGTTGATGATACCTTGAATGTATGGAGTTGCTTCTCCTCAATTAGTGACATTTATTGAGCACTTCTTGTATGCAAAGCACTGTACTATACACTTGGAAGAGTAAAGTCCAACAGAGTTGGTAGACATATTCCCTGCCCATAGCAAGTTTATGGTCTCTTTCAAAGTCTTCATAGCCAAAATCCCAACACACCATGTATCCCCTTAGAATCTGGCTAGATCTCCAAGCTTGGACTCATCCACAGCAGGTGGGTTATTTTCTTCCATTATAAATTATTTACTCTAGCTCTGGGTTGTTATAAGATGGTGCCTTAGCTTCTCCAAGGCCCTGTTCATGGTTGTCTTCCTTAAATTCACAGATCACAAATCCGTTCGTTGTTTGAGTGCTTACTGCGTGCAGGGCACTGTATTAAGTGTTTGAGAGAGGCCAAAACTATAGAGGTAGTACAGATGACCCCTGACCTCAAGGAGCTTAAAATCTAGCTGGGGAGATAGACACCCACATACAGATACGGATCAAAAAGGAGTTTAAAGATGCATAAAAAAAGTCGTGGAGGAAGGAATGGGATGAATATCTAGTGCTTAGGGCAGGAGGACTCGAGTGTTGAGGCGGTGCAGTACAAAGGGAAATAGGATGGGAAGATGAGGAGTTAATCAGGGAAGGCCTCCCAGAGGAGATGTAAATTGAATTCGGCTTAGAAAGATGGGCAGGGGGAGAGCGTTCTGGGCAGAAGAGAGGTGTGATCGAGGGGTCGTCGGAGAGAGGCAAGGATTAGCTTTAGAGCAGTGAAGCGTGTGGGCCGAATTCCAGTGGCAGTTGGCCTGGGCCCAGGGCAGGCGAACACTTTGGGTGGATTTGGCCCCGGTTCCCTTAGCCGTTCCCCATTTGGCTCCACGAGGGAAAGGGCGGAGGCTGCCCTGTACCCGTCGGACAATCATGGTAGCAGCGGAACGCCGCAGTGGAGCCTCTCTGCGCCCCAAAGCTGAGCTAGGCCATCACCTAAAGTAACAAGTGCAGTCGGTCAGTCGATCATATTTATGGAGTACTCACTGTTGCCGAGCACTGAACTAAACATTTGGGAGACTACAGTACAACAATAAAGAGACCCATTCCCTGCCCACAACAAGCTCACAGTCTAGAATGGGGGAGACAGACATTAAAAGAAATAAGTGACTAATATGGACGTAAGTGTTGTGGAGCTTGGAGGAGAGGATGATGAAAGAAGGGAGCAAGTTGGGGTGACTCAGAAAGGAGTGGGAGAAGAGGCAAAAAGGGTTTTATCAGGGAAGGCCTCTTGGAGAGGTGCCTTCAATAAGGCTTTGAAGGGAGGGAGAGTCATTGTCCCTCGTTTATGAGGAGGGAGGAATTAGACTGAGCTCATTGTCAGCAGGGATTGGCACTGTTTATTGTTATATTGTTCTTGCCCAAGCATTTGGTACAGTGCTCTGCACACAGTAAGTGCTTAATAAATACGATTGAATTGAGTGAATGGATGTAGGCCTTAGAATGGAGTTATGATAAAAGAGATCGAGGCACAGTGAGAAGGTTAGCATTGAAGGAGTGAAGTTGGCAGCCTGGGTTGTAGTAGGAGAGTAGTGCGGTGAGGTAGGTGGGGGAAAGGTAATTTAGTGCTTTAAAGCCAAAGGTGAGGAGTTTCTGTTGTTGCGGAGGTGGATGGGCAACCACTGGAGGTTCTTGAGGAGTGCGGAAACATGTCCTGAATGTTTTTGTAGAAAAACATCCGGGCAGCAGAGTGAAGTATGGACTCGAGTGGGGAGAGACAGGAGGCTGGGAGGCCAGCAAGGAGGCTGATGCAGTAATCAAGGCTGCGTGGGTAAATACTTGGATTAATGTCATAGTAGTTTGGATGGAGAGTACAGTGCTTAGCGCTTAGAACAGTGTTCAGTGCTCGGAACAGTGTTTGGCACATAGTGCTTAGCAAATACCATTATTATTATTATGTTAGCGATGTGAAGGTCAAAGCGACAGGATTTAGTAATGGAGCAAGCTGGGCTCTTGTGCATTGGGGGGCCAGTGGTGTTTGCTATTGTTTGATAGCAAACCCCATATGCTGATTTGAGATACAGTGGTTGGGGCAAGGGAAAGACGGGGAGGCAAAATGCCACTTGGCAAGTTCAAAGATCTGCGGTTTTCAAGCTTGCATGCAATGCTACCAGTCGCCTATAGGGGGAGGCAGAGAAGGAAGTTTACCCTGCAATGTACAGACCTTTAATAATTAACAATAATAATAATAATTATTATTATTTTGGTACCTGTTTAGCAAGCTGGTGGTGACATCTCGCTTAGCACCACTCACACTTTCTCATCCTCACCAGCCAAGTTCCCTCTGGGTATTGAGTTATAACAATGGAATAGGCAGGAAAGGGAGACCTCGCTTTGTAAAGTGGGTACAGAATGAAAGACCCATCTATAATAATAATAATAATAATAATTAGGGTATCTGTTAAGCACTTACTCTGGGCCAGGCACTGTACTAAGCGCTGGGATGGACACAAGCAAATCGGGTTCATTCATTCATTCAATCAATTGTATTTATTGGGCGCTTACTGTGTTTTGTCCCCATGGGGCTCACGGTCTCAATCCCCATTTTCTAGATGAAGTCACTGAGGCACAGAGAAGTGAAGTGATTTGCCCAGAGTTACACAACAGACAAGTGGCCAAGGAGGGATTAGAACCCATCACCTTCTGACTCTCAGGTCCATGCTCTATCCGCTTCTCATATGTACTCGCTTTCACTTGTCAGTGCTATCTTTACCAGCTGCACAAAATCTGTTTTTGTGGTGTGTGAAATTTTGAAATGGATTTTTCTGCCACAGCACCCTGTCTTGTGGTTCTTATTATATTTTTGAAGGGTGAAAGTATGACAGTGCTCAGCACACAGTAAGGGCTCAATAAATACGATTGAATGAATGATGGGAAGATACGTTAGACACTTTATTCAAGGTTTGCCTAAGTAGTTCTCCATAGTGACATTTTGAAAGTTGTCATCATTTCCTAAAAACTCAACAACTGATGATAATGAGGATAATATTATTTGTTAAGCACCTACTATGTGCCAAGCACTGGACTAAGCCCTGGGATAGATATGAAGTAATAATAAAAATAATGGTATTTGTTAAGCGCATACTATGTGCCAGGCACTGTACTAAATGCTGGAATGGATACAGGCAAATCAGGTTGGACACGGTCCCTGTCCCACATGGGGCTCACAGTCTTAATCCCCATTTTAGAGCTGAGGTAACTGAGGCACAGAAAAGCGAAGTGACTTGACAAAGATCACACAGCAGACAAGTGGCAGAGCCGGAATTAGAACCCATGACCTTCAGACTCCCAGGCCCATGCTCTCTCCACTACACCATGCTGCTTTAGCTGGATTGTGAGTGCAAGGAGACAGGGGCCATATAATTATGGTATTTGTTAAGTGTTTACTATGTTCCAGGCACTGTAGTAAGCGCTGGGGTGGATATAAGCAAATCGGGTTGGTCCCATGTGGGGCTCACAGTCTCGATCCCCATTTTACAGATGAGGTAATTGAGGCACCAAGAAGTGAAGTGAGGTCACACAGCAGACAAGTGACGGGGCAGAGATTAGAACCCAGCTCCTTCAGACTCCCAAGCCTGTGCTCTATCCACACTACAGCAGGCTGCTCCTCTAGTAGCTATGCAGCTCTCTGATGTGAGGATACCCATTCTTTCGGAGAGGGCGGTAACTGTGAAATGGAGTGACATGGTTTATGAACCACTAGAAGCAGTGTGGTAGAGTGGAGAGGCCCGGAGTCTGGGAGTCAGAAGGGCCTGGGTTCTAATTCTGGCTCCACCACCCATCTCCTGTGTAATCTGGACTGTGAGCTCGTTGTGGGCATAGAACATGTCTGCTAATTCTGGGAGGTTTACTCTCCCAAGTGCTTAGTACAGTGCTCTGCACATAATAACAGATCAGTAAATACTATTGATTGACTTCTCTGTGCCTCAGTTACCTCAACTGTTACATGGATATTAAGACTGTGAGCCCCATGGGAGACAGGAACGTTATCCAACCCTATTTGCTAGTATCTACCCCAGGGCTTATTACAATGCCTGGCACATAGTAAGCTCTCAACCAGTACAAATAATTGTTTGCAAACACAATAGGACAGTCTTCACCCCACTGGAAAGTCCGGCAATAGTAACTCCTGGCCAAGTATCTGCCTTCTGAATGATAATAATAATAATAATAACAATTATGGTATTAAGTGCTTACTATGTGCCAAGCACTGTTCAAATACTGGGGTAGATACAAGGTAATCAGGTTGTCCCACATGAGGCTCACAGCCTTAATCCCCATTTTGCAGATGAAGGAACTGAGGCCCAGAGAAGTGAAGTGGTCTGCCCAAGGTCACACAGCAGACAAGTGGCGGAGCCGGGATTAGAACCCACGTCCTCTGACTCCCACGCCCGGGCTTTTTCCACTAAACCACGCTGCTTCTGCAGGAAGCAGAAGAAGGTACTCAGATGGTAAAGGATATAAACCTAGTTCATTTTGAATCTTTCTCTGGTTCACGCAAATGCTGTGGGTTTCATTTTTCCCGTGCATCCAAACCCGGTAGAATGCAGGATCCCATTGTTTGCTCCTTTCCACAGTGACGGTGGGAATCTGGAATCTCAGATAAGGTTTGCATTTCAAAATGTTCTTTCCCACTGGGTGGTGCTCTCAGCTTGCCACAGATGTGTGATTCTAGAAAGGGCAGAGACCTGAAACCACCTGAAACAAGAGGTCTGGCAAATATGATATTGCTTTCAGGGACAGAGGTTGAAAGGGTGTTAAAGGGACATGAGCTTATGATCTTCCCCCTTTTATCTTCTGTAGTTTCTGTCATCTTAAAATGTTTAGAAAAGGGCATTCAGGGCCACTTCTGACTGGAATTAATGATGGTTTTTGTTAAGCACTTATTGTCTGTTGTATATTTTGAGCACTACTGTGTGCTGGAGAGAGAGCAGTACAATAAACGAACACATTCCCTTCCCACAGTGAGCTTACAGCCTAGAGGGGGAGATACTAATAGAAATAATGAATCACTATGAATCAAGCACGGTTCTAAACCCCAGGGGAGATATTCACGGACAGTCTGTGTCTCACATGGGGCTCACAGTCTAAGAAGGAGGGAGAACAGACACTGAATCCTCCTTTTTCCAGTTGAGGAAACTGAGGCACAGAGAAGTGAAATGATTTGCCCAAGGTCACACAGAAAGGAAGTGGCAGAGCCGGGATTAGCAGCCAGGTACTCTGACTTCAAGGCCCTTGCCTTTTCTGCTGGGCCATGCGGCTCCTCTGTAATCAACGGAAGCCATTGCTTCAGTGCCCCGGCCATTGGCCAAGCCATGAAGGAACTCCCCTAAATGGCAGCTGCCCTGCCGTAGCTAAATACAGAGGCCGTATGGCTTCTTTCAAGAAGGGCAGCACCACTGACCTTCTCAAAGATGGTGGGGCAACTGCCCATCTCAAATATGGAAGCTGCCCTGCTTCTCTCCAAGATGGCCACACCACTGCCTTTCTCAAAGATTGCGGAGGGACAGAAGCTATCCATTAGTGGGGTGGAGGTAGAGCTCTTGGAACAGAGCTGCCTGAGGGGCTCAGGAAAAGGTAGGGGAGGCAAGGGCGTCAGCAGAGAAGCGCTTGTCTGCAAAATGTCACGTTCAACATCATTGTCTACACGTGCCTCTTGCCCTAATGGCACCAAGCGGTAAGTGGAGGGATCCATCTCTGGGGGATTGAGCACCTGAAGTAGGTGTCAATTTGCTTAATAGATGCCGAGCAGGTGAATGACTTGGCAGAGAAGTAGCACAGCAGGAATTTAGGGAAAGAAAATCCGGCATATAAAATGAAATAATCATGTGAACTTTCCTTCCCCAAGTGCTCTTCTCAGAACATTCACACCCCACAGCTGAGATGATAAAAAATGCGGCAAAATTTAAGTTCTACCTGACAGCTTGGTAGTGTGCTGACTGGAGTTCTCATGGCCGGGGAGCCTGCAGAGGTGACATTTTATATAACGTATGGCTTGAAGCCTCTTGTTTTGCTCTAAACACATGAGGGAGTTGGAGGTTTTGCAAAATCTGAAGTCGTTAAAATGGGCAGACAGAAGATAAATCCAGACTGAGAGAATTTTTATTTTGAAATGGTATTTTTTAAGTGCTTACTGTGTGCCAGGCGTTATACTCAGCGCTGGGGTAGATATAGATAGATACAAGGTAGATACACGGTCCCTGCCCCATATAGGGTTCACAGTCATATTTCCCATTTTACAGATCAGGTAACTGAGGGACAGAGAAGTTGTGACTTGCCCAAAATCACACAGCTGACAAGTGGCAAAGCCCCACGTGGGACATCCTGATTACTTTGTATCTACCCCAGTGCTTATAACAGTGCTTTGCACATAGTAAGCACTTAATACCATTATTATTGGGAAGCAGCATGGCATAGTTGATAGATCACGGGCCTGGGAGTCAGAAGGTCATAGGTTCTAATCCCAGCTCTGCCACTTGTTTGCTGTGTGACCTTGGGCTAGTCACTTTACTTCTCTGGTCCTCAGTTACCTCATCTGTAATATGGGGATGAAGACTGTGAGCCCCACGCGGGACAGGGACTGTGTCCAACCCGATTTGCTTGTATCCACCCCAGCGCTTAATACAGTGCCTGGCACATAGTAAGCTCTTAACAAATACCATTATTTTTATTATTACTTCGTATCTATCCCAGGGCTTAGTTCCCTCATCTGCAAAATGGGGTTCTCTTCCTGTTCTCCCTCCTACTTTGGCTGTGAACCCCATGTGGGATCTGCTTATCTTGTATCCTCTCCAGTGCTTAGAACAGTGCATGGCACGTAGTAAGCACTTAACACATCCCACTGTTTCTACCCCGGGAGGAATGCAGAGAATCCCTTGGAGTCTGCCTCTTAGCCCTTGAGAAGTTTGGGATGTAAATGAAGAGTTGAAGATGGCTTAAGTGAGTTTTAGTCACTTTCCCGGACTAAACATTTAGCCCATTTATAATGGTCACTTCCAATTGGAAGCCCCTGCCAGTGATGCATGATAGTTTGAAAAATGCATTAGAATTCCTAGGGGCCACAGGATGCTATTCAAATGGGAGGCATTTATTATATGGAGAGGGATTGGCTTCTTGTGGCTCTGACAGCTCCAAGTGAGCTGAGGAAGCTGGCTTTAGAAAATAGGGAGGACCACTTGATATCGGTGTGATTTCTCCGGGCCTGGGTATAAACGAGCTACCAAAGCACCATTTTCAACTAATCCTGACCCACACATATTTCTCCACACACAGAGTCATTTAAAGGAGGAAACATCCCTAAAGTGTTCATATTTCCCAGCAAGGACCATCGGAAAGGAAGACAATCCTATGCAAAGTTTTGCAGTGAGCTCAAAGACTCAAAACACCGTCATTGGCCTCTGACTCACTTAAAATAAGTTGGCTTCCACAAATGAATGTATTTGTATTTGGAAGAAATGTGGCCTAGTGGAAAGGTCTGGTGAACGGAGCGCCTGGGTTCTAATCCCGGCTCTGTCTCTTACCTGCTGTATGACCTTGGGCAAGTTACTTCTCTTGTCGTCAGTCTCCTCAATTATAAAATGGGGATTCAATACCTGTTCTGTTTCTTACTTAGATTGTGAGCCCCATGTGGGATGGGGTCTGTGGTTGACCTGATTAACTTGTGTCTACCCCAGTACTTAGAACAGTCTCGTCTTATGCTGTCGAGTCATCTCCGACCCATATCGACGCCATGGGCACATCTCTCCCAGAACGCCCTGCTCTCCATCTGCAATTGTTCTGATCCGTCGAGTTTTCTTGGTAAAAATCCGGGAGTGGTTTACCATTGCCCCCTTCCACGCAGTCAACTTGACTTTCCGCCTTCAACTCTCTCACGTGCCGCTGCTGCCCAGCTCAGGTGAGTTTTGACTTGTAGCAGATGGCCTTCCACTCGCTAGCCACTGGCCAAGCTAGGAATGGACAGGCCTCTGCTTGACTCTTCCTCCAGTAATCGATACTGGTAGAGGACTGGAAACTCTCCAGGTGCCACCTTGAGAGGGGACTTAAAACAGTAGTTGACCCATAGTAAGTGCTTAACAAACAACCTTCTCTCTCTCACACACACACACACACACACACACACACACACACACACACATACAGATGCACATACATACATATGTAGAGACGCAGCGTGGCTCAGTGGAAAGAGCACGGGCTTGGGAGTCAGGCTGTGGGCTCTAATCCCTGCTCCACCACTTATCAGCTGTGTGATTTTTGGGCAAGTCACTTAACTTCTCTGTGCCTCATTTACCTCATCTATAACATGGGGATTAAGACTGTGAGCCCCACGTGGGGCAACCTGATTACCTTGTATCTCCCCCAGTGCTTAGAACAGTGCTTGGCACATAGTAAGCGCTTAACAAATACCATCATTATTATCATTAGTATTATATAATTTAGGTAATATAAATGTAATTAATCATATATTAAATGGTTAATTGATGTATTCCATTATGACAAACTTGTGCTACTATCTGTGGTGTCCTCATTCTTTCTCCTACTCCCTCTCTCTGCAAATTATTTTTGTCTTTCTCCCCTATTACGTTGTAAGGGCCCAAATCTCATTATCTGTGTGATCTCAGGCCCTGTGTTCTATGCACAGTAGGTCCTTCATAATAACATTGATAGAGCAAAAAATATTTTGACTAGTGCCTTTACTAATTAAGAAGCATGATCAACCAATCAATGGTCATTATTCAGCCCTTTGTGCAGAACATTGTACTAAGCACTTGGGAGAGTATAGTACAACAAAGTTGGTAGACACATTCCCCACCCTCAATGAGGGTCTAATGAAAACAGCACAAGCCGGGAAGGCAGAGGACCTGAGTTCTAATTTCAGCCTTGCCATTTGCCTGCTGTGGGCATCAGTTTCCTCATCTGTAAATGGGGATTCAATACCTGTTCTCCCACCCCCATAGAATGTAAACCTTGTGAGGGACAGGAATTGTGTCATGATTATCTTATAGCTACCCCAGTGTTTAGCACACCCCTGGCTACAAAGAAAGTGCTTTAACAAATACCACAAATACTAGGGTTTTTTTCCCCTGCCCCTTTTTTTTGGCCTGGAGGAAGGTTCCCTGGCAAACATTTTCCATTCTCATCCCTGCTTTTTTCTTCCAGTGAAATTTCTTGTTGCATTCGCCTTCAAATTGGGTATTCTCAATTAGTGAGTCAGGCCATCTTAGGTTTCCACAGCCCCCACAACCAGTCGGGAAGGTTGTTACGTGCAGTATCAGTTGCGGGCTATGAACAGTGTTCAGATTTAAAAGCCCGTTGTCACATGGTACCGTTGGGTTCCTCCCGTGAAGTTGAGAGCGCTGAATTTAGAAACGACACCTGTTCCGCAGGAAATACCCAGCATCCATTAATTTGCAATTCAGGCATGGGCTTCAGGTTGTTAGAGAGGCATCGGGCGGAAAATCACACAGCAATACTTTCGATCTGTCGGAATCTTGGCTACGACAAGGACAAAGGTGTCGACTAACAGCTTTTAAAAGGTAACGGTTTCTAAGAGGAGTTCCTGTAATCACTATTCTTGTATTTTCTCAATTTCCCATCAAAGTTGCTCATTACCTTCTCATAATGGCCAAGAATAACTGTGGTATTTGCAAAGCACTTACTATGTGTCAAGCAATATACTAAGTGCTGGAGTAGATACAAGGTAATCAAGTCCCACATGGGGCTCACAGTCCAAGTATTCATTCAGTCGTACTTATTGAACACTTACTGTGTACAAAGCACTGTTCCAAGCACTTGGGAGAGTACAATACAACAGTAAACAGACACATTCCCTCCCCACAGTGAGTTTACAGTCTGGAGGGAGAACAGGTATTGAATCCCCAAATTGCAGATGAGGGAGCTGAGACACAGAGAAATGAAGTGATTTACCCACGGTCACCCAGCGGTCAAGTGGCAGAGCCAGGATTTAGACCCCAAATCCTTCTGACTCACAGACCCGTCCATGCTCTTTCCACTAAGCCACACTGGTTCTAAAAATAGGTTGCCACCAACTTGATGCAGTATTATACTCATTAGCTAAAAGTGCAGTCTTCAAAAATGTCACCTCACAAGGATTTATTTCATTTTCTGGCTTTCAGAGCTCCCTAATGAGAGTCTGAGAAGCTTGAAGTACATGGATTATTTCGATTATGTCCTTGTGTGTTTAAGAATCCTGACTCTTTTGATTAGTTGAATAATTTTCTCCAAGCCCTTATGGAAGAGAGTAGTGAAACTGTACTGAGATTGTGATTCCATTTCTCAACCAAGAGGTGCGTGGATTTCTCTCTGGCTCAGTGGGATTATTGAATCATATCAGGATTACTGAATCCCACTCTCCTGATAATTTGATTTGGCTTGCAGTCATTATCGGGGTGGCCTCATTATAGGGGTGGCTGAAGGGAGGGCTGCAGTGGAGTTCTACGCACCTTGTCATCCCAACACTTAGTCCTAAATCTAGACAGCCTTCATTTCTTAAATGGTATTTAAGTGCTTATTCATTTCATTCATTCAATCATATTTATTGAGCACTTACTGTGTGTAGAGCACTGTACTAAGTGCTTATTACATGTCATGCGCTAAGATGGGTAAGTGCCAAAGTGCTGTGGGGCTGGAGGTTGGGTGGTGACTAACAGGAGCAAGTCAGGGTGATGTAGAAGGGAGTTAGAGAAGAAGAAAAGGGGGCTTAATCAGGGAAGACCTCTTGGAGGAGATGCGCCTTCGATAAGGCTTTGAAAGAGGGGAAAGTAATTGTCTGTTGGATATGAAGAGGGAGGGCATTCCAGACCAGAGGCAGCATGTGGGCAAGAGCTCAGCCATGAGAAGGACGAGAACGTGGCACAATAAGAAGGTTGGCATTAGAAGAGTGAAGTGTGCGGGCTGGGTTGTAGTAGGAGAGGAGCGAGAGGAGGTAGAAAGGGGCAAGATGATTGCTTTCAAGCCAATGGTGAGGAGTTTTTGTTTGACGCAGAGGTGGATGAGGAACCATTGGAGGTTCTTGAGGAGTGGGAAATCAGACTGAATGTTTGTATGTAGAAACATGATCCGGGCAGCAATGGACTGGAGTGGGGAGAGACAGTAGTCAGGGAGCTCAGCAAGGAGGCAGAAAAAGGCAAAATAGAAGAAGTGCTTGGATTAATGTGGTAGCAGTTTGGATGGAGAGGAGAAGACGGATATTAGTGATGTTGCCAAAGTTGAACCGACAGGATTCAATGCTAGATTGAATATGTGGGTTGAATAATAATAATAATGATAATGGCATTTATTAAGTGCTTACTATGTGCCAAGCACTGTTCTAAGCACTAGATGAGAGAGAGGAGTCAAGGATTATGTCAAGGGCGAGGACAGAACATTGCTGGAAGCGTGGGTGGACTTGGCAGGTTCTGCTGGGGCTGAGATTCCACATAGTACGTTTCTGAGGGGCCTGGCTGGTCTGGAGCCACGGGGAAGAGAAGGGGCGCGATGGTAGGAAGGACTTTCTTTCTCCTGAGACAGAGGGCAGGCTGCTTCTGGTTTCAGTTTACTTGAAGCCCCACTTAGTTTCCAAATGACTTGTCTCCTGAGCTATTTTTTGATTGATTCTGCATGAATAAATAGCACACAAGGCAAGCATTTGTAAATTGAGGGGGGTTTCAGTTGAATTCGGATTGAATCAATCAATCAATGGTATTTAAAAAGCTCTTCAGTGGCCAGAACACTGTACTAAGCACTTGGGAGAGTACGAGAAGAAGTCTTCCTTCTTGCCTGGCACAGAGGATAGAGCACAGCCCTGGGAGTCAAAGGGACATGGGTTCTAATCCCAGCTCTGCCACTCATCAGCCGTGTGACCCTGGGCAAGTCCCTTCACTTCTCTGGGCCTCCGTTACCTCATCCATAAAATGGGGATTGAGACTGTGAGCTCCACATGGGACAGGGACTGTGTCCAACCCGATTTGCTTGTATCCACCACAGTGCTAAGTGCCTGGCACATAGTAAGCACTTAACAAATACCATAATAATAATAATTATTATTATTATTACTCCATCCTAATTCTCCTTGACCTTTCACCTGCCTTTGACACTGTGGACAACCCCCTTCTCTCCTGGAAACATTATCCAAACTGGGCTTCATCGACACTGTCCTCTCCTGGTTCTCTTCCTATCTCTCGTGTCACTCCTCCTCTGTCTCAGGCTTCCTCCTCTCCTTCCAGCTCTTAATTGTGGAGTCTCTCTTGCTCAGTTCTGACTTCCCTTCTATTCTCCATCTGCACCCACTCCCTTGGAGAATTCATTTGCTTCCATGGCCTCAACTACCATCTCTATATGGATGATTCCCAAATCTGCATCTCCATTCCTCTTCTGTCTCCTCTGCAGTCTCGCATTTCCTCCTGCCTTCAGGACATCTCTACTTGGATGTCTCTCTGACACCACAAGCTTACCATGCTCAAAACAGAACTCCTTGTCTTCCCTCTTTCTGCCTTACCCATCAATGTAGATGGCACCATCATCTCCTCTGTTTCACAAGCCCTCACTGACCTCTTGGCTTCCTGCCTCTCTCCAGTTCCTGCTTCACTCTGCTGCTCAGATCATTTTTCCAAAAAAAAAGATTAGTTCATGTTTCCCTACTTTTCAAGAACTTCCAATGGTTGCCCATCCATCTCTGCTTCCCACAGAAACTCCTATTGGCTTTGAATCACTCAATCAACTTTCCCCCTTTGACCTCACTTCTGTGATTTTGTACTACAACCCATCCAGCACACTTTCCTCCTCTAATATCAACCTACGTGCTGAACCTCACTCTCGTATAGCTCTCTGCTGACCCCTCACCAATGACCTGCCTCTGCCTTGAGAAGCAGCATGGCTCAGTGGAAAGAGCACAGGCTTGGGAGTCAGAGGTCGTGGGTTCAAATCCTGGCTCCTCCACTTGTCAGCTGTGTGATTTTGGGCAAGTCACTTAACCTCCCTGGGCCTCAGCTCCCTCATCTGTAAAATGGGGATTAAGACTGTGAACCCCACGTGGGACAACCTGATCAGCTTGTATCCCCCCAGCGCTTAGAACAGTGCTTTGCACATAGTAAGTGCTTAACAAATACCATCATTATTATAATATTATTGGAGTTTGCAATATTGCGGGTAAGGCAAAAATTAATGCCAATCAAAAAATGTCTCGTAAGTGCAGAGCACTCTACTAAGTGCTTGGGAGAGTACCATATGACAGAGTTGGAAGACACATTCCCTGAGCTTACAGTCTAGAGAGGGAGACAGACATTAATATAAGGAAATAAATTATGCATATGTACATAAGTACTCTGAAACTAAGAGAGGGGTATATAAAGCATGCAAATCCAAGTGCGAAGGTGACACAGAAGGGAGTGGAAGAAGAGGAAATGAGGGTTTAGTCAGGGAAGGCCTCTTAGCGGAGATATGCCTTTAATAAGGTTTTGACAGTGGAGAGAGTGTTATTCTGCCGGACATGAATCGGGAGGGTATTCCAGGCCAGAGACGAGGGAATTACGTCAGGATAGACAAGGTGGAGGTTCAGTGAGTAGGTTGGCATTAGAGGAGCACAGTGTGCAGGCTGGGTTGTAGTAAGAAATCATAGCGGTGGAGTAGGAGTAGGCAAGGTGATGGAGTGCTTTAAAGTTGGCGGTAAGGAATTTCTGTTCAATGCAGAGGTAGATGGGCAGCCACTGGAGATTTTTGAGGAGTGGGAAACGCGGACTGGGACGTTTTTGTAGAAAAACAGAGCATTCCATTCGGCTTGAGTTATCCACTGCCACGGTTGCACAATATTAAAATCAGGAAACAAACTCCATGTAGATTTTGCACAGATAATCCCTAACAGCCCATTAGCCCAGGCTTTGGAAGAAATGGATCCTAATATATGTAACGGCTGCTTACACATCACTTGCTACCAGGCTCCGTGTCATCTGTTTTCAATTTGACATTTTAAAATATTTCTGGTAAAAATCTCAAAATGGCTAAGGACATTTATGACATTTTCCCTCTTTATTTCATAGCACTAGAGAAGAAAATTCAGTGCGAGGCTTATTAACACCATTTTTTCTGTGGAAACTTGAAGTGTCAAGTACACACTGGCTCTAACAAAGAAGGTTATACAATCTGTTCTTGCTCTCAGGGCAACAGGACTGTTTCTTGTACTAAATGGGTTCATTGTGGAGGGAAATGAATAAAATGACTATTGAACTAATAATACATACACTGAATTTACAGTGTCAACCATTCAAAAGTTTCCATGTACTTAGCAGTAAATCAAGGCAGCATAGTCTCTAACCTGTGGTTTCATTGCCATAATAAGCAAAGCTGAAAGGTCATCTTTGTGTCCGTTGTTTCACTCTCTAATTAGAAGGTGAAATATGATGTTTTAATGGCTGGTAAAAAATTAACAGTGGAAGTGTGTGACCTACAGTCAACTTTAAATCAAGTGGAATTCATTAGGTGAGACGAAAGCCACGAAAGGCTCTGAGATGCAGGAACTGTCTAAGGAGAAACATTTTTTCAGAAAGAGAGAAGCCGGGAGGCTTAGTGGAAAGAACACGGGCTTGGGAGTCAGAAGTTCATGGGCTCTAATCCCGGCTCTGGCACTAATCAGCTGTGTGACTTTGGGCAAGTCACTTTACTTCTCTGTGCCTCAGTTTCCTCATCTGTAAAATGGGGATTAAGACTATAAGCCCCATGTGGGACAGCCTGATTACCTTGTATCTGCTTCAGAGCTTAGAACAGTGATTGGCACATAGTAAGCACTTAACAAATACCATCATCATGGTAAATTTGCCCTGTGAGAAAGTCAGTCTCGCTCTTACGATAGAAGGGTTTTCTCTTGTGGGCTCCCGAATGGCTGTCTCAAAGAGCTATGATGAAACTCCCACTTGGTTCTTTGCAAAACATTGTCTTGAGAACTTGGAGAACATACACAGAAATATTAGCTTCATTGTCTTCAAATATCTGAAAGTGAAATCCTGGGTCTGAGTTTGTTGAATTTGCAATTTGGTCCATATTATTCTTTCTTTGGTTAATTTAGCCACAGCACTCTATCACTCTGACATTTGGAAGTCTGGAAATAAATCTAAATTTCTACAGTCAGATTTCTGCATTTCTGCATTTGATCATCCGAAACAAAATAAGAACTTCTTTGATAGCTCAGCAAGACTACATTATGCCCTGTTTCTTGTATTACATGGTGAAAATGAAGAGAAAACATGTAGAGTGTTGAAGGCAGTTTGGAGAAAAGCAGAAAAAATAGAGTAGGTCAGGTTGGTTTCATAAATATGGAAAGATGAAAAATGATTACAAGTATAAATTTGGCATATTGGTTATCCAAGCAGAATCTTGGGCACAAACTAGGCACAAATACCTGAGCTAGAGTGTAAACACTGAGAAGAAAGAATTTTCAAGGATCCTTCAATCAGCCAGTGATACTTACTGAGTGCTTACTGTGTGCAGAGCACCGTACTAAGCGCTTGGCAGAGTGCAGTGCAACAGAACTGATAGACATTGTCCTTGCCCACACCGAGTTTACAGTCTAGAAATCAGGTTAAAAGTCTTTATATGCATATGGAAATCAAATACATAGAGAATAAAATTAGCTGTGTCATTTTGAAAGCAAAAGAAAAAAAATTCCACCACCTTCCACTGGCAGAAATCCTTAAATAATATAACAATTTCTCAAAAGAAGGGGCAAATGTAGCTTTGTAAAATTGTTGACTCTGTACTTAAGCGCCTTAGGGCTTTTGTGACATCTTCAATAAACTATTACCACCTTACTCCTCTGCAATCTTACATTTTCTCCTTCCTCCAGGATGTTCTACATGGTTATCCCCCCGGGATCACAAACTCATTATGCCCCAAACTCCCTGCTCTTTTGCCAAATCCACTCTTCCATCTAACTTGTCCATCTCGGTTGACATCGAGCATTCCCATCCTCCCCGTCACCTCAGGTCAGTAATGTTGGCATTATCCTTGACTCTTCCCTTTTTTTAATAGTATTTGTTAAGTTCTCACTATGTGTCAAATATTGTTCTAAGTGCTAGGTACAGATGAATTAGGGTGGACAGTCTAAATAGGAGGAAGAACAGTTATTTTTTCCCCATTTTGCAGTTGAAGAAATCGAGGCACAAAGAAATGAATAGACTTGCCCAAGGCCACACGACAATCGGCAGAACCGGGATTAGAACCCATGTCCTTTGATTCCCAGGCCCGCATTCTTTCCACCAGGCCATGCTGCTTCCCTTTCTGTCAGCTGATATTCTTAGTCACCAAAATGGCCAGTTCTTTCTCCACAGCATTTCCAAAATTTGTCCCTTCCTCTCTATCCGAATTGCTATGATGCCAATTCAAGCACTTTTCATTCCCAGCTTGACTACTGCATTAGCCTCCTCCCTGATGGCCCTTTCCTTCTGGCTCTTTCCTCTCCCAGATCAGGCTGTCCGGATCATTTTGCTAAAATGTCCATTTAAACAGCCCTCTCCACTCCTCTTAACTCTCCCCTAGTTGTTCTTTCCTCTCTGTATCAAGAAGAAACTCCCACCTTAAGGCACTCAATCACCTCCCTCCCTCCTCCTCCTCCGTTTTCTCCCACTACATTCCAGCTCGACTGCTTTGTTCCTCTCAAACTAACCTACTCACTGCACCTCATTCTCATCAATTCTGCTACTGACTTCTTGTTTATTCCTTGCACCCTTCTCCTCTGTCTTTTATTTTCTTCTCTTTCATATCAGACACATCGCAGCTCCCCCTATCTTCAAAAGTAGTGTGGCCTTAGTGGAATGAGCAAGGGCCTGGGAATCAGAGGACCTGGGTTCTAATCCCTGCTTCACCAGTGCTGTGTGACCTCGAGCTAGTCATTTAACTTCCCTATGCCTTAGTTACCTCATTTATAAAATGGGGATTAAGACTGTGAACCCCTCGTGGGACATGGATTGTGCCCAACCTGATTCCCTGCCCTCAACGAGCGTCCGGTCTAGAGTGATGAGCTTGCAGGCTAGAGAAGAGTGAAGTGCCTTTCTCAAGGTCACACAGAAAACAAATGGTGGAGGTGGGATTAGAGCCCAGGTCCTCTGACTGACACTATCCACTAGAACACTGGAGGAGATGTGCCCCCAATAAGCCTCTGAAGGCGGGGAGCGTAATTGTCCGTTAGATTTGAGGAGGGAGAGCATTCCAGGCCAGAGGCAGGACGTGGGAGAGAGGTCGGTGGCGAGATAGACAAGATTGAAGCACAGTAAGGTTAGCGTTAGAGGAGCAAAATGTGCGGGCTGGGTTGTAGCAGGAGAGTGGCGAGGTGAGGTATTAGAGGGCAAGGTGATTGACTGCTTTAAAGCCAACTGTGAGGAGTTTTTGTTTGTTGCAGAGGTGGGGCGGGCGGCAACCCCTGGAGTTTCATGAGGAGTGGGGAAACATGTTCTGAGCATTTTTGTAGAAAAATAGTTGTAGAAAAATGTGGCGCAGTTTACACAGCGTCAAAGTGACCTTTTCTTCTCCTCACATAATATACTCTACCATAGTCATACTAAATTGTATAGTGAGGTTTCGTTAAATTGGAAAAATATTGGAAAGATTTCATAGCTTAAAGGATTGTATACCACCTCACCATGTTGGCCAATTATTCAGATAAATCAAGCCTCACACTATATTTAGCCCCTATTTTCTGGGCATTTCAGAGGATTCACATTTCTGGAATGAAATATCTGGATGTTTGAGGCCAAAGTATGATTTAAAACCTGATTTATATGGGTAATTTGCTATTGTGCATTACATCCACCTTCTCACACTCTGAGTAAGCATTTTCTGTGGCTGAAGCCATGAAAATGATGCATGGCTCTGGGGATATTCAGAATATGCCAATATGATATTTATGAATAAGGATTCATAATCTAAGGAGGAATTACAAAGGATTTGAAAACTAACCAGCTCTACAGTTTAGTGTCTTGTCATACTGAGAATTTCTGCTTCCTAATTCAATTTCAAACATTGGGTCCTCTCCTGGTCCAGTGAAGGATCTTTGATGTCTATACATTAGACCTCATTAGTATGAATTAGCATTAATAAATCCCCAAACAGGTTATTATGTTCACCTCCTTAGTGTGTTTTGAAAATTATGACTGACTGTGAGCACAATGAAGATGAAAAGAACTGTGGCTAATTATTTTTATTCTGTTTTTCCCATTTGCTGTTAATGGTTTTATCTTAATTAGAGGCATTTTAAGGAAAGAATTGTAACACTGTTGTCCTAAGAGGTTTATGCTTTCCTGAGATCATTTCTTTCTAGGCCTCTGCTGCTTCTAAATTAAGAATCACTGAAATTTGTGTGAATTCTTTCAAGTCTTAGAAGAGTGCTTGGCACGTAGTGTGCTTAACAAATGTATTACTACTCCAACACTTAGAACAGTGCTTGGCACATAGTAAGTGCTTAACAAATACCATCATCATTATTATTATGATTATTATTATCACTACTACTACTACTGTCAGTTAAGTACATTCCATTCTTCCACTACACAGATGTTATGTGCTTGACAAACCCTACGGTAAGGAAGACTTACATTATAATATGTGTGCCTTGACCCACACTG
This sequence comes from Tachyglossus aculeatus, assembly GCF_015852505.1. Taxonomy (NCBI): domain Eukaryota; kingdom Metazoa; phylum Chordata; class Mammalia; order Monotremata; family Tachyglossidae; genus Tachyglossus; species Tachyglossus aculeatus. The sequence continues at coordinate 26,565,089 of NC_052083.1, forward strand.
CAAATATACACCTGGATCTCTTTTTTATTTTTTTTTAATTATGGTATTTGATAAGTGCTTATTATGTGCCAGACACTTAACTAAATGCTGGAAAGATCCAAATTAATTGAGTTGGACACAGTCCATGTCCCACAGGAGGCTCAAAGTCTTAATCCCCATTTTACAGATGAGGTAACAGACACAGAGAGGCTAAGTGACTTGCCTAACGTCACACAGCAGACGAGTGGCGGAGCCGGGATTAGAACTCATGTCCGTGCTCTACCCACCAGGCCACACTCTTCTTTCAACTCAATATGTTCAATCCAGATAGATGCAGACTATCAGAAGAATATTGCCTAATCCTGTTCTGTCCATAGCACAAAATGTAAACACGCATTACGGAAGAACGAAGAAAGCTAAATAACACTAAACTGGACCCTGGCAACCTGACAGAGTTGTTGCAGCTCAGAACAATTAGCTCAATATGAAGCCGGGTCAGAGATGAGAACAACCAGTCCGTTCATCACGGCACTACTAATTTTTGCATGACCTATGCCAGTTATACAATCTACTCTTTGAAATGAAGTTTTCCATCTGTTAAACAGGAAATTTCAGGAACATCAGCCATCATAACAATAATTTTTTTGTGACATTCTTTTGCCCGAGGCCGGGCAGTTTACTAAAACGCTAAAATACTTAAGTTGGAAGCACTTGGAAGTTAAGCACTTGGAATTCTGCCCAAATTCCTTCCTTTCCCTAATTTCTTTTAAGCTTCGTTCCTTAAGCAGGTAGGGCTTGTATTGATCTTGGGATTCAGGAAACGCCACCAATTTAAAATAAAGAGTCCTAACTTTATTATAAAGACCTCACAAAGTGGACATTTTTTATAATTGTCTGCCCAAATGATTACACTAAGCGATGTCATTCATCATTTAGGCAACTATCATTTTATTAGGAAAAGAGACTAATAGAAGAAAATTCCATGTAAGTCCCCACGAGGGCATCAACCTTTCACTTGGAGCGTGGGAGTAGATCCAGGGCAGGACTTTGAGGGGTGGGACAGACTCCAAGGGATCGGGACTTCTGGTCCGGAAGTTCCCAGCTAGCCCTGGGATCTGGAGGCATGAAGTAAAGCCAAGGAGTCAGCTTTGGAGCCTGGCATGGGTACCCAAAGACTCTGACTAGTAGAAAAGCTTGTGGGATGCCGAGTTCCCACAGGGCTGTGTAGGCGAGTGAACATATTCATCCTCTGTTGTCATGTAAACCTCAACTAAACCATGCTGTTTCTCTAGAGATGGTAATAGCCAGCTTTTGTTTGCATTAAGCATATTAATCTGATCATGCAAATATCAGTCCATCTTTTTCATCCTGTTGTATTTGTACTGCTTCCTGATTATGCTAGGTCTTCCTCTGGCTTTCATTAGTAGTTATTTTGTTTTGATCTGCCTCGCCCGTTAGGTTGTAAACTTGAGGGCAGCGAATGTATATCTTTCTACAGTGAACTCTCCCAACTGTTCAGTACAATTCTTAGCACAAAGTAGGTGCTCAATAAATGCCATTGATTAATTGAGCTTCACTTTTTCCTCTTCCTCCTTAACTTTTTCCCTCGTGGTTTAGTGGAAAAAGCACAGACTTGGGAGTCAAAGAACAAGGGTTCAAATCCTGGCTCTGCCACTCATCTGCTTTGTGACTGCGGGCAAGCCACTTTTCACTTCTCTGTGCCTCAGTTATCTCATCTGTAAAATAATAATGGTATTTGTGAAGTGCTTACTATGTGCCAAGCACTGTTCTAAGCGCTGGATGGGGATTAAGAGTGAGAGCCCCAAGTGCCACATCTTGAATCTACCCTAGGTCTTAAAACAGTGTTTGGCACATAGTAAGCACTTAACAAATACCATAATAATAATAATAATAATAATTATTATTATTATTATTAATCCATAATATTCATGTGATCAGTGGTATTCATTGAGTGCTGACTGTGTGCTGAGTACCGTACTAAGGTCTTGGAAGAGTATAACTGAGTTGGTAGATGTGTTCCCTGCCCACCAGGAGCTTAATGATAAATATAATAGTAGTTTTTGAGGGATTATTATGTGTCAAGCCCTGGGGTAGGTACAGTGCAGTCATTTCAGACAGAATCCATGTTCTTCGAGGGGCTCATGTCTATGGTGGAGGGAGAACTGGCATTTTATTCCCATTTCAGAGAGGAGGAAATGGAGGCAGAGAGAAGTTGAGTGACTTGCCCAGCAAGAGGTAAAGCTAGGATTCAAATTCACATCTACCAACTCTGAGATCTGCGGTTTTTCCAGTAAGTGCATCTCTCCTGTGAATCTATGAATACTTTCAGCCTGGAAAACTTCCTGGGTTAAAAAAAAAATTCCAGCCATTCACCAACCATTGTGCAAATTGTTTCCTTCTGTGTGTTTGAAACTTACCCCCTTCATGCTTCATGGACCCCGCCCCCCCGTCATCTGGGAGTTGGTGAGGAGAAATTTCCTACCCATCCCATTCATTCATTCATTCATTCAATCTTATTTATTGAGCACTTACTGTGTGCAGAGCACTGTACTAAGTGCTTGGAAAGTACAATTCAGCAATAGAGACAATCTGTGCCCACAATGGGCTTACAGTCTAGAAAGGGGAAAACAGACATCAAAACAAATAAACAGGCATAAATAGCATCAAAATAAACAGATTTATAGATATTTGCACATCAAAAAACAAGTAAACAGGCATTAATACAAATAAATAGAATTATGAATATGTACATAGACAAATGCTGTGGGGTGGGAAGAGGGGGTAAAGCAAAGGGAGCAAGTCGGGGTGATGGGGAGGGGAAGGGGAGCTGAGGAAAAGGGGGGCTTACTCTGGGAAGGCCTCTTGGAGGAGATGAGCCTGTTGGTCAGTGTCCGGCACATGCCAATTCAACCTTCATTGTTCAAATCAGAAGAAACCAAATCCTTTCAGTTGCTCTTCCTACAAAAGCTGCTCCATTTTCCTATTTGTTTTAGTTGTGTCTTCTCTACTTTTTCCAACTCTGTCATTCTTTTATGCTGCGCCTGATCTGCTGATCTTACATCTACCCCAGTGCTTAATACGGTGTTTAGCACATAGTAAGCACTTAACAAATGCCGCTATTATTAGGTGTAGTGGATAGAGGGTGGGCCTGGGAGTCAGAAGGTCATAGGTTCTAATCCAGGCTCTGCCACTTGTCTGCTGTATGACCTTGGGCAAGTCACTGTACTTCTCTGGGCATCAGTGACCTCATCTGTAAAATGGGAATTGAGATGGTGAGCCCCATGTGGGAGGGACAGGGACCATCCCAACTTGATTTGCTTGTATCCACCCCAGCACTTAGTACAGCGCCTGGCATGTGGTAAGTAAAATAATAATAATAATTATTATCACTATGTAACAATTAAAAGTGTACACAAGGCAGAACTGTTGTGGTTTCAAATAGTGGCAGAGCTGTTCTGGTATTCTAGACCCTTTCTGATGATGGTAATAATAATAATAATAATGGAATTTATTAAGCACTTACTATGTGCAAAGCACTGATCTAAGCACTGAGGAGGTTACAAGGTGATCAGGTTGTCCCTCTGGGGGCTCACAGTCTTTATCCCCATTTTACAGATGAGGTCACTGAGGCACAGAGAAGTTAAGTGACTTGCCCAAAGTCACACAGCTGACAAGTGGCGGAGCTGGGCTTTGAACCCGGCTCAGTGATACCTGGCTTCTTCTCCATCTGAGAAGCAGTATGGCCTACGGGAAGGAATATGGGGCTGGGAATCAGAGGGCCTGGATTCTAATCCCAGCTCCACCAGTCACCTGCTGTGTGACTTGGGCAAGTCACTTAACTTCTCTGTTCCTCAATTCCCTCATCTGCAAAAATGGGGATTCAATACTTGTTCTCCCTCCTACTCAGACTGTGAGCCCCATGTGGGACCTAATTATCTACCCCAGTGCTTAGCGGAGTGCTTGGCTCATCATAAACACTTAACTAAAAACACAATTATTCCCTGTTTGTCTATGCTGGTCAGGTGTTCTCTGATTTGCATTATTGGGAGCTGAATTTAACTAACTCAATCAGTTGGCATCATCCAGTTCCTCTTTGACTACCCAATCCCGTGTGAGGGACGATTCTAAACCTCAGTTTGACTAAATCAAAATCAATGGATTGATGCATGTATTCATTGTTTTAATTTATCAAGATTATCAATGGTTATTAATGACCAAGAAGTAAGTAGTAAAAATCCTGATTATCCCTTCCTAATACCAATGAAGGATTTCTTCAAACACCAGTGCATTCTTGAGGTGGTATTTTCGGGGGTTTAATTTGGGGAGGGCTGAAAAGTAATTAGGGGAAGCTTACCAACTTGGCAGCAATAAATAAATCAGAGTGATGCCTTCTTCCAACTCCTATCCATTTTCCAGGAGGTGCTACAATAAGCCACTAACACTCTACACAAATCTCTCCCCAAATCAAAGGCTTTCTCCATCAGGTTTTTAACTGCCTGGATCGATCTTCCCTTCAATCTCTTTGGAGATTATGGAGAGATATAGATGGGCTGTGGAGAAACTTAAAATCTCTAGCAGACACTTTCACCTAACTCTGATTGGAAAACTGCACCTCCTAGTCCCGGAATACTTCACTGAGAATTCCCTGCCGCACACTCAGGCTTTCTGTGACTGAGTCACTCTTTGCAATGTGCAGCATGCTAATTTCCACTTACTGAGAATAAAATCCACGGCAATTAGATGCATCACAGCATCCCAAGGGAATAGGATTCCTACTTTCTTTCTCCTGCTCCTTGTTGACTTGCGATGGGGTTTCAGCCTCTCTGTCTGCTTCTGATGTGGAAATTCCAAGTCACGATTGCTCAACAGCCAGCCTGGCACACTTTCCAAATCATAGTTGACGAATGGCCAATATCTCTCAGTTTGACCTTGCATTCACATTTCCTATCCTAATTCTTAGTGACTCTTCTATAGCATTTCTCAGTAGCAACTGCTTGGATTCACAAATCACTCCTGTTTTGGAGATCTCATTTCTACTACTCCAGGTTTTTATATTCATGTCACACAGGTCTTCATTTTCAAGCTTTAATTCCTTTTAGGCTCTCCAGTGACTCATCTTTCTTTTGTTTCTTCTTGTCGATTTCTTGCAATCTCCATTCAGGTGGACTGCCTGAAAAACTAAATCTACACAAACATGGATTGCAATCTCAGAAGTTTTCTCTGTGCTTGGATATCGAATTAATCACTGAAGTACTTGTGAAGAGCTTACTATGTGCCCAGCACTGGACTAAACACTGGGGTCGATACAAGGTAATCAGGTCAGACATAGCTCCTGTCCTATATGGGACTCACAGTCTAAGAAGGAAGGAGAACGGGTATTGATTCGTCGTTTTATAAAGGGGGGAAATGGGAGCACAGAGAAGTGACTTGCCCAGGGTCACACAACAGGCAGGAGGCAGAATTGGGATTAGAACCCAAGTCTTCTGACTTCTAGGTTTTTTATTCTTTCCACTAAGCCTTACTGCTTCTCAGTGTAAGAAATAACCTTCTAGAGAGCATATTGGATACATGCATAAAATTCCCCGGGCATGTAGGTCACAACCAAAGGAAATCTTTCCTAGTTTAATCATTGTTCTGTCAATCCTTCATTATGGTTTTTACTGTTTTTCTGATGGATACTATCAGGGATTTGTGGTCTGCTTCCCCCTATACCATCTGGATTGATCTGTAGCCTGGGAGAATGGTAATTCACCTTTAATATACCCACATTTATCTATTTATCCTGTCATATTCCTGCTATCAACTGTTGTAGCATTCCTTTTTCTCGCATTCCTACAATTTTCAGTAGTTTATACCTTTCTGACCAAACCCCCCCACCCACCCACCCCCAAGCCATTAGCTTTTAAACTCTTTGGGGAGAGAAAACACATCTTTTACTTGTAATAGCTTAAGTACTCAGTGCAAGGTTCTGCATATGATAGGCACTCAATAAGAACAAATGATAGCTGTATGGATTTAACCACATATAGTAAAATACCTGTTATTTGGCACCCTATTTTCTGGATAACTCTTCTGGTGGACCTTTTTTGATGGTATTTGTTAAACGTTACTATGTGCCAGGAACTGTACTAAGCCTTGGGATAGACACAAGTTAATCAGGTTGGACACAGTCCCTGTCCCAATAGGGCTCACAGTCTTAATCCTCATTTGACAGATGAGGTAACTTAGACCCAAAGAAGCAAAGTGACAAGGTTACATATCAGACAAGTGATGGAGCCGGGAGTAGACCCCAGGTCTTTCTGTGGACCAGGCCTGTGCTCTATTCTCTTAGCCTTCCTTCTTCTCCATGTTGGACCTGTTGGATATTCTCCATTCAGGGGCAGTCTTAATTGATCAATCACCTTGACCCCTCCAACCTTACCTTTCTGCTTTTGCTCCTCTAGTGCTATCCTGGTCACCCTGCCTCCATCTTATCTACCTCGCCACTTACCCCTTGCCCATATCAGGCCTCTGGACCGGAATTGAAGGGACATCTCCTCCCAGAGGCCTTCCCAGGCTAAACCCCACTTTTCCTCATCTCCCACTCCCTTCTGAGCCACCCTGATTTGCTCCCTTTGTTCTTCCCCCCATTCCCAGCCCCTCAGCATTTATATATACATATGTAATTTTATTTATTTGTACTGATGTCTCCCCACTTCTAGACAGTGAGCTTGTTTTGGGCAGGGAATATCACTGCTTATGGTTGTATTGTACTTTCCCAAGTGCTTAGTACAGTGCTCTGAACACAGTAAACGTTTAATAAATACTATTGAATGAATGAATGCCCTCCTTCCTTAGACCTGACAGAGAATTACTCTCCCACCCTTCAGAGCCTTATTGAGGGCACATCTCCTCCAGGAGGCCTGCCCTGACTAAGCCCTCATTTCCTCTTCTCCCTCTCCCTTCTGCCTCACCCTTGCATTTGGATTTGCAAGTTATGCCTGGCAGTTATGTACATAATCATGATTTATTTATATTAATGTCTGCCTCCCGCTCTAGATTGTAAATTTATTGTGCCTATCAACTCTGTTACATTGTACTCTCCCAAGTGCTTAAAAAAACTCTGCACACAGTAAATGGTCAATAAATATGATTGATTATTGATTGAATTGATCCCCTATAGGGAAATAGTTTACGGTGTCTGCCATGAGAGAGTCAGCATGGCAAGGTGGAGAGAGCATGGGCCTGGGAGTCAGAAGATAAAGGTTCTAATCCTGACTCTGCCACTTGTCTGCTGTGTGACTTTGGGCAGCTCACTTCCTTTCTCTGAGCCTCAGTTACCTCATCCAGAAAATGGGGATTGAGACTGTGAGCCCCACGTGGGACAGGGACTGTGTCCAACCTGGTTAACTTGTATCTACCCCAGCGCTTAATACAGTGCCCGGCACATAGTACGCCCTTTCCGAATACCATTGTTATTACTATTATTATTATTCTCCTAAAGGCAGCAAATCCTTTGAGGTATTTGCATTAAGCTTCCTGTTAATCTGTAATTAGGGAACCATTTCAGCACTCCATCCTTCCTCTTCCCTACCGATGTCTGTGCTGCTCTGGCTTCAACATGAAGGTTATTTTCTAATTTGATCAGCGAACACTTCTGCTCTGACACCTGTAGCTATAAATGCATAGAGCTGACTGCAATGGCAGTTCCTTACCATCTTCCTGAGGCTTGGGTGGGATTTAATTCAAGCCTTCAGGGTCATTTTACAAAGCAGTATGCCCAGCAGTTCTGATTGCTTGATGACTGGCAGTTCGATTAACTGGAATTGGAATCTCCCTTTCTCCAAGAAGTGGGCATGATAAAAAAAAAGAGCTGTATTTGTGTGTGGCTTATACTCATCGATGAAAAAAATTCACTGGTAATAGCTTCATCTGTCTTTCAGGGTTTCTTATAGGAAACACTCTTCTCAGCAGTTCCTCTTCAATCTGTGCATATCTTATTTCTGCCCTCAGTCATTGATTTGGATGTGTGATTCACAGCTTGCCAAAGGCCTCTCAGTTTCTGTCAGAATCTCCACGCCAAGCCTGATAGTGATGAGCCTGAAGGGATTTTTCAAGGCCTGTGGGGTTTAAAGAGCTTCTTATCGGCTACTTCATTTTTCTAGTATAGATCATGTAACTCTGAAAACTAGTTTAGTAGTCCACCTTGGGCAAGTCATTTAACTGCTCGGTGCTTCAGTTTCCTCATCTGTAAAATGGGGATTAAAAACTTGTCCTCTCTCCCCCTTAGCCTCCTGTGGGATAGGTACTGAGTTTGACCTAGTTATCTTGTATCTACCCCAGGGTTTAGTTCAGTTTCTTGGCACTTAGTAGGTATTTAACAAATGCTATAATTATTATTATTACCACTATTATTTTTATTGTTGTTACTATTGTATTTGTTAAGCACTTGCTGTGGGCCAGACACTGTACTAAATGCTGAGGTGAAGGCAAACAAATTGGGATGGACATAGTCCCTGTCCCACAAGGGGCTCACAGGCTAAATCCCCATTTTCCAGATGAGGTAACTGAGGCACAAGAAGTGAAGTGACTTGCCCAAGGTCACACAGCAGACAAGGGGCAGAGCCAGGATCAGAACCCATGAACGTCTGACTCCCAGGCCTGTGCTCTATCTATTACATCATGCTGCCACCTACAACATGGGAAAAAAAATCAATCTGTGCCCCAACCAAGTAACAGTAATGCAGGCTAACACTACTCTGGAGCTGTTCTATTTTCTCATTAAGTAAATGATGGGAATGTGACTGAAACATTATGTTCTTATTTTGAAATATTTTTTTCTATCATGTTCAATCCACAAAAATATTTTCATTACTATTATTATTTACTTTTTCACTGTAGGGCAGGATTTTTAAGCCCTGGCTGGGAAATAGACTCTTTTATGAGGAAAATCTGGAGCAAAGATGCAGGAGATCTGTCAGGAGTGCACTGAGTTTCTTTCAGGACTAGTGGAGGGAAATGATGTTTTCCTCTTCCACTTAGAAATCTCTGAGCAGTTATTTCATAAAATTGACAAATGGAAACTTCAGGCTCATTCACTACCATTATTTTAGTTTGTGAAATAAATCAAATATGCTTGCCATTGTATCTTCTGACTTCTTCAGAAAAAAAAATCATGTCAGATCTCAGCAGAATTGTTTTTGCTCCCCCTTAATATAAAATTGCTAAAAGTCTGAGAGAATGGTATTTTGGAAGCACCGAACCTCTGTTTAATAACATAGTAAAATCAAAAAGGCTTTGAACAATGTAGTCTGATTTAAGATTGGAAAAGGTTGTCGTCTCAATGTTCTGGAAGGAAGTTTGGAAGATGTAGGCAGAGTCCTGTCATAAATCTTAGTTTTGTACCTAAAAACCAGCAAAAATGCAACCACACATCACAGATGGAAGAAATGAACAATAATCAATAACCTTAGTAATGCAACAAGTACTGACTTATTGTTCTCTAGACCTCAGCCCTTCATTACCTTCAAGGGCGGTTTTCGGGCAAAGTTCTCAGAATTCTCATACCAGTGACTTCACTTTCTAAGTGAGGAAGCTGGATTGCCTTATGGCCAGTGGTTGGGAAATTGACCAAAGGCCATAAAGCTAAGAAATCACCTCACGTCAAGAGGTAGCTATAGCACTTCTTCTGTCAAGAGGTTTGCTGTTGTTCCTCTTAATCCTACTAATGTCACCGTCAAAGTGGAGAAGAAGAGGGAGGAGGACACCTTCCCTGGGCCTCCATCTCGTCTATATTGCCCACATTCCTTTATCTCCCCCTCGTCCCCCTCTCCATCCCCCCATCTTACCTCCTTCCCTTCCCCACAGCACCTGTATATATGTATATATGTTTGTACATATTCATTACTCTATTTATTTTACTTGTACATATCTATTCTATTTATTTTATTTTGTTAGTATGTTTGGTTTTGTTCTCTGTCTCCCCCTTTTAGACTGTGAGCCCACTGTTGGGTAGGGACTGTCCCAATATGTTGCCAATTTGTACTTCCCAAGCGCTTAGTACAGTGCTCTGCACACAGTAAGCGCTCAATAAATACAATTGATTGATTGATTGATTGATCCTGCCTCTGGCCCGGAACGCCCTCCCTCCTCAAATCCTACACATAACGACGCTCCCCCACTTCAAAGCCTTCTGGAAGGGACGTCTCCTCCAAGAGGCCTTCCCTGACTAAGCCCCCCTTTCTTCTTCTCCTACTCCCATCTGCATAGACTTGACTAGCTCCCTTTGTTCACCCCCTCTTCCAGTTTACAGCACTTATGTATCTGCAATTTATTTATTTTCATGTCTGTCTCTTGCTCCAGAATGTGAGCTCACTGTGGCAGGGAATGCATCCTCTCCCAAGCGCTTAGTACAGTGCTCTGCGCAAAGTAAGCACTCAGTAAATGTGACAGTGAATGAATGATTGATCGATCGATTGATTGTTGATTGTGGGAAGGAGAGGGATAATGGGGGAAGGATGCTATGGAGAGGGATATGTTCATTCATTCAATCATTTATTGAGGCTTATTATGTGCAAAGCATTGTACTAAGCACTTAGGTGAGTACGGTATAACAATAAACAGACACATTCCCTGCCCACAATGAATTTACAGCCTTGAAGACTGTATCTTCACTCTTCCCACCTTCACAGCCTTATTAAAATCACATCTCCCAGGCCTTCCCCAGTTAATCCCACTTTTGCTCTACTCCCTCTCCTTTCTGCCTCACCTATGCGCTAGGATCTGTACTGTTTACGCACTTGTTATTCACCTTATCCTCGGCCTCACAGCACTTCTGTACATATCTGTAATTTATTTATTTGTATTAATGTCTGTCTCCTCCTCTAGACTGTAAGCTCTTCGTTCATTCATTCATTCAATCGTATTTACTGAGTGCTTACTGTGTGCAGAGCACTGTACTAAGCGCTTGGGAAGTACAAGTGCCAGGAAGCGTCTCTACTAACTCTGTTGTATTCTCCCAAGCACTTAGTTCAGTGCTCTGCACATAGTAAGTGCTCAATAAATGTGTGATTGATTGATTGATTCTCTTTCTCTTTCCCTTGTCCTCTCTCTCCTCTTCTCCCTCCCTCTCTTGCTTTCCCTCCTTTCCCTTTCTCTCTCTCTCCCTCTTTCCCTCTCCGTCCCTCTCTGTATCTCTCTCCCTCATCTCTCTTCCTTTCTTCCTCTCTCTCTTCCTTTTTCTCTCTCCTCCTCTATCTCCTCTTCTCCTCTCCCTTTCTTCCTCTCTCTCTTCCTCTTTGCCTCTCCCTCTCTCTCCTTCTTCCTCTCTCTCTCCCTCTTTCCCTCTCCCTTTTTCTCCCTCTCCTCTCTCCCTTTCTTCCTCTCCCTCTCTTCCTCTTTCCTTCTCCCACTGTCTCCCTCTCTCTTCCTCTCCCCCTTCCTTCCTCTTTCACTCTCCCTTTCTCTTATCTTCTCTTTCTCTCCCCCCTCTCTTCCACCTTTCTCTCTCTTCCTTCTCTCTCTTCCTCCTCTCTCTTCCTCTCTCTGTAACTATAAATCTTTGTGTCTTCCTGTCTCTTTTTTACAGTCAGTCTCTCAAAAGACATGCTAGAGTGAAGAAGGTGTTAGGAATGTAGCATCATGGGTCAGACAAAAGTACCAGTCTCTGACTGTGAGCCCATTGTTGGTTAGGGACCATCTCTATATGTTGCCAATTTGTACTTCCCAAGTGCTTAGTACAGTGCTTTGCACACAGTAAGCATTCAATAAATATGATTGAAAGAATGAATGAATGGAGCAAACCCCTGGACCCAACCTCCTTTTTAATTGTGAGAGCAGAAGGTACCACAATGCTTCATCTGACTTGCAATTAGTAGATATCTATTAATAATAATAATAATAATAATAATGGTGTTTGTTAAGCACTTGCTGTGTGCAAAGCACTGTTCTAAGTGCTGGGTGGATACAGGGTGATCAGGTTGTCCCATGTGGGGTTTACAATCTTAATCCCCATTTTACAGATGAGGTGACTGAGGCACAGAGAAGTTAAGTGACTTGCCCAAAGTCACACAGCCGATAAGGGGAAGAGCCGGGATTAGAACCCATGACCTCATCATGACACCTAAGCACCAGAGTTAACACCAAATGGTAAGACAATGGGGTGATAATAAGAATAATACCATAATAACAACTGTGGAATTTGCTAGGTGTTTGCTATGTGCCAAACACTGTACTCAGCATGGGGCGGAGAGACAAGGTCATCAGGAAGGACAGTCCCTTTTCCACTATCCCTCTGGGGGCTCAAGTCACCAGGACCAAAGCGATGTTTGAGGCATTATATGTTTGTAGGAGGAAAATGGATGGCAACTGGATGCCTAAATAGTTGCTGTATGGTTAACAGAAGGGGGGAAGCATAAATTCAGAGGAAGACCTAGTGAAAGAAGATCTCAGTGATGAGGCACAGATTTAAACCACAGAGAAAGAGTAGCAGAAGACTGATTGGCCTAGCATGTAGCAGTTAGAAATGGAGCGACAACTGTCATCTTATACACTTAGATCCATTCTCACTAAGTATTTTGATAGTCACCCTGCCACCACAACATATGTCCACCAGTGCTTAGAGCAGTGCTTGTCACATAGTAAGCACTTAACAGATACCATCATTATTATTATTACTCTACTGCTTCCTTTATCTGTAATTAATTTTAATGTCTACCTCCCTCACTAGACTGTCAGTTCCTTGAGGACAACGATCCTGTCTATCAATTCTACTGTCCTCTCCTAAGCACTTAGTACAGTGCTCTCCAAACAGTAAGTGCTCAATAAATACCACTGATTGATTGATCGTCTTTGGGCTAAAGTAGTCCTAATTCATCTACTTTTCCCAATAAATGTGGCCATATATACATATCTGTACATATCTTTACATGTATAGATATACATATCTATTTATCCATGTATATGTGGTGTATATGTGCATTTTAGGGCTATAATTTAAGAATAAAGATATGAGAGAAAACCCTGTTTCCCAAATACATTGAAAATGTTGATCTTGGCCAAGGTGAAGTGATGGTCTCAATCTGAATTTGTGCAGGAGAGCAATCTATGTTTTAAGATGAGTTTCCGCATTAATGCTGTAGCTGACCTGGGATTCTGATTAGGGGAACCATAAAGATTTAAACTTTCATTTATGATAAGGGCATAGAGGCACCCTCGCTTCTAGGAATGTTTGGTCTCCTGGTTCCAGCTTCAGACTGGCTAAGCCATAGTGAGACATCCAGCATGTGGGGGCCTGTACTTTGAAAGCGGAATAATCATTGAAGTGTTCATTAAAGCTCTTTACTATGTGCCAAACACTGTTCTAAACACTAGGAGAGATACAAGAGAATCAGGTCAGGCCCAGTCCATGCCCCACATAGGGCTCATTGTCTGGAAGAGAGGGAGAACCGGTATTGAATCTCCATTTTTAAGTTGAGGAAACTGAGGCACAGAGTAGCGACTTGCCTACAGACTTGGAGCTCGTTGTGGGCAGGAATGTGCCTGTTGTTACATTGTACTCTCCCAAGCACTTAGTACAGTGCTTTGCACACAGGAAGCGCTCAGTGAATATGATTGAATGAATGAATAAAGTCAAACAGCAGACAAGTGGTAGAGATGGGATTAGAACCCAGGGCTCTTTCCACTAGACCTGGCTGCTCTAATATGCATAAAGTTGCCAGGTATAGATTGGTTTTACTGCCTTTCTGCTTTGGAATGAATACAATTAGTAGATATCTATTATCACCTTTGCTCATCTGAAGCAGATTCCTTTTGATCAGCCAGGCTGAAAGCCCTGTTTGTACTCTGAAATAATTCAATCCAATGATGGCAAAAACGCAGCCTAAATCAACCATTAATAATCCAGTTTTAGTCAATCAATTTGGTTAGAAGAGATAATATTCAAATATGGAAGCATCATTGGGGAAAATCCAATTAGAGGTATGTGGTCTGAGAGCCATTTGCATAAATAATCAGGTAGAGTGTGGCTTTAGAGACACAAGATGAAAATAAAAGCAAGGGAATTTCATGGAAGATGAATGAGAGTTGGAAGAAATCAGAAGATAGAGCTCATTTTCATTTTTTAGCCAGCTTGAGGAGACACAATATGCTTGGCATGGGTCAAAACTTTATGAAAGTTTCCGCTCTCAAAATCAATCACTAGTTTTTTGTGAGTGCCTACTCTGTGCTGGGTGATCTTGGGCAAGTCACTTAACTTCTCGCTGCCTCAGTTGCCTCATCTGTAAAATGGGCATTGAGACTGTGAGCCCCATGCAGGATGTGGACTGTGTCCAACTTTGCAACTGCCCCAGAACGTAGAACTGTGCCTGGCACATAGTAAGCGCTTAACAAATTCCATAAAAAATAAGATAAGCACCTGAGAGAATATAATGGAGTTGGTAGATATAATCCCTGCTCTTAAAGAGTTTACAATCTAACACTGCAGACATACACTTAAAATACTGGCAGATGGAAGCAATCAAGTCTAATATAACTGGCTAATAACTAATATATAACTAACTTACTAATATATCTAACAACCAACCTAGATCTATTAACAATATCTAGGCTGGAGGTTCATTATGGAGGGGGAGCTTGCCTGCTAATTCTGTTGTTTTGTGCTCTCCCAAGCACATAGTACAGTGTACAGCCCATAGTAAGCACTCAATAAATACCACTGATTGATTGAACAAATGCGACCGGAGCACTCAAAAGCTTAGATGTCATTTAAGTGCAAGAGTGTTAAAACTAATCCTACTCTCTCCTACTCGGAATGTGAGCCATTTGAGAAGAGGTTGGTTTTCTCCTAGATTATCTTGTTTCTACCCCAATGCTTAGTTCAGTGTCTGACACATAGTAAGTGCTTGAGAAATATAATCATAATGATAATAAATGGAAATAGAGCATGGAGATGAGCGATTAATCAGGGAATTAATCAGGAATTAATGGAGTGGGTAGATATAATCCCTGCCCTTAAGGAGTTTCCATTCTAACACAGCAGGCATACACTCAAAATGCTGATAGATGGAAGCGACCATGTGTGGGGGTACATTGACAGTATCTAGGCAGGGGGTTCATTATGGGTGGGGAGCTTGTCTACTAATTCTGTTGTATCGTTCCATTAATCAGGGAAGGCCCCCTGGAGGAGGTGCGATTTTAAAAGCACTTTAGAGATGGGGAGAGAAATGACCTGGTGGATATGAAGGGAATTCCAGGTAGGATGGAGCGAGCGGTCAGCAGTCAGCAGCGAGGAAGACATGGCGGAGACGTAGCCGGTTGGCTTGAGAGGAGTGAAGCGTGTGAGTGGATATAGCAGCAGAGATGGTTACCCTGGCAACCGCCCGCTAGGTCACAGGGCTACATCTTTGTCGCATGCACTGTGGAAGAAATAATAATAATGATGGTTTTTGTTAAGCGCTTAGTATGTGCCACGCACTGTACTAAGCGCTGGGGTGGGTATAAGGAAATTGGGTTGGACGCAGTCCCTGCCCCACTTGGGGCTCACAGTCTCAATCCCCATTTTACAGATGAGGTAACTGAAGCCCAGAGAAGTAAAGTGACTTGCCCAAGGTTACACAGCAGACAAGTGGTGGAGTCGAGATTAGAACTCACTACCTTCTGACTCCCAGGCTTGGGCTCTATCCACTACACCATGCTGCTTCTGAAGTAGAGAAGCAGAAGTTATTCTTGCACAGAAAATTCTTTTGTGCCCCTTCTATCTTACTGTACCCTCTGCCCTTTTAATCACTGCTTCATATCCACTCTTCCAGTACGGTGTAATAGGTAGAGCACGGGCCTGGAAGTCAGAAGGTCATGGGTTGCAATCCTGGCTCCACTACTTGTCTCTTGTGTGACCTCGGGCAAGTCATTTCACTTCTCTGGGCCTCAGTTACCTCATCTGTATAATGGGGATTGAGACTGTGAGCGCCACGTGGGACAAAGGACCGTGTCCAACCCAAATTGCTCGTATTCCCCACAGCATTTACTACAGTGTGTGACATCATAGAAAGTGCTTAACAAATACCATAATTATTATTATTGTTAGGAACATGACTGGTAGAGAATCAGAAGGACCTGGGTTCTAATGCCAACTCTGCCACTTCTCTGCTGTGTGACCTTGGGCAAGTCACTTCTCTTCTCAGGGCCTCAGTTACTGCATCTGTCAAATGGGGATGAAGACTTGAGCCCCACGTGGGAACCTGTTAACCTTGTATCTACCCCAGCACTTAGAAGAGTGCTTAGCACATAGTAAGTGCTTAATCAATCAATCATATTTATTGAGCGCTTACTGTGTGCAGAGCACTGTACTAAGCGCTTGGGAAGTATAAGTTGGCAACATATAGAGATAGTCCCTACCCAACAGTGGGCTCACACAAATACCATCGTTGTTATTCTCTGGGCCTGTTACTTCGTCTGTAAGATGGGGATTCAGATTGTGAGCCCCATGTGAGACAGGGACTGTGTCCAACCTGATTAGCTTGTATCCACCTCATTGCTTAGTACAGTGCCTGGAACACAGTGAGTGCATAATAAAGGCCATAAAAAGAGAGGGAGAATGCAAGTGATGCTGGGCAAACCACTAGCAGTACGAGAGAAACAGTGTTGCCCAGTGGTAAGAGCAGGATCCTGGGATTCAGAGGACCTGGGTTCTAAAGCCCAGCTCCAACATCTGCCTGCTGGGTGGCCTTGGGCAGGCCACTGAACTGCACTGTGCCTCAGTTTCCTCATCTGGAAAATGGAGACCAATACCGTGAGCCCCATGGGAGACATGGACTGTGTCAATCTTGATTAGTTTGGATCTACCCTAGAGTTTAGAACAGTGCCTGACACCTAGTAATTGCTTAACAGATACCATAAAAAAATTAGCACTTAACAAATATCACAATTATTATTATCGTACGGAAGATTATCGAATGCCCTTTCCATTTTGCTGAACCGCTTCTCTCCCATTTGCCATTCAGGTTTGCTGGTCATTTGCGATGGGATAATTGCCTCAAAAGAAATGTATCTTCCCGCTGTGTCCTTTTGGATCACTCTTCCCAATTAAGAGAAATTCCTTTCTAATTCAATTGGAAGCTCTGGCTGAATTTCCAGAAATAGGTTACCGTGTAGTAAAGGCTCCATAAATCAATATTAGTGTAGTTGAAAATAATCAGCATTTTTTTTATGTCCATGATAGAGCAGAGGGTTCCATTACCAATGGAGAATCAAGTCAGCTAGCCTACAGCATTTAACAGATTATTAATAAACCCTTGCTAATCTGTTGTTTGTCGTTTAAGAAATCATAATTTAACAGCACGATCCTTCAGAAGCAAAGGGGAAACTGTTAATTTTCCTCCCAAAGGAAAACAGTCCACACTCCATTAATTCGCAATGAGCTAAAAAGAGATTAAAAATCCTCTTGGCAGGGAGATGTTAAAAACAAGATCTGTCACGGCCTTGCACAAGCTGTAGAGAATTTCTATAGGTTGCTGGTTCCCAGAGAAGGTTTTCTCAAATGGGTCAAACATTCATTGCCCTGTTCTGCTAATGGCAAAGCCCTTCAAAAGTGCTGAGTCAAAGAACAAGGTTTATTTTTTCAAAACTGGGCAGGGAATGGGTCACTCTGATGCCTAGTAAATTATTTCTTAGGGCTTTCAGTGGGAGGAAGGCGCTTGGTATTATTTTCTGAAAGTGGAGGTTTAGGATCAGCAAATGAGAAGTAGAAAACGCAGTGCCAAACTTCAGAAAATCATTTGGCAAGAGCAGTTTTTCCTGCATCAGGCTAAGAGACCAAGTAGCAGTTCCAGAGAGAGGATTAAATTTCATTCATCAATATGTTGGGAGACAAATGAAGGGATATCCATGTGATGGGGGTGAGGCCAAAACTTAGAAAGGTCAGAGCAACTTGCATATCTTCCAGCTCTCTGAATCTACAAATGATACAGAAATTCCCAAACCAAGTGAATGTCTACAAACAGCACTTGTGAAGGAGTTGAAAAGGTATGCCTGAAACTATGGAATGTTATGGATCTCTCAATGAACCAAATGTTTGTATATACCATGTGAACCAGTTATGTAGTTATTGCATCAATCAACCAGTCAATGGTATTTACTGGACGTTTGCTATGACCAGAGCACTGTGCCAAGTTCCTGGGAGAGTACAATTCAATGGAGTTGGTAGACAGGTTTCCTTCCCACAGTGACCTGACAGCCCAGAGTGGGAGACAGATATTCACCGCCATCATCATCAATGGTACTGAGCACTTACTGTATGCAGAGCACTGTACTAAGAACTTGGGAAAGTAAAATACAATCAAGTTGAGAAGCATTGAGGCCTAATGGTTAGAGGACGGACCTGGGAGACTGAAGGACCTGGGTTCTAATGCCTCCTCTGTCACTTATCTGCCGAGTGACCTTGGGCAAGTCACTTCACTCCTCTCTGCCTCAGTTACCCCATCTGTAAATGGGGATTAAGACAGTGAGCTCCATGCAGGACAGGGATTGTGTCCAACCCAAATTGCTTGTATCCACCTCAGCCCTTAGTACAGTGCCTGGCACATAATAAGGGCTTAACAAATACCATTATTATTATAACATTTCTCTCTTTGAGCCCATAATTTGCAGGGAGCTTATCTTCAGCTCCATTATAGAATGGATTTATCCAGTGCACACATTGGGCTGCTACCTCTCATTCCATAAATGTGGTCCTACTTCCCTCAATGGAAATTGGGGAAATAATTTTTTTAATGACCCCAGTGTTGCTGTTTGGGAATATCTGTGAGTCGGTGCACCTCTCATTATCTAGCTATCAGACAGCCGATGTTCCGGAGATCACCCTCTGTATTAGGAGATCCATATGTGTCAAACACTGTGCTTAGCACTGGGGAGGTTAATCAGGTTGGACACAGTCCCTGGCCCACGTGGGACTCATAGCCTAAGTAAGAAGGGGAACTGGCATTAAGTCCCCATTTTACAGATGAGGAAACTGAGGCACAGAAAAGATAAGTGACTTTCCCAAGGCCACACAGCAGGCAAGTGAGGGAGCTGGGAATAGAATCAATCACTTCATCGATCAGTCTTATTTATTGAGTGCTTACTGTGTGGAGAGCATTGTACTAAGTGCATAGGAGAGTACAATATAACAGAGTTGGTAGACACGTTCCCTGGCCAAAGCAAGTTTAAAGTCTAGAGGGGGAAACAGACATGGATGCAAATGCATAAATTTTGTGTCTGTACATAAATTCTGTAGGGCTGAGAACCCAGGAGTCCAGACTGCTGACATTCTTAGAGAAGCAGTGTGGCTCAGTGGAAAGAGCACAGACTTTGGAATCAGAGGTCATAGGTTCAAATCCCAGCTCCTCCACTTGTCATCGGTGTGACTTGGGGCAAGTCACTTCACTTTGTGCCTCAGTTACCTCATCTGTAAAATGGGGATGAAGACTGTGAGCCCCCCTGTGGGACAACCTGATCACCTTGTAACCTCCCCAGCACTTAGAACAGTGCTTTGCGCATAGTAAGCACTTAATAAATGCCATTATTATTATTATTATTAGCAAGCCTGTAATCTTGCCACTAGATTATGCTGCTTCTCAACACCCCTCAGAGCAGTGGAAACTCCTGTAATATTGACACTGGAATTCCTTGTGGAGCCAGGAGGGTAAGACTTCTAACATTTGGTTTATTTGTTTTAGGGTATTTGTTAAGCTCCTACTATGTGCCAGGCACTTTATTAAATGCTGAGGTAGATACAAGCTAATCAGGTTGGACACAGTCCATGTCCCACATGGGGCTCGCAGTCTTCATCCCCATTGTACAGATGAGGTAGCTGAGGCACAGAGAAGTTAAATGACTAGCTCAAGGTCATCCAGCATATACGTGGTGGAGCCAGCATTAGAAGCCAGGTCCTTACGCCTCCCAGGCCTGGGTTCTATGCCTGTGCTATAGTTGACTCCCTCTTTAAAACACTTAGTACAGTGCCTGGTAAATAGTAAGAACTCAATACATATGATTGAACGAATAAAGATCCAAAATGGTTCAGTGGTTTAACATTGCTATTTAATGCTTTTCAGTCCTGCACTTTCTTTATGAGCATTGATCAGTGGAGAATGAAAATAGCCCTGTGGAAGAGAGGAAATATGAATAAATCTTGTAATCTGTTTAAAAAGGAGAACTAGAGAGAGAAAGATTAATTGGGGTAAGCAAGGACATCCACACAGGGTTCTAAGTCATTTCAATTGCACAGCGAAAGTGTTGCACTATTGAAGACGTTAGATCTATCGCCTGACCCAAAACCCAAAGAACACAGAATCTGCCTGGAGGTAAACAAAAACAGTGGGCCAAGAAAATGCTGCTACAATAATACATTATATTTAAATCCAGCATAAGGTTTAAGCATATGGTCAATGCTTCTACCCATTCTCAGTTTATTATTTTTACCTCTCATCTTTTTCATTGAATAATACTTAGGCGTAATGTGATTCATACACCAGGTCTGCTAGCGGAAGTATTCTTCACTTGGAATTTCTACAATTTTCAACACGGATTTATTTTGCTCAGAGATTCATCCGTTCACTGCAAACTGCCCGACTCCATCCCTGTGTCCTCTTTGACTTTAAACCCCCATATTTGGTCTGTTCACCTTTCAGGGTCGAACCTGGATAGTTTCTAGTCCTTTACCAATCTTGGCTATGGGAGGGACAGTAAGGCAGAGGCCTACCCATTCCATTCCTAGCTTTGCCAGTGGCTAGCGAGTGGAAGGCAATCTGCTACAAGTCAAAACTCTCCCGTGCTGGGCAGCAGTGGCAGGGAAGAGAGTCGAGGGCAGAGCCTCAGGTTTACCACGAGGAAGGCAGCAATGGTAAATCACTTCCAGATTTTTACCAAGAAAACTCTCTGGATCCACTACCAGAACGATTGCAGATGGAGGTGGGGCATTCTGGGAGAGTTGTGTTTGTGGTGTCGCCATGGGTCGGAGATGACTAGACAGCATAAGACAGGACAAGACCCTAGTGCTTATGACGGTGCTTGACTCACAGTAAGTGATTAACAAATACCATCATCATCTATTACTAATAATTTGTGAGGTGTTATTTTTGTGCATCCCCCATTAGGTTGGAAGTGCCTTGACAGCAGATACCCTGTCTTTTATTTTATTGTAGTCTCCCAACACCTAAAGCCTCAACATAATATGACTCCAGCTATTTCAGTTTATGTTGCCAGCTTGTACTTCCCAAGTGCTTAGTACAGTGCTCTGCACACAGTAAGTGCTCTGTAAATACGATTGATTGATAAGTTCTGATGTCTAGTTCAGTTTCCTAAGTTTGCATCCTAAAGAGAATATTTTATGACAAACGTAAATGAATTTTTGCATTTCATTAAGAGTTTTCAATGGCTTCACACTGAGGAAATAGTCTCAATGAATGTTTTTGTTCTCAGAGAGACATTAGTTTTTCAAATTCTTAAATGTGTCTGAATAGTTGAGGAGCAGTATGGCCTAGTGCTCTCTGATTTCTTACTCGCACATGAAAAAACTGTTTAGTTGCTTTTTTTTTCTACTATTCTGCAGGAACCATTCCAGACTGTAAGCCCGTTGTTGGGTAGGGACCATCTCTATATGTTGCCTATTTGTACTTCCCAAGTGCTTAGTACAGTGCTCTGCACACAGTAAGCGCTCAATAAATATGATTGAATGAATGAATGCTGCTTCTTGAGACCAGGAAAGATGGGATGATATTTTTAGCACTGAGAAAGTTTGAGGAAGAACTGTCTCTTAGATTCGAGAGAGTCAGACTAGAAAGTTGCATGAGTGAAACTTCCATGATTGAGTTGATTTTAAGCTTCATGGCAGTTCCAGCCTTCATGTGATGAATATGTAGTGATTTGGAGGAAAACAAATAGTAATTTTTTGTTTGTTTGTTTTGTTTGTTTTTAAGGAAAACAAGCCTGAAAACTGTAGCTGCCAGGATGAGGAACTACTGAGCTGCTGAATTAGGGAAGTGACAATCCTGAGGTGCTGTGTGCACAAGGTTAGAGAAACACATTCTCCTTTTAGTTTGGCCAACATTTCTGTACTCTATTTTTGCCCTTCCATGCAATTGGGAAAATGAACTCCGAGTTGAACTTAGTTAATAGAAAGGGTAAAAACTAGGTGTCATGATAGTTCTTTTCCCACAGTGATGGAAAATTCTCAGAGGCTGAGGTGAAAAAGTGTGCCCCATCACCAAAAAATATAATTCTGTGGCTTGATTTTGATGTTAAATATTAATTTGAAAATTAATTATAGCTTGATTCCTATTATTATGAACTGTTTCCTTTTCAAATTTTGTTTTTTCGGTCCTTTGAGGGTGATTAGAAGACATAAAGACTGAGTTGAAAGACTTAAATATAGTTATTGCATCTACTTCCAAAAATACCAAAGAGAGCCAGAATTATTTTTGGAGGATGATTAGAGGTGACATATATACTTCTCTCTCTCTCTCTCTCTTCATACATATATATTTGATATATTTGATATGCCTATATATTTGATACTAGAATGGCATTCAAAGCTAATTCTAAAAACCAGTGATTTTCAATTTAGCAGCAAGCATTGGGTTGTGATCTACAGTGGCAAAGTGAAGAATTGCCTCAATATCTGGTATTTCAGGGGAAAGGATTTTTTTTGGGGGGGGGCGGTTTCTTGGTTTCCTGTAGTGTGCATCTGCCTCAGGCAAAGACATAGCTAAGAAAGGGATTTCAATTTGTCCAAGTTTGCAACACTGTGCAGACATTCTAATGCATTACTTTGATTTCTTAAATGCATGGGAAAGAGCTTGCTTTCCGTCACCTGAAACGGTAAATGAGTTTTTAGATTTTCAAATTTAGTTGAGCCTTGTCTCCATAGCCACAAGAAAATGGGGAGCTGAGGCAATTATCTCCCTAATTCAGGAGAAAGCAGGGAGGTTTAACCTGGTTTATGAGTTCTTGCCTCAGTCTTCGGCTTTCTTGAGGAGACATAGCTAAAGGAAGCTCAGAGATCATGACTTTCATTCAATTGTATTTTTTGAGTGCTTACTGTGTGCAGAGCACTGTACTAAGTGCTTGGGAAGTATACGTCGGCAACATAGAGAGACGGTCCCTACCCAACAACGGGCTCACAGTCTAGAAGCGGGAGACAGAAAACAAAACATGTAGACAGGTGACTTGATCCTGTCACTGAATTACTGGGTGTTCTGTCATCATTTGTGAAGAGAAAATGATGTTCCTTTCAGGAGCATTGCTTTTCTAATAACCTGAAAAAAAGGAAAATGGGATAGAAGCATAAATTTTCAAAATTTGGGGGAATTGGTCCTGAACCCCAGAATTCATGCAGGTCTAAGGAATGAGTTTTCCTCAAAATTAGGGGATTCTGTTTTCACCCTTGGAAGAGCTGGTGACAGAACACTGCTTCTAAAGATAATTGAGATGCCCCACCTTTGCAATCTGTTCATTGGAAATATCCACACAGAGCAAATGTGGTTTCAAATAGTAATAATAATAGTAATAATAATTATGGAACATGTTAAGTGCTTACTATGTGCCAACCATTGTATTAAGCCCTGGGGTACATACAAGATAATCAGGTTGAACACAGTCTATGTCCTTCATGGGGCTCACAGTCTTAGTAAGAGGGAATAGGATTTAATTTCTTTATGCTTTCTTCCTTCTGAATGCTTCTTAGCACCTTGGAACCCTCTTTTTACGAAGGTCATCTTCAATAATATTTATGATTTCATCCACTTTTTAAAAACTCATTGCCATAACTTTTTCAATTCTGTAATATTGTTATACTGCACTCTCCCAAGCGCTTAGTACACACAGTGCACACAGTAAGGACTCAATAAATACTGATTGAGTGATTTTTCATCCCCAAATGTCTAATTCATCTCTTTAAGCACTTGCAATTTCTTTGGATTGTTGAAATTCGATGAGGTCCTGTTTAGGCAGTGATTCCAGGGAATGATATTACATGAGCAGGGAGTGTGTCTGCCAACTTTGTTATACTATGCTCTCCCAAGGGCTTAGTGCAGTGCTCTGCACACAGTAAGCAGTCAATAAATATGGTCGATTTGTCATAGGTTAACTCACTGACATCCCCATTTCAATGAACTCTTTAGTTCTCTACTCAGAGTTCTTTTGAGCACTTTGAAAAGCCAACTCAAATTAGGGGCAGAGATTCCTTCAAGAATCATTTGTTGTTGACTGCTAAATCTCAGTCCAGTAGGGTAGGGGTTAGGAAGAGATTTATTTGTGAGTGTGAGAGAGATTCATTTACCTTTAGTAGTTGGCCATGATTTCAGAGCTAGTGGGATGCGTAATAATAACTGTGGCATTTGCTAAGCACTTGCTATGTGCCGGGAACTGTATTAAGCATTGGGGTAGATACAAGATAATCAGGTTGGACACAATCTCTCCCACAAAGGGCTCACAGTCTCAATCCCCATTTTACAGATGAGGTAACTGAGGCCCAGAGAAATGAAGTGACTTCCCCAAGGTCACACAGCAGACAAGTAGTGAAGAACCCAGATCCTTCTGACTCCCAGGCCTGTGTTTTATCCACTAGGTCGTGCTGCTTGTCATGAAGTACAATCCTTGGTTCGTTGTATTGTGGGATGGTTGTTTCCTGGACAATATTCGTAGGTGGAAAACCACTTCCATAGTCAGCACTAACTAATCAATAATAATGATGATATTTGCTAAGCGCTTACTATGTGTCAAGCACTGTTCTAAGCACTGGGGGAGAGACAAGGTAATCAGGTTGTCCCACGTGGGTTCACAGTCTTAATCCCCATTTTACAGATGAGGTAACTGAGGCACAGAGAAGTTAAGTGGCTTACCCAAGGTCACACTGCACACAAGTGCCAGAGCTGGGATTAGAACCTACTACCTCTGATTCCCAATCCCAGACTCTTTCCATTAAGCCACACTGCTTGAAGGAGGCTTTATTCTGTTGTAGTCTCCCAAACACTTAGTACAGTACCCTGCAAACAGTAAGTGTTAGTAAGTACCATTTATTGAGTGACTGAAAAAAAGTAGGAGTTTGTCCCTCTAGATCTTGAATTCCATAAAGGCAGGGATTGTGTCTATTTAAATAACTGCATTCTCCCAAGTGCTTAGTACAGTGCTCTGCACACTGTATGTGCTCAATAAATACGGTTGAATGAGTGAATGAATGTTCTTACCTGTCTATGACTGTAGACTTTAGTAAATTGTAATTTTCAGAAAAGATTGTCAAATAATGGATAAACACTCCATTTCTGGGAAACTAACAAAATACTTTTATATGGGGCACCGGAGCCGTAGGCAGATCCGTGTTTTGGGAAAATGCCCGGATGTTCATTCTTTCGTTAGAATACGAGGCTTATTTAACAAGGGCTCATTTTAAGGGATGAATTACTTCATGGCGCCATCAATTAAATACCCCCTTTCAGTTAGTATAACTAGCTCAATAGAATATCATGCACTAACATTGGTTAAATGCCACAAGAAAGTGGAACCAGATCAATTTTAATTTCATTGGCCGCGTCCTACAAGGGCATGGCCCTGAAGCAAGTATTGTTTGGATCGAGTTTGAAAACGAGTAGTTACTGTTCTTCCTTCAGTAAAAGCATCACCAACACTGCACCCATCACAGAACTCTATTCTAGATTTGAAATTACAAAGTAATAGTTCCATAGAAAATCAGAATATGTTTCTGTGCAGCTCTCCCCCACTAGATGGTCAGCTCCTAATTGGCAGGGAAAGTGTCTACCAACTCCATTAGATTGTACTCTCCCAAGCACTTAGTACAGTGCTCTGCAACCACTGATGGCTTTATTGATTGATTATAAACACCAGCCTGATATGGCGTGCAAATTTTGACCAGGGCCTCCTTGAAACTAGGGTGCACGTTTCTAACAGTAAAACCTAAAGAGTAATTATTTACAAAACGAGGGAGGATACTTTCATCCCCAACTTGAAAGGAATTTAAACTAGCTCTCTTCAATTCTTCAACATCAGTATAAGAGAACTTGAAATGAAACCAAGTGATTAAGTCACTTTTCATGTCCAAAATGAATGGAAACGCCAATTTTTCATTGTACAACAAAAAGAGAGCTCCTGCCCATATTATATTATTGAACATTGGATGCAATCTGATCTGTGTCCAAGCTGATTAACTTAATAATAGTAATAATAATAATAGTATTTGTTAAGCACCTACTAGGTGCCAAGCGCTGTTCTAAGCACTGGGGTAGATACAGGGTAATCAGGTTATCCCACATGGGGCTCACACTTTTAATCCCCATTTTCCAGATGAGGTAAGTGAGGCAAAGAGAAGTGAAGTGACTTGCCCAGGATCACACAGCAGACAAGTGGCGGAGGTGGGATTAGAACCCAGGTCCTCTTACTTCCAAGCCCGTGCTCTTGCCACTAAGCCACACTGCTTCTAGCTACCCCAACTTTTAGAACAGTTCTTTGGCACATAGTAACAAATACTGCTGTAATTACTAGTATTGGAATCTCTTGCCATGTGGTTCATTTCTTTAAGGTTACTAACACAACCAGATTAGCTTGTATCTACCTGGTGCTTTGTACAGTATTGGCCATATAGACTGGCATACAGTAAGCACTTAACAGAACCATAGAAATGTGAATTCAGTTGCTTCCACCATATAGTAAGCGCTTAACAGAACTCTAAAAAATGTGAATTCAGTTGCTTCAGCCATGATAGTCCACTGATTCAAAAAATTTGGATGATATCAGTAGACCGTATTTATAAATGGCTGAATAGAAAATATGATGGAAGATTCCCTGTTTTGAGATGATGGGCTCCGTCTAAAGTACTTTCTTTTTGTAACCTAACCGTCTGTGCTGACCACGGACAATGAATACACAGAATGAACTGCCCCTCTAAAGACAGGTTTCTTGTGTAATTCCCACCTCTGCATTCTCTCCCAGTGATTAGGTCAGTGCCCTGCACACTGTAGCTGCTTAATAAATGATGATGATGATGATGATAGTATTTATTAAGCACTTACTATGTGCCAGGCACTGTACTAAGTCTTGGGATGGGTACAAGCAAATCAAGTTGGACACAGTCCAAGTCCCACATGGGACTTGCAGTCTTAATCTCCAATTTACAGATGAGGTCAGGGAGGGTGTAAAGATAAATAAGCCTAGGAAACATTCTGTGACTATGGACAGCCCATGAAGTAAAGTGAAAACCTGAAATTTCCCTTACTACAGAACACTAGAGCAGTTTAAAGCAAATGTTTTGATTAAAACTTTTGCAGAGCCAAACTTAATCCCAAATTAAAAACCCAAAATGCATCTCTGGGCGCAATGGTTGGTTTCAGTACAAGACACTTGTGAAAGTAAATATACAGCTGCCTGAGCATAATGCCATTGAAAGTGTGAAATACTAATAGCCAAACTTCCATTTGTTCATAGTTTGCAAATGTCAGCATACTATTACTGCTTTCTAATTTGCCTCTTGTCATTTTAATCTTCCTGAAACCTCTGCTCATGAGGAGCACTGTTCTTAATAATACAATTAATATATCAAGATTATTATATCGTATGTGATATTTATGATTATTACAGAGAATCATCCTTCTCCATATCAATTCCTGTTGGGTTGATCTTAACAATAATCAATAATAATGAATAATTATAATTGTGGTATTTGTTAAGCACTTACTGTGTACTAAGCACTCTACTAAGTGTTGCTATAAATATAAGACAATCAGATCAGATCCAGTTGGGGTCACACTCTGAAGTGGGAGAGAGAACAAGGTATTTTATCCACATTTTCCAGATGAGGAAACAGAGGCACAGAGAAGTTAAGATCCCACATCAGGCACATGGTTGAGTAGGATTAGAACCCAGGTTCCCTGACTGACAGGCCCATACTCTTTCCGTTAGCAAGTGAAGTGACTTGCCCAAGGTCACACAGCAGATAAGTGGCGGAGCAGGATTAGAACCCAAAACCTTTTGACTCCCAGGCCCTTGCTGTATCTGCAACGCCATGCTGCTTCTCATAGTGAGCTTGACTGGCGTAGTACACCTCAGGACAAACATTTTTCCAAGATCGTATCGCTTTCCCCCTAGACAGAAAAGTGCTGTCAGAAAAACATTACCTTATTCCCCGAGGAAGTCAGTCAGTTAATCAGTAGTATTTGTTGAGTACTTATTGTGTGCAGAGCACTTTTCTAGGTGCTTGGAAGATCAGCCTATCAATCATATTTATTGAGCACTTAATGTATTAAGCAGTTGGAGGGTACAATATAACAGAATTGGTAGAATCCTTCCCCACCCACATGGAATTTACAATCTAGAAGAGGAGACAGACATTAAACTAAATGATAGATATGTAAAAAAATTGCTGTGGGCCCCATGTGGGACAAGGACTGTGTCCAACCCATTTCACTTGTATCCACCCCAGCACTTAGTACAGTACCTGGCACACAGTAAGCGCCCAACAAGTACCACAGTTGTTATTATTAGGAGGGTGTAGTTCTATCAAAAGCACTAACTCTAAGTAATTCTTTCTCTCATGAAAAATGTCCACTGAATCTTTGTATCTTCCTCCTCAACATTGTACTGGTCTGGATTGTTTCTTTCCTCAAGGGCAAAAACGGACAAGATTACAAGCAAGTTGGAAACGAAAACAGGATATGGCTAACAAAGAGTTTCCTAAGTATGGTTTATCGGTCTTCCGATATTGAACTTGAGGCATAGGCCATTATTAAGTCAGTAAACAAGTTAAAAAGCAGGCTCACTATTCAGAGGGCATTTCTGTCTTCTCAGGCTGTTTCAGTTTTTGGAAACAGTGCATTAACTTTTAACCCTCTTGTAACCATTTGTCGTTGTGGATGGCTGATAGCAGTCAATTTGTGATTAATAATGATGGGACCAGAATGTCTAAGAAACAGCTGAAGAAATCTTACCATGGGAAAGTGCAAATTGATAGGAAGCTAAGAATGCAGTGGGTCTTTTGAATCTCCAACAACATGTAGGCTCACTGCAAAAATAGAGTCTGTGCTTACTTTGGTTGCAATTTGGCTATAATGATTCTGAAGAGCTTCATTTTCAACTTAGAATAACACTGTACTGAAGCAATGACAAGTTTTCTTTTGTTTTCCATTGTTTGGGCTTAAATTTTAAAGTAGAATTTCCATCATCCTTATCACTACCTACTAGTATTATATATTGATCATTTTTCTCTTAATAGTGTTATTTTTTTTTAATATAGTTGAAATTCCTTGAAATCCTAAACTGGATTTCTTGTATTAAAGATTTTTTTTTCCAGGTAGAACAGAGAAATCCATCATGGAAGCAATTTTCTTAGATCTTCCTCTAATGAAAATATGATCTCTGAATGTAAAGAAGTGGAATCGGGACTGAACTTCCGATGATTTGGATGACTCGTGAAAAATATGGGGACAGTAGGAGTTTGTCAACTCGGCTAAAGCAGTTTAGATCACTGGTTGGAGACTAGATTTGTCTGCAAGTATCATTACCACATAGCCAAACCAACTTTATAATAATAATAATAATAATAATAATAATAATAATAATAATAGCATTTGTTAAGAGCTTATTTTGTGTCAAGCACTGTTCTAAGCGCCAGGGTAGATATGAGCTAATCAGGTCGGACACAGTCCCTGTCCCACATGGAGCTCACAGTCTCAAGCCCCATTTTCCAGATGAGGTAACTGAGGCAAAGAGAAGTGGAGTGACTTGCCCAAGGCCACACAGAAGACAAGTGGCAGAGTTGCGATTAGAACCCAGATCCTTATGACTTCGAGTCCCCTGCTCTATCCACTAGATCCTGCTGCTTCTCTGGACTTTGTGGACAGAGAGAGTCCTGTTTAGAAAATTTTTCAAAGATTGACCATTTTCAGACTGATTTATTAAAGCCATTACTCCTATCACTAACAGGATTTTGCTTACAGGTGAGCAAAAAAGAAACATTAACAGATTTAAAAGACATTTTGAGATACTCCCTTTCCACGATCACATAGCTAGTTACATTTGAACTATAGGGGCACACAGTAGATCTGTGGCTGGCTAATCTACACTCCCAAAACAAGTAATGGGTTTCCAGAAAAATCTTCGTTGTTCAGATTCTTCTAATTAAAATTTTGATTTACGGTCTGCCCCTTCTCTGATGGGTGCCCCCTGGCAGGATTTGATTGGTGGGAAAATCTGCCCTTTTGCCACTTGTTCTGGGCAGGAGCTTGGTTCTGACCCCAGACACCCTTGATTAATTGATTGGCATGCTTAGGGAATAAGGAAACATCATTCTGACAATACGTGCCTGTCCCGGGAGAATGAGCTGTGATCTTGGAAAAAAGTCTGTGCTCATGTGCTCAATACTAATTAAGGCCGGCTCACTATAATAAGAGTTTTCTGTAACGTGGAGCTTGATGCCATGATGGCTTTATAGACTCTAAAATGGGCATGGAGTGCGATGCTTCATTTTCTCCAAATCTGTCCAAACTTTTTGATTGGCTTTCTATTTTTCTATCATTGGATAGTGTACTGCCTAGAGAACATCATTCTGTGACAGTTGTAAGTTCTACTTTGTCAGGGGAATTCTTTGGTTATGTAAAGGGTTTTCCAGTGGTCAGCTAGGTCCCAGTGAAGTTCAAAGTGATTAGTAATCATTTGAATGCCTTGCATATATTCATCAAGAGCACAGTCACCAGCATAAAGCAATTCCCACGTGGCAACCTCAAAGGCTTTTGATGATTCTCCTAGCCTATTGAGCTGGAATAGTTTTCCAGTGGATCAAATGAATATTCTGACTGCATTTTACAGATTTCTCAAGGCATTCTCAAACTCGGTGGCATAGAAAAGGTGGAACAGAACTGAATCTGTCCCAAAGAATTGTTTCATTTGGACAGGGATGAGGAAGGGGCCAGGGAAGCAGCATGGTGGCGTAGTGAATAGAGCACGGGCCTGGCAGCCTGAAGTTCATGGATTCTAATGCCGGCTCCTCCACTTGTCTGCTTTGTGGCCTTCTCTTGGGCCTCAGTTACCTCATCTGTAAAATGGGGTTTGAGACTGTGAGCCCCACATAGGACAGGGACTATGTCCAACCTGATTTGCTTGAATCCACCCCAGCACTTAGTGCAGTGCCTGAAACATATTATGCACTTAAATACTATTACCTCTCTCCCTCTCTCTCTCTCTGTACATATAATAATAATGTTAATAATAATTATGGTATTTGTTTTCTATCCACTACTGCATGCTGCTTCTCATAAATATATAGCACCTTCAACTCTGGCTCGATTAATCATACCGCTCCGATTGTCACTCTGATACCAGTCACTGGGGACTAGTATTTATTTCTCAGAGCAACATAATTTACTTTCCAATTTCCCGAGCCTTGGTAACAACAGCAACAACAACAATGATAATAATAATAATAATTAGAGTGGTTTTTATTAAGCATTTACTTTGCTCCATGCACCATGCTAAGTACTGGGATAGTTATAAAATAATCGGATTAAACACAGTCTGTCTTGAAAGGGGTCCACAGATTAAGGGGGAGGAAGAATAGGTATCCAACCCATTTTATAGTTGAGGAAACTGAAATATAAGAAAGTTAAGTGACTTGCCCAAGGTCACACTGATCTCTAGTCTCTTTGGGAGATACTTGATACAGAAAAGAGAAGTCCAACCTGCCAATTCTATTTAAAGTGATTATCTTATTTGTACAAAACATTACCATAACTCTGATTAGTAAATTATATCTGCTTTGAGAGAGACAATGCAGTACAGGTGGAAGCTGAAAAAAATCCAGTTTTTCCAAATTAACAGTGCCTCAATGAATAGGAAACACACTGAAAGTTCTAGGACTTCAAGTTTTCTCCCAACTACTCTGTTATTTAGTCTTTATATTCCTCAATTGCTTCATGTCTAAAATAGTATATAGGCATCCTGGTGACGGAAATGCATAAATGTAAATAAACAAACCTTATTTCCTCCTCTCTAGTTGAGACACCATCAAAATACAATAATCAATGTTTTTCTTCCATCCTTAACACCACACATATTTTTACAGTGTCACTGGCAAAAAGATGTCTCTAGATTTCCATATTTCCACCCCTTTATACCATCTCTTCATTTCTTGTATCTAATTTTTGCCTTTCATTCATTCATTTAATCATATTTATTGAGCACTTACTGTTTGCAGAGCACTGTAATAAGCACTTGAGAGAGCATGATATAACAATAAACAGAAACATTCCCTGCCCACATCAAGCTTACAGTGTAGAGGGGGAGACAGACATTAATATAAATTAATAGATTACAAATATGTAAGTAAGGGCTGTGGGGCTGGGAGGGTAGAAGAATAAAGGGAGTAAGTCAGGGCAATTCAGAAGGGAGTGGGAGAAGAGGAAAGTGGGGCTCAGCCAGGGAAGGCCATCTGGAGGAGATGGGCCTTCAATAAGACTTTGAAGTGGGGGGAGAGTAATCGTCTGTCAGATTTGAGTAGCGAGGGCATTGCGGGGCAGAGGAAGGATGTGGATGAGGGGTCAGCGGTGAGATAGATGAGATCGAGGTAGTGTGACTTTGGGCAAGTCACTTAACTTCTCTGTGCCTCAGTTCCCTCATCTGTAACATGGCGATTAAGACTGTGAGCCCCACGTGGGACAACCTGATAACCCTGTATCTACCCCAGGGCTTAGAACAGTGCTTGGCACATAATAGGTGCTTAAATACTATTATTATTATTATTATTATTGCTAATAATAATAATTCATTTATTTTGACCACTCAGTTGTAAGCATATTTATGGCTGTCTCACGTGTTAGAGTGTAAGCTCTTTGATGGCAGGGAATGTATCATTTTTGTTATTCAGTAGCCTCCAAGCACCTCATAGTGTGCATTTCAATACTGCGTAACAATAAATGTGGCAACTCCTACTGTTGCTATAGTTAGTGATCAATCAGTCATTACTTATTAAGTATGTACTGGGGTCTGAACTGTACTGCATGCTTGGGAGAGTACAATACGACAGTTGGTAAACACCTTCCCTGCTCACGATGAGCTTATTGTCTACATTCTACTGCTATTACTGTTACTACGAAGCAGTGTGACCTTGGGCAAGTCACTTAACTTCTCTGTGCCTCAGTTACCTCATGTGTAAAATGGGGATTAAGACTGTGAGCCCTGATAGGGGCTTGGACCATGCCCAACTTGATTAGCTCACAACTACCCCAGCACTTAGTACCACGCTGGGCACATAGTAAGTGTTTGACAAATGCATAAGAAAATAATAACTATTCCATTGGCTCCTTCAAGGCATTACTTCTGGTGACTTTGATTCTCTACCCTTGGTATGCCACCAGGGATTTTCTATTCCAACTGGCCCTCTGGCAGTCCTAGTTAAAGGAGAGGATTAATAACCCTTTTTAAGAAGGCTCTGAGATGGGCGTGGGGAATTGGCCAGAGCTCAGACTGGTCCGATAGCAAAGTTGCGTAATGTGACTGGAAATATGAAAGTGAGACCATTGAAAGGGGATGATTTATTCAGCTAGAAAGAAGTACTACCCACAGGAATGTAACTGCTTGAAAGTCTACAACTCCTTCACTGGCTTCCAGGAATCCAGATTAAACTAAAAAGTGGGGAAATAAACTTCTTAGAAGAAGGATTTTGCTGCATGTGAATTGGGCTGAATGTTTTACAGCTTTCCAAAAAAAATCTTTAAAAGTGCTTTCAGGAGCGGCAGGATTTTGATATGAGACTCCCTGTGAAGTAACTTAAAAACAGAAGGGAACTTGAAGCAATTGCAGGAAAACTTGGTCTTTCCATAGTTTTTTCTTACTTCTTCATTGTGAGGAAAGCTTTTTTTTGAATAGCGATTGACTGAATGGTCTTGAGTGATTTCACCATTCATTTATCTTACATAGTCACAGTGTTATAGTTGATGCATTTGGAGACCCAAGGAACATTTAAAAAAATCAACCATAATAGTTGGGCCAGAAAAATACTTTACTTAAACTTCTGTAGAAGTGTTAATTTTGTATGTCCATTTCTTTATAAAGCCCTATGCTTCTATTTATTTCTTTTAAAAACACAGCCGCCTCAAAATCAAAATGGATCAATAGAATAATTAATCTCATTTTTGAACTTCATGTGTTATATACTCCTTAACCCTAGTTCCTTTTCCTGAAAAGATAGTGTGCTTCGATATGTGCCTTATGTGTTTAGAACGTGAAAGAGCTTAGTTTTTTTCCCACTATTTTTTTCCAAGGAAAATGCCATATTGGGATATGTTTAATACCAACCTAGAAACAGTCTCTCCTATTCAATTTCTGCAACACAGCTAAATAAGATATCCCCTTTGTTTTTAGTATTCCAAACACACACATTGTCAATTTTCCCTGCTGCTTCACACCTTAACCCACCTTCCTTGATTTTAGTGATACAGAGCTGCAAACAATAGTGGAAACAGAACGATGTCATCTTGTTCTAGCCTGTCTCCCAGGCTCTGGTTTCTGTGTTTTCACCTTGATTCTGTGGTATTGGTGTTCTAAAAATAAATCTCTGTGACAATTCCCAAGAGGTCCTGCAGACTGTGAGAGGTCTCGGAATGAAATTCCTCCAACCTTTTCCTGCTTAAATGAACAAGTGACCCTTCTTGCTTTCAGCTTCTCATCCGACTGGGTTTCCCTGGAGCTTTCTCAAGGTTTTCTGAGAATAGAACCCCAGCCCATTAGCCACAAAGGGAAGAAGATCAGAGGGTGGGTGTTCGAGGAGAGAATGAGTGTGAAAGGGTAGTGAAATGTACAGAAAATATTTTTGAGATCAAAGGAAATCCTCATCATAAAAAGGCGTTGGAAGCTAACAGTTTCCTAGACTAGAGATGCCATTTCTTCCCTACTTTCCTCATCCAGAAAGTTGGTTTTATAGATAAATAGTGGTGAACCAAAGTGGAGAAGAGAGACAGCTCACGCAAATGTAAGTGCTGTGCTTTACTAAAGAAGCCAGTACATGAGAAGCAGCGTGGCTCAGTGGAAAGATCACGGGCTTTGGAGTCAGAGGTCATGGGTTCAGATCCCAGCTCTGCCTATTGTCAGCTGTGTGACTTCGGGCAAGTCACTTAACTTCTCTGTGCCTCAGTTACCTCATCTGTAAAATGGGGATTAAGACTGCGAGCCCCCCGTGGGACAACCTGATCTCCTTGTAACCTCTCCAATGCTTAGAATAGTGATTTGCACATAGTAAGTGCTTAATAAATGCCATTATTATTATTATTATTACACCCTCTGCTATGGTATTTTGTGACCTTAGGTGTGGGCTGTCGCAGAAAATCGTGTGTTAGTTGGAAATTGCCTATGTTGGTGAACTGAGATTTCTACCCAAGACAGAGAATTTGAGTCCCTACTCAACTCTGGAAAGTGGCAACATTTTTTTGGTATTTAAGTGCTTACTATGCACCAGGCACTGTACTAAGCACTGGGGTAGAAAATAATAATAATTATTATGGTACTTGTTAAACACTTACTATGTGCCAAACACTGTTCTTAAGTGCTTGGGTAGATACGAGTTAATCTTGTTGGACACAGTTGCTGTCCCACATGAGGCTCACACTGTTATCCCCATTTTACAGATGAGGTAACCGAGGCACGGAAAAGATAAGTGACTTCCCTGAGGTCACATTGCAGACATGTGGCGGAACTGGGATTAGAACCCAGGTCCTTCTAACTCCCAGGCACTATCCACTAAGCCACACTGCTTCTCCATAGATACGAGATAGTCATGTGGGACTCAATCTGTGTCCCACATAGGGCTCACCCTCTTATCCCTGTTTTACAGATGAGGTAACCAAGGCACAGAGAAGATAAGAGTCTTGCTCAAGGTCACACAGCAGACAAGTAGAGTCAGAATTAGAACCCAGGTCCTTCTGGACTCCCAGGCCAGTGCTCTATCCAATATCAATCGTCTACTTCACCTCTCCTTATATATCCGTCACCAGACCTTCCCCCCTCCCCCTCTATTTTTAGATTGTGCCCTGAACCTTGTCTCAGCGTTCAACTGATTGATGGATTATTCCTTTAGCATTCTTTGATGCTGACAATCCGGCTTACTTGTGAAATACCATTCTTTAAATCCAAAGATTTAAAGATTTAAATCCAAAATAGACCTCATCTATTTTTGGGGAAAAAAGAGCCTACTAAATTCTTAAGATTTATGAATATTTATGACTATTGGGACATTAGTGAGTCCTCCCGTCACCCCCACATATATTTATGAATATGTAAATATTTGGACCAATGCATTAATGCCTGTCTTTGAGAGGAAGAGGAGTCAGAAACAGGAGAGAGAGGAAGAGGAAAGCTAATGATAACCAATATCCACTAGACATGAAGTAGTGGATATTATTTTTTTATGTACTGCACTTGCTTAAAATTATAGGCTGTGACTTTGGCAAGCGTCTTCTACAACTAAGTACTAATTCTACAGCTGAAAATAAATGAGCACAGGCCTTGCAATGGCAAACAGGAAGTGATTCATTCAGTCGCTGTGGAATATAGGGGACATTCCACACAAACTCCTTTCCTCCCTCCAAGAAAGCCATGGTGAATCACGAGGGTTGTGAGCAGCTGCGGAATTCTCCCGGTAATTTCCGCCGATACAATAAACCATTTTTCACATTCACAAAGACAGCCTTATCTTTTGTCGCATAACGAAAAAGGTAAAGAATTGTTTAGAAATCAGAACCTCTGCCTCAGACAAATTACCCTAATGCACAGGCAAAGCAAATTGATTTAAAATTGGGAAG
The DNA here is from genome assembly GCF_015852505.1 of Tachyglossus aculeatus. Lineage (NCBI taxonomy): Eukaryota > Metazoa > Chordata > Mammalia > Monotremata > Tachyglossidae > Tachyglossus > Tachyglossus aculeatus. The sequence goes on from NC_052083.1 coordinate 26,601,889, forward strand.
CATTATGGGGATATGCTGCCTTAGGGCAGGGGCTGATGTATCTGTAAAAATGCACCATCTCTCGGTGGAAATGTGAGCACTTGTTCTGGAGCCAACCAAAACTCCATCGATGTAGTTCCAAGCCTGTTTCTAGCGTATAGGATGCTAAAATGGCTTCCCAAATAGAATTCCCTCAGAGAACATTCACTCTCTAATGATCGAATTTTAAAATAGGTACTAAGGCATTCTCTAAATCTCTATGGAGAAGAAAGCCCATTTCCTCAGTAGCAACTGGGAAGAGGGATTGAAGGAGGGAAATGGTAGAGAGGACATTAGGGAAGCAGAAAGGAGGAAATGAGAGAAAACGAGCACAAATTGTTTTCTCTCTCTCTCTCTCCCCCCCCATATATAATACACAGACATACGTATGTGTGTACACCTTTATACACAGACATGTATATATTCATTCATTCAATCGTAGTTATTGAGCACTTACTGTGTGCAGAACACTGTACTAAGTGCTTGGGAGAGTACAATTCAGCAACAGAGAGAGACAATCACTGCCCACAGTGGGCTCACAGTTTAGAAGGGGGGAGGCAGACATCAAAACAAGTAAATGGGCATCAATAACATCAATATAAATATAATTTTAGATATGTACATATATACATAAGTACTGTTGTGTGGGAAGGGGGGGTAAAGAAAAGAGAGTGAGTCGGGGCGAGGTGGGGGGATAGGGAGCTGAGGAAAATGGGGCCTTAGTCTGGGAAGGCCTCCTGGAGGAGATGAACCTTCAATAGGACTTTGAAGGTGGAAAGTGTGATTGGCAGATTTAAGGAGGGAGGGCATTTCAGGCAAGAGGCAGGACGTGGGCCAGGGGTCGACAACGTATACATAAACATTTATGTGCGCGCTCTCTCTCTCTTTCTCTCTCTCTCTCTCTCTCTCTCTCTCTCTCTCCCTCCCTCCCCCCCCCCCCCCCCCCCCCCCCCCCCCCCAAAATCCTTTCCCCATAAAGGGCTCTGTTTTTGTCAATACTGAATATTTGGTGAAAGCTCTGAAATTCAGAATTTTCCCGAGTTCATCTTTGCACAGCTGAGAGCTCACAAAGCATCAAAGCTAATTTGCCTATATGTTGAAGGCTGGAAAGAATGTGGTTACTTATTTTGTATACTGTTTACTGTTTTTGGTATATTTTACTTTTAGGAGAGCATTTCTGAATTTAGCCAGCTAATGCTTCTCAAAATCTTCCACACTCACAGCGGGCGGTTTCTCTTTAAACTGGTTTTATTATGATTAGAGAAGTAACTAAGAGATGATAGAAATTATTTGAGATCAAATTATTATGGCCTTCCTATTAAATTACACCATACACACAAGTAGTAAAGCATTATTTTCTTCCTCTTGCATACAGTACCCTAATATGGCTAGAATGAGTTAGCCCGTGATTTACTGAAGCCAGTAATTGTTGGTGAATTAATTGTCATTTGACTAGCATCTCTATAATCCTCTAAGGAAACATTACCCAAGTTAAAGGGGGTTGATGTGAATTATTTTGCAAGCCACTTAAGATTGCAAATCTGTATCTGTAAGTTTGAATAGATCGCTAACTGATTTCTAGAGTTTAACAGATTTTGACAGCTTTATCAGTTGACCTCAAATGATTTAATTTTCCCATTCTGAAGAGAAAGTATGAGAATGAGGCAAGAGTGACATCTCTTAACGGAAAACAAAAAGTGATCCTAAATGATGGTGCCTCTTCAAATTCAGCCAATGGTATTTACTTATTGGAGGCATATTGGGTGCAGAACACTGTACTAAATGTTTAGTAGAGCACAGTGGAATTAGTGAACGAACCTAAACCTCAAGGAGCTTACAGTCTAGTGAGGAAAGTATACATGAAAGTAAATTACAGATAAGAGGAAGTTGATAGGGTATGAAAGTGAGGAAACATACATGAAAACGTATTTGAGGAAAACATACATGAAAGTAAATTACTGAGAAGAGAAAGTGATAGGGTATGAAAGATATGTATATCAGTACCACGAGAGATTGAGAGAAATACTTGTGTTAGATGGCATAGGAAGTGTGAAGCAACTTGGCCCAGTGGGAAGAGCATCAGTTCAGTTGGAAGAGCACTATTCTAATCCTTGCTCTGCCACTTGCCTGTTGTGTGACCTTGGGCAAGTCGTTTAACTTCTCTGTGCCTCAGTTTCCTCCACTGTAAATGGGGATTCAATACCTTTTCTCCCTCCTACTTAGACTGTGAGCCCCATGTGGGACAGGGACTGTGTCCAACCTGATTAGGTTGTACCTACCCCAGAGCTTAGTAGTGGCGCATAGTAAGCACTTAAAAAAAATAACATATGAAGCTTTCCTAGACTAAACCTTTTACTTCCCCTATTCACCCTCTGCTCTGTGTAGATTAAGCATTTGGGTGGGTACTCCTTAAGCATTTTTCTATTCACCCCAGCCCTACAGTAATTCTATTTATACATCTCTAATTCTATTTATTTTTATTGATGCTATTGATGCCTGTTTACTTGTTTTGATTTCTGCCTCCTCACTTCTGCACTGTGAGCCTGTTGTGGGCAGGGATTGTTTCTATTGCTAAATTGTACTTTCTGAGTGCTTAGTACATTGCTCTGCACACAGTAAGCGCTCAATAAATACTACTGAATGAATGAATGTAAATATAAATATTTAAATGTAAATGTATAATATATATAAATATATGTTATATATATATTTATATATAAATATATAAATGTAAATGTAAATATTCTTATAACTCTACTATTTTTTCATTTCCCTAGTCTATTTTAAAATGTCTGTAAACTCCTTGTGGGCAGGGATTACATTTATTAACAGTCATTTTGCACTTTCCTGAGTGCTTAGTACAGTGCTCTGCACAGAGTAATTGCTCAATAGATGCCACTGGCTGATTTGCAGAATCAGGCAGAAACTCCTCACCCTCGGCTTCAAGGCTCTCCATCACCTCGCCCCCTCCTACCTCACCTCCCTTCTCTCCTTCTACAGCCCAGCCCGCACCCTCCGCTCCTCCGCCGCTAATCTCCTCACCCTACCTCGTTCTCACCTGTCCCGCCATCGACCCCTGGCCCACGTCATCCCCCGGGCCTGGAATGCCCTCCCTCTACCCATCCGCCAAGCTAGCTCTCTTCCTCCCTTCAAGGCCCTATTGAGAGCTCACCTCCTCCAGGAGGCCTTCCCAGACTGAACCCCTTCCTTCCTCTCCCCCTCGTCCCCCTCTCCATCCCCCCCTTCTTACCTCCTTCCCTTCCCCACAGCACCTGTATATATGTTTGTACATATTTCTTACTCTATTTATTTATTTATTTATTTATTTTACTTGTACATATCTATTCTATTTATTTTATTTTGTTAGTATGTTTGGTTTTGTTCTCTGTCTTCCCCTTTTAGACTGTGAGCCCACTGTTGGGTAGGGACTGTCTCTATATGTTGCCAATTTGTACTTCCCAAGCGCTTAGTACAGTGCTCTGCACATAGTAAGCGCTCAATAAATACGATTGATGATGATGATGATGATGATGATTTGCTGCTAGGTCGTGATGCTTCTCATCAGTGTTTCTGGGCAAACTTATGTACGTTTTACTGCTCATGGCAAACCCCATCCCCCTAACGCTAGACAAAAGTTCTATGCAAGTCGGGGTTTAAGGGATCTAAGCCAATTTCAAGGCTTAGAAGAAATTCACCTATAAGCAATATATTAATTCATTCTTTCCCAGAAAAGGCTCAATACCCTGATGTCAATGTAAATTGCTGGGGGAGATCTACAGGTGATAGGAGAGGGAAATATTCTTAAGATGAAATGTAAAGAATACCTAAATAGTGCATTATTTTCTCTATCAATCTCTTCTTAACATGCCTATTTAGGACAAATCATTTAATTTTTTATTCCAAATAGCAATAAAACTATAGTTTTTAATGTGAGAATGTGTTTTTAAATGATTGAACAAATAGAAAACTAATGAACTGTAGATGAGGGAAGGCAGGTTCACGTGAAAACTTGCTAACGTAGGATGTCTTTCATTAGCAGAGGAAGCTGTCTTTGCAATTTACAAATGAAAAATATTTATTTATTTGTCATTTAAAGATAAATTTCAAAGCTTGGTGGACATTACTACGGGACTAAGAAAAGGAGCCTTTAGGATGTTTACCAGTAAGTGAACACTGGTCCTTACGCAGTACTTCAAGAGATAACTAATAATAATGATGGTATTTGTTAGGTGCTTACTATGTGCCAAGCACCATTCTAAACCCTGGAGTAGATACAAGGTAATCTGGTTGTCCCACGTGGGGCTCACAGTCTTCATCCACATTTTCCAGAGGAGGGAACCGAGGCCCAGAGAAGTGATGGGGCTTGCCCAAGGTCATCCAGAAGACAAGTGGCAGAGCCAGGATTAGAACGCACACCCTCTGACTGCCAAGCCCAGGCTCTTGCCACTAAGCCCGCCTCCCTTCCCCGGTCCTGTCCAGTCCAGTCCCACATAGAATTGGATTTGTGCATATACAACTTCTTAGGAGTAAAAATAAGCAAGAGCATAGAGGTATTTTAAAGTATCCACTTTAATTCTGAAATTATTTTCCCTTGGGTAAAAAAACAAAGGAAGGATTTGATATAAAGAATCTTGATTGTATTCTCTTGTGGCCGTTCCAGGAGACTTTAGAGCACTTTCAACAGAGAGGATATACAATTTCAAAAGTAAAGTATTCATGCTGTTATTGCTATGGGAAAAATCCTTCTCATTTGATTAGAATCTAGACACATGTATTATCTTTTGAAATTTTCCAATCTTTTCTTCTGTTTACTGTTTACGTCCACCAATATCTAACCACTTAGCAAACATTCTGAAACCCAGAAGTGCCCAAATCACGTATTTAACCATAAGATCTCAGTCCTACCTGGAAACATTTTCATTCTGGTCTCTTTTGATCATACTTTTTCCCTGTCCCTCACATCTTTTCCATAAATGTGCAACCTGATGTGATCTTTAAATTAGAAGTTTGAAGCTGAGAAGTTGATTTTAATGAACAAATGGGTAGGAATCATATTCCTAGAAGAAATTATGAGTGAAAAAGAAATCAGGGCTGACTCGAAAGACAACCACAGAAGGAGGAAATATAAAACTAGAACACTGAGCAGTAAACTTAGATTTTAATAGAGGATGTGAACTGACTTCTCATCTGAAATTCTGTTATGTAACATTTTCGTCTACAATGGAAGATAAATGAAAAATTCTAAGGGTTTAGGAATAAACACTTTATTCAATGGGAAAAGAACTGGTCTGTTAGAATTTGATGAAGAACGAATCACTTATACTATTCCTTTTTAGTAATTTTTCTCTTTCTCATACAGAAAACGGTTTTAGGTACTTTACAAATACTGCATTAAACAGTCCATGTCAGTAAAATACTAACACTTCATGTGACATATCTGTGAGCTCGTTGTGAGCAGGGAATGTGTCTTTTTGCTGTTAGATTGTACTATTCCTAGCACTTAGTACAGTGCTTTAAATACGATTGAATGAGTGAATGAGAGGCAGCCAACCAAATGCAAACATAAATCAGAAATTATGGCAGGCAGCAGGATCTAGGGGAAAAGAATCAGGAGATCTGAGTTCTAGTTCCAGTTCTGCCACTGACCTGCTGTGTGACCTTGGTCAAGTCACTTAACCTCTCTGTGCCTTAGTTCCCCATCTGTGAAGTGGGGATAAAATATCTGTTCTCTGTTCTCTCTCTCTCTCTCTCTCTTCAACTGTGGGCCACCTTGTAGGACAGGGGCTGGGTCCTATCTGATGATGCTGTATCTGCTCCAGAACTTGGTACAAACTAAGCACTTGATAAATATCATCATCAACATCATCATTGTTGTTATTATCATTACTATTACTATTTCAGGAATAACCAATAATTTCTCTCCATCGGCATTTTGACTCTCACAACCCAGAAGAGAACTGGGAAATTTAGGGCAAGCATGGCAGATCTGTGGAGAGAGGCGGGGGGATCCCTCAAAGCAGGGGGCCTGGAGAGAAGGCAGCTTTCTCATCAGCCCTTCCCTTTATTTCCACCACATTCTCCTAAATGACCTTTCTCCAGCTGTGCTCTCCTGCCTTCGCCTCCCATAGCCAACCTTAGGTCTTCCCTTCTCCATCTGACACCTGCCTTCTCTGAGAAGCAGCACAGCCTAGTGGAAAGAGCATGGGCCTGGGAGCCAGAGGACCTGGATTCTAATCCCAGCTCTACTCAGCTTGCCACATGACCTTGGGCAAGTCACTTAATCATATTTATGATTGTCAGTCATATTTATGGAGCGCTTACTGTGTGCAGAACATGGAAATAAACACTTGGGAGAATACAGTTTAACACTAAACATCTCTATGCCTCAGTTCTCCTGTTCTCCATCCTACTTAGACTATGAGTCCCATGCAAATCAGGGACTGTGTCCAATATAATTCACTTGTTTCTACCCCAGTGCTTAGAACAGTGTTTGACACACAGTAAAACACAGTGCTGAAAAAATGCCATTTAAAAACCAAAACCAAAAACACCACCACAGTAGCTTTCTCCCTGCAGTATTTGACCCCATCATCAATTAGAAAATATATGTGTGTATACACACATACACACACAAGCCATACATATATGTTGCCGACTTGTACTTCCCAAGTGCTTAGTACAGTGCTCTGCACACAGTACGTGCTCAATAAATATGAATGAATGAATACACAGTATGGCTCACTAATTTCCTCACTATCCATAATTTTAGCTCTGGTTTGGATTATCCAGACTGTTATCATATGCAGTTTTGAGTAATCCTGGTTTTCTGGGTTATACATCAGTTCACTCCTGCCATTTCAAGTCATCCATGCTGTCACTCACACACCTCAGATCCTAATGTTCTGAATCTCACTGATGTTAAGATCCAGTCAGAGAGCCCCATGCTTGTTTTTTTCCACATTTTGTTATCCTTAATCATGGCCCAAACCAAAAATAAACAAGTAATTGATGAAAAAGGCAGAGAAAGTGATATACATGGAAAAGAAAGCGGAATTGGAATATATTATACTCCATCGAATTGTGCTTTGCCAACTGCTTAGTACAGTTCCCTGCACACAGTGAGCATTCAATAAATATGATTGATTGATTAATAGTCTTGCAGATTGCAGCATGGCCCAGTGAATAGAGCACAGGCCTGGGAGCCAGAAGGTCATGGGGTCTAATTCCAGCTCTGCCACTTTGCTGTATACCCTTGGGCAAGTCACTTACCTTCTCTGTGCCACAGTTTCCTCATCTGTAAATGGGGATTAAAACTGTGAGCCCCATGTTGGACATGAACTGTGTCAAACCTGATTAGCTTTTATCTACCCCAAAGCCTGGCAACTAGTAACTGCTTAAAAATACCATAAGTATTTCCACATTGGGTGCATTTAAAGATTTCCCCTTTGCTGCACTGTTGCCTGTTTTACCCTAACTGTTTAAAGCTGTTTCATTTTTCCCTCAGTGTCCTGATCTTCTTGAAGTTTCTTTTTCCAGACCGTTGCCCCCTTTTGATTGCTGGAAATAGGCTGGCCCATCTTCCAGGGTGGTCTCCCACCTAGCCACTGCTACCTCACATTATCTGAAGCTGTATTTCATTATATTTCTTAAACATTTATTTTCCTCCCCTTCTAGTCAGACAGTCAGTCAGTCAGTCAATTGCATTTACTGAGCACTTACTGTGCGCAGAGCACTGTACAAGCACTTGGGAGAGTCCAATATAACAATAAACAGACACATTACCCGTCCACAATGGTAAGTGACATCAGTGGTTAATCCAGTTGTCACTGGTAGAAAGAAAATAGGGCACTTCATTACGCCCCCGTAAACCTTAGACTAGCGGAGTTATTTGTTAGAGAAGCAGCATGGCTCAGTGGAAAGAGCACGGGCTTTGGAGTCAGAGGTCATGGGTTCAAATCCCAGCTCTGCCAATTGTCAGCTGTGTGACTTTTGGGCAAGTCACTTAACTTCTCTGTGCCTTAGTTACCTCATCTGGAAAATGGGGATTAAGACTGTGAGCCCTCCATGGGATGATCTGATCACCTTGTAACCTCCCCAGTGCTTAGCACAGTGCTTTGCACATAGTAAGCGCTTAATAAATGTCATAATAATAATTATTATTATTGTATTGACGATGGCCTCTGAAATGGATAAACTGTACAGCGGGGAAAATAATAATCGGAGAAATGTTAGAGCATGTTTCTCCCTGACAGGGAATGTGTTTGCCATCTCTCACCCTCTCCCTCTCTCTCCCTCCCCTGTCCACCTCCCCCAGCCCTACCCCTTGGATATGAGATAGGACTCAATATTTGAGCAAAATATGGCATAGGCTAACTCCATTATATGGATGAGGAAAATTAAAGCATTGAAAGAAGCAAACGGACAAGTGATTTATCCAAGTTCACACAGTAGATAATAATAATAATGATGGCATTTGTTAAGCACTTACTATGTGCGAAACACTGTAGATGAGCAATATAGCTTAGTAAAAGCACTTATTACAGTGTTCCACACGTGGAAATGCTCAATAAATTGAACTGATGGACTACACACTGGCCAGAACCACTTCAAGCCTCTCTTGGGATCACTCCTCCTCTTTGGTGGGGTCCAGGTCTTCTCTCCATTCAGCCGGGGGTCCTGTTGGGGCAGCGGGGGTCTTGGTGATGGGTGTACGCCCTCCCCTTGAAAAGTGGAATTTTTCTTGTCTGATGGAAGAACGCTTGATGGTATTAGGTAAATACGATTGATTGAATGAATGAATTAGGTCCCATTTTAACTCTTTCAAAAGAACTTTTGTTTTTCTCTGTGGCTTTTCTCCTACATGCCTTTATTGAAAGAGCATGGTGGATTAGAGTATTACTGTTGAATTAAACATTATCATTCTCATGATGCTTTGCTGAGGAGAGTAGTATGATGGAAAAAAATCTGAGGGCTAGGATATTTATCCTAGAATATTTTGCTGCTTTCTCTCATTCTCCTCTTTGTCTCTCTTCATCACTCTCTCTCCTCTTTCCCATTTTCTCTCTTTCCTCTTTCCATTTCTCTTCCTATTTTTCTCTTTCCTTTACTTTTCATCTCTGCCTCCCATACTGTCTTTCTCTTTTCCCCATGCTCCATTTTTATATCATTCTCTTTCACTTTATTTCTCCTTCTTTGATCTTCTCTTTCTCTCCTCTCTTTCCCATCCCTTTCTCTTCCTCTCCTCCTTCTCTCTTCTTTTCCTAGCTCTCGTCTTCTCTCTTTCCCTTCTCTCTCCCTCTCTTCTTCCCTTCCTACCTTTCTCTATGTCTTTCACCCCCCCTTTCCCCCTGCCCCCTACCTCTATTCCTCTTTATCTCTCTATCTCCACCTGGTCTCCCTCCCTGACCCAGTTGCTTTGAACTGAGTTAGGCGAAGTATGGCACAGGCCAACTCCATTATACGGATGAGGAAAATTGAGGCATTAAAAGACGTATCCAAAGTCACACAGTAGTTGAGTCTCGTATGGCTGAAATGAAATTCCTTCTTTGTAGTTTTTGTTCTGATCTCCACAATACAAGGAGCACGCCCCACCTGCTTAACAAAGAGGATTTTCTCCCCCTTCTAGACTGTGAGCCCGCTATTGGGTAGGGACCGTCTCTATATGTTACCAACTTGTACTTTCCAAGGGCTTATTACAGTGCTCTGCACACAGTAAGTGCTCAATAAATACGATTGAATGAATGAATGAATGAATATTTTATTCTATCAGGTTGTTAAAGCATCATTGATTTTTTTTTTCTAAATGGCAGTCACTCCACTACCAACAATCAACATTTCCTGTGGCTTTTTTTGGCATAAGAATGAACATCATAACTTCAGTTTTCAGCTGCTGAAAAGCATGGGGAAACCTTAATATAAAATCCTTCAGGAAATCCCAAAACAAAAAGTATCCAAATCTCCTTAATAGACTCCACTGAATTACACTGATAGAATCATTGCTTTCTCCCATGTTGCCTTCCAGTCACTCAAATTGCTTAGTATTACTAATCAAAAAGCAGTTCAATTACCTTGGGTTTATCCTCAAACACAATATTCAAACAAGGTCTGTTCTAAATGCACCATCTGTGGGTTAGCAGGAGAGAAGGTAGCGGAAACATTTCCGTTAATGACTTGGTGGTCAGTTTTTTACTTTGATACCGTTGTCAGAAGCTCTCTGAAGTTTCCAGGAGCTATGGAACTGAATTAATCTAACTCAGTGTGGAGTTCTACTGAAATAAGAAAAAACAGTCTAAACTTAGTGGCCCAATTCCCAAGAACAGATTTTTATTATAATAGGCGTTTTCTCTGCCGCCACTTTTTGGAAGAGAATGAAAATGGTGCATTAACGGGATACATTCTCCAATTTTGTGGTTAGAAGTTTGTTCACAATGGACCCAGATGTTTCCTTCTAAATGTCCTGAACAATGCTCTCAGATGTGGCTGGTAAAACAGAATGGCCTTTTCAAGCGTATTAAAGTCACTTATAAAAAAATTGTTGAAGGCCAAGATCGCAGTTTATCCTATACTTTTGAGAAAGTATTGCCACTAGGGACTTTGATTCTTTAGTCATTTCCTGGAACTTAAATGGGAGCCTAAAATCTTTAATGTGGCAATTGTAAAAGTGTAATAAAAATACTGACTCTATCTTCCTTGGTTCCTTGAACAAAGAAATAACTGTATAAAGGCTAAAGGAGAGTAACACTTTGAGCTAAAACCGGAAAACTACATGTAGAGTGGACTTATATGGAAAATATATGAGGAATGCTGACCAAATTTATTGTTACCAATTCAAGCATCACATAGAAAGGTGTTGGGCCTGAAGTCTTGTTCTCATTATTTAAAATTCATAATTTTGCTCCTTCCCATTTTTAACATCTCCATACGCATTATCATGTTCTTCCAATTATGCGGGTTTCTGGTTTGGGTTGAGATAGAGAAAAAGGGTGATACCATTTGCTCCTTTCTGGAAAGGTGTTATGTGATTTGAAAGGAAAAATCATGTCTAGGAGAAAGAACCAAGACAAGCAGGGGAAAAAAAAGAGAGTTAAAATGGCACTGAGATGCAACAAGCCTGTCCTTCCTTCAACCAAGCAACATTTCAGTCTTTGTCCAGTCTTGTCCAGTCTTTGTCCAGTCTTTTCCAGTCCAGTCTTTGTCTTTGTCCAGAAACGCTCTGGGCATGTTACTCCCCTCCTCAAAATTCTCCAGTGGCTACCAATCAACCCACTCATCAGGCAGAAACTCCTCACCCTCAGCTTCAAGGTTCTCCATCACCTTGCCCCCTCCTACCTCACCTCCCTTCTCTCCTTCTACAGCCCAGCCCGCACCCTCCGCTCCTCTGCCGCTAATCTCCTCACCGTGCCTCATTCTCGCCTGTACCGCCATCGACCCCCGGCCCACGTCATCCCCATGGCCTGGAATGCCCTCCCTCCCCACATCCGCCAAGCTAGCTCTCTTGAGGCCCTACTGAGAGCTCACCTCCTCCAGGAGGCCTTCCCAGACTGAGACCCCTCCTTCCTCTTCCCCTCCTGCCCCTCTCCATCCCCCCCACCTTACCTCCTTCCCTTCCCCACAACACCTGTATATATGTATATATGTTTGTTTGTATTTATTACTCTATTTATTTTACTTGTACATATTTATTCTACTTATTTTATTTTGTTAATATGTTTTGTTTTGTTCTCTGTCTCCCCCTTCTAGACTGTGAGCCCACTGTTGGGTAGGGACCGTCTCTATATGTTGCCAACTTGTACTTCCTAAGCACTTAGTATAGTGCTCTGCACACAGTCAGCGCTCAATAAATACGATTGAATGAAAGAATGAATGAATTTCAGTGATTTCCACCTAAGTGTCTGGACTTTGTATTTTGCAGCAGAGCAAACAACAACAAACAGATGAGAAGTCAAAGAGAATATATAGCTTAGATCTGACCATCTGATTCAATTACCATGTAATCAGAGCAGTCAAAAGCCATTTTCTTTCTGTGAAGAAAACCAGAGTGTGTAACTTTTATAGCCCAGGATTATTTCCCTGGAAAAGAAGAAAGGCCATTAAAGGAATTCTACCAAGCTAGGGTTAGGATTCTCTCTTTGCCATTTTGGCATTTTTCAAGGGCTCTCAAGAAGTCTGAAGACCCATTCAACTCTGCCATTTCAGACTGCGAACCAGACTGAGTTCTAAAGACTTGCTTAGGATCTTGGGGTTAATGAGTGTCACATTCTATAGTTAAGTGCCTTATAAAAAAGCAAACAAAAAAATAATGGATTTCCATTTACTCCAACAATGAACTGGGACACATGGATGTTACCTTGTGACCTAATATTTGACTTGACCCTCCTCTCAGCCACAACCTAGTTATTTGATATTTCATAATGGATTTTAACTACACCTATCAATTGATCAATCAGTGGTATTTATCGAGTGCTTTCTTTGTGCAAAGCACTGTAATAAGCACTTGGGAAAGAACAATACAATAGAGTTGCAAGACAGAACTCCTGCCCTTTAAGGAGCTTATAATCTATAGGAACACACACACACACACACACACACACACACACACACACACACACACACACATTCCCCCCCCCCCCCCCCCCCCCCCCCCCCGCCCACCACCACCACCCACCCACCCCCCTAGGGGTTCAAACATGACATTACTAACTGAGATCTTATCCTTGTGTGAAAATATGGTGGAAAAGAACTGTGTAAACTGCCACAACTATGCATACTTAAAGATCATCAACTTCTTTATGATTGCATTCCTTATTTGCAACACCTTTCAGTGTCTAAAATCTTTCTCAATCACCATGACAGAGCACAAAAAAATCACATAATTCAGTCACAATGTGAGTTGGAGCTGGGCTCAAACTGTCAATGAACAAGGAGTAGTATTTTCAGTGAAGGATTCTTCAGCTGATGTATCTATTTTTCTCCTTATAATTTACCTTTTTAGATTAAGCATCTGGTGAGTGTAAGGAAACTGGGCTGGAATTTCCTTTCAACTAAAAGGAGTGGAATGAAAGTATCTACCTAGGCTTAATCTTTTTTATATTTTAACCACCAAGCAGTTCTATTTTACTTCCCTGGCACATTGGGTGAAATGAGATGCAAATGAAGAGAGCAGTTGAGGTGAAAATGGCACTTATTTGTTTGCCCACCTTCTATATAGTTTTCACTTTCTGACTGTCACACATAAAAGCAGCTGGTAACTCCCTCTCTCTCCTCCTCCCACTACATATCCAAATCCCCATAGCCTATTCATACCATCTCCCTCGTCATAACTTCTTCACTCTTTTTTCCCCCCCAAATCCACCCTTTGACCTTCTTCTCCTCTCCTCTATTCACCTACCAGAACAACTTTCTGACAGAAATAGTAGTGATGGTATTTAGTAAGTGCCTACTTTGTGCAGAGCACTAAGCGCTGGGTGAAAGTACAGATTTCTAAAATTAGACGTGATCCCTGGCCCTCTGTAGACTGTAAGCTTGTGGGCAAGGAATGTGTCTGTTATATCATTTATTTATTTATCTATTTATTTATATTAATGTCTGTCTGCCCCTCTACACTGTGAGCTCGTTGTGGGCTGCAATGTGTCTGTTCTGAAATTGTACTCTCCCAAATGCTTAGTACATTGCTCTGCACAAAATAAGTGCTCAATAAATACTGACTGACTGATTCTCAAGGGCCTCACAATCTTAGAATGAGGAAAGGAGAGGGGATTCATTCAATTGTATTTAGTGAGCACTTACTGTGTGCAGAGCACTGTACGAAGAGCTTGGAAAGTATAATTCAAGAGGGGATGGGTGGCAAATAAAGAAGGATGAAATGATAGAGACAAACAAAAAAACAGTATAATAGACAAGGACAATGATATGTTCAATAAGAGAAATAGGCCATTGTGGGTAAAAGAGCAGAGTTTGGGGCTCCTTCTGCTTCACAGTGAAAAATCAGTGCTACAGGTCAATTGTCAGCACTGTTTGTATTCCTCTCCAATGTATACCTGCAAACCTGCTTCTAGACTTGCTTGTATGCCCATTTGGCATTGTTTCTTCTCAAGCAACTTGGAAAGACTGACGAAATGGTACTGGTATAAGGACTCCACCATCAACTAATCTAGCCATGGTATTTATTAAGTGCTTACAGTGTGCAGATTAATGTATTCAGCTTGAATGGAGCCTGGAATTCTTTCTAAGAGGGGAACAAGGGTATTAGTACCAAATAGCCTCTCCTCCATCACTGGGATTTGAGGGGAAAGGGACAGAGAGAGCCATTTCCCATGACTTTCCCATAGAAAGAGCCTGGAAGTCAGGGGAGCTGGGTTCTAATGCATTATGGCCTTGGGCAAATCACTTAACCTCTCTTGGTTAATGCACATATTCTTGAAGCAGCATGGCATAGTGGATAGAGCACGGGCCTGGAAATCAGAACATCTTGGCTCTACCACTTCTCTGCTGTGTGACCTTGGGGAAGTCACTTGACTTTTCTGGGCCTCAGTTACCTCACCTACAAAATGGAGATTGAGACTGTGAGCCCCATGTGGGACAGGGACTGTGTCCGACCCAATTTGTTTGTATCCACCCCAGCGCTTAGTACTGTGCCTGGGACATATTAAGTGCTTAACAAATATCACAATTATTATGATTATTAATAAAATGGGGATCCAATACCTGTTTTCCCACCTGCTGGAAACAGGGACTGTGGGGCGGGGACTGTGTCTGACCTAATTATCTTGTCTCTACCCTAGCATTTAGAACAGTGTTTGGCATATAGGAAGTGCTTAACAAATATTATTATTATTGTCATTATCATCATTATCATTATTCCAGAAAAAGTGGGGAATCAGCCTTAGTTTGCCATCCCTAATACTGTTCTTGGAAATTCAACCAATTCTCCCAATTCCTGGCTGCAGGAGCAGGAAGTGAGGAGAACTTCCACAGTGCCTCATGATATTCCTTGGAAGTGGAACTATACAGAGCTCTTTCATTTGGGCAGCTACCCATTCAAGACAGAATAGTTGTTTATCCCTAAAATAAAGCAGTGTGGCTTAGTGGGAAGAGCCCAGGTTTAGGAATCAGGGGTCACGGGTTCTAATCCCAGCTCTGCCACTTATCAGGTATGTGATTTTGGGCAAGTCACTTAACTTCTCTGTGCCTCAGTTACTTCATCTATAAAATGGGGATGAAGACTACGACCCCCATGTGGGACAACCTGATGACCTTGTATTCATATCAGTGTTTAGAACAGTGCCTGTCACATAGTAAGTGCTTAACACATGCCATTATTATTATTATTAATTCTGTCTCCCAATCTAGACTATAATCTCCTTGTGGGCAACAAACGCCTCTCCCAACTCTGTTGTAGTGCCCTTTCCCAAGCGCCTAGTACAGTTCTCTGCACACAGTAAGCCTTCAACAAATGCTGTGGACTGACTGATTAGTTGATCCCTTGTGACAAACATTTATACCAGATCAAGCAGATGCTCATTTCGTTCAGGCCAAAGAAGAAACTCTGAGATTAACAAATGTGCTTAAGTGATTTGTGGACCAGATTCACCGCCTCTGTCAGATCAGTAGCCAGTCAAGGGTTAGGGTTGTGAAAGGCGGCTCTTAACCAGCCTTACTCCATTTTGTTTTCAGTCTCCATTTTGCATACATCTACCTTGCTGTCCAAAATCATGTTTCAGCCAGACCTTCCCCTACTGCCAATTTCAGCCACAACCTGTCGTCAATTAAGGAAACCGGAGCCATACTTGATGGGATTCTGGTATTGGTGTAAAGGAACATCACACCCACTGCCTACTAGTACTAGCCACTCTCCCACCTTTTGGTGGGCAGGTTTAGCTCCTTTTCAGGGCTACAGTCTTTGTCCACGCTTACACACATCTGTATTAGCATTGTAACAAAAAGTTCCCTGTACTGTGTTGCTGTGAATTAATTTTTTTGTTGAACTCCACAGGGTGAAAGTGAGGAAGGGGCAAAACTTTGAAAGATTAAGCCCAAGTTGCCTTCCTAATACGTTTCAGAATACTTTTTCCTAATTTGAAATTTGGGGCTTTGGTGAGTTTTCTTGGCTGCTTGAGAATTCTAATAAAGATCTTGGAAGTGATTGCCAGGTACTCCAAGGGATTTCTAAGTACACTTGGCTTTTGTGAAGATTTTTCATTTTACAAATTACTTGCTGCTGTGATTCGTAGATCTAAGTGCATTCTTTCAGTTGCTGCAGTTACAGAACTTTGGGGCACTTGGAAGTTGCAGATTGTGGGGTTTCTTCCTAAGAAGCAGCTTGATCTAAAGGCCTTCCTTCCCAGACTAAGCCCCCCCTTTTCTCATCTCCCCCTCCCCTCCCCTCCCGGTCACCCTGACTCCCTCTGCTCTACACCTCCGCTCTGCCCCACAGCACTTGTGTGTATATGTACATATATATCTATAATTCTATTTATTTATATGAATGCATGTTTACTAGTTTTGATGTGTCTATACCTCTAATTCTATTTATTTATATTGATGCCATTGATGCCTGTTTACTTGTTTTTATGTCGGTCTCCTCACTCCTAGACTTTTTCTACCCCAGGCCTTAGTACAGTGTCTGACACACAGTAAGCACATAATGAATACCATAATTATTATTATTATGATGATTAGGTATGTCATCTGTGATTTAGGCATAACCAGCTGTTGACAATTATAAAGGGGAAATCCCTTTTCTTTCTGATTAAAATGTCACTTCTGATCCACTTTATCTGATCTAAACAAGTCAAGGTGTAGGGGAAAAAAAACCAAGATGTCTTCAGATTTTACAAATTGCCTCAGAGAGCCGTTTCTAGACTCAGTGAATTATTTATCAGTGATTCAGCACATCTCGGGCACTTGCAGGACTATTTCACAAATTAAAAAGTGTTCTTGGTGATTTCTGAACTAGGAAAACAAATCACATGAAAATGGCCCATTGGAAAGCTTTTCTTGCCAAAAATTAAGTTCTGCCCATCATTTTTTTAAAAGGTATTTGTTAAGCATGTACTATATTCCAGGCACTGTACTCAGTGCTAGGGTAGATTCAAGCTGATCAGGTTGGACATGGTCCCTGTCCCACACGGGGCTCCCAGGCTTAATCCCCATTTTGCAAATGAGGTAACAGGCCTAGAAAAGTGAAGTGACTTGCTCAAGGTCACACAGCAGACAGGTGGCAGAGCTGGGATTAGAACCCAGCTCCTTCTGACTCCCAGGCCTGGGCTCTATCCACTAGGGCTGCTTCTCCTATAAGGATCAGGAAAGTCATCGAGGCTCAGCTTTTCTTGATTAGCTGGGGAAGTCATCACCTGAGCAGGTGGAGACAGCATCTCCAGAAAGAACTGGGGTGATCAGTCAATCAGTATATTTATTGAGCGCCTACTGTGTGCTGTACTAGACTGTGGGCCCATTGTTTGGTAGGGACCATCTCTATATGTTGCCGACTTGTACTTCCCAAGCACTTAGTACAGTGCTCTGCACACAGAAAGTGCTCAATAAATACGATTGAATGAATGAATACTCAGCATTTGTGAGTGTACAGTATAGCAGAGTCAGTAGAAACATTCCCTACCCACAAGGAACATACAGCCTAGAGGGTAGTAATAATAATCACTGTGGCATTTGTTAAGCATTTACTATGTGCTGGGCTCTGTACTAAGCACCGGGCTGGATACTAGCAAATCTGGTTGGACACAGTCCCTGTCCCATGTGGGACTCACAGTCTCGATCCCCATTTTCCAGATGAGGTAACTGAGATCCAGAGGGGTGAAGTGACTTGCTCAAGGTCACACAGCAGACAAATGGTGGAGTGAAATTAGAACCCATGCCCTTAAGAGAAGCAGCGTGGCTTAGTGGAAAAGAGCCCGGGCTTGGGAGTCAGAGGTCATGGGTTCTAATCCTGGCTCTGCCGCTTGTCAGCTGTGTGACTTTGGGCAAGTCACTGCACTTCCCTGTGCCTCAGTTCCCTCAGCTGTAAAATGGGGATGATGGCAGTGAGCCCTATTGGGGACAACCTGATTACCTTGTATCCACCCCAGTGCTTAGAACAGTGCTCGGCACATAGTAAGGGCTCAACAAATGCCAACATTATTGTTATTATTATTATCATTATTATTATTCTGACTCCCAGGCCCGCGCTCTAGCCACTACGGCGTGCTGCTTTGTCAAGGTGCCCGAGGGTCTGGTGGAAGGGTCGGGTGGCAGAGGGGGAGATGCCAGGGTCTGACATTGGAAGGGACAGAGATGGCATGGCTCCACCATGCTGCACCAGAGGGACAAGGGGTGGGCTGCTGTAGGGCTGCTGTTGGAGGGTGCGGGGTGGCCTAGTGGAAAGAGCACCAGCCTGGGCATCACTTTGAATTCCGGCTCCATCCCTCTGTGACCTTGTGTAAGTCATTTCCCTTCTCTGGCCCTCGGTTACCTCATCTGTAAAATGGGGTTTAAGACTGTGAGCCCTTTGCAGGACAGGGATTTTGTCTAACCTGATTTGCTTGTCTCCATCCCAGTGCTTAGCCCAGTGCCTGGCACATAGTAAGCGCTTAGCAAATACCATCATTATTAATGATGATGGTGGTGTTTGTTAAGCACTTACTATGTACCGAGCACTGTTCTAAGCGCTGGGGGGGATACAAGGGAATCAGGCTTTCCCATGTGGGGCTCACAGTCTTAATCCCCATTTTCCAGATGAGTGAACTGAGGCACAGAGAAGTTAAGTGACTTGCCCAGAGTCATACAGCAGACAGGTGGCAGAGCAGGATTAGAACCCATGACCTCTGACTCCCAAGCCCGGGCTCTTTCCACTGAGCCATGCTGCTTCTCCAATTATTATTAGTAATAATAATAATAATGATGGTATTTGTTAAGCGCCTACTATGTGCCAGGCACTGTTCTAAGCACTGGGGTAGATACAAGGTAATCAGATTGTCCCACGTGGGGCTCACAGGCTTCATCCCCATTTTAGAGATGAGGGAACTGAGGCACAGAGAAGTTAAGTGGCTTGCCCAAGGTCACAGCTGCCAAGTGGCAGAGGCGGGATTAGAACCCACATCCTTTGACTCCCAAGCCCGGGCTCTTTCCACTGAGCCATGCTGCTTCCCTGTTATTATTAGAATCAAGGATGGTGGTGTAGAAAGGCTTTGTGATCTAGTGGATAGGGCTCAGGACTAGGAATCAGGAAGCCTGGGTTGAAGTCATTTAATTTTTCTGTGCCTTGACTTTCCGATCTGTCAAATGGGGATAAAATGCCTGTTCCCCCTCCTTCTTACACTACGAGCACACCTGGGTTGGGGACTGTGCCAATCTGGTGATCTTGCAGCTACCCCCAGTGCTCAGTACAATACTTGCTACATAGTGAGTGTTTAATAAACCTTACCCTGGCTTGTCTGCTGGGTGACCTTGGGGAAGTTACTTCACTTCTCTGGGCCTCGGTTCCCTCATCTGTAAAATGGGGATAAGACTGTGAGCCCTGGGTGGGACAGGGATTGGGTCCAACCTGATTAGCTTTCATCTATCCTAGTGCTTAGTACAGTGCCTGGCACATAGTAAGCGCTTAACAAATACCATAATAAATAAATAAGTAAACCTATAAATAAATGTCACCCTATTTAATTTGAGTGTTGGAAATCACTGCTAATTAGGGATTCAAGGATCTTGGGATAAAGTGTAATATACAGTCTTAACCCTGGCCATACTTTTCTTTTTTTAAAAAATGGAACTTGTTAAGTGTTTACAGTGCCAGGCACTGTACTGAGCATTGGGGTAGATACATGTTCATAGGGTTGAACAGTCCCTGTTTCACATGGGGCTCACAGTCTTAATCCCCATTTTCTAGAAGAGTATACCGTGGCACAGAGAAGCTAATAGACTTGCCCAAGGCCATGCAGCAGACAAGTGGATTAGAACTCAGGTCTTTCTGACTCCCAGGACCCTTGCTATTATCATCATTATTATTACATACTAAGCACTTAACAAACACCGCAATTATTCTTATTATTTTGTTATAATTATGAGTGACACTACTACTATTACTAGTACAATGCTAGGCTAAAAATCTAACCACCACACAAGGTTTTGCTCCCTTGATAACTCTAAACAGGAAAGATTAGAATTGAGAAAAATAGGAGAAGTTCGTTTGCTCAGTAAGACTCGACACAGCTGAAAGCCACTTGATAATTCAGAGTGGCAGGTAACCTCAATTTGCTTGTCACTTTTATTCCCTGGGTGAACCACTTCAACCAGGGCTTCCTCACTGCACAATTTCTAAAACCAGAAAAAGTGATTGGCAAAGAGGTCTGTCGACAACCCGTTGTTGGGTAGGCGTCGTCTCTGTTGCCGAATTGTACTTTCCAGGCTCTTAGTACATTGCTCTGCACACAGTAAGTGCTTAATAAATATGATTGAATGAATGAATGACTGCTTTGTCCTCTGAAGGTGGGACATATTTCTCATGGGAACCTCTTCCGTTGAGTTTATTTTGATAGCTTTATCAGTGCTCCTAAGCATTTTGATCAACCCTACAATTGGACAATTTGGACAGGGCTTTTAAGGACAATGATCTGGAAGCCTAGAATATCCGACAGGATTCAAGGGATTTTTGTAAGTCTTTCGTCCAAAAAGAATTTATGCTGATTTATGACTGCCTTTCACTGATCAGTCAATCAGTGGTATTTATTGAGCATTTATTGTGTGCAGAGTGCTTGGAAGAATGCAGTATAACGGGGTTGATAGACATATTCCTTGCCCATAGCAAACTTTCATCTCCGTCCTTCTACCGCGTGTGATCAGGGCTTTGGGAGTATATTACTTTGCTCACTTTAATCAACCATCAGAGATCCCTCACTAAGCATCTTGTTCAGCATTAAAATTAACTTGAGGCCCCCAGTTCTTCAGAAGGAAAAATCCACTCCAGTAGACTATGCCTCTTTCCTTTTCTCTTCTTTCCAGAGTCAGAGATATAGGACAAGCGCTTAGTACAGTGCTCTGCACACAGTAAGCGCTCAATAAATATGATTGAATGAATGAATCTACCACCAGCTGTTCTAGATGCCTGGAGTAGATTCAGTACAAGCATATCGGACACAGTCCCTGTCCCAAATGAGGTTCACAGCCTGAAGGGAGGAAGGGCATCTTATTCCTACTTTTACATGCAAGGAACTGGAGAGACACAGAGAAGTTAAGTGACTTGTCCAAAGTCACACAGCAGGCAGATGGGAGAGTCGGGATTAGACCTCGGGTTTCCTTACTCCCCGGTCTTTGGTCTTTCCACTAGACCAGGCCGCTTCTTGGTGTGGAGAAGCAGCATGGTGTAGTGGATGGAGAACAGGCCTGTGAGTCAGAACGTCACGAGTTCTAATCTCCACTCTGCCACTTGTCTGCTGAGTGACCTTGGGCAGGTTACTTCACTTCTCTGGGCCTCCATTACCTCATCTGTAAAATGGGGATTAAGATTGTGAGCCCCATGTGGTACAGGGACTGTGTCCAACCTGATTTTCTTGTATCCACCTCAGCACTTAGTACAGTGCCTGGCACATAGGAAGCTCTTAACAAATACCATAATTATAAATTATTATTATTACTTCTCTTCGAAACTCTCTTTTGGCTCCTCTTCCATTGATTTCTGCTCCATAAGTCCTCTGAGACCTCCCTCTTTAGACTTGTCAGTGACCCCCACACCACCTTTCAAAATAGATCCATGTATATGCATAATATGAGTACACTGACATTCTTTTAAGACCCTTATTTCCTTGTTTCTTTAATTGGAATTTAGTAAGGGCAACTAAAATCCAAAAGTGGCAATCTCAAAATCTTGTTTTGAAATTTCTTCCAAAGATGTTGTTATTTCTATTAAGTTTTCAGTTATATTTGGACTTTGTCAAACTATATCATCATTTACATTTAATAGGATTTATCCAAGTTTCAAGTTGTTCATTTCTTTTTAACCAGCAAAGTGATTGAAAATCACATAGTGCGTATTTTTATAGATTCCCCTAATGCAAAAATGACTGAAATGGTTTAAATCAAAATAAAATTTCCCTTCAGGCAAAAACTAAATATTAGATGTTTCATCTCCTTCAGCTTGGGATCACCTAAAAAGAGTAGGTTTATAAAAATTGTCTTGCTAGCTCAGCTTTAGAATTTAGCCTTTGGAGTGTCAGAGTCAACTCATTTTTATTCACTTGCACAGACAGTGGAGACACAAACATGTTAATTAAATCATCATCTGATTATGCCACAGAATAACAACACAAGGTTTTAAGGAGCAGCTCATAGAACAACAATAAATAATACACCAACATGTTTTGAAAACCTATTGTCAGAAAAGATTGGCTTATTGATCACTGAGATAAAGGTGGAAAAACAAAGTGAGCAAAAGAATAACAAAAGAAATGTTTTTTTTTTCTAGAGGCTGTTGTTTCAAACTAATTTGCAGATACCAGGAATGCAGTTGAAACAAACTTATTACAAGTAAGCATGTCATTTATCTTCACTCTAGGTACTGCACTGAATTAACTATTTGGCATGGTTTGCTACTGGAGTTCCAAAAATGCACTCTGATTTGCAGCATCTTTTCCTATAAAATATAAAAATATACAATGCTCACTGAGATGGAACATAAAAAATGTATGAAATTGACATACTGCTTTTCCTATAGGCTGGAAACTGTTTGAAGCTGGATTCACAGAGTAGAGGATGAGTATTTAGTCAGGGCTACCTAGGCCAGGACGAAGCAGGGCTCTGACAGTTATTCAGAGTTTGGATTATATGGACAGCCAACCTGGATAATTTGGAACACTTACCCCCTGCCTTTAACAGTGGAAAACCTCAGGCTGCCCAGAAACCTGTTCCGGAAGGCGTTTTGAGCAACAGGACTAAAACGTGTCACCATTCAATTCCGAATTCACCATTCCAGCCATTAATTTCACTCTGCAAATGGCAGACTCAGTGATTTGTCTGTTCAAAACTTTCATTCTGATTTAAAACCAGCTGTGGAATACAGGATACCTTGAATTGAATTTGTCTTCTTTCTGGATTGAGGATGAGAGATTATAAAAGATGTCTTGGATTGAGGCAATTCAGAAGTTAGGCTTTATACCTGTTCAGCTCTCGGGGTAGTTCAGTGGTATATCCTTGAGGCAGAATGGGTCCACAACTCATTCAGGATTGCTAAAACCACAATTTCTGGTAGCGTATTCATTCCGAAGTCTGATTTGGGGCCCATATAAAGCTACTAAAAAGCAGGATGGTCTAGGGGATAGAGCATGGGCCTAGCATCTGGGTTCTAATCACTGCTGCTTCTCTCTTCCTCTCTTCAAAATTCTCTTTTGGACCTTCTTCACCTGACTGCTGTGTGACCTTGGGCAAGTGACTAACTTCTCTGTGCCTCAGTTACCTCATCTGTAAAATAAGGATTGAGACTGTGAGCCCCATGTGGGACAGGGACTGTATCCAACCCAATTTGTTTATATCCACTCCAGTGCATAGTACAGTGCCTGGCACATAGTAAGCGCTTCATTCATTCATTCAATCATATTTATTGAGCACTTACTTTGTGCAGAGCCTTTTACTAAGGGCTTGGGAGAGTATAATACAACAATAAACTGACACATTTCTTGCCCACAACGAGCTTACAGTTTAGAGGGGGAGTCAGATGATTAATATAAATAAAGAAATTACAGAGATGTACGCAAGTGCTGTGGGGCTGGGAGGGAAGATGAATAAGGGGAGCAAGTCAGGGTGACACAGAAGGGAGTGAGTTCTAATTGGGGTTCTAATCCCAGGTCCGCCATTTGCCTGCTGTGTGACCTTGGACAAGTCACTTAACTTTCTTCATCTGTAATTCCATTTCCTCATCTGTAATTCAATATGTCTTCCTTCTTATTTAGATTGTGACCCCTATGTAGGACAGGAATTGTGTTTCATCTCTGGTGTGGTGTCTGTCACATAGTAAGAGCTTAATAAATATTACTATTACTATTGAATAAGTTCCCTCCCCTCAGCATTAGTCCAATAAGTGCTTGTGCCCTGGATTTATGAGACTCCAGACTCCCCTTACATGTCTGAAAGAATCAGGAGTCAGGAGGGCCAAATAGTACCGGGCATAGATTTAATACAGTTACTAGTTAGTTTACGACCTAATCGTCTCAGGAAAACTATGAACTTGGAGAGAGAAAGATGGAATGGAATTCATTCATTGAATCGCATTTATTGAGTGCTTACTGGGTGCTAAGCACTGTACTAAGTGCTTGGGCGAGAACAACAAAACAACAAACAGATACATTCTTGCCCATAATGAGCTCATAGTCGAGAGGAGGAGATAGACATTCATATAAATGAATAGATAAATAAATAAATGTCAGATACATATAGATATATTCACATGTGCTGTGGGGATGTGAGGGAGGATGAATGATGGGGCAAGTAAGAGCAGTGCAGAAGGGAGTGGAAGAAAAGGAGAAGAGGGCTTAGTCAGGGAAGGCTTCTTGGAGGAGATGTGCCTTTAATAGGGCTTTGAAGTGGGGGAGAGCAATCATCTGACTTTTTGGAGTTGTCAGAATAGGGGGAGTTCTACAGTATTTTAAGGCAGTATCTGTGGGAGGAAAAAAAACACGTTTGTGTAGAAATTAAGCTGCTGCCGCCTTCAGATACATTTGCAGGAGTTGTTCATCATACTTCAGCTGACTTGGCTTGAGCTCTAGATGGTAAGATCGTTGCGGCATGGAATGTGTCTGTTTATTGTACTTTCCCAAGCACTTAGTTCAGTGCTTTGCACACAGTAAGTGCTCAATAAGTACGACTGAATGAATGATTGAATGAACTGGGGACAGCAGAACACTCTCCCAGGATTGCATGCCTTTTCGCTTCCTCTTGCGATAATTAGAAGGGAAGGTATTTGACTGGGGAGTGTGAGGTTAATGTCCCCCAGCACTCTGTTACAAATTCCAGGATCCCTCAAGACCTAAACAGGACATGTTTCAGCAAAGAAAAAGCAATTCAAAAATTTGAAATGAACGAGCACCATTAGGGGAAAGAGCATGGGCCTGGGAGTCAGGAGACCTGGGTTGACATTCCAACTCCACCATTTGCCTGCCGTGTGACTTTGGGCAAGTCCCAACTTTTCTGCCTCAGTTTCCTCATCTGTAAATTGCGGATTAGGTGCCTGTTCTCTCTCTCCCCCAGGAGTTCACATGGGATTAGGACTGTGTCCCCCTTCATTGTATTGTGCTGAGCTTGATGCATATGAGAGTTCAACAAATAATAATAATAATAATAATAATAATAATGATGGCATTTGTTAAGTGTTTACTATGTGTCAAGCACTGTTCTAAGTGCTGGGGGGATACAAGGTAATCAGGTTGTCCCACATGGGGCTCACAGTCTTAATCCCCATTTTCCAGATGAGGGAACTGAGGCATAGAGAAGTTAAATGACATGCCCAAAGTCACACAGCTGACATGGCAAAGCCGGGATTAGAACCCATGACCTCTGACTCCCAAGCCCATGCTCTGTCCTCTGAGCCACGCTGCTTCTCTTACTATTATCATTATTACTATTATTATTAGTCTAATTGCTAATAATTGCTAATAATAATTAGCAATTATTATTATTGCTCTCTCCCCCTCCCTCCAGGCTCGCATCTCCTCCTGTCTTCAGGACATCTCCATCTGGATGTCTGCCCGCCACCTAAAACTCAACATGTCCAAGACTGAACTCTTTGTCTTCCCTCCCAAACCTTGCCCTCTCCCTGACTTTCCCATCACTGTTGACAGCACTACCATCCTTCCCATCTCGCAAGCCCACAACCATGGTGTCATCCTCAACTCCGCTCTCTCATTCACCCCTCACATCCAAGCCGTCACCAAAACCTGCTGGTCTCAGCTCCGCAACATTGCCAAGATCCACCCTTTCCTCTCCATCCAAACCACTACCCTGCTCATTCAAGCTCTCATCCTATCCTGTCTGGACTACTGCATCAGCCTCCTCTCTGATCTCCCATCCTCGTGTGTCTCCCCACTTCAATCCATACTTCACGCCGCTGCCCAGATTGTCTTTGTCCAGAAACGCTCTGGGCATGTTACTCCCCTCCTCAAAAATCTCCAGTGGCTACCAATCAATCTGTGCATCAGGCAGAAACTCCTCACCCTCGGCTTCAAGGCTCTCCATCACCTCACCCCCTTCTACCTCACCTCCCTTCTCTCCTACAGCCCAGCCCGCACCCTCTGCTTCTCTGCCGCTAATCTCCTCACCGTGCCTCGTTCTCGCCTGTCCCGCTGTCGACCCCCAGCCCACGTCCTCCCCTGGGCCTGGAATGCCCTCCCTCCCCACATCCGCCAAGCTAGGTCTCTTCCTCTCTTCAAGGCCCTACTGAGAGCTCACCTCCTCTAGGAGGCCTTCCTGGACTAAGCCCCCTCCTTCCTCTCCCCCTCGTCCCTCTCTCCATCGCCCCCATCTTACCTCCTTCCCTTGCCCACAGCACCTGTATATATGTTTGTACATATTTATTACTCTATTTATTTATTTATTTTACTTGTACATATCTATTCATTTTATTTTGTTAATATGTTTGGTTTTGTTCTCTGTCTCCTCCTTCTAGACTGTGAGCCCACTGTTGGGTAGGGACTGTCTCTATATGTTGCCAACTTGTACTTCCCAAGTGCTTAGTACAGTGCTCTGCACACAGTAAGCGCTCAATAAATACGATTGATTGATTGATTGATTGATTAGTCTCAATTCTGAAACATACACATATGTTCTATTTTTCTAAAGTCACAGGGGAATGCCTGCTCAAATCGGAACATACTAGGGTAGTCGGTTGTGTTGGGAAAATTCCTTACCTCATTAATTCATTGTGGCAAAAAAATAATGAAAAACTAAGTACCAGAGAAACCAATTCCCAACAGACATCGTGACAGTTTCACATCAGTCAATTAATTAATCAATCAATCAGTGGTATTTATTGAGCAACTACTCTGTGCAAAGCACTGTTCTAAGTGCTTGAGTACAACAGAATAAGTGGACGGTTCCCTGCCCATAACAAGCCTACAGTCTAGAGGGAGTAACAAATACAGAATGGAGATTCCAGGAGACTTACTTGTTGACTCCCAGAGCATGTCTCTCAGATTTAGAATAGCCTTGATGAGGTTTAATGACATTTTCTGAATAAGGAAATTTTTCAGTGGAAACAGAAGCATCTCAAGCAATCCAGCAAACCGAAAATGAAACAGTTAAAACATCTGGCCTATCGAGAGTCCTTTTCAAGGAATGACCCCGTAGCTGTTGAAATGTAATCGGGCTTTCAGACGGAATCTGCAGCCAGATACGCCACTGCTATTTGCTAGGCAACAACTCTATAATAGAGACATAAATTTGACAGGATTCCTGGCCAGCGTCATAAAAAATAGATTCAATATCAGATCAACTAATTGGTAGCTTACACCATGTAGAAGAAAAGTTGTCAGGAGACAATGAAGGCACCAATAAGAAATTCTCTAATTTTTCAAGCAGTATAAATACGATGGATGAGGGTGAGGATGATGAGAGAAAGGGGCAGAAGCCAGATTATAGAGGAGACCTCTGGACTGTAAGCTTGTTTATAAGCAGGGAATGTGTCAGCTAACTCTGTTGTATCCTCCTCTCCCAGGTGCTTAGTACAGTGCTCTGCACATAGTAAGTGCTCAATAAATACCACTGATGATGGTGATGAGTTGGAGGAGAGGAAGAAGAAGTTGAGGGTATAGGTCGTCATCCCTTGAGACCTTCTGTAAAAAGGAATAATAATTATGGTATTTGTTAACCGCTTACTATGGGCCAAGCACTGTACTAAGTGCTGGGGTGAATACAATAACATCAGGATGGACACAGTTCATGTCCCATGTGGGGCTCACAGTCTTAATCCCCAATTTATGGATGAGATAAGTGAGGCCCAGGGAAGTTAGGTGTCCTGCCCAAGGCCATACAGCAGACAAGTGACGGAGCCATGGGATTAGAACCCGGGACCTTCTGACTCCCAGGCCCGTGCTCCATCCACTACACCTTGCTTACCAAACTTTGGGCTGAGGGTACTTTAAGGGGTCACTGAGTTCTCACCCCTGCCCTCAAATATGTCCACAGCTAAACCAGTTATTCCAGGCCCATAAGGTTCCATCAAATTTGGGGAAATCAAGCGGGGAGAGAATTCCCCAAACTCCCAATTCAGAGTTGAACAACCCTTTCAGGAAATTCTCCCTTATATCTAACAGCACGCCTAATGCAGCCTGTCTCTTCTTGGCCTGCTTTCTATGGAGATGAAGAACAGCTGGCGACCAGCCCCATGGACTAACAGACCACATATTTGAAGAAAGCCTTTAAGATGCCTGTCACTTTTCTGTTCTCCAGCTCTTTTGTCCCTTCTTCAGATGTCTCAGTTTCCATCCCTTTAATCGCTCTGTGTGTGTTTTCTCTGAACCCTCTCCAGATTCTCCACATGCCTCCAAGTGGTAAATCTCAGAAGGGTCAAAATCATCGTCCTAACGGACAGTCACACGGGAAAGATAGGTGGATTGGGGATTTTTTTCCCCATGGCATGTGGAGGGGTAAGCGTGAAATCTGTCATGGTTGGAGGAAGTAGCTCGGCAACAGGTAAGGGCATTGGCTATAGGCATACTAGATACCAGCCTGGTGTACCACGAATAGTAATAATAATGATGATATTTGTTAAGTGCTTACTATATACCAAGCACTGTTCTAAGTTCTGGGGTAGAGACATGGTAATCAGGTTGTCCCACGTGGGGCTCACAGTCTTCATCCCTATTTTACAGATGAGGTGACAGAGGCACAGAGAAGCTAAGTGACTTGCCCACGGTCACACAGCAGACAAGTGGTGGAGTCGGGATTAGAACCCACAACCTCTGACTCCCAAGCCCGTGCTCTTTCCACTGAGCCATGCTGCTTGTCTTAAGTTGCCATCACCTGCCGTATCGCAGACTGCAGTTTGAGCCGTCAATTGGGTAAAGGTGACAATAATAATTGGGGCATTGGTTAAGCACTCGGTATGTGCAAAGCACTGGAGGTGTCAGTCAGTCATACTTATTGAGTGCTTTCTGTGTGCAGAGGGCTGTACTAAGCGCTTGGGAGAGTGCAATATAACAACAGAACAGATGCATTCCCTGCCCACAATGATCTCACAGTCTAGAGGAGGCAAGATAATCCAGTGAGACTCAATCCCCGCCTCATAACGGCTCATGATCTAAGTAGGAGGCAGAACAGGTCTTGAATCTTCATTTTACAGATGAGGAAACCGAGGACCAGAGAAGGGAGGTGACTGGCCCAAGTCACCCAGCAGGCAAGCAGCAGGGTCAGGAATCAGAACTCAGGTCTTCGGACTCCCAGGCCCAGGTTCTTTCCACTAGGTCATGTGGCTTCCCCACATCACAAAAGAAGCAGTGTGGCTTAGTGGAGAGAGCACGGGTCTGTGAGTCTGAAGGACCTGGGTTCTAATCCTGTCTCTGCCACTTGCCTGCTGTATGACCTCGGGCAACTCACTTAACGTCTCTGTGCCTCAGTTACCTAATCTGTAGAAAGGGGTTAAGAGGTTGACTGTGACCAACCTGATTAACTTGTATCTACTCCAGCACTTAGAACACTGCTTGGCATATAGGAAGTGCTTAACCAGTACCATAATTATAGTTATTATTATTATTATTAAATTCCTGATGACCGTCTTCAAATACTGGTAATCTGGTTATGGCCAGGGGCCGGGGTGGCCATCAGGACAATTTAGCAAGCCACTTCAAGTTCACCTATTGCTACCAACCTTCAACTGCCTCTTTCTGTCTGTATTCTTAGTTATCCATTTCCTCATTTGGTCAAATGCTGTCTTTTTTATTTTTAATGGTTTACTATGGGCCAGGCACTGTACTAAGCGCTGGGGTAGATACAAACTAATTAGGGTGGACGTGGTCCATGTCCCACATGGCCTACTGGATAAAGTATGAACCTGGGAGTCAGAAGAACCTGGGTTCTAATCCCAGCTCCTCCACATGTCTGCTGTGTGATCTTGGCCAAGTCACTTAACTTCCCTGGGCCTCAGTTACCTCATCTGTAAAATGGGGATCATGAGTCTGAGCCCCAGATGAGGCAGGGACTGCATCCTACCTGAAAGAGGCAGTGGGGTTAGTGGAAAGAGCATGGGTTTGGGAGTCAGAGGATGTGAGTTCTAATCCCTGCTCTGCCACCTGTCTGCTGTGTGACCCTGGGCAAGCCATATAACAATAATAATAATAATAGCATTTATTAAGCACTTACTATGTGCAAAGTACTGTTCTAAGTGCTGGGGAGGTTACAAGGTAAACAGGTTGTCCCATTTGGGGCTCACAGTCTTAATCCTCATTTTCCAGATGAGGTAACTGAGGCACAGAGAAGTTAAGTGACTTGCCGAAAGTCACACAGCTGACAAGTGGCGGAGCCGGGATTTGAACCCATGACCTCTGACTCCAAAGCCCATGCTCTTTCCACTGAGCCGCACTGCTTCTCTGTGCCATAGTTAACTTCTGCCACATATAACTTCTCTGTGCTACAATTACCTCATTTGTAAAATGGGGATGAAGACTGTGAGCCCCAGGTGGGACAACCTGATTACCTCGAATCTACCCCAGCGCTTAGAACAGTGCTTGGCACATAGTAAGCTCTTAATCAATCAATCAATTGTATTTATTGAGTGCTTACTGTGTGCAGAGCACTGTACTAAGCGCTTGGGAAGTACAAGTTGGCAACATATAGGGACAGCCCCTACCCAACAGTGGGCTCACATACCATTATTATTATTATTATTA
This sequence comes from Tachyglossus aculeatus, assembly GCF_015852505.1. Lineage (NCBI taxonomy): Eukaryota > Metazoa > Chordata > Mammalia > Monotremata > Tachyglossidae > Tachyglossus > Tachyglossus aculeatus. The sequence goes on from NC_052083.1 coordinate 26,632,755, forward strand.
ACTTGTGTCTATCACAGTGCTTGGCACAGAGTAAGTGCTTAACAAGTACCATTATTATTATTAATCCCCATTTTACAGATGAGGCAACTGAGGCACAGAGCAGGCAAGTGGAGTGAGGATTAGAACCCACGTCCTCAGATTCCTAGGCCCGTGCTCTTCCTAATAATTCTTGCAGCTTGCCTTGCTACTCCCTCACTGTTTGCCAGTCTCAGTCCATCTACTTCGACTAGCCATTCTTAGCTGTAACAGAACAGTTGAAGAAAAATACCAAACTGCTTAGGATATCTTCTGCAAGGCCACACACTTCCCAGACAGCACATATTTACTGAAATAGAGGAAATCGATATTTTTTTTCCAACACTTCTGGGGAAGAATAGAGTGGCTAGCTGACGGTGCCTTGCATTTGATACAGTAGACCGCTCTTCAATTGATGACTAAGCATGCTTTGTACAGTGACTGGAGCGTGGATAGCACTTAATTCCTATGGAGTAGTAATAATTCTTCTAAGACTGGGCAGAAAGAAAATTCAGATATAGGGGAGAAGCAGGAGTTGCTGGGTAAGAATGAAGGAAAAATAAATAATCTTAGGCCTCCCCCTCTAAATGGTAAGCTAATTTGGGGTGGGGAATGTGTCTACCAACTCTGTTGTACTTTTCCAGGTGCTCAGTACAGTGATCTGTACACAAAAAGCACTTGATAAATACAATAGATTGCTACTCCCTTGCTGCTTCCTCTCTTGCCAGTACCAATAAATCCGTAATAAGTGCTTGATAAATACCATTGACTGATTAAGGCTTCAAGGGAGTAAATTCCTTGGAGACAAGGTGTGTGTCTGGTAATTTCCAAGCACCTGTGAAGTGCATTGCATTCAGTAGCTGCTCAATAAATATGATTTCTAGCACTAATTCAGGTCATTGTTCATATTATTGTCATATAGTAGACAAGGTCACATAGCAGACAAGTGGCAGAACCGGGATTAGAAAGCAGGTCGTTCTGACACCCAGGCCTGTGCTCTATCCACTAGTCTATGCTAGCACAATTCTGATGTATTATACTCTCCCAAGTGCTCAATACAATCCTCTGCACATAGTAAGCACTCAATCAAGAAGCAGCATGGCTCAGTGGAAAGAGCCCAGGCTTGGGAGTCAAAGGTCTTGGATTCAAATCCGGCTCTGCCAATTGTCAGCTGTGTGACTTTGGGCAAGTCACTTAACTTCTCTGTGCCTCAGTTGCCTCATCTGGAAAATGGGGATTAAGATTGTGAGCCCCACAAGTGACAACCTGATCAACTTGTATCCTCCCCAGCACTTAAAACAGTGCTTTGCACATAGTAAGCGCCTAAATACCAAAATTATTATTAATATTAATACTGACGATGATGATAATGTAGGTTTCTGCCTGTCCTGAAGAGGTAAGGCAACAAGCAAAGAATATAATGTCTGATGACATGGTAAGAGTTGAACCAGTTCTGGTTCGTTCATTCATTCGTTCATTCAGTCGTACTTAAGTGATTCCTTTTGGCAGACACTGTACTAAGTCCTTGGGAGAGTACAGTATAACAATAAGCAGACATTCCCTGCCCATGATGAGCTTACAGTCTAGAGGGGGAGACAGACATTAATAGAAATAAATAAATTACAGGTATGTACGGAAGTGCTGTGGGGCTGGGGATGGGGGCGGTGAATAAAAGGGATTAAGGTCAGAGGGCAATGGGTTGAGGTTATAAACTTGGGAACAAGAAGAGAAGGGCCCAGCTGATTTGGGGTTGAGGGAAGGGAAGCCACATAGACAAATAAGTATCCTGGAGAGATTCTAGCTTGAATGTTTTTTATAGAATCAGGAAAGATTTGCTTTTCTGTCTGGTTTTGACTTGCTGTTCTTTTGACCTTGTATTGTATTTTTGTTTTCTGTTTCGACCAGCTCAATTCACCAGTTCAACGGATAATAATAAAAATAATAATTGTGGCATTTAAGTGTTTACTACGTGGCAGGCACTATATTAAGTGCTGGGGTGGAGAAGGAGCAAATCAGGTTGGACGCAGTCCCTGTCCCATGTGGGGCTCGCGGTGTCAATCCCTATTTCACAGATGAGGTAAACTGAGGCACAGAGAGGTGAAGGAAGAGAAGGATGTGGATGTTTTTTGCTATAGAAGAGGACCCTAAATATAGTATGATGCTATATTGCATTCACTAGGAACTCACTGAGCAGGAACAGTGAATTACAACCAAACAGGTATATGAAAAGATGTTGTTAAATAAAGGTTGTTGAAGCCTTCTGTACGATCCTAATGATAGCAAAATCATTAAAGCACAGCTGGTGTCTAAAGAACAGGTGTCCCTGTAAACTAGTAATTTTACCAAACAAAAGATAGGAACAGGGCATGCTCATAATAGTAATAATAGTTATGGTATTCATTAAATGCTTACTACATGTCAAGCACTGTGTGCTAAGCTCTGGGGTAGATATGAGTTAATCAGGTCAGACACAATCTCTGTCTGACTTGGGGCTCACGGTATAAGTAGGAGGATGAATGGGTATTTAATACTTTCCAAGTGCTTAGCACAGTGCTCTGCACACAGTAAGCGCTCAATAAATATGGTTAAATGGGTGAATGAATGAATCCTCATTTTACAGATGAGGAAACTGAGGCAGAGGGAAGTTAAGTCACACAGGAGGCCACCACTTCACAAAGGAACTACTAGCTCTGTTACACTGTACTCTCTCAAGCTCTGCAGACAGTAAGCACTCCATAAATACCATTGATGATGATGATTATAAAATGATCTTTGGTGTTTCTCTTCATGACCAGTTCTGGGGGAAGAGGGAGGAAGAAACAGACAGTTGTGGGGGAAGGCTTCAAAATAATTCCTGCAACATCGAGTCAACACAATAGACCAGTTGGTAATACAATTAATAACAATGATGGAAAGAGCTAATGTAGATATAGGCTATTAGGAGAAGAGAAGAGGTTTAGTCAGGGAAAGCTTCTTGGAGGAGGTGTGCCTTCAATAAGGCTTTGAAGTGCTGGAGAGCAATTATCTGTCTGATATGAGGAGAGAGGGAGGGCATTCCAGGCCAGAGGTAGGATGTGGGCAAGAGGTCGGTGGTGAGATAGACAAGATTGAGGTTCATTGAGAAGGTTAGAATTAGAGGAACAAAGTGTGCAGGCTGGGTTGGAGCCGGTGAGTAGCAGGGTGAGGTAGGAGGGGACAAGCTGATTAAGTGCTTTAAAGCCAATAGTGAGGAGTTTTTGTCTGATGCAGAGATCTTTAGTCTCCTGTAATGAAGGTCCAACACACTGGAGATGGTGCAGTTTTGTTCACAATGAAGCAGCTCTTCTCTCATAAATAAGAAAAAGTACATTGTATTCTGAAATAGTAAAAGAAAATCTTAAAGTATTGACTCTCAATAGAAGCACCTTAAAGCTCTGTACTGAGTGTTTGGAGCACAATTTTCATTCAAGTGGCCTAATAGAAAAAGCACAGATCTGGGATTCAGAAGGGTCTGGCTTCCAATTCCGGCTCTGGCATTTGCCTAGCAGGTGACCTTGGATAAGTCACTTAACTTTTCTGTGCCTCAGTTACCTCATCTGTAAAATGGGGATTAAGACTGTGAGCTCCATGTAGGACATGGACTGTGTCCAACCTGATTAACTTTTGCCTACCCTAGCGCTTAGTACAGTGCCTGGCACAAAGTAAACACTTAAATATCATAAAAAGTAGGGTTCTAATCCCGGCTCCACCACTTGCCTGCTATGTGACCTTGAGCAAGCCACTTGTCTTTCAGTCAGTTTCCTCCTCTGTAAAATGGGAATTAAAAATCTATTCTACCTCCCCTGTAGACCATGAGCTCTGTGTAATCTGCTAATCTTGTATCTACTCTAGTGCTTGGCATATGATAAGTACTTTACAAACATTATTATTATCATTATTATTAATAACCTATTTGAAATGTGAATGCTTTTGAGTGTTTATTCGTATGAAGGGAAAGGTCAAACACGGTGAAGAGCTATAGATATAGGAGGAAAACAGGACTTTTGGGTAGGACTTCATCATAAAAAGATGATGGCAAGATTAAATAATTCCCGGGGGGAGGCGGGGGGGGGTTATGCAGGATTGAACAGTTCACCTACGATATGTGCTTCAACAAGCTCGATTTACAAGCTAACCAGATAATAAAAGAAACTCTTGGAGCATGGAAAGCATTGTCGAGGCATCTCATATATTGATACCGAATGTGAATAAATCATTTTTCATGCCTGACAAGGAAGGGAAAAGGATATTTCTCTCGAAGTGAATGAGAGGTTACCGATTCGGTGACCTTTTCTGGCTGAGACAGCGGGTGACTTCTTTCTTCTGAGTTATACTCTGGAAAGTAGTTTGAGAAGCCACCATAAAGAACCAGTTATTTTTCCATAGAAGATAGATGGGGACACAGGTGTCCCTTAAGATAGGGATAATTTCTCATTTAGGCCTCCCCTTTGTCCCTTCTTCCCTATCCTGTGCATACTAACCTGACTTCACAGAACACACTCACCATCACATTCTCCACGCCATATCATTCAACTTTAAATTGGAGTTCAAAGCCTATTTCTTTCAGAAAGCTTCTCTCAGTCCCTAATAAATTCCACAAACCTCCTCAAATTAATGAGCATATTTTAAAGTAGCTATAAACTTTTAAATAGACTGACTTTGTTCCAGTCAGTGTGAAGCAGCATGGCCTAGTGGTAAGAGCAGAGGCCTGGAAGTCAGAGGACTTGGGTTCTAATTCCTCCTCTGCCTCTTGTCTGCTGTGTGACCTTGGGCAAGTCACTTAATTACTCTATGCCTCAGCTCATCTGCAAAATGGGAATTAATATGTAGGACACGGACAGTGTCCAACCTGATTAGCTTGCACCCTAGCACTTAGTAGAGTGCCTGGCACATAGTAAGCACTTAAATATCATTAAAAGGTCACATGGCAGACAAGTGGCAAACCTGGGATTAGAACTCAGGCCATTCTGGCTCATGCTCTATGTGCCTGTGGAGTGACCTGGGGCAAGTCATTTCACTTCTCTGTGCCTCAATTTCCTCCCCTGCCAAACGAGAATTAAATTCCAGTTTTTGCTCCTACTTAGCCTGGGAACCCAATGTGTCACAGGAACTAAGAATGACCTCATTATCTTATAACTACTATTTGTCACATAGGTGCTTGACAAATATCATTATTAATAATAATAATAATGGTGGTATTTGTTAAGCGCTTACTATGTGCCAAGCACTGTTCTAAGCACTGGGGTAGATTCAAGGTAATCAGATTGTCCCACATGGGGCTCACAGTCTTAATTCCCATTTTACAGATGATGGGGCTGAGGCACAGAGAAGCCAAGTGATTTGCCCAAGGTCGCACAGCAGACAAGTGGTGGAGCCGGGATTAGAACCCACGACTCTTTTAGACTGTGAGCCCACTGTTGGTTAGGGACTGTCTCTATATGTTGCCAACTTGTACTTCCCAAGTGCTTAGTACAGTGCTCTGCACACAATAAGCGCTCAATAAATACAATTGATTGATTGACCTCCGACTCCCAAGCCCGGGCTCTTGCCACTGAGCCACGCTGCTTCTGATTATTACAAGAATGGCAAGAATTTTATAATGAATTCCTCAACATGATTTTCACCGTAAAGGAAGAAACCCTTTAAAATAGAGAAAAGTGGCCAAAACATGGAACTTCAACTTTTTAGTAAGTAACTTTTATAGTTAGGAACTGCTATATATATATGGATGAGTGAGCTCTAATTTATTAAATGCATACTATATGTTAGGTTCTAAAGGCAAATAGTATATTTTTACTTATCCCTGCAGATGGGTAGCTATTTCTGGGCAGGAATCATATCTACTAGCTATATCATATTGTATTTTCCCAAGTGCTTGGTACAGTGTTCTGCACACAGTAAGTGCTCAATAAATATTAATTCATTTGGGCACAGTTCCTGACCTATATGGAGTTTACGATCTGTTTTCTCCCCATTTTACAGATGAGAGAGCTGAGGCCTGGAAAGGTTAATGTCAGCTAAGGAATGTATCCCATGTGATTATAGCGCATCTACCCTAGCATTTAGGACAGTGCTTGACACTTAGTGCTTCACGAATACCAGAAGGTATTCACCCAAGGCAAGTTATAGAACAGCAATATGTTATATATAGGCTATTGGACTACTTTTGTAGCATTAATGGAGTGATTTTGAATCCAAACTATACTCTAACCTACTGCTATCCAGATGAAAAATGGACAAAAAGATAATTTCTTTCTTCTCACCCAGAAAACGTATTTATGCCCAAAGGAGCGGTGTCTTGTTCTTCCAAAAAATAGCTTAACATTTTCAAGGCATGTAAGAAAGAATCTTGCAGAAGGGGTTCATGAAGAATTATTAAGGTCATGATAACTATCCCCAAGAGATCTTGTTGTAAAGATTTGAGGAGTTTAAAAAAAGAGAGATGAGAAAATCATGAAAGGATGATGGATCAAATCCTCGGTAAAGAGCAGATGGACAATCCTGGAGTGTTTGGCTCTAGATGAATTATAGAATCATAAAGTTAGTTGGAGTCTCAAGGGATAATTTAGTTCGTTCCCTGCCACCACACAGATCTGCCTCGAATCCATCCCGGAAAGATGAGAAGCCCATTTTGAAATCCATCAGAAAAAAAAAGTTTCCTGCACCAATCACTCTCTCTAGCTTGTGCCTGTTCTCCAGATGCACTTCACAACAAAGGTCAGCGTTTTACCAAGCTCATCCACATTAACCCATCTGCTGGGAGTCTCGATTAGAATCAGATTTTTAAAAATAGCTGATGTCTCTGATAGCGTCGAGGGGGACGAACGCCATTATGGATGTCCCGTTTGCCTTTGGGAGCAGGGCACTTCAGCACGAGGTCGAACATCAAGGTTGAACGGAAGCACAAGAAATGAGGCCCTGGACTGTAATCAGACCATGGTTATCTCAATTCCTCACACCTTCACTGTGGGGAGAACAATGGATGTCCGCAGAAAACCCAAGCGACTGCTTTCTCGTGAGCTGAAATGGGAGTATTGTAAACATCGATGTCCAGACTGCAAGGAAGTCCTTTCCCTCTGTTGACTTTGGGGTGCCAGGGAGAGAAGTTTGTTTGGGAAGCCGAGGAGGTGGGTGAGGGAGAAAGGAGTTGCTTTTATGGACTGGGATAAGAAAGTTGGGATGAGGATTCAGTTTTCCCTCTACTCCCTAACCTCGCTCCTCTCCAACCCTAACCCGGCCTGCAGACTCCTCTCCTCTAATGCCAGCCTATTCACTGAACCTCGATCTCATCCTCTCACAGTCATTCCTTGGGCATCTCTTTCCTCCAGCTGGGAATTCTCTCCCCCTGCTTATTCATTCATTCATTCATTCAATTGTATTTATCGAGCACTTACTAAGTGCTGAGCAAAGTCACACGGCTGACAAGCGGTGGAGCTGGCATTTGAACCCATGACCTCTGACTCCCAAGCCCATGCTCTTTCCACTGAGCCAGGCTGCTTCTCTAAGAGTACAATATAACAATAAATGGACACATTCCCTGCTCAAAGTGAGCTTACAGTATTAGGCACTGTGCTCTGTATACGGTAGGTGCTCAATAAGTGATTGTTGTAAGCTGCAAAGGATCACTATTATTGTTATCACCATGGGCTTTATTAATAATAATTATTATTATGGCATTTGTTAAGCGCAGACTATGTGCCAATAAGAACTGGGGAAAATACAAGGGAATCAGGTTGTCCCACATGGGGCTCACAGTCTTAATCCCCATTTTACAGATGAGGTAACTGAGGCACAGAGAAGCTAAGTGACTTGCCCAAAGTCGTGCAGCAGACAAGTGGCAGAACTGGAATTAGAACCCACATCCTCTGACTCTCAAGCCCATGCTTTTCCCACTAAGCCAAGCTCCTTTTCTACCTAAAAGGAATTGACAATCCTCAAAAATCTCCAGTGGCTACCAATCAACCTACGCATCAGGCAGAAACTCCTCACCCTCGGCTTCAAGGCTCTCCATCACCTAGCCCCCTCCTACCTCACCTCCCTTCTCTCCTTCTACAGCCCAGCCCGCACCTTCCGTTCCTCTGCCGGTAATCTCCTCACTGTGCCTCATTCTGGCCTCTCCCGCTGTCGACCCCTGGCCCATGTCATCCCCCTAGCCTGGAATGCCCTCCCTGCCCACATCTGCCAAGCTAGCTCTCTTCCTCCCTTCAAGGCCCTACTGAGAGCTCACCTCCTCCAGGAGGCCTTCCCAGACTCAGCCCCCTCCTTCCTCTCCCCCTCCCCTCCTCCCCCTCTCCATTCCCCTCGCCTTACCTCCTTCCCTTCCCCACAGCACCTGTATATATGTATATATGTTTGCACATATTTATTACTCTATTTATTTTACTTGTAAATATTTATCCTATTTATTTTATTTTGTTAATATGTTTTGCTTTGTTCTCTGTCTCCCCCTTCTAGACTTTGAGCCCACTGTTGGATAGGGACCGTCTCTATATGTTGCCAACTTGTACTTCCCAAGTGCTTAGTACAGTGCTCTGCACACAGTAAGCGCTCAATAAATACGATTGATTGATTGATTGACTATCTAAAGGGACATAATTTCCATTTTCCAGCATTTTGCACCCTGACAGAGAGCACTGATGATAACAGCAATAAAAATTGCAGTATTTGTTAAGCGCTTACTGTATGCCAAATCTCCTATGAATCAATGCCTTACTGTGGCAGGAGAGTTTGCATATGCCGATGAAGTTTAAAGCCCTGCTATATCAGGCTACCCAGAATGGAAAGGACTAAGCTGAAATGTCAGACAATGTCAGTTCACCTGGGCATGGGGAAGAGTCAAAGGTGGATGAGTCAGAGGTCGTGGGTTCTAATCCTGGCTCTGCCACTTGACAGTTGTGTGACTTTGGGCAAGTCATTTCACTTCTCTGTGCCTCAGCTACCTCATCTGTAAAATGGGGATTAAGACTGTGAGCCCCACGTGGGACAACCTGATTACCTTGTATCTACCCTAGTGCTTAGAACAGTGCTTGGCACAAAGTAAGAGCTTAACAAATACTATTATTATTATTACTATTATCAAAACGTTGATTAAAGACAATGGCAGAGATTCAGGTTTTTACTGCACCAAAAAAGGCAACGGTAAACCATTTTATGTATCTCTAGCAAGAAAATTCTGTGGATACACATACCAGAATGACTTTGTGACAGAACATGGGATGTTCTGAAGAGGGAGCCTTCTCGGAGACGCTATGGGTCGGAAACGGCTTGGAGGCATTTGAAGAAGAATGTGCCAAACATTGTGCTGAGTGCTGGAGTAGATAGAGTATATTCAGATTGGACAGAGTGCCTGTCGCACATGAGGCTCACAGCCTAAGTAGGAGAGAGAACAGGAATTGAAACTCTATTTTACAGATGAGGAAACTGAGGCAGAGAAAAGGTAAATGACTTGTCCAAGGTCACGCAGCAGGCAAATGGCAGAGCTGGGATTAGAACCCAGGTTCTCTGACTCCTATTAGTACATACAAAATAGAACAGGCCCACAGAGAACTAATCAGGCATTGAATATTGATCAAGTGGAAAATGGATTAGCAAGTTATCGAAGTGAAGAGATGGGGCCATATTTTGGGCAAGTGTGTGAGGGGAAATTCGTAGGGGTTACATTGGAGGCAAGTTCAAATCAAGGAGAATTTGTTACCTCTTTTCCAAGTAGTCTGCTTCCAATTTCATATTTCAATGCATTTTTAATAGGCAAGCTCTCTGGAACCAATTCCGAAAATGTAGCATCCCTGAATTGAATGAGGATGAGGATGACAAATGTATTACATAATGTACCCATGGTTCCCAGGGCTCGGATGTTTTAAATTTACCACACTTGTAAGATCTGGCTCATCCCAGCAAAAATCTAGCAGGTGTCACATGTGTTTCTTCTTTAAAATAATGCTTGGCACAAAAATTTCCGAAATGATCTGAGACCGTTCCAGCAATAAAACCTTTAACAAAGACGGGAATTTTCTCTTGAGTTTGTATACTTGGTAGCGTTTACCTCATGGGGGCTTGAAGTAATCGATCAATCAGTGGTATTTATTGAGCAATCAATCAGTTGTATTTATTGAGCGCTTACTGTGTGCAGAGCACTATACTAAGTGCTTGGGAAGTACAAGTTGGCAACATATAGAGACAGTCCCTACCCAACAGTGGGCTCACAGTCTAAAAACCAAACATACTAACAAAATAAAATAAATAGAATAGATATGTACAAGTAAAATAAATAAATAAATAGAGTAATATGTACAAACATATATACATATATACAGGTGCTGTGGGGAAGGGAAGGGCGTAAGATGGGGGGATGGAGAGGGGGACGAGGGGGAGAGGAAGGAAGGGGCTCAGTCTGGGAAGGCTTCCTGGAGGAGGTGAGCTCTCAGTAGGGCCTTGAAGGGAGGAAGAGAGCTAGCTTGGCGGATGGGCAGAGGGAGGGCATTCCAGGCCTGGGGGATGACGTGGGCTGGGGGTCGATGGCGGGACAGGCGAGAACAAGGTACGGTGAGGAGATTAGCGGCAGAGGAGCGGAGGGTGCGGGGTGGGCTGTAAAAGGAGAGAAGGGAGGTGAGGTGGGGGGGGCGAGGTGATGGAGAGCCTTGAAGCCCAGGGTGAGGAGTTTCTGCCTGATGCGCAGATTGATTGGTAGCCACTGGAGATTTTTGAGGAGGGGAGTAACATGCCCAGAGCGTTTCTGGACAAAGACAATCCGGGCAGCAGCATGAAGTATGAGCACTTACCCTGTGCAGAGTAGAGTGTGAAGCACTTGGGAGAGTATAATATAACAGTTAGTAGAAACAGTCCTTACCCACAAGGAGTTTCCAGTCCAGAGGGGCTTATAATCCAAATAATGTGCACTGTTAACTTGATATGGTTGTCATTCCATGGACCACAATTAAAAGTGAATCGGAATGTATTTTGATGATTTTCCATGACTGATGGAAAATGACTTATTTTATTCCAAACTACAGGAATTAGTAGAAGCAACTTAAGCAGTTCACAAATGGCAAGGTGACTGGAGAACTGGTGAAGACTTTAATTGTAGAATAAATAAGTGATATTTACTGAACACTTACCATGTGCAGACCACTGTACTAAGGGCTAAGACAGGTACAATATAACAGAGTTGGTAGACGTGTTCCCTGCCCACAAAGAGCTTGCAGTCTAGAGAGATAGACAGGTTGTTTAGGTTGGCATGTGACAATTAGGTGACCCTGAACAGAAGCTGGGAGAAACAGAGGTTACTAATTGGTAAAACAGAAACCAGCAACAGGGGCTTTCAAGAAGCAGCTGTTATAAGAGCTTAACTCTGGCAGTTAGATGGGCTGTTTTAGACTCCCTTGTGCATCAAATCAGCCAATCAAATCTTCTTTCTTGGTTTAGCTGTTAACATTTAATTGTTTACCTTCAGAATCTATTATTATTGGTACCTGTTGACATTGCTATTGGATCGTGTAAAATAATAATATTCACCGGGCTTTTTATGAGTCTTGTCTTGTCTTATGCTGTCAAGTCATTTCCGACCCATAGCAACACCATGGACATATCTCTCCCAGAACGCCCCGCTCTCCATCTACAATGGTTCTGGTAGTGGATCCAGAGAGTTTCTTGGTAAAAATCCGGAAGTGGTTTACCATCGCCTCCTGCACCGAAAACTTGAGTCTCCGCCTTCGACTCTCTCCTGTGCTGCTGCTGCCCAGCGTGGGTGAGTTTTGCCTTGTAGCAGATTGCCTGCCACTCGTTAGCCCCTGGCCAAGCTAGGAATGGAATGGGTAGGCCTCTGCTTCACTCTCCCTTTCATAGCCAAGACTCGTAGAGGACTGGAAACTCTCCAGGTGCGACCTTGAGAGGGGTTATATGAGTTAGAAATATGTATTTCTATTGCTTTAATCCATTTTTCAGGCAAAAGTGATTAAAATCATGCAATAAATATGCTTACATGATCAAATAATATCAAAATATAGTAATACATTCTTACAAAATACACGTCAATATTTACATATCACAGTGCTAACTTTTACATTCTGACCTGTAAAAAGACAACTTGCACTGATTTACAATGATCCATCATTATCTAATACCAAGCGGAAAACTAACAACTACTGAAATACCCTTTTAGTCTCTGAGACTGAGATTCCTGCATAGGACAGGGACTGTGTCTGAACTGATTTACTCCTATCTACCCCAGCTTTTAGAACAATGCTTAATACATAGTACGCACTTAACAAATGCCATGATAAATTAATTCAAGTCAAAATACTTTAAAAGATTGAGGGCTTGGGTATGGCGATGGAGAGTGAGTTGGGGGAAGTGTTTGAATCAAGATACATTTTGTATGTGTATCAACTCCACAGCATTATGTTGAAGTAAAAGAGTGTTTTAAGAAATAGCTGCATTAAAATTCAAGACTGTTATCATTAAATAGCATGAAATGAAGAACACTACAGTGGAATTGCCTGGATATTTCATTGCAGTATTTTTTATTGTTTATTCCTATTATATCATGTGTCTGTCCGCTCCAATTTAGATTGGATTCCTACTGAGAACATCATTGTTTATGGTTGTATTGTACTTTCCCAAACAGTACAGTGCTCTGCACACAGAAAGCACTAAATATAAGGAAGCTTCATGAAGCTTCTATAGAAACTTAAGAAGCATCATGACCTAGTGGATTAAAACACAGGCCTGGGAGTCTGAAGGACCTGGGTTCTAATCCCAACACCGCCACATGTCTGCTGTGTGACCTTGGTCAAGTCACTTCATTTCTCTGGACCTCAGTTACCTCATCTGGAAAATGGGGATTAAAGATCGTGAGCCCCACGTGGGATATGGACTGTGTCCAATCTGATGAGGTAGTATCTACCTTAGCGCATCTTACGGTGCATAGCATATAGTAAGTGCTCTATACATACCATAAAAAAAGAAACTGGTGAGTCATGTCCAGTGTGTTGGATCTGGATGGTAGTGTTCAGTCAATCAGTGGTATTTATTGAGTGCTTACTGTGTGCACAACACTGTACTAAGCTCTTTTTATGGCATTTATTGAGCACTTACTATGTGCAAAGCACTGTTCTAAGCGCTGGGGAGGTTACAAGGTGATCACGTTGTCCCACAGGGGGCTCACAGTCTTAATCCCCATTTTACAGATGAGGTAACTGAGGCACAGAGAAGTTAAGTGACTTGCCCAAAGTCACATAGCTGACAGTTGGAGGAGCTGGGATTTGAACCCATGACCTCTGACTCCAAAGCCCGGGCTACTTCCACTGAGCCACGCTGCTTCTCTTGGTGTGGTCATTCTGGGTCTGAATAAGTGATGCCTGTGTTGTCATTCAGGTTGTCAGCCTACGATCGGTGGTGTGGGAAGCAGCCTGGCGTAGTGGATAGAGCACGGGCCTGGGAGTCAGAAGGTCGTGGGTTCTAATCCCGGCTCCACCACTTGTCTGCTGTGTGACCTTGAGCCAGTCACTTCACTTCCCCTGTGCCTCAGTTATCTCATCTGTAAAACAGGGCTGTGAGCCCCTCATGGGACACAGACTGTATCCAGCCTGATTAGCTTTTATCTACCCCAATGCTTATTACGGTGTCTGGCACCTAATAAGCACTTAATAAATACCTTAAAAAAAGTCAACGGGGAAGGAAATTCAAATTTACAAACAAACTGTCCAAGCTTCATTTCCTGAATTCCTTCTTCTGTCCATTATCTCCACTTCCCGAAGATAGCAGAGAAGGGAGGGATGTTCCCTTGCCTCTAATGACCTGTCCCAGCTCCAGACCATAGCAATCCATCACTGCCCTGCTCCTTCAGGGTAATTTGTTCTGCATTCTGATGAAACTCCAGAAGCCTGGGGAAAAGCTGAGGAGAAAGTCATCTTGCTTAGGATAGAAATGGGCCAGTTTTTCTAAATCTGCTTGACCGGTGCATAAGGTTCTAAATAAAAATCAATCGAAAAGGTCAATTGAAACATCAGCGGTATTGGTTGAGCGCTTACTGTGTGTAGAGCACTTTTCTAAGTGCTTGGGAGAATACAATACAACAGAGCTGGAAGATATGATCCCTACCCATGAGTTTACAGTCTACATTGGGAGACAGACATTAAAATAAATTACAGATAGGGAAAATAGCAGAGTGTAAAGATACGTACGTAAGTTCTGGAGGGTGGGGTGAATATCAAATGCTTAGGGGGTATGCAGGCAAGTGTACCTTTCCTAACTTTGTCCTCTTCATAACCAACAGACCGTCACTCTCCCCACCTTCAAAACCTTATTAAAAGCCCACCTCCTCCAAGAGGCCTTCCCTGACTAAGCCCTCATTTCTTCTCCTTCCCCTCTCTTCTGCATCACCCTTGCATTTGGATATGTACCCTTTATTACCCCACCTTCAGCCCCACAGCACTTATACATACCCATAATTTAGATATATACATACCAGCATGTATATTCATACCAAAATGTATTTTAATGTCTGTCTCCCCCTCTAGACCGTAAGCTCATTTTGGGCAGGGAATGTGTCTGCTAACTTTGTTATGGTGTAATAATAATAATAATAATAATAATAATGGCATTTATTAAGTGCTTACTATGTGCAAAGCACTGTTCTAAGTGCTGGGGAGGTTACAAGGTGATCAGGTTGTCCTACGGAGGGCTCACAGTCTTAATCCCCATTTTACAGATGATGGAACTAAGGCACAGAGAAGTTAAGTGACTTGCCCAAAGTCACACAGCTGACAATTTGTGGAGCCGGAATTTGAACCCATGACCTCTGACTCCAAAGCCCGGGCTCCAGTGTACTCTCCCAAGTGCTTAGTACAGAGCTTTGCACACAGCATGCGCTCAGCAAATTCCATTGATTGATTGGGTTGATTTTGAACACTGCTGATGGTGAGACTGACGCATGACAGATAAACTTTCCACACTGGTGTCCACATTCATGATGCTTAATCCTAGTTTTGTTCACTGCTGTAATTTCAGACTTCTCACCATCCTCCAGGCTTCGCTCTGCTTCTCATTTCTGTAGCCAGACTATTCTGTCTTCTGCTGCTCTCTCATTCAACTGTCCATGGTGAGTTGGACTTCTTTGAAACTTTACAGGGTTTCTTCGGTTCCCACTGTTCACAGTTTCTGATTCCCAGCTAAGACTCCAGTTGCTGTTTGGTCAGCTGTCATCCATTTTCCATGCACCTCTCAGTCAAGGACACACTGAATTCCATGAGGATGGAGTCCCTGATTATAATAAGTGAATTATTATAGTACTTGTTAAAGCACTTACTGTGTGCCAAGCACTGTTCTAAGTGCTGGAGTAGATACATGCTAGTCAGGATGGACACAGTCTCTGTCCCAAAGAAGAAGAATAATTATAACCATAGTATTTTCTAATTGCTTACTATGTACCTGACACTGTATTGAGCTCTGGGGTGGTTATGAGAAAATCAGGTTGGACACAGTCCCTGTCCCACGTGGAGCTCATGGTTTCAATCCCCATTTTACAGATGAGGTAACTGAGGCCCATAGAAGTGAAGTGACTTGCCCAAGGTCGCACAGCAGACAAGTAGCAGAGTGGGGATTAGAACCCATGACCTCTGACTCCCAGGCCAGGGATCTACACACTACGTCATGCTGCTTCTCTCATGGGACTCACACTGTTAATCCCCATTTTACAGATGAGGTACCTGAGGCCCAGAGAAGTGAACTGACTTGCCCAAGATAATATATCATACACCCATGCACTGATGGTGGAATGACTATGTCCCAGCATGGCTCAGTGGAAATAGCCTAGGTTTGGGAGCCAGAGGTTGTGGGTTCTAATCCTGACTCCACCACTTATCAGCTGTGTGACTTTGGGCAAGCCACTTAACTTCCCCGTGCCTCAGTTACCTAATCTGTAAAATGGGGATTAAGACTGTGAGCCCCACATGGGACAACCTAATTACCTTGTACCCCAGTGTTTAGAACAGTGCTTGGCAAATAGTAAGCGCTTAATACTATTATTATTATTATTATTATTAATAATAATAATAATCCTGCCCTGTCATTTGATATTAATATGTGGCTCATGTGAGGATATTCTTATAAATCAAGGATTCATAGCCCTGTAGGACTCCCAGCAGTTGCTCTAAAGACCTTTATATTTGGTGCATGAAAATTATACCAAATATAAGATATACGGCATCAGAAGCAGCATGGTGGAGTAGTATCAGAAATAGCACGGTACTTGGCACAGAGTAAGCGCTTAACCAAAACAATTATTACTTATTATTTGTCACATGTTTAACTGACATGTAACACATCCATGTTTACCACACACACTCACCCATACAAAAAAACCCATCCAGGCTCTGAAGCTCTTGACACCGTAGAAATATACCGTTAAATGATTTTCTAGGGTGACTTGGCAGCAAATAGTAGTGAACACTGGTCATATGCTCCAGGGATAGGTTTGGAAAAAAAAATACTAGTCCAATAAAAATAATCCCCTAGAGGAAATTGTTTTTTTGTTTTTCACTATGTGAAACATTCTTCTAAATTCAAGATGGTGAAAATATGTCTTGACAAACATATCCCGGCTTTTCTTCTATTTAAAAAGTCTAGAGATGAAAGGGGATGCTAAGTTCAATATTTACAAATTCATGCAGATGTTTCATATTTGCCGTAGGTTTTTCAATGTAAGAATATAACACATGATTAAATTTAAGACCTTCACAAAACACTTCTGGCTTCTGCCCAAAGTGAATTTTATTGCAGCAATAATTTAAATTGCTTCCAAGTATATTCACCAATTATGTTCACCCCAAGTTTCTTCGAATTCTAGAGCTTAGTTTTGTAGGTCCTTTGTTCTACTTTTAAACTAAAGCTGGTTGTTTCTAAAGAAATCGATCAGAAGTAATGTAGGAAATGTTGTCTTGCTGTTGAAATCACACAGAAAGAAACTAAATTAACTTTTTCAATCATTCTCTTTTCTCAAAAATATGGGGTTAGCTGATATAGAAGGACAGTACACCAACTTCCCTTCCACTTCTCAGCTACCAGCATTTTTAGTTTAATGGATATCTTTGGCCATGGGCTTCTTTACTTCTCATGTTCTTGCTTAGTGGCAGATAAGAAATGAGAAATTCAAAGAAAGAGAGAAAAAGGCGGAGAATTTTGAAATCTAGATTTTAAGCAAAGAACCATCAGATTTAGACTCTCCATTTAGATGGTCCACTAGAAAGAGCACAGGCCTGGGAGTCAGAGGATCTTGGTTCTAATCCCACTCCACCATTTGTCTGCTGGTGACCTTGGGCGAGCCACTTAACATCTCTGTGCCTCATTCTGTAAAACAGGGATTATGACTATGAGCTCTATGTTGGACAGGGATTTAAATGACTAACCTGATTAGCTTAGTTACTAGCTTAGTTCCCAGCACTTAGTTACAGTGCCTGGCACATAGTAAGCGCTTAACAGATACCATTAAAAAGAAAATGATTTGTATGGTGTCAAAAAGGCAGAGGGCCAGAGTAACCATTATTATTTTTATTTTTTCACATAGATAACTTCAAGTCAGCTACAAAAGTTGTGAAACACAAAAATGGAAGTAGAATTTAAAACTTAAAACTGTTTTAGAGATAAACTCATTTTCCCCTTGATGAACAAAAAAATGAACTAGTTTCTGTGGATTCGCACTTCATAAGAAACATACCATACGGTTTTAAAAATAAATATAGAACAACAGTTAGATAAATTAATACCACCAATAGCATGAAATACATTTAGTTTTGTTTAAGACCGATGAAATCTCTAGGCACGGTTTTGGGCATTATAGAGGACAGAGAGGCATTAAATTGGTGTGCGCTGTTCTGTACAAAAATACAGTCTGAATAAATTACATTGCCAGCCATAAGATTAGACTCCACTTACCAGTCAGTTTGTTGCATGTTTAATAATATACAGTGACATGCGAATCCATATATATCATTTCTATTTCAAACACATAGGTCTTTCTATATTTATGTCTTTAAAATTTACATGTCGAACTTACAAAAGCTAAACATTGTTGTGCAAGGGATCCAAGAGAGTTGCTCCGTGTTAGCCAACACTAGACTTGAAGCTTCAGAAATACAAATAACTAGCCCTGCTCGAACTTTCTGCTCTACCTATGTGAGTAAAGGCGCGTTTCTCTGGAAAATTAAAAGTAAAACAGGCCCGTGCAATCGGAAATTGCGTCTGCTTATCGTAAAAAGCCTCGATAGCAGAAAAATAGAGAAGATGATTATACTTGTTCTGAAACTGGTGTGTTCTGGGAAGAAAAAAATGATAAAGTTTCCCTATTGGTTCAGTAGTGAAATACCATGATATGTTACTTGTGGTAGATATATCACATCAGGATTCTTCACCGGAGAGGAAAAAAAAGAATCATCCAAGAAATCTACGCTCCTATAAACTGCACATATGTAACCGCGAAACACTGTCAGGTGCTTTCTTGTTTGTCGTATAGCCAAAGAATGAAAGCCTGATAAGACTTGTAAGTGTGTTGTGGTCAAATGGCACACGCTGCATCCTCTTCTAGGACATAAAAAAGTGCCTCGTTTCTTTTCCCTTTATTTGGGAATAAAAAGTCTCCCTCCTTCACTAGAGGGGTTTTAGTAGCCTAAGTCCCTTTCCAAGCTCACCAATTTCTTTTCTACCTCTCAGGGACAATGTGCAGTTCACTCCAGGCATTTCAGGGCCAAATTTTCATAGAGTTCAGGAAAACTGATTCAAATTCTTTTTTGATGCTTTTCAGGAAAATGAAAAGAAGTCTTCTCTCCCACCGAATGGGTGTGTGTTCTTACCATGAGCCAGAAGAAAAGCCACAGGATTATTAAAAGCTACCTCACCATGATTCTTCAATCAGGTTGATTTTCTCATCTGGATATACGATTTGAGATTAAGAATCTAGCCACATGGTCAACCAAAGGAAAGGTGGTGCAGTTTTTGGCAACAGAGCTTTGGAAATCACAGGCTAGTAAGCGAGTTCACGAATTGTATGCTTATCACAGATTTCCCACCTGGTGAATTAGGTCAAATGGACTTAATGCTATTGATTTTAACAGGTTGGGTGATTCCATTTTGGATCGGCAATTCTACAACAGCACCCAAGACCAATGTGGCAGATTTTAAATTCTCTTCCTGCAGAGGGTGTCAAAACAGGGCATATTCCTTTACTTTATTTGTTAACAAAAATAATTATTTCTAACTCTTTATTATAATGGAATATATATATAATATATATGATATAAAAATATTAGGCAGTACCCAAGTTAGCATCCTTAAACAGAAATAAATGCTTCAGTTTTTGCAGCATGAAATAGTTCCAGATTTTACCCAACTTTATCTCATATTCCCTTCAGTTTGTTACTCAGATTTTAAGTAGGAATGCCATAACCAGGCAGAGTAGAAATTAGAGGCACAAAACTTTCAGCCAATTGGTTAAAATCCAAAGACAAAACTTACTTTGGAGTAACTCTGTTCCTCTACTAAAAATGCTTCCAAATAGTATTACCTTGGTTATATTGTTCTGGGAAGTAGAAGTATTTAGACATTTGGATTTTCTGGAAATAAAGGGTTAGAATTTTAAGGACTTTTAAAAAGGAAGTGATAATTCATTCTATCTTGGAAGCCCCAAAATGCTTACGGTGTAATAACGACTTTTTGAAGTCACCCCATTTTGGCTGGAAATTCTTATATGTGTTTCTAACTTAAATTCCCCCACAAAACAAGGTATGTTGAAGGGTGTATTTGTCAAATGTTTTAAGATAGGTCAGTTTCGCACATCAACTAAGAAGGGGTTACCAATCCAAGATTCTTAACGATAGTGTATTAGGACAGTGCTTAAACCACTTGACTACAGTAAAGACTATTTTTATGCGTTTACAGGTGTCTGTGAATATATGCCAAACTGTTTATACTCATGATGACCTTCTATAAAAATAGAGTCATTACTGATGCCCCATCTGTTCACTGTAGTGTTGGAAAAATGATTTCAAGAGGGTATTTAGGACAAATGAAACTCCTGCATTTTCTTTTCTTTCTGGTTGCCTTGAGGAAAGGCGAGGCCCCCTGTTTATCCCCAAAGCTAGTTACAGCTGAGACAAAACTTCTAACCACATAACAAGAAGCATATGGTCCAAATTCTGACTTCCCTCAAGCTCTGATTTCCCTCGCTGTTCTGCTGCAATTGGGAGGAGCTGCATGCCAATACATTAACTGTCCCCCTTTATTAAGAAGACTCTCGAAGGTGAAATTTCAGTCGTTAACCAGTTACATTCACTATGCCCCGAAGATGCCAAATGACCCCCTCATTCATTCGAGCAAGTGGCTGGGGGTTTGGCCCAATGAGACACTGGTCAATAAGCAGACTGTGTCAACTGTCTCCCTGAAATCTTTGTTTAAGGAACGTCTTAATGGAGCTGACGTCAGCTGCTTTCAACCCACAGCGCGTGAGAAGAGTCACAGGCCATTCTGTTGCAACTCGATTTCTCCGAAGGATCGCTGTCAGGTTGTGAGATCCTTCAGTTGTTGCCAGGAAAATGAAGTTTACATTTCAGAAGCTTGCAGCATTTGACTGTTTAATCAGCTCTCGATTTTCGCAGGTCCCTTAAAGGGATGGAAAAGCCAGATAGGATGTCAGCAGCCGAAGGGCAAAGGATATTAAATCGACAGAGCAGACGGCGTGATGCTCCACGAGTGTTCTAGAAAACAGTGAGTTAGAAAAGATGGAGGAGTAATCTCTTTTTCTGTTCATTTTCCTTTCGAGTAGCTTGCTTCTAGTAGTAGTCTTCGTAATTCTTAGGGTTCAGGCAATAAAGGATGGCACCCCCAAATGAAAATATAGTTGCTCCCCAAGCCAGGCCATACCCCCAGTTGAACTCGTGGTATATTTTCAGGCTCACAGTTTCGATGAACTTGATTGGGTAGAGGACCAAGCTGCACACCTGCAGAACCACTGAAAGAGAACCAAATCAAATCAGGAAGCGTGATAACAATAGCCACTGAATTGCAATCATATAAAAAAAATACCCAGCGAAAACCCTCGGATGAAAATTAAATCAAAGGAATATCGATTGAATGTCTTTAATATGTTTATGGACTATGGGAAAGTCCATAGTCCAACCAGGAGATAAAAGAATATTTTTTTTCTTCAGGTTGAAAAATGATAGAGGAGCAGCATGGCCTAGTGCGGAGGGAGTCAAATAGGTTCCAATCCCGGCTCCATCACTTTTCGGCTTTGTGACCTCGGGTGAGTCACTTAACTTCTCTGTGTCTCAGTTTCCTCATATGTAAAACGGGGATTAAATCTCATGCCCTCTTACACTGTGAGCCTCAAAAGGGACAGGGACTCTGTCTGATCTGACAGAGAAGCAGCGTGGCTCAATGGAAAGAGCAACGGGCTTGGGAGTCAGAGGTCATGGATTCCAAACCCGGCTTTGCCATTTGTCAGCTGTGTGACTTTGGGCAAGTCAC
The DNA here is from genome assembly GCF_015852505.1 of Tachyglossus aculeatus. Taxonomy (NCBI): domain Eukaryota; kingdom Metazoa; phylum Chordata; class Mammalia; order Monotremata; family Tachyglossidae; genus Tachyglossus; species Tachyglossus aculeatus. The sequence continues at coordinate 26,654,301 of NC_052083.1, forward strand.
TTAACTTTTCTGTGCCTCAGTTACCTCATCTGTAAAATGGGGATTAAGACTGTGAGCACCACATGGGACAACCTGATTACCTTGTATCACCCCCATCACTTGGAACAGTGCTTTGCACATAGTAAGCACTTAACAAATACCATTGTTTATTTTATAACCTCATATCTACCCTACCACTTAAGAAGAGTGCTCGACATAGAAAGCACTTAGCAAGTATAATACTCCTAAAAGGATAATAATAATAATAACAGTGTCATCGCTATGAAAGAGTCTTATATGGTTACTGATATCCAGGGAACAGCTAAACTGTGCAGAGAAGTTGGCCTTAGATACTTCTTAAACCCAACTTGAATATCACAACTTAAATAGCCACCAAAATGACATAAATTCCTGAAAAATGAGAACTAAACTGAAATGGAAAACCATAGAGGAACACAAGCATATCAGTGAGATCAACTGAAGTATATCAAAGTACTGCTGACCTTCGATTCCAGCCTAAATCCCAGAGAACGTTCTGTAGAAAATTTATAGAAAATGGGTCTCCAGGTGTTTGTTGGGAGGAAGTGGGAGGAGGGAAGAGGAGAGAATGTCTTCTTCCTTATAATTTTTTTTATGGTGTTAAGTGCTTACTATGTACCAGGTACTGTACTAAGTGCTGGGGTAGATACAAGTTATTCAGTTGGGACGTCCGTCTTTATCCCCATTTTACAGTTGAGGTAACTGAACACAGGGAAGTTGAGTGACTTGCCCAAGACCACAGCAGACGAGTGGTGGAGATGGGATTAGAACCCAGGTCCTCTGACTCCTTAGCTTGTGTTCAGTCCACTAGGTCACACTAGTTCTCATCTAGTAGGTGACACTGTAAACCTTGGGGATTATTCATTATTATAACTGTTATTACTATGGGATTTGTTAAGCACTTACTGTGTATGTATCAAGCACTGTTCTAAGCAGTAGGGTAGATACAAGTTAATAGGGTTGGACCCAGTCCTTGGCCCACATGAGGCTCTTGATACGAGGGATAACAGGGATTGAATCCCCATTTTACAGATGTGAAAACAAAGTCACAGAAAAGTTAAGTGACTAGCCCAGTGTCACACAGCAGGCAACTGGTAGGGCTGGGATTAGAACCCAGGTTCTCTGATTCCAGGCCTGATAGAGAAAACATTCCATCATTCACATACTTTTATTTCCAACGCTTCACCACAAGTACTCTGCATGCAATAGGTGCTTAGTTAACACATCTTATGCCGTCGAGTCGTTTCTGACCCATGGTGACACCATGGACACATCTCTCCCAGAATGCCCTGTTCTCCATCTACAATTGTTCTGGTAGTGGATCCATTGTGTTTTCTTGGTGAAAATCTGGAATTGGTTGACCATTGCCTTCTTCCGTGCAGTAAACTCGAGTCTCCACCCTCGACTCTCTCCCATGCCACGACGGGTGGGTTTTGCCTTGTAGGAGACCGCCTGCCATTTGCTAGCCACTAGCCAATCTAGGAATGGAATGGGTATGACCTCTGCTTGACTCTCCCTCCCTTAACCAAGACTGGTAGAGGAATGGAAACTCCAGGTGCGATCCTGAGAGGGGAATTAACACAACTACTACACTTACTACTACTACTACTAATAATAATAATTATGGTACTTGTTAAGCACATACTATGTGTCAAGCACTTTTCTAAGCGCTGGGGTAGATACAAGTTAATCAGGTTAGACACTGTCCCTGTCCCACATGGGCCTCACACTCTTATCCCCATTTTACAGATGACATAACTGAAACATAGTGAAGTGACTTGCCCAAGATCACATAGCAGATGTGGTGGTGCCGGGATTAGAACCCAGGTACTTCTGACTCCCAGGCTCGTGTGACCAAGTGACCTTGGGCAAGTCATTTCACTTCTCTGTGCCTCAGTTCCCTCAGCTGTACAATGGGGATTAAGAATGTGAACCCTATGCGGATCAGGGACTGACTCCAACCCGATCTGCTTGTATCTACCTTGGCAGTATTCCTGGCACAAAGGAAGCGCTTAACAAATTTCATAACTATTCATCATAATTATTAGGTTATGCCCTTAGGTATACACACTTCGAGGGCAGGGCAGATGCCTTTCACTGTCGGAAAATCTCCCGAAAGCCCCCCTACAGCTCTAACGTGCCCTATTAATGGCTCAGAGCCGTGCGCGGGAGTGATGTTTGTTGTTGGTCTCAGATGGCAGTGGCATATGGAAGGGAGTTGGATAAATCGCTGAAAGGGTCATTTTCACCCTCCCCGTCGAAAACCGCAAAGGAAAATTCTGCCCTGGAAGTTTAATTATGATGGAATTTAAAATCCATCCAGAATAACAGAATGGGGCATTATTACTCACATGATGAATGTTTTTAGAAAGTCTACCAAAATAATTCAAAACATTTTATCACCTGCTATAAAGTGACAACGCTCTTTAATAAGCAGTGAGTCATTTGCTGCTCAGAGAAAATCTATTTTTTAAAAAATAATCTATCCCTGGCAGAAAACTGATGAAAAAGAACAAATTCATGAAGCCATGATTTTTAAAAATCATTACTTTCTAAGACGCTGGTTATGGGGATCAGGAGATTTACCTCCGCCCGGCTCTTTGTACTGTATTCCAAACACATTTACAGTGTAACTCATTGTAACCCCTGGAAAGGGTTCTGTTCTATCACTGTTTTACCCTGACACTGGGTGGGTAAATTGGTTCATATAAATCAGAAACTCTCTGGCTCAAACCTTCATCAGAAATACAAATCCTGGCTCCGCCACCTGTCTGCTGTGCAACCTCACTTAACTTCTCTGGGCACAAGTTAACTCATAACAATAATAATAATAATGGTATTTGTTAAGCATTTACTATGTGCCAAGCACTGTTCTAAGTGCTGGGATAGATACAAGGTAATCAAGTTGTCCTACATGGGGCTCACAGTCTTAATCCCCATTTTTTAGATGAGATGACTGAGGCACAGAGAAGTTGGGTGACTTGACCAAGATCACACAGCAAACAAGCAGCAGAACCAGGATTAGAACCCACATCCTCTGATTCCCAAGCCCACGCTGTAACCACTAGGTCCTGCAGCTTCTGTAAATGATGCTCATCTGTAAAATGGGGCTGAACCCCATGTGGGACAGGACTATATCCAACCCAATTATCGATATCTACCCCACTGTTTTAGACTGTGAGCCCACTTTTAGACTGTGAGCCCACTGTTGGGTAGGGACTGTCTCTATATGTTGCAAACTTGTACTTCCCAAGCGCTTAGTACAGTGCTCTGCACACAGTAAGCGCTCAATAAATACGATTGATGATGATGATGATGCTTAGAACATTGCCTGGAAAGTAGTAAGCCCTTCACAAATGCTATTAAGAAAAAAGAAATCTAGTTGGATTTCTGGAAATTCTGGAATGCTTGGCTACTAAATTCAGGTTTCCATCAAGGGTCCAAATGTAGACTGGAAGACAAAATTGTAGGTTTCCAGACCAAATAAGATTAAAAAAAAACACAAAAACAGTTTTTTTTCCCTTGCCATTCTTTTAGCCTACTTTTCCTTCTCTGGGAGAGAAAGTATAATTCCTGCTTAGCAATGCATATTCAGTCACCAATGCCTCCAAGCAACCAGGATTTCAGAAGTACCAATTATCAACTGAGTTGAGACCAGTGAAGCTATTTTATGCAGATAATAACACTAATATCTATTGTAGTATTTGTTAAGCACTTACCTTGTACCAAAACTGTCCTAAACCCTGTGTTAGATACAAGATAATCAGTTCCCTTGGTCTAAGTAGGAGGGAGAACAGGTATAGAATCCACATTTTTCTGATGAAAGAACTGAGGTTCAGAGAACTGAAGTGACTTGCTCAAGGTCACACAACAGAAAAGTGGAAGAGCTGGGATTCGAACCCAGATCCTCTGATTCCCAGGCCCAAGCTCTTCCCATTAGACCACACTGCTTCTCCCTAAGACCTATGATTATTCTTCACGGAGCTCAATGGGAGGGAGCAGGGGTGGGGAGAGAGACAAACTTGGACAAGAGTCAGATCTAATAATAAAGGAGTTTAACACCTACAACTCATTTGATGAATCATCTGGTCTCCTGGTTTAAATTTGACCTCAATATATTTCTACTTAATAAAAGTTTAACCTGTAATACACCATCTTAATACAATTTTTAATTAGTGTGGGAGAAATCTTTACTATGCTATTGTCAGCCTAAAAATAAAAGGCTTTATGGCTAGGAATTAGTGTCTCTCACTGAAATGATTGAAAATACATTGAAATGAAAAGGATGATGAAAGATAGAAAATAATTGGGTGTGTATGAGTTTTCATTTTAATAAAATACTGAGAAGAGAGTAAAAAGCACCTTTCCCATTGCCCACTGTAAAGTGAGGACAATTAAAATATATGAATATTAAGGTCTGAATAATTAATCACTTTTAAATGAATTACTCTTATGCACATGAAAAGGACACAAATAGTCTTAAACTCTCTAAATTTTCTTATTGAAGAATAGACTCTTGGGTGATTAGTTTCGGCTATAACTCTGAGTTGATGAGATGTTGAAATGACAGTTTAGTTATTTAGAAAGAAATGATTCTGGGAGTGAATACCTACAAAGATAAATTCATTTCGCTACATTTTCCCAAGGGCTGCATGGAAAGAAAGATCCTGGACAAGACCTGCTGGTGTAATGTTAGATTATTGAGGGAAGAAAAAATGCTATTTTAGGCACTCAATACTTCCTCCAAGCATGGGTGGCTAGCAGTTTGAGAGAGACTGTCACCACTAAACCACCATCAGAGAAACAAGCAAGAATTGGGTATAATTAATGATGGTTTTTGTAAAGTGCTTACTGTGTGCCAATCTCCACACTGTCTCATGATTGAATGCTGTCTCATTCCCTCCACACTCCTGTTTCACGCAAACATGCCACGAAAATCCCCAAAGGGAGCGTGGTTGAAAGAGTTGGGTGTCTAAGTAGGAGAACTTGGAAGTGCATGAACAGAGTTGAAGACTGTAAATTCATTCTGGGTAAGGGATCGTTCCTAGCAACTTTTTGTATTGTACTTTCCCAAGTGCTTAGTAGAGAAGCAGCTTGGCTTAGTGGGAGTCAGAGGATGTGGGTTCTAATTCCACCACCACCACTTGTCTGCTGTATGATCTTGGGCAAGTCACTTAACTTCTCTGTGCCTCAGTTACCTCATCTGTAAATTGGGGATTAAAATTATGAGCTCCACATGGGACAACCTGATTATCCTGTATCTATCCTAGTGCTTTGAACAGTGCTTGGCACATAGTAAGTGCTTAACAAATACCATCATTATTATTATTATTATTACAATGCTCAGCACATAGTCAGGACTCAATAAATACCATTCATTCATTTGATTCATTGTCATATTTATTGAGCGCTTACTGTGTGCAGAGCACTGTACTAAGCGCTTGGAAAGTACAATTTAGCAATAGAGACAATACCTGCCCACAATGGGCTTACAGTCTAGGAGGGGGGAGACAGACACTGAAACAAGTAAACAGGGATCAATAGCATCAATATAAATAAATAGAATTATAGATATATACACATCAAAATGCCACTGATTTTGGGCTGGGATCATATCTACAAACTCCATTGTATGGTACTTGCCCAAGCACTTAGTACAGTGCTCTGCACAAAGTAAGCACTCAATGCATACCACTGATTGATGGATCGATTGATCGAGAGGAGTTTACTGACATAAGGATCCTTTGTTTCTCAGAGTAAAACATGCTTTCTTCTAGTGTACAGGGTACAACTTTCTGCTCAAGTCATGTAGCAAACTACCTCTTTTTTATGGTACATGTTAAGCACTTACTACGTTCATTCAATCATATTTATTGGATGCTTACTGTGTGCAAAGCATTGTACTAAGCACTTGGAAGAGTACCATATAAAAATAAACAGGCCTATTCCCTACCCACAACAAGCTTACAGTCTAGTACAATGTGTACTAAGCACTGGGGTGGATACAAGCTAATCAGGTTGGACACAGTCCGTGTCCCACATGGGGCTCACAAGAAACTCTTGTGACTAATGAGGAAAATTACCACCCAATATTTGACATTCACAAAGCTCTCTGAGAGGTAAGGGGATGTAGAAACAAAACAGACTGCCTAGTTTAGCCACAACAGATAACACTGGTATGTCGCCTTCTAGAATACTGCATGAAGTTTTTATAGCCACCCTTTAGAAAGTACTTGATAGAGAGGAGAAGGTATAGAAAAGAGGTAGCAAAGTGTGACCCCTCTCAGGGTCACACCTGGGGAGTTTCCAGTCCTCTACCTGACTCGGCTACGGGAGGGAGAGTCAAGCAGAGGCCTACCCATTCCATTCCTAGCTTGGCCAGTGGCTAGCGAGTGGCAGGCAATCTGCTACAAGGCAAAACTCATATGCTGGGCAGCAGCGGCACGGGAGAGAATAGAGGGCAGAGACTCTAGTTTACTGTGCGGAAGGCGGCAATGGTAAGCCACTTTCGGATTTTTACCAAGAATACTCTGTGGATCCACTTCCAGAACAATCACAGATGGAAAGCGGGGTCTTCTGGGAGAGATGTGTCCGTGGTGTCCCTGTTGGTCGGAAACGACTTGACGGCATAAGAGAAGAGCAAAGGATGAAAGAGATGGGGTTGACAATTGTGGACATAAAAATACAAAAAAGATTTCGACTTCAGGATGAAAGGTGAGGGCTTGATAAGGGACAAAAAGGAACTCAAAAAAGGTATGGACAGAGCATCGTATGTATCCCAGCGCTTAGCACAGTGCCTGGCACATAGTGAGCGCTTAACAAATATTATTAAAAAATATGGAGCACTAATTGTGTGCAGAGGACTGGACTAAGGAAATGGGTGACTATGGAATTGTTCACCAAATCCTCAATAGCAGGGGATGATCATTTCAGAACAAATAAAAAGAGACATTTATGCAGAAGACATGAACCATATGGGATTGATTACCACAGAAATTTGTGCAATCTGAAAATACCAAGTAGTTCAAGATGGGTTGAGATAAATTCATTTTGTGGCACTTCAAAGAGAGCTGTTAGCATACAGTTTCTCCAATATCCTCTTGCCCCTCCTGAAGACAAAATACTAGCTGGCTGATTAAACTCAATAATTGCACTGTTCATAGCTCCAGGCTTCCAAGGTCTGAACAGTTTACATTTAATAAGGGCATCATCTGTGAATCGTGTTGTAGCAGAGTAGTTCTTTCTTTAGCCTGGGGCCACGGACACACCCCACTTGGTCACAACCCAAAGAGCCTGGGCTTAGGAGTCATAGGTCATGGGTTCTAATACCAGTTTTGCCATTTATCAGCTGTGTGACCTTGGGCAAGTCACTTAACTTCTCTGTACCTCAGTTACCTCATCTGTAAAATGGGGATTAAGATTGTGAGCCCCACGTGGGACAACCTGATTACCCTGTATCTACCCCAGCGCTTAGAACAGTGCTTGACACATAGAAAGCACTTAACAAATACCATCGTCATTATCATCATCTCACCCCCCCAGGTCAGTAATGGATCTTCATGTTTAATGAATATCTTCTGGAGAACTCCGCTCCAGGCTGGCTGTTAATGGCTCTTCCAAAAAAAAAAAGAGAGAGAAATCCTTTCATGCTGTGTAATAAATCACCACTGACTTTATGTGGCAAATGAGAATCCAAAAGTGAATGACAGAGAAAAATTCACTATGCGTGTCAAAAAAGATTGTGTGAATTAAGTGAATTACATTTGCACCAACCTTGCTTGGAAGGCAAGAGTAGGGTCATCATTTTAGACTTCGACAGTTTGGAAAATGTTAGGGGAATTTATTCTCAGAGCTTATTTACTGTTACATGTGAAACAGCATCTGTTGTTTCCAAGGAAATCAGTTTTCAGGAACAAAGTATATGAACTTAGACACTCAATCAATCAATCGAAAGAGTAAGGGCCTGGGAGTCAGAGGACCTGGTTTCTAATTCCAGCTCCACCACTTGTCTGCTGTGTGACGTGGGACAATTCACTTAACTTCTCTGTGCCTTAGTTACTTCATCTGTAAACTGGGGATTATGATTGTGAGTCCCAGAGGAGCATGGACTGTGTCTAATCCGATTATCTTGTTAGTACCCCAGTGCTTAGTACAGTGCCTGGCACATAGTTGCTTAAAAAATACCATTAAAAAAAGTATTGAGCACTTACTGTGTGCAGAGTACTGCACTAAGGACTGGGCAAGTAAAGGAATTTATGGTCTAGTGGGGAGACAGACATTTCAATACAGATATGGGAAACAACAGACCATAAGGAAATGGATATAAGTGCTGTGGCATTGGGATTTGGGTGAATTTCAAAGTGGTTTGGGCATTCAGACCCAAGTGCATAGGCAATGCAGAGAGAGAGGTGGAGAGTTGGGGAAATTAGGGCAGAATCCTGGAAGGCCTCCTGGAGGTGTGATTTTAGAAGACTCTGAAGATGGGGAGAGCAGTGCTCTGTCAGATATAATGAGGGAAAGAGTTCCAGGTCAGAGGGAGGTGCAGACAAAGATTTGGCCATGAGACAGTGGAGATCGAGGTACAGTGGGTAGGATGGCATTGGAAGAGTGAAGCATGTGGGCTGGATTGTAATGGAAACTAGTGAAGTTAGGTTGGAAGGAGAGAGCTTCAAAGCCAATGGTGAGGAGTTTCTGTTTGATGCGGACATGGATGGCTGATCTTAGGAGACTTTTAATGGGTGGGGGACAGCCTGAATGTTTTGGGTGTTTTTAGAAAAATGATGAATTGGAGAGGGAAGCGACCGGAAGCAGGGAGGTCAGTGAGGAGGCTGAGGCAGTAGTCGATGCAGGATAGGATAAGTGCTTCGATCAGCACGGGAGTAATTTGGATGGAGAAGAAAGGCCAGATGCTAGAGATGGTGTGAAGGAAGAACCGACAGGATTTCATGACATTGCATGTGTGGGTTGAATGAGAGAGAGGAGTCAAGGATAATGTCAAGATACCGGCTCACTTGACAGGGAGGATAGTGGTGTTGTCTTCAGCAAGGGGAAAATCAGTGGGGGGGAGGGGTTTGGGTGGGAAGAAGAGTTCTGCTTCTGAGCCAATTTTAAAAGTGTATCTTACAGAACACTATCTCAAAGGGGGCACGTTACCTTATGCAACATGCACTCATCTTGGATTATATCTAATTTTTGGAAAACGTGAAGATGAATGATACCCTGTAGCTTGCCCTCCAGTTTGAAGATGACCCTGCAGATGGTGAGATTGCATCAATAGGTCCTTGAGACAGAATCTCTTGGCTACCTGCACACTTTGTTCATGAAAACACAGAAGGATAGCTTTCTCATTCTCTCGTTATTCAGGAAAGCTTTGGTCAGACACCGGTTGTGTCCAATCACCTGCAGGACTTGCTTTTGAGTTGTTTTTCCAGTAGTGGTGATGGTTTGCACTGCACTATCCACACCCTCTCGCCCAACCTCCCCAGACCCAGGAGCACATATTGCAAGACTGTGAGAATGGGTGCAGACTTCAGTCTAAGGACAAAATAGCTCTGAGACCTCAACAGCAACACAGAACACGGATCCCGTTGCCATTTGGTAAACTTTCATTGGATTCGAGGTTTGAAATTGGTGAAGGAGGGTGGAGGGAGGGGGGAAATCATTCCATCTTTCTGGTGGAATACAAGGGGAAAGCAAAGAACAAAAAAGTGGCAAACTAGAGTAGGAAAACGGAATATCAAAGTAGTGCATAGAAAGGGAAGAGAAGTTGTTTCAGGAGCGGTACTACTACTAATAATAATTCTGGTATTTGTTAAGCGCTTACTGTGTGCCAGGCACTGTACTAAGCACTGGGGGTGGATACAAGCAACAGTACAGTACAAAGCCTCTAGACTTCATTCATTCATTCAATTGTATTTCTCGAGTGCTTACTGTGTGCAGAGCACTGTACCAAGAGCCTGGGGGAGTTCATTCCAGCAATAAACAGACACATTCCCTGCCCACACGAGCTTACAGTCTAGAGGTGGGGAGACAGATATTAATAGAAATACATTACAGATGTGGGCATAAGTGCTGTGGAGATGGGAGGGGGGATAAACAAAGGGAGCAAGTCAGGGTAATGCAGAAGGAAGTGGGAGAAGAGGAAAGGTGGGTTTAGTCAGGGAAGACTTAATAATAATAATTATGGTATTCGTTAAGCTGTAATACGTACTAGGCACTGTACCAAGCGCTGGGGTGGATACAAGCAAATCGGATTGGACAGAGTCCCTGTCCCTTGTGGGGCTCACAGTCGTAGTTCCCATTTTACAGATGAGGTGACTGAGGCTGAGAGAAGTGAAGTGACTTGTCCACGGTCACATAACAGACAAGTGGCAGATCCAGGATTAGAATAATAATAATAATTGCATTTGTTAAGGACTCAATATGTGCCAAGCACTGTTCTAAGCACTGGGGCAGATACAAGGTAATCAGGTTGGGCACAGTCCCTGCCCCACGTGGGAATCACAGCCTTAATTTTCCAGATGAGGTAACTGAGGACCAGAGAAGTGAAGTGCCTAACCCAAGGTTATACAGCAGACAAGAGGCGGAGCTGGGATTAGAACCCATGAACTTCCGATTCCCAGGGTCGTGCTGTATCAACTGGGCCTTGTTACTTTTCTCAGGGAAGATTTGGAAGGCCCAATATCACCTGACTCGAATAGACAGATTATATAATACTAGACAGGTCTAGTCTCCAGGATTCAGTCTTTATGCTGTTGTTCAGTGTCCCTCCATGAGTGTGCTATGAGGCCCTCCTCATTCGGCCGGTTGACGTGCTATGAGTGATGAGATTCTTTCTGGGGAGGGATTCCCATTGACATGCACTGCCTCAGTTAGAGAGGGGGTGAGAGAGAAGCAGGGTGGCCTAATGGACGGACCCTGGGCCTGGGAATCAGGACTTGGGGTTCTGATCGTGGCTCTGCCACTTTGCTGTGTGACCTTGGGCCAGACAGTCAATCAGTCAGTGAATCATATTTATTGAGTGCCTACTGTATGCAGAGCACTGTACTAAGTGCTTGGGAAAGTCCAATGTAACAATAAACAGACACAATCCCTGCCCACAACTTTCATTCATTTGTTCATTCAATCGTATTTACTGAGCGCTTACTGTGTGCAGAGCACTGTACCAAGCGCTTGGGAGAGTCGAATGTAATAATCAACAGACACAATCACAAGACTGTGAGCCCCACGTGGGACAACCTGATCACCTTGTAACCTCCCCAGCGCTTAGAACAGTGCTTTGCACATAGTAAACGCTTAATAAATGCCATTATTATTATTATTACACATTTCCTGCCCATAACTTTCATTCATTCGTTCATTCAATCGTATTGAGCGCTTACTGTGGGCAGAGTAAGTGCTTGAGAGAATACAATACAACAATAAAAAGACACATTCCCTGCTCTCAATGAGTTTACAGTCTGGAAGAGGAGACAGACATCAATACAAATAAATAAATGTAGATAAATGTTGTGGGGCTGGGAGGGGGAAGAACAAAGGGAGCATGTTAGGACAACACAGAAGGGAGTGGGAAAAGAGGAAAGGGGAGGCTTAGTCAGGGAAGGCCTTCTGGAGGGAGATGTGCCTTCATTAAGGCTTTGAACCGGGGGAGAGTAACTGTTTACCAGATTTGAGGAAGGAGGGCATTCCGGGACAGAGGTAGGATGTGGGCAAGAGGTCGATGATGAGATAGACGAAATCGAGGTACCATGGGAAGGTTAGCGTTAGAGGAGAGAAGTTTGCGAGCTGGGTTTTAACAGGGAGAGTAGTGAGGTGAAGTAGGATTTGCTCAATGACTTGAACAAGTCATTTAACTTCTCTGGGCCTCAGTTACCCCATCTGAAAAATGGGGATTAAGTCTGTGAGCCCCATGTGGGACATGAACTGCGTCCGACCTGATTATTGTGTATCTACCCAAGCACTTGGTATAGTACCTGGAACATGGTGAACACTTAACAAATACCATTTAAAAAGAAGTGTGGATGCCATGATTTCCCCAAAGCCTTTATTTGGCAGGGCGGAGGGGACAGTGGAATTGAATATTTAAACTAGTCAATCATGACATGGTTCAGGGTCTTAGAGATGCCAAATATATTTGTTGTTGTTGTCTTATGTTGTCATGTCATGTCTGACCCATTGCAACTCCATGGACACATCTCACCCAGAATGCCCCACTTCCATCTACAATCATTCTGGTTGTGTATCCATAGACTTTTCTTCGCAAAAATATGGAAATGGTTTACCATTGCCTCCTTCCGCACAGTAAATGAATCTCTGCCCTTGATTCTCTCCTATGCCACTGCTGCCCAGCACAGTGAGTTTTGACTTGTAGCAGATTGCCCTCCACTCACTAGCCACTGGCCAAGCTAGGAATGGAATAGGTAGGCCTCTGCTTGACTCTCCCTCCTGCAGTCGTGACTGGTAGACGACTGGAAACTCTCCGGGTATGACCCTGAGAGGGGCAGAGATATTTAGTACATGATAATTCAAGGGTATACTCCTAGGCAATTTCTATACAGGTCGTGAAACCGTGAGGTTGGAGCCTAAAGAGGAAAGCCATTAAAGATGTGAAATAACACAGATATCTGTAATGAAATGAATGGACTAGCTCACTACTTTCATAAAATGAGAATTATTTGAGTATTTCCAAAGGAAGCAAAGGGTTCTAATTCTGGCCCTCTTGTGTGACCTTGGGACAGTTATGTAACGTCTCTGTGCCTCAGTTTCCTCATCTGTAAAATGGAAATTCAATCCCTGTTCTCCACCCCACTTAGACTGTGAGCCCCATGTGGGACAGAGACTGTTCTGACCTGATTAGCTTGCATCTACAGCATAACTCAATGGAAAAAGCACGGGCTTTGGAGTCAGAGGTCATGGGTTCAAATCCCGGCTCCGCCACTTGTCAGCTGTGTGACTTTGGGCAAGTCACCTAACTTCTCTGGGCTTCAGTTACCTCATCTGTAAAATGGGGATTAAGACTGTGAGCCCCCTTGGGACAACCTGATCACCTTGTAACCTCCCCAGCGCTTAGAACAGTGCTTTGCACATAGTAAGCACTTAATAAATGCCATTATTATTATTACCCCAGTGCTTGGGACATAGTGAGCACTTAACAGATACCGTAATTACAATTAAAGGAAGTTGTCATTAATTTGCTGTCAAAGTTATAGTATATGGTACTCATGCTAGGCTACTTCAAAAAACCCTTTTGTGTTCAGAATTTATTCTCCAAAAACCTGATAAATCATGTTACGTATAAACTGTAATGCAGAATTAAAGTTCCGTCCTAATTTAAGCTCAACAAGATGTAAAAAAAGGTGTAAAAAGATGATTTTAGACAGTAGAGGGCAGCAGAAATCTTCTTCATATCTATGTTTCAGTATGAGGATTTAGCAATTCGTAGATGGATAATGGCTTCTTTTAAATTCACCTAACAGTCAAACGCAGCTCATAAGGTGCTGAGTGTTCAGGGGTAAATTCATGCAATAGCTTTTTTAATTAGTATTCACGTCTGTTAGATCCTCTTACACTCCTGGGTTCCTCTAGCACTAATCTATTTTCTTTACCTCCATTTCATTTTTCCTGTTGCCAATTCTTTGCACACATATTCTTCCTGAAAACTGAAACTCGTTTCCCCCCTTCACGTCTGACAGTGCATCGTATTTCCCTCCTTCAAAATATGCCTAAAATCACATCTCTAGCAAGAGGCCTTCCCAGATTAATCCCTTTATTTTCCTCATCCTCTCCCCTCTAGACTTGAAACTCCCTGTGGGAAGAGAACGTATCTACCAATTCTTTTGAATTGTACCTCCCAGGAGTTTAGTACGGTGCTGTGCATACAGTATGCACTCAATAAATACCATTGATGATGACAATGACAGATCATTCTGTCTGTCTCTAGTACTGCCTATCGGACAGGTCTATTTTGCTTACTCCAACATGGAGTGGCTACCAATCAATCTGCGCATCACGCAGAAACTCCTCACCCTCGGCTTCAAGGCTCTCCATCACCTCGCCCCCTCCTACCTCACCTCCCTTCTCTCCTTCTACAGCCCAGCCTGCACCCTCCGCTCCTCTGCCACTAATCTCCTCACCGTGCCTCGTTCTCGCCTGTCCCGCCGTCGACCCCCGGCCCAAGTCATCCCCCTGGCCTGGAATGCCCTCCCTCCCAACATCCGCCAAGCTAGCTCTCTTCCTCCCTTCAAGGCCCTTCTGAGAGCTCACCTCCTCCAGGAGGCCTTCCCAGGCTGAGCCCCCTCCTTCCTGTCCCCCTCATCCCCCCTCCATTCCCGTCTTACCTCCTTCCCTTCCCCACAGCACCTGAATATATGTATATATGTTTGTACATATTTATTACTCTATTTATTTATTTATTTTACTTGTACATATCTATTCTATTCATTTTATTTTGTTAATATGTTTTGTTTTGTTCTCTGTCTCCCCCTTCTAGACTGTCAGCCCACTGTTGGGTAGGGACTGTCCCTATATGTTGCCAACTTGTACTTCCCAAGCGCATAGTACAGTGCTTTGCACACAGTAAGCGCTCAATGAATATGATTGATTGATTGATAGAATGAATGGGCTGAATCTCAAGAAAAAACACAAAGTACCATTTAGAGCAAAAACATCCTTGGAAATAATAATAATAAAGGCATTTGTTAAGCGCTTACTGTGTGCAAGGCACTGTTCTAAGCACTGGGGAGGATACAAGGTGATCAGGTTGTCCCACGTGGGGCTCATAGTCTTAAACCCCATTTTACAGATGAGGTAACTAAGGCACAGAGAAGTTAAATGACTTGCCCAAAGTCACACAGCTGACAAGTGGTGAAGCCGGGATTAGAACCCATGACCTCTGACTCCCAAGCCCATGCTCTTTCCACTGAGCCACGCTGCTTTCCCGTAAGAAATGAGGGAAAATGATTTTTAGCAAGTAGGTGGACTCTGAAATAATTTTTGGCCTCTTATTTTGTCTGCGGCCTATTTGATAAAATACCTCCTTTTTTTTTTGTATCCACATGTCCGTTTCATTGCTGGGTGGTGGTCTTTTTGTTTTTCCAACAACGTAGCCTTTTAGAGTATCCCTGTCATTAAATCAGAGTTATGGTTTCAGCTGATTAAAAAAAATTCCGTGTTGTCCTTTCAACTTAATCCTATTCCTCTTCCCAGTAAATGTTGACTTTCTCGTATATCTCACCTTAGATCCCTTGTCCGTATCCTCCCTCTGACCTGGAACTCCCTGCCCATCCACACGCAACAGACCACCTCTCACCCCACCTTCAAATGTTATTAAAATTATATCTCCTCCAAGAGGCTAAACCCCTTAAACTCTCATTTCTCCTACTTTCTATCCCTTCTATGTCACCTATGCACTTGGATCTATACCCTTGAAGCACTTGAAATTCATCCCACCCTCAATCCCATAGCCATTCTCTCCATATTCATAATGTATTTTAATTTGTTTTCCCCTCTAGACTTTAAGCTCCTCAATCAATTAATTAGTAAATGGTATTTATTGAGTGCTTACTATGTGCAGAGCACTGTACTAAGTGCTTGTCCTCATGGACAGAGAATGCCTACCAACTCTGTTTTCTTGTACTCTCTCAAGGACTTATTTATTTATACTAATGTCTGTCTCCCCTTCTAGACCGCATGCTCATTGTGGGCAGGGAATGTGTCTGTTATATTGTTGTACTGTACTCTCCCAAGCGCTTAGTACAGTGTTCTACACACAGTAAGCGCTCAATAAATAGTATTGACTGACTGACTACACAAAGTAAGTGCTCAACATTTACCATTGATTAATTTCATCGTGGGCAGGGAATGTGTCTACTTCTTGTTATATTGTACTCTCCCCAGCACTCAGTACAGTGCTTTGCGCACAGTAAACGCTCAATGAACATGACTGAATGAATGAATTGATTGATTGACTCAAAATAAAGATGGGCATCAAGAAAAACTGCCCACACAAACAAGGCCAATGGTACATCTAACTCCCGCATTTACAAAGTCCCTGTGCACAGACTAAGAGTACATTCAATTCGTCTTCCATCTGAGGCAAGGTCTTACGATTGCATCAGAAAAATGCTTAACACTGAAAAACATAATCTGATAACGCCTAATCCTATTTCCCTCGATGCAGAGAAAATACCTCGGACAAAGCACGCAGTGCAGAACAGGCCCCTTCTTGGGCAAGCACAAGAGCCGACACGCTCCTCAAACGTCAATCCGAGATGGGAAATGAGGGATGCGCTTTACCTGCTGCGAAAAGCATGACCGCGACCGGTCGGTAGAATCTCCTGCGAGAGCCCACGCAGATGGAAATCAGACCGACCAGGAAGGCCACGAGAATGATGGCAGCACCGCCCAGCAGCAGAGCCAGCGTAGCGATCTGCCAGTCTGTAACCAGGAAGGAAAAGAAACACAATGAGGGCCAAGAAAGAAATATGCAAAAAAAAAGAGAAAATCTATTTGTTTTCGGGTCCTCTCTGAGGTGGGAGACAGTGGTGGGAAGGAAATTAGGGGAGGTGGGTTCTAGTCTTAGCCTTGCCACTTGATCTCTGGGTGTTCTTGAGCAAGCCACTGAATGGCTTCACGCCTCAGTTTGTTCATTGGTAAAATGGGGATAAGATGCCTTTTCTCTCCCCGTCTTAGCCTGGGAGCCTGTATGGGATGGTGTCTGTATCCGATCTGACTGTCTTGTACAATGCTTGGCATGTAGTGAGCACCTAATAATAATAATGGTATTTGTTAAGCGCTTCCTATGTGCCAAGCACTGTTCTAAGCACTGGGGTAGATGCGAGGTAAGCAGGTTGTCCCACGTGGGGCCCACAGTCTCCATCGCCATTTCACAGATGAGGTAACTGAGGTGCAGAGAAGTTAAGCAGCTTGCCCAAGGTCACACAGCAGACAAGTGATGGAGTTGGGATTAGAACCCACATCCTCTGACTCCCAAGCCCGGACTCTTGACACTAAACCATACTGATTGTATTTATGGAGTGCTTACTGTGTGCAGAGCACTATACTAAGCATTTGGGAATGGACAATGGAACAATAAATAGACTCATTCCCTGCCCACGGTGAGCTTACAGTATAGAAGGGGAGACAGACATAATAGAAATAAATAAATTACAGATATAGACGTAGGTGCTGTGGGGCTGGGAGGGGGGGATGAATAAAGGGAGCAAGACAGGGTGACGCAGAAGGGCAGACTTAGTGAAGGCCTCCTTATGAATAATAATAATAATGGCATTTATTAAGTGCTTACTATGTGCAAAGCACTGTTCTAAGTGCTGGGGAGGTTACAAGGTAATCAGGTTGTCCCATGGGGGGCTCACAGTCTTAATCCCCATTTTACAGATGACGTAACTGAGGCCCAGAGAAGTTGTGACTTGCCCAAGGTGACACAGCAGACAGGTGGTGGAGCCGGCATTAGAACCCATGACCTCTGACTCCCAAGACCGTGATCCTTCCACTGAGCCACACTGCTTCTCCAATGCACAAGCTATGAGAGAAGAGGGTTTTTTATGGAATTGGTAAAATAATAATAATAATAACAATAATGGCATTTGTTAAGCACTTACTATGTGCAAAGCACTGTTCTAAGCGCTGGGGAGGCTACAAGGTGATCAAGTTGTCCCACGGGGGGCTCACAGTTTTAACCCCCATTTTACAGGTGAGGTAACTGAGGCTCAGAGAAGTTAAGTGCCTTGCCCAAGGTCACACAGCAGACATGTGGTGGGGTCGGAATTCAAAACCATGACCTCTGATTCCAAAGCCTGTGCGCTTTCCACTGAGCCACACTGCTTCTTTAAGCGCTTAACTATAATAATGATGGTATTTGTTAAGCGCTATGTGCCAAGCACTGTTCTAAGCGCTGGACTTGTGCCAGGCACTGTACTAAGCGCTGGGGTAGACACATGGTTACATAGTATCAGATACGTAGCCTAGCAGAAAGAGCACAGGCTTAGGAGTTAGAGGATGTGGGTTCTAATCCCAGCTCTGCTACTTGTCTGCTGTGTGACCTTGGGGAAGTCATTTCACTTCTCTGTGTCTCAGTTCCCTTGTCTGCAAAATGGGAATTCACTACCTGTTTCCCCTCCTACTTAGACTGTGAGCCCTCTGTGGGACAGAGAGTGTATCTGACCTTATCGTGTATCTTCCCCAGTGTTTACAACAGTGCTTGGCACATAGTAAGCACTTAACACCACTATTTTTAATGGGGGCAGGGAATGTTTCTATCAACTTTGTTATTTTATACTCTCCAAAACGCTTAGTGTGAGCCCCATGTGGGACTGGGACTGTGTCCAACCCAATCACCTTGTATCTACCCTAGCGCTTAGTAAAGTGCCTGGCACGTAATAAGTGCTTAACAAATATCACAATTATTATTATTACAGTGCTCTGCACAAGGTAAGCACTCAATAAATACCACTTAATTATTGATAAAAGCTCCTTAAGGAGCTTTTGGCCTAGCAGGCATGAAGATAGCAGAAAGATCCATGAATTATATGGAATCACAAGATGAACATGAGTTAGCAAAGTGGTGTTCTTTAAAAAGTCAACACTGAACTAAGAGTAGAAGGCCTAGCATTGAGAAATAATCCTTCCACTGTATTCCACATTGGTCAGACTTCATTTAGCGGGTCTGACATTCTTCAGGGTTGCCCAAACTGGAAACCGTGTGAATTTGAAGCTGTGGTGATGAAAAAGCTGTTGTTTTTTGCTGCCCTGTGCTCAATTTCTGCCACTTCAAGAGCAGAGGACTAGCTTCCAGCCTCCCAGCTGCTGCATGGTCCAGGTGAGTCAGAGCTATTCAGCTTTGTTCTTTGGCATCAGTAAATGGGAAGTCCAGGGCAGCCAAAGTTGGCCCTCATTACCTTTCCCGCAGCCACGCTTAAAATGCCAGGACGGCAGTGAAACGGCCAGTGAAGCCGTTGATTTAGTGGATGGAGCATGGGCCTTGGAATCCAAAGGGCCTGCTTCTAATCCCGGTTCCACCACTTGTCTGCTGTGTGACCTTTGGCAAGTCACTTTGATTCTCTGGGCCTCAGTTACCTCATCTGGAAAATGGGGTGGGGACCCTCATACACAACTTTCTCCAACTTCCTCATGTTTCTTGTCCTTTTCTCTATCTTCTCCAGTTGTATTATATCTTTCTTTATATGAGGTAACTAAAACTTTTTGCAACATTAAAAAGTGTAGCTGTACCACCAATTGGTGATACACCTACGTTTTTTTGCTCTGCTGTCTGCCCTTTTTTCCCCAATTACAATCGACATGTTGTTGGCCTTCTAAGCTGATGCTGCAGACTGAAAGATTTCTTTCCTGAACCATGAGTGAAAGCTCAGAAAAGAGAAGAATGCAACACAAACGAACTTTCCATATATAGGTTTAAGAAATAAAGCTTAGCTTTGTGGCATTAATGTCACATCTAATATGTTTTTTCTAATATGTTTGCTACCTAATAAGGCTCACCTTACGAATAAACTATATTGATATTGTTGTTTTGCTATTAGAAAAAACACTAGTATGAAAACACTTCAATTTGGTTTCCTTACTTTGAGAATCCAGAATTTTAATAATTATAATCAAGGCTGTCCTCAATCTTTGCTCCCCAAATACAAGTCCTTAGCAAGTATTTTATGTCTCCAAAGTGAATTTTCAGATTAACTCCACAAGCTTTTTTGTTTTTAACCTATGGTATCACGGTACTCTCCCAATGTAACATAAATGGCATGGCTCCAGCACGGTCTAGTGGATACAACATGAGCCTGGGAGTCAGAAGGGGATCTAATCCCGGCTCTGCCACATGTCTGCTGTGTGACCTTGGGCTAGTCACTTCACTCTTCTGGACCTCAGTTACCTCAATGGTAAAATGGGAATTTAGGACTGTGAGCCCCTTATGGGGCAGGGACTGACTGACTTGCGCTTAGAACAGTGCTTACCAAGGACCATAATCATTATTATTATTACTATTATTATTATATAGCTTCATATAGCTTTTCTCCTGATGAAACAATCAATCAATCATATTTGTTGAGCACTTATTAGATGCAGAGCACTGTACTATGCTCCTGGGAGAGTACAACAGAATTAGCAGATGCAAACAAGATATCGATGAGGCTGAAGGCAACTACTGCTCTGCCTTGATTGAATTCTATACATCACTATACATCACTGGCACATAAATAAAGCTAGAGCTGTACTCTAGACTGCGAGCTCATTGTGGGCAGGGAATGACACTGCTTATTGTTGTACTGTACTTTCTCAAGTGCTTAGTACAATGCTCTGCACACAGCAAGTGCTCTATAAATATGACTGAATGAACACCAGCCAAAGACTCTCCTGCTTCAGGCCCCGAAATGCACTTTGAACTGGAAAAAAGGTAGAGTACCAAAAACGTACCCCGTCCCTCTGTGAAATAACAATCTATTGCATTGTTGATATTAATGTAAAATGAAAACAGAATCGCAAAGTCAATGCAAAGGATTATTTTCACATCAATACAGGGTTTCAAAATGGTTTCTGTCCCCCTGAGAGCATTCTGTCAACCCATGTACATATCGTGTCGATAGATATTTTCCTGCTTATGGACAATGGGCCACATCTTCTCTTTTTCTCAATAATGATGGGGCTTGGTTTGTTTTCCCTTTAGAATTATTTTACAGTGGAATGGGAGTTTTTGTTGATTCTACTGTTTCTGCTAGCTGCCACTGATTTTTTTTTAAACAGTAAGAAACAACCCTTCAACTCCAAGTTTGGCCAACAGAAGTGCTACATTCAATAATGGCTTAAAAAGTGGAAGAGGATATGACTGTGTCTGAGACTGATAAAGTCTCAGTAATATTTTGCGTCATGGCTATAGACAGGGCCCATTAGCCCTACTAGCCAACTAATAATGCTTCTCGTTGGCCAAATGGGAAGTGGATGCCTATGTGTGTCTGGTTTGGTAGAGATTATCACCAATACTGCAAATTCAACTCCAGCTCCTCTTTAGGGTGGAAGGTAATTTTTCTTTGTCTCCCCAAATTACAACTTTGACTGGGCTTTGGGAAATGGCTGCCAAAGAGTCAGATGGGTTAATCAGCGGAACCCTTTTCATTCAGTACTACTTATTGAGTGCTTACTGTGTTCAAAGCACTGTACTAAGAGCCTAATGTCTTAGCAGCCTGGGACAGTCAGCCCTAAATCTTGACTAAAATAGCCCAATTTTAGAAGCAGCAGGGCCTGTAGCGGAAGGACCACAGGCCTGGGAGTCAGAGGATGTGGGTTCTAATCCTGCCACCTCATGTCTGCTGTGTGACCTCGGACAAGTCACTTTCACTTCTCTGTGCCTCTTTTACCTGATCTTTTAAAATGGGGATTAAGACTGCGAGCCCCATGTGGGGCATGGACTTTGTCCAACCTGATTAGTTTGCATCTACCCCAGCGCTTTGTACAGTGCCTGGCATATAATAAGTGCTTAACAAATACCATTTTAAAAAAATAGCCTCTGGAGGCAGTTAAGGAGAGCCTGAATGGCTGTTAATGTCCATTGGGTCATAAAAACCTCTTGTCCTTCCTTTCCTGGGGTGGACAGGTTTTGGGGCTTCCTACCTAGCAGACCCCTCAATCCTGAACCCCTTCATTCATTGCCACTTTCCCCATCTCACAACCCTTAGTGATTCATTCAATGTTTAGCCGAACTTTACCCCTTGCTCCACGGAGAGCCAACGTATTTGTCAGTCAGTAGTATTTATTGAGCACTTACTGTGTGCACAGCACTATACTAAGTGCTTGGAAGACTACAATATAACGGTATCCCTGCCCACAACGAGCTTACAGTCTAGAAGATGATTTGGGCCATCACATTACCTGACAAGGTAATGGATTGAAAGTACTTTGCTATATCTTTATGTGCGTAGACTGTCCTTCAGCAACTTTTTGATTTTATTATTTGTTTTAAGTGCTTACAGTGTGCCATGCATTGTACTGAGCGGTGGAATAAGTACAAGAGAAGAAGCGTTGCTCAGTGGAAAGAGCATGGGCTTGGGAGTCGGAGGTCATGGGTTCAAATCCTGGTTCCACCAATTGTCAGCTGTGTGACTTTAGGCAAGTCACTTAACTTCTCTGGGCCTCAGTTACCTCATCTGTAAAATGGGGATTAAGAATGTGAGCCCCACATGGGACAACCTGATCACCTTGTATCCTCCCCAGCGATTAGAACAGTGCTTTGTACATAGTAAGCGCTTAACAAATACCAAAATTATTATTATTATTATTAATTAGGTTGGACACAGTCCCTGTCCCAAACAGGGATCATAATCAGTCCTAATCCCCATTTTACAGAAGATAGCTGAGGGAGAGTGAAGTTACGTGACTCGCCCAAGGACACATGGCAGACAAATGGAGGAGTCAGGATTAGAACCCAGGTCCTCTGACTCCCAAGCCCATGCTTTTTCCATGTCTGTGAGGTGCCAATCCCAACAGCACTCTCTGTCAAAAGGAAAGACTTCTATATGTCTACACGCACAGTCACAAAGAGTTGAAAATCCATCAATTAATCAATGCATGGTATTTATTAATAATGATGGCATTTGTTAAGCGCTTACTATGTGCAAAGCACTGTTCTAAGTGCTGGGGAGGATACAAGGTATTCAAGTTGTCCCGCATGGGGTTCACAGGCTTCATCCCCAATTTACAGATGAGGTAACTGAGGCTCCGAGAAGTTAAGTGACTTGCCCAAGGTCACAGCAGACACGTGGTGGGGCCGGGGTTCAAACCCATGACCTCTGACTCCAAAGCCCGTGCTCTTTCCACTGAGCCACGCTTCATCCTGAGCACTTCTGAATACCCTTTCATTCAATTATTCCCTCCCTTATTTATTTTGACTACTCTTTATTTATAAGTAAACTCCCCGAGGACTAGTGTCACTTCTTAGTTGTGTATTTCCCAAGTGCTCAGTACACTGCATCGCATCCAGAGGGCACTCAATAAACATTACAACAAGAACAAAGCACCATGGTACTGAGTGCTTACTGTGTGAAGACTGTACTAAGCACTTGGGAAAGTACACTACAATACAGTTGGTAGACATTCCTGCCCACAAGAAGCTTACAGTCTGCAGGGGAAGACCAATGCTTACCGTTTGTAGAGCACTGTACTAAGCGCTTGGGGGAGGACAGTACACAAGAATTGGTAGACACAGCCTCTGCCCACAAGGAGCTTACAGTCTAGAGGGGGAGACAGACATGAATATAAATAAGTTATTTACAGATCCGTACCCAAGTGCTGATGGGCCGAGGGTGAAGAAAATAAATGGTACAAATCCAAGTTCAAGGGTGGGGCAGAAGGGAGAGGAAGTTGGGGAAAAGGAGGCTTAATTGGGGAAGCACTCAGCAAGTGCTCAATAAATACAATCGAATGAATGAATGGAAGGCCTCTCGGAGGAGATGCGACCTTAATAACATTTGAAATTATTTTTCATTAGAAGAGTTACGAGTTTCAGATATGAAGAGAGCTCCTTGACAGCTAAGAAAAATGGGGAAAATGTGGAAAATAATACAACTGATGTATACATATTGATATAATGGTGAGTATATTCAAAAGTGAGAAGCAGCGTGGCTCAGTGGAAAGAGCACGGGCTTTGGAGTCAGAGGTCACAGGTTCAAATCCTGGCTCCTCCAATTGTCAGCTGTGTGACTTTGGGCAAGTCACTTAACTTCTCTGTGCCTCAGTTCCCTCATCTGTAAAATGGGGATTAAGACTGTGAGCCCCACGTGGGACAACCTGATCACCTTGTATCCCCCCAGTGCTTAGAACAGTGCTTTGCACATAGTAAGCGCTCAATACCATCATTATTATTATTCTTATATTGATGAGTATATATCTATAATTCTATTTCTCTATTTTGATGCTATTGATGCCTGTCCACTTGTTTTGTTTTGTTGTCTGTCTCCCCTTTCTAGACTGTTAGCCTGTTGTTGGGTAGGGATTGTCTCTATCTGTTGCCGAACTGTACTTTCCAGACGCTTAGTACAGTGCCCTGCACACAGTAAGCACTCCATAAATATGACTGAATGAATGAATAATAATTCTTTGAAATAATGAGCTCCTTGTGGGCCAAAATACTTCTACCAACTCCATTATATTGCACCCTCCAGAGGGTTTAGTACAGTGTTCTGCCTAAAGTAAGCACTCAGTAACTTCCATTGATTGACTGATAATGCTACCTTGCATTTACGTAGAACCTTGCAAGCCACTTGACGCATACAGAGTGTGTTCCTTTCCTGATACCTATTTTCCAAGATACGTAGAGAGCAGATGTTGGATGACGATTTAAGAAAAGGTGAACTGAGAAACTCAAACTTGATCTATATTTGTGGTACAGATGCTGCAATTCAGGTCCAGATTCATGTTGAATATACGTGTTGCTCTGAATTTTCCATTCAGAGTACTTGAATATACATGATGCCCTGAATTTTCCATACAGAGTACTTGAATATACATGTTGCCCTGAATTTTCCATACAGAATATTTCAGAGCCAATGATTTTTTTTTTTTTGCTTTTGCATGAAATGTTTCTTTAACTCAGGCCAAAGATTCATCTGAGGGTGCAGTGTTAAATTCGTTGCATGATTCAGTCCTTACCTAGGGGTGGTTTTCCCTCCAGGTAATTTTCAAGCATCCAAGCTAGTCATTTCTATTTTTATTAGTTCAAGACTCTGCTTATTCCTATAATTAACTACATCTGGTCTGTTTCTCCACCCCGGGTGGAGGAGAAGGAGAAGATATGAGTGAAGGGCAGGGAATGTGTCTGCCAACTCTCCCAAGTACTGTACTATGTACAGTAATCTGCACATAGTAAGCACTCAATAAGTACCATTGATGATAAGGATTACATAAAGGAAAGTTAGCACAGGCAGGCAGATTCAGGCTGGGCCACCCACCTCTTCCCCAGCACCAGCACGAGCAGAGCAGACCCGTGTGGGATCTGTTTATTTATATAATTATTTTTAGGTATTTGTTAATCACTTTCTCTCTGCCAGGCACTGTACTAAGTGCTGGGGTAGATGCAAGATAATCAGGTTGAACACAGTCCCTGCCCCTCTTGGGGCTCACAGTCTTAATCCCCAATTTACAGATGAGGTGAGTGAGGCACAGAGACATTAAGTGACTTGACCAAGGTCACACAACAGATAAGTGGCAGAGCTAGGATTAGAACCCAGGTCCTTCTGACTCCAAGGCCCATGCTGCATCCACTAGGCCACCCTGGATCTTCTCACATAAAGCCTCCTTTACTCCCTCCTCCTCTCCTCCTGCCAAAGCATGCAGGGCAATCAATTAATGCTATTTTCTGAGCACTTACTATGTGCAGAGCACTATATTAAGAGCTTGGGAGAGTACAAAATGGCAGTTGGTAGACACACTCTCTGCCCACAAGGATCTTACAGCTAGAGGGGGAGACAGATATTTTTATAAATAACGTATGGATATGTATATAAATGCTGTGGGAATGAGAGTGATGTTAATATCAAGCACTTTAGGGGTACAGATCCAAAGGCATAGGCCACGCAGGAAGGAGAGGGAGTAGTGGAAAAGATGGTTTAATCGGGAAAAGCCTATTGGATGAGATGTGATTTTCATAAGGCTCTGAAAGTGCAGGAGAGGAAAGTTGTCTTCTCTGGGATGGCAAGTAAGGTCTTTCTACCCAAGTTTATGGAACCTGCTCTCCACCAGAAAATGAAAGTGCAGTAATATTTCCTTTTTCCTGGTTCTACACAGAGCTGGTAGACCAGTTTCCAGGGAGGCCTATTTATCCAGGAAATGGAAGTAGAACTTCAGGAGAAGTTTGCTCTTCCCCTCAACCAGGCCTGTAAAAGACACGTTTCCAACAATGAAGAAAACTGAGCTAATTCAGTCGTTTACGGTACGTATAGTTGGAGTTCATCTTTCTGTAATTACTAAATGAAGCTAAATATCTTTCCCATGGCCTTTTTCCTTAAACCAGGCATAAGCGAAGAAGTAAAGCAGATGGGTTTCTATATTGGAATATCGACTGGGCAAAATGACCAAGAGTAGTGGACTACTATTTATTTTAATCTGTCCATTAGGTTGTTTCTTGAAGAAATCATTATTTTACTATATCTCAAAAAAAAGTCTTTCTCCGAAAAATCTCTCAAATGGAGGATTCAAAATTATTAACACAAATATATGAGGCACAAAAAGAATGACATTTATCAAATTAACTTGTAAAAGCATTCAACTAATAAAGAAAGTCTTTTATTCTTACCTTAGATCTCATAAATTAGTTTACACATCCTCTTTGGCTCATTTTTTAAACTTCTTAAATCACATATTAATCAATTCATTTCAGCAAAAAATAAGCTATTTTTTTAAAAAAGGTATTTTGTTAGGTGCTTACTATATGCCAAACACTGTTCTAAGCTCTGGGGTAGATACAGGTTGATTAGGCTGGATACAATCGCTGTCTCACATGGGGCTCAAAGACAAAGTAGGAGAGAGAACAGGTATTGAATCCCCATTCTCCAGTTGAGGAAACTGAGGGACAGAGAAGTGAAGTGACTTGGCCAAGGTCACACAGCAGGAGAGTGATAGAGCCGGTATTAGAACCCAGGTGCTCTGACTTCCAGGTCTGTGCTCTATCCTAGCCTCTTCTAGACTGTGAGCCCATTGTTGGGTAGGGATTGTCTCTATCTGTTGCTGAATTGTACTTTCCACAGTACACAGTAAGCGCTCAATAAATACGATTGAATGAATGACTGAATGAGAGAGAATTGGTATTCAATTCCCATGTTCATTTATTCATTCATATTTATTGAGTGCTTACTGTGCGCAGAGCACTGTAGTAAGTGCTTGGGAGAGTACAAAATAACAATAAACAGACACATTCCCTGCCCTTGTAAAGCAACGTTCAGAAAAATGAAATGACTTGCACCACGTCACACAGCAGGCAAGCGGTAGGGCTGGGATTGGCCAATGTGTTTCCATTTATTCTACTTCATAATAATGCACGGAGATGTGATTCATTTCCCAAATTAAAGGAGAGTCCACATAGAAAGGAGAATTGCTTAAGTAGCCCATCCCTAGGAATCAGTGGAATAGGCAATCAATAGTAAGTCCATTTCCTCGTATTCAGTTTTCCTTGAGCACGGAAAAGGATGGACCAACGTTCTCTAAATCTTGAGCTCATTGTGTGCCTGTTTGTTGTTGTATTGTACTCTCCCAAGCGCTTAGTACAGTGCTCTGCACACAGTGAGCATTCAATAAATGTGACTGAATGAATGAACATTCTCCTCGTAGCCCTTCATTATACTTGGACGTTGTTTGGTGATTCCTTGGAATCTATCTTCCAGCCAGAGAACCAAAATTATTCTATCCTTTCCTTGAGCAGTCCATTTTCTAACCCTTTCATCATTTTTGCTTTTCTTCAGTGTCACCACATCCGTTGGTTTGGTTCTATAACTGAATTGCTATGATAGTGAGTTTGTCATGAAAACCCACTTAAGGGGGACTGGACTCCAGTCCTGTGTAGTAAGAATCACATGGCTTTTAAAAACCACGTGTTTCTGTGTAGTCTCCTCCTTGTAATGCTCCCTAAATGAAATTCTGGCCGAAGCGCTTTTGCAAATCTCTGGCGGCAGGTCAGAATCAAGTTAAAGATTTCCTAAGAGACTGGACTGAATGCCTACATAGTAATAATAATCGTGGTATTTGTTGAGCACTTATTCTGTCCCAAGAAGATCAGCCACAGTCCCTGTCCCTCACAAGGTTTACAGACTAAGCAGGAGGGAGAACAAGTATCAAATCCCTATTTTACAGATGAGGAAACGGAGGCACAGGAAAGTTGAGTGACTTGCCCAGGGTCATACAGCTGGCAGGTGGCAGAGGCAGGATTAGAACCCAGGTCCTCTGATTCACAGACTCATGCTCTTTCCACAGGGCCAAACAGCTGCTTCCCAAATAATTCAGTGCAAGCAAGGAACACGTCTGCCAACTCTGTCGTATCGTACTCTCCCAGGCGCTTAGTACAGTGTTCTGCACGCAATTAGTGCTCAGGAAAAACCCCTGACGGATGCAAAAACAGTGTGACCTACATCCAACAAATCCATTTACTCCAAAAGATCTCCCAAGTGATTCTCTGGAGATTAAGGTTTCTCTTCCCTCTTCAAGGAAAAAAACCCCAGAAATATCCGACACCACTTTTTGCCAAGCTTTCTGCTTCTCTGAGTAAAGTCTGGTAATCTGAACAATTAAAAAACCTATATTTTCTGATAGCCCTGAAATGGGATTATATTTATTTTCCTTGAGTCAAATATAAATTAAACATGAGAACCTTAGCTGGATTGATGTCTGTCTCTCTCTCGACTGTAAGGTCATTATGGGCCGGGAATGTGTCTGCTAATTCTGCTGTATTGTACTTCCCAAGTGCTTAGTACAGTGCTCTGCCCACAGTAAGCACTCAATAAATATGATTGAATGAATGAATGAATGAATGATAATAACCATTATGGTATTTGTTATGGGCTCACTACTTGTCAGGCACTGTACTAAGCACTGTGGTAGATACAAGTTCATCAGGTTGGACACGGTCCCTGTCCCCCATGGGGCTCACACTCTTAATCCCTATTTTCCAGATGAGGGAACCGAGGCCCAGAGAAGTGAAGCGACTTGCCTAAGATCACACAGCAGCCATGTGCCAGAGGCAGAATTAAAACCCAGGTCCTCTGACTCCCAGGCCCATGCTGTACCCACTAAGCCACGTGGCAGTGCTCTACACATAGTAAGCGTTCGATAAATACAGCTGATTTGATCATTAGTTTACAACAAACGTTTAAACTTTTAATAACCCAATGGCATTTGTTCTGTTTTTGCTACTTGAATAGCACATTTCAAAGCCAATACCAATCTTTCAGAGCTATTTACTTCCAGAGCTATTTGCAAAGATGCTAATATCAACTCATTGAAAGCAACAGTGACATCCTTTCTGAAAGAAGTCGTGTTCTAAACTGACACTTTTGCTTCACATCAATGGTACAGATGCAACATATTCAGATTGGCCCAGGCCAAGCAATCTAGGACACTCATCCATTTTCAGGGATATTTCACACTGACTTTATCCCGATTATCTATCCCAAGGAAGCTTTTTTTTTAAAAGGTTTAGTGAATTAGTGGAACATTTTAAAAGACATTCTTTCATATGACAGCATTTTTATAGCCATAACCTATATTTAGTATAAATTGCAATTTCAAAAATAGGCTCGTGATTTTCGGCACTCTTTGAGATGTCAATATAGTCCACCTTATAGGTAAGAGCCCGTTATGTGGATTCCTTCACCTAGGTTATTACTACTGAGCTCCCCAAAACAGACTGGACCATTCACTCAATGAGTGGTGTATACGTGGCTAGGCTTCATAAACCAAAAATACACACTGTTCATAAATGAAACCGATTCTATCATTTTCACAACAACCCATTAGTTTACTCTATACCCCAAAGTTCCTAGTGGAATAGTTGCAGCACAACTATTTAAAAAAAAAAACAAACGTGCAGGGATACACACGGTCACATTTGCATATGTTTGCCTTTGGTGAACAAATAGTTTATAACCCACTAGTCTCTATACCGACCCCAGTGGATGCTAAGCTCTTGTGTCACTTTCATTAGAAGAGTCTATACAGAACAGATTCATTAGACATAACTATGAAAAGTAGAGATGCCCATTCCATACTATTATGCATGCTTATTTTTTAAAGATCCCATTTAAGAATCAGCAATGCCAGTTTCTGTCACATTGCACTTGCAAAGAGATTCCAACGACCCATATCGCAAAACATAAAACCGTGTTTTGATGTCTCAAATGCATAAGCTCCACCGACCCTAAATGTGAAATCAGCTTGCCACTACCTGAAAACGTACAACTCCTTATTTTTCTTTTTTAGAATTCCCCCTGCCTGCTGAATTTCAGTCCCAGGGACGAAAACAAATGTTACAACTGAATAACCCCCTCAAGATTACTGCTTCATACTAGAAGTGCTGGCCCAATCTGGTAGGCATACAGTGGTAGAGCTGTGTTGAAAATCTATTACAAAGAGCAAATGATGCATGATTCATTAAAAAATAAAAATGGTACTTTTTAAAAACTGGGAGAAAGAGAAAGTGTGAGGCATGATGAATCAGCACCGGTATGTTCTTAGAACATTACTTGTAGTAAACACAAACTGGCCATTTTATGACAAATAGAGGTTATAGCTGTCATTAAGACATAGATTTTAATCGCATCTTGAAGATGCCATGAGGGCCTTTGGTAAAACTTTGTTCTCGGCACTCTCTCTCAAGGAACTTTATTTCGAGCGACCAGGAAGTCCATCTCTTTAAAGATCAGTGGAGAATCTGTGTTCTGTTGGTTCTCACAAGGAGCTAGTGCAGTTTACTCGGGAACTGGAAGCAAATAGGAAAGATCATTTTAAGTTCCTCTCCTGCCTTATTCACCCTAAGGTACAAATATGGACTGTAAGCCCGTTGTGGGCAGGGAACGTGTCTACCAATGCTCTTGTACTGTACTCTCCCAAGTGCTTGGTACAGTGCTCTCTGAATGCAGTAAATGCTCAGTAAATACCATCGATTGATTAATGTGAGACATTCTGTATGCTGGAAAATCTGCTTAAAATATTAAGACAACATATGCTAGTATAAAGGGCGGGGTTCAAAATTGTGGGGTGGGGGAGCTGCTCATATATCTGGAAATCTTCTAGAACAAAAATTTGTGTGTTAAAGACGCCTTGGATCAAACAATCGCCACTTCTTTTCTAGCCGTTCGTGAACGGGCTCTGTTAGCCTGAAAGTATTTTAAGTAAAATAAGCCAGGCTGCTATTCAAGAACCTGAACAGAAATGACTGCTGTGGTATGAATTTCTACAGGGGGCCAAGAGGAGGTAGCCAGGGAAAGACAGTACTGAATGTGCCTTGGGTTTTTATGGAGCAGCGTCCTGCAGCCTACTAAATAGGGGGATTTTTTTTTAATTTTTACTAGAGAGAAATAAGGTTAGGAGGTGGATGACTAGGAGAGTAATTACAGAGAGAGTAACCAACATTATTAGATCCTGCTCAGTAAATTCAATCTAGATTTTTCTCAGTACCCCACATTCTTTGGTGAGGTTGAAAGGGTTGGGGTTTTAAAGGGAAAAGGGATTTGAAGTCGCTTTCTGACCCTGAATCCTCTCCCCTCCCCACCCGCCAATACCCAATCTATCTTAGCAGTCTTTATGTAATCAGCGAGCATTATTTCAGAAGATAGTGAGAAAGGAGAAAGAGATTCAGGTTGCTAAGGAGACAGTGTTGAAGCTGACATTCCTACATAAATTTCCATTTATATCGGGGAGGGAAAATAAAAGGTATTTCCCTCCAAAGTTGGTGTTTCCTAGTTACTGGCAGCCTCATTTGAAGATTTACTCTACATTCTGAACTGAAACCAGATCCAGAAGAATTCAAAACACAAATTTTGCCATTTTGCTACAATCCAAGCCCTCTTTCCTTCTGAACTGAACAAAAAATAAAAATAGGGGAAAAAAACAACAACAACCCTTCAATTCTGACATACGGTTAAGATTTGAGGTGCTAGCAAAAAAAGAAATGAAGACTCGTACTGAAGAACACTAAACCGACAGTGACAATTCAACAAATCGGAACAGGTCCCTTTTTTAACTAGAAACAGAGGACAAAGACAGATCCGAGCAGATTCCTGTTACTGCGGGCCTTGGGAGCAACTTTTACCCTAATCAGAGAAGGATTCAGAAGTAGCTGCCAAAAAGTCCAAACAACCCATAAGGGAGTCTAATAAATCGAATAGATTTCAACCTCCAGTCGGATTTGAAATGAGAAGAAACGGCACCGGAACAAATAGCTGAAGATATGAGAAGTGACAACAGAGCAGAGGTGACTTGGAAGCAAGAGGCTGGCGGAGGGGGAAATGAAGCTGGGGGAGAATCCAGGCAGGAGAGAAGCTGGAAAGCAGGAAATAGAGAGTGGATTTGACCTCAGATAGGCCAACTTGAGTAAGGAGGGTGGTTGGGGTTAAGGTTGGGGGTCACTGTCTCCCTTATACCCCTCTAGACTGTAAGCTCATCGTGGGCAGGGAATGTGTCTAATAATAATAATAATGGTATTTGTTAAGCACTTACCACTGTTCTAAGCACTAGGGTAGATACAAGGTAAACAGGTTGTCCCACGTGGGGCTCACAGTCTTCATCCCCATTTGACAGATGAAGTAACTGAGGCACAGAGAAGTTAAGTGACTTGCCCAAAGTCACTGATAAGAGTCAGAGGCGGGATTAGAACCCACATCCTTTGACTCCCAAGCCCATGCTCTTTCCACTAAGCCACGCTGCTTCTTTATGCACTCTACCCACTCTGTTCTACCGTACTCTTCTCAAGCACTTGGTACAGTGCTCTGCACACAGTAAACGCTCAAAAAATAGTACGTTAATCGACTGATTCCCCCCCCCAACCTTCCCAGCTCATTGAGCAGTGTGGAAACTCCAACTTTCTAGCCCTCAGGACAGAAAAGAGAGGGTATGCAAGGAAGGGATTTGAAGACAAACGGAAAATAGTACACGGCCCCTGAATGGTATCACCAAAAAAGGAAACTCCAGCTCTCTCCTCCCAACTGGCGGTTCCATAGTGGAGCACATAGACGGAAATAAATCCTGAAATAATATTCTTCTGGGGGGGCGGTTAAAAAAATCTAGTAAGGAAGAAGAGGAGGGGGAAGAATGCAGGTGAACATCACAAGAACTCTTCCAAATTACTCATTCATGTAAAAATATCAGGGCGAGGAGTATGTGGGGGTTGGCGATTTGTGAGGGGGTTTAGGTGTGCTCATGGTCGTCATAATAATAATAATAATAATAATGGCATTTCTTAAGTGCTTACCGTGTGTCAGGCACTGTACTAAGTGCTGGGGTGGACACAGGCAACCTGAGTCGGACACAGTCCCTGTCCCATGTGGAGCTCACAGTCCTGATCCCCATTTTAGAGGTGAGGGAGCTAAGGCACAGGGAAGTGAAGTGACTGGCCTAAGGTCACACGGTAGATGGTCCATTTACATTTGTAGTACAGTATACAAGTTTGGATGCCCAATTCTATCAAAATAGGGAATGAATAGGTAACTCTCCACCTACAGAAAGTGAAGGTGCCCAGGGAAGAGACTTGGTGCAGTGATGGGAAGATAGGGGGATTGGTGATGGGGGGGCGGGGGGGGCAGGAGGGGAGGATGGAGTTGTGGGGGGGGAAGGGGAGGAAGTTGGAACCCCAAGATTTGGAGGCGGGGAGGCCGAAGGCCAGAATTGGGACACCGAAGGCAAAGAAAGCTGGGCAGGGTTGTCATGTTGGGGTTGGATTTGAAGTTAAAAGCTGGAAAGGGCAGTGGGGCAGATCAGGGAGAAAGAGGGGAGCATGTGGGAGAGGAAGGGGGGTAGAGGGGAAAGTAGGGGGGTGTGGAGGGATGAGAGAAGGGAGGGGGAACCACCCAGCCTGTATACCTGCTGTGGACTACTCTGTGATAGCGTACTCTCCCAGCGCTCAGTACAGTACCCTGCACTCAGTAAGCACTCAATCGATAGGATAATAATAATAATAATTCTGGTATTTGTTAAGTGCTTACTGCATCCAGGCACTGTACCAAGTGCAGGAAGAGTGATAATAATAATTATGACATTTGTTAAGTGCTTACTTTGTGCCAAACACTGTTCTAAGTGCTGGTGAATAATAATAATAATAATATTAATAGCATTTGTTCAGCGCTTGCTTTGTGTCAAACACTGTTCTTAGTGCTGGGGAGAGCAATAATGACAATAATTATGGCATTTGTTAAGCATCTACTATGTGTTAAGCACTGTTCTAAGCACTGGGGAAAGTAATAATAATAATAACAATAATAATTATGACATTTGTTGAGCGCTTACTATGTGCCAAGCACTGTTCTACACACTGGAGAGAGTAATAATAATAATGGCATTTGTTGAGCGCTTACTATGTGCCAAGCACTGTTCTAAGTGCTGGAGAGAATAGTAATGATAGTTATAATAATAATAATCGTGGCATTTGTTAAGCACTTACTATGTGCCAAACACTGTTCTAAGTGCCAGGGAGAGTAATAATGATGATAATAATAATAATAATCATGGCATTTGTTGAGCGCTTACTATGTGCCAAGCACTGTTCTAAGTACCGGGGAGAGTAGTAATGATAACAATAGAAATAATTATGGCATTTGTTGAGCGCTTACTGTGTACCAAGCACTGTTCTAAGCGCCGGGGAGAGTAATAATGTTAACAATAATAGTAATTATGGCATTTATTGAGCGCTTACTATGTGCCAATGTTGTAAGCGCTGGGGAGAGTAATAATAATGATCATGGCATTTGTTGAGAGCTTACTATGTGCCAAGCACTGTTGTAGGCGCTGGGCAGAGTAATAATAATAATCGTGGCATTTGTTGAGCGCTTACTATGTGCCAAGCACTGTTGTAAGCGCCGGGGAGGTCAGTAATGATAAC
The DNA here is from genome assembly GCF_015852505.1 of Tachyglossus aculeatus. Lineage (NCBI taxonomy): Eukaryota > Metazoa > Chordata > Mammalia > Monotremata > Tachyglossidae > Tachyglossus > Tachyglossus aculeatus. The sequence goes on from NC_052083.1 coordinate 26,688,910, forward strand.
AATAATGATAGCGATGATGGCATTTGTTGAGCGCTTCCTGTGTGCCAAGCACTGTTCTAAGCGCTGGGGCGGATAGAGGGGCAAGGGGAAGAGGGGAGAAGAGGCGGCCGGCCGAGACCCCCGGGCTCTTCCATCCCTCCACCTTCCCGACGCGGGACCGGAGGGGCGGAGGGGGGGGACAACGACCGGTCCAAGGTGACTGGGCCGGGGCGGGGGTTGCGGGGTTGTCTCACCGCTGCCAAGCGTGGACTGGCAGTGCCAGGAGGGGCCGTTGGCGGGCTTCCTGCAGGCCTCCCAGAGGGACAGGGCGTACTGCTGGTCGGCGGTGACCCAGGCCGGGCTGAGCAGGGCGCCCAGGTCGAGGCAGAGGGCCAGGAAGATGCAGACCAGGCCCACCAGCTTCAGGGGGGTCAGCCCCGACACCCGCACCTCCTCCATCCCGCTGCCCGACGACGCCATAGGGGCCCCCCAGGACCCCCGGCCCGCAAGGAAAAACTGCGCCCCACCGGCCCGCCGAGACCTCCTGGGGCCTGGGGAGCTGGGCAGCTGGAAACTGGGTGCTGGGAGCTGGAAACTGGGAGCTGGAAGCTGGAGCTGGAAGCCGGGAGGTGGGAATTGGTGCTGTGGAGCTGGAAGCTGGAAGCTGAGACTTGCTGGGAGCTGGGAGCTGGGAATTGGTGCTGGGAGCTGGAAGCTGAGACTAGCTGGGAGCTGGAGCTTGGTCCTGGAAGCTGGAAGCTGAGACTAGCTGGGAGCTGGAGCTTGGTGCTGGAAGCTGAGACTTGCTGGGAGCTGAGACTTGAAGCTGGAAGCTGAGAAGTGGAACTTGGTGCTAGAAGAAGCTGGGAACTGGAAGCAGAGACTTGAAGCTAGGAGCTGGAATCTGGGAGTTGGAAGCTGGGAGCTGCGAGCTGGAAGCTGGCTCCAGCTCTCTCTGTCTCTCCCTCCTTCCAGCTGGGCAGGGCTGTGTCTCCCCCCGCCCCCAGCCCCGCCCCACGTCCCCCTCTTTCCGCGGGAGCGTCCGGGGAGGAAAGGGTGGCTCCGCAGGGGGAACTCCCTCGCCCCCGGCCTGGGACCAGCTGGGGAGAGGGACAGCAGACCCCTCCCCACCCCCTTACTCTCCTTCAGCTCCTAGTGCGGACCCCCCCCCCCCGGGATCCCCATGACCCCCCGAGAGCCCCCCTCCCCTAATCCTCCTCCTCCTCCTCGTCCCCCTCAAACCCGCTGGTGCGGTTGCTTGGCTTTTTCTTTCGGTGCCCGAGGGCTCGTTTGCCTTTTAGCTCCTCCAACCTTTCCCCCCCACCCCCACCCCCCTCGCAGGGTGTGAGATTTCCCTACGGGCTTCCCGCTCCCGATTTGGAAAAAGGTGAGGGAGAGAAGAGTTATCGGCAATTCCCCTGCAAGACTCCCCGCCCCGCTCCCCGACCCCCACCCCCACTCATCATTCAACCGGTTCAGCCGGGCCTCTCCCCACTTTTCCCCAAATTTGGATGTCCCACCTCCCCGTTTTTTGCGCTTTCTTTCTTTCTCTTCCTCCATCTCTCCCCATTTTTCTCTGGCCACTCCTGAATCAAGACCTTGGCCTGTTTGAAAGATGGGGTCACTGAGATCTAATCTATTCCCCCTTGGTTTTTGCACAGCGCTTTCATCCCCAAAACTCTCCTGTGATACTAATAATCATTATGGTGATGGTTCAGCATTCACTATGTGCCAAGCACGCTTCTAAGCGCTGGGGTAGATTCAAGTTAGTTTGGATACAGACCCTGTCCCACTTAGGGCGCACACTCTTAATCCTCATTTTACAGATGAGGTAACCGAGGCCCAGAGAAGTGAAATGACTTGCCCACTGTCACCCAGCAGACATTTAGCAGAGCTGGAATTAGAACCTTCTGACTCCCAGGCCTGTGCTTTATCCTCTGAGCCACGTTGCTTCTCCTTTGGGTCCTCGTGACCACCCCATGAGGTAGGTAGAAAGTCAAGCATTATTAATTGTTTTTAATAGTAGTTATTATTGAATTACTAATTATTATTGTCTCCTTGACCCTCTCCAATCTGGCTTCCATCCCCTTCACAGAAACCGCCCTCTCAAGGGTCACCAATGATCTCCTTTTTTCCAAATCCAACAGCCTCTACTCCATCCCAATCCTCCTTGACCTCTCCACTGCCTTCCACACTGTGGACCCCCTCCCCTCCAACTGCTACCATGTTACTTTCACTCACTTATCTCCCCCCACCTGATTACTCCTCCTTGCTGACCTCCCTCCCTGCTGAAGTTCTCTCCACACTTCAGTCCATATTCTACTGCCGCAGTCATTTCTCTACAAAAACGTTCAGGACTTGTTTCCCTACTCCTCAAGAACCTCCAGCGATTGCCCATCTACCTACACATCAAACAGAAACTCCTTACCAATGGCTTTAAAGCCCTCCATTAAATTGCCGCCTCCTACCTCTCCTCACTATTCTCCTACTACAAGCCAGCCTGCTCGCTTCAGTCCTCTAACCTTCTCACTGTATCTCCATCTTATCTATCTTGCTGCCGCCGAGATAAAAATAGTAATAGTAGTAGCAGTAATAGTAATATTAGTAGTAGTAGTAGTAGAAGCAGTAGTAATAGTAAGTAGAAGTCAGCACGTACGCTAAAATTGGAACGATGCAGGGAACATCAGCATGGCCCCATGAAAGGATGCTGACCTCCTGCTTGCCAAATCCAACGGCTCATACTCTGCCCTAATCCTTCTTGACCTCTCAGCTGCCTTCGACACTGTGGACCACCCCCTTCTCCTCAACACGCTATCTGACCTTGGCTTCACAGACTCCGTCCTCTCCTGGTTCTCCTCTTATCTCTCCGGTCATTCATTCTCAGTCTCTTTTGCAGGCTCCTCCTCCCCCTCCCATCCTCTTACTGTGGGAGTTCCCCAAGGTTCAGTGCTTGGTCCCCTTCTGTTCTCGATCTATACGCACTCCCTTGGTGACCTCATTCGCTCCCACGGCTTCAACTATCATCTCTACGCTGATGACACCCAGATCTACATCTCTGCCCCTGCTCTCTCCCCCTCTCTCCAGGCTCGCATCTCCTCCTGCCTTCAGGACATCTCCATCTGGATGTCTGCCCGCCACCTAAAACTCAACATGTCCAAGACTGAACTCCTTGTCTTCCCTCCCAAACCCTGCCCTCTCCCTGACTTTCCCATCTCTGTTGACGGTACTACCATCCTCCCCGTCTCACAAGCCCGCAACCTTGGTGTCATCCTCGACCCCGCTCTCTCATTCACCCCTCACATCCAAGCCGTCACCAAAACCTGCCGGTTTCAGCTCCGCAACACTGCCAAGATCCGCCCTTTCCTCTCCATCCATACCGCTACCCTGCTCGTTCAAGCTCTCATTCTATCCCGTCTGGACTACTGCATCAGCCTTCTCTCTGATCTCCCATCCTCGTGTCTCTCCCCACTTCAATCCATACTTCATGCTGCTGCCCGGATTATCTTTGTCCAGAAACGCTCTGGGCATATTACTCCCCTCCTCAGAAATCTCCAGTGGCTACCAATCAATCTGTGCATCAGGCAGAAACTCCTCACCCTGGGCTTCAAGGCTCTCCATCACCTCGCGCCCTCCTACCTCACCTCCCTTCTCTCCTTCTACAACCCACCCCGCACCCTCCGCTCCTCTGCTGCTAATCTCCTCACCGTACCTTGTTCTCGCCTGTCCCACCATCGACCCCCGGCCCACGTCATCCTCCGGGCCTGGAATGCCCTCCCTCTGCCCATCCGCCAAGCTAGCTCTCTTCTTCCCTTCAAGGCCCTACTGAGAGCTCACCTCCTCCAGGAGGCCTTCCCAGACTGAACCCCTTCCTTCCTCTCCCCCTCGCCCCCCCTCCATCCCCCATCTTACCTCCTTCCCTTCCCCACAGCACCTGTATATATGTATATATGTTTGTACATATTTATTACTCTATTTATTTATTTATTTATTTAACTTGTACATATCTATTCTATTTATTTTATTTTGTTAGTATGTTTGGTTTTGTTCTCTGTCTCCCCCTTTTAGACTGTGAGCCCACTGTTGGGTAGGGACTGTCTCTATATGTTGCCAACTTGTACTTCCCAAGCGCTTAGTACAGTGCTCTGCACACAGCAAGCGCTCAATAAATACGATTGATGATGATGATGATGATGATGATGAAAGGATGCCACACAAATTCGTAAAGCATTCCATATTTTTACTAAGTGGGTGCAATATATTAAGCTTTTGGTCCAGCCCTTGCCGACTTTGCACTAACCTGGTAAAATGAATGTTCCTTCCCATGCCAGTCTGTATGTTGTAAAGTTGCATCCTTGTTTGTGTTCATTGTCTTTGGTTTGTAATGAGCAAATCCCAGTTTGGGCACCCTTGGTTAATCCCCTGCCTCAGCGGGGCTGGCAAGAAGGCTGGTGTTTCTTGGAAAGGAAATGTAACCATGTTGTTTGGACCACAAAAAAGGAGCAAGTGAGAACAGAAAGTTGCCTTTTGAAATTTTTAAAAGACCCTCCGGGAGTTGAAACACAAAGAGTTCAAGTTTAGCGACAAGATGATAGGGAAATATCCCTATCATCTCCCCCTTCTAGACTGTGAGCCCGTTGTTGGGTAGGAACCGTCTCTATATGTTTCCGATTTGTACTTCCCAAGCGCTTAGTACAGGGCTCTGTACACAGTCAATAAATACGATTGAATGAATGAATGAATGAATACGCCCCACTTTTCCTCAGCTCCCACTCCCTTCCACATCACCGTGAGTCACTCCCTTTGCTTGTCCCCCCCTGCCCCAAAGCAATTTATATATCTATAATTCTATTTATGTATGCTGATACCTTCTAGACTGTGAGCCCTAGACTGTGTTGGGTAGGGACCGTCTCTATATGTTGCCAACTTGTACTTCCTAAGTGCTTAGTACAGTGCTCTGCACACAGTAAGCACTCAATAAGTATGATTGAATGAATGAATTAATACCAGCTTACTTGTATTGATGTCTGTCTCCCCCCTTCTAGTGAGCCCGTGGTGGGCAGGAATTGCCTCTCCTTATTGCTGTAGTGTACTTTCCAAGCACTTAATACAGTGCTCTGCCCGCAGTTAGTGCTCAGTACTACTAACGAATAGTAGAAGTGGGAGCAGTAGTAGTAGCATTTATTGAGTGCCCATTTCAAGCCATTGTATTTATTGAGTGGTTTCTGTGTGCAGAGCACAGAGTTGGTAGACATGTTCCTTGCCCACAACCAGCTCCAAGAGCCGTACACTGTACATTTGCTGCCACGCTTTGAAGAATAACAAGGTGATATGTTCCCTGCCCACAAGGAGCTTTACACTCTAATGGGAGAGGCAAACAAAAATGTTTACAACTAAAATGTTCAAAATAAATAAATTGAGCTGACATACATACGTTGGGGCCAAGGAGGTGGTGAATGAATACATAAATGCTAATGAGGCAGTACTTTATTGATGCAGCTGAGGCATTTAATTTCCCAAGACCATACAGCTATCTCCCCACTTCCCTGCTCCTGCTTCGGTCCAAACATCTTGAATGGGTTGTTTACCCCCACTGCCTTCCCTTTCTATCCCCTAACTCTCTTCTCGACCCACTATAATTGGCTTTTCAACCTTCACTCAACTGGAACTGCGCCTTCCAAGGTCACCGATAATCTTGTCCTTGCCAAGTTTTATGAGCGCTACTCTATCCTAATCCTTCTTGAACTCTCTGCCATCTTTGACACTGTGGACCATTCCCTCCTCCTCAAAATCAGAATAATTCTGGTATTTATTCAAGTGCTTGGAGAAAAGGCCTAGCAGCCATGGGAAGAGGAAAGGAGAGGCTCATGTAGATGGTTTAAGGATTTTTCTACTAAGAATAAATTCCAAATAGTGGAAATAGTACAGTATTGCCATAAGTGCTGTGGGGTTGGGGGTGAGTATCAGAGAGAAAAATAATAATAATAATAATGATGATGATGGCATTTGTTAAGCGCTTACTACGTGCCAAGCACTGTTCTAAGCACTGGGGGGGATGCAAGGTGATCAGGTTGCCCCACATGGGGCTCACAGTCTTAATCCCCATTTTACAGGTGAGGTAGCTGAGGCCCAGAAAAATTAAGTGACTTGCCCAAAGTCACACAACTGACAAGTGGCGGAGCCGGGATTAGAACCCATGACCCCTGGCTCCCAAGCCCATGCTCTTTCCACTGAGCCACGTGTGACCTGAAAGAGCATGGACCTAGAGTCAAAGGACCTGGGTTCTAATCCTGCCTCTGCCAATTGCTTACTGTTTGACCTTGGGGAAGTTGCTTCACTTCTCCATGCCTCAGTTTCCCACACAATGGGGATTAAGTGTCTGTTCCCCCTCCTACTTAGAATGTGAGCCCCATATGGGACAGGGACTAGGTCCGACCGAATTAACTTGTACTTACCCCAGGGCTTCTGCCCTATGAATCGACTCTTTCTGGTGGCAGAAGAGTTTGCATATGCCGATGAAGCTTAGAGCTATGCCTTAGAGGGCTACCCAGAATGGTAAAGTCTAAGCCGAAGCATCAGATAAAGTCAATTCTCCTGTGCTGGGCAGCAGTGGCATGCGAAAGAGTCAAAGGCAGATGATCGGACGATCAAAACGGTGATCAAAGACAACGGCAGAGACTCGAGTTTTTTGTATTGCGTGGAAGAAGGCAGTTGTAAACCACTTCCATATCTTTACAAGAAAACTACGGGTACACGTAGAAGAACGACTTTATGGCAGGAGGCGTTCTGGAGAGGGTGTGTCCACGGAGTCGCTATGGATCGGAAACGGTTCGACGGCCTTTGGAGAAGACGAGACCCCGGTGCTTAGAACACTGTTGGCTGCATAGTAGGTGCTTAACAAATACCATAACAAAGTCGTCCTTAAGGGGTAAACAGCCAAGTGCATAGGTGATGCCAAGGGGAAGGGAAATAAGGGCTTAGTCAGGGAAAGATTGTCGGAGGTGGTGTGATTTTAGTCAGGCTTTGAAGGAGGGGAGAGTGGTGGACTGTCTAATATGAAGAAGGGAATTCCAGACCTAAGGGAGGACTCTACCCCGCAACAATCTCTGCCGCTGGCCATGATGGGGAAGATTTATTTCCTGCTCTTTTTCTTGAAAAACCATTGCATCTAAGATCCTGAAAAGCATAGTCAGTTTAATCCCAGCAGGAAAACAAGGCATGACAATCACTCCTCCATTACCCGTCTATAGGAATGCAATGACCGCTGACCTCCATGACCCTAATTTTACTGAATGACACCAAGCAAATTCACCACTTCATTTCCTCTGGGGACCGCTACCTTCCATTTACATCTTAGACCATCGACACGAAGAGGGCGGCAGGACGGAAGTGATCCGTCATCAGAGCCAAGATGTCTGGGGTGGCCACTGAGGGGGGCGGGAGAGGCGGCGGAGAAACTCTCTTCTGCAAAATCTTGTGTTTGGAAGCAGTGTGGCCTAATGAAGAGAGCGTGGGCCTGGGAGTCAGAAGGACCTAGGTTCTATTCCTGTCTCTGCCACTTGTCTGCTGGGTGACCTTGGACAAGTCACTTCATTTCTCCATGCCTTGGTGACCTCATCTGGAAAATGGGGATTAAGACTGCAAGCCCCATGTGGGACAGGGACTGTGTACAACCTGATTAACTCGAATCTCAAACACATAGTAAGCGTTCAACGAATGTCATAAACAAAAAAAATGTTACTTATGTCATCGTGTTACATTGCAACTACGTGCATCACAGTGATGCGACATCACTGAATTGGGGAGTGGCTAATTGCCCTTACCTCAGGAAGGGCAAAAATGTCTGCAAGGAAGAGCATTGTTAACGATCCCCTCCAAGAATCACAATGTGCTTTCACACCAAACAGGAGCTAATCAGTCACATTTAACAGACATGGGAGAAGAGTAAAGAGGAACAAAGAAGCAGTGAAGCCTAGTGGATAGAGCACAGGCCTGGCTGTCAGAAGGACTTGGGTTCTAATCCCTGCACCACCGCACATCTGCTGTGTGACCTTCGTTAAGTCACTTAATTTATCCATGCCTCGGTTACCTAATCTGTAAAGTGGGGATTAAGACTGTGAACCCCATGTGGGACGTGGACTGTGTCCATCCTGATTAGCTTGTATCTACGCTAGTGTTTACAATAGTGCCTGGCACACAATAAGCACTTTGACTTTCACAGCATTGCTAAAATCCATCCTTTCCTCTCCACCCAAACCGCTACTACGTTAATCCAATCATTTATCCTATCCTGCCTGGATTACTATATCAGCCTCCTTGCTGATCTCCCAGCCTCCTTTCTCTCCCCACTCCAGTCCATACTCCACTCTGCTGCCCAGATCATTTTTCTACAAAACCGTTCAGGCCATGTCTCCCCATTCCCCAAGAAACCCAATGATTGCCCATCCACCCATTGGCTTTATAGCACTCAATCACCTTGCCCCATCCTATCACACTTGGCTACTCTCCAACCAACATCCCTCGTTCCACTAACGCCAACCTTCTCGCTGTGCCTTGATCTCGTCCATCTCACCGCCGACCCCTCATCCACCTCCTGCCTCTGGCCTGGAACGCTTTCCCTCCTCATGTCTGACAGACAATGACTCTCCCTGTCTTCAAAGCCTTACTGAAGGCACATCTCCTCCAAAAGGCCTTCTCTGACTAAGCCCTTTCCTCTTCTCCCACTCCCTTCTGCATGGCCCTGATTTGCTCCGCTTTATTCATTCCCCCTTCCAGCCCCATGGCACTTATGTGCATACCTGTAATTTCTTCATTTCTAATAATGTCTACCTCTTCCTATAAACTGTAAGCACATTGTGGGTAGGCACTGTGTCTGTTTATTGTCATATTGTTCTCTCTCAAGCACTTAGTAGGGTGCTTTGCACCCCATAATCCCTCAATAAATACGATTGACTGACTGACCAAATATCGTAAAAAAAACAAACCAAAAAAAATTCTTTTTTCAGTATTTGACAGCAATCTTGCAACACAACTGAGGAGGATGCAGGCATGAAAATTCCACATTTCAGATAAAAATACAATGGATTACTCATTGTATTCCACGTGTGTATGGATACACACACACACACACAAACCGTTTCTTCCAGTACCATGGCACACTATTTCCCAACAGGATTAATCTAACTAGTGTTATGTTACGCTAATTTATTGCAAATTCACGCTACGGCAGAATTGCGTGTTCTATGAAAATTAGGTTGCCCAAAAGGCTAACCAATCCCTATAGATCAATCAGTCATATTTACTGAGCACAGTGTGCGGAGGACTGTACTAAGTGCTAAGGATCTGCACAATGCGTCTCGTCCTTTAAGGGCAAACTGAAGATGTCCCACCTGATTCTTTCCCCATCAGCAGCTGGACTAGGCAAAAGTGTGTAACAAGTCTAGTCAAATATGGCCCGTAAAATCAATTGGCCTGCCTGCTTTGTTATTATTAATACAATAATAAGAGGGATGACAATAATAATTGTGGTATTTGTTAAGCACTTACTATGTGCCGAGCACTGTACTTAGGGTTGGGGTAGAGACAAGAAGCAGTCTCTGTCTCACTTCTCCATTTTGGGGAGAAGCAGTTGGGTCTAGTGGTTAGAGCACAGGCCTGGGGGTCAGAAGGATGTGGGTTCTAATCCTGACTCTGCCACATGTCTGGTGTGTGACTCTGGGAAAGTCATTTCGGTGACACCCAGATCTACATCTCTGCCCCTGCTCTCTCCCCCTCCCTCCAGGCTCGCATCTCCTCCTGCCTTCAGGACATCTCCATCTGGATGTCCGCCCGCCACCTAAAGCTCAACATGTCGAAGACTGAGCTCCTTGTCTTCCCTCCCAAACCTTGTCCTCTCCCTGACTTTCCCATCTCTGTTGACGGCACTACCATCCTTCCCGTCTCACAAGCCCGCAACCTTGGTGTCATCCTCGACTCCGCTCTCTCATTCACCCCTCACATCCAAGCCGTCACCAAAACCTGCCGGTCTCAGCTCCGCAACATTGCCAAGATCCGCCCTTTCCTCTCCATCCAAACCGCGACCCTGCTAATTCAAGCTCTCATCCTATCCCGTCTGGACTACTGCACTAGCCTTCTCTCTGATCTCCCATCCTCGTGTCTCTCTCCACTTCAATCCATACTTCATGCTGCTGCCCGGATTATCTTTGTCCAGAAACGCTCTGGACATATCACTCCCCTCCTCAAAAACCTCCAATGGCTACCGATCAATCTGCGCATCAGGCAGAAACTCCTCACCCTGGGCTTCAAGGCTCTCCATCACCTCGCCCCCTCCTACCTCACCTCCCTTCTCTCCTTCTACTGCCCAGCCCGCACCCTCCGCTCCTCCACCACTAATCTCCTCACTGTACCTCGCTCTCGCCTGTCCCGCCATCGACCCCCGGCCCACGTCATCCCCCGGGCCTGGAATGCCCTCCCTCTGCCCATCCGCCAAGCTAGCTCTCTTCCTCCCTTCAAGGCCCTGCTGAGAGCTCACCTCCTCCAGGAGGCCTTCCCAGATTGAGCCCCTTCTTTCCTCTCCCCCTCGTCCCCCTCTCCATCCCCCCGCCTTACCGCCTTCCCCTCCCCACAGCACCTGTATATATGTATATATGGTTGTACATATTTATTACTCTGTTTATTTATTTATTTATTTATTTTACTTGTACATTTCTATCCTACTTATTTTATTTTGTTGGTATGTTTGGTTCTGTTCTCTGTCTCCCCCTTTTAGACTGTGAGCCCACTATCGAGTAGGGACTGTCTCTATGTGATGCCAATTTGTACTTCCCAAGCGCTTAGTACAGTGCTCTGCACATAGTAAGCGCTCAATAAATACGATTGATTGATTGATTGATTGATTGATTTCACTTCTCTGGGCCTCGGTTACCTCATCTGTAACTATGGGTCCAATCTGATGAACATGTATCTACCCCAATGCTTAGAAAAGTGCTTGGCACATAGTTAACAAGTACCATGGTAATAAGTAATAATAAGCATGGCTTAGTGGAAAAAGCAAGGTTTTGGGAATCAGAGGACATGGGTTCAAATCCTGGCTCCGTCACTTGTCTGCTGAGTGACCTTGGGCAAACCGCTTAACTTCTCTGTGTCTCAGAGACCTCATCTGTAAAATGGGGATTAAAACTCTGAGCCCCATGTGGGACAACCTGATTATCTTGTGTCTCCCTCAGCACTTAGAACAGTGCTCGGCACGTAGTAAGTGCTTAACAAATACCATAGTAATAATAATAATAATAATAATAGTAATACTTGACAGTCACAGACTAAATAGGAGAGAGAAAAGAAATTAGACTAGCTAACACTACCTGAAAGAAAGCTACTTTTACATTGCATGATTAAACATAAGAAGCAAGAGAAGACACAGCTAACTTCCTAGTGTAGGTATATGAAGACGTGGAATTGAACTATTTTTATGTATGATGGAAAGGGGTTAATTGGTAGCTGTACTTTACAATCACTTAGACAAACCGATAGCCTTATTACAAAAACCGATAGCCTTATTACAAAAACCAATATACCATGTTTGTCCTAGAACAAAAATGATTGATGGCACAAGTCTCTGTTTGGACATCTCTGTCCTGCAGGAAACAGGACATAACTGTGGGTTTGAGCACCCTTTATTAGCTCTTGACAGAATATTGCCAATTATGATCAAGTAAAATATCACGAATTCCCAAATGCATTATACAGGAACACATTCCTTATTCGTGCTTTTCCTCAATGCCTGTTGGAACTTCTGTCATAACGTTTTGCATTTTTCCAAACTCCAGGTACTCTTTACTTTTTACATGGTAATATCTGTGTGTCTGCAAAGAGGACTAGATTTTTTTTTCCTTATTGACTGAATCCATGTGAACTCCTCTAGCCTCACTCCTGAGTGGGGGGATGATAATAATAATAATAATAATAACAATAATAATAATAATAATGGTATTTGTTAAGCGCTTACCGTGTGCAAGGCACTTGGGGGGATACAAGGTGGGTTGTCCCACGTGGGGCTCACAATCTTAATCCCCATTTTACAGATGAAGTAACTGAGGCACAGAGAAGTTAAGTGACTTGCCCAAAGTCACACAGCCGGTAAGTGACAAGTGAAACTGTCACCAAAAGTAAGTTTTTTTAAAAACTGCACTCGCAAGTTTTCAAGCTCAGAGTGAAGCTGATAGAAAGAAAACACATTCTAGATATACTCTGAGGCTCACAAAGCTGAAATAAGTCAAAATAACAAATACTCTTTTTTATTTTGGAAGCGAATGACATTACTAACACTTTGCTTTTTGATACACACTCCATTTGTTCTGCATTCCTCTAAGACATTGCATAAAAAAACAGTGTGCTTTCTTCTGTGATATAGTCAATGTATTTTTTTTTCTCCCTACCGGGAGATTTTTGAAAAACTCTTAGAGGGATATTTTAATGCTGACCATCATTCCATCTCTTTCCATTTTCAATCTCAAGTTCTTTTATAAATCGTATCATCTCACCCGCAGACAAATGAACACAGGGACCCTTTCTTGGAATAAGAAAATAATGGTGATATCTGGTACTCTAAGGACAGATTGGACAAAACTTCACCAGGTTTCTGTTTGTCTTAAGCAATGTCTCTTTGATCCACTGAAATTGTTCTGATCAGACCCCACCTAGGCTATGGAAGAGTCTTTTTGCTCTTCCTCCTGCCTTCTAATCTCTATTAAACACTGCTGCAACAATCAGCATCTCAAGGAATCACTTGACCCAAATCTCTTCTCTCCTCAAAATCCCCCATTGGCACCTGGCATCTCCACATATCAAATGATAATTCCTTACGGTCGGTTTCAATGCCCTTCCCAATTGCCCTCCCTTGCCTATTTGCTCTCTTAACCTGCTCTTCCCCAACTTGTTCTCTTCATTCTTTCCAACCTTATTTCATTCGTTCATTCATTGTCGCATTTCTTAAGTGCTTACTGTGTGCAGAGCACTGTTCTAAGCGCTTGGGAAAGTACAGTGCAACAATTAACAACGACATTACCTGCCTACAGCGAGCTCACAATCTAGAGGTGGGGAGACAGACATCAATACAATTAAATAAAATTACAGATAAATGCATAAGTGCCATGGGGCTGGGGCAGGGTGGAGGGAGAGCAAACAGAGAAAGTCAGGGCTCTTTGTTCATCCCCTCTCCCAGCCCCACAGCACTTATGTACATATCTATATTATTTATTTATTTTAATAACTGTCTGCCCCTCTCAAGACTGTAAACTCATTGTGGGTAGGGAATGTGTTTGTGACTAAGTGCTTTGCACCTTTTTCTCTTCTGCTAGATTGTAAATTGCTTGAGGGCATGTATTACTTCTAGCCACTCTACTGTACTCTTCCAAATGCTGAGCACTAAGCATTAATAGATAATTACTGATTGATTAGTAGTAGTGGTGGTAGTATTTACTTAGGCCTACTGTATTCAAAGTACTGTACTAAGTACTAGGAAAGAAATACGAAGATACATAGGTCCCTGGCATCAAGAAGTTGGAAATCCAAGAATGAGGAGGAGGTGATTGGCAGCAGAATGTAAGGAAAGGCGTCCTAGTGGATAGACCATGGGCCTGGGAGTCAGAAGGACCTGGGTTCTAATCCTGGCTCCGCCACTTGTCTGCTGTTTGACCTTGGGCAAGTCACTTCACTTCTCTGGGCCTCAGTTACCTCATCTGGAAAAAGGGATTATGACTGTGAGCCATTTCATTCATTCAGTCCTATTTATCGAACTTGCAAAGCACTGTACTAAGTACTTGGGAGAGTACAATATAACAATAAACAGACACCTTCCCTGCCCACAGGGACCTCATAGTCTAGAGAAGACAGACACCAATATAAGTGAATTGCAGATATGTACACAAATGCTGGGGGACTGGGTGTGGGGATGAACAAATAGAGCAAGTCAATCAGGATGAAACAGAAGGGTGTGGGAGAAGAGGAAAGCGGGGCTTAGTCAGGGAAGGCCTCAGAGTTGGTGTGACTTCAATAAGGCTTTGAAGAAGGGGAGAGTAATTGTCTGTCAGACTTGAGGAGGGAGGGCATTCCAGGTCAGAGGGAGGATGTGGGCGAGGGGTAGACGAGATGTAGGAACAGTGAGAGGATTAGCACTAGAGGAGCGAAGTATGTGGGCTGGGTTGTAGTAGGAGAGTAGTGAGGTGAGGCTGGAAGGGGCAAGGTGATTGACTGCTTTAAAGCAAATCCCTCCCCATGCCCTCCCTCCTCAAATCCGACAGACAATTACTCTTCCCCCCTTCAATGCCTCATTGAAGGCACATCTCCTCCAAGAGGCCTTCCCAGACTAAGCCCAACTTTACCTCATCTCCCACTCCCTTCTGCATCGCCCTGACTTGCTCCCTTTGCTCTTTCCCTCTCCCAGCCCCATGACACTTTTGTACATATCTGTCATTTTATTTTATTTATTTGTATTGATGTCGGCCTCCCCACCTCTAGACTGTAAGCTCGTCGTGGGCTGGAATGTGACTGTATATTGTAATGTACTCTCCCAAGAGCATAGTACAGTGCTCTACACAGAGTAAGACTAAACAAATAAAATTGAATGAATGAATGAACAATCATGAGGAGTTTTTGTTTGATGCAGAGGTGAGTGGACAATGACTGGAGTTTCTTCAGGAGCGGGGAAGCCCGTCTGGAACGTTTTTGAGGAAAAGTGATCCGGGCAGAGGGGGAAGTATGGACCCGAGTCAGGAGAGACAGGAGCCTAGGAGGTCAACAAGGACTATCCGGTACAATAATCAAAGTGGGGTAGGATAAGTGATTGGATTAACATGGTAGCAGTTTGAATAGAGAGGAAAGGGTGGATTTTAGTGAGGTTGTAAAGGTGGAACCGACAGGATTTAGTGATGGACTGAATATGAGGGTTGAAAGAGAGAAGTCGAAGATAACGCCAAGGTTTCAGACTTGTGAGACAGGAAGGATGGTGGTGCCGTCTACAGTGAAGAGGAAGTCATGGGGAGGACAGGGTTTGGGTGGGAAGATAAGGAGTTCTTTTTGTACATATTAAGCTCTGTCCCTATGTGGGACAGAGACTGTGTCCAACCTGATTATCTTATATCTACCCCAGCTCTTAGTACAGTGCCTGGCACATAGTAAGTGTTTAACAAATAGCAAAACTATTATTTTTATTATTAAAGACACAAAAGGTGTAGATGATGACAAACACTAAAGAAGTGTCAGGATTTTAGGATTCTGACTACCCAGGCCAACAGAAGTCACAGCTGTGGGTTCAGTGATGACATTCTCAACATTCTAAAAATTCCAAAGGTTTCCTGTCGATTTTCAAGTCCTTGCTCAGTCTCAAGCAGATGTTCTGGGGTGGGGCAGCTCGCCTTCCGACAATCAACCAACTGATTTTGATTCTGCTTTTCTTTAATGCTATTTGCTTATAGCACTTGTAGGTACAAGATAGTCAGTTTGGACACAGTCCCCGTCCCACATAGGGCTCACGGTCCTTACCCCCATTTTCCAGACGAGGTTCAGAGAAATTAAGTGACTTCCCCAAGGTCACACAGCTGTCAGGATTAGAACCCAGGTCCTCTGACTCCCAGACCCGTGCTCTTTCCACTAGACCATGCTGCTTCTTCGTGGGACAGACACACAGACGTTTATCCTTTGCATGGGACAGGCAAAGCTGGAGCTCAGATCTAAAGCATCACATGGCTCCCCCTCTAGACTGTAAGATTGTTTTGGGCAGGGAAAGTCTGTGTTTATTGTTATATTGAACTCTCCCAGGCACAGTACAGTGTCCCACATGCAGTAAGCGCTCAATAAGTATGATTGCATGAATTATCCAGAAGAGATGTAAGATTGTTTTGGGCAGGGAATGTCTGTGTTTATGTTATATTGAACTCTCCCAAGCGCAGTACAGTGTCCCGCACGCAGTAAGCGCTCAATAAGTGTGATTGCATGAATTATCCAGAAGAGATCAACTGCTCCTTCTGATTTTGCCCAATGTAAATTAGAAATAACTACAGGGCTCTGGGAATCAGAGAAAAAAGAGACAGGGGTGGTGGAGACGCTCTTGTTGTTCTGCAGATGAGTGTAAGACCACCATCAGGAAGAAGAATGTTGTGCTGTGCAATTGTCTATCCAAAAAACATTTTGGTTTCTTTACCAACACTGTGTTCTTCAAGGGTCTTCTGAACTGGAAGAGAATCATGATGAAAGAGAAATGGACACGAAGAATGGCTTTAAAATAAAGGATTGGAGATGGCCCCAATCAACGAATCGGTGGTATTTATTCGTTTATTCATTTATTCATTCAATCATATTTGTTGAGCACTTACTGTGTGCAGAGCACTGTACTAAGCGCTTGAAAAGTACTGGTTTCAGAGCACTGTGCTAAGCACTTGGGAAAGCACAGTACAGTAGAGTTGGTAGTCACAATCCCTACCCCCAAGGAGTTTACAGTCTGTAGGGGGAGACCAGCATTACAATACATTTCAGACAGGGGAAATAGTAAAGTATAAGAATATATGCAGAAGTACTGGAGAGAACCACCAGAGGTATAACAAATTTCCATCAATCTGTGGTAGACCTCAACTTGAGAACTGGTTTTGGGAAATTCTCGAGTGAGTAAATTGTCAAGAAGAAAAGAAAGAGATTTTCCTAAACCTTTCTGCTACGACTCTTCAGAGGATTGTAGTATAGGGAAACAGCATAGCCTAGAGGAAAGAACATGGGCCTGGGAGTCAGAACGACCTGGATTCTAATCCCAGTTCCGCCATTTGTCTGTTGGCGGACTGACCTTGGGTCAGTCACTTAATTTCTCTGTGCTTCAGCTACCTCATCTGTAAAATGGGGATTAAAACTGTGAGCCCTGTGCGGGACAGGGACTGTGTCCAACCTGATCAGCTTGGATCTACTCCAGTACTAGTACAGTGGCTGGCACATAGTAAGTACCATAAAACAAAACAAAACAAAACAAAAAACACTCAAAGAGCAGCTGGTTCCAGGCCAAGAGCCTTTATTCCCACTCCATCCCCGGAGCTCAGGGCCTTGGGTCCTGGCACTAGGCATTGGCTTAGTGGATAAAGCACGGGCCTGGAAGTCAGAAGGTCATGGGTTCTAATCCTGCCTCTGCCACTTGTCTGCTGTGTGACATTGGACAAGTCACTTCACTTCTCTTTGCCTCAGTTACCTCATCTGTAAAATGGAGATTGAGACTGTGAGTCCCACATGGGACAGGGACTGTGTCCAACTCCAGCCCTTAGTACAGTGCCTGGCACATAGTAAGCGATTAACATATACCACAATCATTATTTTTATTACCCCCCCCCCCACACAGCACTTATGTATACATTTGTAATTTTATTTATTTGTATTCATGTGTTCCCCCCACCCCCAAACTGTGAGCTTGTTGCGGGCAATAATTATCACTCTTTAGTGTTGTATTGTACCTTCCTAAGCGCTTAGTACAGTGTTCTGCACGCAGTAAGCGCTTAAAACATACGTATGAATGAATGTTGCCCACAACTCTGGCCTTTTATGCTTACTCATCCCCTTTTACCCAAACCCTCCCTGTCCTCCCATTGGTTTCCCGCCTGTCAATCAGGTCTCTCGGCCAATCAGCAGCCGCCTCCATCAGCGTCTCCTCCTCCCGCCCGCGTGCCGACCCCAGGGTGGTGCGAGCTCTGGGCGGGGTGCGCGCGCATTCCCTCGTGGCCGCCCGCTTCCCACCCCCGTTCTACTCAGCCTGGATCAGGTAATGACAATGGTGATGGTATCTCTTAAACCCTTTCCCTGTGCCAAGCGCTGTACTAAACGCTGAGGCAATAATAATAAAATGATGGGAGTGCTTTTTGACTTGAGAGATCCCAATCAGTAGTATTTATTGACTGCTTACTCTGTGCAGAGCACCGTGCTAAGCACATGGAAACACACAGTATAATAGAGTTAGTAGATGTGATCCCTGACCACAAGGAGTTTATCTCAGACCCGAGTATTTTTCGACCTTGGGTTATTCAGATAAATTGGATTTTTAGAGCCTTGCAGAATCAGTTTCTATTTCCCCTGAAATAATAATGATGGCATTTATTAAATGCTTACTATGTGCAAAGCACTGTCCTACGCACTGGGGAGATTACAAGGTGATCAGGTTGTCCCACGGGGGGCTCACAGTCTTAATCCCCATTTTACAGATGATGTAACTGAAGCACAGAGAAGTTAAGTGACTTGCCCAAGGTCACACAGCTGACAATTGGCAGAGCTGGGATTTGAACCCATGACCTCTGACTCCAAAGCCGGTGCTCTTTCCACTGAGCTATGCTGCTTCTCTGCATTACTCAATATTCATTCAATCATATTTATTAAGCACTTACTGTGTGCAGAGCACTGTACTAAGCGCTTGGGAAGTACAAGTTGGTAACATATAGAGACGGTCCCTACCCAACAGCGGGCTCACAGTCTAAAAGGGGGTGACAGACAACAAAACAAAACATATTAACAAAATAAAATAAATAGAATAAATATGTACAAGTAAAATAAATAAATAGAGTAATAAATGCATACAAATATATACATATATACAGGTAGTGTAGCAGGCTAGGCTCACTGTTTTAAAGGAATAAAAAAATTTGGCTTGTGAAATAAGGGACTATAAAACCATGAAAAGACTGGGGAAAAGCATGCTGATGCATGATTGATGTGAATCTGTGAAAAAAACACTTTATCCACTGTGTCTCAGGAAAAATATGATCCATAGCTTTTGTTGGTGGAACAGTCTTTACAAAAAGAGGGTCATCATAATATTCCTCCTAACTTGGTGTCATCCACTTTCTTCATTATTATCTGAAACTAATGAAGTATAAATTCTCTTATAAAATTGGCAGAAAGACTCGTGGTGGCATTTAGCCCTCGACGGATTATTTTTTTATCTTCTGGATGCGTCTTGCCTAAAGAGGCAGTTTACTGAGGTGTGCTAAAAGAAGCGTCAAGTGTTCTGCCAGAAAGGTCCTGGGTAGCCTCCTCTTGATTGATATTCTGGTGGAATTGGGGTTGCCCAATGCTCACAAAGCGTGTGCAGGTCATTTCACATGGGCCCCTTCCTCAAGACTGAGTAGCAGCGAGCACTCCAGATGTCAGTGGGATTCCACGGAATGGACTCATATTTCGGCCATGATCCAAGCAACTCTTCCATCTAAATCCTTTGGTCTGATTCTTCCTTCCTGTTTTCCTACTTTGGTATCTATTTTTAAAGTAACTATTTTTCATTGGCAAAAAACGTTCTGCAATGATCAAAGCTACTAAAGAAGATCTGAGAATACATATGAGTCTATTATATATACTACTAAAGAAGATCTGAGAATACATATGAGTCTATTACATACAGAAATTTGAGCAACAACGGTAAAGTTATACACATGAGAATCGGCCTGAAGCATTGTCAAAGAAACAACTACTCTTGAACAGCAAAGCTTTGAAGCTGTAGTATTTGATGCTAATAGAGCACATTTCTCAGATTATTAACATCAGTGCATAAAGTAGTTATATGTTGGTTTATTTCTATCCATTTTCAAATATGGGTTCTTTACTTCTGATATTCCGTATAGCTTATACACAGTCCTTAATTATTTTCTGTCATATTCTGAAGTAAATGTGTAAGCGCACCTATTAAATATTTTTCTTATTGAAATCAGCAGTTTTAATTTCCTTCTCGGATAAACGCTGAGAAGAGCCCATCTCCGGTGTAGGTGGTAAATACTAGTAGTTGAAGTATGCAGTCAAACAGTAAAGATAGAAAAGCAGCAAGGTAGTGATAAAACAGAAATTGAATAATGAGCCTGGGACCATAGATACAGCCTGGTGGAGCCTGGCCACAGGATTCTATAAGATTCAGAAAAATGCTTTATAATCTAATTGAAATACAATGGCTCTGTGGGTGGAAGATTAGTACACCGACATCACGGGTGAAATCTTTGTCAATGCAGACATATTCAGGGAAAGCTCAATAGTATGATGGTGTACTGCAAAGGAATAACAATCAGTTCTAGCATTTTATTATTATTATTGTGTAATATTATGGTATAATAATAATACTTGTGGTAACAGTTAAGCACTTAGTACATGCCAAGCATGGTACTAAGTGCTGGAGTAGTTGCAATATAATCAGATAGGACACGGTCACCGTCTAAATAATGCACTAGTGTATTGCCTAGCACATTGTAAGCGCTAAATAAATACCATAAAAATGAAAAAAAAAACACCCCTTAGAAACCTAAGGGGAAGGAGAACAGGTATTCAATCCCCATTTTCAGATGAGGAAACTGAGACAGAAAAGTTAAATTCATTTATTCAGTTTTATTTATTGAGCGCTTACTGTGTGCAGAGCACTGTACTAAGCGCTTGGGAAGTACAAGTTGGCAACATGTAGAGACGGTCCCTACAGTTGATTGATTGATATCGCCATCATCATCAACTTGCCATTTAGCGAGAAAGTGGCTTGATGTAAATTTTGATGTGCTGGATAGAAAAGCCAGATATGGCTTCTGTATTAGGTCCAGATCTCACAATTCTCTTCCTCGCCATTTGGACTCTTTCAGAAGACAAGACTCTTAGCCAGTCATTCTCAGCTGGCTTCCAGTTAGCTCGAAGGGGCAATCGGTTCCACTGATAAAATTTCAAATGTCTGTTTTAATGTATTCTGCGGCGATGAAATGCAGTGTAGATTTCAAGAGCTGCAAGAGGAAATCCTTTTTTTTAAAAAAAATGGTGGTATTTCTTTAAGCACTTACTATGTGCCAAGCACCGCACTGAAGAGTCAAGATAGGTCAGAGGCAGAGCCTTGTCACACACGGGGCTCACGTCTTAGGTTGAGGGAGGACGAGCATAGAACCCAGATGAGGAAACAGATGAGGAAACTGAGGCATAGGAAAGTCACAGCAGACAAGTGGCGGAGCTGGGATTAGAACAGATTCCTGACTCCCAGACCCGTCAGTTTCTTTCGATTTCTCCTTCCTATTCCCTTCCTCAATCCCCTTTACTCCCACCTACCCCCCGACTCCTCTCTGCCTTTCTCTTTCCTTAGAAGCTGCTTAACAGGCAAAAACACCTCTTTGGAGATGGTGTAAGAATTGGAAACCAGAATAAGAGAAAGATATTCATTCATCTGTTCATTCAATCGTATTTATTGAGCGCTTACTATGTGCAGAGCACTGTACTAAGCGCTTGGGAAGCCTTTCATTGCTGGTACTATTCTTGATGCATATCTTTGGTCTGAAGCCCAGTAGTGGTGGTAATCAGTCAATCAGTGGTATTGAGCACTTTCTATGTTCAGAGCACTGTACTAAATGCTCTGTACAGTACCACAGAGGTAGCAGACACATTCCCTGCCCACAACAGGCTTACAGTCTAGTGGGGAAAAGAGACATTAATATAACTAAATCATTTATAATATATAACTTAGAGATATGTACCTAAGTGCTGTAGGAATAACATTATTACTACTAATAATGCTAATATCATAATATAAGTAATATAATAATAATTATTGACAATTATCTACTTTGCAGCAATCATGGAGGGATGGGGAAATGTTTTAAAAGAAGTTTGAAGATAAAAGTAACTTAGAAGTGGTAAGTGTTGCATCTTATTTCTCTCCATTACCTATTTTTATTTTCCTTCTCGACTTTCTTAGCTCACAATAATGGATGTCATCTATAGAAAAGAAAAACAGATAAAAAGGAGTTTTTTTCCCTCTTCCAGCTCGTTTGCCTGCTTTTTTGTTCTTAGTCTTTTGTTTTTTTTCTCCTACATCCATCTCTCAGCATGGGTTTCCGTCTTATTTGCTCTAATTCCCTAATGTCTCCGTTTCATGTTTTACCTTCTCATTTCTGTCTTGGTAATTTCCCCTGTCTCGTTTAGTTATTGGTTAGATGGTGGGTTTTTTCATTTGAATTTGATGTGGAAGAGGGAGAATGGATAATGGTGATTAATTGTACATGCTTTGGCCTGGTCTTTTGGGGCAATTTTTGTTTGACTTTTAAGTGCTGTAAAAATAGAAGTTGAAGAAATTAGCAAGAATCTGACTGTCCAGGGATAGTCCCTTATTCATTTTTATATACCTGGTGTTCTAAATTGGCTTTCAAGTCTTTAGAAAAATTGTAGCGATTGCACATATTAAAAATGAGGACAACTTCCAATAGTTTACCTTTAGTGTTCTGTACAGTTGATAGCCTACAGTCTAGCACATATGCAGGGTGAAAGAGTGGTCTAGTGGATAGAGTAGTGGCCTGGGGTTTAGGAGGACCTTGGTTTCAACTCGAGCTGTGCCATTTGTGTGCTGCTGTGTGACTTTGGGCAAGTCACTTCGTTTCTCTGTGCCTCAGTGGAAAATGGGGATTGAGACTGTGAGCCCCACATGGGGCAGGGACTGTGTCCAACCCAATTTGCCCATATCCACCCCAGCACTTAATACAGTGCACATAATAAGAGCTTAATAAATACCGCAATTATTATCATTATACCCACTTAAGGTTCAAAGATAGAAACTCTGCAGACAGTGGCCACCACATTAAGAAAATTCTGTCTTGCGGTTTAATTTTCTTGACTTGCATGATTAAAAATTGGGACAGTTTCTGTTTTGAAGAGGCTTCTAGAATATCCTAGTTCTTATTGCAGGCAATAAGATCTCACCTCCACCTAGCAATAATCACATGATATTTCCCAAAGCTTCCAGGTAATCAGAGACTTCAGTTCATAAACCAATGTTTTAACTGGTAGAAAACGACAAAGTTTGCCCAAAGATTTTCATTGGTTGTGGGAGTTGCAGATTAGCAAACTGCAAACTTGTTATGTGGTTCCTCGAATATTGTGAAGATCATCCACAGGGTTCGCTTCTTTGCAGACTCAGGCCTGCCGTAATAATGAGCTATCTGAATTTTCACTTTCTTCCGTTCACCCTTTCTTAAAAATGAATGTTTTCTAATAATAATAATAACTGTGGCATTTATTAAGTGCCTACTATGTGCTGGGCATTATATTAAGTACTGGGGTAGATACAAGTATATTAGGTTGGATACAGCCCCTGCCCCTCATGGGGCTCACAGTCTTATTCCCATTTCACGGATAAGGGAACTGAGGACCAGAGAAGTGAGGTGACTTGCCCAAGATCATGTAGCAAACAAGTGGCAGAGCTGGGATTAGAACCCAGGTCCTTCTGACTTCCAGCCCTGTGCTTTATCCACTAGGACACACTGATTTTCTGTCACTCAGAGCCTTTCTTTTATTTCTATCTTTATCTTAATTTCACTTTCTTATAATAGTAATAATGATGGTATTTGTTAAGCAGTTACTATGTGCAAACCACGGTTCTAAGGGCTGGGGGGATACAAGGTAATCAGGATGTCCTACGTGGGGATCACAGTCTTCATCCCCATTTTACAGATGAGGTAACTGAGGCACAGAGAAGTTAAATCACTTGCCCAAAGTCACACAGCTGACAAGTGGCGGAGCCAGGATAGAACCCACGACCTCTGACTCCCAAGCTCGGGCTCTTTCCACTGATACATAATCAGTGAGAGAAATTCAAGCCTCTCGGGAATTAAACAACAGTATAAAATAGCTGTGCACTTCATTCTTCATCAACTTTAGAATCAGAGACTACAAAATCAATCTATCATATTTATTGAGCACTGTACTAAGCACTTTTACAATACAACAGAATTAGCAGACGTTCCCTGCCCATAACAAGCTTGCAGTCTACTGGGGGGAGACAGACATTAATATGAATTAGTAAGTAATTCACAATAATTTAATTTAAAGGAATGCACAGTAAGTGCTTTGGGGGTGGGACAAATATCAAATGTCCAAAGGTCAAAATGTCCAAAATATAAGGTGGAAAACACGTATCAATCAAGCATAACACAACATAATTACCAACTCTATTATAGTAATATTAAATCTCTTCAATCATCACTCTCCTAAATTACTAGTAGTAACACTCTAGTATGGTCTATGTTGTAATTATGATATTGTCTTCTTAATAAGATAATCTGAAAAATTCCAAACACCCACTGGGCTTCTGTGATACCTTGATACTTTCTCAGTCAGCGATGAACGTTTCAAGGTGTCATGTTGGTAACATCTTCCAGTTACTCTAGCTTTCATTCTCCACAGTCACAACAAGCGCAGTTAAATATAGCCATTATAGGAAAGCAAATAATGTATGAGTTCTGTGATAGCGTCATTTTTGAACGCGATCAATTCTTTAGTCCTCTTTTGCATTCTTGTATTTGAAAATAACTTCTGGGAATGGAATGTCGTGACCCATTAACCATCTCTGTCAAAATACATATCAGTAGAAGCCCATTCGACCTCAGCGCTCCTCTCTTCCTAAGACTCTCTTTTATATTGATGTGCAGACGCACCATTTTTAATTAGCACCTTAAATTTGCAAATGTGATGAGGCTCACATGTTCATCCCCATTTGAGCTGCATATGATGGGAGCATAAGCACATGAACTCTGCTTGGAGAACTGAGCTCTGCACACAGAACACTTCGAATCAAATTTATTGAGCACTTCCTATGTGCAGAGCACTGTACTGAGCCCTTGTGGAGAAGCAGCGTGGCTTAGTGGCTAGAGCACGGGCCTGGGAGTCAGAATGGCATGGGTTCTAATCTCGGCTCTGCCACATTGTCTGCTGTGGGACCTTGGATGAGTCACTTAACTTCTCTGGGCCTCAGTTACCTCATCTGGAAAATGGGGATTACAAGTGTGAGCCCTATGTGAGACAGAGACTGCGTCCAACCTGACTACCCTGTATCTACCCCAGCGCTTAGAACAGTTCTTGGCACATAGTAAGTGCTTAGCAAGTACCATAATTATTATTATTATTGGGGGAGTACAATATCACAATAAACAGACACATCCCCAGCCCACGATGAGCTTACGTTCTCAAGGGGGAGGCAAATACTAATATAAATATGTAAACAAATACGATTGACTGTTTTCCTTCATATTCTCTTTTTGAAGTGCATTAAACCAACGGAAACAGCAAACTATGTGAACATAGCACAGGTGCGCTGTATTTGAGCACCTTTGAAGACCGTAGTTACCTTTTAAAAACTCTTCCCACTACAGTAGAATCTCCTGAACTGTATCCCGTTTCCTTAGCTGCTAAGAACCGGGTCTGTTTGAGAAGGCCCTTAATGACTCAGATACAGGCTTGTAGCCTTTCACTGACCACATTTTGTTGAATGGTGTCTATCCCTTGACTTCTATGTTGACAGAGCCAGAACTTTAGATCCCGGCATTATCCAGGAAGCTGGGGATGGTATTTGCTATCAAGACAAACTACATTAGCAGTCTACTACACAGTCCCTCCACCCCCTAGGGAACTGTCATGGATATTTAATTTGGCAATTCTGAAATAATCCCGGGCTTTCTCCAAGGGACTAAACTCTCGGTCAAAAGTGTAATCTCCATATTATCAGAGTCCCCATGTACATTCTTCATATCAGATCGAGTCACTTGCCATTGCTTCATGAGATGCCTGCTGCTTGAAACCAGTTTGGCATTAAAAAAGTGTATCCGTAATCCAAATCTGTGTAGGATAATGCCAGTGTGACCTCCGTACGGGACACGGACTGTGTCCTACCCGATTGGAGTGTACAGCTGCCAGCTCTCAGTACAGTGCTTGCCACGTAGTAAGTGCTTAACAAATATTATTATTATCACTCCCCCACTTCCCCCGGTCTTCAAAGCCTTATGGAAGGCTCACCCCTTCCAAGAGGTCTTCCCTGACTAAATCCTCCTTGCCTCTTCTCCCTCTCCCTTCTGCGTCGCCCAAACTTGCTCCGTGTATTCATCCCCCATTCCCAACCACACAGCACTTAATGTCCATATCTGTCATTTATTTCTTTCTATTAATGTGTGTCTCACCCTCTAGACTGTAAACTTGTTGTGGGCAGGGAATGTGTCTGTTCTATTATATTGTACTCTCCCAAGCGCTTAGTACAATGGTCTAAACACCATGCCAACCTTGTTCACTTCAAGTTTATCCTTTCCTGCCTTAACTCAGCCCTCTCCTCTGCCAGACAAAACTATTTCTCCTTTCTTATTGACACCCATGCCCATCATCCCCGTCAGCTCTTCCGTACATTCAACTGCCTTCTCAGGCCCCCGGTTCCTCCCCCTCCTCCTTCCCTCACCCACAATGATCTGGCCTCCTACTTCATTAATAAAATTAAATCCATCAGGTCCAACCTCCCCAAAGTCACTCCCCCACCTTCTCCAACCCTCCAGCTCTCAACACTCTCTGCTACTCTCCCATCCTTCCCAGCAGTATCCTCAGAGGAACTCTCCTCCCTCCTCTCAAGTGCTACTCCGGCCACCTGTGCTTCTGACCCCATTCCCTCTCATCTCATGAAATCTCTCGCTCCATCCCTTCTCCCATCCTTAACTTCCATCTTCAACTGCTCACTCTCCACTGGTTCCTTCCCCTCTGCCTTCAAACATGCCCATGTCTCTCCCATCCTAAAAAACCCCTCTCTTTACACCACCTCACCTTCTAGTTATCGTCCCATATCCCTCCTACCATTCCTTTCCAAACTCCTTGAACGAGTCGTCTACACACGCTGCCTCGAATTCCTCAACACCAACTCTCTCCTCGACCCCCTCCAGTCTGGCTTCCGTCCCCTACATTCCACGGAAATGCTCTCTCAGAGGTCACCAGTGACCTCCTGCTTGCCAAATCCAACGGCTCATACTCCGTCCTAATCCTCCTCGACCTCTCAGCTGCTTTCGACACTGTGGACCACCCCCTTCTCCTCAACACGCCATCTGACCTTGGCTTCACAGACTCCATCCTCTCCTGGTTCTCCTCTTATCTCTCCGGTCGTTCATTCTCAGTCTCTTTTGCAGGCTCCTCCTCCCCCTCCCATCCCCTTACTGTGGGGGTTCCTCAAGGTTCAGTTCTTGGTCCCCTTCTGTTCTCGATCTACACTCACTCCCTTGGTGACCTCATTCAGTCCCACAGCTTCAACTATCATCTCTACGCTGATGACACCCAGATCTACATCTCTGCCCCTGCTCTCTCCCCCTCCCTCCAGGCTCGCATCTCCTTCTGCCTTCAGGACATCTCCATCTAGATGTCTGCCCGCCACTTAAAACTCAACATGTCCAAGACTGAACTCTTTGTCTTCCCTCCCAAACCCTGCCCTCTCCCTGACTTTCCCATCACTGTTGATGGCACTATCATCCTTCCCGTCTCACAGGCCCGCAACCTTGGTGTCATCCTCGACTCCGCTCTCTCGTTCACCCCTCACATCCAAGCCATCACCAAAACCTGCCAGTCTCAGCTCTGCAACATTGCCAAGATCCTGCCTTTCCTCTCCATCCAAACCGCTACCCTGCTCGTTCAAGCTCTCATCCTATCCCGTCTGGGCTACTGTATCAGCCTCCTCTCCGATCTCCCATCCTCGTGTCTCTCCCCACTTCAATCCATACTTCACGCCGCTGCCCAGATTGTCTTTGTCCAGAAACGCTCTGGGCATGTTTCTCCCCTACTCAAAAATCTCCAGTGGCTACCAATCAATCTGCGCATCAGGCAGAAACTCCTCACCCTCGGCTTCAAGGCTCTGCATCACCTCACCCCCTCCTACCTCACGTCCCTTCTCTCCTTCTACAGCCCAGCCTGCACCCTCCGCTCCTCTGCCACTAATCTCCTCACTGTGCCTCGTTCTCGCCTGTCCCACCGTCGACCCCCGGCCCACGTCATCCCCCTGGCCTGGAATGCCCTCCCTCCCAACATCCGCCAAGCTAGCTCTCTTCCTCCCTTCAAGGCCCTACTGAGAGCTCACCTCCTCCAGGAGGCCTTCCCAGACTGAGCCCCCTCCTTCCTCTCCCCCTCGTCCCCGTCTCCATCCCCTCGTCTTACCTCCTTCCCTTCCCCACAGCACCTGTATATATGTGTATATGTTTGTACGTATTTATTACTCCATTTATTTATTTTACTTGTATATATCTATTCTGTTTATTTTATTTTGTTAATATGTTTGGTTTTATTCTCTGTCTCCCCCTTCTAGACTGTGAGCCTACTGTTGGGTAAGGACCGTCTCTTTATGTTTCCAACTTGT
This sequence comes from Tachyglossus aculeatus, assembly GCF_015852505.1. Lineage (NCBI taxonomy): Eukaryota > Metazoa > Chordata > Mammalia > Monotremata > Tachyglossidae > Tachyglossus > Tachyglossus aculeatus. Next base: position 26,717,042 of record NC_052083.1, read on the forward strand.
ACTTCCCAAGCACTTAGTACAGTGCTCTGCACACAGTAAGCGCTCAATAAATACGATTGATTGATTGCTCCGCACACAGTAAGCGCTCAATAGATAGGATTGACTGACCAATGATGATGATTATTTTTATTATTATTACTAGCATCCATCATTAGACCCCCGAGACAATATCCCAAACCCCATCTTTTTGCGGTGTCACTAGGCTAAATTGCAACAAAGAATAGCTATAGGAATCTCCCTATTGTTACGTGCAAATGAGTCATTAGTTACTTATTTTTTTTAAAATGACATTTGTTTAGTGCTTTCTATGTGCCAAGGCCCATGCCCCACATGGGGATCAGAGTCTCAATTCCCATCTTACAGATGAAGTCATTGTGGCAAAGAGAAGTGAAGTGACTTGCCCACAGTCACCTTCACCACTTGTCTACTGTATGGCCTTGGGCAAGTCACTTCACTTCTCTGTACCTCAGTTACCTCATCTTTATAGGGGGATGAAGACTGTGAGCCCTTTGCCTGACAGGGACTGTGTTCAACTCAATTTGCTATTATCTACCCCAGTACTTAATACAGTGCCTGGCACACAGTAAGCTCTCAACAAATACTGTAATAATAATAATAATAAAATGGCAGAGCCGGGATTAGAACCCATGACCTGCCAATTCCTGGGTCCGTTCTCTTTCCACCAGGCCTCACTGCTTTTCTAAACTCGACAGAGGAAGGTTTTGTTCCTTTGACCTTTGAGTTACGGGCCCGGCATGCTTCACTGTGCCACTCTGCTGCTCTCTTATTTTGACCATTATCCAGATTATGTCTAAAATGCATGTAGACTCTTATGAACTTCTGTCAACCTACCCAGGGCTTTGTTTGTCTCTTAAGGAAACAGGAAATGAATATTTATACAATATTATCTTGGTACCTGGAAATTTGCCTCTGGAACTGAATGACTGATGCTATTTAGGATCCGTTCCACCCCCCAGGACCCACTTCTCAAATTACGGGGCGAGAGATGAAGTATTCTTTTGAATATTGCCCTTTTTCAACAGTAGGGATCAATGTTTCGAGATAGTCAAGTGAGAGAAGAGATTAGATAGCTTTAAATCTAATAAAAAGGATTAAAGAGGTTCTTAATTTAACACTTATTTGAGATGTGCTCCATTCTAATATAAAAACCGTAGGGTGATATTTGAAGGGTCCTTGGAGTCATAGTATGTTTATTCTTTGGAGGATAATTAATGGGTGGGAAGCCTCTTTGTTCTAAGAGATATGTATCTGAGAGTTACACCTATCGGAAAAGCCCTTAATATCAATGATGAGACACGTCATATAATAATAATAATTATGGTATTCATTAAGTGCTTACTATGTGCCGAGCACTATTCTGAGTGCTGGGGTAGATACAAGGCAATCAGGTTGTCCCACGTGGGGCTCACAGTCTTAATCCCCATTCGGCAGATGAGGTAACTGAGGCACAGAGAAGTTAACTGGCTTGCCCAAAGTCACACAGCAGACAAGTGGCAGAGTCGGGATTAGAATCCGCATCATCTGGCTCCCAAGCCCGCGCTCTTTCCACTAAGCCATGCTGCTGTACCTCGCCATCTTAAAAAGATGCTTGAAGTTGTTGTATATTTGGCATGCCTGCTTCTATGTCCCTTTGAATATAAATCCTCATGGTAGAGCACCCCTATTGAGAAGCAGGACTTTCAGCCAGGAGTCCTGGGTTCTAATTCAGCTTCCATCGACACATCAATCAACGAATAGCATTTACTGAGCGCTTCCTGCGGGTTCAGCCTTGAACTAAGTGCTTGGGTGAGTACATTATGACAGTGTAACAGATATATCCCCTGCCCATAACGAGTTTATAGCCTAAGAGGGGGAGACAGACATTAATATGAATAAATAATTCAAAATAGATCAGTTAAAGATATGTACCTAAGTGCTTTGGGGTTGGGACTGGGGCAAATATGGAATGTCCAAAGGTCACAGAACCAAGTGCATAGATTCAGAAGGGAGCGGGAGCCGGGGAAAACAGGGCTTAATAAGGGAAGGCCACTTGGAAGAGGTGTGACCTTAGCAATGCTTTGAAAATTGGGAGAGTCGGTGTCTGACATCTTTAGGGGAGGGAGGGAGTTCTGGGCTCTGGAACAATAATCTGTTAAGAGTTTACTTTGTTCCAAGCACTTAACTAAATTCTAGATAATCAGGTCCGACATGAGGCCCTGAGATTGTTCCCTGTCATCCCTAGGGTTTTTTAGGGGAAGCAGCATGGTGCAGTGGTTAGAGCCTGGGCCTGGGTGTCAGAAGGTCAGGGGTTCTCATCCCGCCTCCACCACTTATCTGCTGTGTGACCCTGGGCAAGTCTTTTCACTTCTCTGGGCCTCAGTTCCCTCATCTGTAAAATGGGGATTGAGACTGTGAGCCCCATGTGGGGCAGGGACTGTGTCCAACCCGATTTGCTTGTATCCCCCCAGCGCTTAGTACAGTGCCTGGCACATAGTAAGCACTTAACAAATGCTATATTATTATTATTACAACAGTGGCTGTCTCACATGGACTCAGAAGGAGGGGAATAATAGCCCTCACTTTGCCCAAACACACAGGTTATTGCCCTTATGTAGCCAACCTTCCCCTGCCAAATAGCTCCCAAAGTGGTTAGGACCCAAAGCAGAGAGGGAAGGAGATGGGATGCAGGAAGTGCACTCCATCAATGACGTCCTTTGCCTTCCTGCCAATTCCCTTCGGTTCCAGGCTTCAGTGGAATCCTTTGGCCACTGCCGATCCAGTCTTGTTGCTCCCTGAACTTCCTCATGGTAGACGGAAAGCTTTTTGTGGGCAAGGAAATGTGTCTACCAACTCTGCTGTACTGTCCTCTCCCAAGCACTTAGTACTGTGCTCTGCACACAGAAAGCGCTCAGTATCATCATCAATCGTATTTATTGAGCGCTTACTATGTGCAGAGCACTGTACTAAGCACTTGGGAAGTACAAATTGGCAACATATAGAGACAGTCCCTACCCAACAGTGGGCTCACAGGGGATGATGATAATCTCCCACCTTACCCTGTTCCCCAGTTGCTCTTATTTCCTTTAGCTGCTTGGTTATGCATGTTGGTCCTGGAGTGTGCCCAGCATTTTTTAGCTTAATGTCCTTAAGTGTTCTGGGACAGCCTGGAAGAATGCCCAGAGATCTAGAGGAATGATTATGTTTAGGAGGATGTGACCTGGGACAAGAAAAATTCACTGGGGATGAGATTTCAGAAGGGCTTTGATCATCTGATACATTATAATAAAATAATGGCATTTGTTAAGCACTTACTATGTGCAGAGCACTGTTCTAAGCCCTGGGGAGGTAATCAGGGTGTCCCACGTAGGGTCCACAATCTTCATCCCCATTTTACAGATGAGGGAAATGAGGCCCAGAGAAGTTAACTGACTTGCCCAAAATTGCACAGCTGACTAGTAGCAGAAGAGGGACTATGACCCACACCCTCTGACTCCCAAGCCTAGTCTGTTTCCACTGAGACATGCTGCTTCTCTCTCACTCTCTCTCTCCCTTATACTCTCCCAAGTGCTTAGTTCAGGGCTCTGCATACAGTAAGTGCTCAATAAATATGATTGTTTGATTGATTCATCAGGAGAGGTAATGTCGAGTGGGTTGAAGATGGGGGCAGTTATAAGCATGACGAAGGGAGGTGAGAAGTTGTCAGTAAAATCACGGTATTTAAAAAGATTGGACAAAAAGGCCTCAGAATAGGAGTATGGCATTGTGGGAGCCTGCAGAAACAGTGTCTTTTTCCCCTTAACTGATTCATTTGTTCCATTAGATTGAATAGAAGTCTTCTAATTTTCTTCCAAAGCACCCTGAAGCAAGCTAACTCCTGAACACCTCTTTGCCCCTTAGAAATCCTCTCTTTATTAAAGTATTTTTATTCAATTGTATTTATAGAGTTCTCCATGTTTTTGGAAGGTATTAAATTCCCCACAATCTAGGCAGGTGTTGGAGCTACCGTATCCCCTTTTTCATCTGTTGTCAACCAATCAATCAATCAGTGGTACTTATTGAATACTTACTGTGTGCAGAGCACTGTACTAAGTGCTTTAGGCAAGCGCTTAGTACAGTGCTCTGCACAAAGTAAGGGCTCAATAAATATGATTGATGATGATGAGAGGACAGTACAGCAGAGTTGGTAGACACATACCCTTGCCCACAAAAAGCTTTCCATCTACCGTGAGGAAGTTCAGGGAGCAACAAGACTGGATCGGCAGTGGCCGAAGGATTCCACTGAAGCTTGGAACCAAAGGGAATTGGCGGGAAGGCAAAGGATGTCATTGATGGAGTGCACTTCTTGCATCCCATCTCCTTCGCTCTCTGCTTTGGGTCCTAACCACTTAGGGAGCTATTTGGCAGGGGAAGGTTGGCTACATAAGGGCAGTAACCTGTGTGTTTGGGCAAGGTGAGGGCTATTATTCCCCTCCTTCTGAGTCCATGTGAGACAGGCACTGTTGTAATAATAATAATATAGCATTTGTTAAGTGCTTACTATGTAGGTAGGACTATAGAGTAGGACTATAGTAGAATGAGCACTCCATTGTATAATGATGAATTGAGTTGTCAGAGTACTGTAAATTCAATTCTGTAAAATGGGAATACCTGTTTTCCTTCTCTCTTAGACTCTGAGCCTCATGTGGGACAGGGACTGTGTCGATCTATTTATCTTGCTTCTACACCAGTGCTTAGTACCGTGCTTGGCACAGAGTAAACAGTCAACAAATCCCACTGACATTGTTATTATTACTACCTCACGGCTCCCTCTCTCCCAGCTGCTGATGACAAGTTCAAAGGCTGAATGGGTGGCTGAGAAATAATAATAATGATGCTAATGATGGTATTTGTTCAGCGCTTACTATGTGTCAAGCACCATTCTAAGCTCTGGGATAGAGACAAGGAAATCAGGTTGGACACAGTCCCAGTACCACATGGGGCTCACAGTCTTAATCCCCATCAGAGGAGCAGCATGGCTCAGTGGAAGGAGCACGGGCTTTGGAGTCAGAGGTCATGTGTTCAAATGCCGGCTCCACTAGTTGTCAGCTGTGTGACTTTAGGCAAGTCACTTAACTTCTCTGAGCCTCAGTGACCTCATTTGTAAAATGGGGATAAAGACTGTGAGGCCCCTGTGGGACAACCTGATCACCTTGTAACCTCCCCAGCACTTAGAACAGTACTTTGCACATAGTAAGCGCTTATTAAATGCCATTATTATTATTACTATTTTACAGATGAGGCATTTTTATTTGTATTAGTTTCTGTCTCTCCATTTCTAGAGTATAAGCTCATTATGGGCAGGGAATTGTGTCTCTCTGTGGTTATAGTGTACTCTTCCAAGTGCTTAGTACAGTGCTCTGCACACTGTAAGCACTAAATAAATATGATTGAATGAATTGAATGAATGAGGTAATTGACGCTCAGAGAAGTCAAGTGACTTGTCCAAGGTCACACAACAGACAAGTGGCAAAGCTGGGATTAGAACCCATGTCCTTCCGACTCCCAGGCCCGGACTCTTTCCCCTAGGCCATGCTGCTTCCCTTCCCAGCGGAAGGCTGACTTTCCTTTTGTCCCCAGCCCAGAGGAGCTCAGAGCTGTGGAAAAAAGGTCAGGTCCCACTTAGCGGTTCCCAACTCTCCCCAGACAAGATGGAAGTGCGTCGGTGCCTCGGGGATTTCACGGTCTGTCTGTGAGACTGAGGTGGCCCTTCCCAGCTTGGTTTGAAGCCTGGCTCAAACAGTGGAACTCAGCAGTCAGGCTTGAGCTGGAAGGTGGCCAGGAAATTCCAAATAATTCATCCCGGAACGTGGAATCCTACACCAGTTCGTTTCAGCCGATTATCTGACGCAGAGGTTCTCTTGAGCAGCCTAAGGGAAAGAGCGATGGCCTGGGAGTCGGAGGACCTGAGTTCTAATCCAGTGCCGCCACTTGCCTGCTGTGGGCTGTAGGGCAAGTCATATGACTGCTCTAAGATGCAGTATTCTCATCTGTAGAATATAATAATGATGGCATCTGTTAAGCGCTTGCTATGTGCTAAGCACTGTTTTAAGCACTGGGGGGATACAAGGTGATCAGATTGTCCCACGTGGGGCTCACAGTCTTAATCCCCATTTTGCAGGTGAGGTAACTGAGGCACAGAAAAGTTAAGTGACTTGCCCAACATCACACAGCTGACAAGTGGTGGAGCCGAGATTAGAGCCCATAACCTCTGACTCCCAAGCCTGGGCTCTTTCCACTGAGCCACGCTGCTTCTCGTGGGGCTTCTTGCGTGCTCCCCCACTCCACCTCAGACTGGGAGACCTCTGTGGTTCAGAGACTGTGTCAGATATGGCTAGAAAGCGCTTAATAAATATTGTTTTTATAAATAGTCAACACCTTGAAAATCTGGAGCATGCTGCTGGAGAAGCAGCATTGCCTAATAGATAGAGCACAGGGCTGGGAGTCAGAAGGTGCTGAGTTCTAATCCTGGCTCCACCACTTGTCTGCTGTGTGACCTTGGGGAAGTCACTTCACTTCTCTGCGCTTCAGTTCCCTCATCTGTAAAATGGGAATTAAGACTGTGAGCCCCATGTGGGACAGGGACTGTGTCCAACCTGATTAGCTAGCATCTCTCCTAGCACTCAGTACTATGACACTAATGTCTATCTGTCCCTCTAGACTGTAAGCTCACTGTAGGCAGGGAATGGGTCCGTTTATTGTTACATTGCACTCTCTCAAGCACATAGTACAGTGCTTTGCACATAGTAAGTGCTCAATAAATGCCATTGAATAATGATTAACTTATTTATAGTGCAGACAGCTTAAAACAGAAACCATAATAGGGCTTCTACCTCTGTCATCGTGGAACAGAGCAAATCAAAGCTCCAAAAATGTTTATGAAAAAAAAAAACATGGTTCCAACACAATTATCCATGCAAATAGGAAAAATTGATGAGTTAGCCATCACACTTCCATCTTGGTAGCAACAGAATCTCCAATCAGGAACCATCCTTAATGCTTATTTATTTATTTATATTAATGTCTGGCTCTCCCCCTCTGGACTGTAAGCTCATTATGGGCTGGGAATGTGTCTATTTATTGTTATATGGTACTCTCCCAAGCTCTCAGTATAGTGCTTGGCACACTGTAAGTGCTCAGTAAATGTGATTGAATGAATGAATGAATGATTGAGTGAATGCTTTCCCCAACCGTCTGGCTGCTTAGAGTTTGCAAAAAGCCTTCACAAATCATCTTTCACCAGGGAATGATGAAAGTTTTGCTAACAAGCGTTCCCAGAGCCATGTCTGCTAACAACTGCAGGAGGGCGGCTGATCAAGTGGGAAAAGGAAAGGCCTTGGTGATGAAAATTGCTTTTCAGTGGTTGATTGTGATAATCAATCTTCCGCGAGTGAATCATGGCTAGGACATAGTCAATAATTGTGGCACATTGCAGAATACATGAGTAAGGAAAGGGACCGAAATAAACTGTCAGAGAAAAGTAACTTCAAAACGGTGGTAGAGTTGTTTCTTCTTCATATGCCTCAAAAGAAGATTTTACACAGTGCCCACATTATGTTTCGCATGTCAACAAGTTCTTCGGCTCTGATGATGAAAAAGGTCCTCATTTTAATGTGATTTTAATGGTATTTTCCAAATCATTTCAATATCTAGATAGCATAAATATTGCTTCAGGGAATGTGACAACTCATGAAAGGTTGTGGAAATCTGTATATTCATTAATATCTGTGATATGTTTTGGCTGACCACATAATTTTCATTGCACGATGATCAGTATTGTTTTTGTTGAAAACCAAGACTTCTGGGCATTGTCCTTAGCTTCTGCTCTTTCCCCTTCTCTCTCAGGACTTGGAGAGGAGAGAAAAGTGAGGGATTTCATTCCTTTATAATAATAATAATAATGATAATAATAATAATAATAACAGTAATGGTATTTGTTAAGCACTTACTATGTGCCAAGCACTGTTCTAAGCATAAGGGTTGATACAAGGTAATCAGGTTGTCCCACATGGGACTCACAGTCTTCATCCCCATTTTACAGATGAGGGAACTGAGGCACAGAGAAATGAAGTGGCTTGCCCAAGGTCGCCCAGCAGACAGGTGGCAGAGCTGGGATTAGAACCCACTCCCTCCAACTCCCAAGCCCGGACTCTTTCCGCTGAGCCACGCTGCTTCTATGTACTAAGTGCTTGGGAGAGTACATTACAGCAGAGTTGGTATACACGTTCCCTGCCCACAGCAAGCGTACAGTCTACAGTGAGGAAATTCAGATCAGATAGCCTGATTTTTTGCCTAAAATTCAACAGCACGGCTTATAGAGAACCCGTCTATCCAAGCTAAACCGAGATGGATGTTCAACCTAAGTGTATTAAGATGTAGGTCACAATCATCTAAGATTCTTCTGAGATGGAACCGTACTAAAGTTTATCCACAATTATGACTGTCGATGTAATCGTCTTTGCTTTCCCAGCTACCAGTGCTCCTTAACCATACTAAACTGTTTAATTTAGCCTGATATAAATGTTACTGTTAATTGTACTGTTACTTAGGCCTTATTTGTGATGATTCCGGATCCAATTCTAATCAGCATAGAGTTACACAGGTCTCCATTTCACAGGGACAATTGGGTTTAGGGGATTCCTTTGTGATTTAGACCTTGTTTCTTCAGGGTTTCAGTGAGTAGGAAGGTAGAGGGGACAAAAATGAGCCTGAAAAATTCCCCAAACTCTTTCCCTGTTATTTTTTTCTCTCTCTCCTCTTTCCCAGAATTGTCTTCTCTCTCTGTTCAGGTTTTCAGAACAGCTACACTCCCTCTTTTCCTCCTTTTCCTCACACTCCTGATCACTGCCACGTGGGAAACGTTCTTTCCCTACAGAGAAGCAGTGTGGCATATTGGAAAGATCATGGGCCTGGGAGTCAGAGGATCTGGGTGGTCCTCCTGGCTCTGCCGCTTGTCTGCTGTGTGACCTTGAGTGAGTCACTTAACTTTTCTGTGCCTAAGTTTCCTCATCTGTAAAATGGGGACCTCTTCTACCTTATGCTTAGACCATGAGCTCCATATGGAACCCGATCATCTTATATCTACTCCAGAAGCAACATGGCCTAGTGGATGGAACATGGGCCTGGGAGTCAGAAGGACCTGGGTTCCAATCCCAGCTCCACCACTTGTCTGCTGTGTGACCTTGGGCAAGTCACCCATTACCCAGGACTGCTTTTAACCATTACATAAAGAGGAAAACGGATCTAAACCCATTTCTCTTAGGACCTCTCTCTCCCTTCTTCTCTCCCCCTAGCCAAAAGAACGATACCAGTATGTATCCCTATCTTTCTCATCTCTGTCCTTCCACTGACCCCTTTCCCACATCCATCCCCTGGCCTGGAACTTCTTTCCCTCCCACAAATGCCAGATCACCCCTCTCCCCATCTTCAAAGCCTTGCTGAGGTCACACCTCCTCCAAGAGGCCTTCCCTGATTAAGTTCTCTTTTCCCTGGTTCCCTCTCCCTTCCATGTCACCTACACCCTTGGATCTGTGACCTTTGGGCATTTGGTATTTAACCCCCTTACCTCCCCCCAGCACTTTAAATTACATATTATAAATTATTTATATTAACATCTGTCTCCCCCCTCCCCCCCATCTAGACTGTAATCTTGTTGTGGGTAGGGAATGTGTCTGTTTATTGTTATAATTTTACTCTCCCAAGCACTTAGTACAGTGCTGTTGTGCACAGTAAGTTCTCAATAAATCCTTCTGTTGGTGGTGATGATGATGAGGATGACAATAATCAGAAATCTTTCAGTCAGAGTTCCAACGTTCCCAACTCCACCAAATCCTGACAGTTCTATCTTTCCATCTTTAGAATTTCTGTCCCTTCCTCCCTATCCAAAATGCTCCCACACTGAGCCAAGCACTTTTCTTATTCCACTTATCAGCCTACTAGCTGAATGCTCTGCCTCAGATCTCTCCCCACTGCAGTCCATACCTCACTCTGTTACCCAGGTGATTAAAAAAAAATCCTGTGCACATCTTCTCACTCTTCAGAAACCTCCCATGGTTGCCCATCCAACTCTGTATCAAAAAGAGTCTCTCATAGGTTTTAAGACCACTTATTCAGCTCTCCTCTTTCTACCTTACTTGGCTGATCAACTGCTACAACTAAGCCCACCCACGCCGCTCCTCTAATGTACCACCATCTCGTTATTCTCTAAACTTGGCTCCGATAATAATAATAATGATAACAGTAACAGTAACGATAATAATGTTCATTAAGCTCTTACTGTGTGTCAAGCATTGGTCTAAGCCCTGGGGTAGGAATGGGAAATCAGGTTAGACAGACTTGCTTGCTGGGTGACCTTGGGCAAATCATTTCACTTCTCTTTGCCTCAGTTTTCTTCAGCTGTAAAATGGGGATTCAATCCCTGTTCTCCCTCCCGTTTAAACTGTGATCCCCATGTGGGACAGGGACTGTGTCTGACCTGATTAACTTGTGTATGCCCCAGTGTTCAGAACAGTGTTTGACACATAGTAAGTGCTTAACAAATACCATAATCGTCATCTATTACTTTCATTTGATTGGGTAGAACTGGCCATAATTTGTTATAATGTAGCGCTGTTTGAAGGAAAGGATAACACTGAATTTTCTTCAGTTATGTTTGTATGAACTTGTCCCGTCTACAAGCCACAGTAAAGCATGGCATTTTTCAAAAATGTTTGTGGGCAGGCAAAAATTATTGTGGCAAGGCAAATGCAAAAAATGCATAAGTATTGTCAGCTTAACTTTTACATTCTCATATCCCCATCCTCACAAAGCTTGCTTCCACATCGTACTTTCCTTGTATTAACTTGTTTGAAAGTGATGAGTTGCTAATTGTACTGGGTTTCAGAACGCTTCCAATAGATGCTGTGTTCAGATCTGCTTGAGTTGGTAGTCATTTAAGCCTTTTCGTTCAAATGTGGCAGTGATTGTGCTGTCCTGTGAAATTTTTACTGTCCATGGCCTTGTTGAATCACCTAAAAATAGAGCTGAGAGAAGCAGGCAGTGTTAACAAGATGTTCTTTTACACTATTGATTCCCCATCTTAGAAAGCTTCCCTGATTAAGGGGCCATGACAAATAAGCATCAGAGAGTGTTTCTTATATTCTGTCTTCTCTGAATAGCGAAGACCCTTGTTTTTATTTCTTCTACATATGAGAGTAATTCTCCTGGATTTCCCCCTCAAGCATCCCTTTCAGTAGAGAAAAAACACCTCCAAGAATTAAATTTAAAGTTTGAGACAGAATTGTTTCTCTTCACCATCCTGATCTCTCCCTCCTTCACCCCACTAAGATTCCCCCCAACCAGGATGACAGGTCCCTGCTTTGCATAGAATGTGTCTGCCAACTCTGTTATACTGTACCCTCCCGAACACTTAGTACAGTTTTCTACACACAGTAAGCGCTCAATAAATACCATTGATTGATTCTGTGAGCGGCTTAGGAACCCCTCACAAAAACTGAATTAAGCAATGATAAAGAAACTAAATCTGCCCTTCACTGTTCAAACTGTGCAAACGGATTCTGGAGACCTCGGTTACCTCAACTGTAAAATTGAGATTGAAACCGTGAGCCCCACGTGGGACAGGGACTGTGTCCAACCCAAGTTGTATCCACCTCGGTGCTTAGTACAGTGCCCGGCACATGGTAAGTGCTTAACAAATACCACAATCATTAGTATTATTATTCTTTCATTTACCTCCATGATCCCTCTTTAGGAAACTCTCCTCGTTTAACCCATCCCATTCTTCAACGAACCCTCTCAACCCAAGTCTGAGATCGGGACATGGGAATTATGCCATCTCCAGAATGTCTTCGATTTTGCACTTCTGAGAGTCAATTCTGTACCCTCATCAGTTTGAAATTCACTACCTGAAACGGGTAATGGAATCCAAAAGATCATTAAACCAGCCACAACCGGCTGCATTAAAATTGTTGGTGTATAACAGATGGTTGATGCAGACCTTTTGTAATTATTTTCCCCTGCCAAAAATCATCCTTAAAGAACAGTGAAGGTCTAACCCAGTATTATCAAAAGAAAAAAATTCAGAGTAAAGTTGTCCCCATCAGCACTTGAGTCAATCAGAGAGCAATAAAAATAGGAATGGCATGAATGTTATGGTGTTGCATTGTTTTTTTTGCTGAGGATACTTGCTTTGTTTTCACATTGCCTTTCTTTATCGCTCTTTGGTCTCTTTCATTTGAACCTTGGAGCTATCCCAGTGGGTGGCTTCAACAACCATCTCTATGCAGATGATTCCCAAATCTCTAACTCCAGACCCAATCTCTCCCCATCTCTGCCTTCCCACATTTCCTCTTGCCTTCGGGTCACCTCTGTTTGGATGTCCCAAATCCCAAACAGAACTCCTTATCTTCCCACCGAAACTGAGTCCTCCCGCTGACTTTCCCATCTCCATAGACAACACCACTGTTCTCCCTGCCTCACAGGCCTGCTACCTTGGCATGATCCTCGACTCATCTCTCTCGTTCAACCCATATGCTCAATCCGTCGCCAAATCCTGTCAGTTTGACCTTCACGACATTGCTAAACACCACGCTTTCCTCTTCATCCAAACTGCTAGCACATTAATCCAGGCAGTTACCTTATCTTGCCTTGATTACTGTGTCAGCCTCCTTGCCAATCTCCCTGCCTCCTGTCTCTCCTCACTCCAGTCCATACTTCAGTCTGCTGCCCAGAACATTTTTCTACCAAAACATTCAGTCCACGCTTTTCAAGAACCTCCAGTTGTTGCCCATCCACCTCCGCATTGAAAGAAACTCCTTACCATAGGTCTAATCCCGGCTCCACCACTTGTCATCTGTGTGACTTTGGGCAAGTCACTTCACTTCTTTGGGCCTCTTAGTACAGTGTAAGCTTGTCGTGGGCAGGGAATTTGTCTGTTATTGTTATATTGCACTCTCCCAAGCGCTTAGTACAGTGCTTTACACACAATAAGCACTTGAATGAATGTTCTGCACACATTGAGTGCTTAATAAATGCTATTATTACTGCTGCTAAAACTACAATTACTGTTGTTATTATTAATTGTATTTATTTGAGTGCTTACTGTGTGCAGAGCTCTGTACTAAGCACTTGAGAGAGTGAGGTGTAACATCAGAGACATTCCCTGCCCACAACCAGCTCATAGTTTAGAGGGGGAGACAGACATTAATATAAACAAATAGATAAATAAATTACAGATCTATATACACAGGTGCTGTGGAGAAAAAAGGGAGGATGAATGAAGGAGCAAGTATGATAGGCACAGAAGGGAGTGGGAGAAGAGAGGAGGGCAAAACTAAGCTGGTTGTGGGCAGAGAATGTGTCTCTTGGCTTAGTTTAAGAGCCTGGGCTTGGGAGTCAGAGGACGTGGGTTCTACTCTCAGCTCTGCCACTTGTCTGCTGTGTGACCTTGGGCAAGTCACTTAACTTCTCTGGGCCTCAGTTACCTCACCTGTAAAATGAGGATTACGACTGTGAGCCTCATGTGGCACAGGGACTGTGTCCAACCTGATTAGCTTGTATCTACCCCAGCACTTAGTACAATGCTTGGCGCATAGTAAGCTCTTAACAAATAGCAGAAGTATTATTACCAGCTCTATTGTAATGTACTCTTCCAAGCACATAGTATAGTGCTCTGCACACAGTAAGCACTCAATAAATACCATCGATGGTGATGATGAAAAGAGGAGCATAGGAGAAAAATCAAGGAATGAGACCAACTTGAAGCTTGGTGAGATTAGTACATTTCAGAATCTTACCCCTTGCTTTCCTGTTTTTTTTTTCCTTAATGGTACTTGTTAAGCACTGATTCTGTACCGGGAACTGTACTAAGCTCTGGGGTAGATACAAGATAACCAGGTTGGACACAGTCCATGTCCCACATGAGGCTTGTCTTAGTAGGAGTAATTAATCCCCATTGTACAGATGAGGTAACCGAGGCACAGAGAAGTGAAGTGACTTACATAAGGTCACACAGCAGACGAGTGGTGGAGCCAGTATTTTCTGGAGCCCAGGTCTCCTGATTCCCAGGCCCATGGTCTTCCCTCTAGGCCAGCCACACTGCTTTCCTGTTGAATAATAATGATTGTTGTGTTTGTTAAGTGTTACTATGTGTCAAGCACTGTTGTAACATCTGGGGTGGATAAAGTTAATCATACTGGACACAGCCCCTGTCCCACATGGGGATCACAATCTAAGTAGGAGGGAGAACAGGTTTTGAGGAAACTGAGGCACAGAGAAGTTAAGTGACTTGCCCAGTGTCACATAGTCAGCTAGTGGCAGAATAGGGATGAGAACCCTGATCCTCTGCCTTCCAGGTCTGTGCTCTTTCCCCTAGGCCACACCGTTGCTGCTGTAATAATTTTATTAAAAATGTGTATACTAATATTGATATGTTAATTGTATATAGCATGTGAATTCTCAGAACACATTCATATTAATTTTCTCATTTATGTCCTTAAGCCATCCCTGTGAGGGAGGGAGAAATCGAGTTTTATTATTCCCATTTTCCAGATGGGAAAATAGAGGTACAGAGTGATAAAGTGATTTGCCCAAGATCCCAGAGCAGGTCAGTGTCAGAGTGAAGACTTATCTGAGAGCCCACTGTTGGGTAGGGACCGTCTCTATATGTTGCCAACTTGTACTTCCCAAGCGCTTAGTACAGTGCTCTGCACACAGTAAGCGCTCAATAAATACGATTGATTGATTGATTGATCATCTCTCATTTAAATAATAACCAGTAGTATATACTATTCATTCAATCATATTTATTGAGCACTTACTATCTGTTCAAGTGTTTAGTACATTGCTCTGCCCACAGTAAGCACTCAATAAATATGACTGAATGAATATATTGAATATTGTTGGAGTTTTTATTTTCTACATTTGCACAAAGAAGGTATGGAAGACCATTTTTACTAAGTAAATAATGTAATGCATTTCAATATTCAATATGTAATCAGTGTTGTTTTTACGCAATAGAGATATGGAAATCCTTTTCTGTCATTAAAATTAGGTAAGCTTGTTTCGGGGATGTAAGAATGGTGCTAATTATTTCTAGAGTGGCTATTTCAGGGTCATCCTGACTTTTAGAGGACACGTACTTTCTCTTTTCCAATGTGCATATATCTCTTCAGAATCCTCAAAATGATAAAGTCTCTTTTGAGAACTTCAGCCAATTAATTATCCCGACGCAAGTCATCAAGGTCTGCTAATTTGAACACTTCTGTTTATTTTTCTTTTTTAGTCATCTCATGAATTCTTCGCTTAAAAAAACAAGTTGCTAAGAATTTAATGACAGGGACGAAGGAATAAATATCATGATTTAAGGGACTAGGTATCCCAATATCAGCAGGAGAGTCCTGAAGCTTATAGGTCTCTCCTGGCACCGAATAATAATAATAATAATAATAACAACAATAATAATAATAATAATAATGCTAATGGTATTTGTTAGATGCTTAGTATTTGCCAGGTTCTTGGGTAGGTATGATTTAGTCAGATAAACCCCACACCCTGCCCCACAGTCGAAGGAGAAAGCATGACAGGTTTTTAACCTCCATTGGCTGATGAGAAAACCAAGGCCTGGAGAAGTAAAATGACCTAACTGAGGTCACACAGCTGGCAAGTGGCAGAGTCAGGATTAGAACACAGGGCCGCGCTCTTTCCACCGGGACATGCAGCTGCTTCTATAACCATTCTATTCATTATTAACATCGTACTATTTATATGTTGATTTTATATAATACATTCTCATACCACTTTTTATGGTATTTGTTAAGCACGTACTATGTGCCAGGCACTGTCCTAAGTTATTGGGTTGGTACAATGTTGGACACAGTCCATGTCCCATATGGGGCTCACAGTTTTAATTCCCATTTTACATTCACATTTTACAGATGAGGTAACAGAGGCACAGAGAAGTCCGGTGACTGGCCCAAGGTCACACAGCAGACAAGTGTGACCTGGTCTGCAGTGTTTATTATTATTTATCTCATTTTTGTCTGTAAAACATCCCTGTGCTTTTTCCACCAGGCCAAGTTGCTTCACAAATGCTTCAGGTTTGGGGGGGACATGTTTACGTCCAAAGTTAGCTTGGGAGTACTGTTGCATGTAAAAAAGAAAAAAAAAACAAGGGGAGAAAATAAAGAGGAAGGGAGAAGTTGGAGAGCAGAGGAAAGAATAGAGCAGTAGCCCTCAAAAGCCAGTTGCACGATCCATGACACCTACGAAAACAGTGGCAATTCTTAAGTCTGCCAGTTCCTCGGGTCCATGGCGCCCATGGAAATGACAGCAACTCTAAGGCGTTGGGTTGGTCCAGGGGGAGCTGATACCAGCTGGATAGCCGTGGCACCCATTTGGACTCCCCTTGGCTGAAGATGGGAGCTGCCATTGTGTGATGGTGTGATGGTGAAGAAGGTGATGGGATGGTGAAGAAGGTGATGGTAGAGAAACATTGTGGCTCAGTGGAAAGATCCTAGGCTTTGAAGTCAGAGGTCCTGGGTTCAAATCCCAGCTCTGCCAGTTGTCAGCTGGGAGACTTTGAGCAAGTCACTTCACTTCTCTGTGCCTCTGTTCCCTTATGTGTAAAATGGGGATTAAGACTGTGAGCCCCCCGAGGGACAACCGGATCACCTTGTGTCCCCCCAGCGCTTAGCACAGTGTTTTGCACATTGTAAGTGCTTAACAAATGCCATTATTATTATTATTATTATTATTATTATTGTTACTGTGGTGGTGATGGGGCTGATAGGAATAGTGTTGATACGATGGTGGTGGTGGAGGAGGTGGCAGCAATGTTGGTAGAGAGCAAGGAAACTTTCCATATGCTCCCTGTTTTTCTCTTGTCTTTTTCTCCTATTCCACCTCTCCTTCCTCACCCTCCTTTCTTCCCATTCCCCCTGTGGCCTTCCCCACCATTTCTGCCCTCCTCCATTTTATGCCTCCCTCTACCTTCTTTAGGTTCTGCCTGCATCTGACCCACAGTGATCAGATGCTTGCCAATTTACTTTAGAACCCCTTCCCAAATTTAAAAACTCAGATAGGGGTTTAAAATTTTAGAGCAAAAGGCCTAGTGGAAAGAGTACAGGCATGGGAGTCAGGGGACCTGGGTTCTAATCTTGCCTCCATCACTTGTCTGCTGAGTGACTTTGGGCAAGTCACATAATAATAGTAATACTAATAATGATTTCATTCATTCATTCAATCAATCATATTTATTGAGAACTTACTGTGTGCAGAGCACTGTACTAAATGCTGGGGTGGATACAAGATTATCCGGTCGGACACAGTCCCTGTCCCATGTGGGGCCCACGGTCTCAATCCCCATTTCCTGGATGAGGTAACTGAGGCCCAGAGAAGTGAAGTGACTTGCTTGAAGTCACACAGCAGACAAGTGGAGGAGCTAGGATTAGAACTCAGGTCCTCAGGTCCTCAGTTACCTCATCTGTAACATAGGGATTAAGACTGTGAGGTCCCTGTGGGATTCATTGATTCATTCACTCATCTCATACAGTCTTTTTCATTTAGCCCTTATCCTGTGCAGAGCACTGTACTAAGCGCTTGGAAGAGTACATTGCAATGATAAACAGATACATTCCCTGCCCACAGAGAGGGGGAGACAGACATCAATACAAATAAATAAAATGACAGATATGTACATAAGTGCTGTGGGGCTGGGAGAGGGGAAGAGCAAAGGCAGAAAGTCAGGGTGATGCAGAAGGGAGTGAGAGATGAGGAAAGGGGGGCTTAGTCTGGGAAGGCCTCTGGAAGGCAATGCGCCTTCAATAAGGCTTTGAAGCCGGGGAGAATAATTGTCTGTTGGATTTGAGGAGGAAGGGCATTCCAGGTCAGAGGCAGGACACGGCCTGGGGGTCGGCGGCTAGATATGCCAGATGGAGGCACAGTGAGAACTTTAGTGCTAAGGAGAGAAGTGTGCGGGCTGGGTTGTAGAAGGAGAGTAGCTAGGTGAGATAGGATAGGCAAGGTGGTGGAGTCCTTTAAAGCCAATGGTGAGGAATTTTTGATATGACCATGAATATGGAGCAAGAATTAGCCTATCCCTTCGTCAGTCAGTCAGTCACAGTTATTTATTAAGCACTTTCTGCAAGCAGAGCACTATACTAAGCACTTGGGAGAGTATGATCATCATCATCATCAATTGTATTTATTGAGCACTTACTATGTGCAGAGCAGTGTACTAAGCGCTTGGGAAGTACAAATTGGCAACATATAGAGACAGTCCCTATCCAACAGTGGGCTCACAAAGTAACACATTCCACTAAACTGTAAGCTCCTTGAGCTTACAACTGCCAACTCAAGTGTACTCTTCCAAGTGCTTACAATAGTGCTATGCACACAGTAAGCACTTAGTAAATATTACTATTATTACTTCTATTACTTCTGCACACAGTCTGCGTTCAGTAAGTTCATCCAATTGATCATAAGGTGGATTTCAAATAAATGCTGAGATGCTATCTTTTCATTTAAATACACGTTAGTAACTGCCTGCAAAAAGCAATGATAAACTGAGGATTCCGGTGTGATGGAGAAAGACCTGGTTATTGATTATTTTTTTACCTAAATGAAATTTCTATTTTGTTAGGCCTTTAGCATGAAGAAACATTGACACTATTAAAAATTAATACATGACAAATAGAACAGTTTTTCCACCACAGTGTATTACGAGGTGCACTTTAACAGCTCGAGAAACATATAAATCGTTCTGCGTATGCTACATTTATGAATGCTTTCTTAAAGGCCGATAGAACATCATCTAGTGTGCGTTTTCAAATCTCTTCTCACGTCTCTGAAACAGCTAAGAGCACAGCTCAAGATGATGGAATAGAAAAGTCTAGTTTGATTAATCACCCTTTATTAAATTCTTTCTAAAATGGTCCCCAAGTTAAAAATGTGAGTTTAATTTCTTATTTTTCCCTGGGCTTTCACCAAAGAAAGGGAATAAATCGACTGCTCACCAGCCCAAGGAAATGCTACCCAACTTGACCACGAAAAGGAGGTAGGCCGAGCACAGCGGTAATAGTAGCAGCAACTGAAAATTAGTTTAGCCTCAAGTCCAGGAATTGCTTTATTAACTACTGGACGGGTTCCAAAGCACCGTAATGAAGCCTGTGGGGGCCAGGGAAGATTTTAGGTCAACCAACTCTCTTTGTAGTACATTTATCTAGAAAAGCTGGCTGATGTACTAACAATGCACGGTGTATATCGGTGGGTCGCTGGATATTTCCCAGAGCACTCAGCACTTGTTTCCTTGTCTCTGCCGCCTCGGAGATGAAGGAAATTAAAAGCACCGTCTTTTAATTGCACTGAACTTCTCTCTCCACCTCCACATTAAACATGACCCGATTTTCCAGATTGGGTCTTTGATAGCTGGAGTGATAACTTCCGGGACTCTGGGGAATGAGGCATTTATTGACACACATAATTTGGGGCAGGGCTGGCTGGCAGCCATCTCGCCCCTTGCTCCTGGATGGAAGGCAGGCAGGCGAAACTGGAGCGTTCCAAAATGGTGGTCCGGCCTCCGACTTCCCTCCGCAGTCTAACTCTCCCACTTCTGGAATGCCCTTGTTTTGTTCA
Organism: Tachyglossus aculeatus; assembly: GCF_015852505.1. NCBI lineage: Eukaryota > Metazoa > Chordata > Mammalia > Monotremata > Tachyglossidae > Tachyglossus > Tachyglossus aculeatus. Next base: position 26,736,707 of record NC_052083.1, read on the forward strand.
CCCCTTTTCCCTCTAAAAACACAGTGGGTCATGAACAGCCCAACTCGGTACCCTACAGAACCTGTTGTTCTTTCGCTTAATCAACCATTGATATCGATGGAGTTTTTTCCATGTGCAGAGCACTGTACTAAGTCCTTGGGAGAGTCCTAGAGTAAGTAGACGTGATTCCCTGCCCTCAAGGAGCTTAAAATCTAGCAGGGGAGATGGTCACTAAAATAAATTACAGGAAGGGGAAGAAATCAAGTATATGCACCTAAGTTCTGTGGGGGTCAGAATTGGGTAAATACCCAAGTGTTTAGCCGGTCATTTCTCCACCTTCTCTACTTTTCTATCTCCATCCTCTGACATCAGCTGCAGAAGAAGCAACGTGGCTTAGTGGATAAAGCATGGCCCCGGGCGTCAGAAGGACCTGGGCTCTAATCCCGGCTCTGCCACAGGCCTGCTGTGTGACCTTGAGCAAGTCGCTTCACTTCTCTGGGCCTCAGTTACCTCATCTGGAAAAAACGGGGATTAAGAGTGTGAGCCCAGTGTGGGATGGGGACTATATCCAACGTGATTAACTTGTACCTACCCCAGTATTTAGAACAGTGCTTGGCACACAGCACTCAGCAGGTACCATAATTACCATAATCATTATTATTACTCAAGCGCACGGGTGATTCAGTTGGGAAATAAAGTGGGCTGATTCGGTAGGCAGGGATTATGAAACAGCTTCACAGATGGGGAGAAGAGTGATCTGTCGGCTGTGAAGAGGGAAAGGTTGACAGTAAAGAAAACAAAAATGAGGTACAGTGAGTAAATTGGTGTTAGAGGACTGAAGTGTGTGGATGGGGTTGATTTGGGAGAGGGACCGTGCTTTTCTCAGTGTCTGAGTCATTCCGCTCTTTTTTCTGCCACTGTGTGTTTGACTGTTGGTATTTTGAGTGGATCTGTTTCATTTTATTCCCCCCGCCTTTTCTCTCCTTCCCGAGCCTGTCTCTTACTGTGGTTTCTGTGGCTGTGGCTCTCTGGCTGGGCTTCTAGCCCTGGGGGCTTCTTTGGATGGTTGTGGGGTGCGATATCTGTGGGATTAAATCCCAAGCATTACCTATGGGAGAGTATGTATGTACGGCATACGTACAATATTACATTTAATATTATTTATGTAATACACACACATACACATACATGCAGGCACATACCATGGTTTTGATTTGATATCATATAATATATATCATATATAAATATGGGAAGCAGCATGGCGTAGTGGATAAAGCACAGGTCTGGGAGTCAGGTCATGAGTTCTAATCCCTGCTCCACCACTTGTCTGCTGTGTGACCTTGGGCAAGTTACTTTGCTTCTCTGGGCCTCAGTTATCTCATCTGGAAAATGGGGATTGAGACTGTGAGCCCCACATGGGACAGGGACTGTGTCCAACCGATTTGCTTGTATCCATCCCAGCGCTTAGTAGAGTGCCTGGCACATAGTAAGCACTTTACAAATGCTATAATTATTACTATTATCTAAGTGTATAATACACACACACATACACACACACGCACATGCAGGCACATACATGTGCTTGCGTACACATATAACCCAGCCTGCACACTTTACTCCTCTACCAAGCCCCACTTTTCCTCATCTCCCACTCCCTTCTGAGTCCCCTGACTTGCTCCCTTTGCTCTTCCCCGTCCCAGCCCCACAGCACTTATGTATAGATCTCTAATTTATTTATTTGTATTGATGTCTGTCTCCCCCCTTTAGACTGTAAGCTCGTTGAAGCAGGAAATGTAACAGTTTATTGTTGTATTGTACTCTCTCAAGCGCTTAGTACAGTGCTAACAGTCTGCTCTGCAAACAGTAAGCGCTCAATAATGATGTAGTGTATAGAGCATGGGCCTGGGAGTCAAAACATCATGGGTTCTAATCCTGACTCTGCCACTTGTCTGCTGTGTGACCTCTGGAAGTCACTTCACTTCTCTGGGCCTCAGTTCCCTCATCTGTAAAATGGGGATGAAGACTGTGAGCCCCATGTGGGACAGGGACTGTGTCCAACCTGATTACCTTGTATCCACTCCAGAGCTTAGAACAGTGCTTGACACGTAGTAAGCGCTTAACAAATGCTATCATTATTATCATTATTACCATTTCTTTCTTCCACGCAGTAAAAACCTGAGTCTCTGCCGTTGTCTTTGTCTATGTTTGGATCACTTCGCCTTTGACTCTTTCTCATGCCGCTGCTGCGCAACACAGGGGAATCTACTTTGTCGCTTTGGCTTAGACCTTTCCATTCTGGGTAGCCCAGTACGGCATAGCTCTAGCCCCGTCGGCGGTCACAAACTCTCCTGCCATGATAAGGCATCAATTCATAGGAGAGTTACAAGCCCGACGAGGCGAATGTTATTTTTAGGCGATGGCTCTGAAATTGCCAGTACTTGTATTTTGCCAGCAAATTAAGCGGCTCCAACTCCCGATTCGGTTCTTGAGATTAGGCTTCTGATGTTTTAGAGATTCGAGCTCTCCCGGTTAAAAGGATATAAAAAATGAGCCCTAAGAGTTTGACGATATCAGACTTGTTATGGAGAAACCTCTGCCCCATCATCTGTGAAATAGGGACATTGTCAGCCAGTGGCAGCTAATTGATTTTTAGGGAGGACAAGAGAGTTTTGAAGGAGTGTCCAGGGTCGCTTTCTCTGAATTAGAGTAGATTGATAAAAGTCTTCATAACTACAGGACAGGGGATCTGCAGATTCACGGCATCGGACGGGATGAACAAGTACCGACTCGTGGTCTAAGTGGAAAGAGCACAGGCCTGGGAGTCAGAGGATGTGGGTTCCAATCCAGACCCAAGCACTTGTCTGCTGTGTGACCTTGGGCAAGTCACTTCACTTCTCAGTTCCTTCATCTGCAAAATGAGGATTGAGACTGTGAGCCCCACATGGGACAGGGACTGTGTCCAACCCGATTTGCTTGTATCCACCCCAGTGCTTAGTACGGTGCCTGGCACATAGTAAGCACTTAACTAATACCATTATTATTATTATGTTAAACACAGAGAAGTCAGAGTTACTGTCTCTTTCAAACACCCTCTCCCAAGCCACCTTACACATCAGAATGGGCTGTCTACCAAGAGCATATAATTAATGGCATTTGTTAAGTGCTTACTATGTGTTAAGCACTGTTCTAATCGCTGGGGTAGATACAAGTTAATCAGGTCAGACACAGTCTAAGTAGGAGGGAGAACAGTTATCGAGCCCTGATTTTACCGATAAGGAAACTGAGGTACAGAGATGTTAAGTTACTTGGCCAAGGTCACACAGCAGCAAGTGGTAGAGTGGGGACTTGAACCCAGGTCCTCTGACTTCCAGGCCTGGTCTCTTTCTCTTCTGCCACAGTGCCTTATCTATGTCAAGAAACAGCATGGTGTAGTGGATAGAGCACAGGCCTGGAGGTCATAAGGTCAAGGGTTCTTATAATAATAACAGTGGCATTTATTAAGTGCTTACTATGTGCAAAGCACTGTTCTAAGCGCTGGGGAGGTTACAAGGTGATCAGGTTGTCCCACAGGGGGCTCACAGTCTTCACCTCCATTTTACAGATGAGGGAATTGAGGCCCAGAGAAGTGAAGTGACTTGCCCAAAGACACACACCTGACAAGTGGCAGAGGCAGGATTTGAACCCATGACCTGACTCCAAAGCCCGTGCTCTTTCCACTGAGCCACGCTGCTTCTCTTATTTGTTCTTATCTGTTCTAAGCGCTGGAGTAGTTTCAAAGTAATCAGGTTGTCCCACGTGGGACTCAGTCTTAGTACTCATTCTACAGATGACATAACAGGCACAGAGAAGTTACGTGACTTGTCCAGGGTCACACAGCAGACAAGTAGCAGAGCCGGGATTAGAACCCACATCCTCTGACCCCAAGCCTGTGCTGTTTCCACTAAGCTACGCTAAAATAGAAAGGAGAGGAAACTCCACAGTGTCCATTTTGCTTCTTTGTTAGGAGAGACTATTGAAGTTATTTTGTAGTGCATTTCATCAAATTTCATAGACAAATTGTGAGGCATTGGGTTTAAATCAAACAGGTGTCATCTTTTTTTTTTTTAAATGGAGAATTCATTCTCTGGATGGAAGCAGTGGGGATTGAGATTGTAAAGAAGGAAGATACAGAATCTATTATTAACTCCAGAAGCTCTTGGTGACAGGTGTAGAGAGGAAAGTTTTCCTGCCCAGGCTATGAACCCTATTCCTTTGACACAAACTAGAAACAAAGATGCATTTACAAAGTTAAAATCAATAGGCTTGAGAACAGTCCAAGCCTACAATCATAATTTTGACTGAGCATTATGCGTTTCCTACTTCCAGAACGTCCTTTCTCCTCTCCATTTTGATTGTTTATGTGGTATGTAATGAGAAACAGATTCAACCAGTCAATTAATCTGTGGTATTTAAAGAGCCCTATACTGCGTGCGGAACAAGGTAATACACGCTTCAAAAATATAACAGAGCCGTAAAGGATTTCTGCCCTCAAGGAGATTACAGTTTAGCTGGAGAGACAGAGACGTAAAATTATTTACAGATAGGAGGAGGTTGTAGAGTATATGAGGTATGTAGTTAAGGGTTCCTGGGTTCTGTGAGTTTTACGGATTAAAACCTAGAGCGATTAAATAATTAAATGCCATAGGGATATAAGAATACCATAGTTTCCCACCAGGAATGGTGGATTGAGTCCCTTGTGCATGAGACTTTAAGATTGAAAGCCAGCACAGTGGAAGTATAGTGCTCAAGTAGTGGTTTAATTTTTAAATCATTTTTAACCTATAGTATTTGTACCAAGGTTTTTACTTTTGCTTTCTCGTTTCTCTAGTCCCAAATCACTGCTCTTTTCTTCATGGTAGGGTGCCACGCTGGTCTACCTGTTTCAGTTTGACCCTGTTTTTAAGTTGAGATGCAGTCTTGTCTGAAATTTTTCTTCACTGCATCTTTAAAATATTTGCTCTGCCCTTTTGGCATTCATTTTGCCAAGTTCGGCTCACCACACAGTAGCCCTTTGGAGCAGTGCAGCCTAGTGGAAAGAGAGGGCCTGGATTCTAATCCAGACTCTGGCGTTTACCTGCTGTGTGACCTTGGGCAAGTCACTTAACTGTACCTCAGCTCCCTCATCTCCAAAATGGGGAGTCAATAACCGTTCTCCCTTCTACTTAGACTGTGAGTCCAGTGGGGGACCTTATTACCTTGTATCTACCCCAGCACTTAGTACAGTGCTTGGCACATAGTAAACTTTTAACAAATATTACAACTGTTATCATTCATTCTCCTTATTTGTCCTATCCAGAATAGCCTTGTTGAGGTAAGTGCAGCTTTGATGTTAGGAAACAGATTTTATTCCTGGATTTCTTTGTGAACCAGTCTTTCCATTCTAAGTTGAAGGACCTGGGTTCTAATTCCAGCCCCGTCTCTTACCTGCTGTGGGACCTTGAGCAAGCCACTTAACTTCTCTGGGCCTCAGTTTTCTCAACTGTAAATGGGGGGGTTCAATACCTATTCTCTCTCCTACTTTGACTGTGAGCCCCATGTGGGATTGGGGCTATATCTAAGCAGATCATTGTATATTCAGTGCTTAGTACAGTCCTTAATACCACAATTATCTATTTTAGTCCTGGCTGTCTATCTTTAGCTTCATGATTGTCTGAATAGCTTTGGATCTCTTCTGCTACAGTATCCCACCTCCGCCACATCTCTGCTGTGTGACCTTGGGCAAGTCACTTCACTTCTCTGTGCTTCAGGGACCTCAACTGGAAAATGGGGATTGAGACTGTGAGCCCCACGTGGGACAGGGACTGTGTCCAACCTGATTTGCTTGTATCTACCCCAGTGCTTAGAACCGTGCTTGGCACGTAGTAAGCGCTTAAAAAATGCCATCATTATTAATATAATTATTAGAGGCAGAAGCTGGAGGAGTTGATCTGTGAAAGTTCCTTTCTGTTTTCTGGTTCTATTCTACTTATTCATTTCCTTATGGTATTTGTTGAACACTTACTATGCATCAATCAATCAATCAATTGTATTTATTGAGCACTTACTGTGTGCAGAGCACTGTACTAAGTGCTTGGGAAGTACAAGTTGGCAACAAATAGAGACAGTCCCTACCCAACAGTGGGCTCACAGTCTAGAAGGGGGAGACAGAGAACAAAACCAAACATATTAACAAAATAAAATAAATGGAATAGATATGTAAAAGTAAAATAAATAGAGTAATAAATATGTACAAACATGTATACATATATACAGGTGCTGTGGGGAAGGGAAGGAGGTAAGACGGGATGGAGGGGGGATGAAGGGGAGAGGAAGGAGGGGGCTCAGTCTGGGAAGGCCTCCTGGAGGAGGTGAGCTCTCAGTAGGGCCTTGAAGGGAGGAAGAGAGCTAGCATCAAGCACTGTTTTAAGCACTGGGGTAGATACAAATTAATCAGGTTGGATGCCTCATAATTTAAATATTCATTCATTCAGTTGCATTTTTTGAGCACTTACTATGTGCAAAGCAGTGTACTAAGCACTCGGGAGAGTACAGTATAACAAGAAACAGACACATTGCCTGCCCACAGCGAGCTTACAGTCTAGAAAGGGAGACAGACATTAATATATGTAAATAAGTAGACTGACTAGTATTGAATCTGCATTTTACAGTTGAGGAAACCGAGCCCAGATAAGTTAAGCGACTTGCCCAAGGTCACACAACAGATAAGTGGCGGAGCCAAGATTAGAACCCAGTTCAGTCCTCTGCACACAGTAAGTGTTCAATAAATATGCTCTGTACACAGTAAGTGCTCAATAAATACGATTGAATGAAATACGACTGAATGAATGAAAGGTCCTCTGACTCTCAGGCCCAGGCTCTTCCCACAATGCCACACCACTTCCTTAGATTCATTCCTCCTTGAAATGGCTTTAGGGGGCTGCCTTCCTCATGTATTTCCCCATTTAGGATAAAGCTGATGAGACTCAGGAGAAAATGCGAGGCTGAGTATAAGCCGAGGGGCCCGTTTCAGGTCGAAGGGGTATGTGATCCTCATATCGGGGGTCTCTGGTCTGAAAGAAATTGTTTTCTTTAAGGTTTGGAAATCCATTCAGCAAGACTGAAGATATAGTTTTCAACTGAAGTAGTCATCTGTTCATTTTAGCCTGCCCCGTGTCTAACATCAGACAGTTAGAATAATATTTATTTATAAAATTTATTATTTAGGGACTTGGTTTTGTAACCATAAATGATCCAAGAATTATTTTAGATCAGGCTCAACAGTTTCTTAACTCTTCATTTCTTTTAAAAGTTCATTTTTTAAGAAACATTTTCTCAATGAGGGCAGGACATTAAAATGCATTACTTTATAAAGACTGCTTACATTTTAACTATGCTTGATCAAAGAATGTTGAAGTTTAAAATATCAATACATAATGCCAAAGAACTTCCTATGAACTGAAATTTGAGAGACAAAGACACAGAAAGACCCCCAAAGAGAGGAGCCCCAGATACCCAGAATAATCCAGAAATTAAAACAGCCCAGAAAAATGCTATAATAAAAAAGATAATAACTTAGTAATGGGGAGATTATTTTGAATTTTAGACACACTTAACCATTTCAAATAACTGGATTTTCTGATGAAGGTCATACATGAAAGTTGATCAGATGCAGTTTCTAGAAATTCCAGAGTTCAGATATTATGGTGCGATATTCCCTGACTTCTCCATTGTTGGATAGGGATTGTCTCATGTTGCCCAATTGCACTTTCCAAGCACTTATTACAGTGCTCTGCACTCAGTAAGAGCTCAATAAATATGATTGAGTAAGCTCCTTATGGTCAGGGATCACATTTACCAACTCTGTTATACTTTCCCAAGTGCTTAGTACAGTATTCTGCACATAGTAAGCACTCAATAAATACCATTGATTGATTGATCAATTGTCGGTAGTTTGTATGCCTACCAACTCTGTTGTGCATTTCATTCATTCATTCAGTCGTATTTTTTGAGCGTTTACTGTGTGCAGAGCACTGTACTAAGTGCTTGGGAAGTACAAGTTGGCAACACATAGAGACGGTCCCTACCCAACAATGGGCTCACAGTCTGCTGTGTGACCTTGGGTAAGTCACTTAATTTCTCTGAGCCTCCGTTTCCTCGTCTGCAAAATAGGGACCAAATGCCTAGTCTCATCATCATCATTGATGATATTTTTTGAGTGCTTACTATGAGCCCTGTACTAAGTGCTTGACAGAATACAAGACAAAAGAGATGGCAGTCATGTTCCCTGCCCACGACAAGTTTACACTCTATTTGTTCTGACGATTTTGACACCTGTCTACATGTTTTGTTTTATTGTCTGTCTCCCACTTCAAGACTGTGAGCCCGTTGTTGGGTAAGGACCATCTCTGTATGTTGCCAACTTGTACTTCCCAAGCACTTAGTACAGTGCTCTGCACACTGTAAGCTCTCAATAAATACGACTGAATGAATGAATGAATGAATGACGAGACCCATTCCCTCCTTCTTAGAGTGTAAGCCGCATGAGAGACAGGGATTGTGATTGATCTAAATTCCACTGTATTCATTCATCATATTTACTGAGTGTTTACTGCATGCAGAGCACTGTACTAAGCGCTTGAAAAGTACAATTCATCAATAAAGTGATACAGTCCCTGCCCACACTGGGCGTTTGGTCTAGAAAGGGGGAAACAGATATCTAAACAAGTAAACAGAAACAGTGTGGCTTAATGGAAAGAGCATGGGCTTGAGAGTCAGAAGTCGTGGGTTCTAATCCAAGCTCTGCTAACTTGTCAGCTGTGTGATTTTGGGCGTCACCTAACTTCTCTGTGCCTCAGTTACCTAATCTGTAAAATGGGGATTAATAATAATAATAATAATAATGGCATTTGTTAAGCGTTTACTATGTGCAAAGCACTGTTCTAAGCACTGGAGAGGATACAAGGTGATCAGGTTGTCCCACATGGGGCTCACAGTCTTAATCCCCATTTGACAGATGAGGAAACTGAAGCACAGAGAAGTTAATTGACTTGCCCAGTCACACAGCTGACAAGTGGAAGAGCCGGGATTAGAACCCATGACCTCTGACTCCCAATCCTGTGCTCTTTCCACTGGACCACGATGCATCTCATGAGCCTCATGTGGGACAACATGATTGCCTTGAATCCACCCCAGAGCTTAGAAAAGTGCTTGGCACATAGTAACAGTGCTTGGCACATAGTAAGCACTTAACAAATATCATCATCATCATTATTATTATATAAATAGAATTATATGTACCCCAGCATTTAGTCCAGTTCTTTGTTCATCATAAATGTTTAGGAAATATTATAAATCTGTTTTCTAATCAATAGAGCACATCAGTACAATCCAGAACTCTCAAAAGACTCAGAAGAACACAAACGAGACACAGAGTAAACAGAATCAAAGGTAGCTGTGAATAATTGGATTTCTCATCATAAAAGTGATCAATGTTTAAGGCCCCTGGACGCGACCGCCACTGGGAATAACAATACAAAATGTTGTAGTTATTAAGGGTTTACTAAACGTGCAGCTCGGTGGAAGAAACAATAACCAGAAGAGACAGTCTAAAGGAAAGGGGATGCCTGTGACAAATCTGCATTTTAGAGATGAGAAAACTGAGGGACCGAGATACTTAGTGTCTTTCAAGAGGTTATCTAGCAGGGAAGTGGTAGAGACAGGATTAGAACCCAGATCTCCCGATTCCCATCCTGTTCCCTTTCCACCAAACCCAGCGGCTTCTGACCTGCCCCGTTCAGGTTTAAACAGGTCTGAGATTGGGAAAACAAGTACACCTCTTCAGGTCCTGGATGTGCCCCAGAGTTGCTGTTGTATAACACGAGCTAAGACCGACACAAGATCTTTGTAGCAGGGAATGTGTCCGTTTATTTTGTTCTACTGTGCTCTCTCAAGTGCTTAGTACAGTACTCTGTACACAGTAAGCGCTCAATAGACACAACTGAATAAAGGTCAACTCATCCCCGAGACTAAGGTAACCTGTCATTCAGTATACTCATTCTTAACGAGAATGTTAATCTTATTAATCTTTTTTTTTGGCTGTCTCCTCCATTTGAGGTGGGAATGTGTCTCATATTCCTGTTTTTCTTTCCCAAGGGCTTAGTACAGTGTATATTGCTCAGTGAACTTCCTTACTGCTCCTGCTTCTAATAATAATAATTGTGGTATTCATTGTCACCTCTCAGGGTCGCACCTGGAGAGTTTCTGTCTTCTACCAGTCTTGGCTATGGGAGGGAGAGTCAAGCAGAGGCCTACCCCTTCCATTGCTAGCTTGGGCAGTGGCTAGCGAGTGGAAGGCAATCTGCCACAAGTCAAAACTCCCCCGTACTGGGCAGCAGGGCATGGGAGAGAGTCGAGGGTGGAGACTCAAGTTGACTGTGCAGAAGGAGGTGGTGGTAAACCACTTTTGGATTTTTACCAAGAAAACTGTGGATCCACTACCAGAACAATTGCAGATGGAGAGCGGGGCATTCTGGGAGAGATGTGTCTGTGGTGTCACTGTGGGTTGGAAATGACTCAACAGCATAAGACAAGACAAACTCGATAAGTGCTTACTATGTGCCAGACACTGTACTAAGCACCAGAATGGATACAAGCAGATCAGGTTGAAAACAGTCCCTGTCCCACGTGGGGCTCACGGTCTCAATCCCCATTTTACAGAGGAGGGAAGTGAGGACCAGGAAAGTGAAGTGACTTTCCCACGGTCACAAAGCAGATAAGTGGCAGAGCCGGGTTGAGAACACATGACTTTCTGCCTCCCAGGCCCGTGCTCTAACCACTGCATCATGCTGCTTCTACATTGCCAGGAATAACACAAGGAATTTGTAAAATATCAGGAGTGATGGGACCCATTCATATGTAGTGACATCTGCTGAGACAAATTTCATCTAGTTTTTGGTGCTTTTTCAGAGCCTGAGAGTCTTGGATTCTAATTCTGGCTCTGCCTCTTGGCTGCTGTGTGCCCTTCGGCAAATCACTTAACTTCTCTGTGCCTCCATTTCCTCGTCTGTAAAACGAGGATTAAATAACCGATCTCCCTCCAACTTAGACTGTGATCCCCATATGGGGCAGGGACTGTATCTAACCTGATTATCTTGTATCTACCCCAGTGCTTGGTACATTGTAAGTGGTTAACGAAGACCCCAGTTATTTTCTAGGGAACACCCCATTGGTAGCTGTGAAAAGAATAGATGCTCTTGCAGTCATTTGTTTTAATGCACTTGTGTTGTGATAGCGGAGAAGCAGGTTGACTTAGTGGAAAGATCACGGGCTTGAGAGTCAGACAAGGTGGGTTCTAATCCCCGCTGTGCCATTTGTCTGCTGTGTCACCTTGGGCAAGTCACTTTGCTTCTCTGTGCCTCAGTTACCTCATCTGTAAAATGGGGATGAAGACTGTGAGCTACAACCTGATTACCTTGTATCTCCCCCAGTGTGTAGAACAGTGCTTGGCACATAGTAAGCGCTTAACAAATACCATCATCATCAACTCCTGGAATGTGAACAATAGCCAACCTCTGCGTATCAATCAGTAGTATTTATCGAGCATTTACTGTGTGCAGAGCACTGTTCTAAGTGCTCACCTATGCATTTCCAATGATCCTGCCACCACTTTTCGCCACTTTGGGCTTCCAGTAGCCCTGTCCTAGTGGTCTTTCCCACCAATGAGGTGGCAGTGAAAGCCGCATCGCTGTCTATCAGTCAGGCACTGGTTCCATTAACAAGTCCTTTCTGGGCCATGACAGCAGGATACGCCAGCCTTGGGATGCTTCAGAGAAATCGGCTCTCAGATCTTCCAGTTTTCTGATCCATTGGAGTGTGCCAGTAACATCGGCTCAGTCCATTCTGACCTTGTTATCGGGAACAGCAGATGTTTTATCTGTACTACCCTGGCTCCTTGCCTTTGATAGATTTTGGTATCATCCTGGCGAGAGTCTCAGAATTTTGCAAAACTCTCAGGCACCTTTGATAAGAAGGCTTCTACTCCCAGCAAAGCCAATGTGAGTTTCTCTTGCAGCAGAAAGGGAATACAGCTATTTCTGTCATGATTTAGGGCACAGGTTTCCTGAGGAATAAATATACTCTTCCCCCTCACTGACTTCTAGTGGCACTCTCCCCTCAACAGAATAAAATCACATTCCACTTCTCTTTTCCTTATAATTCCTCTAGACTGTGAGCTCTCTGTGGGCAGGGAACATGTCTACTGATGCTTTTGTATTGGACTCTCCCAAGCACTTAGTACAGTGCTTTGCACACAGTAAGCACTCAATAAATATCATTGAATGCACGAGTGATTGCTAGATGAGCTCTTTTTCAGCAATATAATCAGTCCTCTGCTTCCAGACAGGATTCTGTGCCATAGCGTGTTTTAAGTTCAGAATTCGTTCACTGGCAGCGTTGGCTTCTTTATTCCATTTCACAGCATGGCCTGATGGACTGCAAATTCCTTCCGGAGAATGAAACCAAATGGTCTTTTGATTTATGGGTGAGGTGATCAGATTTACGGAAGCTCAAATTGCGTCAATGGATGAAGCTACCAGGGAAGACGGAAAGGCAGAGCGTCAGAGATGGACAGCGTGAGGGAAAGGGAGAGGCAGAGGGTATGGGAAGTGGAGGAAAAGGCAGAGAGAAAAAGACAGAAATGAAGGAGGGGATAGAGAAAGGAGGGCAAGAAGAAGCCCGAGAGGAACAAAGAGAAGGAGATGATGAAAGAGAGACGGAGGGAAGCAGCGTGGCTTCGTGGATAGAGCGCGGGCCCGAGAGTCAGGACCTGGGTTCCAATCCACTTGTCTGCTGTGTGACCTTGGGCAAATCACTTCACTTTTATGGGCCTCATGACCTCATTCGTAAAATGGCAATTAAGACTGTGAGCCCCATGTGGGACGTGGACTATGTCCAACCTGATAAGCTTGTGTTTACCCCAGCACTTAGAACGGTGCTTGACACATAGTAAGTGCGTAGCAAATACCATCATTATGAAGGAGAGGGAAGAGTTGGGAAACGGCCGGGTTGAAGACGATTAGTTAATCATTTAATGGTATTCACTGAGCTCTTCCTTTGTGCAGAGCCCCGCTTGGGGAGTACAATAGAGTTTTAAAATTTGATCCATATCCTCAAGGAGTTTGCAGTCTAGTCGGGGAGACAGAAAATAAAAAAAAATTACAGGTAAGAGAAGCAACTGAATATAAGGATAGGAATGTCAGGGGCAATGGGGGATGAGGAATTGAGAGACCAGGGCTGATACACAGAGACACACATAGAAAATCAGTCACTTCTGTGCTCCAGGAGATCATCAGCGACAGATTCAGCGTAGGAATATTGTCTAATTACTCTTTTGTCCTCCCCAAGAGCTTAGTACGGTGCTCTGAACACAATAAGTGTTCAATGAAGCACTATAAGGCAGAAGCAGTGTAGTCTAGTTGATAGAGCATGGGCTGAGGGTGAGAAGGACCTGGGTTCTAATTCCAGCTCTACCACTCATCTCAAGCAGTTGACTCCTCTGTGCCTCGGTTGCCTTATCTGTGAAATGGGGATTGGCACTCTGAATCCCACATGGGACATGGACTGTGTCCAACCTGATTAGCTTGTATCTACCCAAGCGTTTGGAACAGTGCCTGGCACAGAGTCAGCACTTAACAAATGCCATTTTTAGAAAAACAAAACTAGGCAGAATAAAGCTAGATGACCAGATGCTCTTTGCGTACATTTCTGTTTCTTCCATACTTTTCCCTCCCCATTAACCTACCCCAATTTCAAGCCAGGTAAATCCTCCTGGATTTTAAAGCTATTGAGCAAAAGCTATTGAGCAAAAGCTATTTGAGAACAATCCATGTTAACTGTCATGAGCATACTGCTTGTATTATCAGGGTGTGGGGATGTGTGAATATATACATACACACCTTCTCCCCAAATTAATATACGGTAAAACTAGGTGAAATTCTATTTTCACAAGTAGTGGCCTTCTATTTATTTCTATTCCAAAAAATGTGAGTTTTCAACCCTAGGGGGTGGCCAGGGTTAGACTTGTTCTGTTTTTCACAGCGGAGAGTGATGTGAGAGTGATGTTCTAGACTGTGAGCCCATTGTTGGATAGAGACCGTCTCTATATGTTGCCGGCTTGTACTTCCCAAGCGCTTAGTACAGTGCTCTGCACACAGTAAGTGCTCAATAAATACAATTGAATGAATGAATGAATCAGCAGTTAAGTGAATTTAAAAGTCACACAGGAGGCAGTTGGAAGAGCCAGAACTGGAACCACGGTCTTCGGACACCTGGGTCCGTGCCTTGATAGGTAGCATTATTTCCACTGTTTAAAGTGAAGACACTGAGGCACAGAGAGTTCAAATGACTTATCCAAGGTCACTCGGCAGGTCATGGGCAGAGCTGGCTTAAGGGTCTGCTTCCTTCGACACCCAGGCCCGTGCCCTTACCACTGGGCCATGCCGACTCCCATCCACAATAAAAATCACTTACACATGTCCCTAATCTTAAAGCATCCCCCCCCGCCATTTCTGCCCGGAGTGGGTTTTTTAGAGCCACCTTTTATACCTGCTGTATGAGATTTTATGAAGAAAGTCATGGTTTTATAACTTTTTCTGTAGCAGCGTGAAGAGAGCAACCGACAGGAACTCTGATATTAGCTGGCTTTTGGAGCAGCTGGATAGTATCCATTGTGTTCAGCCAAAGAGCCATTTCCTTGAAACTAACTTTTTTTTCCCTTATGTTGTTTTCCATCTACACTCTCTGTCAACCCCATGGGCCCCCCTATTCTTCTCAGGTTCACTGTGCTTACATTTTAATCTAAAAGGATAGAGAAGGAGAGCCATTAAAATAGCAAGCATCTGTGTGGCAGTTAGCCACCCTACAATTACAAAGATGTGCAGTTCAGAATGAAAATAGAGAAAAGAGTACTGGCTCCAAAATGAGAAGCAGCATAGCCGATTGGATAGATCACAGTCCTGGACGCCAGAAGGACATGGATTCTGATCTGACACTGGCCTGCTATGTGACCTTGGGCTAGTCACTTAACTTCCCTGTTCCTCTGTTAGCTCATCTGTAAAATGCAGAAAAAGGCTGTGAGCCCCATGTGGGATGTGGACTGTGTCCAACCTGATTAGCTAGTATCTACCCCAGCACTTTCATTTATTCAATTCAATTATATTTATTGAGCACTTACTGTGTGCATAGCACTGAACTAAGTGCTTGGGAGTTTTCAATATAACAGTGAATGGACACATTCCCTGCCCACAATGAGCTTACAGTCTAGAGGGGGAGATAGACATTAATAGAAAAAAATAAATGACAGATAAGAGCTGTGGGGCTGGGAATGGGGAATGAATACAAGGAGCAAGTCAGGGCGACACAGAAGGGAGAGGTAGAAGAGGAAAAGAGGGCTTAGTCAGGGAAGGCCTCTTGGAAGAGATGGGCCTTCAGTAAGGCTTTGAAGAGGGGAAAGAGTCATTTTCTGTCAGATTCGAGTAGGGAGGGCAATCCAGGCCAGAGGTAGGTTGTGGGCAAGAGGTTGGCGGCAAGATAGACAAGATTGACATGTGGTGAGAAGGTTAGCATTAGAGAAACGAAGTGTGCGAGCTGGGTTGTAGGAGGAGAGTAGTGAGGTGAGGTAGGAGGGGGCAAGGTGATTAAGTGCTTTAAAGCCAGTGGTGAGGAATTTTTCTTTGTTGTGGAGGAGAATGGGCAACCACTAGAGTCTCTTGAGGAGTGGGGAAACACGTCCTGAACATTTATTTTTGAAGAAAAATGTTCTGGGCAGCAGAGTGAAATATGGACTGGAGTAGGGAGAGACAGGAGGCAAGGAGGTCAGCACGGAGGCTGATACAGCAATCAAGGCGGGGAGGGATAAGTGATTGTATGTAACACGGTAGCAGTTTGGATGGAGAGGAAAGGGTGGATTTTTAGCAATGTTGTGAAGGTGGAACCAACAGGATTTAGTGACACATTGAATATGTGGGTTAAATGAGAGGAAGGGCTCAAGGGTAATGCTAAGGTTGAGGGGTTGTGAGACAGGAAGGATGGTGGTGCCGTCTACAGTGATGCGAAAGTTAGCCGGGGGATAGGGTTTGGGTGGGAAAGTGTCAGTAAGGCCTTAGTAAATGCACCAATTTTTCGTTGCTATCTACCCTTTAGAGATCATTATGAAGAAGAGTCACATAGAAGCTTTCTTTCCTTTTCTCTTCTCAAGTAATCTATTCACCTGTTTAGCTTAGGAGAGAATTAGCTCTTTTAAGCAGAGGAGGTAATTAGTAATACCATCAAGTTCCTAGCAACATACAGCTATGTACTTGAACTGAGAAATTCAGATAGTTTAAATACAAGTTCAATTGTGAAGCAGTGTGGTCTAGTGGATAGAGTATGGGCCTGGGTTCTAATCCTAACCCTGCCACTTGTCTGCGGGTGATGTGGGCAAGTCACTTCACTTCTGGGCCTCCATTTCCTCATCTGTAAATCGGAGATTAAGACTGTGTGCCCCATGAACTGTGTCCCAACCTGATTATCTTGTATCTAACCTGGCGTTTACAACAGTGCCTGGCACATAGTAAGCACTTAGCAAATACCACAGAAAAACAACAAACAGAAAACTGAGGAATCATGAGAAGCATTTCGTTTTCCTCAGAGATACAGGAGTAGCAGCTATTGATTAATCCTTTTTTAAACCAGCTGGGAAAATTAAGCCCTACTGATTCTAAATATATAGCCCAAATCATTATGCCCCAGAATGCTGTAGTCAGCATTACAGAAGCCCTACTTGTTAAGTAGTGTATTTCAGTGGGCTAGCAAATTAACTAAAACAATTACTCTCAACACCTACGTTGTGTAGCAATTTCCTTAAGGAACAAATTTGATTCTCTCTTTCAAACAATGAAGGGATACAGATAGGTAGAAACGAACAGATCCCTCTTGACTTTGCCTAAGAGAATGTTTTCATATTTCTGTCGCTTGCGTTTATGGCTATGCCATGCTTTTATTACCCTTTTTCCATTTGCATACTGGGGAAATTCTCCATGCTTATCTTCACAGTAATGTCAGTTTCTGAGAGGAGGGAACAATAATTTAAGACTTGTAATAATGACTGTAGTATTTGCTAAGCAGTTAATATGTGCAAAGCCCTGTACTAAGCGCTGGGGTGGATACGATATAATCGGGTTGGACACAGTCCCTGTCCCACATGGGGTTCTAGACTGTGAGCTCATTTTGGGCAAGGAACGTGTCCACCAACTCTGATGTATTGTACTCTCCCAAATGCTTAGTACAGTCCTTTGCACATAGTAAGCACTAAATAGTATCACTGATGATGATGATGATAAAAGTAGGAGCAGGAATAAGAATTGAATCCCCATTTTGCAGATGAGGAAACTGAAACCCAGAGAAGCAGCACGGCCTAGAACAAGCCTAGGACTCAGAAGGTTATGGATTCTTATCCTGGCTCTGCCACTTGTCGGGTGTGAGGCCTTGGGCAAGTCATTTCACTTCCCTGTGATTCAGTTAACTCATCTGTAAAATGGGAAATGAGACTGTGAGCCCCATTTGTACATATATACACAAGTGCTTTGGGGTGGGGAGCAGGGGTAGAGCAAAGGGAGAGAAATCTTCCAATTCTTGCAAGTTGATGAGTTATTCCTTTTCAAAATGGAGAGTGAGACCCAACCTGACCACTGTGAGCCGTCTTCCCGCCACACCGAAGAAATGATTCTGCTGAAAATCCTCACTGAGGCTAATCGCATTGGCTCGAGGTGGGCTCGTCGCTGAGACCAGAAGGGACCAGCGTTCCATTCATTCATTTTCATTCATAGTTATTGAGCACCTGCTGAGTGCTAAGCACTGTACTAAGCACTTGGGAGAGTACTCAACAACAAGTATCATTTGTCCCTCTCTGAGACCTCTTAGCCAAATGGTTTGTTCTCTGTGAAATGCAGACATTAGAATATGGAAGCAAATGCTTGCAGGAGAGACCACTTCTTTTGGATAAATAAGTAGTAATGTGCGGCAACTAGATTGGAAACAAATTCAACTAAAACCTTAATAGGATATCCTGCCAGATTTCAGAAACCTATGAATAGGGATTGAACCAAATTCAATAACTGACAGGCAGCCGTAATGGCTCCTTTGATAACAGGATTAAGAAGTATTGACATTTGTTTTGTATAACAGGATTGACAAAAATGCTTTTCCAACAACCCTCATTAGCTCTCTTGATGGTTTTGCTGAAATCACATATGAAAAATGGGGAAAAGGGTCACACCTGCTAAAATAGGGTAAAGACAAACAAAATCAATCCAGCATTTCCTGTCGCAGTACTGGGAGATTGTTGAATACACCATTATAATGTGATTCTTCTTTGAGAAAGAGCAGCATGGCCTAATAGAAAGAGCATAGAACTGAAAGTCAGGAGTCCTGGAATCTATTCCCAGCCTTTTTTTTTTTTTAAAAAAAAGGGACTTGTTAACCACTTACTATGTGCCAAGCACTGTTCTAAGCAATGGGGTAGATGCAAGATAATCAGGTCCCACATGGGGCTCACAAACTAAGTAGAATAATAATAATAATAATACTTTTGCCATTTGTTAAGCCCTTACTCTGTGCCAAGCTCTGTTCTAAGCTCTGGGGGAGATACAAGGAAATCAGGTTGTCCCTCATGGGGCTCACAGTTTTAATCCCCATTTTACAGATGAGGTAACTGAGGCCCAGAGAAGTGACTTGCCCAAAGTCACACAGCTAACATGAGGTGGAGCTAGGATTAGAACCCATGACCCCTGACTCCCAAGCCCACATTCTTTCCATTGAGCCACGCTGCTTCTCTTGAAGGAAGAACAGGTATTGAATCCCCATTTTGCAGATGAAGGAACAAAGGTACAGAGAAGTTAAAGGACTTACCCAAGGTCACACTTGCCCAAGGTGAGCTGGGATTAGAACCCATGACCTCTGACTCCTAAACCCACGCTCTTTCCACTGAGCCACGCTGCTTCTCTAGAAGGAAGAACAGGTATTGAATTCCCATTTTGCAGATGAAGGAACAAAGGTACAGAGAAGTTAAAGGACTTACCCAAGGTCACACTTGCCCAAGGCGAGCTGGGATTAGAACCCAGATCCTTTGACTCCCAGGCCCATGCTCTTTCCATTAGACTACACTGCTTCTCTATTGCAGTAAGCAGTTGGGAGAGTACAGTAGACTTGGAATTCAAATTAAGATTTTTATAATGTAAGTCTCCAAACAGGGTTTTTGCCCACCATAAGCATTATGCTATTACACCTTCCCAACCTCTGCCTCAGCCTTACAGAAACAGAACTGGGGCATCGGTGAATGTACTATTATGATATGATTCTTAAAAAAATAAAATAAAATAAGGAGGCCTGTTGTGATAGATGATGTTCCAGGATCCTGGCCAGCTTTATTAAGCTCTAAATTTCTGTATTTTCTACCTGTAGAGCAACCGTTTCAAGTCCTGTATCTCTAAGAAAATTCCAGGTTTTAAGGGCCTCACCTCTGCAATCAAAAAATCAATTGAGAAACAGTGTGGTCTTGTGGAAAGTGCACAGGCCTGGGAGTCAGTAGACCTGGGTTCTAATCCTGACTCTGACGCTTGTCTGCTCAGTGACCTCGAGCAACTCACTTTACTTGTCTGTGCCCCAGTTCCCTCATCTGAAAAATGGGGAATCAGACCGTGAACCCGTGTGGGACATGGGTTGTGTCCAACCTGCTTAGCTCCTATCTAGACCAGCACTTAATGTGGTCCTGGCACGTGGTAAGCACTTAACGAGTACCAGTAAAAAAAAAAAGTAAAAATCAGTGGTATTCATTGAGAGCTTACTGTGTGCAGAGCACTGTACTAAGCACTTGGAAGACTGCAATACAATAATAATAATAATGATGGTATTTGTTAAGTGCTTACAAAGTGCAAAGCACTGTTCTAAGTGCTGGGGAGGTTACAAGGTGATCATGTTGTCCCACTTGGGGCTCGCAGTCTTAATCCCCATTTTACAGATGAGGTAACTGAGGCACAGAGAAGTTAAGTGACTTGCCCAAAGTCACACAGCTGACAGTTGGAGGAGCCGGGATTTGAACCAATAGAGCCCTTATCCCGACTCTCCCACCACGTCAACCATCTTCCTAACCTGGACCACATCCTAGGTCTTATCCCACTCCCTTCTGCATCCCTCTTGCACTTGGATTTGCTCCCTTTATTCATCCCTCCCTCATTCCAACAGCACTAAATCTGTAATTTGTTTATATTAATGTCTGTCTCCCCCTCTAAACTGTAAGCTCGCTGTGGACAGGGAATGTGTCTCCCAACTCTGTTTTACCATTATATTGTACTCTCCCAAATGCTTAGTGGGATGCTCTGCACACAGTACGTTTTACAGATGGAAAAATGTTTTACAGATGGAAAAACAGAGGGCCAGAGGGTTTAAGGAATCTGCCAAAGATTACTCCCATCAGTGATGATCCGTCTTCTGCCTCTCTGAAATGATCTGGTTTCATCTGGCTTTCCCAGATCAAAAATAGATTGGATAATTAACAACGTACTCTGTCCGAGGACGGGCTGGATTCTAACGTTTCAGTTTAAATGATTTTGGCTAGTGGAAGCTCCAAAAGATGAAAAGGAGGGGCAAACCAAAGAGATTGTACTCCAATGGAATGAAAGCATTAAGTCATTTAAAATGACTTAATTAATGATCGCTTTGAAATCGCTAATTACCAGTCACATGAGAAACCAAAACAGTTTGTCAGTTAACTGCCTGAGGCAAAAGTTAATGTTCTAATAAACTAGGTATTAATTGATACGATTTTCACGTAGCTTATTTCCATTATCAAGCGTATTCAACTCTGTATAAATAGTACCGATTTTCTAAACTGTTTGGTATCCCTAGAGAAGTTCCCTTGCCAAACCACTTGTTTATTGATAATTGACTGATTACACCTTTCAGAAAGTGGAAAATACCTCTTTTTCAGTAACTTTTAGGTTTGAGTATCGGTACTTTTTTTAACGGTGCAGTTCCATCAAATGGAGCCCGAAAAGAAATCTCTCTGGTTGCAAGGCAAACTTGGAATCCCTCTAGATTAGGTAATAATAATTATTATTGTACTATTTGTTAAGCACTTAGTATGTGCCAGGAACTGGGGTCGATAGAAGGTAATCGAGTTGGACGCTTAGGGCTCACAGTCCTAATCTCTGTTTTACAGAGGCAGCAACTGAGATCCAGAGGAAATGAATCGACTTACCCAAGGGCACACAGCAGACAAGTGGCGGAGCTAGGATTAGAACCCATGACCTTCTGGCTCCCAGGCCTGTGCTCTATCCACTACACTATGCTGTTAGCATTGTCTCCAGTCTGTGGGTCCCCTGAAGGATCCTGGGAGCAGTCACACTTTAGTCTGAGCTTGGCAGCCAAATTGAACAGGGTTTTTCCAAGTGGCCTCTGTTGAACTAGACCTGAACGTAGAAGATCTAGTTTATTGACTCTACATGGCAGAAAGCTCAGGCTTTGGACCCGTTGGATTGGATCAATCATTGGTGTTGATTGAGCGCTTAGTCTCTTAGAATTTTCTCAGCGAACACTGTAACGATCATCAGTAGAAACACCGCTTAAAGTTTATTTCCCCAAGATTTGGGGGAGCAGTGTGGTCTAGTGGAAAGAACCTGGACCTGGGAGTCAGAGGATCTAATCCTGATTCCACCACTTGTCTGCTGTGGGAAGTCTGGTAAAGTTAAGTAAGTGCTTAACAAATACCATTAAAAAATATGGTCTTGACTGCAATCTAGGTTTGAAGTAAATTTACATAAACGTGTCCCCCAGAAAAGGATTAAAAAAGTAGTTTGTCAATAAATTAGAGGATATATTTACAAGAGAGGTAGGAGTGAAACATCTAGGAACAAAGAGCTGGAAATATATTTTCCTGAAAGGCAGACTTGGCTTCCGAAACAGAGGAAAATAGGGATGCAATGGGAAACTGAATCCAGCATCAGAGGGGACAAATTAGCCTCTCTAAATTTGTTCAGCCAGTCACCAGTACTGTGATTAAAGGTGTTGCCAACTCGTTTCTGCCGAGTCATAGGGAGAATTTTGTCAGGCATGAGATTTAATGTTTAGGAAACTCAGACACCTCCTTTTTTCTTTTGTGGTATTTGTTAAGCGCTTACTATGCTCCAGGCACCATACTAAGCACTAGGATAGATGCAAGATAATCAGGTTGGACACAGTCCATGTCCCACTTGGAGCTCACAATCTTAAGCCTCATTTTACGGATGAGGTAACTGAGGCCCAGAGAAGTTCAGTGACTTGTCTGAGGTCACACAGCAGACAAGTGACTGATCGGGGATTAGAACCCAGGTCCTTCTGACTTCCAGGCCTGGGCTCTTTCCATGATTCTTCTTGGACAGCTGACTGCCCTATTCTGGATGTTGAGGACTCCATGGATTCGTGCTCTATGAGGCTACCACACAATTAATTTTACTATTAGTTTTCCCAGAGGACGTGGTTCATAACTAAGCAACTGTTCAAAGTCATAAGGATGGGTGCTCTCCACCCCCAAATTCCAGATGAACATAAACTGATTTGTGTGGAGAATTTCCACCTCATAAGAAGTGCAACCAGACTGCCAGATTCAAATAAGACAATCTTGAAAATCTGTGCTTTTGGGGACTCCTGAATGGAAATACACTTACGCTATTGTCCAGATAAGGCAACTGAGGCACAGAGAAATGAAGTGGCTTGCCCAAGTCACACGCAGCAGACAAGCGGAGGAGTTTTTTATGTATTTTTTTAAGTGCTTACTACATTCCGGGCACTGGGATAGATAGATAGATGAGAAGCAGTGTGGCTCAGTGGAAAGAGCATGGGCTTTGGAGTCAGAGGTCATGGGTTCAAATCCCAGCTCCACCAATTGTCAGCTGTGTGACTTTGGGCAAGTCACTTAACTTCTCTGGGCCTCAGTTACCTCATCTGTAAAATGGGGATTAAGACTGTGAGCCCCCCATGGGACAACCTGATTGCCTTAACAGTGCTTTGCACGTAGTAAGCGCTTAATAAGTGCCATTATTATTATTATTATAAAAGGCAGTCAGATTGGACAGGGTTCATGTCCCACATTGGGCTCAAGGTCTTATTCCCATTTTCTGGATGAGGTGATTGAGGCAACAGTGAAGTGACTGGACCAAGGTCACACAGCAGACAAGTGGCCGAGCTAGGATTAGAACCCAGGTGCTTCTGACTCCCAGGTCTGTGCTGTAGCCACTAGGCCACCCTCAGTGGGTGGTTCTTCAAATGCCAAGGGCAACATCATAGACCAAGTTCACGACACCAAGAATTGAAGAGCCCCAACATTTCCCCACAAATCCTCAGCCTCTTTCTATGCCACTTCACTTTGAAATAACCTTCAGGGGCTATCAAAAGGCTGCAGCTTCTGAAGTTAGGAGCCTTGAAGTGCAGTCACAAAAATAAAATAGATTAGTTACTTCAGAGAAGCCCCTGTTATTCTGAGATCAATTTAACCACATCACCTTTTGTTTCTAGAAGAAAAGGAAGGGACAGTTTTAGTGAAGTTTTTCTCAATGGAATTGTTTGAAATCTCTGTCCGAAATAAGGCATCCAAGTGGTAAAATAGAGAGTAAAATTTCATCTACTTTGGCACTAGACTGTAAGCTCATTGTGGGTTTATTGTGTTTATTGTTGTAGCGTACTTTCCCGAGTGCTTCGTACAGTGCTCTGCACACAGTAAGTACTAGATAAATAATAATAATAATAATGGTATTTGTTAAGTGCTATGTGCCAAGCACTGTTCTAAGCACTGGGGTAATCAGGTTGTCCCACGTGGGGCTCACAGTCTTAATCCCCATTTTACAGGTGAGGTAACTGAGGCACAGAGAAGTTTAGCGACTTGCCCAAAGTCACACAGCTGATAAGTGGTGGTCGGGATTAGAACCCAGGACCTCTGACTCCCAAGCCCGTGCTCTTTCCACTAAGCCACTCTGCTTCTTTAATACAAGAGAATGAATGAATGAATGGGTATATCAATCAGTCATATTTATTGAGCACTTCCTTTGTGCCAAGCATTGCACTAAAACCTTGGCAGGGAACCATACTACAGAGTTGATTCCTGCCCCCAAAATCTTACAATCTAGAGAGAGAGAAAGATATTAAGAAGGATTACAGTTAGTAATCTAAGTATTATGGCGCTGAGAGGTGAGTGTTGTAAAATGCTTAAAGGGTACAGATCTAAGTGAAAGGATGATACAGAAGGGAGAGGGAGTAGAGTAGAATAGTGTTGATGGAGAAGAGATATTTATTTATTGGAAATCTGTCCCAGCTCTCTCTCACTCCAGGGCTGGAGCGCTATTTCCTGAAGATGAGGAGGTTGGTATTTGGTATGCCAAAAAAGTTTTCCAGTTGACTATCGGAGACCGGAGAATGGGAGGGAATCTTTATTGTTGTATTGTACTTACCCAAATGCCTAGTGCAGTGCCCTGCACACAGTAAGTGCTTAATAAATCCCATTGAATGAACGAATCCCTTGCAACAGCAGGAGGGAGTTTGTTAAGGCCCTCAGATGAACTTGAGGGCAAGAAGGATTGTTGGTCCTTGAAGCTGAGGATTGAGGAATGGGTGACCTCTCCTTTGGAGATCCATAAACACAGAAGAGTTGCCATCTTGAACTGGAAGGGTGACTAGAAGGCAATTCATTCATTCAGTTGTATTTACTGAGCGCTTACTTTGTGCAGAACACTGTACTAAGTGCTTGGAAAGTACAATTCAGGAACAAAAAGACAGTCCCTACCCAACGATGGGCTCACAGTCTAGAAATATGTACAGACCTGGGGCAGGGGGTTGCATGAAATAGCCTCTCCCTTCTCCCTTGTTTTTTTAGTGGTACTTTTTTAATTGATTACTTTAATTCAATTGTTCATTAAATCATATTTATTGAGTACTTTCTGAGTGCAGAGCACTGTACTCTAGGGAAAGTACAAATTAAAAGGTGACAATCCCTGCTCACAATGAGTTTCTGCGGCAAGCACTGTTCTAAGTGTTGTGATTGTGGGGATTCAATATCTGTCCTCTATCCTTCTTAGACTGGGGGACAGGGATAGTGTCCGATTGGATGAACTTAAGCCGTCTTTTAAGGCTATTTCAAGTGACTATGCTTTACAGCTATAGCTCATGGCACATATTGTGATTGTGTATCAAATCCCCTTTTTACAGTTGAGAAAACCGAGGTCCCGCGAAGTGAAATTCATTCAATTAATTCAATCAGTCGTATTTATTGAGCACTTACTAAGAGCTTGGTAGAGTAAAAAACAACAATAAACAGACATTTCCCCGTACAAAACGAGCTTACAGTATAGAGTGCAAGTCTGAAATGACTTGCCCAAGTTCACAGTGCAGGCAAAGGTTAGAACCAGGATTAGAACCCAGGACCTCTGACTCCCAGGCCCGGGCTCTTTCCACTAGGCCACTCTACTTCTCCTCATCTCCCTTTCCTGGACTTAGGTCTTACCAGCCTCCTCCCCACATGACTATAACTCTCCCGATGGTCTCTCAGAAAGATAGAGATCTGTAAAATAAGACATTTCCTTGAGTAATTTAGCAAACAGTAATGTCCTGGTGAAGGAAAAATTCACCCTGGTTTTTACTTGTTCATCTAAATCCTGGAAAATTCTGTATCTTGTTCACAGTAGCATCCTATACAAGAGACTTTGTATTCAGTTGGACAACCCACAACTACTAAAACCCTGATTACTATCTCCAACTTGTTTGGCTTTTAAGATCTGTTTCTCTAGGCATGGGGCCACAAAGCTTATACTTTAGGGTTTCTCCCTGGAGCCTCCCAAAATATCCACTATTTTCAGGCCTGCAAAGTCCTTTCTTTTAGTACACTATAAAATGTGCACCTTGAAATTTTCATTTCAGGTTTTTCTGATCTCAGTAGAAGTGAGAAAACTGAAAGAGGTAGAGGAGATGCATAGCCTAGTAGAAACTCAGAGGACTTGGGTTCTAATCCACACTCTGCCACATGTCTGCTCTGTGACCTTGGGAGAATCACTTATCTTCTCTGTGCCCGTTTCCTCATCTGTAAAATGGGGATTAAGCCTGTAAGCTCCATGTGGGACAGGGCAGTGTCCAACCTCTTTATCTTGTATCTACTCCAGCACTTAGTCTAGTGCCTGGAACACAGTAAATGCTTAACAAATAACATTAAAAACAAAAATGATTGATTTGGCTCACAGTTTTTGTGACATCTTGTCTGCTTTCTTTTAGAGTCCAACAAAGTTTAAACAGATATTCATATTTAATGTTCTAAATAATACCTTTTCAACGGTCAGTCAATCAGTAATATTTACTGAGCACCTATAATGTACAGAATGTTGTACTTTTTTTAACAGAATTTGTTAAGCCCTTACTATGTTCCAGGTATGTTCTAAGTGCCATAGTAGATTCAAGCTAATCAGGGTGGATGCCATCTATTTCCCACATGGAGCGAACAGTCTTAATCCCCATTTTACAGATGAGGTAACTGAAGCACAGATAAGTGAATAATAATAATAATAATAATTGATGGCGGCGGTTGTTCCAGATGGCACCAAGTCGCCGGGCGACTAAAGAATTAGTCAGACAGCATGTGACTGCCGAAAGTTTTAATAAAGTTTTATTGGTAAGGCCGAAGACCGAATAGGGGGTAACGCACCCGGCGGGCTCATTTCCTTAAGGGAAAAGGCCCCAAAGACTGAATAGGGGGTACGCACCCGGTGGGCTCATTTCCTTAAGGGAAAAGGCCCCAAGTGCCCAATACAATGGGCCTATATACTGCTGTTGCTGATCACAGTGATTGGTAGATTTGAAAACAGTGGGGACTGGATTGGTGCAGATTTGGTACAGATCTGGTGTAGAGCTGGGCGGAGTCTATCACCTTATTTGGTTTGGTTCCTGGACCCAGCCAGTGGGCTGCAGGGTCTAAGGCCCATACCAAATATGGCAACAGAACCGCATACATTCAAACAATATCTGCAACCTTTCCATGGTTCATGGGGGGCCCCCATCATGCCCCCCTCAAAGACACGACCCTTATTCCTAAGGGGTTGCTGAGGGTCGATGGTCCATCTTCTGGAGCAGCTTCATGCTGACAGTGGGCGATGAACTCATAACTAGATGTGTTCAGGGTCGTATGGGTGTACCACAAACTGGCCGTGAGCTTGACGGCGAGATGGCGGTGGTGTCACGGTCGGGGTGATTCCTTGTAGGGCCTATAAGATGGGGGCAGCGTCCCCCTCAGGTTCCTCAGTTGACTTCTGTTCCGTGGGTTGGTGCTCTTCCCTGCAGAGTCGGAGGTCACCGATTCGGTCACAGGTGTATTGTGAGGGAGTGTCCTCCGGACACTTCCACGCCCAGCCTGGGTTTGGCCATGGAGATGGTTCTTGCGGGGGCCCGGCCATTCCCTGGGCCCCGTCAGTCCTGGCTCTCAGATGCGCCAAGAGCCGGGAACTGGCCAGCCTCAGGGTTGGCGCTCGCCTCCTGTAGTGGTCAGTCCCGCTTCCAGTACCCACGTCCTCTGCAGACGGGGCACCGTCCAGGTGGCTGGCAGCTGTGACCAGCCCTCCGCGCCTGGGGGCACTCCTGAGCCCAATGGCCAGACTGGTGGCACACATAACAGGGCTTCCTGGACCCTGGGTAAGCACCATGGCCGCGTCGGGTGACCTTCCAGTGTGAGATCGACCCTTCGTCAGGACCGCCACAAGTAACTGGGCCTGCTCTCTGCCCTTCACTCTGGTCCTGTGGTCCTCCTCATCTCAGGCTGCCTGGTCATGGTTGTTAAAAACTCTAAAGGCAGCCTCTATCAACCAATTCATGGGCGTTTGTGGCCCCAACTGTTCCTTCTGTAATTTTCGGTGGAAATCTTCAGCCAATTAATAAAATACAGATTTAGAATGACACTTCCGTCTACCAAGTTGGGATCAAGCTGGGTGTACTTTTGAGTCGCCTCCACCAGCCTGAGTCTAAACATGGCACGATTCTCAGTAGAGTCCTGGGTCACAGCTCGGACCTGATCATAGTGAACTTGCTTCCTAATTCCTTTCTCCATGCCCGCCAGTAGGCATGTAATCATATGATCCCGGAGCTGTCTATCAGTACCCTCCCCCTGATAACTCCACTCTGGTTTGGAGCGAGGGACAGCTATAAAGCAACAGGTTAAGATCTTCCCATGACAGATCGTACTGCAAAGTCAGGCTCCGGAATTCGTCCCGAAAGCGCGCGGGGTCCTCAGAATATTGTCCCAATTTCCGTTTTGCCATTTCCAATTCACTCAAAGAGAAGGGAGCCTGTACCCACACTATCTTTCCCCTCTCCCCTGCAACCTCCCTCAAGGAGAGTATCCTTTCCTCTCCTTCCGGAGGGGCGTAGTGTGTGCCTCTCTGGGTGCTGGAAGGGCTTACGGCCCATGTGGTGGACTGGTATGGAGGAGGACATAACAAAGGGTTGGGCCTTGTATTGGTGGTGTTTCCCATTCCCTCAGGGGGCGGGGGGGGCCCGAAGGTACCTGAGATTCCCAGCCAGAGGGAGGGGGAAAGCCATCCTCCCAGGGTCCCCTGCAGAGGAGAGGATCATCCAGTATATCTGAGGAACCGGACCTTAGGGCTGGACCCCCTGGAGGGGCCCAGGAAAAACACATGTGGCAGTTTTTTTCTTCAGGGCTTTGGGACAAAGCCATAAAAGCTGGACATCCAGGATTTCTGACCATTTCTATAACCGCCTGCAATATAAGAAGTCCAGCTGGAGAATGGTATTATAATTTAGTGACCCATATTTGGGCCAGACCTCCTAATCCTCTAATTTATACTGGGACCATTTTGTGGTGCACAAAAAATAATCAGTTACTGGCATTTTAAATCAGCCAAACCAAATTTGTCCTTATTCAAACATCCCTCTTTTTAGGTGATTGAAAAGAAAAATAACTTCCCATAATGGGTGGAAAACATTCCTTTTTTGAGGTTCTGTGTCTGTTTTGGGTTAAGACTGATCCGGTCGGCCTTTCTTCCCCCCTAGTGAGCCTGGGGACTAGAGGGTGCCTCCGCGAGAGCAGACAAGAACAATTCCGGTTCTGTGTCTGTCTCAGGCTTGTCCGAGCGCCACTTGGCTTCCCACTGGTGCTGGAATACCCGGACCGTCTCCTGACAAGAGGTCCTTTTCCCAGACCGACCCAGTCGGCCTTCCTTCCCCCCTAGTGTACCCAGGAACTAGAGGGTGCCTCTGCGAGAGCAGACAAGAACAATCCCGGTTCTGTGTCTGTCTCGGGTTATGCCCGTGCACCGAGTGGCGTCCCACTGGTACTGAAATGCCCGAACTGTCTCCTGATGAGAGGTCCTTTCCCAGACCGACCCGGTCAGCCTTCCTTCCCCCCTAGTGTACCCGGGAACTAGAGGGTGCCTCCGCGAGAGCAAACAAGAACAATTCCGGCTCTGTGCCTGTCTCGGGTTATGCTTGAGTGCCGCGTGGCATCCCAGTTGCCCAAGCTGTGGTCCCTCCAACTCAAGGCGTCCCCTGATGAGAGGTCCCTTCCCCGGACCGCCTCCTGACGAGAGGTCCGTTCCCCGGACCGCCTCCTGACGAGAGGTCCTTTTCCCGAGCCGCCTCCTGACGAGAGGTCCTTTTCCCGGACCGACCCGGTCGGTCCTTCCTTCCCCACCAGTGTACCCGGGAACTAGAGGGTGCGTCTGCGAGAACAGACAAGAACAATTCAAAAAAAAAAGAACTCACCACTCCGATGGCTTCAGGCTGTGCTGTGGTCAGCCAGGACAGCTGCAGTCACATCATCATCATCATCATCAATCGTATTTATTGAGCGCTTACTATTTGCAGAGCACTGTACTAAGTGCTTGGGAAGTACAAATT
This sequence comes from Tachyglossus aculeatus, assembly GCF_015852505.1. NCBI lineage: Eukaryota > Metazoa > Chordata > Mammalia > Monotremata > Tachyglossidae > Tachyglossus > Tachyglossus aculeatus. The sequence goes on from NC_052083.1 coordinate 26,766,650, forward strand.
GGCAACATATAGAGACAGTCCCCACCCAACAGTGGGCTCACAGTGTAAAAGGGGGAGACAGAGAACAAAACCAAGCATACTAACAAAATAAAATAAATAGAATAGTTATGTACAAATAAAATAAATCGAGTAATAAATATGTACAAACATATATACATATATACAGGTGCTGTGGGGAAGGGAAGGAGGTAAGATGGGGGGGATGGAGGGGGGACGAGGGGGAGAGGAAGGAAGGGGCTCAGTCTGGGAAGGCCTCCTGGAGGAGGTGAGCTCTCAGCAGGGCCTTGAAGGGAGGAAGAGAGCTAGCTTGGCGGATGGGCAGAGGGAGGGCATTCCAGGCCCAGGGGATGACGTGGGCCGGGGGTCGATGGCGGGACAGGCGAGAGCGAGGTACGGTGAGGAGATTAGCGGCAGAGGAGCGGAGGGTGCGGGCTGGGCTGTAGAAGGAGAGAAGGGAGGTGAGGTAGGAGGGGGCGAGGTGATGGAGAGACTTGAAGCCCAGGGTGAGGAGTTTCTGCCTGATGTGCAGATTGATTGGTAGCCACTGGAGATTTTTGAGGAGGGGAGTAATATGCCCAGAGCGTTTCTGGACAAAGATAATCCGGGCAGCAGCATGAAGTATGGATTGACGTGGAGAGAGACACGAGGATGGGAGATCAGAGAGAAGGCTGATGCAGTAGTCCAGACGGGATAGGATGAGAGCTTGAATGCGCAGGGTAGCGGTATGGATGGAGAGGAAAGGGCGGATCTTGGCAATGTTGTGGAGCTGAGACCGGCAGGTTTTGGTGACGGCTTGGATGTGAGGGGTGAATGAGAGAGCGGAGTCGAGAATGACACCAAGGTTGCGGGCTTGTGAGACGGGAAGGATGGTAGTGCCGTCAACAGAGATGTGAAAGTCAGGGAGAGGGCAAGGTTTGGGAGGGAAGACAAGGAGTTCAGTCTTCGACATGTTGAGCTTTAGGTGGCGGGCAGACATCCAAATGGAGATGTCCTGAAGGCAGGAGGAGATGTGAGCCTGGAGAGAGGGGGAGAGAGCAGGGGCAGAGATGTAGATCTGGGTGTCATCAGCGTAGCGATGATAGTTGAAGCCGTGGGAGCGAATGAGGTCACCAAGGGAGTGCGTATAGGTCGAGAACAGAAGGGGACCAAGCACTGAACCTTGGGGAACCCCCACAGTAAGAGGACGGGAGGGGGAGGAGGAGCCTGCAAAAGAGACTGAGAAAGAACGACTGGAGAGGTAAGAGGAGAACCAGGAGAGGACGGAGTCTGTGAAGCCAAAGTCAGAAAGCATGTTGAGAAGAAGGGGGTGGTCCACAGTGTCAAAGGCAGCTGAGAGGTCGAGGAGGATTAGGACAGAGTATGAGCCGTTGGATTTGGCAAGCAGGAGGTCATTGGTGACCTTTGAGAGGGCAGTTTCCGTGGAATGTAGGGGACGGAAGCCAGACTGGAGGGGGTCGAGGAGAGAGTTGTTGTTGAGGAATTCTAGGCAGCGAGTGTAGACAACTCGTTCAAGGAGTTTGGAAAGGAATGGTAGGAGGGATATGGGGCGATAACTAGAAGGTGAGGTGGGGTCAAGAGAGGGTTTTTTTAGGATGGGAGAGACATGGGCATGTTTGAAGGCAGAGGGGAAGGAACCAGTGGAGAGTGAGCGGTTGAAGATGGAAGTTAAGGAGGGGAGAAGGGATGGAGCGAGAAATTTCATGAGATGAGAGGGAATGGGGTCAGAAGCACAGGTGGCCAGAGTAGCATTTGAGAGGAGGGAGGAGAGCTCCTCTGAGGATACTGATGGGAAGGATGGGAGAGTAGCAGAGAGTGTTGAGAGCCGGGGGGATGGAGAAAGGGGGGAAGAGACTTTGGGGAGGTCGGACCTGATGGATTTAATTTTGTTAATGAAGTAGGAGGCCAGATCGTTGGGGGTGAGGGAAGGAGGAGGGGGAGGAACCGGGGGCCTGAGAAGGGAGTTGAATGTACGGAAGAGCTGGCGGGGGTGATGGGCATGGGTGTCAATAAGGGAGGAGAAATAGTTTTGTCTGGCAGAAGAGAGGGATGAGTTAAGGCAGGAAAGGATAAACTTGAAGTGAACGAGGTTGGCATGGTGTTTAGACTTTCGCCAGCAGCGTTCAGCAGCTCGAGCATAAGAGCGAAGGAGGCGGACAGTGGCAGTGAGCCGGGGCTGTGGGTTAGTGGTGCGAGAGCGGCGAAGGGAAAGGGGAGCGAGTGAGTCTAGCTGAGTAGAAAGGGTAGAGTTGAGAGCAGTAATCTGATCATCAAGACTGGGTAGAGAGGAGAGGGCGGCGAGGTGGGGTGTGAGGCTCTCTGAAAGATGGGTGGGGTCCAGAGAGCGGAGATCTCTGTGAGGGAGTAATATGGATTTACAGGGGAAAGGAGTGTGAGTGAGGAGGCAGGTGAAAAGATTATGATCAGAGAGAGGGATTTCAGAGTTGGTGAGGGTGGACACCGTGCAGCGGTAGGAGATGATGAGGTCGAGGGTATGACCAAGTTGGTGAGTGGGTGAGGTGAGATCTCCCCGTACGGGCCATCAAAATGATGGCGGCGGTTGTTCCGGATGGCCACCAAGTCGCCGGGCGACTAAAGAATTAGTCGGACAGCATGTGACTGCTGGAAGTTTTAATAAAGTTTTATTGGTAAGGCCAAAGACCGAATAGGGGGTAACACACCCGGTGGGCTCATTTCCTTAAGGGAAAAGGCCCTGAGTGCCCGATACAATGGGCTTATATACTGCTGTTGCTGATCACAGTGATTGGTAGATTTGAAAACAGTGGGGACTGGATTGGTGCAGATTTGGTACAGATTTGGTGTAGAGCTGGGCGGAGTCTATCTCCTTATTTAGTTTGGTTCCTGGACCCAGCCAGTGGGCTGCAGGGTCTAAGGCCCATACCAAATATGGCAACAGAACCGCATACATTCAAACAATATCTGCAACCTTTCCATGGTGCGTGGGGGGCCCCCGTCAATAATGATGGCATTTATTAAGTGCTTGCTTACTATGTGCAAAGCACTGTTCTAAGCGCTGGGGAGGTTACAAGGTGATCAGGTTGTCCCACAGGGGCTCACAGTCCCCATTTTACAGATGAGGTACCTGAGGCCTAGAGAAGTTAAGTGACTTGCCCAAAGTCACACAGCTGACAATTGGCGGGGCCGGGATTTGAACCCATGACCTCTGACTCCAAAGCCCGGGCTCTTTCCACTGAGCCATGCTGCTTCTCTAGCCACGCTGCTTCTCGAGTGAAGTGACTTTCCCAAGGTTGCACAGCTGACAATTGGAGGACCTGGGATTAGAACCGGTCCTTCTGACTCCCAGGCCTGGGCTTTATACCTCAGCCACGCTGCATTTTGGAGAGTACAGTCGAGTAAGTTGACGTGACTCCAGAAACTTACAATCCACCCCTATTCTCAGATACACTGAGAAGAAGCGCTTAATATGGAGCTCTGCACACAGTAAGCACTCAATAAATACGATTGAATGAATACACTGAAACTGAACAGTGTTGGAGTCTTTTTCCTCTAACAGAGACGCAGTAGCTTCCCAAACGTAGTGATGGTATGAGAATGAGTCTCCAATCTCCATCCGAGATGGGATTTCAAGGGAGTGAGCGCTTAGGGCTTGGAGCCCCATTTTTCAGACAGGCTACCGCGGTAGGAAGCTGCATATGCAGTAAGTTTTTTTATTGGCAGGGGGATGAGCTGTAACTGTAAGGCATAGTCACTTGAAATAGCAAGAGCCTTAAAAGAGGCTACCACAATCCAGACAAGTATGTAAGTCACGCATTTCTGAACCTGAAGTCAATCAGGCAGTCAATCAGTCATTTGGTCATATGTATTGGGTGCTTACTATGTGTGCTAGGCTTACTAAGCGCTAGGGAGAGAACAATAAAGTAATATAACAGCCACGATCCCTGCCCACAACGAGCTTACATCTAATGGCTGAGGCAGACATTAATAGAAATAATTATATTTCTAACCAGATTTGTTTGTATCCACCCCCAGCGCTTAGTACAGTGCATGGCACATAGCACTTAATATATCCCATTATTATCATTATTATTATATGAGACCTGATGGTCTCATATCTACCCCAGTGCTTGGCACATAAAGCGCTTAACAAATATAATCATTATTATCATTATTATTATTATCAGACCTGAAAGGTATTTAGGCAGAATGACATCACAGACCTGCATTTAGTCTCAAAATATATCTTAAGGAGGTCCATTTATTAATAGATTAGTTAGATTCCCACCCCATCCCCATCTGATACATTAGAATTCCACGTAGAAATGCCAAAGGGTGCTTCACTTTTAAAGAAGAATATAAAATGAGATTCACCTAGCATTTCTGGAAGAGAAAACCACATAAAGCTAAATTTCTGGGACAGCTGCAGTAGGTTATAATACAGCTACATGTGACATGATGTGATCTGCCGTGTGCAATGTGTTTTCCACACACGTAATTACTTCTCGTAGGCACGAGGCAATTTGCCCCTATTCATTTGAATCCAGAGTAGAGTCAGCAATCCATCACCAATGCACCAAAAATAAAAAATAAAAATCAATCTCATGAGCTTTCCCTGTGGATAATAGCTACCCACTTTGCCAATGAATATAAGCCTGAAAGGAACAGGAATCTCTCTCCTTGGCCATTTGTTGCTTGAAATGCAAAGCCAGCTGTGGAGACTCAATTTCTTAATTCTGCTCATTTTCCTTCCCTGCTATATGCTCATCAGCCCTAAACACATGCAAGCCAGGGAGCAACGGAGCATTTTTCCCAAAGTCATATTTTGCCAAGCAGTACCTGATGAGAGCCATCATAAAAGCTTGTTTGCTGACACATCACTATGAATTTAACAAGCCCAATATAATACTTTTCCAGTCCCAGACAGTGTTCATAAAGCCACCTAGGTCACTGAACTATATATTTCTGGTGCTTCTATTGGTTTATCAAATTAGAAACACTCGGTGAAACAATCTTAGAAAATTGAACGCGGAATATCTCCTGCTAACTTAATCCGAATGATGATGATGATAAGAAGAATAATAATACTTATGTGCTTACTACGTGCCAAACGCTGTATTAAGTGCTGGAGTAGCTACAAGGCCAGACACTGCCTCTGTTCCACTTGGGGCTCATAATCTAGGTTGGAGGGAGAATGGGCATTTAATCCCCATTTTACAGATGAGGAGACTGAGGCTCAGAGAAAAGTGACAAACCCAAGTTCACAAAGCAGGCAAGTGGCAGAGCCAGTATCAGAAGCCAGGTCCTCTGACTCCTAGGCCACCAATTGGGATGCTAACTGTACTTTCCCCTGAGAATCAGTGAAGCGAAAGAAAGAGGGGTGGGAAGAGTCCCACAGAAATAAATCCTAACGACTGGAAATTGGCAGTTGTTTTACAGGTGAACAGACCCGAACGTCCAACTCTGCGACCAAGAGGATGACAAAGTCCCAGGAGGATCCGTCAATCAATCAATCATATTTATTGAGCACTTATTCTACACAGAACACTGTACTAAACGCTTGAGTACAATATAACCATTTAACAGAGTTGGTAGACACCTTTCCTGCCCACAACGAGCTTGCAGTCTAGGGGACAGGCTTGGGGATGGACGAGAGAAAAGAGAGTCCTCTAAATTCTCCATTTCCTGTTTTCTGTCTTCACTAGCATTCCATCAAGCCAAACCCATCTTGGAGTGCAGGGAACGTGTCTACCGGCGTAGTACAGTGCTTAGTACAGTGAACAATTGGTGTAGGCTTGCCATGCTACTTACCACTCTGGGCACTAGTGATGACACATTCCCCAATTTCTTCCTTTTCCAGTTCCCAAGCTGAATGACCAGTCCTAGATTGGCGAAGCTGCTCAGGATATTTGAAAGTAAAATCACAGAAGGAGCTTGTTTTGCACACTCATTTATTCTCTGTGAGTTGACATCATTTCTAGGCCTCAGAATACAGTGGTCTGCACACAGAAAAAGCTCAATAAATACCACTGGTTGACTGAACAATAAGGCCCTGGGTTCTAATCCCAGCTCTGCCAATCTGCCTATGGGTGGGACCTTGGGAAAGTCACTTGAATGCCCTAGGCTTCAGTTTTTCTCAGCTGTAAAATGGGGATTAAATACCCGCTCTCCCACATTCTTAGACTGTGAGCTTCATGTGGGACAGAAACTGAGTCTGACCTGATTGAATTGCATTCACCCCAACACCTGTTGTAATGCTTGGCACATAATAGCAGCTGAACGAATTCTATTACTATTCTTTGTAGTAGTAATGGTAGTAGTAGTAGTAGAATGATTATCACGAGAATCCTTCTGCTGCAGAATAATAATGTCAGGAAAGACTGGTGTTTGGATTTCTTCATGTTTTTATTTTGATTTGCCTTTGATTCTTTGTCATGTGTGCTTTTATGCTCAAGATTCTATATACAGCTCTCCAGATATATCCCATTCAGCCTACTCATGACAAACACAAATAAACCAACAGGAGGAAGGGAGGGTCCCTTAAGCCCTTATGCTATAGTATTACAGCACGCGTCTTCTATAAATCTGCCTCCCGGTAAGATATGTGTTCTTCCTGTGACTCATTTATCTGGAGAGGATAAAACAAAGTCCAACCACAACAGAAACCCTCTAGGAAATGGGGATAGTCTGCTGCTGTATTTGTTGGTATTCAGTCGCCTGTCTTTGAATTTCCCAGATAACCTTGAGCATGAATCGTTTTGAGTCATTTCAGGCAAAGTCATAGCCAGATGCTATTTTCAAGGAGAGATTACAAGCAATCGTAGTGAGTAGCAAAAATATTCCTGTTTAATAGCAACCCACTGTCTGACCATTTTCTGAATCCCGATATACGTTCTGTGTTAAAATGACCTTTGTTCTGTGCTTATAAGTAATCCATGTTGAAGAATGCTGATGTTTATTCTGGTTTCTTCTGTGAATGTCCACTCTTTCTGCTATTTCTAAATGCAGCATGACCTAGTGGAAAGAGCACAGATCTGGAAGGCAGAGGGCCTGGGTTCTAATCCCCGCCCTGCCACTTGTCGGCTGTGTGACCTTTGGCTACTGAACTTCTCTGTGTCTCTGTTTTCTCATCTGTAAAATGGGGATTCAGTACCTGTACCCTCTCCTACTTAGACTGTGCATCTCATGTGGGACGGATTCTGTTTTGACTCACTCTTCTTCTCTCTACTCGAGTGCATTCTAGTCACAGAGTAAGTCAGTGGTTAACAAATGTCACTATAAGTCACTGAACTTCTCTGGGCCTCATTTACCTCATCTGTAAAATGGGGATGAAGACTGTGAGCCCCACGTGGGACAACCTGATCACCTTGTATCCCCCCAGCGCTTAGAACAGTGCTTTGCACATTGCATTTAATAAATGCCATTATTATTCAGCTCTTAGAACAGTGCTTTGCACATAGTAAGCACTTAATAAATGCCATCATCATTATTATTATTATTATTGCTAAAGGCTAATCTTCAATTCATTTTGAATGCATATGTGAGTTTTGATTGGTTATATAAATCTACTTCTTATTATTAATTTAGTGAATAGATTTATAGACCCTCTGACTCTGCTTTAACTTCTTGATGTGTAAATAATAGACAAAAAATTCCAAGTGATAAATGCAAATTTGCTTGCCCAATTTATGCATCCTGAGTTCATTACTGTATTTCACGTCAGATTTACAAATGCTAACATTAATTAGTGCTTTAGCTGTCCAATGTGAAAATACTTTCCATCCTGACTATTAACTTCAGATTTATCTTTTTGATGAATAGTTGTGCCTAGTAATTTGTTTTCATGGAGGTCTGATTTACTAGGGCTCTGTGCAAAATTTTACAACATAAATTTGAAAAGCTCAGAACCAGACACAGCAAAGTCCGGACTGTTTCATGGCTGAAAAATAATCCTCAGGAGGATGTGGTAAATTTTATATTCAATATTTCTTCAGGACAAAAAAAATTTGGACTGTTTGCCACTAAAACGCTTGCCTTCTTTTGTAGCCTTTTTTGCTTTCACTTTAATTTAGAAGCATTAAAAAGAGGGTTTGCATTTGGAGCCAGTGGAAGCAATTTCAAGCTATAGTTAAGCAGATTTCATTGGCAGAGAGGTTTTTTTTTTGAGGGGGGGCGGTTGACCTAAGCCTCTTGTTGAATTTAGGGGTTTGTGTTTGATTTTCCCAGGATTCTATCTTCCAGCTGTGATCTTAGTCTACCGGGGAATAATGGGAGCATATTTGGACTTGAAACTCTGCTTGGAGAATTCAGGGCACTTGCCAGACAGGCTGTTGGTTATATATCTGCTTAAGTGATTTATTATTTCATTGGTAGAAAGATTCCTGTTTATCAGTTTTATACTCTTATCTACTAAGGTTTGAAATACAGTGGTGAAAATTGTGCTAGGATGATGTACAAAGGCTCTGAAGAGGGATTAGTCTAGTTCAGAATGACCTTGTGGGTCCTTTTCTGCATGGTAAAAGACATTTTATGATCTCATAAATATTTTACAGAATTTAGCTGACCGATTCTGTTTTCTTTTAGTTTTGTCTTCTCCTTCTGGTTCTCCTGCCGACTGAGCAGAAAGTTTTCACTTAGGAGGTTGTTTGGTAGAAAACCTTTATCTTTTGGTGTTCTCTCGTAGCATGAAGCAAAGTCTAGAGAAGGATCAGAGCGTCCGGTGACCTTTTGAAGAGGCATCGACAAAGGATAATCTTAGCCCATTGTTATACCACGAGGTCTCAGCTGGGGAATTTGGAACGCTTTCAAACAGACCTTGCAGGAGGGATGCAGGGAAGAAAACACAAATTACAAAGTCCCTAATGCAAAGGGATGAGTTTTGACTCCACTTCCCAGAAGCTATTGGGACATTCTAGGAAGAGTCTGACTTCTTTGCAACAGTGGGAAAGCAACACCCTCCTTTTTTATGGTATTTGTTCAGCACTTACTATATGCTAGGCACTCTACTAAGCACTGGGGTAGATACAAGTTCGTCAGTTTGGACAGTCCCTGTCCCTTGTGGGACTCACAGTCTTAATCCCCATTTTCTATAAGAGATAACCGAGGCCCCCGAGAAGTGAAGTGACTTACCCAGTGTCACACAGCAGACCAGTGACAGAGTTGGGATTAGAACCCAGATTCTTCTGACTCGGAAGCCCATGCTCTATCCACTAGGCCATGCTGCTCTAGTGGACAGTGTGGAGTTTTCCTTGGGGAAATCTTGGAGAAGATGCCTCAGACCAGTTTCCACAGATATGTTGTGTTTGCCAGCATCACCAATTAATCATTCAGTAAATGGTATTTATTTATTGTGATATTTTTGACGTGCTTATGTGCCAGGGACTCTACTACATGTTGGAGTGGATAGAAGCAGATTGGTTTGGACACATTCCCTGTCCCACATGGGGCTCACAGTCTTAATCCCATTTTACAGATGAGGTAACTGAGGCCCAGAGAAGTGAAGTGACTTGCCTAAGGTCATGCGGTAGACAAGTGGCAGAGCCGGGATTAAAATCCATGACCTTCTGACTCCCTGGACTGTGTTCTATCCACTAGGCCATACTCTGAGTGCTTAATCAGTGCAGAGCACTGTAGCAATGCTTGGGGGAGTTGAGATATAACAGAATCGATAGAAATATTTCCTGCCCACAAGGAGTTTACTGTCTAGCCACTGGAATTTAGCCAGAAAAGGCAGGAATGTATTTTATTTTGCTAAAACGATTCCAGTGGTAGAAATGTAAGCTATTCTAGGGTGAGTTAATTTAGAGATACTTCAGTCTAAACTCTTTCTCATCCCCACCCTCCAAGCTAAGCCTTAGATGAGTGACTTTTGGGTAATCAGACAATCAACCTTTGCATTTGCAGCTCTAGACCTCAGTGGATTGAAATATCATTTGGTCAATCGTTGGCATTTATTGAGCGTTTTCCGAGTGCACTATACTAAGAACTCAGTGAACTTTAGTTTTTGGACTGCCTCCATTTTTGATAATAACAAATACTATCAATCTGTAATGCTGACTCAATCCTGATTTGGTTCAAGTCAATTAACCTCCCTGGGCCTCAGTTACCTCATCTGAAAGACGTGAAATCCTGTTCAGTCAGTCAATCGTGGGTATTAATTGCGCTCTTACTGTGTGCAGAGAAATCAGTTAATCAATCAGTGGCATTTACTGAGTGCTTACTATGTGCAGAACACTATTCTGAGCACTTGAGACACTTAAAACACAACAGAATTAGCAGACACATTCCCCGCTCATAACGAACTTACCGTCTAGCGGGGGAGACTGGTGGTAATATGAACAAATAATTTATGGTATATAATTTATAGATATGTATTTAAATACTGTGGGGTTGGGGCTGGGGTGAACTTAAATGTTCAGAGGTCGCAGATCGAAGTGCATAGGCGATGCAGAAGGGAAGATGAGCTGGAGAAAAGGGGAATAATTGGGGAAGGCCTCTTGGAGCTTTGAGGGTGGAGAGAGTGGTGGTCTGGCATATATGGAGGAGGAGGGAGGGAGATCCCAGCAAGGGGGAGGACGCAGGAAAGGGGTCGGCAGGGAGATAGACAAGATTGGGGTACAATGAATAACCTGGCGCTAGAGGAGTGGAGTGTGCAGGCTGGGCTGGAGTAGGAGATCACTGAGGAGAGGTAGGAGGGGGCCAGCTGATTGAGCATTCTGAAGCCATCAGTGAGGAGTTTCTGTTTGCTGCAGAGGTGGATAGGCAACCACAGGAGGTTCTTGAGGAGTGGGGAATCATGAATGGAAATTTTCATTGAAAAATGATCCATGCAGCAGAGAAAAGTATAGCCTGGAGTTGAGAGAGACAGGAGGCAGGGAGGTCAGAGAGGAGGCAGATGCAGTACTCAGGGAGGGATAGGGTAAGTGCTTGGATCAGCATGATAGCAGTTTAGATGGAGGGGAAAGGATGGATTTTAGCAACATTGTGAATGTTTGGGAGAGTACAATGCAATAGATTTGGTAAACACAATCACTACCGTCAAGGATTTTACAGTCTATTCGAGGAGCTTCCCATCTACTTGATAACAATTATTATTATTATCATCATTATACTTATAATTGGGGTATTTGTGAAGCATTTAGACTGTGAGCCCGTTGCTGGGTAGGGACCATCTCTATATGTTGTCGATTTGTACTCCCCAAGTGCTTAGTGCAGTGCTCTGCACGAAGGAAGCGCTCAATAAATACAGTTGAATGAATGAATGAAAATATTTTGTGCCAAGCACTGGACTAAACATTAAGTCAAATACAGGACCTCCTTTCTTCAGTTGTGAACCCCGAGTAGGGCAGGGACTGTGTCTGTCTTCAATCCATCCTAGTCCTTAACATAGGGCTCATCAGATAGTAAGTGCTTAATAACTGCGAAAATTATTATTTATTTACACAGGTGCACTCTTTCTCTGCCCTTTGGTATCTTGATGTTTCACAGTGGATTTTGGCAAAAACAGTAGCTTTCTCCTTTTGGAAAACTTCCTTTTCAGTGATTTTCATTTAGTGGTGACACAAACATAACATAGGTTTTTGTCTTCTGAATTTGTTTCCATGCTGGATTTTGATATCACTGTTAAAAGCCACATGCCTGGAGTGGTCCACTTATGCAGGAGAAAGAGTCTATTTTTCTACAGATAGAGAACGTGGACTTGAGAAAACTAAATGAAAGCTTGACTGAAAAACTATGGTTTTGGAAAACTGCCTGTATGTTCTAATATAGAAATTCAGACTGCTCTTCAACTTTAAGAAAAACTGATAATATGGACAAGAAACATCCTTAGAATACTTAGTAGGGCTAAAGGAAGCATTTTTGTGAATCACCCCGGTAAACAGGTCAATAATTGCACTTTTATTTCCTAGATTTTCCCAACCCTGCTCTTTCCTAGGTGAAAATGGCTCCATGCATTCCATAATCATTCTGTTTCCTCTTTGAAACCTTTTCCATCTTCATTATCCTTATCTTCCTTTTCTAGGCAGCTTCTATTTTACAGTGGCAAAATCCTATCACAATTTCCAGGCCTGTAAGCACAGTGCCTGAACTACTCCTCTGATTCCTCTGTTAACCCCTTAAAAATGCCAGGCCAAGATTTACAGTCCTCTGCAGCTGCAGCACCTGTGAAGAGAAAAGCATCCAGATGGAATTGACACAGTCCTAGAGTGGCCCTCTAGGGTACTTCCAGTTACAGGAATCAATAATGTGCAAAAAAGCATGGAATGATCAAGTCAAAGGGCTGCCTGATGTGAGGGGAAAGCTTTTTCCAAGGGGTGATGTTTTCCGAAGAGGGAACCCATTATTCTCAAAGCCTCCAGTTGGCTGGAAGCGAAGCCTCATGTAATATAATCAGCGTTTTCTGATGGCACATGTAAACAAGATGACTGGATGTTGAAAATGGGCTGGATAGCATGCTTTTCCTCGGTGTGTTCTGTTGTTTACGGGCCTGTTTTTTTTTTAATAAATATCCTGCTCAGAGATTCTTTAAAACAAACCACGCCACACTGGCTGGTCACAGGATCCTAATTGCTGTCGATCACCCATCAAATAGTCGTATTTATGAGCGCTTACTATGTGCAGAGCACTGTAATATAAGCAGTTTTTATGGTATCTGTTAAGTGCTTATTCTGTGTCAAACTCTGTTCTAAGCACTGGGGTAGATACAAGTTGATTAGGTTGGATAACGCCCCTATCCCGAATGGGGTTCACAGTCTAAATTGGAAGGAGAACAGATGTTAAAATAGGTGAGTAAATTATGGATCTTTACATAAGTGTCGTAGAGTTGAGGGTCCATCAGGGTGTCCCTCAAGGTTCAGTTCTGGGACCCCTTCTGTTCTCCGTCTACACCCACTCTCTTCATTCATTCATTCATTCAATCGTATTTATTGAGCGCTTACTGTGTGCAGAGCACTGTACTGAGCACTTGGGAAGTACAAGTCAGTCCCTACCCAACAACGGGCTCACAGTCTAGAAGGAGGAGACAGACAGCAAAACAAAACATGTAGACAGCTGTCAGTCGTCCCTTGGAGAACTCATTCACTCCCGTGGATTCAACTACCACCTCTGTGCGGATGATTCCCAAGTCTACATCTCTAGCCCTGATCTCGCCTAGTCTCTGCAGTCTCACATTTCCTCCTGCCTTCAGGTCATCTCTACTTGGATGTGCGATAGATGCCTCAAACTTAAACGTGTCCAAAACAGAACTCCCGATCTTCTCTCCCAAACCCTGTCCTCCCCTGACCTTCCCTTCATTGTAGATGGCACCACTATCCTTCCTGTCTCCCGAACCGGTAACTTTGGCATTATCCTTGACTCTTCTCTCTCATTCAACCCACACATTCACTCTATCACTAAGTCCTCTTGGTTCAACCTTCACAACATTGCTAAAGTCCACCCTTTCCTCACCATCAAAAGTGCTACCACATTAATCCAAGCACTTATCCTATCCTGCCTTGATTACTGTATCAGCCTCTTTGCTGACCTCCCTGCCTCCTGTCTCTCCCCACTCCAGCCAATACTTCACTCTGCCGCCCCACTCATTTTTCTACAGAAATGTTCAGTCCATGTTTCCCCACTCCTCAAGACCCTCCAGGGGTTGCCCACCCCATCACATCAAACAGAAACTCCTTACCATTGGCTTTAAAAACACTCAATCACCTTGCCCCAGCTTACCTCACCTCACTTCTCTTCTACTCTTGCTACTCTCACTACTCTCCTCCTAGCCCATACCTTTCGCTCTTTTATGCCAACCTATTCAGTGTACTTCGATCTCGTCTGTCTCACCACTGACCTCTCGCCCTCCTCCTGTCTCTGTCCTGGAAAGCCCTCCCTCTTCATACCCAACAGACTATTACTCTCCCCCTTTCAAAGCTTTACTGACATCTCTTCCGAGAAGGCTTCCATGACTAAGCCCTCTTTTCCTTTTCTTCCACTCCCTTTGGCGTCGCCCTGACTTGCTCCCTGCTCCCAGCCCCACGGCTCTTAAGAGATCACTGAACCCTGCTGCTCAGACTGACCATTGAATTCATTCTCAATGCAGTAATGGATAAAGACAATCACTCATATCTAAATACAAATATTCAATAACACCACACTCTGCATTCTTCAAAATTCTATCCCTGCTCCGTACAACTTGTCGCCACTCTGACTCCAAAATTTTGGCCTGGATGTTTCATCGGTCTGACCCAGTGATATCGTTTCTTAGGTAAAAATGACCCAAATGTATTCCTTTCTCAGAAACATGCCTCTTAATTAATTCAGCTCCAAACTGAGTAAATTTAACTAGTATCTTGGTTAAGACTCGAAAGCCAAAAGATTGAGAGGCATTTATGTAAACATAAATATTGAAAATCTTCTGATTAAATCAGTCATGCAAACATGTATAGGCCCGAGGCTCAAGGAGTGAATGCAATTAGACCGGAGCGAAAATCGGTCTGGGTGAGTAAAGAATATATTACTATTGACGGTACAACTCTCAGGACAAGTATTGAATTCCTTCAGGCCCTGATCTTTATCATATGCAGTGCATTAATGAAACTGGTATTATCTGAAAGATCACCAACAATCCTGATTGGAAAAAAGTTTTTGTAGCTGATGGAGAGTTTTAAAGCACACTAGGAAAAATAACCCAAATACTGTGTAGACAAATCCACACCGCAAAGCCAGCGGTGATTTGGGGAGCAGAATTGTGTGTAGGAAGTTGGTGAAGTCAAATGGCCCTGACTGCATATGTGAGTTCCTTGAAATATTTGGTCCATGGCCACACAAGGAGAAGCAGTGTGCCCTGGTGGAAAAAGCACGTGCCTGGGAGTCAGAAGGACCTGGGTTCTAATTATGGCTCCGCCACATATCTGCTGTGTGACCTTGCGCAAGTTGCTTCATTTCTCTGTGCCTCAATAACCCCAACTGTAAAATGGGAATTAAGACTGTGAGCCCCATATGGGACAACCTGATTACCATGTACCTTCCAGTGCTTAGAACAGTGCTTGGCACATAGTAAGTGCTTAACAAATGCCATAAGTATTATTATTATTATGGCGGAAACGACAACTGAAGCCACTTGGCCTGAAACATGGCGTGATGGGAAATCAGGCTGTGGTTTCTCCTGGCTGGTTGCTCTTGCTCCCCCCGCCCTCCCCCCAAAGCCTCATCCTGAATAGAATTTCCCTGGATAATGTCCAGTGTGTGTATGTATGTGTGTCTTTGTGTATTTACTCTTGGATTTCAGTTTGTGTCTATCTCCTTTTCGGGCTCTCATGATCTGTCTCACTGTCTGTACTTTTCTGTTGTTTTTTTTTTCCCCCTTCCTTCTGTCCCATACTGCTTTGAATTAGTATCAATCACTCAAGCAATCATATTTATTGAGCACCTACTGTGTGCAGAGCACTCTACTAAGCGCTTAGGAGAGTACAGTATTACAGAGTCGGTAGATATTCAATCATTCAATTGTATTTATTGAGTGTTTACTTTGTGCAAGGGACTATACTAAGCACTTAGGAGAGTAAAATATAACAGACACATTCCTGCCCACAATGAGCTCACAGTCATGACTCACAATGAAATATTCCCTGCCTAAAGAGAACTTATAGTTAAGGAGGATAATAATCATAATAATGATGGGCTTCATAACAGCATACTATGTGCAGAGTGCTGTGCTAAAGACAAAGGTATTAATAATGATGACAGTATTTATTAAGCACTTACTATGTGCCAAGCACCATTCTAAGTGCTAGGTAATACAAGGTAATCAGGTTGTCCCACTTGGGGCTCACAGTCTTAATCCCCAATCAATCAATCAATCAATCGTATTTATTGAGCGCTTACTATGTGCAGAGCACTGTACTAAGCGCTTGGGAAGTACAAATTGGCATCACATAGAGACAGTCCCTACCCGATAGTGGGCTCACAGTCTAAAAGGGGGAGACAGAGAACAGAACCAAACATACCAACAAAATAAAATAAGTAGGATAGAAATGTACAAGTAAAATAAATAAATAAATAAATAAACAGAGTAATAAATATGTACAACCATATATACATATATACAGGTGCTGTGGGGAGGGGAAGGCGGTAAGGCGGGGGGATGGAGAGGGGGACGAGGGGGAGAGGAAAGAAGGGGCTCAATCTGGGAAGGCCTCCTGGAGGAGGTGAGCTCTCAGGAGGGCCTTGAAGGGAGGAAGAGAGCTAGCTTGGCGGATGGGCAGAGGGAGGGCATTCCAGGCCCGGGGGATGACGTGGGCCGGGGGTCGATGGCGGGACAGGCGAGAGCGAGGTACAGTGAGGAGATTAGTGGTGGAGGAGCGGAGGGTGCGGGCTGGGCAGTAGAAGGAGAGAAGGGAGGTGAGGTAGGAGGGGGCGAGGTGATGGAGAGCCTTGAAGCCCAGGGTGAGGAGTTTCTGCCTGATGCGCAGATTGATCGGTAGCCATTGGAGGTTTTTGAGGAGGGGAGTGATATGTCCAGAGCGTTTCTGGACAAAGATAATCCGGGCAGCAGCATGAAGTATGGATTGAAGTGGAGAGAGACACGAGGATGGGAGATCAGAGAGAAGGCTAGTGCAGTAGTCCAGACGGGATAGGATGAGAGCTTGAATTAGCAGGGTAGCGGTTTGGATGGAGAGGAAAGGGCGGATCTTGGCAATGTTGCGGAGCTGAGACCGGCAGGTTTTGGTGACGGCTTGGATGTGAGGGGTGAATGAGAGAGCGGAGTCGAGGATGACACCAAGGTTGCGGGCTTGTGAGACGGGAAGGATGGTAGTGCCGTCAACAGAGATGGGAAAGTCAGGGAGAGGACAAGGTTTGGGAGGGAAGACAAGGAGCTCAGTCTTCGACATGTTGAGCTTTAGGTGGCGGGCGGACATCCAGATGGAGATGTCCTGAAGGCAGGAGGAGATGCGAGCCTGGAGGGAGGGGGAGAGAGCAGGGGCAGAGATGTAGATCTGGGTGTCATCAGCGTAGAGGTGATAGTTGAAGCCGTGGGAGCGAATGAGGTCACCAAGGGAGTGAGTGTAGATTGAGAACAGAAGGGGACCAAGCACTGAACCTTGGGGAACTCCCACAGTAAGAGGATGGGAGGGGGAGGAGGAGCCTGCAAAAGAGACTGAGAAAGAACGACCGGAGAGATAAGAGGAGAACCAGGAGAGGACGGAGTCTGTATCCCCATTTTATAGATGAGGTAAGTGAGTCACAGAGAAGTTAACAAGCTGCCCAAAGTCACACAGCTGACAAGTTGTGGAGCCGGGATTAGAACCCATGACCTATGACTCCAAAGTCCAGGCTCTTTCCACTAAGCCACACTGCTTCTCTAAGTAGAAGATTGTACTCAGTTCCAATCCCCCATGGGGTTCGCAGCCTGTGAGGTCGGAGATTGGGTATTTTATCCTCATTTTACTGAAGAAAAGCAATCCCAGATGATTGAAGTGATTGGTCCCAGGTCATACAACAGACAAGTGTTAGAACCTGATACGAGTTCAAAAGCAGTGTGGCCTAGTGGATAAAGCCCGGGCCTGGGAATCAGAAGGGCTGGCTTCTAGTGCTAGTTCTGCCACATGTCTACTGGGTGACCCTGGACAAGTGACTTCACTTCTCTGTGCCTCAGTTACCTCATCTGTAAATGTGGCGCATTGACTGTGTCCAACCTGATTACCTCGTATCTACTCCAGCTCTTAGAACAGTGCCTGACACATAGTAAGCGCTTAACAAATACCACTAAAAAAGAAAAAAAGGGGAGTAGAAGCCAGGTTCCCTGATGCTCAGGCCTGACCTCTCTCCACCAGGCCATGCTTCATCCCTTGAACTCTCATCGGGTCCTGGGTAACTCAGAAGAAATGTCCTGGACCAGATCACTCTCTCAAATGGATCACCCCAGAATGCTTGGAAACATTCCCTGAATTAGGAAAGGATTGGGTCGTCCTAACCCTCAGGGAGCAGGAAGAGAAGGGCAGCCTCCCACTCCTAGAAGACCCGTCCCAAGATCCCTGATCTCCTGACCGACTCAGAGGTCCTGTTGAGGCTCCTTATAAAAATAAGAAGAATTGTGGTATTTGTTAAACACTTACTATGTGCCAGACACTGTACTACGTGCTGGGGTAGATACAGGGTAATTCATTCCATCGTTTATTCGGTGGTATTTATTGAACACAAAGTTCATTCATTCGGTACTACTTATTGAGCACTTACTGTGTGCAGAGCATTGTACTAAGCGCTTGGAAAGTACAATTCAGCAACAGGGACAATCCCTACCCAACAACGGGCTTACAGTCTAGGAGTGGGGAGCACTACTTACTGTGTGCAGAGCACTGTACTAAGCACTTAGGAGACTACAATATAACAATAAATGACACATTCCCTGCCCATAGGGAGCTGACAGTCTAGAGGGGGAGACAGACATTAATATAAATAAATGAATTACAGATATGTAGATAAGTGCTGTTGGAGTGGGAGAGAGGTGATGAATAATAATGATGGCATCTGTTAAGCGCTTACTATGTGCCAAGCACTGTTCTAAGTGCTGGGGGGATACAAGGTAATCAGGTTGTCCCACGTGGGGCTCACAGTCTTAATCTCCATTTTACAGATGAGGTAACTGAGGCACAGAGAAGTTAAGCGACTTGCCCAAAGTCACACAGCTGACAATTGGCGGAGCGGGATTTGAACTCATGACCTCTGACTCCAAAGCCCGGGCTCTTTCCACTGAACCATGCTGAAGGGAGCAAGTCAGGGCAATGCAGAAGGGAGTGGGAGAAGTGGAAAGGAAGGCTTAGTCAGGGAAGGCCTCTTGGAGGAGACGTGCCTTCAGTAAGGCTTGAAGAGGGAGTCATTGCTTGTCAGGTACGAGGCGGGAAATACAGTCCCTGTCCCATGTAAGGCTCACAGTCTTACATTTTCCAGATGAGCTAACCGAGGCCCAGAGAAGCCAAGTGACTTTCCCAAGGTCTCACAGCAGACACGTGGCAGAGCTGTGATTAGAACCCAGGTCCTTCGGACTCTCAGGCCCGTGCTTTACCCACTAGGCCTCAATGCTTCTCCATCTGAGGGGGTCTGGGCAAGCCAAGCCAAACAAAGAAAGAGTTCATTTGTTTCCCACAAGTTAGCCTTATTATTATTAATTTAAGTATTATTGAGGATATAGATGCTTGAAATTTGCTGAAGTCATTTTGCAGAGGCTAGAGCAAAGCATACTTTATCTCCTTTTTTTCTTTTTCAGTTATATTTGAAAAATGAGTTTTATTTTGATCTGCTCTTTTTATTTATGTGTAGATTAAGCCAAGCAACTGCATGGGTTCAATTTATAGATCCTAGAACTGATAGAATTCTGTCATTTCCTCAAAACAATACCTTTTTAGTGTTGCGGGTACACATATCACTGGAAGATGAAGAGTATAAATTATCCTTGGGATGCCATCTGAAAATTAATGCTGGGGTTGTTTTTCATCCTGTGAGCCTGTTGTTGGGTAGGGACTGTCTCTATATGTTGATTTGTACTTCCCAAGGGCTTAGTACAGTGCTCTGCACACAGTAAGCACTCAATAAATACGATTGAATGAATGAATCCTAAATAATTTTTTAAATCTTGTTCATCCTTTATCTAGAGAAGCAGCGTGGCTCAGTGGAAAGAGCATGGGCTTGGGAGTCAGAGGCCATGGGTTCTAATCCTGGCTCTGCCACTTGTCAGTTGTGTGACTTTGGGCAAGTCACTTAACTTCTCTGGATCTCAGTTACCTTATCTGTAAAATGGGGGTTAAGACTGTAAGCTCCACGTGGGACAACCTGATCACCTGGTATCCCCCCCCACCCCCAGCACTTAGAACAGTGCTTGGCACATAGTAAGCGCATAACAAATGCCATCATCATCTAGAAATGATTCCATGAAGTAAGGAAACAGAAACCTTTTCTGCAGCCTATTCCTTCCCCGAAGGAAACTTTGCCTGAGCCCCTTTAGGGTCTCTCTTGATTCTTAGCAGGAAGTATGGAAAAGTGTAAAACTCAAAAAAATAGTATTAAGTTAATATTTGTGGTGAACACAAAGCTGGAAGAACAGATTTGGTTGGGAGATTGCTGGAGCCAGCACTGGGGTAGATACAAGGTAATTAGGTCTCATATGGGGCTCACAGTCTAAATAGGAGGGAGAACAGGTTTTGTAGATGAGGAACAAGAGAAACAGCATGGCCTAATTGCAAGAACACAGGCTTGGGAGTCAGAGGACCTGAGTTCTAATTTCGATTCCATCATGTGTCGGCTGTGTGATCTTGGAAAAGCTGCTTAACTTCTCTGTGCCTCAGTTACCTCATCTGTAAAATGGGGATTAAGATTGTGAGCCCCACATGGGACAACTTGATTACCTCGTATCTACCCCAGTGCTTGGCACCTAGTAAGTGCTAAACAAATACCATTATTATTATTGTTATTAACTGAGGCACAGAGACGTTAAATGACTTGTCCAAGGTCACATACCAGGTAAAATGCTGAAATTAGAACCCAGATCCTCTGTCTCGTTGGCACTTGCACTTTCCACTAGGCAATGCTGCTTTTTCCACAAAGTAAAGATTTGTGGAGAAATGATGGCCCCAGATAAGTACCATTTCTAGCTGTAGTTTGAAGACATGATGGATTAATTTATATTAACTTCACTAGAAAATGAGCATTATGTTTTGAAATGGGTATATTTCCACAAAAGTTAGAATTATTTTAGACTATTAAGTCATCCAAATAATTTTTGATAGTATTAGGCTAGAATCACTACTATCTTCATTTCTTCTGGAAACCTCTGGCACTTTTTGTTTGTCTTCCTGAATAAAGTGTTAGGTCCTTGTGGGCGGGGAATATGTCATTACTCAATTCTATACTTTTCACACTGCACCAAGTGAGTTTTCAATAAACTACACAACAATTACTTCTGTACTACTTTTGTCCTGTATTAGCTGAAGCACAGAAGGGCACAAGGTTGGAAAGGAACTCTGAATCACTAACGTCAATACCCCAATCATCATTTTATGATGCCATTTTAGCCTTAATAATAATAATTGTAGTATTTATTAAGCACTTACTATGTGCCATCCACCGTACTAAGTACTGGGGTAGATACAAGGTAATTGGATTGGACATAGTCCCTGTCCCCATAGGGCTCACAATCTTAATCCCCAGTTTCCAGTAACTGAGGCCCAGAGAAGCGTAGTGACTTGCCCGAGGTCACACAGTGGACAAGTGGCTGTGCTGGGATTAGAACCCAGGTCCGTCTGTTCCCCAGACCCGTGTTCTAGCCATTAGGCTACGCTGCTTTTCCCAGCCTCACTTTGCACCCACGTTTGGTGCCAGCCTCTGAGCCCACAGTGCCTCTCTGACACTCCCTTAGTCTTCCTCTGAGCCATTACTCTATGCTGCTCTCCCTCCAATATGCCCGTCTGGTACCATAGTGTGAAGGACTACCGTTTTCCTTTGACCTATGGCCCTTAAATACCTCCAGAAAAAAGAAGAGTCCGTGACTTCCCTTTGGGGAGGAACGTTAGCCCTTTGGTCTTTCCTTATTCCAATTTCCTGCTGCAAACTGTAAGCTCTTTGTGGACAGCCACTGCAGCTCCCAACCCTGTTGTATAATAATAATAATGATGATGATGGTATTTAAGCACTTTCTATGTGCCAAGCACTGTTCAAAGCACTGGGGTAGATAAAAGGTAATCAAGTGGTCCCACATGGGGCTCAGTCTTAATCCCCATTTTACAGATGAGGTAACTGAGGCACAGAGAAGTTAAGTGGCTTGCCCAAGGTCACACAAAAGACAAGTGGTGGAACCGGGATTAGAACCCACATCCTCTGACTCCTAAACCGGTGATCTTACCCCTAAGCCACGCTGCTTCCCAATTGTACATCCCCCAAAGTTTAGTACAGTGCTCTCCACACAGTAAGCACTCAATAAATGCCACTGATTGGCCGATTGATTGATTGCTTAGATTGCCCTTTCATTCATTCAGTCGATCGTATTTATTGAGCGCTTACTGTGTACTAAGCACTTGATTGACTGCCTTGAAAACCAGCCTTGAATACCAGTCCCCATAAACGAGACCACCCGGAAAATGTGATCTTTCCCTTCTGTTCTGTCAAAATCTTCTCCCAGCCCCTACATCTGGAGCTCTTACTGTGTGTACTTTAATATTGGGCAAGGTCAAGTAAGAGCTCCATAAATACGATTGAATAAATCGAATATTCACATACTACAGAAATGATGGATGATTTAGCCTCCATCACTTATAATGAGACACTAATTACCAACTTTAGAAATCCTTATTTAACTCTGCCTCAAATTTCAAAACATTCCTCATTATTAATAACATTTTAATGAAGTAATAACAGTGGAACATATATTATAAAAGATTGCTAGCGAAACTTTTGTCAGATGATCACCAAAAAAGCTTTTGTAGTCTTTGTCATCCTGCTAATTATTATTAATGTATCTGATATGCATGTGACTTGTAGTCAATCTCATGAGACTTCCATTATAACTCAGCATTAATTAAACATACAATTAAATTGTGTATCTTAGCCTTGTGGAGCAATTTAGTATTCATCATAATAGCACCTGTCATAAGGAATTCATTTGCTATTAATGTGGATGTTATACACATTTCTACAAAAAAACCCATAGTAATTCAGTGGTAATAGACCAACAAAACAAATGGTAACAGTATCTCAAAATTTATTGTCAATCTACATTATTAATGTATTTTTGTTCCATGTATTTATCTCCTTTTGGAGAAATGGGACTCAAATTTTTATTTATTTTAGGCTTAAATCTTTATTTAAGGTATTTAAGTTCTTCCTTTGTGCCAGACACTGTACTAAGCATAGGGGTAGTTATAAGTTGATTATAAGTGTTACAGGTCACAGACGAGATTTGAATCGCACCCTGATAGCACTTGTATATAATGAGCTTGGAAGAATCCACTATTACTAGCAACTATAGAGAGAGAAGCAGTGTGGAGTAGTGGAAAGAGCCTGGGCCTGGATTCTAATCCAAGCTCCTCCACCTGCCTGCAGCGTGACCTTGGGTAAGTCACTTAACTTCTCTGTGCCTCAGTTATCTCATCTATAAGATGGGGATTGAGACCGTGAGCCCCAAGTGGGACATGGATTGTGTCCAACCTAATCAACTTATAACTACCCCTATGCTTAGTACAGTGCCTGGCACATAGGAAGCACTTAACAAATAACTTAAAAAAAGAAAATTTGAGAAAAAGAAAATCAGTCCATCAAATAATCATATCTATTGAGCACTTACCGTGTGCAGAGCAGTGTACTAAGCATTAGGGAGAGTACATTAGGAGTTGTTAGACAAATTCCCTGCCCACAAGGTGCTTACAGTCTAAAGGGAAAAGAAAGCCACATTCTGCCATAAGACTCTAGTATACATATAATTAGTTCAGAGTTAGAATTTCCTCAGCATTGTTATTCCAGCTCTGTCTTCCCCACAAAAGCAAAAGAAGTGGATCTTTAGAAATAAATTATGCTAGCAACAGTCTATTCGAAAATGATGTAAACAGCTAATTTCTCTTAGTATAATTTATCACCAATTTTCTCAGTGGTCGGTATTTTTTCTTGGAAAACATTAAACACTGGTGCTTAAGAGTTTTATATAGTCTTTTTAAACCTTGTGTGAAATTAATCAATTGCCATTCTAAAGTGGAAGATAATATTTCCACAGACACAACTACACTCAACATTCACTCAGCTGTATTTCAGAGGAACACTTGAGGATAGGATAAAGCAAAATCTCCTCCCCCCACACAGTATTTTATCTGACTGGACCACATTTATTCAATCATAACGAAATGATGGCTGACCAGAATATGACATTCGGCTTGCAGTGGAGTTACTCTACAGCCTGCTCTAAGTCACCATGTAATGGGACTTAGGTTTTCCAATGGGAAAACCTTGGAACTAGCCATAATAATAATAATTATGGTATTTGTTAGGCACTTACTTTATGCCAAGCACTGTTCTAAGCGCTGGGGTAGATACAAGGTGATCAGGTTGTCCCACATGGGGCTCAGTCTTAATCCCCATTTTCCAGATGAGGCAACTGAGGCCCAGAGAAGTGAAGTGACTTGCCCAAGGTCACACAGCGGACAAGTGGCGGAGCTGGGATTAGAACCCATGACCTTCTGACTCCCAGGCCCGAGCTCTATCCACTATGCCATGTTGCTCTCTGAAAAGAGATCAGAGGATCACAGTTCTAATGCCAGTTCTCTGATCAACCTGCTGGATGACCTTGAGCCAGTCACATAGCCTGTCTTTGTCTCAGTTTTCTCCTCTGTAAAATGGGAATAATACTATTAGTATTGGCTGCTTCTTTCCCTTAGGGATGCTGTCCAGAAAAGAAAGAAAAAACTAATTGATCCGAAAGTCCTTTTGAAAATTAAAAGGGCCATACTATTAAATAATCAGAGCGATTCTACTTCCTGATTAGAGTTGTGGAGGAATTCTTCACCTCTGACCCAGCCACACAATTGTTTAGAAATGTCGGGAGAATGGCAGACATTTAAAAATAATATAATAATGATGATGCTATAATAATGATAAGGGCTTAGTATTTGCTGAACCCTGGGGAAGATAAAAAATAATCAGGTTGGACACAGTCTCTTTCCCAAATGGGGCTCACAGTCTAAGTTGAAGGGAGAACAGCTATTGAATTTGGAATATTACAGAAGAGGCAGCTGAGGCCCAAAGAAGTTAAGTGACTTGCCCAAGTTCCCTCAATCAATCAATCGTATTTATTGAGCGCTTACTATGTGCAGAGCACTGTACTAAGCGCTTGAGCAGGCAAGCAGGCAAGTGGCTCTCATGGGGCTCACAGTCTTAATCTCCATTTTACTGATGAGGTAACTGAGGCACAGAGAAGTGAAGTGACTTGCCCAAAGTCACACAGAAGGGAGAGGGAGCTGGGGAAAAGAGAGTTTCACCAGGGAAGGCCTTTTTGAGAAGGTGTGACAGCTCATTAGGTAAGTAAGCTTAATAAGAAAGTTAGTAGCTCCTGTCCCAGAAACTCTGGACGGTTAGCTTTCTGCCCTAATTACCTGTATTTCAGCAACTATTTAATCTTGTGTTTTACTCATTATTTTGGAAAATGAGATAAACAACCAAATAGCCTGTGATGGAATCATTAGCGCTGGCTGACATATTTTACAGACCTGTCAAAAGATGTATGAATTATGTACCTTCATTTTTACACCTAACTTTCAGTGGTAAATTAATCTTCACCCTGTTGCAAAGGGATCAAATGGTTCATACTTGTTTTTCCAACATGATGCATCTTGAAATCTTAGTTGTCCCCTAAAATGAGAGCATTAGTTCACCTTTCATGATCAGTCTATCAAACAATCGTATTTACTGAGCTCTTACTATGTGCAGAGAAATGTACTGAAGATTTTAGAGAAGTGCCATACAAAAGAGTTGGTAGTGATGTTCAGAGCTTGTCATTTATTATTCCTAACTTATTACTTAAAGTATTTTTATCTATCACAGGAACCGATCTTATTTAGTGACTAGCATATCTTGAGACACAGAGTGCATTTCATTGTAAGAGCAAGCAGTCAGGAGGTTGCAATCCTTACTTATCTTGACTGTATTTATCAAATGTTGATAGTCAGGAACACTAATCAGGGTGAAAAACAATCTCTGTTCCTGAAGAGAACTTAATCATTCAGGTAGCATTTACATTACCTACAAGATTTGAAAATTCTACGTAGAGATGAGTGGTTACAATCATTGTCTTCACCCTGAATGCTCTCTATTGCTACTTAGAGATGTTTAAATAGCTTTAGAAATTCCCAGGGGAAAAATCAGATAACGCTGTGTATTTGACATTTTCAAACCATGGTTTGAAAAGCTACGGGAAAAAAAAGACACCAGAGATTCAAATTCAAATTTAATTCTTTCTTTTTTTTTAATCTTATTTGCTAAGCACTTACTATGTGTCGGGCACTGTACTAAGCACCAGAGTAGATACAAGCTAATCAGGTTGGACACAGTCCGTATCCCAAATGGGGCTCACAGCCTTCATCCCCATTTAACAGATGAGGTAACCACATCACAGAGAAGTCAGCTGATTTGCCCAAGGTCACAGAGCAGACAAGTGCCAGAACGGGGATTAGAACCCAGGTTCATTTTATTATCAAGTGCATTTGGATAATGTTGAAGACCAGTGCAGAAAATCCAATTTAGTTTCTGGGTTGGGAAACTACAGTGTAAGAGTTAATTTAATCAATGATCGTATTGAGTATATCATCTCCAGTCCTTGAATTGTTGTTGTGCGATAAACTCTGGAAACCAGGACCAGAATCCTTTTCATTTTTGATCATAAAAATGGCAGTAGGCTCTGTAAACCATAGCTGCAAATTTATTTTCTAATTTTCTTTTCCAGCATTCACTGTTGAATCATCAATGGTATTTATTGAGAGCTTACAGTTTACCTAGAAGCACTACAAACCTATACCCTTTCAAGTGCATAAAGCAATGTCCCATAGTTTACATTCAGGTTCATTGTGAGAAACATAATTTCCTGTGCAGGATACTCTTATCAGATAGATAAGGGGAATTATTAAAATGGATGCAACACAGGTACACTGAGATTACATTTCTAGATAGCCATAGCTCCTAAATCCATGGCTATTTTACTGTTACTTTATTTTTAATTCTGCATCTTTTCATTGCCTTGGAACAAAGAATAAAATGATCTATTTTCAAACACGTCTCCCCCAATAGACCTTAAGTTCCTTGTGGTCAGGATTCACATCTACCTATTCTGTTGTATTGTTTTTTTCCAAACCTTTGGTACAGTGCCTTTCAATAATTACTAAATAAATAAATAATAAAGAATGATGGTATTTGATAAGCACTTACTATGTTCCAGGCACTGTTCTAAGCTCTGGGGTAGATACAAGATAATCAGGTTGGACACAGTCCCTGTCCTATATAAGGCGACCAGTTTCAATCCTCATTTTACAGGTGAGGTAACTGAGCCCCAGAGAAGTGAAGTGACTTGCGCAAGGTCACACAGCAGACAACTAGCAGAGTTGGGATTAGAACCCAGGTCCTCTGACTCCCAAGCCCGGGCTTTTTCCAATATGCCGCTGCAGCTCCATCCAGGATTTTACCAGCAGTGTGGGTAGATCAGTGACACCTGCAGGGATCTTTCTCTAGACTTTAACGAACAGCTCAGGTACTGGATTGGGATTCATTGTCAAAGCTCCATAACTACGCCATGAGAAGTAGCATGGTTTAATGGATAGAGCAGGGCCTAGGAGTCAGGAGGTCATGGGTTCTAATCCTGGCTCCACCACTCATCTGCTGTGTGGCCTTGGGCATGTCACTTAACTTCTCCATGCCTCAGTTACCTCATCTGTAAAATGGGGATTAAGACTGTGAGCCCCACATGGGACAACCTGATTAACCCAGTGCTTAGAGCAGTGCTTGGCACATCGTAAGCACTTAATAAATACCATTGCTATTATTATTATAATTGACACACAAATCCAAAATAGTCTTCTAGTACTTCATTTCAATTCATACACGAGAAGATTCTTTCTATTCAATTTAGAGCAGACCGTGACTGAAAAATTGAATATAGAAATCCAAACTTGATATGGTTTGCCACCTTTGGATGTAAATAATTTCACTCAGAGGATTGAAAGAACTGAAGACTAGAACTGGCCTCATTAAAGGACATGTCATACGATGTGACCAGAGTTTAAATAGAGTCTGCAAAATCAAATGATCTGCCTCAAAGGATCATGGCATTGCCTCTCGAGAGCAAATCCAGCACAGAATTACTGAATGAAGCCATTAAGTAGGAAAACCAGCCAGCAGTTTGTTGAAAACAGTACAGTAGTACATTTTTGCAAATAGTCTCCAGGCCCAGAGAGAAAGAGCATCTGTCTCTCTTTTAATGTCCTCAAGGAGCCTGAAAGTGGAGCACTTGGAGGAATTTACATCAGCATGTGAATTAAGCAATCAAACATTCAGGAGCATTTCTCCCTAGCTGTTAGGGTTTGGGGTATCGCCCCACAGAAAATCCAGTGGCTGGGGTTTGAAGTACCGATCAGACCGAGGTGTTCATTGGCTGTTCATTCTGTTGGGATTTAGGGGATTTATTTCTGAAATATCTAACAAAAGTTAACTCCGAGCCACTCCGCCAATGTCTGTCGTGGCCAATAAGCAGGCTACTTGAGCCTTCCTCTCATTCCCTCCCTGGCCTCCTCCTTGGGAATGTCTGTCCCTGTGCCAGCTCACTTCTACAGTTTAGCCATGCTGTGATCTGGACATCTTGGCAAGGGGAAATACGACGAGCCCACCGTATCTCTTTACCTCCAGCAGACAATCCAGCCAAGCTTCAGATGAGAGTAATTTTGTGTCCCGGAAATGTGAGAGTAGAAGGCCACAGAAACACCAGGGTAGTGGATCTGTTCTACTCAGTAGCATGTTAGATTTAACCTTTAAAGCTTGCTTCATTGTTAAAGGTTTCAAGAAACTCGAAAACAATAGTGGTGGTAGTGATGGTATTTATTAGATGCTTACTCTGTGCAGTGCACTATACTAAGCGCAGGGAAAAACACAGATAATAATAATGATGGCGTTTGTTAAGTGCTTACTATGTGCAAAGCACTGTTCTAAGCGCTAGGGAGGATACAAGGTGATCAGATTGTCCCACGTGGGGCTCACAGTCTTCATCCCCATTTTACAGATAAGGTAACTGAGGCACAGAGAAGTTAAGTGACTTACTCAAAGTCACACAGCTGACAATTGGCAGAGCCTGGATTTGAACCCATGACCTCTAACTCCCAAACCCATGCTCTTTCCATTGAGCCACGCTGCTGAATTAGACACATACACTGTCCCACAAGGGGCTCACAGTATATGAGCAAACCCATAGATTTGGGGAAAGCACCTTTCCTGGTGGAAAGGTCATGGGCCTGGGAGTCAGATGACCTGGATTTCCCCTCCCAAAACGTAGACGCACACACATACACACCCTCTAGACTGTAAGCTTATTGTGGGCAGGGAAAGTGTCTCCCGACTCTACTGTACTATACTCTCCCAAGTGCTTAGTACACAGTGCTCTGCATGCAGTAAGTGCTCAGTAAATACCATCGACTGACTAACAGTCATCTTCCTGTGGAACACCCAACTACCCCCTATGTTACTGGAGTTGAAATCCTGGTCCTGAGTGAGGATGACGTGGCTTTACAATGGATGCTGAGTTGGATAAAGGGCAATAAGGTCTTGATATGCGTGTTTAAGGGAGGGAGTTTAGCTGGTGGTCTTGTGGTTGGACGGAGAGGGGAACTGTGAGAGTGGACACGAGAGAAGCGGCTACCAGAGGCCTGGGATGAAGTGGCCCCAACTGCCCGTATCATTTTTCTATAAAAATAGTCAGGCCGTGTTTTCCCATTCCTCACAGAACTCCAGTGGTTGCCCACCCACCTCCGCGTCGAACAAAAACTCATCACCTTTGACTTTAAAGCAGTCAATCACCTTGTCCCCTATTACCTCACCTCGCTACTCTCCTACTATAACCCAGCTGGCACACTTCGCTACTCTAATGCTAACCTTCTCACTGTGCTTCAATCTCGCCGATGTTACCTCCGACCTCTCGTCCACATCCTGACTCTGACCTGGAATGCCCTCCCTCTTCACATCCGACAATGACTCTCGCCATCTTTAAAGCCTTACTGAAGGCACATCTCCTCCAAGAGGCCTTCCCTGACTAAGCCCTCCTTTCCTCTTCTCCCACTCCCTTCTGTGTCTCCCTAACTTGCTCCCTTTGTTCATCCTCCCTCCCAGCCCCGCAGAACTTATGTCCATATCTGTGATTTATTTATATTAATGTCTGTCTCCCCTCTAGACTGTATGCTCATTGTGGGCAGGGAAAGTGTCTGTTTATTGTTATATTGTACTCTCCCAAGTGCTTCGTACAGTGCTCTGCACACGGTAGGCACTCAATAAATGATTGAATGAATGCCTCCCCCATTCTCCACCGTTCAACAAGAGCGAATTGCATCACTAGAAGATTCTCCCACAAATCAGTTCTTGCCTGAGGGAGCCAATCAGAGGAAGGGATGGGAGTGACAGATCATAAACCAGTATTTTATTTGAAGGAATACAAAAAAAGGGTTGCCCAGAAGCCATTCTTTGTCAAGGGAGTTGGAGTTTAGCTTAAAACCACACCTACCCGGATTTGGGCTCTAAAAGGTGGCTCAAACCAGATCATCTCATTGGTGTGGTGGGAGGACAGGTGAAATTTGTGGGAGGAATTCTTTCCTTGGTATCCTCCTAGCTATAGATCTTCCACCTGATGACATTCTGATTTATGGGCTGCTCCTGGTTCAATTTATATGAAAGTTTCCCGGAGTTGGCAGTGTTGGGGAATAGAGTTAGTCATTCTTCAACTTCATAAAGTTTGTAACAGAACCAAGAGGCTCTGTGCTGACAAAAATTCCTATGAAATTTAATAACTGAGTGTTGAGATGTTCAGCATTATAACCACCTTGAGAAAAGGGATGGAACCTTATTTCCGAAGTTGTTTTCTTTTTAAAGCAGAGTAGACTTCTTTCGAATTAATTTGATTTGAAAAGAAGAGTACATTTTCATTCCATTGTTTTTGCTCCATCTCAGGCGGCACAGATTTAACCGAAAGTTTTGCTCAGTAAAAAACACTATCCAACTACAACACACCCCTTTGTCCTTCTTCTTTTCCAAGTTCTCCCAGTAATCACCCCAAAACACCACCAAGCGACAAGCTCTGCGAATTTACTGTCTGGAAAATCCAGTCAATCAGTGGTGTTTACTAAGCACTTCCTGCATGCAGAGCACTGTACTGAATACTTCCAAGAGTACAGAAAGTAGGTTGACACAATCCCTACCCTTCAAGGAGCTCACAATCTAGTGAGAACCAGGTAAAACTGGGTGTGAAGGAAATTCCACGAAAAATATTTGGACGTTTGTAGATGCGGGTGGCTCCAGCTCTGAGGTCTTGAGGAAAGGCATTGACATCACTGCTGCCTTGTCTGTATCCCATGTGAAGCGGAGGTTTCCATTTCACCAGAAACGATTATCTGGTGAGAGTTGCTAGGGAGTGGAGTGAATTACAAGCGGGGAGTCTGGGGGCGGAGAATGAAAAATGAATACATATAAGGTAAAGTGAGATAAATAGAATAAAAGACAGGGTGGGAGGGAGAGAAGGTGGAATTAATTTTGAGTGCAAGCTCAGAGACCCAAGAGACAAGGGTGGAGGAAAAGAAAGGGCTGGGTGGGGGCCAGGGTTGGTAGGTGAATCTGCCAAAGCAAAAACCTGAGAGAAATCATTTTGAAAGGAAATAGTAATAGTAATAATTCTGATATTTTTTAAAGTGCTTACTGCATGCCAGGCCCTGTACTGGGATATCCACTGGGGTGGATACAAGCTAATCCACTGAGAAGCAGCATGGCTCAGTGGAAAGAGTACGGGCTTGGGAGTCAGAGGTCATGGGTTCAAATCCCGGCTCCGCCACTTGTCAGCCGTGTGACTTTGGGCAAGTCACTTAACTTCTCTGGGCCTCAGTTACCTCATCTGTAAAATGGGGATTAAGACTGTGAGCCCCATATGGGACAACCTGATCACCTTGTATCCTCCCCAGCACTTAGAACAGTGCTTTGCACATAGTAAGTGCTTAACAAATGCCATTATTATTATTATTATTATTATTACCAGGTTGGATGCAGTCCCTGTCCCACATGAGGCCTCACAGTTTCGTTCCCTGTTTTACAGATGAGTCAACTGAGGCCCAGAGAAGTGAAGTGACTTTCCCAGGTTCACACAAAAGACAAGTGGCAGAATCAAGATTAGAACCCACAACCTTCTGACTCCTAGGCCTGTGCTCTATCTCCTACTCCATGGAAATCATTCCCAGTGGGTTGACAAGGATCCTTAGGTGGCACTAAGTTTTCATTTTTAATATTTTATGGTGTTTGTAAATACTCTGCACTAAGCGCTGGACTAAGTGCTGAGGTTGATACAAGCTAATCAGATTGGACGCAGTCTGGATCCCACATGGAACTCACAGTTTTAATTCCCATTATACAAGTGTGGTAATGGAGACACGGAGAAGGTAAGTGACTTACCCAAGGTCACGCACGCAGCAGAGAAGGGGCATATGCCCAGGTCCTCTGATGCCTAGGCCCATACTCTTTCCATTAGGCCGTGCTGCTAATCACAGTTATATGCTGAACTTACCATTACCCACCTATTCTGGACAAACCATTCTTTTTAGGGCATGTGTTGAGGGAATCCCCAGATACAGAAGCATCATGGCACAGTGGATAGAACACAGGCCTGGGAATCAGAAGGTTGTAGGTTCTAATCCTGGCTCCCCAACTTCTCTGCTGTGTGATCTTGGGCAAGTCACTTCACTTCTCTGGGCCTTACTTAGTTCCCTTATCTATAAAATGGGGATTGAGACTGTGAGCTCCACGTGGGACAGGGACTGTGTCCAACCTGATTTGCCAGTATCCACCCCAACGCTGAGTATGTGCATGGTGCGTAAATAATAAAAATAATAATATTAGTATTTGTTAAGTGCTTACTATGTGCCAAGCACTGTTCTATGTGCTGGGGTAGATATAAGGTAATCAGGTTGCCCCACATGGGGTTTACAGTCCTAATCCCCATTTTGCAGATGAGCTAACTGAAGCACAGAGAAGTGAAGTGACTTGCCCAATGTCACACAGCAGACAAGTGGTGAAGCAAGAATTAGAACCCATGACCTCTGACTCCCAAGCCATGGTCTTTCCACTAAGCCATGCTGCTAAGCACTTAACAAATACCATTATTATTATTATTATTATTATTACTACCGAGCAATATTGTCATTGTACCGACGATTTTTCCATTACATAAACCTGCCCAGAGCATCCATTTATAGGTTTGCGTTGATCTCTCTTTGCCCATTAATGAGGAAATCTCAAAGATTCCTCTCAGTGGGGTAGCCCCACTACATTTTGAGAGATGATAGGAGAATAAATTGTAATGCAGTGTGGTGGGGAATACAGTATTCAGAAATAGAAAATAACAGGCTTGATATAGTTCTTACTATTGGCAAACTCTTTCCCCAAATTTGTACTCATGTCTCTTGTGTTTGCCAAGTTGCAATTCTAAATCAATCTCAAGCTGTTCTAGCACTGAACGAGGTTGGAATCAACCCTCTCAGGCGCTGCAATTCCTCAGACATTGAGGACTATTGAATCTATAAATCGTACAATGCCTGGCACATAGTTAAGTGCTTAATAAATACCATTGTTATTTTTATTATTATTATTAATGTCTTTCTCCCTCTGTAGACTGTTAGCTTGGTGGGCAGAGAACATGTTTACCAACTCTGCTGAACTGTACTCTCCCAAGCACTTAGTACAATGCTGTGCACACAGTGAGTGCTCAATAAATACCACTGATGTTGACGACGATGATGATGAGATCAAAATTTGTTCTATGTTTTCACAATGGACAAGGAAGAAATGGAATTTTCCCAGGGGGGGTGTGCATGTGTGTGTGTTTGTGTCAAGGTAGAGAGGGGGAGAGGAGGGGTGGGGAGTGCGGAATTGTACTTTCCAAGCTCTTAGTACAGTGCACTGCACACAGTAAGCGCTCAATAAATATGAATGAATGAATGAGAGAGATGACAAAGTTTCCTCCCAAAAAGCTATCAGCAACAAGAGAGTCCAGAGAAGGTGAATACTGGAGCTGGCCTTGATCCGTAATCTGTCAACAGTCAGAAACTATCTTAGGTCATTCTCAGTTTCTCACTTGAGTTCCCGGTATTATCTAAAAGACAGATGTCTTAAGGCATTGAAGCCATTTAGCAAATAATCAACTATCACTCACTGACAACCTCTTTCCTGCTTCCTAGAGAAGAGTGTCCAATGGAATAGGCTCTGTTTTTGTAATCGGTTTCAGAAAATGTGTCCCGTTCTAATAAACTTGCTAAGAGAGCATCCTAAAGAAATGATCAACCTTGTAAGATGCACACACACACACTGAGAATTCAAAATAACCAAATTCTTTCTGAGACCCCTGTAGCAACAAGACGTAGTTGGAGATGGAATTAGGTATTCCATGGCCTATTGGAAAAAGCATGGGCCTGGGAGTCAAAGGAACTTGGTTCTAATCCCAACTCTACCTACTGTCTACTGTATGACCTCGGACAAGTCCCTTAACTTATGTGTGCCTCAATTTCCTCATCTGTAAAGTGGCCATTCAATACCTGTCATCCTTTCAGTTTACACAGTGAGCTCCATCTGTGAAAAAAGACTGTGTCCAATGTCCAGGGTAATTAATTTGCCTCTACCTCAATGCTTCGAACAGTGCTAGATCCATAGTAAGTGCTTAAAAAACACCATTATTATTATTTTTGTAGTTGCTAAAAGACAGAACAAAATGTGAGGTCATTTTTGGAGAGTTTTCTTTGGTTCTGACAGTGAAAACTGGCATCTCTTCAATTCAAAGTACAGTTCCGAGGAATGATGAGTGGGAAACTCGTGCTTTCAGCATTATCTCCATCTTTCATATGAAGTAACCAAGTCCTAGTCACCGCCAAGGAGGACGCAAACAATCTGCCTCCTCTCTGCCAACTTTCCTGTGATATCTTTTCATCTAGGATCCCTTTCCGTAACCAAACCGAAAGAAGCACGGAAGGAAGCTCAAAAGCCGGCCAGATTTTTTTTTGGATTTTCTTCTACCCTATCATAAATCAGAATAAGTAATCCTGTTTGGTCAAAGAACCGAATAGCTTTGCTCAGTTTTCCCTGCCTAATGTGGATACAATTACAGACAATGCAGTCTGTTCATATTTTCACCATGTGACAAATTTGCTAGTAGTATTCCACAGCAAGCTTTTCCGAGACCGGAGTTGCTTTGCCATCCGCTTACCAGATTCTTTGTCACAGCCTCAGGGAAGCCTCTATAAATGTATGTTGCTTTTTTAATGTGACTAGACAGGCCTTACTGACACTGAGTCTAAAACAGGAAGGGTGGAGGTGTAAGAATCCCAACGGCAATTTCTCAGAAAGAAGGATGCAGGCAGGAGCTCGACTGTTCTCTCCTCGTGGAAGCCCTCCTGGCTTGTTTTCAGAGTGGAGATTGCTTGCCAGAAGTGGAGGGAGACTATGGCTCTGGGCCTTGTTATAGCCTGTACAATAGGACAAATCCAACTGTGAGTCGTCCCTGAGCTTGCCTCTTATTTCTAAAGAGAATGCTATATCTGATCTCTTTGCTTCTCAGATTCCCCATCAGAGCTAGGACTGCTCCTGAGTGGAACAGAAAAATCTGAGCCACCCCTTAAATGATGATCCCAGTGGCTAAGCTTTGGTGAGCAGTGATCAAAATGGTTCCAGGTTGAGTTTAACACAAACGGGAAGTGTAGACGGAAGTCTCCATGCAGAAAGGGAGCCTACATGAAAATCCCAAGGTTTAATACCAGAGGGTCCCCCTGGGGTCTGTGGAATTGGCACTGCTGTGCCTCTGGGTTAGGGCTCTAGTCTTAGCCTCAGTCCTCTGTGGAAAGCTGTGAGATACGGTGTGAAATTCCCTCACAGTTCCAGGCCGCCTTCTTCTTTCATTCAGTCATATTTATCAAGTGCTTACTGTTAGTTTCCTCTATCCTCCACAGTAGAGAAAAATCAGGCTTATTATCTTCAGTAAGAGTAATGTGAAGGGGCATGGGGTCATCTCTATTCCAAATTCTGCTTAACCCACATGCAGAGACATGCTTACATAAGCATACACCCCCCCACCTCCCCACACACACCCAAACACACACACAGGCAGAGTTTAGCCTTTCCAGACATATGGAAAGCTTATGTCTTCCCAAAAGAGATCCAAGATTTTCAGTCTTTCACATCTGGAAACTCTCTCATGCTTTTTCCACCAGACAGGGCTTTTTTCCCTCCCCGATTTTACTGATGAGTCAAGATACACCCGGGAAGGAAAGAACTGTAGAATGCATTCTAGTTAGGGTTTTGTTCTTTGTCTCCCCCTTCTAGACTGTGAGCCCACTGTTGGGTAGGGACTGTCTCTATATGTTGCCAACTTGTACTTCCCAAGCGCTTAGTACAGTGCTCTGCACACAGTAAGCGCTCAATAAATACAATTGATTGATTGATTGATTGATTTTGTGATCCTTTGTTTCTTTCCCCTTAGTATTTCTTTTAAAAAAAATTCCCTGGAATTCAAGTTATAGGTGAGTATTTTGCCAATTTGCCATTTCTATAGAGAGATAAAAAGAAGGGCAGACATTTCACTAGCTTGATTCTGAAAAGCGCTTGGGGGGGCCTAACTGCATTGATATCTCTAAAAAGATATCACCTTCCTACACAGCCACTTACTGGGTTCATCAGAGGCAAAGGCATATTATCGAAAAAGGTGCCAGCTAGGACTGAAGTAGGATTTTGCTTCTAAAACATGACTCACTGACTCCCACCCTGCCTAGTTTCAGGACTTTAAAGCTCCCAGTGTCTGAGCCCAAAAATAACAAGAGGCAAAGAATGATGCGAGTGGGGGTTCGATGGCTCTCTCCTGATGGAAGCCCCTCTGGCTCTCACTGCAGATGCTCCTCATCTCATTCGCCACATTGAGACTGTCTTCACTCGAACAGATTTGGGGAGGGTTCTTTTATTTGCTAAGCTTTAGCCTACTTTACAGGAAACATCATTTCAGCTTCCTTTGGTGTTTGACTCTGGGTCATTTGACACGGTGGTCCTTTTTCAGCGATTGAATACATCGTGCAATCATGCCAGCGTGAGGCAGGGGCCGAGTGCAGCTACTTCTGTACTTTTCCCCCTTTATTATGCTGTGCTGCTCTTGTTATCACTTTCCTTTAAAGTTTCAACCTGGTACTTCAGTCTCTACAGGCTGCTCTGGAAAGAAGCAGTGGAGCTGAAGCTGAGAAGCACTGGATAGATACCATATTCATTCAGTCATATTTATTGAACACTTACTGTGTGCAGAGCATTGTACTAAGCCCTTGGAAAGCCCAATTCAGCAATAAAGAGAGACAATCCCTGCCCACACTGGGTTTTGCAGTCTAGAAGAGGGGAGACAGACATCAAAACAAGAAAACAGGCATCAATATAAATGAATAGAATTATAGGTATATACACATCAACACAATATCTAATAGTGCACAGAGCTTGTTTTGCTTTGCATTTATAAAATCTCTTGTCCAAGTGTTTTCCCAACTCTGTCTTTGTGAATTACTGAACGTCCTTCCCTACTGTCCCCTGCAAACACTCTGCGTAGCTGTATGTTAGCCAATCCCTTCCACTGGTTAATTACAAGTAGGGGAGGAGGAAAGGATTAAGAACCACAAGCCAAAAGATGTTGTTAATTTGGATGAGGAGCTGTGATATCATGAAGCCTCACTGAACTGCAGAGAATTCATCCAGCCAGTTTTACGCTGACACTCCTGTAAAAACCTCACTGACCTGTGAGTTTTCTTTCATTCATTCAATCATTTATTGAGCACTGACTGCCGAGCACTGTACTAAGCACTTGGGAAAGCAGAATACACCAATAAATAGTGACATTTCCTGCCCACAATGAGCTTACAGTCTAGAAGCCAGAGGTCTAGTTTTATACCAGACAGTCCAGTTTTCAGCTGGCCTCCCTTGGCGGATACCAGCATAACACAGGAGGTGTTTTTGTGTCTTTTTTAAAAAATTTTATTGTGGGTTGAATCTCTCTTCTCTGGTCTTGGCGCTGAGTTCCGCAGCTCAAACACAGAGCCAAATATCAGACGGTCTGAATGCACTCCACTCCTCC
Organism: Tachyglossus aculeatus; assembly: GCF_015852505.1. NCBI lineage: Eukaryota > Metazoa > Chordata > Mammalia > Monotremata > Tachyglossidae > Tachyglossus > Tachyglossus aculeatus. The sequence continues at coordinate 26,804,496 of NC_052083.1, forward strand.
AAACCCAACCTCTAGACTGTAAGCTCATTTTTATGAGCAGGGAATTTGTCTGTTTATTGTTCTAATGTACTCTCCCAAGCTCTTAGTACAGTGCTCTGCACATAGCGCTCAATAAATACGATTGAATGAATTAATGAACCTGCTCTGTGTGACTTCTGCTCACTTCCTCCCTCAGGCCTGAAATCACTTCCCCCTTCCTATCCGATTTTCCACCACTCTCCATACTTTCAAAACCTTCCTAAAATCACATCTCTTCCAAGAGATCTCCCCGACTGACCCTTCAAAAACCTGGATTTTGACCTCAGCTCTACCAATTACCTGCTGTGTGACTTTGGGCAAACGTTTTACTCCTCTGTGCCTCAGTTCTTTCATGCGCAAAGTGGGGATTCAATACCTGTTTTCCATCCTACTTAGACTGTGAGCCCCTTGTGGGACCGGATTATCTTGAATCTACCCCAGTGTTTAGTACAGTGCTTGGTACATAGTAAGTGCTTAACAAATACCAGTATTATTATTAGGATTAAGCAGGCTAAAATTTAGGAAGTCCATTATTTCTCATGATACCTTGAAGCTAACCCACTTTCCTATTTTAGCATCCACTTGGCTCATCTTGGGCATTTCATCCTCTTCTCTCCACTGAATATCGGCAGAAAACGAATAATGATACAGCGGTAAAGGAAGAGACATGCTTTATTCTGTCAGTCGTGTGTGTTATCTTATTCACAACCTTGTAGCAAAGGGAAAGGTTCTTTTTAAATAAAAAGGTTATCTTTAATGTAATCACATTAGTCTCATTTTTATGCAACCTCTTGTAACAGGACAAATGGGAAAATGGCTGGGCTGCGTATCTAAATGATGGTAAGCTAAGGGGTGACAACAGCTCCAGAGTAGGAGAAGAGGTGGAAATGGAGACAATGCATAATGGGTGCTAGTTCCCTGGTACTCATTGTATAAGAGCCTACTATAGCCATTTGGGAGAGTGATGATGATGGTGATGATTATGTTGATATATGTACATATTTATTATTCTATTTATTTTATTAACGACGTGTATATGTCTATAATTCTATTTATTTACGTTGATGCAGTTGATGCCTGTCCACTTACTTTGTTTTGTTCATTCATTCATTCAATCATATTTATTGAGTGCTTACCGTGTGCAGAGCACTGTACTAAGCACTTGGAAAGTCCAATTTGGCAACATATAGACAGTCCCTACCCAATAACAGGCTCACAGTCTTTGTTGTCTGTCTCCCCCATTCTAGACTGTGAGCTCATTGGGTAGGGATTGTCTCCGTTGCCGAATTGTACTTTCCAAGTGCTTAGTACAGTGCCCTGCACAAGTACTCAATAAATACGACTGAATGAGTGAATGAGTTTATGTTGATGATGACAACGATGAGTCTCAAGTGCCTTGCTCCTTTCTCTCCCTTCTTTCACCCTTCTTCTTGCTACTTCTCCTCCTCTCCTTCCCTTTCTTCACCTCCTTGCACTTTTCTCCATTTCCTCACATCCTTTTTTTCCACCTCATTCCCCTTTTCCTTCTCCTTCCCCTTTTCCTTCTCCTCTTCATCCCCCCTCATTCTCATTCTTTTCCTCTTCCTCTTTCTCCCTCTCTCCTCTTCCTCCTCTTCCTCCTTTTCCTCCCCTGCACCTCCTCCTCTTTCTTATCCTTCTCCTCTTCCTTCTCCTCCTCCCCCTCCTTTGCTCCTCCCTCTTCCTTCCCCTATTCCTTTTCTTCTTCTCCTCCTCCTCCTACTTCTCCTTCGCCTCTTCCTCCTATTTATCCTATTTATCCTATTTATCCACCTATTTTCCCCCTCACACCCTCAAAGTCTTTCCCCTTCAATGCCCTGCCCCTTCAGCTGAGTCAAAGTTCACCCCAGCTCTCGAAAGGAAAATGTTGGCGGCCCGGTCCCTCAACCTCTTAAGCCCTCATCTTGAGTCTCCCTGAGCTGTTTACTCATTTCCTTTGTGTTTTCCCCTCCTTCAGCAGATTGCCATGGCTCAGCCTCTTTTCTCTGCTTCACTTGCCAATTTGGACATGTGATTTAGGTAGTGCTTCTTGAGATTTTGGCTTGCATTTAGGCCCTCAGCAAAAGCTTCTACATTTTACAATACCATTCCATCATCGGATATCAGATGTGAGTATAAGCCTAGGCTAATGCTTTGCAATCATCGAGTAGAGAAGTACCATCCAAGTGGGTGAGGGACAAAAATTAGCACATTGGACACACTCACATTGAACATTCATTGATTCATTGCAGAGAGCACGGACTTGGGAGTCAGAGGTCATGGGTTCTAATCCCGGCTCTGCCACTTGTCAGCTGTGTGACTTTGGGCAAGTCACTTAACTGCCCTGTGCCTCAGTTACCTCATCTCTAAAATGGGGATTAAGACTGTGAGCCCCACGTGGGACAACCTGGTCACCTTCTATCCCTCCCAGCTCTTAGAACAGTGCTTTGCAATAGTAAGCGCTTAACAAATGCCATCATCATTATTCATTCAATTGTATTTATTGAGCGCTTTTACTGTGTGAGGAGCACTGTACCAAGCGCTTGGGAGAGTACAATACAGCAATAAATAGAGACAATCCCTGCCCTCAACGGGTTTACAATCTAGAAGACGTGATCTGTTGCCTGAAGAGCGGATAAACAATGATGAGGGTGAAATCTTTTGGGTCATATAGTTCGGCCAAAGTAACTGTGTATTACCACTTACCACCTAGCCTACATTCTGAGTTCAGGCTCCCAAGGAATCATACCTTAATAACCACCAACCACTTTGATCTCCTTTCTTTCTTTTTTTATGTCAAGAAATGTAAATCAGTAGCATGGTAAATTGCAGAAGGCACCAAGGTATCTGAAAATGTAAATTAAGGCAACTGCAAGGAAAGCCAAGGTCTGATAGAAAGGATTTGAAAGGATTTAAATAGAAGACCATGTCAGCTGAAGGATGCAAGAGAAGTGAAAGAGGGAACCGGGAGCAGAGAAAGGTTATAGCAGCGTGGCTCAGTGGAAGGAGCACGGGCTTTGGAGTCAGAGGTCATGGGTTCGAATCCCGGCTCCGCCACATGTCTGCTGTGTGACCTTGGGCAAGTCACTTAACTTCTCTGAGCCTCAGTTACCTCATCTGTAAAATGGGGATTAAGAGTGTGAGCCCCACGTGGGACAACCTGATTACTTTGTATCCCCCCAAGCACTTAGAACAGTGCTTTGCACATAGTAAGTGCTTAACAAATGCCAACATTATTATTATTATAGAAACAGATGCTGGAAGAAATTATAGTCAAGTTGACATGGATATGTAAACGGAACCTAAGTAGCCTTAGACCAAGGTGAGATTAAAAGCATTAGAAAAATAGAGAACTTAAACTTCCATTCTCTTAGCAAATGGTAAACATGATAAGCCTAAAGCCCATATTTTAAGAAATATAAATTAAGTGTATCAAGTGCTAAAGTTCTTTGTTTTCTAGTAAAACGTTTTTTGCAGTGCATTTGAAATCTTGAAATGGAGAGTACTCAAAATGTTTGAAGTAGTCTCATCTACTGAGTTTTCATTATAGCTAACATCATTTACGGTAAGACACAAATGAAATCATGCAGTGACTGACGTATTCAAGCCCTCAGCATCCTCTTCATAGTCTTTTGATGGGGACTTCACTTCCTCTCATGGTAGCAAGTTTGGATAAACTAATGGATGTGAGAACTGTGATAGGTTACTAGAGGGATAATTTGGGGAGGTTAGAGGTTGAATCATGTGGTTGAATTTCAAGGCGGATAACTATTATACTGTTTCCAAACATCAGTAAGTGCCACTGACAAAGACAGAATACTGGCTGGATCGATCAATGCAATGATCTACATTTCCTCCAGAAAGACTTTTTGGGTTAATCTCTCATCTTCCCATCTTATTTTCAACCTCCTTACTTTATTCGTCATACACTTGAGTCCTTATCTTTGCCAATGCTTGATGCAGTGCTTAACTCATAGTTATGTTTAATAAGTAACACAATTATTAAATTATTAATTATAATAATTAATATTGGTAATCTCAGTAAACCGCTTCTGTATTTTTACCAAGAAAACTCTATGGATACACTACCAAAATGACTGCAGATGGTGGTGGGGTGTTCTGGGAGAGATGTGTCCATGGCGTCACTATGGGTCGGACACAATTCGACAGCATAAGACAACAACAACAACAGTCTGCCTAAGGTAGAGTATGGTTGAGATTGTAGGCTCCTAGAGGGCAGAGAGCATGTCTACCAACTCTACTGTGTTGTACTCACCCAGGTGCTTAGTACAGTGCTCTGCATGCAGTAAGCACTCAATGAATACCATTGATTGGTGCATTGGATCTATTACTCTATTTTGCTCTGGATGGGAGAGTGGAGCAATCTGGTTAGAGAGTTTTAGACTTTTCCTTTAACCTTAGATGCACAGTTCCACCAGGCAATCATTGAATGGTAGGTTTCGGGAAATCCCTCATCCCAGTAAAACAGTCATTTTTATTTAGCACTTACTGGGTGCAGAGCACTGTACTAAGTACCTGGGAGAGTACACTACAACAGAGTTGGTAGACATGTTCCCTGCCCACAATGAGCTTACAGTCTAGAGGGAGAGACACGTTTAAATGAATAAATAAATTACGGATATGTACTTAAGTGCTGTGAGGCTGAGGGAGGAGTGAGAAAAGGATGCAAATCCAAAATCTAGGGCAATGTAGAAGGGAGTGGGAGAAGAGGAAACGAGGGCTTAGTCAGGGAAGGCCTTTTGGAGGAAATGTACTGTAAATAAGGTACATCTTATTGAAGCACGGTGGAGCAGCATGGCATAATGGATTGAGCATGGGCCTAGGAGTCATAAGGTCATGGGTTCCAATCTCGGATCTGCCACTTGTCTGCTGTGTGACCCTGGGCAAGTCACTTCACTTCTCTGGGTCTCAGTTTCCTCATCTGTAAAATGGAGATTGAGACGGTGAGCCCCAAGTGGGACAGGGACTGTGTCCAAACCGATTAACTTGGGTCCATCCCAGCACTTAGTACAGTGCCTGGCACAGAGGAAGGGTTTAACAGATACCACAATTATAAGGCTTTGAAGGTGGGGATATGAAGGAGGAGGGCATTCCAGGCTAAAGGCAGGTTGTGGGCAAGAGGTCCGTGGCAAGATAGATGTGATCGAGGTACAGTGAGTCGGTTGGCATCAGATGAGTGAAGTGTGCAGGCTGGGTTGTAGGAGGGAAGCAGTGAGGTAAAGTAGGAGGGGACCAGCCGATCAAGCGCTTTAAAGCCAACGATAAGGAGTTTTCGTTTGACGTGGAGGTGGACGGGCAACCCCTGGAGATTCTCAAGGATTGGCGAAACATGGACTGAATATTTTTGTAGAAAAATGCTCTGGGCAACAGAGTGAAGTATGGACTGGAGTGGGGGGAGACAGGAGGCCAGGAGGTCAGTGGATCCCCCTACCCTACCCTGCCTGGAAAAGAAGCTGCACTGAAAAATCCCCCGGCTGTCTGATGCTATGATTCAGGGTGTGTCAACAATGCCGATTAGAGACTATTTTTTATCAAATCACCAATCAACAAAAATTTTGCCCAGGCTTTCCCGATCTGTACAATTCCTTCTGTTTGTTTCACGGGGCCCGAGGGATGCTAGATATAAATGCTGCCTCAGCTTTCCATGGGAAACTAAATTGCTTTTGAAAAGGAGTGGTTGTTGATTTTCCAGGATTAGCTGTGGATTATCTAAGATTAAGACAGAAGTGAAAAATAGGAAGCGTGCACCTTTGATTGGTGAATATTTAACAGTATGTTTAGGACACTCGAGTCCCAAGAAAATTAATGGGGTAAAATATCTTTCACATTTCTTTTGGTTTCATATCCAGGTCAATATTTTTGATCTTCTCTCAGAATTGAGGCAGCATAACTTTGCAGGTCAACAAAATTTGTATTGTATTAAGCACTTATGTGTCAACCACTAGTCTAAGCACTAAGGTATATACAAGTTAATAAGTCAGGATACAGTCCCTATCTTACATGGGGCTCACAGACTAAGTAGGAAGGAAAACAGGTATTGAATCCCCATTTTGCAGTAAAGGAAACTGAGACACAGAGAAGTAAAATGACTTGCCTAAGGTCACACAGCCGGTAAGAGGCAGGGCCAGGAATAGAAAGCAGCTCTCCTGCTCCCAGGCCCACGATTTATCCATTAGGCCTCACTGCTCATTATGTCATGTTATACTGAGGTAATATCTTTAATGCCGTGGCAGGCAGGTTTGCTCACACTACACTTACAAGGTAAAGAGATTAATCCTGTTCTTAGAGCCAGTGAATGCTCTTCATCTGAAGCAGAGTGACCAGAGCCTACATGTTTAGTGAATGTCTGGCATGTGGTGAATTCATCTAAATTTCCCTGTGTCTAAATTTTGTCATTGTGGAAGTTGGGACAGACCTCACACTGCGAGGAATAATTTAAATTTTCAGGAGTACTGGGTGCAAAAAGCATGGAAACTTTTGAAGTTCTCTCACATTTTCCTTTGTGCAACATCTATTTTTAAAAACTTGGTCACTGCCCCTGAAGGAAATCCTTTTCACGTACATAATTTTCTCACCCACTGGCATTCCATTTTTTAGCAGTCTCCAGAAAACGTTCAGTGGGCTTCACTTCAATAGCAACCCCATAAACCTGGTTGAAAGATAAAGTGATTTCTAATTTAATCACCCTGCTCCAGCAAATGGCAACCCCAAAGGAGCAGGGAGATGCCTCCCCCCGACTAAAACAAATTGAATATGTGCAGAATATCAGGACATTTGTTCACCCAAACAATGATGAAGATCCCTGTTGGAAATTCATCTATCTGCTGCAAAAGCCCTCATGGTGGATTCTGTTCTCTGCTCACCAAGGACAAGCTGTTTCTGAGTCCATTCTGTTGTTTGAAGGAAAGAAGAATTTGTCTTATGGGATGTCAATATTCATTGCCTTGGAAAAATCACTGATAGATTCAATAACAATTCGCCCTAAAGTAACGCCCTCAGATTAAGCCTTCTAAAAGGCTGAGCTTCGGTGGAAGGTATTTTACCAACGATGACATTTTGTTGAGTAAAAGCAGCTAGAGTGACCTTCTCTGGAAAATTACTTTCTTTGTTTTATTAAACTTGCTATAATGTATCGCCTATGGAGGTTTAGGAGCTGAAAAATACCCCCATGAGAAATACAACTCCCAGTTTTAGACATCTTAACGGTTCTGCTCTGGTAATATGGACTCTAGCTGAGCGGAGCAAGGCGATTTGAAAGCGTGTGAAGCGTCACCTTGATTAGGGTGCTGTGGGACCTTGGGCAAGTCACTTCACTTCTCTGGGCCTCTGTTCCCTCATCTGTAAAATGGGGATTAAGAGTGTGAGCCCCATGTGGGACAGGGGCAGTGTCCTACCTGATTAACATGTATCTATCCCAGTGCTTAGAATAGTTCTTGGCACATAGCGCTTAACAAGTACCATAATTATTGTTATTTACCTTTGACATTGTGTTTGAAAAGGGATCGCTTCTTCCAATTCTGTTGTATTGTGCTCTCCCAAGTGCAAGGGCAGTGCTCCACACACAGTAAGCACTCAATAAATACCAGACTGAGCCCCCCTTTTCCTCTGCCTCTCCTCCCCTCCCCTTCGCCCCGACTCCTTCCCTCTGCTCTTCCCCCGTGCCCCACAGCACTTGCTTATATATGTACATATTTACTATTCTATTCATTTTATTAATGATGTGTATATGTCTATAATTCTATTTATTTCTATTGATGCTACTGATGCCTGTTTACTTGTTTTGATGTCTGTCTCCCCCACTTCTAGACTGTGAGCCCATTGTTGGGCAGGGATCATCTCTATTGCTGAATTATACTTCTCAAGCATTTAGTACAGTGCTCTGCACACAGTAAGTGCTCAATAAATACGATCAAATGAATACCGTTGATTGATTGATTGAAAATAATGCCACTGCTGCCATTTTTGATGTGTGCTAACAGAGGCTTCCTTAGCACCAGGAAAGCATTTGACAGACTGCCTCAGCTGTGCAACAGTCCTCGGGAAGGGTCTGGTTAATATTTCTAGCATTAAAAATTCTAGCTATATCCCAGACTTCAAGCCACACTCCCTCTTTCCTACCTCCATTCCCCACTTGCCAGTCTCGTTGCCTGGGAAGACTGGAGATCAAATGATAGAAGAAGCAGTGAGGCCTAGTGGAATAAGTACAGGCCTGGAAGTCAGAGGTTCTAATCCTGGCTTCACCACTTCTCCGGTATACAACCTTGGGTAAGTCACTTCTCTATGCCTCAGTTTCCGCATTTGTCAACTGGCGATTAAATGCCTCTTCTCCTTCCCTCTTAGACTGTGAGCCCCAAATGGGACAGGGACTGTATCTGACCTGATTATCTTGTAATTACCCCATCACTTAGTACAGTGCTTGGCACAGAGCAAATGCTTAACAAATACGACAGTTATTATTGTCATCTTTTTGTCTCACAGTATCTTAGTATCTAGGATTTCCACTGGGTGGGAATGTGCCTGAAATGTGTTATTGATGACTAACATTTCTTTCCACAAGACACATATGTGAACATTCTTCTTCAGTAATCCATAATCTATCAATGGTATTTATTGAGTGCGTACTGTGTGCAAAGCACAATCAATGATCAATCAGTGGTGTTTAATGAGCACTTCCTGTGGGCAGAGGACCATCTTAAGTGCTTGGGAGAATACAATATAACAGAGTTGGCAGACATGTTTCCCATTATTTGGCTAATCCACTATTTTATAGATCCTGTCACTGTTGCTAGCCCTGCCCTTTCACCTTTTAGGCTATATGACATCTGTCCCTAAAAAGAGCTACCTCAGCTCTGATTACTTCATGTCCAAGGCCAAATTATTCTGTCATTGTTTATTCCCAGCATTGCACAACCGTACTTAGCGTTTGGGAAATATGACAGAAGAACAAGGCCTTGCCATTCCTTCTTGATTGGATTTTCTAGTTGATAAAATTTCACTGAACAATACTGTACCCACCCTGTTACCCTTGGTCAGAAAGGTTTGAATCTATAAACTCCGCTTTCGTAAGTAACTCCTTTCAAGCATCTGCTCCTCTAGGGTTCATTGTTTGGAATCAGATTCCTTTTTTGAATCCAGTATAAAGTTCTCAAATTTCGCCTGTCATGGGTCTCTTTAGCTGAAGAAACACATTTGTCCTCAAGGGATTGGACAAGTCAAAAGGAAGATCTGATGCCAGGATGGCCTATTTTGGGCCACAACTTCCCAAGCATTAGTGTCAGTGGAGCACATTTCAAGGCCAGATGTTGGAATGGCAGTCTGAACCCTGGTCTCTTCATTCCATACCCCGTGTACTTTCCACTTTAAGCGACTTAGTATTTTCCATGCATGTCAACGGTTCCTTGTCCATTTTTGAGTTCTTTTGATGAATACTCAGTCCAGACTTCAGCAGACATCTCACTTGGTCCTGATCATAGAACTCTCCACAAATGTATACATGTCCTTGTTTATCACTTCTCCAAATTTGAATCAGCATGGACTAGTGTATAGAACATGGGCCTGGGAGTCAGAAGGTCATGAGTTCTAATCCCAGCTCCGCTACTTGTCTGCTGAGTGACCTCTGGCAAGTCACTTCACTTCGCTGTGTTTCAGGTACCTCATCTGTAAAATGGGGATGAAGACTATGAGCCCCCTGTGGGACATGGACTATGTTCAACTTGATTAGCTTGTACCTACCTCAGTATTTAGTACAGTGCCTGGCACGTAGTAAGTGCTTAACAAACACCATAAAAAATTCTTTATGCACTGTTTTTCTGACACCTGAAATTCAGGTGATTAATATTTGGATTTCTAACTTGATATAAACCAGGCCTAGATCCCAGTCTGGGATCAAAAAGGAAACACAGGGTTTCTGCTAACCAGCAGCTCACTATCCAGTGTGACAGAGGAGTTATTTTTCTTTGTCTCTCCCTCAGTGGATTACATAGTACTCCAGTGTATTTTGCTCATGAGGGGGAAGCTGGTATTTTTTCTTTACATTGTATTTCTTAAGCGCTTACTATGATCCCAACACTGTACTAAACTCTGGGGTAGATGACAGATAATCAGGCTAGACACAGACCATGTCCCTTTTGGGGTTCATGGTCTTAATCCCCATTTTACAGATGTGGTAACTGAGGCACGAGAAGTTAAGTGACTTGCCCCAAATCACACAGCTGACAAGTGGCAGAGCCGGGATTAGAACCCATGACCCTTGACTCCCAAGTCCATTCTCTTTCTGCTAAGCCACACTGCTTCATCATCTTATATTTACTGCAGTCAGTCCTTCATAATTATTGAGCACATACTGTATGCAGAACACTGTACTAAGCACTTGGGAGAATACAATATAAGAATATAACTGACACATTCCCTGCCCATAATAAACTTAAAGTCTAGAGGGGGAGACAAGCATTAATATGATAATGGTATCTGTTAAGTGCCTACTATGTGCCAGGCAATGTACTAAGCACTGGGGTAGATACAAGATAATTTGGTTGGACACAGTCCTTGTCCCACATGGGGCTCACGGTCTTAATCCCCATTTTACAAATCATGTAACTGAAGCACAGAGACGTGAAGTGACTTGCCTGAGGTCACGTAGTAGACAAGTGGTGCGGCCAGGATTAGAACCCAGGTCTTTCTGACTCCCAGAACTGTGCTCTAGGCCACACAATAAATAATACCCCTGTGCTTAGCAAATAGTATGTGCTTACTAAATACCATGCCTACTATTTAGTAGTCATTTGAGGACTCAGAAAGCGCCCACATTAATTCCATTTTGAAAATAAAATGGATCCAATAGAAAACATTCTGGGGGCTAGCCATGAGAAATTCCTATAGTAAGAGCTCACCAAAGACCATTGGTTGATTGACAGACCATTGATTGATTCACAGTATTAGTTTAGGGCATCATTTGTTTGCCTTCCATCGTCCTGTTAGAGTATTCTCCACATAGGAAAGTCACCTAAACAGGTAGCCATTGTCAAAGTAAAAAATTTATCTGCAAAACAAGTTCTCAATTCCTGATTCCTTATTGATTCTCCCATGAGGCAGTTATCACAGCATCATGGAAGCTAGCAAAATCATGAAGGGTGTGGACGAGACAGCACAGATTTTCTTTTCTTCAAATCCCACAACAACAGGATAAGGAGCATAACGGTGGCATTGGAAGGGGCCCATTTAAAACAAAGATAAGGAAACCTGTCTTCTCATAGCAGGCATTTCTTTTCCCAAGCTATGCAGGCAGACAGTATCAGCAGATTAGAAATGCGGAAGGGAAAATGAAGACTAGTGAGGATGATTAAGTGGTATTATAATAAGAAATCATGATAATAATAATTGGGGTATTTTGTTAAGCTCTTATTATCTGCTAAGCACTGTACTAAGCATTGGGGTCGATACAAGATCATCAGGTCTGACCCAATCCCTGTCCCATCAAGTATTCAAGCAAGTTGCGTCCCTTTAGGTACTGAACTGGATATCATCCAAATGGTGAGAAGCAGTGTGGCTCAGTGGAAAGAGCATGGGCTTGGGAGTCACATGTCACGGGTTCAAATCCCAGCTCCGCTAATTGTCAGCTTTGTGACTTTGGGCAAGTCACTTAACTTCTCTGTGCCTCAGTTACCTCATCTGTAAAATGGGGATTAAGACTGTGAGCCCCACGTGGGACAACCTGATCACCTTGTATCCTCCCCAGTGCTTAGAACAGTGCTTTGCACATAGTAAGCACTTAACAAATGCTATCATTATTATTATTATTATTCATGATGATAGTCCTTAAGTTCTCATTTCTAGCCCTCAAGGCAAATGGCTAAGCCATCCCTTGTACCAAAATAAAATGGATACGCCTTTTAAAATCAGTGAGAAGGCTGATAGTAATGATGATAGTGGTATGTGTTAAGTGCTTCCTTTGTGATGGGCACTGTATTAAACGCTGGGGCGGATACAAGCAAATCGTGTTGGACTCAGTCCTTGTCCCACGTGGGGCTCATAATCTTAATTTCCATTTTACAGATGAGGGAACTGAGGCACAGAAAAGTAAAGCGACTTCCCCAAGGTCACACAGCAGACAGTCGGCTTTTCGAGGTATTGTCATATTCCTCTTCCTTTAATAGCCTCATACTCTTTCCTTTTCTCCCTAGAAGGCAAACAAGATAGAAACAAGCGAGGATTTATTTCCTTAATACTGTACTTAACTCTGTAACTGAAAACCACTGCCTGGCTCTCTTAGATCATTAAAAGTGAATCTCATCGGAAATTGCCTTGGTTTAAGCCTTGTGTTCTTGGCCTTGTTCCAAGATGTGTGACGTGACCAACAACACTCTGTGGTGTGCTTTTGTATAGCGCATTGCTTCCATATAGTCTTAGAATAAGGACCAAGACACCATCACGTAACATTCACAGTGTTGGTGCAGAAACATGCATGTAAACCCGGACGGCTTTTACAGGTCATTAGTCAGATTGCATCTAGAAGCTCTGAATAGGACTTGGAATATATAGCACTGTTAGGTATGTTTTTACCCTGCCTACTTCTGAATATGTGATTACCAAGTAAGACTACATTCAGGATGCATTTGTATCAGGTGAAAATGCATTTCTTGAGGTTTTGTCCATTTTTGGAATGACTGATCACTTGTTTTTTTGACAGTGCTTTGACCCCCATCCTGCTAAACGTTCTAAGAACACTTTGATTGCCGTATTGTACCTTTGCTTCCAGTTGGGGTCTCAGTGCTGTGGTCCACTCTATAAATATTTGTGTCTTAGGGAGGGTTGGGAAAGGAACAAACTGAGTTTTCTTGCCCTATGCCTTAGGTAGGTCCACTCACCACTCCTACAGGAAGTCTTCATGCAGGTTGTTTTCTTAATAATAATAATTGTTATTATTAATAATTATAATAATAATATTTGTTAACCACTTACTAGGTGTCAAACACTGTTCTAAGTGTTGGGGTAGATACAGGGTAATCAGGTTATCCCGTGTTGGGCTCACAGTCTTAATCCCCATTTTACAGATGAGGTAACTGAGACCCAGAGAAGTTAAGCGACTTGCCCAAGGTCACAAAGCAGACAAGTGGCAGAGCCAGAATTAGAACCCACATCCTCTAACTCCTTTCTTCTCTTCCTATTCCAATTCCACAGGCCCCCCCTTTATTTGCTTTTAATAGAGTCCCCCAATCTCCACGGCCTATTTCCCAAACTCTCCCTCTACCTTTGACTTGGTTACGAATACACTTTCCTTTAGCTGTTGGCTTTTTCCTTTTCTTGATCAAACTATCAATCAGACAACAGTCAGTGATATTTACTGAGTGCTGGCTGTGTGCAGAGCACTACTATACACTTAGGAGAGTACAATTCATTCATTCAGTTGTATTTATTGAACACCTACTGTGTGCAGAGCACTGTACTAAGCCCTTGGGACAGTACAGTATAACAATAAGTGGACACGTTCCCTGCCCACAGAGCTTACAATGCAACTTGAGTTGCTAGATACATTCCTGCCCACAAGGAGTTTACATTGCAGAGGAGGTGTCAGATATTAGAATAAATGAATAAATTACAGATATGTACATAAGTGCTACATGGCCAAGGGTAAGGTGAATATCAAGGGCTTAAAGGGCATAGATCCACGTGCATAAGGGATGCAGAAGGGAGAGGGAGTAGGTGAAATCAGGGCTTAGTCAAGGAAGTGTTCTTGGAGATGTGATTTTATTAAAGTTGTTACCTCCCCAATTCTTCTCCTTTTCCCCCTTCCAACCCTGATTTCCCTTTTATGAGTAGCTAGATGATTGACTAATCTGTCACTGTCTGTCATTTTTGAAGATGATGTTACTGATGGTAGGTTCCTAGTCATGCTGGCAAATGCGAGTAAAAGAGGTACGTCCCCATCACGGCACTATTGACCCAGAATTGTGGAGGAGTAACAGGGCTGCATTGATGTATTTAGATCGAGTTACAGAGATTCCGCGGCAGGGTAGCTGAATTTTACCTCACTGGAAGTAAAATAGAGGCATCTATTTTACCAACTTTACCAACTATGTTGCCAACTTGTACTTCCCAAGCGCTTAGTACAGTGCTCTGCACACAGTAAGCGCTCAATAAATAGGATTGATTGATTGATTGATTGATCATCCCTCTCTGGTGACTCTGCCAGATTCTCAATCCCACCCCACTGCAGTCTTCAATCAGTCAATCTGTGTCAATCGGTATTTATTGAGCACTTGCTGTGTGCAGAGCACTGTACTAAGCCCTGGGGAGAGTACGATACAACAGAATTAGCAGACAGATTCCCAGCCATAACGAGCTGATGGAACCGTCTCTCCATTTTCCCACTTTCCTTTGGCTCCCAGAACTCCTCACTCCACCCACACCCCTGGAGTGAGACAAAGTTCGTACGCGCAAATTGTTGTGTTATAAAGGTGAAACAGAGTTTAAGTTTAGCAATGCTGTAAATCCTGTTTCTTGTAACAAGAAACATACTAATTCAAGGACTGTCTATAAGTAGATGGACAGCCAGACAAATAGATATGTGGGTAGATAGAGAGATACAGAGAGATAGATTCACAGGTACACATTCATGTTTGTGTGTGTATATGTGTGTGGATGTGTGGGTGTGTATCCTTCTGCTGTGTTACGGCAATTATTTTAGGGGTGTGTGAGGTAGATGTAGCTATATTATGATTGGTGAGTGTGTGGGAGCATTGCTATGGAGGTAGGGAGGTGTAATTGGAGCCATTGCATTATGCTTAGGGTCCTGATGGATTCCCCTTAGCTAAGGGCAAGGCAGGGTTAATATATATCCCTCAGCACCATGTATAATTTATGCCTAAGAAGAATTTGTCGGATTAGATATTTTTAACTGACTAGACGTATTTTTTATTTAGTTTAAATATTTATCTCATGGCTATTAGAACCCTTCTTCCCAAATTTCCTACAAGACTGCAATAAGTGCGTCCACAACACTATTTCTAATTAAAGAAAGCTTACAATACACTTGAGGACGTTTTTCTTACGTCCTTCTGTGACCTCATAATTAGCGTTTGACGGTCTGCTCGGGGAGATGTGAGATGGAGTGAAATTAACTCATTATGTCCCTGAGTTCTGCAGTCTTCTCTTGGGATTTTAAAGGTGGGGGAGTCTAGGCTTAACATATCTATAAACTCTGTTGTATTGTGCTCTCCCAGGCACTTAGTACAATGCTCTGCACACAGTAAGCACTCAATAAATACCACTGATTGATTTTACTCGCTAGTTACTGTTTGCAAGATTATGGGCTCCAGTGGTGGAAAGGATCTCTAATCTCTAGACTGCAAGCTCATTGTGAACAGGGAATGTATCTACCAGTTCTGTTATAATGTACTCTCCCACGTGCGTAGTACAGTGTTCTGCACACAGTAAGCGCTCAATAGATATACACTTGATAGATTGATTTACCAAAGGATTCAGAAAAATCTGGAAACGAGGTGCCAAGGTTTAACCATACAGCCTAAGGGAGCCGGGTTTTACTGCTCATTTGTGCCAGAAAAGAATTTCAATAACATCCCAACTTTGGTGTAATAAGTCAGTACAGAAAATGCTGTTGTTAGCAAGCTTCTTGGCTCATGCAAATTTCAGCATAAGGAAAATTGATAAACATGCCTTCTGGCTCTGGAGGGCATATCTAAATTGTGAAGAGAAATAAGGCAGCAGATTAAGTTATTCCAACCCACTTCACTTGTCCCCCAAATAGCAGTTTAATTTCATTAACAGAATGGACAGGCCCTAGAGACTCAAGACTGAAATGAATTCTGTTCTTTGTACGTTTGGCCACAACAGCAGATAAAAAAATAAAAATGGAGAAAGTAGAGTGCAAGTACCAGGGGAATGGAAGAGAATGGATTTTTATTCAGTGATGCGGGTGGAAGGTAAATAGAGTGACCCCACTTATTCTGGAGCTTTTTAATGCTGTATGACTTTAGCTGCCTACCTAGACTTTAAATGAAAAATTAATTTGCCTACAAAGTCCCTCTTCTGAGGGATGTGAATGTATCTGTAAGATGGTGACATCTGTAAAAAGAGTCTTCTTTCTGTCTAGAGAGCTTACAATCCACTTGAGGACATTTTTTCTTACATCCTTCTGTGAACTCATAATTCAAGTTTGAGGGTCTGCTTGGGGAGACTTGAGTGAAATCAATGTAAAAAGAGGCCTTTAGGCTGAAATGTCCTCTAGACTGCAAGCTCACTGTGGGCAGGGAACATGTCTACCAACTCGGTTATATTGTACTCTCCCTTTTGAAGTCTGTCTCCACTTCTAGACTGTGAGCCCACTGTTGGGCAGGGATTGTCTCTGTTGCTGGATTGTACTTTCCAAGTGCTTAGTGCCTTGCTCTGCACACAGTAAGCACTCAATAAATACAACTGAATGAATGAATGAAAGTGCTTAGTAAACTCTTAGGAGAGAGGTAAAATTCCAGCAATCAATGAATGGCATTTATTGAGCACTTACTGTGTGCAGAGCACTGTACTAAACACTTGGGAGAGTGGAGAGTACAATAAAACAGTGTCGGTAGACATGTTCCAGGGAATATTGTGAAAGACAGCAACAAACCATAAGATAATAACAATAATAATAATAATTATGGTATTAAGCTCTTACTATGTGCCAGGCACCGTTCTAAGCTCTGGGGTAGATACAAGGTCATCAGGTTGTCCTGTGTGGGGCTCACAGTCTTCATCCCCGTATTCCAGATGAGGGAACTGAGGCACAGAGAAGTAAAGTGGCTTGCCTAAGGTCACACAGCAGACAAATGGCAGAGTTGGGATTAGAGTCCAAGATCTTGATGAATAATTAAATAAACTGTTATTTGCTGAATCACTCATTGAACTGATAATCAGTGAATAGAAAGAGAGACATTCTGCCCTATTTTTTCTTGTCACCTGTAGGTTTATGCAGTTCAATTTTTCTCCTTAGGCAGGGCTTTTAAATGACATTAGAGTTGTTAGTATTATAGGACATTCCTTCTTTATTACACCTTCGTTTCTGAATGTTTGGATTGTGATGAAGGTGTCCCATACCTTGCAAACGTTTGGCCAGTAATTCTGTCTGTTTACCATTCATTCATTCATTCAATCGTATTTATTGAGCGCTTACTGTGTGTAGAGCAGTGTACTAAGCATTTGGAAAGTACAGTTCATTATGATTGAATGAATGAATGATTGAATGGTCATTTTTCATCATTAACTCAGAGAGGATCAGCGCCCCTCCCCTACAGGAAGCTGAGTGGCAGGTGCCATTTTGATTCAATATGTCACAGTTTTGCCATCAGGCCAAACCCAACGAGTGCATTAGGATTCATTGTTTGACCTTTTTATCCACCATCCTCTTTTGAATTTATGGAAAAACAGGAAATGTCACACATAACAACTACTTTCGAGCTGTGTTAAAAGGAGAACTTAAAATGTCAAAAACCCACTTCAGCTACCCATTAAAGATACTGTTTTTTTCAAGGTCTTTATATGACTTTTTTTAAGCAGGGAAGAAGAATTGGAGTTTCTTGCTATTGGGGAAATCTAGCACTAACTCACCCATTATCTGCCACTACCACTGTCATGACGTTCCATTTGGAAAACCAACGTCTTTATCCTGTATGAAGGAGGGCAGTGGATCACGGTTTGGAGGTTAATAGCGATGGTATTCCTTAAATGCTTACTATGTGTCAAGGACAATTCTACGAACTGGGCTAGATAAAAGCTAATCAGGTTGGACACAGTCTTTGTCCCACATGGGGCTCACAGTCTTAATCCTCATTTTACAGATGAGGTAACTGAGGCCCAAAGAAGTGAAGTGACTCACCCAAGGTCATGCAGCAGACAAGTGGCAGAGCTGGGTTTAAAAATCAGGTCCTTCTGATTCCCAGGCCCCTGCTGTTTGTACTAGGCTAGGCTAATCCACCTGAGCATGTGAAGCAGAAATCTGACTCCCACTAGCCGAAGAACTCCCTCTTTAGAACCAACCACAAACCACTGCAAGTATCCTATAACCACCCATTACTCTTTCTAGCCACTTATAGAGAAGCAGTGTGGCTCAGTGGAAAGAGCACAGGTTTTGGAGTCAGAGGTCATGGGTTCAAATCCCGGCTCTGCTAAATGTCAGCTGTGCGACTTTGGGCAAGTCATTTAACTTCTCTGGGCCTCAGTTACTTCATCTGTAAAATGGGGATTAAGACTGTGAACCCCCCTGTGGGACGACCTAATCACCTTGTAACCTCCCCAGCACTTAGAACAGTGCTTTGCACATAGTAAGCTAATAAATGCCATTATTATTATTGTTATTGTTATTATTATGGATAATAATAACAATAATAATAACAGTAATTACTGTGGCTTCTTTTGAGCAGTGATCTGTGTCTAATGCCAATTTGCTTTCTTTATTCATCCCCCCTTCCCAGCTCTACAACACTTCTGAACATATCTGTAATTGATTTATTTATATCAATGCCCGTCTTCCCCTCTAGACTGTAAGCCCACTATGGGCAGGGAATGGGTCTGTTACATTGTTATATGTACTCTCTTAAGCACTTAGTTCAGCGCTCTGCACATGGTAAGTACAACCGACTGATTGCCGGGCTAGATGCAGTACATTCTGATTGACCCAATCCCTGTCCCACACAAATTCAAGGTCTAACAGGGAGGGAGGATGGATGTTTTAATCCCCATTTTACAGAGAAGGAAGCTGAAGCATGGAGAAATCAAGTGACTTGACCAAGATCACACAGCAGGCAAGGGGGTGGGATTAGAACACAGGTGACTTGCGGTCCTGGGCTCTTTCCCCTAGGCAACACTGCCTCTCAAGAATAGTGGACAAAATGTCACAACTGTGAACAGCTTAGCTGAGATTTAGTGCACCTGACCTCAGCCCAGAGTCTAAACTTTTTTAAAAAATAATTCAGTATTAATCTCATCATTCAGGAATTTACAATAAGGATAAAGACATCACATGAACTAGTATTCTGTTCTCTGGGATTTTCTTTCTAGAAAGAAATGTGAACTAAAGTGAGGACAGAAAAAAGAGAGAAAAATGAACAAAATCTGAAAATCAAAAATGTTGAACTTGCCCAACGGATAGCTTCCACACAGTATCCAATGCCCCCAAAACTCTGAACTATGGGTCTGATTGGATAATCTTTCTCCCTTCAAAGCCCTACTGAGAGCTCACCTCCTCCAGGAGGCCTTCCCAGACTAAGCCCCCTCCTTCCTCCCCCCATTCCCATCACCCCCACCCTACCTCCTTCCCCTCCCAAAAGCACCTGTATATATGTTTGTACAGATTTATTACTCTATTTATTTTACTTGTACATATTTACTATTCAATTTATTTTATTTTGTTAATATGTTTTGTTTTGTTGTCTGTCTCCCCCTTCTAGACTGTGAGCCCATTGTTGGGTAGGGACCATCTGTTGCCAACTTGTACTTCCCAAGCGCTTAGTACAGTGCTCTGCACACAGTAAGCGCTCAATAAATACAATTGAATGAATGAATGAATAATCTACAACATCCAATCTTCATATCAACTGCAGCTTTAGCCTCTCTCTGTTGCTTATGTGTGCCAGTGCAGATGGAAAATGACACGTGTCAAAGGAGGAGGGAAATCAAGGATAATTTTGTCTTCAAAGAGTCGAATGGAACAGAAAATAGTCAAGAAAATGAGAGCCAGATTTTATTTTTCTTTCGTTCTGAGAATCCCTTTGAACTAAAAAGGCATTTCTTAAGAGTTCAGCAAGGATGCTATATGCTAATTTCAAAACCAAATGGACTGTAAATTCATGAACTTATAGTTCATGTTGTGGGAGGGGTAAATATCAGATACCCTAAAAAGTCAGGGGCATCAGAAAGGAAACACTAGCTCAACTGTGACAGTATCAGTTGTATTTTAAGCAGCCTAAGTTTCTTAACATTCTTCATATTCACTTGGGGGAACTGGATTTTTGTGCAGTTGAAAGTCACTCAGACCAGATGGCTTGAAAAGGCTGAGGGTTTATGAGTGTGTCTGTTTGTATAGAACAGAAGGCTTGTTAGCTTAACTCAAGTAATCGCTTTTCTGGATGACAGGGAATAACTTTGGGTGACCTTTGAATGGTCACTTCAGTTATGAAGTTACCAGAGGAAGAGGAAAAGAACACAATTTAAATCACAGCGGAGGCATGCTCAAGAGACGCCTGTTGAAGTTGATGATCTTAAAAGGTCAGCTCGCAAGGGGGCAGGGACTGAGTTTGTTTGTATTGTCGTATTCAGCCTCAAGCGAGTAACGGGAGGCAGATGTACTCAGGATAATGATGATAAAGGTGAGTTTTCCATCATGGGATCAACTCTGTGCAGGAGAGCCAGTTTGATAAAAGAAACAAAATGACGTGTTTATTGTCAGCCATTACAAAATCAGTCCAAACTGGGCCCCAAATAATAATAATAATAATGATGGTATTTGTTAAGCGCTTACTATGTGCAAAGCACTGTTCGAAGCGCTGGGGGGTATACAAGGTGATCAGGTTGTCCCACGTGGGGGTCACAGTCTTAATCCCCATTTTACAGGTGAGGTAACTGAGGCCCAGAGAAGTGAAGTGACTTGCCCACAGTCACACAACTGACATGAGAGAATTCGCCACTACTACTTGTATTGCCCAGCTGAAAAGACTGGAAACTGTCATGGGGGAAGTGTTTTCTTCCTGACTGGTTCCCAGACAAGACATCTATTATCAGTTGGCAGAGGATTCGCCACCTTCTAACACTTGACTGATCCTGCAGGCCCGTGTGTGGCCTAGTGGGTAGAGCACCAGCCTGGACTTGGGTTCTAAACCCGGCTCCGCCACTTGTCTGCTGTGTGACCTTGGGCAAGTCACTTAACTTCTCTGTCCTCAGTTACCTCAACTGTAAAATGGAGATTGAGACTGTGAGCCCCATGTGGGACAGGGATTGTGTCCAATGCAGTTGCCTTCTATCTACCCCAGTACTTAGTACAGTGCTTGGCACATAGTAAGTGCTTAACAAATGCCACAATTATTATTATTATTATTACTACTATTATTATTAGTAGTAGTATTTAACACTCTGTCTTCTTCCAATAGCAAGGAGACGTGTGTGTGTGTGTGTGTGTGTGTGTGTTTGTGTGTGTGTGTGTGTATACAACAGTCTATTGGGTACAATCATTTATCATTTATCCTCTCCTGACTTGTAGTAATCCTAAGAAAACTCCCTTTTTATTTGTCCTTCTGCAGACCCAACCCAGAAAATGGATTTTTGGGCAAATAATGATAATAACTGTGGTATTTGTTGAGCGCTCATTCTATGTACCAAGCACCGTTCTAAGTGCTGGGATGGCTACAAGGTTATCAGGTTGGACACCCCACGTGAGTCTTGATACCTGTTTTACAAATGCGGTAACTGAGGCCCAGAGAAGTGAAGTGACTTGCTCATGGTCACAGAGCAGACAAGTGGTGGAACTGGGATTAGAATCCATAGTCCTCTGACTCCCAGGCCCGTGTTCTTTCCACCAGGCCACGATGAATGAAAAGCAAGGCATTGCTTTTTTCTATTTCTTCCCCGGAATAGTCTTTTTGGAGCAACTTGGTCTGCATTTTCCCTCTCAGTTCATGGCAAACACTTTCTAGAGGTGATACTTTTCAGTCGCACTGAGAGTAGCATATACAATGATTTTGGAAGTAACCATTTAGTGCTACATTGCCAAAGTGCACTGGGATGGCTACAATGTTGATTCAGTCTGTATACACACATGAAAAAATAAAGGCAGCGGTACTTGAATGTGTTCAAAACCATGTTCAAGGACTAATTAGGAAATATATTTCCTAAATTACCCAAGATTTTGTGAACAATATCTGGGGACTTAAGCCAAAAAAAAAATCCACTAGTATCATTGTGACATTTTAAATTTTATTCCAGGCCACAAAAGCTGAAATCAAGAGATTTCTCGGGGTAAATATAGTGATATTTGGTTGTATAGAACAAAGAACATTCTACAGGTAGAACTCCTTTATGGAGTCATACTAAAATAGAATAAATAGAGACAAAATCATTCCAATTATTAATTGGGAAAAAAATTCTCATAGCATTTGCCACCTTCTGTATAGAGACAATAAATTGAAGATTAACTTCTAATCATCGTGAAACATTCTCATGTTTGGGAATGAAAAATAGCTATGTGTTTTCACTAGTGACCTGAATAATCAAAAACGATAATGGTTTTTGTTAAGCATTTATTGTGTGCCCAGTGTGGCCTGGCGGAAAGAGGATGTGCTGGGGAGTCAGGGGACATGGGTTCTAATACCTGCTCCTCCACTTGTCTGCTGTGTGACTTTGGGCAGGTCACTTAACTTCTCTGTGCCTCAGTTTCCTCACCTGTAAAATGGGGATTAAAACTGAAAACTCCACATGGGACAACCTGATTACCTTGTATCTACCCCAGTGCTTAGGACAGTGCTTGGCACATAGAAAGTGCTTAACAAATACCATCATTATCATTATTATTATAGAGCATGGGCCTGGGAGTCAGAAGGACTTGAGTTTGAATTCCAGCTCTGCCACTTGTCTGCTGTGTGACCTTGGACAAGTCGCTTCGCTTCTCTGGGTCTCGGTTAGCTCATCTGTAAAAATGGGGATTAAGGCTGTGAGCCCCATGTGGGACAGGGGCTGTGTCCAACCTGATTGACTTGTATCTACTCCAGTGCTTGGTACAGTGCTTGACACATAGTAAGTGCTTTACAAGTACCATAATTATTATTATTTAATTGATATTAGTTTAAATGACTTATTGAATTCAATGACACACAGTGATGTGCATTGCTTTCTCTGGGTGCCCCATTTATTTATCTGGGCAGTGAGTAAAATAATACCAACAGGCATATTTTAGCGTTTGTTCAAGATTTGTATCCAATCAATCCATCGGTACTATTTATTGAACTCTTACTGTGTGCAGAGCACTGATCTCAGGGCTTGGGAAAGTACAACTCAACAGGCTTGGTAGCACACATTCCCTGCTTACAAGTTAGTTCTCTGGAATTACTTCTTTATTCATTAATTCATTCATTTTGTAACCCTCCAAAAATGATTCTGTTACTACTTGAAGATAAATCCTAAGCATTTATATGGGACATGAGTATATTTTCCCCATCTCGGAGGGAGGATGAAGGCTTTAATAAGTCTCCTAAATGTACTCTGAAGTTTTTATGGAGAAAATGCTATCATAAATGCAAATGACATGATTAAACACATCTTCACATTAAAAATCCCTGGACGTTGAACAAATATTAAAACTGGATGGGAACTGCGATCACATTTTTCCCAATTCGTGAATTATTTCAAAGGCGCTCTCCACCAGCTCAGGGCTCAGAAGTACTAGTATTTTAGCAACCAATTTCAAATACATTTTGAAGTGCAAAACCTGCAGGAAGCTCTATTTTGTGAGCAAATTCATTTTGCAGTGCTGAGTAAAATGAGAAGACTTGTCTTTCAACTGAGACGTGAGCTTAATTCGTCTCTTAGTCCACTAGGCACTTTGGCGGAAATATCAACTCTTTCTGATCGCTAAATCTATCGATCATATTTACTGAGTGCTTGCTGGGTGCAGAGCACTGTACTAAGCACTCGGAAGCATACCATATATGAATTGGTAGATACATTTCCTGCCCGCGGCGAGCGTAAAGTCTAGATGGTGTAAAGGACCAAAGAACTGCTTAGGCCAAGACTGACCACACTGGATAACAGCAGTTATAATGCACTTATCAGTCCCCTAGTTGTCTGAAATAATTCATGTTCTTTCCAAAACACTTACCTAGAAGTGACTTTGACCCTGAGAAAATTGAACTCATTAACTTTTGATTTTTCCTGTTTCACTAATTATGAAGCAGGCCTCACCATGATATTTCTATGATCAATCAATCAACCAATTATATTTTTTAAGCACTTACTTTGTGGAGAGCACTGTATTAAGTGCTTGGGAGAGTAAAATATAACAATGAAAAGAGTTGGCAGACATGTTCCTTGCCCTGAGAAATCAGTCAATCAATCAATGGTATTTATTGAGCATTTACTATTATTATTATGGAATTTGTTATTATTATGGTATTTGTTAAGTGCTTAATTATGTGCCAGGCACTGTACTAAGTGCTGGGGTGGATACAAGCAGATCGGGTTGGACACAGTCCGTGTGCCGCGTGGGGTTCACGGTTTCAATCCCCATTTTACAGATGAGGTAACTGAGGCCCAGAGAAGTGAAGTGACTTGCCCGAGGTCACACAGCAGACAAGTGGCAGAGCCAGAATCAGAGCACTGCATTAAGTGCTTGGGAGAGTATGATATAACAATATAACAGAGTTGGTAGACATGTTCCTTGCCCTGAGAAATCAATGTATCAGTCAGTGGTATTTACTGAGGGCTTACTATGTGCAGAGCAGTGAACTAAGCGCTTAGGAGACTGTAATACAGTTGGTTGGTAGACATCAGCCCTAGTCACAAGGAGTTTACAGTCTACAGAAGGAGACAGTCATTAAAATACATTTCAGATGGGGAAAATAGTAGTGATTAAAGATATGTATACATAAATGTAGTAGCGCTGGAGTAAGCATCAAAGTACTTTAGGAGTCACTCTGTCAGTGGTATTTATTGAGTGCTTACTGTCAGTTGATCACACTGATTGAGCATTTACTCTGTGAAGAGCACTGTATTAAGCGCTTGGGAGTATACAATGAAATAAACAGGCACATTCCCTGCACACAATGAGCTTACAGTCTAGAGGGTGTACAGGGCCCTGTACTAAGGACTTGGGAAAGTCTTTTTTTGTCTTATGCGGTCGAGTCGCCTTCAACCCAGAGCAGCGCCATGGACACATCTCTCCCAGAATGCCCTACTTCCATCTGCAATCGTTGTGGTAGTGTATCCATAGAGTTTTCCTGGTAAAAAATACAGAAGTGGTTTACCATCGCCTCCTTCTGCTCAGTAAACATGAGTCTTCGCCCTTGATTCTCTCCCATGCCTCTGCTCCCCAGCACAGGTGAGTTTTGACTTGTAGCGGATTGCCTTCCACTAGCTAGCCACTGCCCAAGCTAGGTATGGAATGGACAGGCCTCTGCCTGACTCTCCCTCCTGTAGTCGAGACTAGTAGAGGACTGGGAACTCTCCAGGTGTGACCCCGAGAGGGGCTTGGGAGAGTATAATATAACAATAATAAACAGATACATTCCCTGACCACAATGAGCTTACAATAAAAATAAAAAGGTATGTGATACAGTGCATAGCCAATGCAGAGGAGAGTGCAGGAATTCAAGAGGAGGGCATTACTCTGTGAAAACCGCAAGGCAAGGCCACTTTCTCCCCGAGGAGATTTTGGCAGGACGTTAGGAGAGCCAAGTGATGTAAGACTCATCTACACGCATTAACTTATGCAGAGGAAGTTCCGGGGACTATTTTTGAGGCCAGTTTTACAGTGGGCTGCAGTCCGAGTCAATAGCAGTTGTCAAAGAAGCCAGGAAATTAGGGAGATGGACACTCAACATATCGATTAGGAGCTAAACCAGAGAAAGTGCTCCTTCTAAGAAACTTGATACGCACTCTTTTTGCTCTCAGAGGCGGAAGGATTCTCCGGTTCTGAGGAAGTATTTTTCTGTGGTAGGTTGGACAATGAGGAAGCTTATTGGAATTCAGTAATCTGGCTCCCCCAACCCCCAATTGTTGCTGACAAAGCCTGACCCCCTAAAATCACTGTGTATAATCCAGCTTTTTTCAATGTCTCTTCTGTGCTGCATCATCTGATGAATGATAACCTATATTCTCTCTGCTCCCACGTACCCCACCCACTATTCTTCTGTCCTGCATCCAAAAATGAAACTTTTTAAAATGGATTTGTAATTTCCTTTTATAGAACAGATTTCAAATCCCCATTTTACAGATAAGGAAATTGGAGCGCACAGTTGGGGGAATTCAAAATCTGTTCTTCCTCCTACTTAAATTTTGGGCCTCATATGGCATAAGGGGCTGTGCCCGACTTTTTTAACTTGTATGTACGCCAGCACTCAGAACAGCACTTGACACATAGTGAAGGCTTAAGAAACATCATGATTTATTATGACATTTGTTAAATGCTTACTAAGAGCCAAGTTCCGTCCGAAGCGTGGGGAGACATTTGCAGATGATCAGATCAGATACGGTCCATGTTTCGCATGAGATTTACAGTCTTTGGGGGAGGGAGTTTGTATTTGATCCACATCTTACAGATGAAGAAACCGAGGTGCAGAAAATAATAGTAATGCTAATGATAAGGGTGGTATTTGTTACGCTCTTACTATGTGCCAGGGACTCTACTAAGTGTGGGGATCTATACAAGCAAATCAGGTTGGACACAGTCCCTGACCCACATGGGGTTCACAGTCTTAATCTCCATTTTACAGATAAGGTAACTGAGGCCCAGAGAAGTGAAGTGACTTGCCAAAGGTGTCAGCAGACAAGTGGCAAAGCCAGGTTTAGAACCCAGGTCCTTCTCACTCCCAGGCCCGTGCTCTCTCCACTACCAAGCTGCTTCTTGTGACTCACCCTAAGTCACACAGCAGACAAATAGCGGAATTGATTCATTCAGTCGTTTATGTTGAGTGCTTACTGTGTACTTCGAGAGTACAATATAACAATAAACAGACACATTCCCTGCCCACAGTGAGTTTACAGTCTAGAGGAATCCGGATTAGTACACAAATCTTCCAATTCCCAGACCTGTGTTCTTTCCATTAAGGCATACATTTCAGTGGATTTTGCTGGCCAGCAAGACAGACAAGATAAGTGTCTGTCAGGTATTCCTTTTCACTGGGATTATTTGCAGGGCCTAAAGAAGTGGGAAGGAGAGGAGCTAATAGGGGCAGTTTGCCTGCGCACCAGGGCTGAGAAGCGTTGCTCTTGACGCGGGGCATGAATTACACAGATTCAGGAAAGGCCAACCATACAACTGCACCACTTCAGCGAGTCACCCAGGGCTAGGGGAGAAAGGCCCAAGGAAGACATGAAGGGCCTAGTGGGTAGGGCACAGGCCTAGGAGTCAGAAGGACTGAGATTTTAAGGGTAAGGCCTTGAAAAACACTCCTGCAATTGTGACAACAGCTGCTGACATCCAGTCTTTTGAGGGAACTTCCAGGTACATGACATGTCCACGTCGTGTACCAACGTCTTGGACTCTTGAGACGGGATTTTGAAATATAGAAAAGTAAATTTGGAGGGGGCCATTTACCCAGAAGCCCACGTTAGGACTGTTGAAAGGCATTGTATTTATAGGTGTTCATTGAGGCTTTGTTTCCCAGTATTATTGGCCAGATCCCCAGGGCCCTTCTGTTTGAATGAAATAATAAAACATCGTTTTCTAGTTCTTGTACAAACTCCCAACTTTAAGCTTTCAACTCTGTCAAGTATGGGTCAATTAATTTCAAAAAGAATGGAGCACAGGAAATGCTATCAGCGTGGCTTAGTGGATAGAGCTTAGGCCTGGGAGAAAGAGGACCTGGGTTCTAATTCCACACTGCTCCTCATCTGCTTGGGGTAGTCACTTAACTTCTCCTTGCCTCGGATTCCTAAATTACTGAATCGGCCTTCTTGCTGACCTCCCTGCCTGTCTCTTCCCACTCGAGTCAATACTTCACTCTGCTGCCTGGATCATTTTTTACAAAACCATTCAGTTTGTGTTTCCTTGCTCCTCAAGACCTCCTCCGATTTGCTCATTTAAATCTGCATCAAATAGAAAGTCCTTACTCTTGACTTTACTGCAGTCAATCAATCAATCAATAGTATTTATTGAGTGCTTACTGTGTGCAGAGCACTGTACTAAGCACTTGGGAAGTACAAGTTGGCAACATATAGAGACAGTCCCTACCCAACAGTGGGCTCACAGTCAGTCACCTTGCCCCCTGTTACCTCACCTTGGTACTCTCCTACAACAATCCAGCCCACCACTTTGCTCCTGTAATGCCAACCTACTCACTGTACCTCCATCTTACTGCTGACCTCTCACCCACATTTTACCTCTGTCCTGGAATGCCCTCCCTCTTCATATCTGGCAGAAGATTACTCTCTCCGACTTCAAAGCCGTATTCAAGTCTTCCCTGACTAAACTCCTCATTTCCTCTTTTCCCTCTCCCTTCTATGACATCCTGATTTGTTCCCTTTATTCACCCCTCCCTCTGCCCCACAACACTTATGTACGTATCTGTAATTTATGACCTTGGGCAAGTCGCTTCACTTCTCTATGCCTCAGTTACCTCGTCTGCAAAATGGGGATTGAGACTGATTCCCCTGAGGGACAGGGACTGCATCCAACCCGATTTGCTTGTATCCACCCCAACACTTAGTATGGTGCTGGACACATAGTAAGCGCTTAACAAATACCACGATTATCATTATTATTGTTTTTAATAAATATGATTGGTTGATTCTCCATTTGTTCAGTGGGAATTAAATCCTACTCCCACTGACTCAGATTGTGAACCCCAAGTAAACGAGGACATTTTCCAACCAGATTATCTTGTAGGTATTACAGGGCTCAGTCCAGGGCTTGGTATGAAGAAAATGCTTAATAAGTACCGTGATTAATTAATCAAATTACTATTACTTACTTTAAATGCACTAAATATTGAGATTTGATCTATATTCTAAAATCATCCGCTTTAGCAGAAAAGCTCCATTAACCTGACTTCAGATTTATTTGAAATATTCAAATCCTTCAGATTACATTCTTGATTTTGGAAATCTAACTGTCGAAGACATTCTATTGGAAGATATCCATCAGGGGTTATAGGGAAAATTAGAGTATCTTTTCCAAAAGTTGCATTAAGCCAATTTTATAGCCTCTATTAAATGATAAAATGATGAGTCAAGCAGCTGTCATGAAGTAAATAAAAGCTGACACTGATTTTAAACAAACATGATTTGAAAAGAAAAACCAGCCTCTAAAAGGATTACAGAGAGATAGTTTACGTTAGAAAAAGATTCTGTTATAGATTTTTATTTCCAAATGGTTTATTTCAATCTGAATGTTAACATGTGCTGTCAATTTGAGATCTCTGATGATGTATTGCATAAACCATCTAATTCCTGATGAAGGGAAAATATTTGTAATGAGTATTAACTGCTTTCATGGATTTTTTTAAACAAGAGTAGAGATAGGGCAAGTGTGTAATACATTTTCAATGTTTTAATTCCTTCTAAATATGGGTTTGAAGCAAGCGTTTCAAATAAAACTATAGGAAAGACATATTTCAAAGAAACAGTAAAAAAGAGCAATAGAAGGGAAGCAGCATGGCATAGTGGAAAGAACACAGGCCTGGAAGTCACAGGACCAGTGTTCTAATCCATACTCTGCCACTTGTCTGCTGTGTGGCCTTGGTGAATTCACTTCACTTCTCGGTGTCTCAGTTCCCTCATCTGTAAAATGGGGATTAAGACTGTGAGCCCCATGTGGGAAAGGGATTGTGTCCAACTCCATCTTCTAGACTGCAAGCTCTTTGTGGGCAGGAAATGTGTCTATTGTTATATTGTACTCTCCCAAGACCTTAGTACAGTGCTTTGCACACAACGCTCAATAAATACGACTACATGAATGTATTTGCTCGTATTCACCCCAGCGCTTAGTATAATGCCTGGCATGTTGTAAGCTATTAACAAATACCATTGTTATTATTATTATTATTATGATCTTACTTCTGGACAACCATTTTTTGCTAGCCTCTACTACCCCATCATCTGGGAAGCTGGATGCTGTGTGGTATAACTGGGCTGTCTTAGGATGCTCCAGTGTGGCCAGAAATGTTTCATTCTGCCATAATGGAAACTCCCAGGAGTCATCCAGACTGGGACTGTTTATCTGGGACATCACCCATGGCTATTGATTACTTCAGTTCTGCCACCAGTGAACTAAATCAAGTGAAGGTTGGATAGCTTTTTTTTTTCTCCATCTCCTTTCCTTCCCGGCACTCCTCTATCACAACTGTTGGGGCCAAAAATAACGGTAATAATAATGATAATAGTATTTGTTAAGTACTTGCTATGCGCCAGGCACTGTACAAAGCACTGGGGTAGATTTCCTTAGTATCTACCCCATTAAAGTGCTTAATTATTATTACTATTAATATTGTTATATAACACCATATTACATAATGCATAATGATTATCATATATATTATAAGATATATCATGTAATATATAATATATACTAATTATACTATGATATTATTACTGTTAAGTGCTTAGTACAGTGCTCTGCACACAGCGCTCTATAAATACAACTGAATGAATACAAGATTATCAGGGTGTCCCACGTGGGGCTCACAGTCTTAATCCCCATTTTGCAGATGAGGTAACTGACACCCAGAGAAGTGAAGCAACTTGACCAAGATCACTCAGCAGACAAGTGGCAGAGCCGGGATTAGATCCCAGGACCTCTGACTCCCAGGCCCATGCTCTTTCCACTAGACTGCGCCATTCTAGTCAAAATAATAATAATTATAATAATGTTTGTATTTGTTAAGCACTTACTATGTGTCAAGCACTGTTCTAAGTGCTAGGGGTGGGATTCAGGGTAATCAAGGTTGTCCCATGTGGGGCTCACTGTCTTAATCCCCATTTTACAGGTGAGGAAACTGAGGCACAGAGAAGTTAAGTGACTTCCCCAAAGTCACACAGCTGACAAATGGCGGAGCTGGGATTAGAACCCATGACCTCTGACTCCCAAGCCCATGCTTTTTACCCTGAGCCACGTCAAGCCAGGCCACGTTCATTGACAAGAGGGAATCTCAGAAAATGTTAACCATTCTGCCCCAAATGGGACATCTGGCCACCTCAACCCAGGCTAAAGTTAGCAGTAAGAAATAGCAGTCGCCTGCTTACTCCCAAGATTTTCCAGGAGTAACTCGTAAGAAGCATAAAAGAATAAAGAGAATACTAGCAATGAATGGGCCCCAAAACTTCAAGAAGCAAATTAAATAATCTCTGAGAGAGAGATGCAATTACCTCTTCTGAACTAAGAAAAAAAGTGTTTTGAAGATTAAAACAATATCTATTTAGTTTTAAAAAAAATCTCCATGAGTCATCTGGTATTTTGGAATTGATTTTTGCTGCCACAAAACCAGTCATAACTGAGAGGTGACGATAAGGAGGTGGGAAAATTACTGGGAAAATGACAGTTTATGTTTTCAAGCATATATGAAAGATACTTGAAAATCACAAAGGGTACACTTGAGTTGGTATTTAGGGGACCGATTTTTAGAGAGCGAGTAAGAAAGACACGTACATTGTCTAATTGCAGTAGAATTTATTTCTTATCTTGGAAGATTGTAAGAAGCCTTCAGAACAACCCTCAATGTGTTATAGAGTCATCATTAACTAATTTATAAATGAGATGATTCTTTTTTGTATTAATCCAGATTAGAGGTAAGAAATCAACATCTCTGAGTCATTTTTGCCTTTTCTATTATGCTGAATCATTGATTCATTAATGCTGATATGTCCAGCGCTTGCTAAGTATCTCTATTGATCAGTGATATTTATGGAGCACTTACTATGTGCAGAGCACTGTACTAAGCACTTACTGAGCACATTATTTCAACATATTTATAATACAGTCCGAGCTTTCTGCAGGTAGATGAAATGCCCAGATTTTCACTGTTGTCTAGGAAACGAATTTATGAGAGTTACCGCAAAGCTTATCTCATTTCATTACAGAAGCCCAAATTTCCACCTTGAAGTCAGATTTGGGAAATCACTTCATTGTAAGAAAAGCTTAAGAAAGAAAAGGTAAGAAAAGGTAAGAAAAGGTACCAGTCTTGACCTTCATCAAAGAAGAGTAAAGAGTACCAGATGAATAAATACTGTTCTTTTCTGCAGTTGCAGAAATAATAATGATTGTAGTATTTCCTAAGCGCTTACTATGTGCCAGGCTCTGTACTAAGCGCTGGAGTGGATACAAGCAAATTGGGTTGGACACAGTCCCCATCCCACACCAGGCTCACCGTCTCAATCCCCATTCTACAGATGAGGTAACTGAGGACCAGAGAGGTTAAGTGACTTGCTGAAGGTCACGCAAAAGTGGCAGAGCCAGGATTAGAACCCATGCCCTTCTGACACCTAGGCATGTGCTCTGTCCACTACAACATGCTGCTTCCCACTATTCATCTCATTATATGAATCTCATATATTTCATGAATCTCACCTCATTATATGAGATGAATAAATGTTATATTTGGCTGGATTTTTTGGACACCATTGGTGCCTCTTTCAACTCTGTAGCTCCTTCAGATTTTTTAGTATCAGGCAGGAGTCCATCGATGTGATAAAAAATGTTGACTATATCCATGTTGTCCACTTTCCACAACTTCTCTGTGCCTCAGTGACCGCATCTGTAAAATGAGGATTAAGACTGTGAGCCCCAAGGGAGACAACCTGATTACCTTGTACCTACCCTAGTGCTTAGAACAGTGCTTGGCACATAGTAAGCGCTTAACAAATACCATTATTATTATTCTCTTCCTCCCACCTCCTCTATCTGCCAAATTCTAATCACCTTCTGCCCTATCTGCTTGAAAATCATCAGCATCAGTGTTCTTCTCTCTTCAAATATTAGTAGTAGTAGAAGTAATAGTAGTATTTATTAAGTACCAATTTGGTGCAGTGCACTGTACTAAGCATTTGGGAAAAATGAAACCATCAAGGGACACATTCACTTCCAGAAATAATTTAACATCTAATTGGGAAGATATAAAAGTACTTACAAGTGTAGAAGAAGCATGGCCTAATGGAAACAGCAGGGCCTGTGAGTCAGAGGCCCTGGGTTCTGATCCCGGCTCCATTCTTTACCTGCTCTGTGACTTTAGGATGTCACTTCAATTCTCTGTGCCTCAGTTTCCTCAACTGTAAAATGAGGGTTCAACACTCTTTCTCTCTCCTAATTGACTCCGAGCCCCATGTGGATCAGGGACTGAAGCAGCGTGGCTTAGCAGAAAGAGCCCGGGCTTGGTAGGTGGAGGATGTGGGTTCTAATCTCTACACTGTCCTTTGTCTGCTAGGTGACCTTGGACAAGTCACTTAACTTCTCTGTGCCTCAGTTACCTCATCTGTAAAATGGGGATTGAAAGTGTAAGCCCCATGTGGGACAACCTGATTATGCTGTATCTACCCCAGCGCTTAGAACTGTGTTTGGCACATAGTAAGTGCTTAACAAATACTATTATTATTATTAATAATAATAATAATAATAATCCCTGATTAACTTGTATCTACCTCAGTACTTAGAACAGTGCTTGGCACGTAGTACGCACTTAACAAATACCACAAAAAAGGAGGCCAGATATACGGGGTGGGTTGAATCGATGAATCAGTCATATGTTTTTGTGGACTTAGTGCAGAGCACTGTACTAAGCTCTTGGGAGAGTACAATATAATAGAGATGGCAGACATGTTCCCCACCCATGAGGAGTTTACAGTACAGAGGGGGAGACAGATATTAAATTAAATTTTGGATATGTACATATGTAAGTGCTGTGGCGCTGTGAATGGGGTGAATAAAGGATACAGGGGTGACACAGAAGGGAGAGGGGAAATGAGGGCTCAAACAGGGAAGGCCTCTTAAAGGAGATGTGACTCTAATAAGGCTTCAAAGGTGAACTATGTGGACTGGGGAAATCCATGAGGTAAGAGAGGAGGGGGCAAGGTGATCCAGTGTTGTAAAGCCGATGGTGACAAGTTTTTGTTTGATGAGGAAGTAAATGGATGGCCACTGGAGGTTCCTGAGGAGAGGGGAAATGTGTCCTGAATGTTTTTGTAGAAAAATGATCCAGGCAAAGGAGTCAAGCAGGGAGGCTTATGCAATAGTCAATGTGTGATAGGGTAAGTGCTTGGTTCAACATGGTAGCAATTGGATGGAGAGAAAAGGGAGGATTTGATTATTATTGATAATAATGATAATTATAATGATAATAATTTTTAGCCATGTTTGTGAAGGTCGGTCTGTGAGGACTTGGTGACAGATTGAAAATGTGGGTTGAATGAGAGAGATGAGCCGAGGATAATGTCAGGTGTATGTGCTCGTGGGACAGAAAGGATGGTGGCGCTGACTTGGGTGAAGAACTTTGAAACCGATGCTGAGGTGTTTTGGGTTGACAAGGACAGACACAGGCTGATTTTGAAGAGCGGAGAGTTGGCCGGCAAAGTGGAGGATTGATTGGAGAAAAGGAGAAGCTGGTGGTAGGGAGACCAGTACAGTTGCGTTCCATCTACTCCTCTCTACAGGCTACTGGAGCAAGGAATAAAAATAAATTTAGTGACATCGCTATAAACAAATCCAAGGAAAAACTGTTCAGGTTTCACTGTAACACACTGCCATGCCTTATAATACCTTTCTCCCCTTAAACCGATAGGTTCCCTTTGATCAGAAGTTATTAAAGGGCTGAGATATTGGATTCATTTCTTTGGAACACCTAGGGCAGTGTCACTTGAAAGAATATTTAATAAAGACTTTCCTCATTTTTCCCCTCTTTCTAAGAATCAGAAGAACCATGAGATGCTAGTGGATTGCTTGTAAAGTGATTTTAAGCAGTGTTTAAAACAAAGAGATAATTAACATTATTCCCCTGAGCTCCATAGGCATTCAAAGAACCAGCCTGCTCATTCCGAGACCCATTGTAGGATTTTTTGTCTCTTATAATGAAGTAATGTTCTTCAGTATATCACGATAGTCTATGCTACATTATTAATGTTGCTTTTTTCTTTCGAGAAAATCTTTTCCTTCTTATCATTTTAGTGTCCTGAATCATAATATTCAGACAATTCTGCAAAAAGCCACTCACAATTTATGTTGCAGGTCTTAGAACTAATATTATTTTTTTCTCTTATGAGAGTTGGGTCAGCTAGTAAAGAAACATTGGCTGGTAAATCTTTTATGTTTATTTGCAAGGCTGTGTTAGATATATATACAGTGCTCTGCACACAGTAATTCAATAAATATGATTGAATGAATGAATGAATATACATATGTATATATTTTCTTTTCCAGTTTTTCTTTTTCCCTTTCTCAGTAATTATGATTGGTGAGCAAAGAAATAATAAGGCCATAGCCAACAAAATGATACCCAAGTTTTATGTTAGGTCATTGGACTGAGACTTTTCACACCGACAAGACAAAATAACATTTTTTTTAAAAACAACTGTAGCTACCATTACCTTGGGGTTCCATAACTCAAAGAGCAAAGTGAGTTCTCATAGATAAAGCATTTCCACTTGAAATGCAAAGCATAATCATTACCCAAGTGAACTAATTAGATTTCAGGAGCAAGAGGTAAAGGGAAAGACAAGGAGATGATTGATGAGAAGACTGTGAAAAACCTGCCCACCCCATTAGGGAAATGAAGATTTGGATATGTAAATTTATCATCATCATCACCATCATCATCATCATCATCATTACTAGTATTTATTGAGCGCTTACTGTGTGCAGAGAACAGTACTAAGCTCTTGGGAAAGTACAGTGCAACAAAGTTGGTAGACACATCCCTTGCCCATGAAATTTATGAGGGGTTGCTTCATATCTGTTTTGACAGTAAACTTGTTTCTGCTATTGGGGTGGATAAGTAAAACCAGCCACTAACTACTTGGGCAGAGAACATGTCTTCCAATTCTGTTGTATTGTACAATCATTTTATTTAATAAAAATAAAAATAATAATGATGGCATTTGTTAAGTACTTACTACATGCCAAACACTGTTCTAAGCACTGGGGTAGATACAAGGTAATGGGGCTGTCCCAGGTGGGGCTCACAGTCTTAATCTCCATTTTACAGATGAGGCAAATGAGGCACAGAGAAATTAAGTGGCTTGCCCAAGGTCACACAGCAGACAAGTGGCAGAGCCAGGATTAGAACCTCTGACTCTGAGGCCCGGGTTCTTTCCACTACCCAAACATGAACCAGGCCAGAACTGTTATACCTGCTTTGAGGCTCCCGTCTCTAAACTATTATATCGCTCTAGACTATAAGCTCATTTTGGGCAGAGAATGTGTCTGCCAGCTCTGTTGCATTGTATTCTCCCAAGCACTTAGTACAATGCTCTGCACAAAGTAAGCACTCAATAAATACCATTGATTGATCAAACTATTTTCCATCTGTGAATTCTTTCTGAGTGCTTAGTACAGTGCTCCACACACAGTAAGTGCTTATAAATACTATTACTGTAACTCCATTGGGAGCTGACACAGAAGCTAGGAAAGACTTTCAGGCCAACCAGGATCTCCCACGTTCAAATTAAATAGGTAGTTGCAGCAGATGGATTTCCCTCTAAGTCTCTAAGCCCCCTCTGGACTGTAAGCTCATATTAGGTGGGGAATGTGTCTGTTATATTGCTGAATTGTACTCTCCCAAGCGCTTAGTACAGTTCTTTGCACACAATAGGTGCTCTATAAATATGATTGACTGACTGACTTTTAGATTTGCCGTCAACTCCTTACTCACTGCTTGGAATTTCCTCCCTCTTCACCTTCAGCAGAGCCCCACCCCCTCCATGATTAAAGTCTTCTTAAAATACAGTGCTCTGCACACAGTAAGCGCTTAATAAATACGATTGAATGACTATCTCCTCTAAGTAGCCTTCCCTCACTAGGCTCTCATTTCCCCAACCCATAAACACTTACATACTAAGCCCACCCCGATTCCACATAAACTCTTTACATTCAGTTGCTTCTTGTCTTATGCTGTTGACTCGTCTCCGACCTACAGTGACACAATGGACACATCTCTCCCGGAACGCCCCGCTCTCCAACTGGAATCCAGTAGTGGATCCAGAGAGTTTTCTTGGTAAACATATGGAAGTGGTTTACCATTGCCTCCTCCTCCTCCCTGGAGCAGGGATTTCAAGAGATGACCCTGTTAAAACCCTGAGTTCTAATCAACTTGCCTGCTGTGTGAACCATGGGCAAGCTATTTAAGTTCTATGTGCCTCAGTTTCCTCATCTGTAAAATGGTGATTCCACACCTAATCTCCCTGCTACTTAGTACTACTACTAGTAACAATAGTAATAATAATTGTGGAATTTATTAGGTGTTATGTGCCAGGCACCGTACTACATGCTAGGGTAGATACAATCTAATCAGGGGAGCCTACATGGGGCTCACAGACTTAATCTCCATTTTACAAATGAGGTAACTGAAGCACAGAGAAGTGAAATGACTTGCCCAAGGTAACACAGCAAACAAATTGCAGGGCCAGGATTAGAACCCAGGTCCTTCTGACTATGGATCCCGCATGGCTCATGGACTGTGTCCGACCTGATGAATTTATCCCAGCACTTACAAGTCTTGGCACATAGTAAGCCTTAAAATATCACTATAATTGTTATTATTCTTAAGGGTTTTCAGGGGTCTTCCAAAACTTCCTGGTTACTCTCAGCTCTTGAAGAACTGTCCTGAAAGATCTTCCCTGGGTGTTAACTGGGGTTTTTCTGGGTGTTAGATTCCAGATTCTGTTCTTTTCAAGTTCATCAGAGTCCATCTTTTCTCTTTGGTTGACTAGGTACATATTTACTATTCTATTTATTTTGTAAATGATATGCCTATAGCTATAATTCTATTTGTTCTGACGATTTTGACACCTGTCTACATGTTTTGTTTTGTTGTCTGTCACCCCTTCTAGACTGTGAGCCCATTGTTGGGTAGGGGCTGTCTCTATATGTTGCCAACTTGTACTTCCCAACCGCTTAGTATAGTGCTGTGCACACAGTAAGCACTCAATGAATATGATTGAATGAATGAATGAATGAATCTGCATTCACACACGCCAATCTTCTATAGGCACAGTTGAAAGCTACTAAAATATTGGCTCGGTATTGTACGGTGCGGCACTAAACCATCAGGCTGACGAATGAATAGCAAAGTAAGTAATTTAGCTTTTTCATCTGAAGTTATGCCCTGCCGTTTGCCAATAGAAAGAAACATTGTCAGTAAGGTAACTTTCTTGAAGGTGAAGCGGCTTGATTCTTGTTCCCAGCGAGGTGAAAAATCATCCGAATAAATAGCTTTACAAAAGTTTATCAAAAACTAAACTAAAATCTAATCATTTATTGTCTGAAGTTCATAAAAAACAACTAAAACAAGGGAAAAAATAGGACTTTCTACCCTATTGCATTGCCAGTTGAGCTGTTTTTGATTTCCCGAACTAGGAAGGATTTTGATTTTTAGAAGATTGGACTGTAGTTGTTTTGATTTTGAGGGCTTGTCAGACTTCCAGCTTTCCAAAGAAACATTAGAATGGACAAGCATACAAAACAAGTTTCTGACACACCGACCAATGTAAAAATAATGAGCCGAGTCTGACGAATAAATGAAGCGTACTCGGGGAAACTCTTCATTCCAGGCACAGCGTAGGGATTTCTTCTAAAAAAAAAATTACTCTCTCCCCACCCTCATATGTGTTATGTGAGATCAATTTACAGAAAATTGTGAAGTGTAGTTGGCTTTATTTTTCCTAAATGAATTTGCTGCTTGGAGAAGGGGTTGGAAAGTTACCTTGCCCTTTCGTTCTGCGTCACTTTTAACACAGCCTAAGTAAACTCTCCACTCAAGATGGGCACTCTGACGTTTTTATCTGCCATCTTCCTGCCTCATCAACCCCTTATACTCCCCTCCTTCCAGGCATTAGTTCATGCTAAAATAGCTGGCACCCTCTCTGACGTTTACCTTGCATGCCTTGTGTTCTTTATTTATTTGCATACCCAAAGCTGACCCTACTTGTGAATGTATGTAAACTCGCTATGGGTAGGGAAATGTCTGCTAATTCTGTTGTCCTGTACTCTCCCAAGCACTGAGTACAGTGCTCTGCACATACATGATTGTTGGTTGATATGTGTACGTTTGTAGTTTTTCACGCTTGCCTCTCTTTCCATCTTTCTTCTTTTTTCTTTTCGTCTCCTTCCTATCTTTTTTCCTCTGTTTCCCTCTTCCTCTCTCTTTTTCTTTATCTCTTTCTCCTGCTCTCTCTGTCTCTGTCTCTATTCATTTCTTCTTGTCTACCTCTCTGTTTTGCTTCTTCTGTTTGCCTCTTCTCCCTCTGTAAGCCGCAGAAAATATGGGCCACACTAATGATGCTTCCTAACCTCTTGAAAAAGGAAGAAAAAGTGCTAAGTAGCACCTAATTTTGATTCTCTTGCCTAAAACTATATCCCAAGTGAATAAAATGCCCGATGATAAAAATTGCCTCTGCCTGTTAGATCTGTAACTTACAAAAATGGAGATAAAAATAGAACAGCAATAAAGCAACACACCCGAGTTTTAGGAACTATTTGCTGTCATTTTGCCTCACATTCGGCTCTCACCAGGGGCCACGTAAATTCTCGTCTTGGGATTTTTAGTTGGTGAGTGCCTCGAAAAGCATAAACCCGAAGACAAACAGAGATTAGGCTGTCACTAAAGCATCGTGAACTGTTTTTGGAAACTCAGAATGGTTCTAGCAGACTATTATTTTCTTCTGCTTCAAAGATTCAGGATGTTTTAGACATGCCGAAACCTGGACCTACTGATTTCATACACCATTTGGTGAACGTAGTTTACAACTGACATCAGCTGAACATTATCTGCCATAAGAACCAGGCCATTCGGATAAGAAATAACAAACCACAGATATTTTGGCCTTGTACCTATCACTTCACCTGCTCCTTTAGAAGAAAAGGTGCTTATTTCCCAGAGACCTCTTTCTTTCTGGTACTCTTAAATTACCCACTGCAGAGGCAGCGAACAATCTAAATCTAAAGAGACAGTGGAGCAGAAAAGTGAATTTACTGCAAATCATCCAAAAGCTGTAGCACCGAATCAATGAACAAGAGAAATAACACTTGACCTCTTTCCAATTTCCTTTTCATGATGACAGGAAGCTTTGGAGGGTGATCTAAAATGAAGCAAGCCATGTAAGCAAATACCGTCGTAGGATTTCTTTCTATCACTGCTCTCCCATTTAGGAAGTCCCATTCAAGCAAACAGTTTTATAACTCTTGAGGAAGAGGGGCACAGAAAAGTTTTGCATCACAGAGCGAAGAGTTTGCGATCTAGTCAGTGCTTAGAGGTTATCAGGATGTCTCTTCTCATTGGGACCTTTCGATTCAATCATACAGATGAGGTAACTGGGCCTCATTTACAGAGAAGTTAAGCGACTTGCCCAAGGTCTCATAGCAGACAGAGTCAGGATTAGAACCCATATCCTAGGACTAGGTTCCACTAGGCCATACTGCTTCCCCAGCTTGGGTTATTTATGATACTCACAAGTCAGCAGGCTTCTTTGCATACCTAACTGGTGTTTGGAAAGTGTGGTAATGTGTTGTAATTTACTCTGCAAAAATTATTAGCCTCGGATACTAGTTAGAGTCCAATTGCCTAGCCATTATAAATGGTCCGATTCTTCCATTTTGCATTATTCATATTCTCAGCACTTTCTCACTAATAATTTAAGGATTCAACATTCCTTAGCCTTCATTTAATAATCCCTCAATCCATCAAAGTGAGAAGTTATCTATCGTATCTTCTATAAATCTATAATAATATTGTGTCATTAAATCTATTCAATGGTAATGATAAAGATTATTGTTATTAATGATACCAAGCATCAATAATATATTGAAAAAGATGCTCTTAATTCCGACTGCACTATAAAATTAAACATGCATAAGCTGCTGAATAGGAGAGATGGCAACCTTCTTACATCATATCTGCTTCGTATTTGTGAAGCATAATTACCATCACTGGCTAGCTGATACCTATACACTATCCACTCAGGAGGGTTTTTGTTTCCCCCTTTTCTTCCGCTGTCTCCCTCCTTCTCATCTCTTCCTCTCCTCTACTCCCTCCCTTCAGTCTTCCATCTGAATACAACCGGAAACTCCATCTTCACTTCTCCCCTGGTCTGGGGATCTTGACCTCCATTCCTTCCCAACCCTGGTTTGACCTGCTTCAGTTTCCCTTGCCCCCTAAGTACCTCTGTCAGCCCATAGTGCTTCAGGGCAACCCAGCTGCTGCCCCACACACTTTCAGACTTCCTTGACTCCAGTTCATGCCGACTCTAGGCCTAGTTTTCCACACTCACAAACCACATTTTCTCCATTCTGTTCCACCCCACTGCCCTGACCACTCTCCGTTTGTGATTGTCCCAGTTTCAGTTGACTCAGCTGTCCCAAGTTCTAACTGCCTTCATACCTTCCGAACTCCCTTCCCTGTCACCCACATGCAAGACCTACCACTTATCTGGTTCCTGCAACTTTAGAAATACAAAGCATATCCCCGTGAGCTGGGAGAAGGGTAACTAGTATGACCTGTCATATTGGACTGAGACAAGGCATCCACTCTTTCTTACCTAATCTCCCTGGAACGAATAGCACATGTTTTGAGGCATCTGTTTTAAGGGTGTAGTTTGTGACTGTGGAAAATGCTATTTTTGTTTTTAAATGGTGTTTGTTAGGTGCCTGCTATGTGCCAGGCACTGTTCTAAACGCTTGGGGTAGATACAAAGTAATCAGGTTGGACACAGTCCATGTCCCTTGTGAGGCTCAGTCTTAATTCCCATTTTACAGATGAGGTAACTGAGGCACAGAAATGAAATGACTTTCCCAAGGTCATACAGCAGACACGTGGCAGAGCCAGAATTAGAACTCAGGTCCTTCTGACTCACAGGCCTGTGCTCTATCCATTAGGACACACTGCTTCCTAAATAGCAATCACCCCTTCATCCTCATCTACTTCATGTATTGTTACTAAGCATAGCACCTCTACTAGGGGAATTATTCAAATTTTTGAGGTAACCTGTTTACATAAGACTAGAAATATGGTTAATATGG
Organism: Tachyglossus aculeatus; assembly: GCF_015852505.1. Classification (NCBI taxonomy): domain Eukaryota; kingdom Metazoa; phylum Chordata; class Mammalia; order Monotremata; family Tachyglossidae; genus Tachyglossus; species Tachyglossus aculeatus. Next base: position 26,846,431 of record NC_052083.1, read on the forward strand.
TTACTAATAATGAGATTTGAGAGGAAGGAAAAATAAAGGAAGAAAGCTGGTGTTTTCTTCCTGAATGGAAATTTTTGGAACAATTATCCTTCACTCCCCATATTTCCCTTCCCCTACAACTTTATGAGCTACTAGGAATGCCATGAAAAATAAATAATTTCACAGTACTCTGTGGCGCTAATCTTTTTGTATGTGAAAAGTACTTTATGAAGATTTATTTCCATTTCAGTAACTGGGAGAAGGTAATTCAAGAGTATTCTTTTCAGTTCTTAATGGAGGTTTCCAGTGCTGATAGTCAGTTACAGTTTTCTAAAGCCATGAATAGTTTTAAAGTAGACATTTTTAGAATGTTTCTTGCTAAATGTATAGCAAGAGATTTCTATTCTGGTGTTCAAATGCAATTTATTTCTTTGCTGTCATCAATTACAGGTATTTCATGTTATGATTAAAAACATAAAACATGGAAAAGCAGCGCAGCCTAGTGGAAAGGAGCAGGGGCCTTGGTTCTAATCCTGGAGCAGGGGCCTTGGTTCTAATCCTGGTTCCACAGTTTACCTGCTGTGTGATCTTGGGTGAGTCCCTTAACTTCTCTGTGCCTCAGTTCCCTATTCTCCTTCCTCCTTACTCTGTGAGTTCCATGTGGGATCTGATTACCTTGTGTCTATCTCCGCGCTTAGTACATTACTTGGTATCTAATGAGCATTTAGCAAATACCACTGTTAGTAGTAGCAGTATTAAAACATCAACAAAAAGAATGAAGATAATAATAACTTTATTTGTTAAGCAATTACTCTTTGCCAAACCCCTGGGAGAGATGCCAGATAATCAGATCAGAAACATCCCATGTGGTGCAAGGGCTTACTGACAAAAGGGGAAAGATGACAAGCATTTTCTCCCAATTTTACAGATGAGGAAATGAGACACAGAGAAGATAAGTGACTTGCCTAAGGTCACACAGCCAACAGGTGGCCAAGCTGGGTTTCATATCCAGGCCACCCGACTCCAATTCCTCTGCTCTCCATTGGATGTAGTTGATAATGTGAGATCGTCCATAAATTCACTCAACACTCGATACTTCCCAAAAAGAAATTATTAAAGACCTATCCACTAATGTAAATTAGCATCAGAAACATAGGATAGGTAGCTTAATTATGTCTGAGGCTGTTAGAATCTTATTGTCTTTATGATGTCTTTGGCATCATAAGCAAAGTACAAGAGCAAACTGAGGGAAAAATACAGATAAGAATCATATAGAAAAATATGGTAGCACATTAAAAGGCAAGATTTGGGTATAAGGCTGGAATTCATGAGCTCAGCTACACAGAATTACCGGGAATTCAATTATATGCAGTGCTAGACAAATAGGTTCTTTTAATTTTCACTTCAAACAGGAGTTGATGGATGTAAAGAAAACAAAATAGAGTTGATCTGTAGAGTGGTGAAACGGATTCTGTTTGGATTTCTGGGCTATTAAAGTCAGCTTCCAAAAACATTAGCATTAGTAGACTCAAGTCCTCAGAATGCAAGTGGAAACTTGTTTTTTAGATATTTGCTAGCTCTACTGAAACTAAGGAACTATTGCAAACTAAGATTTTTTGGCAGTTTTTCAAAACTTTATGAAATATTATATTGACCGAGCAGCTTAAGTTCTGGAAGTGGGATTCTGGAAGGAGACTATCTTCAAACAAAGGTTATAATATAAAAAGATTTTGAAGTTGACTATGTGACTATAGGATAATGTTTCCCTGCTCCAAAAAACATATGATAATTAAAAAGTGCCGAGTAGTCTGGTTACTTTTTCTTAACGATCTTATAGAACCCATCAACTCTGGCAAAATAAGTGTCACTAGTATCATAAAGACATTGGCAGAAACAAGGATGCAGGAGGTAAACAGCACTGTGAAAGCTGAGTTATTGTCAGATAACAAAAATCACAGGCAATTCAATTAGGATTCTGATGCCCTCCATCCCCCCATTATTTACTATTTCTGGGTCTTAGTTTCTGCCTGAAATTACTGGTAAATGTGGCCCTTTAAGGAATTAAATTATTCCCAGATTGGTTCTTTGGCTCCTGGGAACTCAAGATTTATATTTCACGCATCTATATATACATCTATACATATGTATAGGTATGCACTTATATACATGTTTTTAAAGGTGGAGAGATTCTGAAGTCCACTTTAAAAATGAATTCATAGGTTATTTTCCCTATATGCACTACTATTGTGATAGCTGAATGTTTCAAAAAGCTACACTGTTTAATCATTTTCTTAATCATTTGAGGTAGCTTCCTAGATTTTTCAACATGGAAAATGAACATTTACATGGGCAGGAGCTGATAGATATTGTTAATCTGAGACACGTTAAACTGTGTAACAGCATGAGTCTTATAATAACGTATCTAGTATTTCCCCCAAAAGGACATATTCAGTCTTTGGGCTTGAATTGGGTCATAGAATCTGTCTTAGTTCAGTTTTAATCTACAGCTATCTAAATTAACTTTGAAAAAGGAGCTGTGATATTTCAAACAGTGCTTTTGTTGGCTAGAAACTGTTCTGTGTTTCACAGTAAACATTTTATTTCAGCTTGGACCCTGATTGGAGGCCACAAGAAGCGCTTAGTACAGTGCTCTGTACACAGTAAGTGCTCAATAAATAGGATTGAATGAATGGTGTGCTTGATCTATAATGCCTTTGTATATCTCTTTAGATCTAGCCTGAGTGGTAAATGTATGAAGTTTTGCCAAACTCTATTCCCATTTTATAAGCCTGGTTATTTTTTTATGTTCTTTGGAACCACTTTAAACCAAACACTCACCATTCCTTTTACATATTGTCCCAAAAGATCATTGAAATGTTCCTTCATGCCACTTGGAATATCAAATATTTATTAATGACACTAAGGGAATCTTCCAAATTCAATTCACCTGTAATTTCGAATAGCAGTTTGGGGAAATATAATTGGTTTTCACAATTGTTTTCAAACCAAATTCATTAGCATTAAGTATTATTGGTTGAGAAGTAATCTGTTTAACTATCCTAAAATGAGGCTAATAAACATCTCACCCACCATCCTATAAGGCAGAAGCACATTATTGAAGATTTTTGAGGTTCCTAGCAAATTATAAAATCACAAAATGTTTTATAAAACAAAAAATATTACTAGCGAGATTGTGGAAGCGAGGAATATTCACTGACTTTTGTCCTAGATTCAGTCCTGAGAGGCCAGATTTAGTGGATCTGGAAAAAACCTGGCAGAGAATAAAGTTTATTCAAAAAGAAAAAAAAAGAGCCTAAATTTTGGCTTGCAGGTCTTGCTGGACATTGCTTTCTGCTCGAGCAGAAGGTGCATTTGAGAGCGCCTCAGGGATCGTTCTTGTGCATAGCTACTGCTGCTAATGTGTTTTATCAGCGCTTAGAACTGTGCTCAGCACATAGTAAGCGCTGAGCAAATACCATTATTATTACCCAAAGTGCCTTCATGCTGTCCTGGTGGGTGATAAAAATAACTGGAAACTAAGTGCTTAGCACAGTGCTCTGCACACAGTGAGTGCTCAATAAATGTGACTGATTGATTGGAAATTTGGGGGCTTTTCAAATGAGGTTTATTTGCCTTTTCAACAGCCCTTGGATAGAGGGATATCAGCTTTTTCTGTTTACCTCAGGAGCAAAAACCTTCAATGGTTGCCCACCCATCTCCAAATCAAACAGAAACTCCTCCCCATTGATTTTAAAGCACTCAATCAGCTCCCCAACTCCGACCTTACGTCACCGATCTACTACAATCCAACTACTACAACGATTACAACAACAACAAACAGCTTGGCCTAGTGGAAAGAGCACGGCCATGGGAGTCAGAAGTAAGTGGGTTCTACTCCTGGCTCTTGCTTGCTGTGTGGCCTTGGGCAAGTCTCTTAACATCTCTGTGCCTCAGTTTCCTCAACTGTAAAATGGAGACACCTGTTCTTCCTCCTACTTAGACTGTGAGCCCTATGCGGAACAAGGACTGTGTCTAACCTAATTAACTTGTACGTACCCCAGCACTTAGAATAGTGTTTGCCACATTCCGTGCCTCCAGCAGGCTCATGGTATAGAGGGGGAGGCAGACATTAATATTAATAAATAAATGAGGGATAGGTACGTAAGTGCTGTGGGGCTGAGGGAGGGGTGAATAAAGCGAGGAAATCCAAATACAAGGGTGATGCAGAAGGGAGTCAGAGAAGGTGAAATGAGGGCTGAGCCAGACAGCCAGATATAAATAAGGACAGTGGCTGGAGAGAGGATGTGGACAAGGAATTGGCAATGAGACAGGTGAAATGGAGGTACAGAGGGTAAGTTAGTGTTAGAAAAGTGAAGCGTGCAGGCTGGGTTGCAGTAAGAAATCAGCGAGGTCAAGTAAGAGGGAGAGAGAACTTGGTTGAGTGCTTTAAAAAGCCAATGGAAAGGAGTTTCTCTTTGATGCGGAGCTGTTTGGGCAACCATTTAGGTTTTCAAGTCTGCTTTGGGGTTCTTATCAAGGAGCTGCAGACGGATGGAGAGAGACTTGGAAAAACTGTTGGGATTGTGGAGGCTAGTCCTCCCTTTGGTTCCTTAAATTGAGTTTCTGTCCAGTCCTCTGGGCTCCTCTCCCCTAAGCTACCCCTGTCCAGCAATTCCTGGTTGTCTTTCCTACCCACTTTGTAGTCACCACTGCCTCTGTCTGTCCATTCCCATTGCCAGTTCGAACAATTGTGGTATTCATGAAGCATTTACTGCGTGCCAAGCACTGTACCAAGTGCTAGGATAGACGCAAAATAATCTGATCAGATACAGTCCTATCCCACAAAGGGATCTGGGGAGGGAGAACAGGTATGAAATCCTCATTTTACAGACAAGGAAACTGAATAATAATAATATGGTACTTGCAAAGGACTTACTGGGTGCCAAGCACTGTTCTAAGTGCTGAGGTAGATATAAGTTAATTGGGTTGGACACAGTCCCTGTCCCACATGGGGCTCACACTCTTAATCCCCATTTTATAGATGGGGTCATTGAGGCCCAGGGAAGTTAAGTGATTTACCCAAGGTCACCCAGCAGTTACGTGGAGGAGCCGGAATTAGAACCCAGCTCCTTCTGACTCCCGGGCCCGTGCCCGATCCATTAAGCCAAGCTGCTTCTAGTGACTTGCCCCTGACCACACAATGGGCAAATTGCATAGTGAGATTCAAACCCAGATCTTCCGATTCCAAGCCCATACTTTTTCCAGTAGGCCACATTGTCTCCTCTACTGTTGTTCCATCTTTCTCCTGCTCCTTTCTCTGCCGCCACCACCCTCTGTCATTAGTTGGACGCTTAAGAATATCACACTAAATAGTTGCCTCTTGGCCCTATTGAATTATCGGGCCTCACTAAGAACTTGCCTTATTATCATGGAGTTACTTAGATATTAGCGGTATGGCATAGTCGATAGAGCATGGGCCTTGGAATCAGAAGGTCCTGGGTTCAAATTCCACTCTGCCACATGTCTGTTGTGTGACCTTGGGCAAGTCACTTCACTTCCTTGTTCCACAGTTGCCTCATCTGGAAAATGGGGATTGGGACTATGAGGGGACAGGGACTGTGTCCAACTCCATCTGCTTGTATCCACTCCGGCGCTTAGTACAGTGCCTGGCACATAAAAAGCACTTAACAAATACTATCATTATTATTATTATTAGAGGTTAATACTCCTTGGGAGATAATTGAATTTCTTTCTCCTAAAAGGGCCTTCCCCAGGGGACTCCAGAAAATCTGGAACAAAGTGCTTAAAACAAACAATAAATCCAAGTTATTTTCTCTACTCTCAGTCAACTCCCATCCCTCTCTCTTGTCGTAAGAAATAGACTTGAAAGACAAAATATCCATTTCTGCTCCCTGGAATACACTCTCTGTCATTTCGGCTGCTCATTGTACCATTCACTTTTCTCTTTATCGGAAACTGTTGTAGATTAAAGCGATTTGGGCCAGAGAGTATTGTATTAACTCCAGTAATCCAACTGAGAAGCCCAACTGTTTTATCTGATACAGAATCTGAGCTCTCGGAACCCAAGCTTAATTGTGGCTCAGTGGAAAGAGCATGGGCTTGGGAGTCAGTGGTCATGGGTTCAAATCCCAGCTCCACTGCATGTTAGCTGTGTGACTTTGGGCAAGTCACTTACCTTTATGTGCCTCAGTTACCTCATCTGTAAAATGTGGATTAAGACTGTGGGACAACTTGATCACTTTGTATCCTCCCCAGCTCTTAGAACAGTGCTTTGCACATAGTAAGCCCTTAACAAATGCCATCATTATTATTATTATTTTCATGAGAAATGCAAGGGAAAGCTTTCTGGGAGATGGGATTGGGGCATACAGTAAAACTACTGTTGAAAAACTGTCACCAGTTCGCTTCCTTTGTTGCTCTCGATCTAATAATAATAATAATAACAAATACAATAATAATTATCTGCAAAAAGATGTATTTTGCTTACTTCTCTGTGGGTTTTATACCTTCCACAATAATTTCATTTTCATAATGTTTACTACTTGCTATAGAGTAGCAAAGAGAACAGCAGAGAAGCAGTGTGGCTTAATGGCAGGATCATGAGCTTGGGAGTCAGAAGTCTTGGGTTCTAATCCTGACTCCACCACTTATCAGCTGTGGGACTTTGGGCAAGTCACATAACTTCTCTATGCCACAGTTACCACATCTGTAAAATGGGGATTAAGACTGTGAGCCCCAGGTGGGACATTATCTTGTATCTACCCCAGCACTTAGAACAGCGCTTGGCACATAGTAAGGGCTTAACAAATGCCATTATTATTACTATTATTATTATTACTTACTGTGAACCAAAGAGGTATGGTAAGTAGATAAAAGATACCAGATGAAAATCAATCTGGCCTACATGAGATTCACAATCTAAGATCATAGAAGAGCATGCATTTTATTGCCATTTTAGGCATAAGGAAAAGACCCCTTGTCATTAAATAGCTTTCACAAGGTGATACACCAGACTGGTGACAGAGCCAAGATTAGAATTCAGGTGTCCTTGTCCCTAGGTGTTCACTCTTTTAAATACCATCATTATTATTAAACTTTGTTTCCTTTTCTCAAAGCATCTATAGGTTGGTAATGCATAAATTCATATAAATATAAAAATGTTATGGTAGATTAAAAAACTGGGTGTTCCATGAGTTTGGAACACAGGGAGATAACATATGAACTAAACTGCTCACTACACTGTCCTTGTGAGAGGAATCTTCATCTGGGAGATCTTATTAGGAAGAATAATAGTTCTCATTGCTTAATTTGCCTGGACGATTTTCACATAACTGGTCTTACCGTCAATTGGCAAATCTGCTGGAGACATAAAATTGTTCCATTAGTGGAAAATATCTGCACCAAACATAGATATTCCAAATGTGCCATACTTAGGAAGTCATTTCTCCTAATTCTTTAAACATTCTGCCTGAATCATCTCTTTCGTGTCTAATGATTTGAAAGATTTAGTAAAAAGCGGCAACGATTCATTCCGATTGAACCATGTTTATTGTGATTGTGAAGCATCCTACCTGATGAAATTGATACCCTCCTCAGAGAGATTCCAAAAACTCACAGTCCTGCTTTAGTTTAGAAAATGTCAGCATTTTCATTAGAAGCCCCCATGAACTGGGAGATTAATTTGACTTTGGAAATCCAAAGATTTTTAAACTCTGAAAAGTGTTCTACATGTGTGCATGTCTTTGTGAGTGTATAACTTAGTGGAAAGACCTTGGGCCTGGGAGTTAAAGGACCTGGGTTCTAATCCTGGCTCTGTCCCCGTGTGACCTTGAGCAAGTCTCATAACTTCTCCATGCCTCAATTATCTCATATGCAAAATGGGGATTCAGTACCTGTTCTTGCCCAAAGTCACACAGCAAACAAGCGATGGAACCGGGATTAGAACCCAGGTCCTCTGACTCCCAGGCCCCTGCTCTATCCACTAGGCAACACTGCTTCCGTGGTTCACGGTTTCCACCTGGAAATTCATTCTCTACCCATTTTTACAGCTTGGATAAGAAAGACGTAATGGCCCCAGGAGTGATGAGCAGAGGAGCCTGAAGGAGTCGTGTTTTGAATGCAGTAAGCGCTCAGTAAATACGATTGAATGAATGAATGAGGACACACACTTCTTGACAACAGGTAAGGCAGGTTTTCCAAACCCTGGAAAGTCACAGAGTACATTTCTGCACACTGCATACAGCTAACCTTGTTGTGGGCAGGGAATGTGTTTGTTTATTTTTCTGTTGTACTCTCCCAAGTATTTAATACAGTGTTCTGCACATAGCAAGAGCTCAATAAATATGGTTGCCTGCCTGACTGACTAAGCTTTTTTAGCCCTCTTCCTTCAAAAGACACATGGAAAAGCTTAGGAAAGTTTCTGAATTACCCTTCCTCTTTGTGCCCCCTCAAGAAACAAGTCCCTGGGGTGAATAAAATTGAGGAATATGAGTTTCAACCATTGTTAGAACAAAGAATCAATATTTCAGAAAAAAATATTCAATCTTGAGGGCTATTAAAATATCACACTTGGGCTTCTTCTGTTTAACTCCTGTCCTTGGTCAAATTTTGGGAACAAATTTTTCTTTTCTTTTGTTTAAATGGTATTTGTTAAGTGCTTACTATGTACCAGGAAGAAGAAGCAGTACCAAGAAGCAGCACCAAGTACCAAGAAAAGCAGCATGGTTCAAAGGAAAGAGCACGGGCTTGGGAGTCAGAGGTCATGGGTTCTAATCCCGACTCTGCCGCTTGTCAGCTGTGTGACTTTGGGCAAATCACTTAACTTCTCTGGGCCTCAGTTGCCTCCTCTGTTAAATGGGGATTAAAACTGTGAGCCCCATGTGGGGCAACCTGATTACCTTTTATCTCCCCTAGTGCTTAGAACAGTGCTTGGCACATAGTAAGCGCTTGACAAATGCCATTATTATTATTATTATTATTACCAGACACTGTCCTAAGCCCTGAGATAGATGCAAAATAATCACGTTGGACACATCCCTGATGCACATAGGGCTCACAGTCTTAATCCCCATTCTACAGATGAGGTAACTGAGGCACAGAGAAGTGAAGTGATTTGCCCAAGGTCACACAGCAGACAAGTGGTGGAAATGGGATTAGAACTCAGGCCCCATGACTCCTAGACCTGTCCTCTTCCACTCAGCCACGTTGCTGCTCATAGTTTTAGGTGACTATACTGTTGGAGATGCATAAAGGTAGTTATCTACTCGGTTTGCAGCATTCAAATAATACCTGCAGGATAGAGGAATATTTCTGATAATACCTGGCCATCTGCTTCTCTTCTTAGGCTATTTTGGAACAGAGAAACAGTGGTATTGAAAGACACAGTTTTCTCTTGGCTCCGTATAAGAATGTGTCCCCAGAGGCTTTACCAACTCTATTGCTCTCCCAAGTGCTCAGTACAGCGCTCCACACGCAGTAAGTACTCAATAAATACCACTGACCGATTGATTGATTGATACTTAGGATTATCAGGAGTCCCAAGTTCAGCAAGGCAGTACCAGATTCAAAAAGCTAGCCCAAATGTTACTCACTGGCTTCCTGCTCAATCAATCAATCAGTCAATCGTATTTATTGCTCACTACCCTGATGTCCACCGCCACCTCATCTTTCAGATTCGTTCTGCCTACGCTGCTTGATATTCTTCGGCTAGGAAGAAGCAGTGTGGCTTAGTGGGTAGAGCAGAGGCCTGGGAGTCAGAAGGACCTGGGTTCTAATCCCGGTTCCACCACTTGTCTGCTGTGTGACCCTGGGTAAGTCACGTCCCTTCTCCGTGCCTCAGTTACCTCAACTCTAAAATGGGGATTAAGACTGTGAGCCTCACGTGGGACGGGGCCTATGTCCAACCTGATAATCTAGTATCTACCCCAGCGCTTAGTACAGTGCTTGGCACAGAGTAAGCCCTTAAGAAATACCATTAAAAAATAGGAAGTGTTCTGTGAGTGCAATAAATGATGAATTATAGTCTAACTATTGGTGATAAAATTCACTGATCCTCCCACTTTGTCTTCAAGTCTGCTTTACATTTCCAATGGCCGGGGTGAGGATGTTAATTTTTCATGAAGTTCTCATTGCACATTCAATTAAAAATACAATTTCATACCGACTACTTCTGCCTAGCATAGATTTAAACAGGAAGTGAAGAAGACCATAGTCTTTTAAAACTATAGCATTTCTAATAGAATACAAATGCCAAAAAATGATTCAAATGTTGTAGTCTCATTAACACATCTATTCTTGCAAAAAATATTTTTGGAAATTCTAATTAACAAATATGATAAGGAATGTTTTATAAAGTTGACTCAAACTCTCGGTCTTAAAAATGAGCCGTCTTTATGAAACACATTCAAATAGTTGGGAATAATATAGGGGATTGTAACTATATGTCATTGTCTTCATTAAATTGCTAATACAGTAAAGCAACCAGAAATTATAAACTCTCTAAAGCGATTTTAGTTCTTTTTTGAAAAAAAAGAATCAAGTAATAATGTTGTTTCTTTTAGCAGTTCAATCATTTCTTCACTTTATATGGCTTATAATATTGGATTTTTCATGGGTTAATATCTCAACTTTGTGAAGTCCATTTATTTCAAATATTGAAAACACATCCAAATTTCTGTTTTTATGCTTCTTCCAAGTGAGCAAAACAAGAACCTCAAAAAGGAATGAACCCATAGAAAGGCTATTTGTTTTCTTTCTAAAAGCAAAAATAAATTTTCATTTAAATCCTGAAAAGAAAATGAAGTGTTGTTTGCTGCCAACGTTCATCAATAAATTAGGTTTAAGAAAGGTAGTCATCCCAGAGAAATCACTACAAAATTAAAATATTCAAAATTCTAGCAAGGAGCCCCATAAGACTGAAATTCTTTTGTCAATCACTTAATCTTGTCCTTCACTTCTTTCAATATGTTTTATCACTCTTCCTTTTGTTTTCCCTCACTGAAGTAGAAACAAGGTAATTGGGTTGGACACAGTCCCTGTCCCACACAGGGTTCATAGTCTTTATCCCCAGTTTACAGATGAGTTAACTGAGGCACAGAGAGGTTAAGTGACTTGTCCAAGGTCACACAGTAGAGAGGTGGGAGAGCCGGAATTAGAACCCAGGTCCTTCTGACTCCCAGGCCCCTGCTCTATCCACAAGGCCACACTGAAGTCTGCCTACTAGGAGCTTACAGTGTACTTCTGTGGTTGCCACTTCAGGATTAATTCGGTCAGACCCGTGGTAGGAGTAGATGAACTCGCAGTGGCAGAAACACATCTGAATTCCAAAGAAGGCGATGTGAATGAGAGAGGACTTTTGGCCTTTTCTGGACCCTTTTCCCAATCCTGTCAATCTATCCTTAAGCTCTCCCTTTTTGAAAGCAGGAATTTAATGGAATCCATTTGCTGAAACCCACTCCATAATTGAAAACATCCCGGCAACAGGATGAAATAAAAGTTCCACATTTAGCATGAAGACTTCTTATGAGGCAGAAATTCACTTTTCTCCCCTTGTACCTTTCCATTCTCTCCTTGTGGGCAAGGAACGTGTCTGTTTATTGTTATGTCGTACTCTCCCAAGCGCTTAGTACAGTACTTTGCACACAGTAAGTGCTCAATAAATATGATTGAATGAATAAATGAGATACCTCACTGCATTCTCATCAGAACATTGGTTGTCTGGTTTTGGTAGTTGCTCTAGAAAAGCAGTGATTGTATGGGCAGCTTTTGCAAATGGCAAACACATTGCATTTTAGAAACAGATATTTACATCTTCCTTTTTTTATAGGCTCTGTCCATCTCCTCCAAAAATACCATGTTCTGGGAAGGCAGTGAAGTTTTTGATATGGGACAAAGTTTTTCTCAGAAACGTTAGTGAAGTCAGGAATGAGAACACGTTCTGGGGGAGAAAATCCTGATATTCACCCTGCCAAATACCAAGATTAGATCTGGCTTCCCCAGCAGCTACCATTTCCAATCTCAGAGGTTGAAGCAATTGGAATGGCCACTGAAGTATGCTTTGGTTCTGGTCTGTCAGTGGAGGGAGTGAATGTTCCATTATAGTCTCCTCCCTTAAGGGGTTTTAAATAAAAAACGACAACTGATCTCATGCTCACATAGAAAACTGTGTTATGGTTTGTACCTTCCAAACCACTATAAAATGATAAGGTCAGAGTACAGAAAAGTGCAAAGAATTCTGCTGTTCCAGATTTATTTCTGGACAATCTATCGAATCTCTTAAGAAAACATTACCTAGAAAAGGCAAAGTCTTTGTAACAGAGCTCAAGTTGGATTTGACGAGATCATATATATTGAGCACTTGCTGTGTGCTGAGCACTGTACTAAGCACTTGGGAGAGTACAATATAACAATAGACACATTCCCTGTCCACGACAAGCAACTCAGGCCACTATGAAAGATCTAAACACAAAACAATAATGACATGAAACTCAGAAAACAATAGCTTAAAGCCTGTTAAAACTATTTGGTTTATGTGGTTTTTTGTAATCTCTGACCTTGCATTTAAAATCAGCATCACCCGCTAACATTCCAAAGGAAACACAACACATTATCTATCAGTAATCTTTGTAAGTACATCACGTTTTTCTTTACTTTGTAGCAGAAGTTACTCCTTCAGAAACAGCATTGCTTTTTTCCCTGCCCTTCAGGGGGCTCGCAGTCTGAAAGGACCCTCAAACATAGAGAGACGGTGAAGAGACTGATAAATTGAGGATTTTTGTCATCAATTCCATCCAGGTACAGATGAGCCCATTACATTTGTAGTTGGGATGTGATAGTGCATTTTAAGGTATATAGTATATCTAGATTAGATATTCCTTCATTCATTCAATTGTATGTATTGAGCGCTTACTGTGTGCAGAGCATTGTATTTAGTGCTTGGAAAGTACAATTTGGCAACAAATAGAGACAATCCCTACCCAACAATGGGCTCACAATCTAAGAAGGGGGGAGACAGATAACAAAGCAAAACAAAACAAAGTAGACAGATAAAACTGCCTTCCTGGGTAGGTGACCATTGTTTGTTTAATTTTTATTTTTGTGGAGTGGTGTGCCATACCTATTGGTAGCATCAAAAATTAATGTGGTTGACCAAACCAATCCTTTCCATATTTCGTACTTCTTTTGTATTATTTAACTTTTAAAAACTTAATGTATTGACTATAGATATATTAATAAAAATGACAGTATTGAAATGGGCTATGTTACCCCTCAAACTTGAGCCTTTCTTCTTAGACTGTGAGCTCATTGTGGGCATAGAAACTCTCTACCAGACGCTTAGTAGAGTGCACTGCACACAGTAAGCGCTCAATTAATACGATTGGGTGATTCCTCTTTCCTTACCTTGAAACCTCAATGCGAAAATATAGTCTCTCCCACCAAATGGTGAACTCTGTGAGGGCAGAGCTAATAATAATAATGATAATGATGGTATTTGTTAAGAGTTTACTATATGTCAGGCTCTGTACTAAGTGCTGGGATGGACACAGGCAATTGAATTGGACATGGTCCCTGCCCCAGATGTGGTTCACAGTTTCAATCCCCATTTTACAGACGAGGTAGCTGAGGCACAGTGAAGTGACTTTCCCAAGGTCACACAGGAAACAAGGAGTACCTATGAAGATTGAAATTCTTTTGTCAATCAACCTTGTCTTTCACATCTTTCAGTGTGTTTTAACACTTTTATTCTCCCACCAAATGCTTTAACTTTTATTTCTAGTCCCAATTAGAAGTGCAAGGGAATATTCTCCCCACCATAAATGAAACAGAACATGAAAAGAACAGGAACAGGGTGATAGAGAAACCAGGCTAGAAGAGATTGCATTTTCCCAGACTTTGTGTCTTGTTGCAGTTTGAGAGTATGTACAGAGCTTGGTTGGATTCAGAACTGCACAGAGAAGGTAATGATGATAATAATAATTGTGGTGTTTGTTAAGCGCTAACTATGTGCCAGGCACTGTACTAAGTGCTGGGATGGATACGGGCAAATCAGGTTGGACACAGTCTGTGTCCCATGTGGGGCTCACAGTATCTATCCCCATTTTACAGATGAGGTAACTGAGCACAGATAAGTGAAGTGACTTGCCTAAGGTCACATAGGAGACAAGTGGCGCTTACTTCCTCCCTTTTATTGTCTTCTCGCAAGTTCTCAGTGCAATGTACCACAAAAGGCAAATTCTCAATAAATATTTATTGATTGCTGGAAGGTGGATGGAAAAGTGCTCTTCACACAGTAAGTGCTCAATAAATACGACTGAACCAATGAAGTACAGGAAAGAAGAAGCCAGATCGGCCTTAGTGCCCTTTCCTGCTGCATTTCATGATTCATTCAATCGTATTTATTGAGGGTTACTGTGTGCAGAGCCTTACTATGTGCATGATATGGTCAGTGTCCCCAAAAGCAGGGACAAGAAATGAGGTTGGGGCCAGAGGATATGGTGGCCAAAAAGAAGTAATTGTAGGAGCTATCAGCAAAGCATAATGGATAATACCCGGGCTTGGTAGTCAGAAGGTCGAGGGTTCTAATCCCAGCTCTGCCACTTGTCTGTTGGATGGCCTTTTCGGGCTGTCCATGGTATTCATGAAAGCCTTCTCCAACACCACATTTCAAAAGAATCAATGTTCTTTCTATCCTGTTTTTTCACTGTCCAGCTTTCAGATCCATACATTGTCGCTGGAAACACCATAGAGTTGAAAATTTGTATTTTTGTGGTAATTGTTACATCAGCACGTTTCATGACTTTTTCCAAGCTCTTCGTAGTAAGCCTTCCTAACATTAATCTTCAGCGTATTTCTTGGCTACTAGTTCTTTTATTATTGATAATCCATCCCAGGAGAGAAAAATAGTCAACTATTTCAATCTTCTCTCCATCTACTACAATTTGTGTTTGATACTAGAAAATATTATTGGGCAGGAAAGCTGCATAGTACTCTCCCAAATGCTTAGTACAGTAAGTGCTCAATAAATATGATTGATAGATTGATGATGATGGTGATTAATATGGTATTTATTAAGCACTCACTGTATTCCCAGCACTGAGCTAAGCATGGTGGTGAATACAGTATAGCCAGGACAGACACAGTCCCTGTCCCTCATAGGGCTCACTGTCCAAGGGGGTGGGAGGACAGGTATTAATCCTCCTTTTAAAGATAAGGAAACTGAGGCACAGAGAAGTGAAGCGACTTGGTCAGGGTCACACAGCAGGCAAGTGGTGGTGCAGGGATTAGAACCCAGGTCTTCTGACTTGCAGGTCTGTTTTTTTTCCACTAGGCCACACTGCTTCTCAGTTGACTGATTGATTGAGAACTACTGGAAAGAGTGCAAGGCTGGGAATCAGGAGACCTGGATTCTACTCCCCGCTCTGCCACTTGCCTGCTGTATGACCCTGGGTAAGTCACTTAACTTCTCTGTGCCTCAGTTTCCTCAGCTGTGAAATGGGGATCAAAGGCTTAAAATGTGAGCCCTTTGTGGGACCAGGATTGGATATAATCTGATTTCATGGTATCTACCCCAGAGCTTGGCACATGGAAAATGCCTAGCAAATATCACAATTATTATTTTTCTTCTAAGCACAACCGAAAACATGCTGGGTGAGAAATTGTGACCAACATCTTGACCTCCCCTTCTCTTTCTCTCTAATGATGTCTTCAGCACTTCTGCCCCACTGTTTTTTCCACTAGGCCACACTGCTTCTCAGTTGACTGATTAATCAGTCGATTGATTAATTGATTGGGACCTAGTGGAGAGAAGGCACCTGATATCCTTACAGCCAATCATAGCACACCTGTACCTAGTGATTTACACACCTTATCATTCCAGCCTTTAGCTCATATTGCTATCACTTCTCCTTCTCCTTCCTATCTAAAGGATTTTGGCTCCTGCCTCCCCATCCAGAACGTAAGAGAGAATGGAGAGGGAGGAATTTTCCTCCCATCAGGTTTGTGTAGAGAACACAGCGATCAGCATTCTCCAAGAATTTCCTGAGTTCACTTTATATAATAATGTTCAATTAAGGAAGACAACAAACAAGCTGAAGGAAAAAGAAAAGGAAGAAAATTATAGCCTCGGAAATTTCCAGCCAATTTGTTTCTAAATAGCTTTTACAGAAGCCTGTCACCTTGGGGTTGTCCTTGACTCCTTACAGTGCTTCAGCTTCCACGGACTTCCTCCTGAATATTTCACAGATTTTCCTCTTGCTCTCCACTGAAACAGGTAGCACCCTAGTCCAACTCCTTGTCACATCCTGGTTCATTCATTCATTCAGTTGTATTTATTGAGCACTTACTGTGTGTAGAGCACTGTACTAAGCACTTGGAAAGCCTCCACTTTGGACTTCTAGCCCTTATTCTCTTCCCTCTTCTACATTGCTGCAATGGATCATCTTCTTGCAGCATAACTCAATATGTATCTTTCCATTCCTCACATGTCTCCAGTTTTCCCTCCACATCAAGGAGAATCTCCTTACCATCTGCTTCAAGTCTCTCCAAAATAATAATAATAATAGTTGTGGTATTCATTAAGCACTTACTATGTGCCAGGCATTGTATTAAATGCTGAGGTGGATACAAGCAGTTCAGGTTGGACGTAGTCCCTATCCCACATGGGGCTCACTGTCTTAATCTCCATTTTACAGATGGGAACTGAGGCCCAGAGAAGTGAAGTGACTTGTCTAAGGCCATACAACAGACAAGTGGCGGAGCCGGGATTAGAACTCATGACTTCTGACTCCTAGGCCCCTGCTCTATCCACTATGCCATGCCGCGTGGACAGCTCCAACAGCTCCCTCCTTCTAATATAGAGGCTCTTGACATCCGCTATTTCCCAGTTCACTGTCCACACATCCCAAGTTGCCTTTGGAAATGCTCCTCACTCCCTCCTCTCCAAACATCCCAAGGCTCTTGCAGTTCCATAAGCCTGGAATTCAAGCCTTCCAACCTTTGAAGCCCTCCAACACTCCTACGTCCTTAATAATTCACAATACCTTAAATAGGACCAGTTCAAAACACACCCTCACTGGTTTCATTCAGTGGCATTTATTGAGCACTTATTTTGTGGGGAGCACTGTACTAAGCCTCTCTCAGGGTCGCCCCTGGAGAGTTTCCAGGACTCCACCAGTCTTGACTACGGGAGGGAGAGTCAAGCAGAGGCCTGTCCATTTCATTCCCTTCCTAGCTTGGCCAGTGGCTAGCAAGAGGAAGGTAATCTGCTCCCATCAAAACTCCCCCATGCTGGGCAGCAGTGGCACCAGAGAGAGTCGAGGGTGGAGACTCAAGTTGACTGCACGGAAGGAGGCAATGGTAAACCACTTCCGGATTTTTACCAAGAAAACTCTGGATACACTACCGGAGCGATTGCTGTTGGAGGTGGGGCGTTCTGGGAGAGTTGTGTCCACGGAGTCACTATGGGTCAGAAAAGACTCAGCGACATAAGACTGTACTAAGAGTTTGGGGAAGTACAATAGAGTTTGGTAGACACAATCCCTGCTCATAGGAGGAAAGCAGCATGGCAGAAGGGAAAGAGCAAAGACCTGGGTGTTAGAGGATGTGGGTTCTAATCCCAGCTCTATCACTTGTCTGCTTGTGACCTTGGGCCAGTCAGGTATCTTTTCTGTGCCTCATTTTCAACTATAAAATGATGTTCTAATCTCTGTTCTTCCTATTTAGACTACAAGCCCCATGAGGAACAGAGATTACATCCAACCTAATTAACTTGTATCTACCACAATGCTTAGAACTGTGTTTGATGCATAGAAAGCAATTTAACAAATACCACTACAAAAATAAAGACTTTACAGTCTACATCGTTCATGTTTTATCCCTAACCTCAGTACTGATGAACGTGTGTGTACTTTCACTTATTTATATATTGATTTCTATCTTCAGTTATTTGTTCAACTATTTCATTGTCATGTATTTGGACTTTTGCTGCTCTACCTTGTTATTCTTCAAGCTTTCATTTTCTGCATATTATTTTTGTCTGCCTCCCTCGTCAATTCATCAATCAATCAATCATTTATTTAGCATTTACTGTGCAGAGAACTATACTAAGCACTTGGCAAAGTACAGTATAACAGAGTTGGTAGACCGTTCCCCATGATTATCATTTAGTTATAGTTGGGAGGATTTGGTCAGAGCCTGAAAATAGAACTGAACCTAGAATCCTAGGAAGAGTGCCAAATCTAGGGGTAATGGAGATGATCACCCTGAGAAGCAGTGTGGGCTAATGGAAAGAGCATGGGCCTGGGAGACAGAGGATCTGGGTTCTAATCCACTTGCTTGAGTGAGTCACTTAACTTCTCGGTGACTCAGTTTCTTCATCTGTAAATGGGTATTAAGTACCTGTTGTCCTTCCTTCTTAGATGGCGAACTCCACCTGGGACGTGGAAGTGACTTGCCCATGGTCACATAGCAGACAGGTGGCAGAGCTGGGATTAGAACCCAGGTCTTCTGATTCCCAGGCCCCATGATGTTTCCACTAGGTCATGCTAGTTTGCTCAAAACCTAAGCAGCTCAGGGATCACCATTCATGAGAGCCTGGGAGCCAAGGGCGAATGTCCTCCGATCAATTTCACTGTGTTCCGATAACTAAGATTTCAATTTTATTTGCCTCCCGGAAATGTGCTACCCACGGTAAAGTTTTAAAAATAGAATCTAACAAATCACTTCTGTTTCTCAGAATATCCTCCTCCACAAGGGAGACAAGGCCAACCTTTGGCTTCAAACCACGTGAATTGAAGGATTAGTGCTAGTTTAATGCATGATTTATTGTGGACCTTTTGCCCCCTTCTGAATAGATCAGATTGCTGCCAAAAGAATATTAAGTGGTAGGAGCAAAAAGAGAGAATAATAAACACTAGTTCTTATTAATTCTTCCCCAAGATGAAGTTACCTGTGAAAACTTAAGTATTGTCATTTCCGTTCACTTTCAAAGGCCATGACTGGAGTTAATCTGTTATGTTCTTCGGCACTATTGTGCCTCTTTCTGACGTGAAAACGGTGCCAGGATAATGGGCTTTGTTTACTGGGGATACGGATGGAGTTGCAATACTTTGGGGCTTTTGGAAATCTTCTAAAAACAGTTTAGCAAAGAATAAGGGTGTCAACACATCATTATCACCTGCTATGCTATTTTAACTATTTTAAGGGTCACATGTAATTAGCCCTCTCTCCACTGTTAACGAATACTCCAGGTCCACAGAACCGTGAAGTCCTTGGTAGGAGGAGGCTGCTGACAAGTGATAACAAATGAACAGTTTGTTTTTTTCATCTGGACAAATAGAACCAGCACTCTCTGGAGAATTGCATTGTCTTTCCAGAAGCCAATCGGAAAGCAACCAAGTTCTTCCACACCATCTTTTCTCATTAATCCAGTTCCAACTTTAAAGCACTCTAGAGAACTCCAGTTCAGCTTTAAAGCACTCGATCAGCTCCTCCTACCTCACCTCACGGATTTCCAGTATAACCCAGTCAGCACACTTTGCTCCTCTAATGCCAACCTTGCTCTTTATCCCTCTTGCCGGCAACCCCTTGACCTTGTCTTCCCTCTGGCTTGTAACTCACTCTCCCTTCATATATGACAAAGCACTAATCGCCCCGCCTTCTAAGCCTTTTTAAAATCACATCCCCTCCAAGAGGCCTTCCCTAACTATGCCCTTATTTCCCCTATTACCTCTCCTTCTGAATCACCTATGCACTTGGATCTGTCCTGTTTAAGCTCTTGATGCTTACCTCAGCCTGGCTGTGGCTCTTGATTTCCTTTGTAAAAGGAAAAGGTACGTTGCTTCGTGATGACAGAGAAAGCTTGAATTTAGCAACGAGATCCTGGTCTTTTTTGCAAAGCAAATCACCTTCACTGAGACTTCTTTATACTACCAGTGATGGCATTTGTTAAGCACTTCCTAAGTGTCAAGCACTGTTCAAAACGCTGGGGTAGATACAAGTTAATCAGTTTGGACACAAGTCCCTGCCCCACGTGGGGTTACCAATCTCAGTAGGAGGGAGATGGAGTATTGAATCCCCATTTTACAGATAAGAAAACTGAGGCACAGAGTAGTTAATGGACTAGTCCAATGTCACACGGTAGGCAAGTGGCAGTGCCAGAATTAAGAACCCAGGTCGTCTGACTCCCAGGCCCTTTGCTCTTTCCATTAGGCCATTCTGCTTCAGAATCCATGCGTACCATGAAGAAATGAGCTCATTGCACCTGTTTTCATATATCTAGCCAAAGATACAGTTTAGCAATTAAGTAAAAATCTGGAGAACAGTGAAATAGTTCCATTAGGTCATTAAGATTAGAAAACAATAATTCAATCCAGAAAAAAAGGTTTTCACTAAATAAAATGACTGTATAAAATGTGATAGATTTTACCCACATTAAAATAAGAGCTCCTTATGTGTTCATGAAAGGCGGAAAGAAAGAAAGGAGAGCAGAAACTTAAACGGTCATGCCATCTCCAAACAAGACAAGGTTGAGACATACTCAACAATAACAGCATTTGCCTGAGGAATTAAACCTTGAAATAGTGTATGACCAAGATCAGCCCTACATATCAAGCAATCAAATTTAACTATATTAGTAATTCTGTGTTCTTCACGATTCTGTGC
Source organism: Tachyglossus aculeatus (assembly GCF_015852505.1). Taxonomy (NCBI): domain Eukaryota; kingdom Metazoa; phylum Chordata; class Mammalia; order Monotremata; family Tachyglossidae; genus Tachyglossus; species Tachyglossus aculeatus. The sequence continues at coordinate 26,867,089 of NC_052083.1, forward strand.
AATCGTGTTATTGCATGTCATCTAGAAAAAGAAGCAGAAATAGCAGTGTTCAACCCAGAGGATGAATGTTCGGAGAAGTGCAGACTGTTAGGGAGGCAGGAAGAGAAAGGCATCATGGGAAGTATTAATCATTTTCATCATCCTCTATCTTCATATAAACAGATTTCCATCAATCAATCTGTCCTCTGTACCTTCTTACCGAACCTCCATCTTGTCTATTTTGCCTCTGATCCCTCACCCGTGTCTTGTCTCTGGCCTGGAATGCCCTCCCTCCTCAAATCTGACAGTCAGATCTCTTCCATCTCCTCCAAGAGGCCTGACTAAGCCCCCTCTTCTCTTCTGCATCGCCCTGACTTGCTCCCTTTGTTCTTCCTCCCCTCCCACCCCCACAGCACTTCTGACCCTATCTGCCATTTACTTATTTATATTAATGGCGTCTCCCCCACCTCTAGACTGTAAGCTCTTTATGGACAGGGAATGTTCCTGTTTATTGTTGTATTATACACTCCCAAATGCTTAGTACAGTGCTCTGCCCACAGTAAGCATGCAATAAATCTGATTGAATGAATGAATTGTCCCTTGACAATTGTCCTTGAATGAATTGTCCTTGAACGAGTTGTCTACACGCGCTGCCTAGAATTCCTCAACAACAACTCTCCCCTCGACCCCCTCCTGTCTGGCTTCCGTCCCCTTCATTCCACGGAAACTGCCCTCTCAAAGGTCACCAATGACCTCCTGCTTGCCAAATCCAACGGCTCATATTCTGTCCTAATCCTCCTCGACCTCTCGGCTGCCTTTGACACTGTAGACCACCCCCTTCTCCTCAACACGCTATCTGACCTTGGCTTCACAGACTCCGTCCTCTCCTGGTTCTCCTCTTATCTCTCCGGTCGTTCTTTCTCAGTCTCTTTTGCAGGCTCCTCCTCCCGCTCCCATCCTCTTACTGTGGGGGTTCCCCAAGGTTCAGTGCTTGGTCCCCTTCTGTTCTCAATCTACACTAACTCCCTTGGTGACCTCATTTGCTCCCACGGCTTCAACTATCATCTCTACGCTGATGACACCCAGATCTACATCTCTGCCCCTGCTCTCTCCCCCTCCCTCCAGGCTCGCATCTCCTCCTGCCTTCAGGACATCTCCATCTGGATGTCCGCCCGCCACCTAAAGCTCAACATGTCGAAGACTGAGCTCCTTGTCTTCCCTCCCAAACCTTGTCCTCTCCCTGACTTTCCCATCTCTGTTGACGGCACTACCATCCTTCCTGTCTCACAAGCCCGCAACCTTGGTGTCATCCTCGACTCCGCTCTCTCATTCACCCCTCACATCCAAGCCGTCACCAAAACCTGCCGGTCTCAGCTCCGCAACATTGCCAAGATCCGCCCTTTCCTCTCCATCCAAACTGCTACCCTGCTCATTCAAGCTCTCATCCTATCCCGTCTGGACTACTGCACCAGCCTTCTCTCTGATCTCCCATCCTCGTGTCTCTCTCCACTTCAATCCATACTTCATGCTGCTGCCCAGATTATCTTTGTCCAGAAACGCTCTGAGCATATTACTCCCCTCCTCAAAAATCTCCAGTGGCTACCAATCAATCTGCGCATCAGGCAGAAACTCCTCACCCTGGGCTTCAAGGCTCTCCATCACCTCGCCCCCTCCTACCTCACCTCCCTTCTCTCCTACTACTGCCCAGCCCGCACCCTCCGCTCCTCTGCCGCTAATCTCCTCACTGTACCTCGTTCTCGCCTGTCCCGCCGTCGACCCCCGGCCCACGTCATCCCCCGGGCCTGGAATGCCCTCCCTCTGCCCCTCCGCCAAGCTAGCTCTCTTCCTCCCTTCAAGGCCCTACTGAGAGCTCACCTCCTCCAGGAGGCCTTTCCAGACTGAGCCCCTTCCTTCCTCTCCCCCTCGCCCCCCTCTCCATCCCCCCATCTTACCTCCTTCCCTTCCCCACAGCACCTGTATATATGTATATATGGTTGTACATATTTATTACTCTATTTATTTATTTATTTATTTATTTTACTTGTACATTTCTATCCTATTTATTTAATTTTGTTGGTATGTTTGGTTCTGTTCTCTGTCTCCCCCTTTTAGACTGTGAGCCCACTGTTGGGTAGGGACTGTCTCTATGTGTTGCCAATTTGTACTTCCCAAGCGCTTAGTACAGTGCTCTGCACATAGTAAGTGCTCAATAAATACGATTGATTGATTGATTGATTGATTGAATATTTATTGAATGTCATCAGTGGTGCATTCCACAGCTGAAGCTCACCAGAAAGGCTTTACTTGAGGACGACATTGGAAATAGTGGAAGATGAGATTTATATTGTGAATCTCCTTAAGGGAGGACCGCACGGTCTAGAGGGGTAGGCAGACATTAAAATAAATTACAGAAATGCACCTAGGTGCTGTGGGCTGAGGGTGGGGTGAATATTGTCTTCTTGCTTCTTTTTTTTCCCCCCCCCTCACTAAAATTTGAGAAATGGATCAGCCCCTCCACTAGATGGTAAGCTCCATGAGGACTGGTTTATGTCTAAAAATTCTGTGGCTTTGGGCTTTCTCAAGTCCTAGTACAGTGCTCTACACACATAGTAATAATAATAATGATGGCATTTATTAAGCGCTTACTATGTGCAAAGCATTGTTCTAAGTGCTGGGGAGGTTACAAGATGATCAGGTTGTCCCACGGGGGGCTCACAGTCTTAATCCCCATTTTACAGATAAGGAAACTGAGGCACAGAGAAGTTAAGTGACTTGCCCAAAGTCACACAGCTGACAATTGGCAGAGCTGGGATTTGAACCCATGATCTCTGACTCCAAAGCCCGTGCTGTTTCCAATGAGCCACGCTGCACTGAGTAAATACTATTTTTTTACAATTCTCTTTGTCTCCAGGAATGAAAGCTAATGTGGTTTTTTTTTTTTTGGAGGCTTAAACTTCCTTTCTGGCATGGGACTAGTAATTGTGGTATTTGCTGAATGTTTACTAAGTACCAGGCTCTGTACTAAGCGCTGGGGTGGATACAAGCAAATTGGGTTGGACGCAAGTGACAGAGCCGGAATTAGAACCCAGGTCTTTGTGACTCCCAGGCTTGTGCTCTATCGCTGGAGATAATTTGCAGGTGGCCGAATCTTCTCCGCTTTTCTATTTTTCTTCTCCCTTCAAGGTTGTTTGGAAAAAAACAAATGCATACCAGAGACTCAAATCATGAATATTAGGGTTGAAACATTGTTTTCCTCCCATTTTGTTCATGAGCCCATGTGGGACAGGGACTGTGTCGGGTTTTATTGCACTGGATCTAATAATAATAATGATGGTATTTGTTATGCGCTTACTATGTGCCAAGCACTGTGCTAAGCACTAGGGAAGATACAAGGTTATCAGGTTGTCCCACACAGGGCTCACAGTCTTAATCCCCATTTAACAGATGAGGTAACTGAGGCACAGAGAGGTTAAGTGACTTGCCCAAAGTCACACAGCTGACAAGTGGTGGAGCCGGAATTAGAACCCATGACCTCATACTCCCAAACCCATGCTCTTTCCACTGTCACACTGCTTCTCTATAACAGTGCTTAGTAATAATAATAATAATGATGATGATGATATTTATTAAGCGTTTACTATGTGCCAAGCACTGTTCAAAGCACTGGGGGGGATACACGGTAATAGGTTGTCCCACATGGGGCTCACAGTCTTAATTCCCATTTTACAGATGAGGGAACTGAGGCACAGAGAAGTTAAGTGACTTGCCCAAAGTCACACAACTTACAAGTGGCAGAGCCGGCATTAGAACCCATGACCTCTGAATCCCAAGCCCGTGCTCTTTCCATTGAGCCATGCTGCTTCTCTCATACAAATACCACAAGCATTATTGATCATGATTATGACTGTGATGATTATTCATATTAGCAGTAATAATAGTAGTGGCGTTAGTAGTTGTAGTAATGGACTGATAAAAAGCTTGGGAGTCCTCCTGAAATGAACTGATCTAAACTGATAAATGGTTTAGGAAGTGGGCCTTAGAGATGGTCTGAGCTCACTGAAGCCAGAGGAATTTTACTTTTCCTAAACATTATATTGCAGAATCTAGATAATTTTATTCCTTGGGCTGTAAGATCCAGACCTAGGGTAGCAGGGATCATTACTTCTGTCATCTCAGTGGTCTCTGAAATGTTTATCTCCTGCCTAAAAAATTCACAAAATGGCATAAACATTAGGAAATTGAGAATAATTTTGGAGTCCAGGCAGAATCATTTCACTCCAGTCGAGTATGCATCTGTCAGAGGTCACTCAGTGAAGCCACTGATGTATATTAGCTTATGACATCTAGACATTTCACTGGGGGAAAATGCGGGTGTCAGGGAGAAATGAAATAAAGCGATGACACTGTAGATGAAAAAAATCAAGAAAAACACAAATGATAGATGCTTATGTGGTTCCGTGCTCTTTTCCAGTCCAGAAATATGTTATATCCTTAAGCGATGCTCTAGGCAAGCATATTTTGTTCATGTGCATTCTAGGCAAGTCTGTGAGGTACAGATGGTTATATGCCAATAAGAAAGCTGCCAATGGAAATTGGAAGTGAGAAAGAAAAAAATGTAAATAAGAGTTCACACTGGGAACACTTAAAAAGAAGATAAGGATGGCATAAAAGGTAAAGGGAACAGGAGGGAAAATATTTGCTCTAGCTACACACAATTAGCATGCAAACATTATCCACAGGCAAACTCCTGGATCTATTTTGCTCCTCCTAGTTATCTGACAGTTAGGCATGAGATGTTAGAGTCTCCCCCACCTGATTTTAATCCGATTGCCCCATTTGCCTCTCATGTGACCTTGGGAAAGTTACTTAGTCTCTCTGTGCCTCAGCTTTCTCATCCATAAAATGGGGATTAAACACTTGTTCTTCCTCCGCTTTGGATTGCAACCCCAGGTAGGACAGGGATTGTAGCTGAGATTATTGTAATGTGTCTTCCCCAGTGCTTGGCATGTGGAAGGGGCTTAGTGAATATTGTTATTATTGTCTTTATTGTTATCTTTTCAAAATCAGGAGTAGGTATGAATGGAGTATCTAGGTGCCATTTTTCATGTAGAGGTGACAGTGACAGGCCAGGGAACAGAGGCAAGATATCCCAGGTAGAGGTAAAAAGGTGAGAGGCAGTGTGGCCCAGTGGAAAGAATGTAGGCCTGGGAGTCAGGGGGCCTGGGTTCTAATCCCAGCTTGGCCAAGTGGCTACTATGTGCCTTGGGAAAGTCACTTCACTTTTCCCTGCTTCAGTGGGAACTAAATCATCCTTCCTCCTACTTAGACCTTAAGCACGCAGATCCAGAGAGTTTTCTTGTTAAAAATTCAGAAGTGGCTTACCATTGCTGCCTTCCATGCAGTAAACTCGAGTCTCCACCCTCGAACTCTCTCCCAGGCTGCTACTGCCCAACATGGGTGAGTTTTGACTTGTAGCAGATTGCCTTCTGCTCGCTAGCCACTGGCCAAGCTAGGAATGGAATGGGTAGGCCTCTGCTTGACTCTCCCTCCCGAAGCCAAGACTGGTAGAGGACTGGAAACTCTGCAGGTGCTACTCTGAGAGGGGGCTTGACTCATAGTTGGGGATTAATAAATTCCTTAAAGAAAAGAAAAAAAAAGAAAGGCTGAAAAGAAAAAAAATGCCACCATGTGCCCCACCATAGGAAACAAAGCCCAAAGCTAGAATGATAACCACAGCAAACCCCACCCCTAGAGACATTTACAGCCCCAAAGACCCAGTAGGAGATGGGGCACAAATGCCAGCTGGAGAAAGAAGAGAATAACAAAGATATAAAAATAAAGAGAGAGAGAAAGAGACATAGAACAGAGGCAGACTTAGCTGCTCTTCCTTGTCGCATCCACATGCAGATTGGGCAGAATGTGTGTGCTTATTGTTATGTTGTATTCATTCAATCATATTTACTAAGCACTTACTGTGTGCAGAGCACTGTACTAAGCGCTTGGGAAAGTACAATAAAACAATAAAAAGTGACAATCCCTGCCCACAACGAGCTCACAGTCTAGAGGCCGGGAGACAGACATCAATACAATTGTACTCTCCCAAGCGCTTAGTACAGTGCTTTGCACACAGTAAGTGCTCAATAAATTTGACTTACTGAATGAATGAGTCATTTAAGCTCGTTGTGTGTAGGAAGCACTTCTTTCGATTTTATTGTATTGTACTCTCCCAAGCACTTAGGACAGTGCTCTGCACACATTAAGACAGTCAGCTTTTACTAAATAGCAGTGATTGATTGGGAAGGGGGCTTAATACCATTATTATTAATTATTATTATTACTCTCCCAAGTGTTTAGTACAGTACTCTGCACATAGTAAGCATTCATTAAATACCATTGATTGATTCCTTTATTGGAGTTCTATATCCTGCTTCTAACTACTAAAAAAAAATCAAAAACTGATGAGAAGGGAGAGTCAGTACATCTAACTGAGGAACAGATATGCTGATTTTAATAATAATAATGATCATTATGATATTTGTTAAGTGCTTACTATGTGCCAAGCACTGTTCTAACCACCGGGGTAGGTACTAGGTAGTTAGCTGTCCCATGTGGAGCTCACAGTCTTAAACCCTATTTTACAGATGAGGTAACTGAGGCACAGAGAAGTTAAGTGCCTTGCCCAAGGTCACATAGCAGACAAGTGGCAGAGCCAGGATTAGAACTCACATTCTGTGATTCCCAAGCCCATGCTGTTGTCACTAGGCTATGCTGTGTCTCGTAATTCATGAGGCTCAACTTTGCTTAATGTAAAAACTAAAGGAAGAGTCCCCCAAATTCATCCTCAAACTTTCTGGCATCTATATGTTGAACTACCTGGTTCATTTGCATCTTTTCAATAATAGTGATAATACTTATGGTATTTCCTAAGCACTTATTATGTGCCAAGCACTATACCAAGTGCTGGGGTGGATACAAGCAAATCGGGTTGGACATAGTCCCTGTCCCAGGTGGGTCTCACAGTCTCAATCCCCGTTTTCCAGATGAGGTAACTGAGGCCCAGAAAAGTGAAGTGACTTGCCCAAGGTCACAGAGCAGATGAGTGGCTGAGTCAGGATTAGAACCTGTGACCTTCTAACTCCCAGGCCCGGGCTCTATCCCCTCTGTCATGCTCTATAATAGATCCTCTGCACTGAATCCTATGTGTTGAGAGATCCTAATTAAGATAAATGTTACCTACAGCTATAATTACAGAAAAGAACAAACTTGTTGAGGGACAGTGCTTTTACTTCAGTAATTAATTAGTCATGGATTGATCTGGCCTAATAACTGCAGCCAACCTCCAATTTTTTTCCTAATCACTGATTCAGATAGTAATTTGCATCATTAGTTGTAATTTATTGAAAAACAAATATCCTGCTGTACCTTTTTTTCCTAGGTGGTATTGTGTTTATATGGGACTTCTTTACATGGGACATTTTGACATGGGACTGGGAGTCAGAAGGGTTTGGGTTCTAATGCTGCCTGCCCCACTTGTCTGCTGTGTGACCTTGGAGAAGTCACTTTACTCCTCCGTGCCTCAGTTCCCTCATCTGGAAAATGGGAATTGAGATGGTGAGCCCCATGTGAGACAGGAACTGTGTCCAACCCAATTTGCTTGTACCCACCCCAGCGCTTAGTACAGTGCCTGGTACATAGTAAGTGCTTAACAAATGCCATTGTTATTATTATTATTATTATTAAGGGAGAGATTTGGGATTAGAACCCAGGTCTTCTGATTCTCAGTCCTGTGTTCTTTCCTCTACATGCTGCTTCTCCAGATTTCAGTGATGAGGGTCAAGCAGAGGGGAATCTGAAATTGGCTGCAGACCCTGGCTATGGCAAAGGGAGAAGAAACATCCCCACAAAATGAGAAAAACCTATTTTTATCTTTAGTACTAGTTATAGGAGGAGTGGTATTTATCCAGAACCTCCTGAAGGCAGCACACCATGGTATTTGTTAAGCCCTTACTATGTGCCAGGCACTGTACTAAGCGCTGGGATGGACACAAGTAAATCAAGTTGGACACAGTCCCTGTCCCACATGGGGCTCACAGTCTCAATCCCCATTTTACAGATGAGGTAAATGAGGCACAGAGAAGTGCAGTGGCTTGCCCAAGATCACACAGCAGGCAAGTGGCAGAGCTGGGATTAGAACCCGTGACCTTCTGACTCCCAGGCCTGTGCTCTATCCACTATGCCATGCTGAAACACAAGGCTTGTTCCCTGCTCATAAGGGACTTATTCTCCAGTGAGACTTAGATTCAAAAAATACCCTTTAAAGCATACATTTAGTGCAGTCCTCCTTGAAAGCAGAGAAGAAATGGATTTTCCTGAGGACATCTTCAGACTTATGATGCTATGATACAGCTCTTTTTTCTCATATTGGGCTGTAGTTAAAAGGGATATGTATTCATCAGTTGAGTAATCTTTTTTCTAAGGAGTCTTAGACACGAGCACACAGCAGGAAAAAAAATTAGGGTGCCGCGAAGACTGCATTCCCCAGCTTTACTGCACCCTGGAATTCATGGTTGCTCAGTGCATTCTCTGCTGATTGCCAAGGACTAGATAGAGGACGCTGAAAAGCGGGAGTCTTATATTTCACTCCATTCTGCATTTACAACCGTTGACAAAATAAAAAGCTGTGAAATGGCTGTCAGGCGATCAATCGCAATAATGGTATTTTCAGATCTGCAAACCTGCCCCTCGCTGAAGCGGCCTTGACCTTTGCATATTTGCATTCCTTCTGCTTCACGCTCTGATGTGCTCCAGGACGGAGAATAACCCCGTCCCATCAATTAAGGTAGATTTTCCCGGCTCCCAATCTGCCTCCCCGTTTCCCTGCTTGAATGCGATACATTTTCATTTTATGCAACATGCCAGTTCGCATTAGTTCAGATGTCCTCGTGACACAATTTGACTTGAATCTATGCAAATAGCTTTTTACCAGCTACCTCTGATTAGCCGGAGAAAACACTTCCTAATTAGTTCTGAGATCATCAGTGAAAAGAAAAATCATACTTGATTATATCCCTAGCACTGTCTTCCCCAAGATGAACCCCAGCATTTCCCACTACGGGATTATGGAAGCAGTGAGATGTCTTTCTCCTTCTGCCCCCATTCTTCCTCTCCTTGCAAAACATGTCAACTCTCCACTCTCCGATGCTCCAAATCATAGCTTCCCAGTAACATCCGTAGCCTTATCGACAGCTAGTGATCTCACTTGGCATTATAAGTAGAATGCCCACCAGGCGAAGGACTGATGCTGAACCTTCCTAGAGATGCAAAATACTCAGTGTAAATGTGTAGGTGTCAGGGCGCTTTAAATGGCTTCATTGGATGGTGTCACCAGTAGAGATGTTATGATTAAAGGGGCACTTTGAATGAGTGGTGAAGAGAAAATTATGTCAGGTGACATATGGTGCATTATTTATAGGGGACTGGAGCTTAATTGAGCTGGAGAGAGAAATGCTGTGATAATGAACACTTTATCCTAAATGCTAGATCCCCCTTTACACCCCTCTCTGTGCTTATTTTACTCGTTTTTCTCCATTCTCAGAGTGTAATTATTTGACCCTAATAATAATAATGATGGTATTTGTTAAGCGCTTACTAAGTGCCAAACTCTGTTCTAAGAGCTGGTAGATGCAAGGTGATCAGGTTGTCCCTCATGGGGTTCACGGTCTTAATCCCCATTTTACAGATGAGGGAACTGGACACAGAGAAGTGAAGTGACTTGCTCAAGGTCACACAGCAGTCAAGCGGCGGAGCCAGGATTAGTACTAAGCGTGCGGGAGAGCAGAGGAGAGTTAGAGGACACATTTTCTTCCCTTAGGGACCTGACAATCTAATGGGAGAGACAAATAATATAATTTGTAGATAGAAGAGAAAGAAAAATGGAGAAGTAGATGAGTAAAGGCGTAAATGGAAGGGGATGTAAGATGCTGTGTACAAAAATTCTATGGGTGAGTGTGTTTTAGGGCCTTTTTGACTCCAAATGGGACACTTCTGGGTTTAAAAATAATAGTAATTGTGGCATTTGTTAAGCACTTACTATGTGCCAAGCACTATACTAAGCACTGGAGTAGATACAGGGTAATTGAGTTGGATACAGTCCCCATCCCACATAAGGCTCACAGTCTTAATACCCATTTTACAGATGAGGTAACCGAGGCACATAGAAGCAAAGTGACTCACCCAAGTTCACACAGCAGACAGTTGATTTATACTGATGCCTGTTTACTTGTTTTGCTATCTGTCTCCCCCCTTCTAGACTGTAAGCCCAGTGTGGACAGGGATTGTCTCTGTTTATTGCTGTATTGTACTCCCTAATCACTTCCTACAGTGCTCTGCCCAAAGTGAGCGCTCAATAAATACGACCGAATGAATGAATGAAGTGGCGGAGCCAGGTTTAGAAACCTGGTCCTTCTGACTCCCAGGCCTGTGCTCTATCCACTAGGTCGTGATTCTGAGTTATTTCCTCCTCCCCAGATTAACCCTTAGAGTGGTCTTAGAGAGTCCTTTACAAAACTTCCTTCTTCCCATCCCCTAAGTAAGATTGGCTTGCAGTTTGGCCTTGCCTCTGTGCAACGAGGTAGCAAAAACAATAAGGAAAGTCTTCAGGGGATTTCACAAGCTGTTGTTTCCCAGTTCTTTACGTCGAATCATAAGGCCTTCAAAATAAGATCCAAGGTTCTGCAATCCAATACAGTCTCTGGGATCCTCCAAAACTGAAGTGAGGCCAGGGGTTTTGTGGAGTTAACTACCAGTAGGGCTAGCAACACAGAAAAAAAGAATATGCAACTTCCACTCAGGGTGGCCTGTCAATTAAATCAGAGGGTCGGGGTTAAGCTGTGAATTTGGATAGCCGTGGCTCTCTGGAATTTGGATAATTCGACTAAAATAAAATCTGCTTTCGCATCTTTCAACTGGATTGGTTTTCCAGACAGACTCACATTTACTGGAAAAATATATGACCTTCTGCCATACTTTGGCTGTGTCTGAATGATTACTGCCAAATATGTCAGTTTTATTCTGAATGAGTTACTAGTATCCAAAAGCGAACCACTGTTTAGATTTGAAAATCTCTAAAATAAGTTCTAAATTGGATTGTTTTTAAATGAGTCTGTAGCTAAAATAAAGCACAGGCCATGTTCATTTGAGGAGAGAAGGAACAAAAGAATGGAAAGATTATCAATCTGAAGCTCCACTAATCCTTTCTGCTTAGAACTTGATAAAAGTAATTGTCTTTCATAAATATCACCCATCTAGGATTCAAAAGGATAAATTCAGTAGTGTTTATTTGGGAAATTTGAATATGCTTTAGAACTCTTACAAGGACCGACTATTTAAAACCGAATGCATCTGGCTTTCAAGTTATTCAGGAAGACTTAATTTTCAACTTAATTTTAGTTTCATTTCAAAATCCTATCGTGACTGTAGACACCCTCATTTTTCTTCTATAGAGTAGAAAGAACCCCTCTGTCTGAAATAGCACGGAAGAAAGCAAATGATTCAGGGAGTAGCCAAAATATAATTATCGGTAGCACGACTGTGGGAAAGCTGGTCATGAAATTAAACTCTTTCCCTCAGCCCTGCCTTGGTGTGTGTTTTCACTATGGTATTTTGGCAGAACATTATTGGGGGATTAGAAGGAGCATCAGTGCTTAACTGTGTAGTCATGGGTAGGGAAGAAGTAGCACCAGAACAGGTGAGTAAAACAAGCAGAAATTTTCCCCAACACTGGATTTTCCAAGATCTCAACCCCTCCATTATTGTGTGCTCCTTGAGGGCAGAGATATTGCCTCTCTACTCTATTGTGCTCTCCCAAGCACTTAGTACAGTGCTCCATGTAGAGTAAGCACTCAGTAAATACCATTAATTGATTGGTTGACAGCAAGAGAATGGGATATACTGTTCAAAGAGGTGAGTAATTCACCAGTATTCCCAGGAAGCAGCATGGCCGGGTAGCAGCATGGCCAGGAAGCTGCATGGCCTAGAGGACAGAGCATGGGCCCGGGAGTCAGAACGACCTGGGTTCTAGTTCTGGCTCCTCCACGTGTCTGCTTGTGTGACCTTGGGCAAATCACTTAACTTCTCTGGGCCTCAGTCACCTCATCTGTTAAGTGGGGATTAAGAGTGTGAGCCCCATTTGGGACGTGGACTCTGTCCAACCTGAATATCTTCTTGGCTCAGTGGAAATAGCACAGGTTTGGGAGTCAGAGGACGAGGGTTCTAAGCCCAACTCCACCACTTGTCTGCTGTGTGACCTTGGACAAGCCACTTAACTTCTCTGTGCCTCAGTTACCTCATCTGTAAAATGGGGATTAAGATGGTGAGGCCCACGTGGGACAAACTGGTTACCTTGTATCTACCCCAGCACTTAAAATAATGTTTAATAATAATAATAATGGCATTTATTAAGCGCTTACTATGTACAAAGCACTGTTCTATGCTCTGGGGAGGGTACAAGGTGATCAGGTCATCCCAGGTGGGGCTCACAGTCTTAATCCCCATTTTACAGATGAGGTAACTGAGGCACAGTGAAGTTAAGTGACTTGCCCAAAGTCACACAGCTGACAAGTGGCGGAGCTGGGATTTGAACCCATGACCTCTGACTCCAAAACCCGTGCTCTTTCCACTGAGCCATGCTGCTTGGCACATAGTAAGTGCTTAACAAATACCATAATTATTATTATTCTTATGATTATCTTGTATCTACTCCAGCACTTAGAAGGGTGCTTGACACACAGTAAATGCTTAACAAATAGCATCGTCATCAATATTATTCATAAAGTTTGGGAAATGTAAACGCATATCAGAATTCCTCTTCCCGTCCAAATCCTATCCTCATCCTGAATTTCCCATCACAACACCATCTTCTCCGCCTCTAAAACTCACAATTTAGTATCGTCCTTGACTTCTCCCTCTCTTTCAACTCTCACATCCCCCGCTCTTGCCAAATTCCGATCCAAATTCTTGCCAAATGAGCAGGTGCCCTTTGGAACCAAAATGATGCTGCCCTCCTTCATTGGACAAATGAGAGTGTGCCGGACTCTTAAAATAATAAAATGTTCTTTCTAGGATCCACCCAGTTTCTCTCCATTCCAACAGCCACTATGCTGGTCTGGGCATTTTTCACGTCCTGTCTTGATGACTTCCTCATCCACCTCTCTGATCTCTCTGCCTACAATCTTTCCCTTCTCCAGTTCATGCTTCTCCCAGCTGCCCATGTCATTTTTCTAAAATGTCCTTCTACTACACATCTCTCCGTTCTCTAAAAACCCTAATATGGTTACCCATTCCTCTCTGCCCTCGATCAGTTCTCTCCTTCCTATCCACTGTCTTCTCCCACTGCATCACAGCTCTCACTCTTCACTCCCTTCAGCCCACATCAAAGGATGCATTAAGACTTTATTTTAAAGGGCCAAGTCCTGGTATCAATCTTTTTATTCCCAAGAAAATTTTATTGGCTCAAGTTTAAATAGTCCCACCAAATGATGTAATATCATTAATGAATAAATTCTAAATCATAGGTTCTTGGTATTTACAATGAACAGTACTTAGTCTTTGCACGAGTGGATTGTCAGAACCGTGAAATGTAGGCCATTAAAGTTAAACTCTCAAATCTTCTCTTCCTCCATTCTCTCCCCTCACCGGTTCATACTTCACAGGTTAGGATTGTTTGGTATTCCAGCTTGTTTCCTGCATTTCTATTTCAAACTCTGTAAAATGAACCACATTATTTTCTACTGTAATAGCAGTAGTTTCAGCTTAGGGAAGTGCCTCAATTTACTTTCCAAGTGCTTCTATTCAGTCAGTACTTGACCAGATGAAACATTTAATAGACACCCAAGATTACCCATCAGAGTTATGGATTACCTGGCTGGTTTTAGAATGAGTTAAGGATTCCTTGGAACCAGCATGGCTTAGTGGTAGAACCTGGGCCTGAGAGTCAGAAGGACCTAGGTTCTAATTCCTGCTCTGCCATATGTCTGTTGTGTGACCCTGAGCAAGTCACTTCCCTTCTCTGGGTCTCAGTTACCTCATCTGTAAAATGAGGATTAAGACTGTGAGTCCTATGTGGGACAGGGACTGTGTTCAACCTGATTAACTTGAATCTCCCCTGGTGCTTAGAATGGTGCTCGGCACATAGTAAGCTCTTAACAAGTACCATAATTATTATTATTTTACGAGTCCAACACACTCTTGTTTATCCAGTGAAGGAGAGCAGCATCATTTTGCTTCCAAAGGGCACCTGATCATCGTCCAAAAAAGGCAAAATGGGAAAGTTGGGTGCTTGTTAAATAGGCAAACTTTGCAAACCTCTGTGTCTGCAAAACTGGGCTGGAAATGGTGCAAAAATAAGAGAATTGTGAAATTTCCTGACGCTGGAAATACTAGGAGGATGATGTAGTCTGATTCTTACACTTCGGGCCAAAAAGAGAACTGCAGAGGTATGTGAAATGTCAGCTAGAGTGAGGGCTAAAATATACAGAATGAACTTTAGCAATTTCAAACATGATTCAAAAAGCATCTGTTTAAATTGTTGTATAAAACGGAGCTTGCTCGTCTATTATTAAGGCTGCTTGCTGTTTTAGAGATGGAGGATGGTCAGAGGGGCTGACCAAGACTGTTTCTACCTTGGCAAAGTGAAGCACATTATTCAAAATCTCCGGCTGTAAAACCAACCATTTGGGCTTCTGCATTCGCAGCAGTGTAGAATTTCAGGGTATTTTTTTTTTTACCTCATTTTGGCAGCCCCCGTGCTGTATTCATTCATTCAATCATATTTATTGAGTGCTTACTGTGTGCTGCTTTGGGGGTGCAACCCTAGCCCACCCAAATGCTGTCCCATATCCAACATCAAACACACTGCCTTCTCTCCAGATCCAGACAGTTTCAAATGCCCTGACTCCCAATTGACATAAAATTTCAAGTAAAAAGACTCCGCAGTGCGAAACCGAACATCTCCGGAAACATTTTACAAAATCGTACACTACCCTTGGCCAATTTGCAAATAGTTTCAGGGCTAGAATTCTTGTATCTGATCTCAGTGTTGGACGCAGAAGTGACTATTTAACCATCAGTCTTCTCTGTAACTTCTGGGCAACAAGACCTGGAGAGTAGATGCATTAAGTACCATGTGCTTTAGCCAGTGGGCCATTCCAGTATAAATCCACTTTCAGTGACAATTCTTGATCCATAGATTCGGTTCTGAGGAGCGATGGTTGGATTAAAGGCCTGGGAAACGAGACAAGCTATGAATAGGGCAGGGTTTAAGCACGCAGGCTCCTCTCAGATGTAGCTCCGTTTGACGGATCCCACTAATAATAATAATTGTGGTATTTGTTAAGCACTTACTGGACTGTGAAGCTCGCTGTTGGGTAGGGATTGTCTCTGTTGCCGAATTCTACTTTCCAAGTGCCCTGCACACAGTAAGCGCTCAATAACTACGATTGAATGAACGAATGAATGTGTCAGGCACTGCAATCGATGCTATTTATTGAATGCTTTCTATGTGCAGAGCAATGTACTAAGCACTTGGAAGAGCACAATCCAACAGAATTAGTAGATGCATTCCCTGCGCATAATGATCTTACGGTCAAGTAATCCATCATTTGATCAGTGGTGTTTAATTAGAGGCTTGCTTTGAGCAGGCGATTGTGCTCAGCACTTGGGAGAGTACAGTACGATTGGTAGACGTGAGCCCTATCCACCAGGAACTTACTGTATATTTGGAGATTGTGGGATTACCAGAAAGAGATGGAAAGATGGGGTGAGTGAAAGCAATGGAGACATCATTCTTAATAAGCTATAACTACTTTCACAACTTTCTACCCATCTTAATTACTTTTAATGCCTTAATTCCTCTTAATCAAATTTCCGTTTCCCTTTGAAACGCCTTAAGTGTCCGGCCTAGTGTTTTTTGCTTTTGCCCTCACGTAATTATGTCGAAATTCAGCTGCAGGTAAAGTAGCGGGTTAATTCTTTCAATTGTCAGCTCGGTCAAGTTTTCCCAATTTTCAACCTTGGAAGTTGACCCAGACTATCACTGCCCTCGACACACAGATGAGCAAAGTCAACAGTGCAGTCACGATGTGGGTTTCTGTAAGCCATTCTGCTAATGTCCTAAAGCCCTCACGCGTTGGGATCGCTTCCAAAGGGCCTGAGGATACTGCATCATATCCCGTTTCCGGAAGCTGTCAGTGAGGTGCCAGTTGGAATTGCCGCTCTGGGGATCGACTGCGTTAGCCACACAGAACAAAATTTATAAGGGCTTCCCAGCAGCTAATGAACACCTGTTGTAGGTTAGAGAAAGGATTCTTTTCAGGAATAGGAGAAAGCTAACTGTGTTGGAAAAACAGAAGGGAAAGGTTAAATGAGCTGTGAAGGGGGGAATTCTCCCGAATCCTGCTTCATGTTCCATGCTAAAGCTACGCAAGACACCCACATTCCCACTGCTGGCCTAAGAAATCTCCAGCTCCTGAGGGGTCCCAGCAGGCTGTCACCCAACCACTCACCTCCCCTTGCTGTCCAGCCTCTACTCTCCACCCTGAACCCCCTACTCTATATGACCCCGGGAGATGACAAGGAAGTCGGTGTGGAAGGAGGGAAACTGGTATCAGATCAAAAGAAGCTGCATGGCCTAGTGGATAGAGCCCGGGCCTGGGAGTCAGAAGGACCTGCGTTCTAATCCCTCTGTGCCACTTGTCTGCCGTGTGACCTTGGGCAAGGCACTTCACTTCTCTGTGCCTCAGGTTCCTCATCCGTAAAATGGGGATGAAGACTGTGAGCCTACGTGGGGCATGGACTGTGCTCATATCTACCCCAGGACCTGATACACTGCCTAGCATGTAATAAGTGCTTAACAAATGCCATAAAAAGATCATCAATTTGTTTCTTATTTGTTGCTATGCTGTTGAGTCCAGTGTTTGAAATGCTTCTGAGTTGAGCAAGCCAACATGACTACTTAACAGCTTGTCTGAAAAGATTTCAAAAAATTATTTACTAAGAGCTTTCTGAAGCTAGTTCTTTATTTTCATTGAAACCATCAGAATAATATTTTTCTTCAGTTGCTTAAATGGTTTCAGATGCTTCCTGCGAAGAAGAATGAACTTTACCTTTATTTGCTATTGGTGGCAATGGCTTTGTTTGTAATTCTTCTAATTCACATTAGAATTGGCCAAATTAGAATCTGGCAAATCTGATGCCAAATCTGATAGCCTCTACATTATCCTAAATCTCCTAGACCTCTCAGCTTCCTTTGACACTGTAGACCATCCCCTTCTCCTGGAAAGATTATTCAAAATTGGATTCACTGCCACTGTCCTCTCATGAGTTTCTTCCTATCTCTTTGATTGCTTCTTCTCAGTTACTTTTGCAGGCTCCTTCTCTCCCTCCCACCCTCTGATTGTTGAGGTCCCTCAAGGTTAAATTCTAGTTCCCCTTCTATTCTCCATCTACGCCCCTTGTCCACTGGGAGAGTACAACAGATTTTATTGGCACACATTCATTCAGTCAATCATATTTATTGAGTGCTGACAGTGTGCAAAGCAGTGTACTAAGTGCTTGGGAGAGTATACTATAGCAACAGACACACTCCTGCCCACAGTGAGCTCTCAGTCTAGAGAGGGAGACTGACATAAATATAAATGAATAAATAACAGATATATATATATATATATATATAAATATATATATATATATATATATATATATATATATATATATATATACATATATATGTGCTGTGGGGATGGGAGGGAGGATTTTCAAGGAACACATCAGACCACCTTGGCACACAGAAATGGCATCTTAGGGCAGAGACATTGGGAAGATTATGATCCTGGTAAACCAAAACAAATTTAGCAAATAACAGCACACCAAAGGTTGACCTGTGTATAGTGTAGAAGGATAATCAGTTTAAGCCTCACCTGCCCTGAGGGAGAAAAAGCTCATCGTCTTTATCCCCAAAGATCAGTCATAGATGTAGTTGTCGTTGGTGAAAACCCAAGGAACTTTCTCATGGTTTCTAATGGACCTGATTGTATGGCGAATCAAAGGATTCTAGGATGAACTCTCTCTCTTTGGAGGTAAAGTATGTTTTTCTGGGCTTTACATCACACATCACTATAACTACAAGAGGTATTTTAATTGAGGATCTGAAACACTTTTATGGTAAGATTAGCTCAGTCACAGAAGAATCAGTAGTATTAATGGAGGAAGGGAAAATCACGGTTAGTTTTAGGCTGTAAAATCCCTTCCTTGCCCGAAATTTCAACACAATCTGTTACATTTTAATTGAATATCAAACGTGGATAATGTCAATTTCGCTAGTCAAGCATACCTGCTTCATGAGAGACTAATGTACCTAAGGAAAGATTATCAGTACATCTTTATCTTTTTAATGGTATTTGTTAAATGCTTACTATGTGCCAGGCACCATTCTAAGCGCTGAGGTACATACAAGCTAATCTGGTTGGACACAGTCCATGTCCCACATGGGGCTCAGAGTCCTAGCCCCACTTTACGTCTGAGGCCCAGAGAAGTAAAGTGATTTACCCAAGGTTACATGGCAGATAAGTGGCAGGGTAGGGATTAGAACCCAGATTCTTCTGACTCCCAGGACTGTGTTTTATCCTTCTCTCTATCCCCACCCCCACCCCCACAAATGAACTGTTAGACCGAAAATTAATTACCAAAGGATCTAACAATAAGCTTGAATGCCCTAAGTCTCTGTAGTTCTGACCATTAATTTTCAAACAGATCATCTTGGGGTCTTCCAGCCTAAATGACACACAAACCTTGGTCCTCTCGCAAAGACGTGGGGATTGAGAACTAGTAGTTAATCCTTTTTAAAAAGTCACCATGTATGTCTGCAGGTGAATTTGTTTCCTTGGCAGAATCTCTCCAAACATTATTTTGTGTAGAGTGGGAAAACTGAATTCTCATAGGGTTGATCACTATAAGGAAACAACAGTAGACATGTTGAAGTCATGATAGAGTGTTATTAAAAATACACCAGGGAAGGTGATTTCTTAGCTGCATAAATTGTGCCCTCTGCCCTCCTGTATTTTTTACTTTAAGCATTGAAAATATTTTGTGTGGAGACATGGTAAACCACCTTTGTGTAGCTCTCTTTTAGTGCAGATGTCATTAATCGTGTAATGAACCAATTCAGAATAAAAATCTCCTCTGGAAATGGCCAAGCTCCTTTTCCACTTGGTGGGAGAATAAAGACTTTCTGAAAAACTGTATCACTGAAAGCAAACACCCAGCTTGATTTGTTCTTTAACCAATCAATCAATCAATAGTGTTTATTGAGCATTCACTGTGCACAGAGCACTGTACTAAGCACTTGGGAGAGTACAGTACAACGAAAGATGGTAGACACATTTCCTGCCCACAACAAGCATAGAGTGTAGAGCTTACGGGTAGGGAATGTGTCTACCAATTCTGTTATGTTGTTTTATTTACTCTCCCAAGCACTTAGTATAGTCAGAGCTCAATAAATACCTTTGATGCATATGGCAACTTTTCTGTGGAAAAATAAAGCAATATCCAACTTTTTGGGTATCTTTTGTGTTAAAATTGTAAGCATTTAATCCACAGTGTAGATTCTACCAGTCAGTCAGTCAATCACATTTATTGAGCACTCACTGTTTGCAAAGCACTGTTCTAAGTGCTTGGGAGAGTACATTATAACAATGAACAGACACATTCCCTGCCCACATTAAGCTTACAGTCTAGAAGGGGAGACAGACATTAATATAAATAAATAAATGACAGATATGAAGCAGCGTGGCTCAGTGGAAAGATCCCGGGCTCTGGAGTCAGAAGTCATGGGTTCACATGGCGGCTCGGCCAATTGTCAGCTGTGTGACTTTGGGCAAGTCGCTTAACTTCTCTGTGCCTCAGTTACCTCATCTGTAAAATGGAGATTAAAACTGTGAGCCCTCTGTGGGACAACCTGATCACCTGTAACCTCGCAAGTGCTTAGAACAGTGCTTTGCACATAGTAAATGCTCAACAAATACCATTATTATCGTTATTATTATTATTATAAGTGCTGTGGGGGTGGGAAGGGGGGATGAATAAAGGGAGCAAGTCAGGGTGACACAGAAGTGAGTGGGAGAAGAGGAAAAGAGGGTTTCGTCAGGGAAGACCTCTTGGAGGAGATGCAAAATGCCTTGAAGTTGGGGAGAGTAATTGTTTGTCGGTTATGAGGCAGGAGGGAGTTTCAGGCCAGAGGCCCGACATGGGTCAGAGGCAAGAGAGGTGAGATCGAGGTACAAATGAGAAGGTTAGCTTTTGAGGAGCGAAGTGCACAGGTTGGGTTGTAATAGGAGAGTAGTGAGGTGAGGTAGGAGAGGGCAAGGTGATTGAGTCCTGCCAACGGTGAGGAGTTCCTGTTTGACACGGAGGTGAATGGGCAGCCACTGGAGGTTCTAGAGGAGTGGGAGATCAGCAAGGAGGTGTTACAATAATCAAATCAGGATAGGATAAGTGGTTGGATTAACATGGTAGCAGTGTAGATCAAGAAGAGAAGGTGGATTGCATATCAGGCAACTTTAGGGTGGCATAACAAGAACATTTACAACAACAACTAAGTTTTCAGGTATTCGTTTCAAATGGACTAGCAAAGGCACAACAAGTTTATGAAGCCAGCATGGTTTTTTTTTTTTAAATGGGAACACATGAACAATTGAATGAGTGTTACTTGAACAGGCCTAAATACGCATTATAGTAAATGTCCATATTCATTGTTGTATTTATTGAGCGCTTACTGTGTGCATAGCACTGTACTAAGCACTTGGAAAGTACAGTTCAGCAACAAATAGAGACATTCCCTACTTAACAATGGGCATAAACATTCAGATTCACTTTGAGATTTACTTTTGGAAGGTCAATCTGAGTGTGCAGTTCTCAGAAGTGATGCTAAAAATACAGTGTTTAAAACAGTGCTCTGCACACAGTAAGCACTCAATAAATACGATTGAATGAATGAAAGAATGAACATATATAAATACATATATTACCTGAATGTGATCTCTTCTGTGATCACAGATACCCATTTAAATATTTGGATTCAAGACTTATGAAAGGTAGTAACAGTAGCATTAGTAATAGTCCTAATTGCTATTAGTAATTACTATTACAGGTCAATCTTCCACTTGACATGCCCCCTACTCACAAGGAGGTTACACTCTAATGGGTTGAGACAAACATTAATTCATTCATTCAATCATATTTATTAAATGCCTATTGTGTGTAGATCACTGTACTAAGCAGTTGGGGAAGTACAATACAACATTAAAGAGTGACAGTCCCTGCCCACAATCAGCTCACAGTCTAGAGGGGACACAAACATATTCACAACTTGTAAATAGTTCACAACACAAAACAGTAAACCTTGAAGTGGATTATTCAAAAAACAAAAATCAACTAATGGAATGACTTTTGTTCTATTCTATTTGAATACCTGATGCTGTATTTACAAAAAAGTGCCCTTCCACCATTTCAGGTTTTTGATCTGACATCTTTCTGGGGGATGAAAATAATGATCCAAATTCCCTTACGGACTACATTACTCCCTATTCATGTTATGTTGTATAATTCATCTTCCAAATATAGCTCACACCTATGTCACATCAGCCTGACACAATATGCATAGTTGGAGGCTGGGAGGTGTACTCAA
Source organism: Tachyglossus aculeatus (assembly GCF_015852505.1). Lineage (NCBI taxonomy): Eukaryota > Metazoa > Chordata > Mammalia > Monotremata > Tachyglossidae > Tachyglossus > Tachyglossus aculeatus. The sequence continues at coordinate 26,888,804 of NC_052083.1, forward strand.
TGCAGGTGGCTAGACCAGAGAGACAAAACTACATGTTGCTCATTCTTGGCAGTGAAATTTTATAAAGCTCTGAAACTCAAAAGACAGGGAAGGCATGATTCTCTCAGGAAATGGCTGACAGAAAAGTCATCCAAAAGTCTGATTCCCAAGTTTTAACCAGTCTAGCTTCCTTTCTTTTCTCCCCATTCTAATTTTCACATCATTAAAAAAGAACTGGTTCACATTATTAAAAAGACAACTGGAAAAATCCATGATTATGCTCAGAAATAGGTTTGCAGAGAGGTACTTATAGACACAGAAACAACCAGTGAGAAATAGATTTAATTATGAAGTGGTTAGGAAAAAATTTGTATACCCCGTAAACCACTGATTGTTTTACTGCCTAATTTATTTATTTATTTATAATTATTCTACAAGCAAACTATTACTATATGCTTTGGTGAAGATAGTAACTCTTCATTCCCCCTTTCCAGCCCCACAGTACTTTTACACATATCTGTAATTTATTTATTTATATTAATGTCTGTATCCCCTCTACACTGTAAGTTCATTATGGGCAAAGAATGTGCATGTTTATTGTTTTACTGTACTCTCCCAAGTGCTTAGTACAGTGCTCTGCACACAGTAAGCACTCAATAAATACAATTGATTGATTGATTGATTGAATAAATGCAACTGAATGAATGAATAGTACAGTGTACCCTGAGTACATTGTACAGCACTTAGTGCAGTGCCTGGCACATAGTGAGTGTTTAACAAATACCATAAAAACCCTCCCTCTGGTAAATAAGAGAAGCAATAATTTACTGGTTGCTATCTTCACACCTCTACTTTAAAAGTAAATGATTAATAAAACCTCCAAATTAAATCTCTTTCAGTAATATACTTCATTAAATCGGTAGTCCAGATCCCAGGGTTTAGCACAGGGCTTGGCACATAGTAAGCACTTAATAAATACCACACTTACCATTAGTAAGAAAAGTGACAACCTAAGAGACCAGCAAAGTTTGGAGCATAATTAGGAAGGACATAAGAATCAAAAGAAAAATACAGTTTTGCCTCTCTACAAAGCCAAAGAGTCCCTGCATTTGGAATACTGCCTGTAATTTTGGTCTTCATGTTTTAAGGAAGACGCAATAGAGCCGGAGAAAATACGGAGAAGGATAACCAGGAAGATCGAAGTAATGGAGGCAATTCCATATCTAGATAGATTGAAAACATTAGTATCTGAGTGAAGTTTATAAAATCATGAGGCTGTGATTAGGGCAAACATCAAATTATTGTTCACGAAGTCTCAAGAGAGGAAAAAGAGGCAGCCATTGATTGAAAAATGCAGGAGATTGGTTGAAAATGCTAAAAAGTAAAACGCAGCTGTCTGAAATGTAATTCTTCATCATGAGGCAGAAGGCACAGTGCAAAGAATTCAGGTTTGCGAGTGAGGAGAACCACATAGTATGCATCCAAGAAATACGATTGATTGAGAAACAGCCTGGCTTAGTGGCAAGAGAATGGTCTTGGGAGTCAGAGAACGTGGGTTCTAATCCCTGCTCCTCACTTGTCTGCTGTGTGACTTTGAGAAAGTCACTTAACTCCTCTGGGCCTCAGTTACCTCATCTGTAAAATGGGGACTAAGGCTGTGAGCCCCATGTGGGACAGGGACGGTGCCCAACTCAATTTACCTGTATCCACCTCAGTGCTTAGTACGGTGCCTGGCACATAGTAAGTACTTAACATATGCCATTATTATAATTATTATTATTATTGGGCTCACAATCTAAGGAAAAGGACAAACAGGAATTTAGTGTCCATTTTACAGGTGTGGAAACTGTGGTACAGAGGAGTTAAGTGACTTGCAAAAAGTCACACAACAGACAAGTGGCAGAGCTGGGATTAAAACCCAGGTTCTCTGACTCCCTGGTCTGTGGTTCTTTCCACTGAGCCAAGCTGCTTCACAGTTGCATTTAGCGGGTGGAATCTAGTGCAAAATCGTCCATGAATTGAACATTCATTCTGTCAGGGATCTGACAAATCTCTTTCATAAAGAGAAGTAAAAATAACAAAGTAAAACTAATTAAGAGGAGTAAAACTAGGAGGATTTAAACCGTTGGGCTGAGAAAAGATTCCATGCAACAATCACACCTTAGATTCAGAGTGAAAAAGTTAAGGAAAGTGTGCTAGAGCATTAAGGTTTGCCAGTGTTTTAGAGTAACTCTTTAGTCAGCTTCCTGTAAGTAGGATATTTTTATGTAATGCTGAGCAAACAGAATTTCTGAACTATTTACATTTTGCTTTTCATGACAGATTAGTCATAACACCAACATTAAAATGGAAAAGACTACCCAAATGAAATTAAATCCAACAAAAGAAAAAACCATTTCTGTTTGCAGTTTGTTGTCATGAGTTGTTTGAAGCATAACAGTTTTGGGTAAGAGGACTATATTGAAATTCTAGGAGCCAGCGGCAAATCAAAATAAGCAAGGATAGAAAATATAATATCTTATACTTAAAAACAGAGCAATGGCAGCAGACATCTATTTATCACATTCAGTCCCCCTCCCGAAAGTAAAATGTACCCATATTATTCCTTTCCCTTCCTCCTCTGAAAACGAAGTCAGAAAGAAATATCATATAGCAAGATTTCATTGCTATTGCTAAGTATTTTTTTAAAAAACTGAAATTTCAGAGCTCAGCCAAAAGTTGTTGATCATTCTGTCAATCAGTTTCAAGGGGTAGATGTCACTGAGAAGATCAGGCTGGAAAGGAAATCTGAATGACCCTCTTCATATCTGCATTTCCCTTTCTTCCTTGCAGCCGCTAGACCTGGACTGAGCTAATGAGACCTTAGATTCTAGAAATTTCACTTTTCCAGAAGGAAAACTCTTTTTTGGACAACTTTTCAAGCCTACTAAAACAATCTTTTTCTAGATTTGCATTTGGATCTGAAGTCAAACCTTACAGAGGGCTCAAAAATCCCAAATAAACCCCACGGACAAATCTTGCCAGTCTAATGCATATTTCATTCCACTTGCCTGGCCACATGCCGTGGAAAACAACATATCCTGTGGAAAAAAATTAAAATATATTTTTGAACGGCACGAGGTTTACTGCTTCCTTTCTAAATTTCCTGTCAGAGAAATGTTTTAATACTTTTGTGGACCGTGGCCACTATTAACTTCCTGAGTATGAAATGTGAAGGGCCTACAACTATTAACCTCTTTTTCATTTGTTCCACCTCTGATACGTCAGCCTTGTTCACAGAGTTGACAGGACCGGTTCTGGAAATAGCTAAGCATAACCCAAGGCTTTGGCAGCAAACCTTTCAACAAGGAATTGGCTCCCTCAGCTTCCTTTCCTTCTACTGATATTACTTGCATGCCTTTTTTACACAGTCCTTCTTTGTTGTACACCACGATGGTTACGTTGAGTTTCCACTCAGTAGTCAGGCTTAGAGAGGAAGTGTTATGTTTTCCGTCATTGTCCAGTTGGTATTATAGGCACAGCAATGCAGGGCATGAACTCTGACCTTCTGATGCCACTCGGGTGGGCAAAATGATATCATTTGCCTGGAAAGCAAATGATAATAATCGTAATTATGGTACTTGTTAAGCACTTACTATGTGCCAACCACTGTTCTAAGCCCTGGGGTAGCTACAAGTTAATCAGGTTGGACGCAGTCCCTGTCCCACTTAGGGCTTGTAGACTTATCCCCACTTTACAGATGAGGGAACTGAGGCACAGAGAAGTGAACTGACCTGCCCAAGGTCACAAAGCGGACATGTGACAGAATGGGAATTAGAACATAGGTCCTTCTGCCTCTCAGGCTGTGGTCTATCCACTAAGCCATGCTGCTTCTGGTAGATATGAGGTAATTGGGGTGGACACAGTCCATGGCCCATGCGGTGCTCACAGACTTAATCCCCTGGGGCAGGGAAGCAATGTGGCCTGGTAGAAAAGGCAAAGCCCCAGATGCTAGAGGATCTGGATTCTAATCCTGCTGTGCCATTTTTCCCGCTGTGTGACCTTTGGATAGTCACTTAACTTCTCTGGGCCTCAGTTTCCTCACCTATTAAATAAGGATTAAATACCTGTTCTTCCTCCCCCTTAGACTGGAAACCCTGTTGGGATGGGAACTGTGTCAGATCTGCTTGAAATGTAAATACCCCAGCTCTTAGTACAGTTCCTTCCACTTGGTAAGCATTTACCTCAGCAGGTTCTGTCCATCAAATCCTAATTAGCCTAATCATGACAATCCCATTCTTCCCTGATTATCTTATACGTATCACTGTGCTTGGTACATAGTAAGCACTTAACAAATGCCACAATTATTACTTGAACCTGAGATCACACATAGAGTTTCAAACTTACTCTTAGAATTGAAGGCAAAAGAGGGTTTTCATGAAAGTAACAATAATAATGATCATCATTGTTATTGTGGCATTGGTTAAGCACAGGTATTATGTGTCAAGCACTGTACAAATATTCTCTTCTGACACGGACTCGCTGATTTAAGATTTTTATCTTTTCTGGTTGAGGCCAGGAAAATGCTTCATGGTAATGTTGGGCTGCTAATTTCTCTTGATTCTATTGTCTACGAAGCTGTCAAAAACAAATGCTAGTAAATGAGATGTCAGATAATCATAGGCCAATGTCTGCATACTTGCACATGCTCAGTTATGAATTTGAGAAAATACGGGAATAAACCTCCTATTAAATAAGAAAAGATTTCTGATTCTAAGCCAAGGTAGCAGCAGGAGACAGACAAACTGTCCTGTTTAAGGAATAAAAAGGAGAAAGTCTTAAAAGTTAATAACCCTCTCCCAATCCCATCCATGTAAATTGATCAAGCTACTCAAGGCTAGCAACTACGCTAGTCATAGCATGTTTCCGTAGTGCAGTGGCTATCACGTTCACCTCACTCTCAGAAAGTACCCGGAGAAGTAACCTGACTTGGAAAAGAGCACAGACCTGGCAGTTAGAAGACCTGGGTTCTAATCCCAGCTCTACCATGTGTCTGCTGTGTGACCTTGGGTAAATTACTTAACTTCTCTGGGCCTCAGTTATTTCATCTGTAAAATGTAGATTAAGACTATGAGCCCTGCATGGGACATGGACTGTCCAACCTTGTATCTCTCCCAGTGCTTATTACAGTGCCTGGCACATACATAGTAAGCATTTAACAAATACCAGAAAAAAAGCATGAACAATTATTTCTGGTTGCTTTGTCCTTTGTAAAAAAAAAAAAAAACAACAAACAAAAAAACACATTTCTGTAACAAAAACTTAATTCCTTTCTGTTCCCATTTCTAGGCTTCTCCTGGGTTAATCTGGAGTTAAATAATAATAATAATAATAATGATAGCATTTATTAAGTGCTTACTATGTGCAAAGCACTGTTCTAAGTGCTGAGTTTGTAACCTAACCTCAAAGTGTCCATCCAACAAATCACCTTCCTTCCTTTCTCCTGCAGATTCCTCATTAAATGGGATTTCTTCACAAGGGGCTTCCTAAACCATCTGAGCTCCTGTGTTTATTCTGTTTTTATCCAGAACAGGAGGACAGTCCAGACCTCTCTTTCCACTGCTGTATTTGCACCCTCCTTCATATCTTGTTCTCTAACTTAAATTTTGAGATACTCTCTAGTTATCACCTCTAGACTTTACGCTCGTTATGGGCAGGGAACGTGTCTGTTAATTCTGTTGTGTTGCACTCTCCCTAAAGCATAGTACAGGGCTCTGCACATAGTAAGCGCTCAATAAACACCACTGACTGATTGATTGACCTATCCTTGAAAATATGACTGGTAAGTAAATCATCTTTCCTAACATTTCTCCCACTGATAACTGCAGGTCACTAATAATATTGTCCTGTCAAATTACATGGAAGCAAATAACCAGTACATCACCTAAGAGTTCAGAGGAAAGGGCTATATTTTCATTAGCAGGATATTAATCAGCCTCCTGGAAGCTTGAAGTTAGCATTTTCCACATACTGATAATGTTTTTTTGACAGGGATGGTGGACTCAATTAATGAATAACTTTTAATTTAGATTGGAAGTAAAAAGTCCTTAAAGTCAGGGCAGAATCCAAGCATCTGTTAAGATAGAGGATGTACTAAGCACTTAATACAGTGCTCTGCACACAATAAGCACCCAATAATTGTCATCGGTTGATTGATATGGGAGAGACAGACATTAATATAAATAAATGAATTAGAGATATGTACATTAAGTGCTGTGGGGCTGGGAGGTGGGGGGGGGGGGTGTTGGGCAATGAAGGGAGTAACAGCAATGCGGAAGGGAGTGGTAGAAGAGGAAAGGGGGGCTTAGTCAGAGAAAGCCTGTTGGAGGAAATCGGCATTCAATAAGGCTTTGAAGGCAGGTAGAGTAACTGTCTGTCTGATTTGAGGAGGGAGGGCATTCCAGGCAAGAGGCAGGAAGTGGGTGAGGGGTTGGCGGCGTGACAGGAGTGATTGAGGCCCAGTGAGATGAGTAAGATAGTATAACATCATACACGGATCATATTTAGTAAGGGATTGGGGAATGAAATGTTTTTAACACTCATTTTCAGCAAAGAAACAATGATTTTGAAAATGAAATTCCTGTAATTATTCAGAAGCCATTAGTCTTTCCTAAATTCAGTATAATTAGGAAATAGAGGACTTCTTTTGTCAAATCACAAAATTACTCAATAGCAATATGTTAGGGTCCATCTTCGCCATTCATTCTTGCAACTTTAGACCTATAGCTGTGATACTGGCACCTTTTTCTGATCATTCACCCAGAGGCATGAATTTTAATGCCATTGTCCAGGAGATAAATAAATGAGTACTTTCAAAAACTAGAAAGTGATCGCCAGTAGCTCATTGGAGAAGCTAAAAATATATTTCCAGGAATGTGTAATGGAGAAATTAACTCTGTCAGCAGAGTTAAATTAAGAGAAATGTAATCACCCTGCACCTGCAGATAATAGTATTTAACTGGCTGTCATTCCATTTCTGTGACACAGAAGGTCAATTCTCGTAGAACAGTGCTTGGCACATAGTAAGCGCTTAACAAATACCATCATTATTATTATTCTCAGGATCAACCTAACATTAGCAGAAATTGTCCAGAAAAGGGAAAGAGGGCTAAGTCAGAGAAGGCCTCTTGGAGGAGATGTGCCTTCGATATGGTTTTGAAGGTGGGGAGAGTCATTGTCTGTAGGCTATGAGGAGGGATTGGCATTCCAGGTCAGAGGCAGGATGTGGGCGGGAGGTCGGCGACGAGATAGGCGAGATCGAGGTACAGTAAGAAGGTTAGCATTAGAGGTATACGTTACTATAGCTGGGAAGTTAGGACCAAGAGGCCAGGAGAAAACAATGGAGTTTTCTTTCTACATATGGTTCTTTCATCCCTTGGCATATGGGAAAAGAACACTAGAAGGTCTGAAAGTGAAAATGGAGTCTACAGTTATGTCAGCTCTGGCCTTTAAGCTCCGTGTGGGCAGGTAAAGTGCCTTTTACATTATATTGCAATCTCCCAAACGCTTAGCATAGTGCTCTGCACACAGGAAACACTCAGTAGATTGATAGATTCCATTGATAGATTGATATGAAATTCCTAAACATAAATGTGACCTTTGGACATTTGATATTCGCCTTATCCTTAGCGCCATAGTTCTTCTGTAAATATCTTTCAATTATACATTATAAATTACTTATTTATATTAATGTCTGTCTCCCCCTCTAGATGGTAAACTCTTTGTGAGTAGAGTACATGTCTGTCAACTTTGTTGTACTCTCCCCAGTGCTTAGAACAGTGGTCTGCACATAGTAAGCACTGAATAAATACCACTGATGTTGATGATGATGATGATATGTATGCCCTAATAAATGCAGCCTGAAACTGAAGTGTGAAAATCCTAGGAAGATCAATTGTCTACTCCCAAATTAAACTGAGAAATTCATTTACAAAATTGACTGAGCTTCCTGGGAAGAAATTCAGAGTCTGGCTCTGATCCGAACTCCCTAAAATGTTCAATGAATATATCTATCAATCAATCATATTAATTGAGCACTTACTGTGTGCAGAGCACTGTATTCAGCGTTTAGGGTAATTCAATATAGCAGAGTTGGTAGACATGTTCCCTGCCCACAGTGAAATTACAGTCTGGGGGAGTGAGGGTGGACAGACGTTAATATAAATAAATAAAAGTTTTGATGAGTAACAATCACGCCTACTTAATCTATTCTATTCTACTACCCCAATCACTTAGTTCTCTGCACACAGCCCATGTTCAATAAATACTATGGTTTTATTTATTATAATAATAATGGGATTTGTTGAGCCCTTAAATGTGTCAAGCACTGTTCTAATTTCTGGGAGAGACATAAATTAATTAGGTTGGACATGATCTCTGTCCCACGTGGGGCTCACAGCTTAAATAGGAACGAGAACAAGTATTGAATCCCCACTTTACAGTTTAGGAAGCTGAGGTACAGAGGTGTTGAGTGACTTGCCCAAGGTCACACAGGAGGCAGGTGACAGGGTTGAGATTAGAATCCCCTAGGCCACGCTACTTTTCTCCAAATTTGAATGATGCCTCAAATTTACACAAAGATGAAAACACTCTGATGTGTGGGGTTTTCAGAAAATCCTTATCAACTGGATTGTCGCATTTTTTCGTGGCATACTTCCATTTTCTCAGGAAGGTCTGGGAAGAGACTCCTAATTATTTCACAGTTGAATGACATAAGCTTTGCCACTTTGGAGTAGCAGAGGATGTGAGGACCAAGACTAGAGCCAGAGTTTTGAACTCTCCAAATTGAAATATTAATATATGCAAGTGTGTATTTTATTATAAGCTTCATATTTTTTTCTGTAAAAATCTCAAATTGTTGAGATTGTACTCCTTGACGAGGAACATATTCACCAAACTCTAAAATGCGTTTTCCTCTGTAAATGCACTTTACAAGCGAGGGATAGAAATGTGACAATAACACAACATCCCTATGACATTATTCTATAAGAAAATGGGTAATATTTCCTTAAATGCTCACCTATCAAGGAGATGGTAAAATATGAAAATAGACGATTTAAAAGAATGTACTCCTGAAAAGGGACACTTGGACTATTTTTCAGTAAAAAAAGACATGTTATTCATTCTACTTTTGAAGATATTTTCCTTAACAAATTTCACCTTACCATAAATAGGGTTCAACACATGAATTTAAATGGGATTGTTTTCCTATTTAATTTTGGGAGTTTATATCTCCAAGGTCAAGGACCGACAAATAATAATAATAGTAATAATAATAATGGTATTTGTTAAGCTCTCACTGTGTGCCAAGCACCATTCTAAGTTGCAGGAGTAGATACAGGATAATCAAGTTGTCCCACTTGGGGCTCACACTTTTAATCCCCATTTTACAGATGAGGTAACTGAAGCACAGAGAAGTTAAATGACTTGCTCAAGGGCACACAGCAGACAAATGGCAGAACCGGGATTAGAACCCACATCCTCTGACTCCCAAGCCAGGGCTCTTTCCACTAAGCCTCACTGCTTCTAATTTATAGTAAAGTAGAATCTATGAGGAAAGTCTAAAGGACCTAGGGAATTATTTAGCTAGAGAACAGATAGCTAAGAGGAGTTTTAATAACAGGATCTAAGTATATTAAGGGTTATTGTTAAAAGGTTACTGTTGCATCCTTCCCCAGGTACACTGAGGACAGAATGAGTTATGATACTTGAACTGTGGCTAGAGTGATTTAGATGAAATATAAGGCTAAAATTGCTGTCAGCCATCAAGGTTGGAAACTGGAATGTGTTACTGATGGTATCGCACTCTCTGGAAGTCTTTTAAAATAGTTTAGGTGTAGTATCTGTCATGGTTGATGTCTGCTCTTGCGAAAGACAGGAGGATGGAAAAGATGACCTCTCGTGATTCCATTTTTCCACATCTGTTATTCTACTGATCAACCCTCTGGGCCACTGTAATGTAATACTCTGTGGTATATTTAGTATACTATATGTTAAAATCAAGGAGTAATGTGGTTCCCAAGAGTATCATTTTTGCTTTTAAATACTCTTCTCCTTGTTTCCTCCCCTGAGAGGCGGCCTGCTCTGATGCAAATCTGAAAGGCGGGCAGAACTACTTAAAAGTTATTCGTTGTAGGCAGGAAATGTTTCTACCAACTCTGTTACCTTGAACTCTCCCAAGCGCTTGGTATAGTGTTCTGTACACAGTAAGAGCTCAATAAATATGACTGAAAGATCGATCATGTGTATCAATCAATCGAGCAGTGAACCGTATTTATTGAGCACTTACTGTGTGCAGAGAACTGCAGTAAGCACTTGGGAGAGTACAAAACAATATAACAGATGCATTCCCTGCCCACAACAAGCTGACAGTCTAGAAGGGAGCTTCCAGCCTACCTAGCTTGCTGGCAGCAGAATCCCTAAGAATTTAGGAATGTTCTCTTTGCATAACACTGGCAGGTAAGCTGATGCCAGAAGGAGGAATTTATCACCCACAGGTGTTTTAAATATGCTCACCATGGCCAACTGAGGGCTCCATTTCCACACACAAAAATGAGATCTGATCCAGACCAGAGAATATCAATTTCCTTCTTCTTCCTTTCTCAGAACCTGGTTCATAACTCTACTGTCATTTGATGGGTTGGTTTTCTGTTTTTTTCTATTTTATAATCTCCTAGCTAGAGAAAAAAAATTGACCACCAAGTAATTAAAATAATACTTTTTTGCACATATATTGATGTAAAAACATGAGGCTGTACCTAGAAGTAGAACTAGGACTCACTTTCCAGTGATAGGGTCCATTTTGCATAGTTTTCCTGTTATTTCCTCCATTTTCCTCCGAGTGGTGAATAGAGGACTCTATAATGATTGTTCCTACAACCTCTTAGATTGTAGGACTCTAAGTCCCCTTTTAGATAAGGACTACATTTTATCTCATTATCCCGTGTCCACCCCAGCACTTAGCACAAAGCTTGGCACCTAGCGAAATGTTTAATTAGTGACCATAATTAATCGCTCAGCTAAAAGTGCCTCATTAGTGTAGCAGTATTAGTAGTTGCAGTAATTGTATTTTTTAAGTGCTTTCTCTGATCAGAGCACTGTGCTGAATTCTGGGAGAATAACGACAGTGTTTAGTGCTTATTGTTTCCAAGCACTGTTCTAAACACTGGAGGCTTATCTTATGCCATTGTTTCTGATCCACAGCGATGCCACGGACACATCTCTCCCAGAACGCCCCTCTCTCCATCTGCAGTCGTTCTGGTAGTGGATCCAGAGAGTTTTCTTGGTAAAAATCCAGAAGCGGTTTACCATCGCCACCTTCCGCACAGTCAACTTGAGTTTCCGCCCTCGACTCTCCCATGCCGCTGCTGCCCAGCACAGGTGAGTTTTGACTGGTAGCAGATTGCCTTCCACTCACTAGCCACTGGCCAAACTAGGAATGGAATGAGTAGGACCCTGCTTGACTCTCCCTCCCATACCAAGACTGGAAGAGGACTAGAAACCCTCCAGGGGCGACCCTGAGAGGGGAAGCACTTGAGTAGATACAAGTGAGTCCAGTTTGATACAGTCCCTGTCCTACATGGGGCTCACACTCTTAATCCCCATTTTACAGATGAGGTAACTGAGGTACAGATAAGTGACTTGCCCAAGGTCACACAGCAGACAAGAACATGAACAGTTGGAAATTTGGGTCCCTCTCACTCAGGGGCTTACAATCTAAGAATAGAAGTGGGTAAAAGCAGCGAAACAGCCCTCCATTGAAGCAGCGTGACTCAGTGGAAAGAGCACGGGCTTGGGAGTCAGAGGTCATGGGTTCTAATCCCGGCTCCACCACTTGTCAGCTGTGTGACTTTGGGCAAGTCGCTTAACTTCTCTGTGCCTCAGTTTCCTCATCTGTAAAATGGGGATTAAGACTGTGAGCCCCATGTAGGACAACCTGATTACCTTGTCCATTGTTGGGTAGGGACCATCTCTATATGTTGCCAATTTGTACTTCCCAAGCGCCTAGTACATTGCTCTGCACACAGTAAGCACTCAATAAATACGATTGAATGAATGAATGAATTGTATCCCCCCAGCACTTAGAACAGTGCTTGGCACATAGTAAGCACTTAACAAATGCCATCATTATTATTATTATTATTATTAAGAAGCGGCTGGCGTCAGTCACATCAGGAGTGACTATACTATGGGGATTAAGAGTGTGAGCCCCATGTAGGACAGGGACTGTATCAAACTGGACTCACTTGTATCTACTCAAGTGCTTCCCCTCTCAGGGTCGCCCCTGGAGGGTTTCTAGTCCTCTTCCAGTCTTGGGTATGGGAGGGAGAGTCAAGCAGGGGCCTACTCATTCCATTCCTAGTTTGGCCAGTGGCTAGTGAGTGGAAGGCAATCTGCTTCCAGTCAAAACTCACCTGTGCTGGGCAGCAGCGGCATGGGAGAGTCGAGGGCGGAAACTCATAGTATAGTACAGTGCTCTGCACATAGTAAGCGCTCAATAAATACGATTGATGATGATGAGTGAGGAAACATTAAAACACAACACAGACAAATCCACGGAGTGAAAACATTCAATCATTCATTCAATTGTATTTATTGAGCACTTACTGTGTGCAGAGCACTGTAATAAGCATTTGGGAAGTACAAATTGGCAACATATAGATACGGTCCCTAGGGCTTACAGTCTAGATAATAGAATCGATGGTGTGAACAGAATGATCATGAATATGAGTTCTCGTATTTCACAGGGCTTTGATACTGGCCCAGAAAACCTTGAATTTATTGGTTATAGGTTCCCTTCGGAGAAAGAAATAACACTTTTGAGGTCCTACATTGTCCAGGCCGGGAATTCTGGCATACGTAAATAGGTTAAATGCATTAAAACTGTTGATAATTATTTCGTATCTTTAATTGCTGTTCACCAGTCCTGAGTGGTGGATGCCACAGTGAACTAATCCATGATTCTGGTATCGAATCAGGTGGGGATCTGGCTAAGGGGATGGCTTAGTGCAGTTTAAGAGACGACTCTGTCTGTGTCTTGGAACGAGGTTGGATACACACCTGTGACTCACTGAAATTCAGCCAGACAGCCATGCCAAACCTTGTGGCATTTTGGAGAGCCCTGCTGATTTTACCTCATTCTTCTTTCCAAACATATTCTTCTCAAGATTTGACTCCTATTTCTGAGTTGTTTCTGCATAAAATTGGAACTACAAGAAGGCTTGTCAGCACAGCAGATAAACTGCCAGGTTCATATAAAGGCACATTACGTCCAGACCACAGTAGAGTCCACCTTGATTTTAGAAAATAGCCTTTGAGATGACACACTGAAGGACGGGGTCAAGAATCATTTCACCCAAAGGGGTATTTGAGCACCAGCTCTTTGGTAATGGGCTGGTGACGATTTGCAGTGAAACGTGAACTGTGGCAAGAATGAAAGATGACAGGATCGGAATACTTGCTCTTCCTCCTAAATACCACAGGTGCCTTGAATAAAGGCACATTCTACCACATATAAGTGAGTTGTTGAACAAAGTGCACTTACCTGAATAGAGGAAACTACTAAAATCTCTGAAAAGTCTGTGTTTCGATAAATGGAAAAGGGGTATATTTTCTCTCTAATTTTTGTTGGTTTCGCCTACTATGCTGTACAACAAAGAGAGGTATTTTGGTGAGAAATGTGTGTGTTAGGATAGAAGGTGTTTTGTTTCCTGTGGGGGAAAGTGAATGTCTGCAACTTCTTTTTATTTATTCATGTATTTATTTATTGTATTTGTTAAGCATTTACTATGCGCCAGGCACTGTGCAAAGCACTGGGGTGGATACAAGGTAATTAGTTTGGACACAGTCCATGTCCCACATGGGGCTCACAGTCTAAATCCCCATTTTAGAGATGAGGTAAGTAAGGCACAGAGAAGTTAAGTGACTGCCCCAAGGTCACACAATAGGCAAATGATCCTTCATTAAGAGAAGGAAAGTGCAGGCTAAGTGATTTGTCCCAAATTGTACAGCAAACAAGTGGAGGAGCTGGGATTAGAACACAGGGCCTTCTAACTCCAAAGCCTGTGCTCTGTCAGTTTATTAGTGATCTCAGACAGTTGGTTCCATGGTCTAAATGCAATTATTTACAAAAAAGCTGTGGCTCTTTTGGTTTTACACTGAATTGAGTTCATTTTTATATCTTTATCCTCTTGCAGTTTCTGTTCTCCTCTTAATATCTGTCTGTCTCTATTTTTTTTTTCAGTGCTTACTACGTTCCAGGCACCATACTAAGTGCTGGGGTAGATACAAGCTAATCAGATTGACTGATTCCATGTCCCACATGGGGCTCACTGTCTTAAACCCCATTTCACAGATGAGGTAACTGAGGCACAGAGAAGTTAACTGAGTCACAGAGAAGTTAATTGACTTGCAAAGTCACAAGACACATAAATGTTGGAAACGGGATTAGAATCCACAAGGCCAAAGCTGCATTTCTCCCACTCCCTTCTGCATCACCCTTGCACTTTGATTTGTACCCTTTATTCATTCCTGAGAAGCAGCGTGGCTCAGTGGCAGAAGCATCGTGGCTCTGTGGCAAGAGCCTGGGCTTGGGAGTCAGAGGTCGTGGGTTCTAATCCCGACTCCGCCACTTGTCAGCTGTGTGACCTTGGGCAAGTCACTTCACTTCTCTTGGCCTCAGTTCCCTCATCTGTAAAATGGGAATTTAGACTGTGAGCCCCGTATGGGACAACCTGATCAGCTTGTGTCTACCCCAGTGCTTAGAACAGTGCTTTGCACATAGTAAGCACTTAACAAATGCCATCATTATTTTATTTTATTTATTATTAATATTCCTCCCTTAGCCCCCAGGACTTATGTACATAGCCGTATTTTTGTTGATTCATATTGTCTGTCTTCCCCTCTAGACTGTAAATTCACTGTGGGCAGGGAATGTGTCTGCCAACTCTCTTGTATTGTACTCTCTCAAGCACTTAGTACAGTGCTCTGCACACACAGTAAGTGCCCAATAAAAAATTGATTGATTCATTGATTGGTTGACTGAACCACTTATGAACAATTTAGCTCATTGTCTGAAGCACCCCAATCTATCACTGGCAATGCGACCAGTATTGCCAAACCAAACCATCAGCTCCAACACCAGGTTTCTGGAGAACCCATAGCCCTGTGGTGACTTCCATAGTAACACTGAGAAGTAGCGTGGCTTAGTGGATAGAGCACAGGCCTGGGAGTCAGCAGGACCTGGGTTCTAATCCTAGCTCTGCCATAAGTCTGCTGTGTGACCCTGGGCAAGACACTTCACTTCTCTGGGCCTCAGTTACCCCATCTGTAAAATGGGAATTAAGAGTGTGAGCCCTGTGAAGGACGAGGATTGTGTCCAACCTGATTAACTTGTATCTACCCCAGTGCTTGACAATAATAATATTTATTATTATCATTATTAACATTCCTACAGCCCTTTCATCACTGAGATTTATTTCTGTGAAATAGGGACAACTTCTAAAATTTTGCCACCCGCAACCAGAGAAAACAATACCCCCTACTCCTGTTCCATATAACGGTCCATATGTCAAGCTGCATATAATAATAATGATGGCTTTTATTAAGTGCTTACTATGTGCAAAGCACTGTTCTAAGCGTATGATAGTGGTATAATATTGCATTACTATCACACTAGAGAAAACCCAGTGCTCTCTAGTATTTTCTAATTGGGTTCATTGGTTTAAAAAGTTGCTTATGGAGAGGGAGATTGATATAAATGTACATAAGAAGATTTTGGGTCCACGTTAGTTGAAATTTTCATTTCTGAATAATAATACAAAAATATACTTCTTTTTAATTTCTATTGTATCTAATAGGCCTATCTTGAATATTGCCTGAGTTGCTAATACTTGTTTCAGTAAGACCAGTAGTTTAGGAAATGTGTTAAAGGTTAAATTTCTAGAATTATAGTTCTAATAGAGCATCATGTTGTTTTCCAATAACTACGGGGAGAACAACTAATGACTGAAGTGAAAAACTAAGGTAAAAGCTCATAATTACATGATGGAATGTGTTGGTTCAGCAGTAGACTTATCCTTTGTTTCAAAGACAACACTGTTGATGGTGAGATTATATTCATTTTTTTATTGGTATTTGTTAAACATTTACTGTATGCCAAACAGTGTTCTAAGCACTGGGGTAGATACAAGATAATCAGGTTGGATACAGTCCAAGTCTCACATGGGGTTCACAGTCTTAATCCTCATTTTACAGATGAGGTATCTGAGGTGCAGAGAAGTTAAGTGACTTGCCCAAGGTCCTATAGAAGGCAGATGAAGGAGCCAAGATTTGAATTCAGATCTTATGACTCCCAGGCCTGTGGCTCTTTCACTAGGCTATGCTGTCATCTTCTTTCTCTGCCATCTACCCTTTAGACACTTGATAGTCACCCCACAACATTTATATACATGTCTTTAGTTTATTTATTTTAATGTCCATCCCTCCCTCTAAACTGTAAGTTCCTTGTGGGCAGGGAACATGACTACCAACTCTGTTATTTTATCATCTTCAAAGTGCTTAGTGAGTACCCAATAAATACAATTTATTAATTGATTGAAAGATGAGCAAGAATCCTGTTGCCAGAGAACCTTCTACTGACTTTCACACCTGTGACTACCAAAATACAGTTGTTCACCTTCATAATCCTTTGTTATTGGAGTGGAGTATCATCTTGATACCAGTGAGGTGAATATGTCATAACGTGAAATCAGCGGTGTTCTCGGTTTGTTTTTGTTGTGGTGTTGTTGGTTTATGATGAGTCATCCCCACTCTCTGAGCTACTAGAGTGGCTTAGGAATGGAAGAAAATGGGTTGGGAAAAATAGAATTAAAATATACTGACACTTAGGGGTCATCGTGACACAGGGAAACCCCCTTTGCCAAAGCCCCTTGTCTGGATTAGTCAGTGGAATGGCAGGGATGTTGAATCAATCAATGATATTTGATGAGCATGTACTGTGTGCAGAGCACTGTACTAAGCTCTTGGGAGAGTTCAATACACAGAGTTGTACCATCTCTGCCAAACAAAAGTGAGGGATGGTAGCCTGTTTTCTCCTTCAAGGTCCTAGGTCTTTTTTAGACAAATATTATTCAGTTTTAAATTGTTTTTGCTAACATTTTCATAGACTACCATTACAACCATATTTACATGAGGAATTTTTTTAAAAATTTCTTTATGGCATTTGTTAAGCACATACTGTATTCCAAGCACTGTACTAAGTGCTGGGATAGATACAAGCTAATCAGGTTGGACACAGTCCATGTCCTATGTGGGGCTCACAGTCTCAATCCCCATTTTACAGGTGAGGGAACTGAGACACAGACAAGTTAAGTGATTTGCCCAAGGTCAAAATCAGACAAGCGGCAGAGGCGGAATTAAAATCTAGGTCCTTCAGACTCCGAGGCCCACGTTTCATCCTCTAGACGAGGCTGCTTCTTTTCCATATCTGGTGCTTAATCTCCTCATGTTGCAAAGTTCTTTAACTTTAACTGTTCAAAACAGATGATAGTTTCTGAAGAATATAAAAGGCCTTTAGGGAAGACCGTTCAATTGTTCTCAATAAGCTATTTAATGATGGTATTCATAGGTCTAACCAAAATCTTCCTGGAAGTACATTTTTTGGTATACTAACTCTCAAAGAAAAGGAAAATCCCCAGTTGGTCACTGCTTTCATATGCTTATTAATCATATGTACTAGGTTCTGTACCTCTTAAGCACTTGGTATTCACCCCATCCTCAGACCCACAGCACTTAAATATCCGTAATTTATTTTAAAGTCCCTCTCCTACTCTGGGCTGTAAGCTCCTTGTGGGCGGGGGATGTGGCTACCAACTCCATAATAATGTATCCATAATAATGTATTCTCCGGGAGAAGCAGCATGGCTCAATGGAAAGAGCATGGACTTTGGAGTCAGAGGTCATGCATTCAAATCCTGCTCTGCCAATTGTCAGCTGTGTGACTTTGGGCAAGTCACTTAACTCTGTGCCTCAGTTACTTCATCTGTAACATGGGGACGAAGACTGTGAGACCCTGTGGGACAACCTGATCACCTTGTAACCTCCCCAGTGCTTAGAACAGTACTTTGCACGTAGTAAGTGCTTAATAAATGCTATTATTATTATTATCATTATTGCTGATACTCCCTAAATCTCATTATATGGAAGTCATTTTTGTGGAGTATTTTAATTCCTTTCCCTTTCCCTAAAACTCTAACTAGAGAAGCTAAGGACGCCCTTTAAAAAAACAATGGCATTTGTTTAGCCCTTACTATGTGCCTGGCACTGTACTAAACAAGGGGGAGATATAAGATAATCATGTTGGACACAGTATCAGTCCCACATAGGGCTGACTATCTTAATCCCCATTTTACAGATGAGATAACAGACACAAAGAAGTGAAATGACTTGCCGAAGATCACACACAGGCAAGTGGCGGAGCTGGGATTAGAACCCAGGTCCTTTGACTCCTACGCCTGTGCTCGTTCCACAAGGCCAAACCTCTTTGCCCTCTCTTCAGTCCGTTACCCAGTGAAATTTGGTCAGTCTGGTATAGGGATACAAGTATTCTCAAGTCTAAAGCACATCTTTTACCTAAACTAAAATTGTTTTTGTCTTGTTCACCTTGGTGTTTTCAGCTTTCAGAAACTTGTAGAAATCAAACAATCTCACCGGCATTGAGCCTTGTGCTGCTTAGATTTGAAGAACAGGAAATGTAAACACTCTTTAAGGAATGGAGTTGCCTGTAGCAGAAAGAACTAAGTGGAACCGAACTTTGAATTTGTTTGTTTGTGTTCTCACTTTTTTTAAAATTCCTTATTTTGTCATGTTGCCATAGAAATGAATCCAAACAGCAACCATTGTTATTTTCTGTTGCCCTGAGGCCACTCTTCCATTTAACTCAAGATATTCGGACAGATTATGGGAAGGTACAGAAAGAAAAGTTGTTTAATAAAAAGGACTTAATTTGCAGAGGGCAGGGAATGAGTCACATATGAACAGTGTGAAAGGTGGCTCTTTGCCCTAGAAGATTGCATGCCCTATCCCGTTATTAGTATAAAAATAGAATGGCATTTGTAAAATGCTGCTAGTTCCATCTCTGGATAACCCGACAGTTGGCATGAGGATGCAGGGTAAACTGTCATGATATTTAGAAAATTAGAGTCTTGGAAACAAGGAGACCTCACCCTGTTTGAAGGTTAAAAGAAAAGGGAGCGAAAAAAAAGTCTTTATTAAGGGCCGTTAGGGTACCGGATTCATTCAGTCCGGATGACCTAAAGGGAATGTACCATTCAGACTACTTAGAAAAGCATTTTTTACAAGATCGTTTACACTTTATCTCTCTACATCAACACGCTATGAGATATCATGAATCTCATTTGTGTTGTGGAAAAGATTTAAGTGAAATGGACCTTATACTTGTATGAAAGGAGGAATTGCTCATCCCATGATCCAGTTTGTTTTTTCAATAAACTGTTCTGGGTTTAAGGGTTTATCAGGTACCTGAAGGAAGGGACCGGTGGTAATACTCGTGGCTCAGTGGAAAGAGCATGGGCTTTGGAGTCAGGGGTCATGGGTTTGAATCCCAGCTCTGCCAATTGTCAGCTGTGTGACTTTGGGTAAGTCACTTCACTTCTCTGGACCTCAGTTACCTCATCTGTAAAATGGGGATGAAGACTGTGAGCTCCCCGTGGGACAACCTGATCACCTTGTAACCTCCCCAGTGCTTAGAACAGTGCTTTGCTCATAGTAAGAGCTTAATAAAAATGCCATCATTATTATTAATACTGGAGGGCATCACGGTGGAGGTGTCAGGAGACAGCCCCATTCAGAAACATGTCAGGGAGCATGGGAGAGGAAAGGTAGAATGAGAACTTTCTGGGTCTCCAAGTTAGCTTGAGTCTTCCCTGTCTACCCGCGCCCCCCCCCGCCACCTCTCCCTAAACTTTCTTCTGAATCAATTCTCTGAATAATTGTCTATGCCAAGCTCCGGGGTAGGTACAATGCATTCAGCTCAGGCACAGTCCTTGAGGCTCTCTGTCTAGGCTCAGAGAAGCAGGATGGTGTGGTGGCTAGAGTAAGGGCCTGGGAGTCAGAAGATCCTGGGTTCTAATCCCGCCTCCACCACTTGTCTTCTGTGTGACCTTGGGCAGGTCACTTCACTTCTCTGGGCCTCAGTTCCCTCATCTGGAAAATGGGGATTGAGACTGTGAGCCCCATGTGGGACAGGGACTGTGTCCAACCCTATTTCCTTGTATCCACCCCAGTTCTTAGTACAGTGTCCGGCACATAGTAAGCACTTCACAAATACCAGAATTATTACTATTATTAGACTGTAAGCTCCCCACTAAACTGTAAGCTCCTGGTGGTCAGGATCATGTCTTCCAATTCTGTTGTATTGTAGTGCTTGGCACACAGTAAGCACTTAGCAAATACCATCATTATTATTATTACTATTATTATTACCCTCCATATCACTTAGTACAGTGTTCTGCACACAGTAGGCACTCAATAAATACCATCTGTTGATTGATTGAGTATGGATAACAGGTGTTTCATCCTCATTATACCGATGAGGAAACTAAATAAAAATAATAATAATTCTGGTATTCTCCTCAAAAATCTCCAGTGGCTAGCAATCAATCTGCGCATCAGGCAGAAACTCCTCACCCTGGGCTTCAAGGCTCTCCATCACCTCGCCCCCTCTTACCTCACCTCCCTTCTCTCCTTCTACAGCCCACCCCACACCCTCTGCTCCTCTGCCGCTAATCTCCTCACCATGCCTCGTTCTCGCCTGTCCCGCCATCGACCCCTGGCCCACGTCATCCCCCGGGCCTGGAATGCCCTCCCTCTGCCCATCCGCCAAGCTAGCTCTCTTCCTCCCTTCAAGGCCCTACTGAGAGCTCACCTCCTCCATGAGGCCTTCCCAGACTGAGCCCCTTCCTTCCTCTCCCCCTCGTCCCCCTCTCCATCCCCCCCATCTTACCTGCTTCCCTTCCCCACAGCCCCTGTATATATGTATATATGTTTGTACATATTTATTACTCTATTTATTTATTGATTTATTTTACTTGTACATATCTATTCTATTTATTTTATTTTGTTAGTATGTTTGGTTTTGTTCTCTGTCTCCCCCTTTTAGACTGTGAGCCCACTGTTGGGTAGGGACTGTCTCTATATGTTGCCAACTTGTACTTCCCAAGCGCTTAGTACAGTGCTCTGCACACAGTAAGCGCTCAATAAATATGATTGATTGATTGATTGATTGGTATAAGTTTAGTTCTTACTGTGTGCTGGTCACTGTACCAAGTGCTGGGGTAGATACAAGCAAATCGGATTGGACGCAATTGCTGTCCCGCATGAGGCTCACAGTCCTAATCCCCATTTTACAGATGAGGAAACTGAAGGCACTGAGAAGGGAAGTGACTTGCCCAAGGTCACACTGCAGACAAGTGGCGGAGCTGGGATTAGAACCTTCTGACTCCCAGGCCCAGGCTCTATCCGCTGCACCACGCTGCTTCCTAAGGGAGTTGCCCCACGACACATAGTAGGCAAGAGGCAGAGCTGGGATTAGAAACCAGGTCTCCCAACTTCTAGATCTCTGCTTTTCCTACTAGGTCATGCTCTTAGACTACTGATTCTGAAGAGAAAGAAATAGGATGAATGTTGACTGGCCAGAATCTGATGTTGACTGAAGTGCAGATGGTTCTCAGAACCAGCCAAGATCTTTTCTGGGCTAAAAGAATATGTCTGAGGAATCTGATAACGTTTTGTAACCAACACTACCAACCTGGCTAAGCATTACGAAACCTGACCCTTCAGAAATGTACCAAGGCACAGTTTCCTTTAAAAACCTTTTCCATTTTTGAACAGCTCTTGGAAAGCCACGATTCCTATTTTTCTTAGCCATCAAATCTCTCTTTAAAGATACAGACACTTATTCTTGGAAATGAATGGCCCTAAAAATGCATTTTAATATGCCAAGAAGGCTAAGTGGAATTGGTCATCTTGGAAAATTTCCCATCTATCCCTTTGGTGCAAAAAGAGCCAGCTGGAAGCAGAGGAAAAGTAAACTGCACTACAATCACATCACATGCCTTGTTTATCCTTTCTGTGAAGGCCTGGTGGAGAGGAGAATGCTGGAATCACAGTGGCAAACTTACCTCAGTCAATGAGGCTGCATTCCTCTGATTCCCTCCATGTGGAGTTCACCTTCAAGGCACTCAGCTCTCGACCCACTAGAGCTATCCTCCTGTCCTCACTCCCCTCCTACCCTAACCCAATCCACACACTTCACCTCTCTAAAACCAACCCACTTGCTGTCACTCATTCTCCTCTCTCTTGCCATCAACAATTGTTTTCATGCCCTCCTTCCTGCCTGCAACTCTCTCCCACTTGACATCCAACATATCACTATTTTCCCTCTCTTCAAAGCCGTTTTAAATCACATCTCCTCCAGGCATCCTTCCTTGATTAATCTCGCCATCCAAAGTGCACTTATCTTATCCCACCCTGACTAATATATCGCTGACCTCCTTGCCTCCTGTCTCTCCCCACTCCAGTCCATACTTAACCCTGCCGCCCAGATCATTTTTCTACAAAAATGTTCAGTCCGTGTCTCCCCACTCCTCAAGATCCTTCGGTGGTTGCCTGTTCAATTCCAACACTCCATCTCCTCCAAGAGGTCTTCCCCAATTAAGTCCTCTTTTCACCACCTCTGTCTCCCTCCTACAACATCCATGCACTTGGACCCCTGTGTGACCTTTGGGCATTTGATATTCACCTCGCCTTCAGCCCCACTTGTGTACATACCTATAAATTATATAAAAGAATCTGTTTACATTAATATCTGCCCCTCGCTCCCAGGCTGTAAGCTTGCTGTGAACAGGGAACGTGTCTGCCAACTCTCTGATATTGTACTCTCCCAAGTACTTAGTACAGTGCTCTGTGCATAGCACTCAGTAAATACCTTTGAAGATGATGGGCAGTGTCTGATCTGATTATCATATAGCTATCTCAGCACTCAGAATATTGTTTGAGAGTAGCAAGTGCGTGACAAATGCGATGATGATAACAATGATGATGATGATGATGATATTTAAACGGACAATTTCCCACCCCTCTGACCTATTTCCAAAAGATTTTGTAGTTCAAATGAACTACTCATTAGGCTTTGTTGACTGGGAAATCATCCAAATGAAAATAGTTGCCAACTATTAATCTAGCTTTTTTCACTTTTCCTCCCATATTCTTATTTTTTCTTAGTGTACAAATGGATTTGGTTCTGCTGAAGTCTCAACCTTTTCATCTCTCTTTAAAATCTTGACCTTTCCAGCCTTTTCTTACAATTTTTCCAACTACAAAAACATATGTGCCCACTAGAAAAGAAAATCCAATGTATCCTTTTTTCCTCTGAGTTAATTGTTGTATCTTACAGTGGTTTTCCATTATGCATTCACTGGAGGGCAAAATGGAGTAGGGTTTCAGTTGACATTGCCCCGCTATAAAGCAACCAGTTATACAAAGAACAAATCACTTTTCGAGGGGAATTGGAGAGCTGAACTTCGGTTCAGTGGGATTTGAAGGAAAATAAGGCAAAATGAAACTAGGAGAGAGGAGAAGGAAGTAAAGAACTGAGCTGAATGCACATGAACATTTTCTATGAGAAAAAATATATCCCCAAGTAATTTTCAAAGCAACAGATACTGCTATTTCTCTGTATGGTTTTGGTATGATTACCTTACTACCACCAATTTTTCTCTTTCTCTGCAATCTCACATCTCCTACTCACTCCAGCATATATCTTCATAGACGTCGCAATATGCCCGAAGTTGAAATCTTCATCTTCCCTCCCAAATACTCTCCTTCACTTAATTTTACCATCACAGTTTGGCTCCCTTTCCCCCATCCCAGCCCTGCAGCACTTATGTACATATCCGTAATTTAATTTAGTATTTATATTAATGTCTGTCTACCCCTCTAGACTGTAAGCTCATTGTAGGCAGGGAATATGTCTGTTTATTGCTATATTGTACTCTCCCTGGCACTTAGCATTTAGAACCATTATTAAGGATGACCTACAGTGAACATTTGACCAGTATGTTGCACAGCAATATTGAAAATATCCTAGGAGATTTTATTTCATCCAACAAACACACAGTCCAAGAACAGCATCTTTAACCATAACTAGTATGTAAAATTGTTTCTAAAAGGGAATGTGATCATCTTAACATTAGAACTCTTTGGGGAGAGCTAAGTACCGTCATTTCACTTTACATTGTAATTGAGGTGTCAAATGCATAAATAATTTCATACTTAATCAAACACGTTTGCCATTGATGAATTATGATGGTAATATATACATAATGTTTCCCAAACTGATGTGGTTTGAGATTACATTTTGTTCTGAGATTCAATGTGTTTTTGTTCTCCATTTAGACAAAGGACAAGATAAAATTTGAAATTAGTATTTGCATTCTTCCAGGTGGATTATTACACCCAACTGCTAAATACCGCAAAATTCCCTCAAGCTATTTTCTTCTGAAAAGCTTAATTAGCTTCTGAATATCTCATGCCAAAATCATGGACATAAACCATAGGCCTAATATTAGAATAGTGATGTTACCTTAATGAGAGCAAGGCACATATGTACTTATTTTTCAGTCAAGAAGAATGCCTAATCATAGAAGAAGCCTTTTTAGTAAAAAGCATTTCTGATATTTGGGAGGCACTGAGACTTTTGTAATGATTTCCATAAAAAGATTTTAACACTTAAAGTGTTACCTGACACATTTTAGAAATTAGAAGATATTTTGTATGCATTACTCAGCCAGGAGAACAAATGTTGGCTCAACCTGAAGTAAATCATAGCTAGTCCATGATAAATCAGTAGGAATAATGAAAAATTAAACCTCTATTTTAATCATTTTTATGATCAATATTTCATTAAATAATAATTGATATGAATGATGGCATTTAATTACCAGTGCTCACTCTGTGCCAGAGTAGATGCAAGATTATGACAATGAAAATAGTCCCCATCTCATAGCGATACTTTTCCATCTATCAATCCAGTTTTACAGTTGAGGAAACTGAGGCCCAGAGAGATGAATTGACTTGCACAAAGTCACACAGAAGATCAGTGGTGGAGCTCAGTTTCAAACCCCACTCTTTTGACTCAATGGATCACATTTTTGGAGCACTTCCTTTGTGCAGAGTTCTGTACTAAGCACTTGGGAGAGTACAATATAATAGAGCTGAGAATATAATAGAGTTTATTCCCCACAAGGTCCTTGTACTAGGCAATTTCCACTCAGACCCACTGCTTCCTGCCCATCCCCTTCTACTTTGCTGGGAAATGTCTCCCCAGATGAAAATTTCCTGTCTCTCCCCACTCCAGTCCATACTTCACGCTGCTGCCTGTATCATTTTTTTCTAAAAACGTTCAGTTCATGTTTCACCACTCCTTAAGAACCTCCAGTGGTTGCCCATCCATCTCCATATCAAACAGAAACTCCTCACCATCGGCTTTAAAGCACTCAGTCACCTAGCATCCTCTTACCTTACGTCACTGCTCTCCTACTTCCAGACAGCCTGCATGCTTCACGCCTCTCATGCCATGAAGCAGCAAGGCTCAGTGAAAAGAGCACGGGCTTGGGAGTCAGCGGTCGTGGGTTCTAATCCCAACTCCACCACTTATCTGTTGTGTGACCTTGGGCAAGTCACTTTACTTCTCTGGGCCTCAGGTCCCTCATCTGTAAAATGGGGATTAAGACTGTGAGCCCCACATGGGACAACTTGTATCTACCCCAGCACTTGGAACAGTGCTTGGCACATAGTAAGTGCTTAACAAATACCGCCATTATTCCAGCGCTTAGAACAGTGCTTTGCACATAGTAAGCACTTACAAATACCATCATTATTATTATTATCCTACTTATTGTCTCTTGATCTCATCTATCTCACCACCTGCCTCTCACCCACATCCTGCTTCTGGCCTGGAATGCCCACCCTTTTCATAACCGACAGACAATCCCTCTCCCCACCTTCAAAGACATCTCGAAGGAACATCTTCAAGAGGCCTTCCTTGATTAAGACATCATTTCCTTTTTTCCCACTCCCTTCTGCCTCACACTTGCACTTGGATTTGCTCCTCCCTCAGCCCCACAGAACCTATGTAGACATCTCTAATTATTTATATTAATATCTGCCTCCCCCTCTGGACTTTTAGCTCACTTTGGGCAAGGGAATGTATCTACCAACTCTGTTGTATTGTACTCTCCCAAGTGCTTAGTACAGTGTTCTCCGTGCAGTGAGGGCTCAATAAGTAAGATTGATTGAGTGACTGATTTCCTTACCAAAGGCAGTTGTCCTTCTGGGCAACCATCCGAATTAGTAGGACAGATATTCCCACACAATCACAGAGAGGCGAGATTTCCTATCTTCTCTGGATAGAATTGATGTGACAGCATGAGACGCAGATAGTTGAGAAGCAACATGGCCCATTGGAAAGAGTCCTGGCCTGGGAGCCCGAGGATCTGGGTTCTAATTCTGACTCTGCCATTTGTGTGCTGTGTGATCTTGGGCAAATCACTTAACTTCTCTGGGTTTCAGTCACCTCATATGTAAAATGGGTACTCAATATCTTTAATAATAATAATAATGATGGCATTTGTTAAGCGCTTACAATGTGCAAAGCACTGTTCTAAGCGCTGGGGAGGATACAAGGTAATTAAGTTGTCCCACGTGGGGCTCACAGTCAATCCCCATTTTGCAGATGAGGTAACTGAGGCTCAGAGAAGTTAAGTGACTTGCCCAAGGTCACACGGCAGACATGTGGCGGAGCCGGAATTCGAACCCCTGACCTCTGACTCCAAAGCCGATGCTCTTTCCACTGAGCCATGCTGCTACTCCCTTCTACTTAGACTGTAAGCCCCATGTGGGACATGGACTGTATCCAACCTGTCTACCCCAGCACTTAGCACATAGTAAGCACTTAACAAATACCACTGAAAAAAGAAAAGTGTCCTGCGAAATAATCACCCTGAATTTGCTCGTTGGCCTCTTTGCATTCACTTGTAGTGTAGAAGTCCGCAGTCCAGTAAATGCATCCACAGGGAAGTGACTCTTGAGTTCTGTCCTAATGGTGTTTGCTTAGCGGTTACCCCTAACAACACTAAAGAAAACCACATAGTATGCATTCAGATGGCCGAATATCCCCTGACAGTTCCTCACTTTTCTGAGGAAGTTGTTTGAGACCTGTAGCTTCAATAGCTTGAGGAATAGTAATGCTGTAGAAAATTGAAACGTGTGTACAGTGGATTGCTTTTAAACTTCCACTTGGAACCTGAGCCTTATAATCTTCGATTCAGTTAAAAGTTTGCTCATTAAGAACTATAAAATTCAAACCCTAAAATCAGTCAATGGTATTTATTGAGGACTCTGTGCAAAGCACTTTACTAAGCATTACATGAACACTTAGTGTTTCCCCAGTGCTAAGATAGGAATAACACCCCTAAGAGTTGTGTTAAATTAATCCTTTAAGCTTTATAGTCAGGAAGAAAGAGAACTCAGTATTTATGATCTTTATCTTTTCCCATTTTGTGCATTTTCCCATTACATAATGAATCTTCAGATGTTTCTTTTTATTTAAAAACAATAAAATCAAGGGCTTGCAAAGAATGATGGCACATAATAAGTGTTTAACAAATATCATCAATTATTATTATTATTTCAGTCCAGCCATTCCCACTATAATAATAATAACAATGTCATCTGTTAAGCGCTTACTATGTGCAAAGCACTGTTCTAAGCACTGGGGTGGATACAAGGTGATCAGGTTATCCCATGGGGGACTCACAGTCTTAATCCCCATTTTACAGATGAGGTAACTGAAGCTCAGAGAAGTTAAGTGACTTGCCCAAAGTCACCAGCTGACGAGCGGTGGAGCCGGCATTAGAACCCATGACCTCTGACTCCCAAGCCCGGGCTCTTTCCACTGAACCACGTTGCTTCTCTTATTATACGTGTTATTGCATAATTTTTCACAATAAGGCAGGACTAAAAATGATGCATTTCCTAATAAGGATCTAAGAATAGTTATATTATTTCTTTTGTATAAAACCTATTTGTCAAAATGGCTCTTTTTTCTCTGTATATCACTTTAATGCTTTTATATCAATTATATCTTTTTATCCTCACACCACCTCTGTGACATGGGGAGAGATGAATATCATTGTCCCCATTTTAAAGCAAATGAAACTGAGGCTGAAAATGGTTAACTGACTTAACTAATGCCACACAGCAGGGCAGAATAATAATAATTATGGTATTTGTTAAGCACTTACTATGTGCCAGGCACTGTACTAAGCACTGGAGTTGATACAGAAAGTGGGGTTGGACACAGTCCCTGTCCCACATGGGGCTCACAGTCTCAATCCCTGTTTTACAGATGAGATAACTGAGGCACAGAGAAGTGAAGTGGTGGAGACAGCAGACAAGTGGCGGAGCCAGGATAAGAACCCTGGTCCTTCTGACTCCCAGGCCTGAGCTCCTTCCACTGCATCATGCTATTTGCCAAGAAGCAAAAGTGCCACTTTTGCACATGCAGAAGTGCCACTAAAACCCACGTCTGTTCATTCCCAGGCAAATGCTCTTACCACTGGGGTCATATTCCCTCCCTTTAAGCCAAATAAATCCAACAGTGGTATTTGTCGAGCAGTTGCTCTGTGAACAGCACTGTGCTAAACACTTGGGAAATTACAGAGTTGGTTGAAGTATTCCCTGCTCATAAGGAGCTTAGAGTCTGGAGGGGGAGACGAGCATAAAAATAAATTTTGGGTATGTTATACAAATGTTATTGGGTTGAGGGTGTGGTAAATAAAGGATACAAATCGAAGGGCAAGGGTGACAGAAGGGAGAGAAAGAAGGGGAAAATGAGTCTGGTTGGGGAGGGCTTCATGAAGAGACATGACTTTAATAAAGTTTTTAAGGTGGAGAGAGAGTGCTGCTCTGTTCAGTCCTTGTATATGAAGCGGGAGGGAGTTCCAGACCAGAGAGAGGTGGCGAGACAGTAGAGAAAGCACAATGCTAAGTCAAAAGATATATAGCCAGCACTCTTGAAGAGAGCTGGCCTATATTTAATGAAGAGTATTCCCATTAGTCCTTGCCCATATAAGAATTGGCTATTTTCAATTATAAGTTCATGAGAAAGCACACGTTTTACTGTCACTTCAGAATAGTGCTAGTGCAGTGCTCTGTGATTAAATTGGTTTGGGATCTAGAGAATGTGATACACAAACATATCGCATTTTGCAGATGTGGGAGCTGAGGCACAGAGAAATTAAGTGACTTGTCCAAGGTCTCACAGCGGGTATGTGGCAGAGCCGGAATTAGAACCCAGGTCATCTGACTCCCACGTTTGTGCTGCTTCAACTCACCTTATTGTTCTCTCCCAAGCGCTCACTAGTATTTTTGGGCACAGTAGACTCTCAAACAATCAATCATATTTAGTGAGTGCTTACTGTGTGTAGAACACTGTATTAAGTGCTTGGGAGAGTTCAATGTAACAGAGATGGTAGACACATTCCCTTTCCATAATGATAAGTACTATTGATCGATTGATCACTTAATTATCATGCTTATTTCCAAACTAAGTCAAAATCATCAAGCACTTGTTTCTATAATCACTTCTGAGAAGTCAGAATCAATGAATCAAACAATCAGTGGCATTTACTGAGCACTTACTGTTGCAGAACACTATACTAAGCACTTGGGAGAGTACAAAACAACAGAGTTAGTAGAAATGTTCACTACACACAAGTAGCCTATGGATTAGATGGAGTGATGGACATTAAAATAAATCACGGTGATGTACATAAGTGTTGAAGGAATGGATCCAAGTACATAGGCGATGCAAAAGGGAGAGGGAATATGGGAAATTGCGGTTTATGATGGGAAGGCCTCTTGGAAGGGATATGATTTTAATAAGGCTTTGAAGGTGGGGAGAGTAATGGTCTGTCATATATGAAGAGAGAGGGGTTATGGGAAATGAGGGCTTGGTCAGGGGAAGGCCAATTGGAGATGTGATTTTAATAAGGCTCTGAAGGCGGGGAGAGTGGTGGTCCGCTGTATAGAAAAGAGGAGATAGTTCCAGGCCAGAGAGAGGATGTTGGTAAGGGACAGGCAATGGGATTGAGGTACGGTGTGTAGTTTGGTGTTAGCAGAGTGAAGCGTGCAGGATGGTTTGTAGTAAGAAATCAGTGAGGTAAGGTAGGAGGGGGCAAGGTGATTGAGTATTTTAAAGCCAATGGTGAGGAGGTTCTGTTGGATGTGGAGGTGGAGGCAACCACTGGAGGTTCTTGGGGAGCGGGGAGATATGGACTGAACATTTTTGTAAGAAAATAATCACCTAGGCAGCAGAGTGAAGTAAGGACTGGAATGAGGAGAGACGGGTGACAAAGATGTCAGCGGGGCGGCTGAAGCAGTAGTCAAGGCAGGGTAGGAAAAGTGCTTGAATCAGCAGAGAAGCAGTTCAGATGGAGAGGAAAGACCAGATTTTAGTGATGTTATGAAGGCAGAACTGACAGGACTTGGTGACAGATTGAATATGTGGATTGGATTGAATGAGAGATGAGTTGAGGATAATGCCAGGTTATGGGCTCAGGAGCAGGGAGGGTGATGGTATTTTCCAATTCCAATTTCCCTAAATTGATTGAACTTGGTTCTAATATATTCAGTGCCCAAAATGAGCCCCCAAA
The DNA here is from genome assembly GCF_015852505.1 of Tachyglossus aculeatus. Taxonomy (NCBI): domain Eukaryota; kingdom Metazoa; phylum Chordata; class Mammalia; order Monotremata; family Tachyglossidae; genus Tachyglossus; species Tachyglossus aculeatus. The sequence continues at coordinate 26,919,616 of NC_052083.1, forward strand.
TTTTACAGTTGCATTTCACATATCTGCGCACATTATTACAACTCTGACTTTTTTTTACTTCCCTTGCACACCATCATTAAGATTTGAGAGAGGAAATTCAATAACTCAGTAATTATGGCATTTAACTTCCTGAAACTCCAACTACATTATATTGTGATAATAGCTCCAGGTTTAGTGCTTTTCTTATAAAGCCAACAAAGATTACAAAGCGGGGAAAGTTGTTGCTTCACAATTGTATAGTTCTGTTATGCTTCCAGAGCCAGTACCTGCTTTTCAGATGTGGACATTGTGCTCAGGAGGCTTATTCTATTCTGGAAAGTTTCACTGATGAAATTCATCCCTTGTAAATTTGAGATTTGAGGTAGAGATCTAGTTAGAGTAAGTCACCGAGAAAGTGTGACATCTTTGCTAGAGAACTCAAAGCTAAAATCCAAATGATAGTTCACAGATACAGCCCTCTCCTTTTCATTCTATTAGTCAGTGACCTCATTATCACATGTAAATTTTCATTGGCTTTAGAATGCTAGTGTTAAAAACTGGGTGTCAAGACCTTAGAAGGGAACCAAACTCTGTTACCTCATCTGTAAAACATCAATTAAGATTGTGTGTCCCATGGGGGACAGGGACTGTGTCCAACTGGATTACCCTTGTATCTACCCCAGGGTTTAGAACAGTGCTTGGCACATAGTAAGCACTTAATAGATACCATGTATTTTTTTTTTTACTCCCATATCCAGAACAATGAAGATGTGTGATCCTGCATCTAATTTGGGGTCATTTGCAGCCCTATGATAGCATATCTGTCAAGGCCAATGTAGGAGGAATTGAAGTGCCTGGTCTGTAGATTTTTCTTGTTTTGGGACATGTTCCGCAATGGAAACTCAGTGAATGTGAGTGAAGTCACCCTTCTATTTTCGCACACAAAGCACCATCATTTAAATATAAAAGTGAGTTCATCATAAACCCTGTTCTCTCTTGCCCAAGGTCACAGTTCCATTAGGCTCTGTTTACCTTATAACCAGCCAATTATTTGTCCTGTCTTATGCTGTCGAGTCGTTTCTGACCCAAACCATGGACACATCTCTCCCAGAACGCCCCACTCCCCATCAGCAATCACTCTGGTAGTGTTCCGAGAGAGTTTTCTTGGTAAAAATCCGGAAGTGGTTTTCCATTGCCACCTTCCGTGCAGTCAACTCGAGTCTCCACCCTCGACTTTCTCCCATGCCGCCCCAGCCCAGCATGGGTGAGTTTTGACTTGTAGCAGATTGCCTTCCACTTGCTAGTCACTGGCCAAGCTAGGAATGGAATGAGTAGGCCTCTGCTTGACTCTCTTTCCTGTATGAGACTGGTAGAGTACTGGAAACCCTCCAGGTGTGACCCTAAGAGGGGGCAAGCCATTACTAATGCTGATTAAATGACTTTCCCACCCCTGAGTTCTACAAGCCCAGGGACGCTCACTGTTTGAGGTTGTGACTAAACAGAATAATCCCACCTTCCCCTGGAGGTGATACCCAATGTTTAAAACAGTGGTCACATCTTAAAACTACTCAGAACCCAAAGTTGCAGAGGCCTTGAGACTAGATAAATATCATCCACGACCGCTGAAGTACATCTTTCCTCTTCTCTTCCAATACAGCATCTGAGTAGCACTGAAATATCCTCAAGAATAGCAGAAGCAGTGAGAAGAGATTATTCCAAAACCTAAACCAGTCTGCTGGTTAAAAAAAACCACCACTCTAATTAGAGTTTTTAATAAATAACATCTATTTGCATTGTCCTCTTACTCTAATTATAGGAAATAAGGTTTTGGGTAAGCTATTCATTCATCCATTTTTTTTAAAAAAAAGAAATGGGATTTGTTAAGTGCTTAATATGGGAGAGGCACTGTCCTAAACACTGGGGAAGGTACAAAATTGGACACAGCCCATGTCCCACATAGGGTTCATTTTACCGGATGAGGTAACTGAGGCATAGAGAAGTGGAAGTGACTTGCCCAAACTCACATAACAGACAACTGGTGGAGCCAAGATTAGAACCCTTGTCCTATGACTCCCAGGCCCATGCTTTTTTCATAGGGCATGCTGCTTCCCATTCTTATACAGACCCAGATGACTTCAAGGCTTTTCCCATATATCTTGATTAAAAGGACAAAGCAACAAAATGTAAAATAGCAGCTAAGCCTAGAGTTTCAGATATCTACCCTATAAGGTCAGTATTCTTTATGAGTCCTTTTTTTGTCAGTTCTTTCCTACACTAAGTAATGTGGTTTGCTGCAAGTGTTTATTTTCTTTTTCTTTTAAATTTATCGATCTACACCCTACTCAAAAGGCAACTAAATGGACTATTTCAGAACTAATTGCTAAAAGGAGACCAGTAAGATTGTTTTAGAAGATAAATAGCAATGTTATTGGCAAAGAGGAGCAAGAAACATGACCACAATAAAAGCATTTCTGTAAGTCACTTTTCCTCTGACAACTCCTTCCTCCTGGCCCAATTTCAGGAAGTGACAAAGGCATAGCTGAATTGGTGTTGAAGGCCTCAGACTTCTTAATATGAGACATTCAACTGTTCCTATCAAAGTATCACTTTATGGGTTACTCAGTGTTTCAGCATTGTTATCATTACTATTAATCATTAGCAGTTTATTATGAGTCTAAGCTCCTTGTCCATTCATTCAGTCAGTCGTATTTATTGAGCACTTACGGTGTACAAAGCATTGTACTAAGGGCTTGGGAAAGTACACTAACCCTATTGTACTCTCCACTCTGTAATATGCACAGAATTAAGAGCTCAGTAAGTCCTACTGACCGATTGAAATTAAGGCATTTGAGAAGCATCATGGCGTAGCGGCTAGAGCATGAGCCTAGGGATCAGACTTCTCTGCTGCATGGCCTCGGAAAAGTCATTTCACTTCTTTGGGCCTCAGTTACCTCATCTGTAAAATGGGATTGGGACTGTGATCCCCACATGGGACAGGGACTGTGTGTAATCTCATCTACTTGTATCTACCCCAGTGCTTAGTACAGTGCCTGGCACATAGTAAGCGCTTAACAGATAGCATTATTATTCTTCTTAAAGTCCTGTCCATATGCTTCCAGTTTTGGTCAGGAGTAGAACCGGTTGCTACGGTAGCAGTTGTGATATTGTGAGCTTAGATTAGGCCTAAATTTTGTACGCACACGTGAAATGTAGGTAGCCCCTGTGGATCTCGAGGAGAGGCTGTGACACAATAGTTATGGTACTTGATAAGTGCTTACTATGTGCCAAGCACTGTTTTAAGTGCCTGGGTAGATACAAGTTAATCAGGTTGGAGACCTTCCCTGTCCCATGTGGGGCTCCCACTCTTATTCCCATTTTACAGATGAGGTAACTGAGGCATAGAAAAGTTAAATGACTTGCTCAAGGTCATGCAATAGAAATGTGGTGGAGCAGAGACTAGAACCCAGGTCCTTCTGACTCCCAAGGCCCATGCTCCATCTACCAAGCCATGCCACTTCTCCAGATAGGTCAACAGCCAACTCCTTCCTGCCAATCCATCAGTAGGTGGTATTTACTGAGTGCTTACCATGTGCAGAGTACTACACTAAGCGCTTGGGAGAGTACAATACGAAGTCAGGTAGCAACAGGGACTGGTTGTGATAGTCATTTTATCTCTACTGCCTCCTCCGGGGGTGGGTCCCTGGCTCTCCACTGCCACTATTGCTCTGTAGGATAATAATGATGATGATAACGGTGGTATTCATTAAACAATTACTACGTGCTAAGTGCTAAACTAATGGCCGTCTTGGGCAAGTCACTTAATTTCTCTGGGCCTCAGTTGCCTCATCTGTAAAATGGGGAATAAGAGTGTGAGCCCCATGTGGGACAGGGACTTTGTCCAACCTGATTAACTCGTATCTATCCCGGTCCTCAGAACAGTCCTTGTCATATGGTAAGAGCTTCACAAGGACCATTATAATTATCATTATTAGTAGTAGTAATAGTATTACCTCATCTGTAAAATGGGGATTAAGACTGTGAACCCCATGTGGGACAGGGACTGTATCCAACTTGTTTAGTTTGAATCCACCCCAGTGCTCAGAACAGTACTTGACACACAGTATGTACTTAACAAATACCATAATTTCATTTTTATGACACTGGCATAGATACAAGAAAATTAGGTCAGGTGCAATCCCTCTACCAGATGGGCGCACAGTCTAAGGAGATGGAAGAACAGATATTTCATCCCCATCTTAAAGATGAGGAAACTGAGGCCAAGAAAATGCCCAAGGTCAGACAGCAGGCCAGTGGTGGAGCCGGGTTTAGAACTCAGCATCCCTGACTCCCAGACCTGTGGTCTTTCCATCAGGCTGGATGTAGCAGGAGGCTTCCTAGATCCCTGGATTGCACGATCCCTGGATTACACTCCCCACACCTCTGTCTTCCAAAGTGGTATTGGCTGGGTCCAGCTGGGTAACTGAGTCAGGCAAGGTGGAAGAAAGGATTGCGAATTGAATGGCAGCAGTGACCTTAAGCAGAATCAGGAGTGGCAGTAACTCTAAAGAAGATTGTCTTGTCTTAAGCTGTCAAGACGTCTCTGACCCATAGCAACGCCATGGACACATCTCTCCCAGAACGTCCCACCTCCATCTGCAATCAGTCCGGTAATGAATCCCATAGAGTTTTCTTGGTAAATATACAGAAGTGGTTTACTATCACCTAATTCCACGCAGTCAACTTGTCTCTCCACCCTCGACTCTCTCCCGTGCCGCTGCTGCCCAGCACAGGGGCAGATTTGCCTTGTAACAGATGGCCTTCCACTCACTAGCCACTGCCCAAGCTAGGAATGGAATGGACAGGCCTCTGCTTGACTCTCCCTCCCATAGCCAAGACTGGTAGAGGACTGGAAACTCCAGATGCGATTCTGAGAGGGGGTTAAAGAACATAGCAAAGGTTAAGTTAGAAAAGCTGAGGCAAAATAAGCAGGGGGTCTTAAGATGGGAGGTGGTATTTGGGAAGGTAGGGAAGGGGCAGTTTGGGGGTTCAGAGATGGGGGACATGAAAGCCAAGAGAAGTATAGCTTGCTGAGCAAGGAGACATGCAAAAGCTAGATTTATGCATCTGGACAAGAAAGAGATCATGTTCTCCCTGCTTCACTCCACAGAGCAGAGAAAGCTGCTGAGTTGTTCGATCATTATCACAAGTAGATAGCTTACCCAGAACAGCTCAGTTAAGCTCTGGCATAGGGATGAACTGGATTCAGAGAAAATTCTGCCCATTAAAGTAGTAGACCTTTGACTAGAAAGACCATTCCAGAAGGATAGGAAGTGCTGTGGGAGCAAATATAAGCAACCAAGCCTCAGAGCAAGTTAAATCCGACAACACGTTATTCATTTCAATCACTAATATTTATTGAGCATACACTGTATGCAGAGCACTGCATTAACAGGGTATAAGACATGTTTCCTGCCCACCAGGACCTCACAGTCTAGAGGGGGAGATGGATATCACTATAAATAAATTATGGTTAGGTACATAAGTGCTGTGGCCTGAATATCAAGTGCTTAGAGGGTAAGGACATAGGTGACACAGAAGGGAGAGGGAGGAGGGGAAATTAGGGTTTAACTGGGGAAAGCCTGTTGAAGGAGATGTGATTTTAATAAGGCTTTGAAGATGGGGAGAGTAGTTGTTGGTCACACATGGAAGGGGAGAGAATTCCAGGTCAGAGGGAGGATTTGGGTAAGGGGTTGACGGAGAGATAGATGAGATCGAGGTACAGTGAGTCTGTTGGTTTTAGAGGAATGAGGCATGCGGGCTGGGTTGTAGAAGGAAATCAGAGAGGTAAGGTAGAAGGGGGCAAGGTGATTAGGTGTTTTACTTTAGTAAAATACGCTACTCATCAGGCTTTAGAGAAGCGGCATACCTTAGTGGAAAGAGCACGGGCTTGGGAATCGGATGTCGTGGGTTCTAATCCCGGCTCCTCCATTTGTCATTTGTCATTTGTGTGACTTTGGACAAGCCACAAGCCACTTCTCTGTGCCTCAGTTACCTCATCTGTAAAATGGGGTTTAAGACGTGAGCCCCGTGTGGGACAACCAGATTACCTTGTTTCTACCCCAGAGCTTAGAACACTGCTTGGCACATAGTAAGTGCTTAACAAACACCATCATTATTAGTATTGAAAGATGAAAAACTTTCAAGGTCCTAGAAAACTGTTATGCTTTAGGTTTTAGACAACAGTAAAAATACTCAAGGATTGGACTAAAACCCACAGCTTTTTAGTCATTTCTGTACAAAATAATCCAGAAATGATTAGGGTATACCAACAATCGTGCCTCAGTTGTATGAAAGGAATAATATTTTAATGGATAAAAGTTGGGACTTGGAATGAATAGACCAGGGAACTTTATATTAATAATAATAATAATGGTATTTGTTAAGCGCTTACTATGTGCCAAGCACTGTTCTAAACGCTGGGGTAGTTACCAGGTAATCAGGTTGTCCCATGTGGGGCTCACAGTCTTAATCCCCATTTTACAGATAACATAACTGAGGCACAGAGAAGTTAAGAGACTTGCCCAAGGTCACAAAGCCGACAGATGGAGGAGCGGAATTAGAACTCTGACTCCCAAGCCCGTGCCGTTTCCACTAAGTCACTGAATATTCACTGTGAACCTTGGGCATTATCTTTGTCTTCTATCCCTTTAGGGGGCCTGAACTCTACTTCCTTATGATGGAGCAGTGTGGCCTAGTTGAGAGAACATAGTCCTGGGAGTCAAAGGACCTGGGTTCTAATCTCAGTTCCACCAATTGCTTACCTGGGCAAGAAACTTCACATCTCTGTGCCTCACTTTCCTCATTGGTAAAATGGAGAATAAATACCTGTTCTCTCTCCCTTTTACATTTTGAGCCCTATGTGGGGCAGGGACTGTGTTGTTCTGTTTGTATTGTATCTACCCCAGAGTTAGTTTTCATTCTAAGCCCTTATTAAGACTGTGAGCCCCACGTGGGACAGGGACTGTGTCCAACCCGATTTGCTTGTATCCAACCCAGCACTTCGCACAGTGCGTAGCACATAGTAAGTGCTTAACAAATGCCATTACTATCATTATTATTAACAAATACCATAGCTATTTTTATTCTTTTTGCTTTGCAAAGGAGAACTCTTCTTGTTGAGACCAGATCAATTAATTTGAAGATGATGTCCATTGTTTCTCTATATTTCCATCACTGTGTACGATCCAGTTTCCTTAATGCCTCCAGATATATCTGCTTTCTCTTCTGTTCTGACCTTGGTCAGTTCTATCACTGCACCTCATCCTTCTCACCTTGATTCAAGTTGAACAATTTCCTCCTTTGTGAACATTTCATCTATCTTCCTGTATCTCTCCCCAACCTATTGATTGGCTCTCAACCAAGGAAATTCACTGCTAAGCGAGGGAGCTGAGTGGTGAAACGCAGCTGATGGAGCTCTACAATTTGCAAATGGATTAGTTCGTTGAAAGTGCTTACAGAAATGCAGCATTTAGTCACTGTTAATAATTGGCATTGACAGTAATGCCAATGCACCCATAGTAATGTGGAGAAGGCTCAAGTAGAAAAATAATCTAAGGTTACAGAACACCTGGTCAGATTTAACATCATTTCTATAACTGCATCCTTTCTCTTTCTTTGACCTCGTCTTCCTCCCACACGAACACACACGAGATGTGTTGATGGTAGATTTAAGTGCTCTCTGCTTCCAAAATTGCTTTTTTCTTTCAGTCTTTTAAAGCGTTGAAGCAAAGCTATTCTTTTGTAAATACTCTTGTGCTTTAGAAGCAGGGTCCATGAATAAATATTGTCTTGCCAGTGTGACACTAAACTCTAGGGACTCTAATTGTCTCTGGCGGTAGGCAACAGAATGTTCCCTCAAAAGCGGCCCAGAAGGGTCAACGAAGGTTGCAGAGAGCATCTGGTTATTACAGAACCGCTTTAAGAACTTCCCAAGTTCCCGATTGCAGTCAACAATGCCAGAGCTGAAAGCAAGAGCAGGAGGTGCTTTGCAAACAGTTTGACCACATCCAAGATCCTGAAATTCATCTGCCTTCCTCTGAGTCATGAACCGAAACGTAACAGAACACCTAGAAACTAGGTTTGATTTCACAAAGGCCAAGTGAGAGTCGAGTCTGCCTTTCTGAACAGAAGAAGCGATGAGGTTACCCGATGACTAAGCAATACAGATGAGTCACTTTGCTTTGGGCTGCTTGTCAGGTGCCTTGAGTCAGGTTTGATGTGATGACCGGTAATAAATGCCATCTAGGGATGTTTGGAAGCACAGGTGTATCTGTGAGTGCCCCTGGTGGGGAATTCATCTGGTCAGACACAGTCCCTGTCCCACACAGGGCTCACAGTCTAAGTAAGAAAGAGAATGGGTTTTGACTCTCCAATTTACAGATGAGGTAACCGAGGTACGGGGAGGTTAAGTGACTTATCCAAGGTTACACAGCAGCCATGTGGAGGAGCTGGCATTAGAAACTAGTTCCTCTGACTCCCAGGTCTGTGCTCTTTCCACTAGCTCATGCTGCTCTTTTTTTGAGCCAAAATCATGTTCTGAGCGAGACTGGATTTTCCCAGCTGCCGCACAGAGAATAATTTGGTGAGCCTGTTGAAGGGTTTCAGTTTTTGGAAAGACTCACCATCTGCAAATTATTTACTGGAGATAGAAAGTCCAGTTTCTCCCAGGCAAAAGGTAGAGATCTCTATAATCTATTTATAATAATGTCTGCCTCCCCCTTTAGACAGAAGGCTCATTGTGGGCAGGGAATGTGCCTGTTTACCCCTGTATTGTATTCTCACAAGTGTTTAGTACAGTGCTCTGCACACAGTCATTATTCAATAAATACGATTGACCGTTGGACTGGATTCTCTGCTGCCACGACACCATGGCAGTTCTATGGCCCGCCAGGAGATACTTAGGTTTGCAAATCTCCCTGCTGCAAGGGGCCAGTAGCACCTGTAAATCCCCAACACAATCATCGGATCATGGTTTTTTGTGTTTTTTTATGGTATTTGTTAAGCACTTATGTGGCAGGTGCTATACTGAGCACTGGGGTAGATATAATTTATTGGATTGAACACAGTCCCTGACCCATATGGGGCTTACAGTCTTATTCCCCATTTTAGATATGAGGTAACTGAGGCCTAGAAACTAAGTGATTTCCTCAAGGTCTCACAGCAGACAGGTAGCAGAGCTGGGATTAGAACCCAGGTCCTTCTGACTCCCAGGACCATGCTCTATCCACCAGGCCATGCTGCTTCCCTTCATAGTGTGAACTCTGGGAGTAGCTGAGGGCAACTCGGATTTTCCTTCCTCCATCCACCTGTCGCTGTGGAACAACAGACCCCATCCTTCTTCCCGCACTTGAGAAGCTGGAAGCCAGAGACATCTGATGAAAAGCAGTGTGGCCCAGTGGAAAGAGCAAGGGACTGAGAATCAGGGGGCAGGGCTTCTAATCCTGACTCTGTCACTTGTCTGCTGTGTGACTTTGGGTAAATTTTTAAATGTATCTGTGCCTCAGCTTCATTATTGATAAAACAAGGATTAAATACCTGTCCTCCCTCCCCTTAGACTGTAACCCCATTAATAATAATTGTGGTATTGGTAAGTGCTTACTATGTGCCAGGCCCTGTACTAAGCGCTGGAGTGGATACAACCATATTGGATTGGACACAGTCCCTGCCCCACATGGGGCTCCCAGTCTCCATCCCCATTTTACAGATGAGGTAACTGAGGCACAGGGAAGTAATTTGCAGGTCACACAGCAGACAAGTGGTGGTGTCAGGATTAGAACCCATGACTTCTGACTCCCAGGCCCATGTTCTGTCTACTACACCATGCCTGTTCTCTTTAAAGACAGCAACTCTGTCCAAAGTGATCATCTTGTCTCCTCAGGAATGCCTCTCTAAGAATAGAGAAGCAGATTGATTTGGGCAAGTCACTTAACTTCTCTGTGCTTCATTTCCCTCATCAACAAAATGGGGATTCAATACCTGTTCTCCCTCCTCCTTAAACTGTGAGCCCCATATGTTACCTGATTTTCTTGAATCTACCTGAGTGCCTAGTACATGGCTTGGCAAATAGAAAGCATGTAACAAATACCACTAACATTATTATTATTATAATCTTTATTCTTATTATTAGCATGAGTAGTTGTAGTAGCAATAGTTTACTTATCTTTGCCTTCGGGTATTGATTCTAGCTTTTCTAAATGCTTTTATTTCTCTTTTCCATTAATTTATCTTCTCTTTTCTTCCCCCCATCTAGATCTTGAGGGCTTTGTCAGGCAAGGGATCATGTCACCTATGAAAACCCTAGACAACTGGCTTGGTCAGATCTTATGTGAGAATCTCAGTCACGCAATACGTACATTCACTTACACTATTGTGCCTTCATTTATCAATATAAATGCAGAATTTTGGTGTGTATTTTCCAGTAAAAAAAGGAGAATAAGTTGTCACATGAGACAATAATTGTAATAATTTTGGTATTTGTTTGGTGCTTACTATGTGCCAGGAACTGTATTAAGCCCTGGGATGAATACTGATAATTATATGCATGGTTTATAGCTTTTGTTACTAGGCTAAATTACATATTAGGGAAATTTAGCCCTAAATTCACAAAATAACGTTTCTGTGAAATATTTAGTAAAACCCAGTCTGATTTAAAGTTATTCACATTTAGCCACTTCATCCAGGGGCTCTTGTTGAATGACATACATTTTTCATTTTAAAATCTACTTTTACCAGAGTTGGAAAAACCCCAAATGAGCAAAAATCATCTGGTTTGCCCTAAAGTTAAGTGGAAAGAAATCCCCATTTTGGCCAGTACCACACCATTTGAACACTGCTTTGCTTTTAGCTCTGGTAAATTATGTAAAAAATGCTTTCAAGTCTGATGGAAGCTTAGTGCTCGGTTTAATTCAGGGTAATTGTTTTGCCCATTGAGTTTTCTTCGGTATGCATTCGGTGAACATCAAACTTAGTTGTAGACTGGATAGCTTATCATCTTCTGTACTGAATGTGGTTTAATGATGTTGCCCTTACTGTGATGTGATGCCTAGCTGTCTGTATGCCATATCCATAAACCCATAGTGTTCTTGACAGATATTTGTCAGCATTATTATTTTTCAACCCCTGTGGGTTGGCTTCAAAGTGTTTAAAATGCAATGAATTAGAAACTAAGAACGTAGTGGATGAGCAATCAAAAAGTAACAACAATTAGGCCCTCAGCCAATCCCTCCTACAGCCTAGGATATTAAAATCTATTTAAATGAAGTAAAAAGTTGGTGAAAATTCTGGAGGGGTGATTCTCTTCTCAAATCCTGTCAGGGGATCTTTAACTTTCATCCCTCTAACTAGTTAAGAAGTGGGAGGGAATTCACCTCAACAGCTTAGCTGATTTAAAAGTATTATCTGATGTCTATAAAGCCTAGAATTTCCAGATGTCTTCAGTTCTCTCAAAAATTTTTGATTAAACTAGCATATCGAAATTCTGACGGATGTGGGTTTTCTGGATGTAAATTCATCGTGATGGATTCCCTGTTTAATAAACAATATATTTTACGGTTGTTATGTTCTTGCCAAAACTTGATTTTTCCATCTGGTAATTGTGTGAGAAGAAGAAAGTCGTGCCATTTGTCTGCTGTGTGACCCTGGGCAAGTCACTTTGCTTCTCTCTGTGCCTCAGTGATCTCAGCTGTAAAATGGAGGATTAAATGCCTATCCTCTCTCTGGCTCAGACTGTGACACTAATGTGGGATGGGATTGTCTCCAATTATCTCGTACCTCCCTAGTGTTCGGCAAATAGTAAGCATTTAACGGATATCAGAATTAATATTATTATTAGCACGGGCCTGGGAGTCATTAGCAAAAGCAGGACTTAGAGTGTCTGGCGCATTGTAAGAGCTTCACAGTTAACAGTAAGAAAAGCAGAAACATCAGTGGAATTAACTTGGATTGTATTCCTCTTATTCTTTTTTCAGGAGAGTTTGACACCTGTCATATTTATTTTTCAATAGATTCTCACGCCTGAGATTTGAAAAATAAAGTGGAGAAGACCTTCACTCTGGTAAGCTGAGTCACAAATAACTGATTTTGTTCAAATACCAGTTGCCATGGTCAGTTTATGCCATTATTATTATTTAAGGACATCGATAATGTGTAAGCAGCGAGGAAAGAACTCTTATTTGTAGACTGTAAACTCCTCGAAGGCAAGGTCATGTCAACTAACTGATTATGCTCTCCCAGTCAGTCAATCATATGTATTGAGCACTTACAGTATGCAGAGCACTATACTGAGCACTTGAGAGAGTAAAATACAACTACAAACACATTCCCTGCCCACAACGAGCTTACGGTCTAGAGGGAAGCGCTTATTACAGTGCTCTTCACAGAGTAAGGGCTCAATAATTGGTAATGATTGATTGATTACATCCAGCCAAGAGCATTGACTATTCAGAACAGATTATTTCTCTTCAGCCCCAAATGAGGGGAATAATTTGGTGGCATTTTTTTCATCTTATGGGAAGGAATGAACCCTAACTGCCTCATCTGGATTTATCAGAGATGGTGTGTCTTCTGGATTCTCTGCTTTACTTTCAGAAATAAACTATCTGAACGTCTCCAACCCTGTCCTCTTTCCTTCTCTGCATGGCCTAGTGGATAGAGCACAGGCCTGGGAGTCATGAGGTAATAGGTTCTAATTCCGGCTTCACCACTTGTTGGCTGTGTGATCTTGGGGAAGTGATTTCACTTCTCTGTGCTTCAGTGCCTCAACTGCAAAATGGAGATTGAGACTGTGAGCCCCGCATGAGACAGGGATGGTGTCCAACCTGATTTGCTTGTATCCACCCCAGTGCTTAGTACAGTACCTGGCATGTAGTAAGTACTTAAAAAATACCATAATTATAAATATAACATCTCATCTTCTCACCCAAACCCCTTCTCTCCCCTTTTCTTTTCTATCAATCAATCAATCAATCAATCAATCGTATTTATTGAGCGCTTACTATGTGCAGAGCACTGTACTAAGCGCTTGGGAAGTACAAATTGGCATCACATAGAGACAGTCCCTACCCGATAGTGTAGACAGCACTACCAACCTCCCTGCTTTTTTAGGCTATTTGTTAAGCACTTACTATGTTCCAGGCATTTTACAAAGTGCTGTCTCGCAAGCCCCAAACCTTGTCCTCAATGAATCAATTATATTTATTGAGTGCTTACTGTGTGCAGAGCACTGTACTAAGCACTTGACATTATCCTCGACTCATCTCTCTCATTCAACCCTCAGATTCAATCTCCATGGCATCCTGTTGGTTCTGCCTTCACAGCATCTCTACAATGAGCTCTTCCTCTGCATCCAAACTGCTTCCAAGTTCTTTCCCACCTTGGCTACTGAATCAGCCTCCTCGTTGACCTCCCTGCCTCCTATTTCTTCTTTCTCCAGTCCATACTTCACTATGCTGCTTGGATCATTTTTCTGACAATCCATTCAGTCCATATCTTCTTACTCCTTAAAAACCTCCAATAATAATAATAATAATAGCATTTATTAAACACTTACTATGTTCAAAGCAGTGTTCTAAGCGCTGGGGGAGTTTACAAGCTGATCAGGTTGTCCCACGGGGGGCTCACAATCTTAATCCCCATTTTACAGATGAGGTAACTGAGACACAGAGAAGTTAAGTGACTTGCCCAAAGTCACACAGCTGGCAATTGGCGGAGCCGGGATTTGAACCCATGACCTCTGACTCCAAAGCCCATACTCTTTCCACTGAGCCACGCTGCTTCTCCAATGTTGGCCCATCCACCTCCACACCAAACAGAAGCTCCTTGGCATCAGCTTTAAGTCACTCTCCCTCCTACCTAACCTCGCTGATCTATTACAACCCAACCACACACTCCACTCTTCTATCACAACCTACTCACTCGATCTCATCTATTCCTTCAATTCAATCATATTTACTGAGCACTTTCTGTGTGCAGAGCAGTGTACTAATCACTCACCCACCCTGACCCCTTTCCCACATTCTCCCTCAGCCAGGCGCTCTCTCCCCCTTCATGTCTGTTAGTCCACTGCTCTCCCAACCTTCAAACCCTCCTAAAATCACATCTCCTGCAACTGCACTCAGTCCTCTATTTCCCCATTTCTCCTCTGTGTCAACTTTGAACTTGACTGTGGACACCTCAAGCGCTATGATATTCCCCCCCACCCCACAATACTTATGTAAATATTCTTAAAGCCTGGACCTAGGAATCAGAGGACTCTAGTCCCGGCTATGCCATGTTCCTGCTGTGTGACCTTGGGCAAGTCATTTCACTTTTCTGGGCCTCAGTTCCCTTATCTGCAAAATGCTGATTCAGTATCTGTTCTCCCTCCTACTGAGTCTGTGAGCCCCATGTGGGATCTTGCATTTACCGCAGTTCTTAGAACAGTGTTTGGAACATAGTAAGTGCTTCACAAATACCATGCTTATTATTACTGTTATTATTATTATAATTTCCCCTATCTGTAATCCATCTTAATGTCTGTCTCCCCTGTGGACTGTAAGCACCTTGTGAGCAAAGATCACATCTCCCAGTGCTGTCATATTGTACTTTCTGCAGTGCTTAGAGCAGTGTTCTGCACCCAGAAAGTGCTCAGTAAATACCACTGATTGATCAATAGGTACTGAGAAAGAAAACACTGTCCAGAGTTTGAATAGAGAACGAGAGATGCCAATCACCCTTGCCAAATGCCACTCAGAAGTTATCAAGCATTGGAACCATAACAAAGTTGTGGCATTCATTCATTCATTCATTCAGTCATATTTATTGAGTGCTTATTGTGTGCAGAGCACTATACTAAGCACTTGGAAAGTACAGTTCGGCACCAGATAGAGACAATCCCTACCCAACAATGGGATCACAGTCTAGAAGACTCCCAGGCCCATGCTCTATCCATTAGGACACACTGCTTCTCACCCACTAATTCATTCTGCTTCTCAATTCCATCAATCAATCCATCATATTCATTTAATGCTTATTGTGTGCAAGGCACTGTAGTAAGTGCTTAGGAGAGTACACTACAACAGACAGTAGAGATGTTTCCTGCCCATGAGGACTTAGAATCAATCAGTGGTATTTCCGGAATGCTTTCGGTGTGCAGAGCATTGCACTAAACACTTGGGGGAGGACAATGCAATACAGTTGAGAGACATGATCCCTGCCCACAGGTTCTTACAGTCATGATGGGCAGACAGACATTAAAATACATTCTAGAGAGCAGAAAGTGATGTGGTATTGAAGATGGGGTAAGAATCAATGCTTAGTAGGTGCAGATAGGTAATGCAGAAGGGAAGGAGAGTAGGGGAATGTAGGCTTAAGTAAGGAGCTGTGATTTTAGGAAGGTTTCAAAGATGGAGAGAGTGACCGTGTGTCCGAAATGAAGAGGGAGGGTGTTCCAGGCCAGAGGGAAGATGTGGGCAAGGGGTTGGCGGGTGAAAGATGCGACGGAGGCACGGTGAGTAGGTTAGCATTAGAGCAACAAAATTTTCAGGCTGCATTATCGTAGGACATTAGAAGAAGGGAGAAGGAGAGCCGATTGAGTGCCTTAAAGTTGACAGTAAGGAGTTTCCATTTGATAGGGAGATGGTTGAGCATCCATTGGAGGTTTTTGAGGAGAGGGGAGTTGTGGACTGAATGATTTTCTAGAAAAATGATCCTGGCAGCAGACTGGAGTAGGAAAGACAGGAGGCAGAGAGGTCAGTGAGGAAGGTGATGCCTTAGTCAAGGAGGTGTAAAAGAAGTACTTGGATGGAAGGAGGATTAGAGAGATCTTGGGAAGGTAAAATTGACAGGATTTGGTGACATATTGAATATGGAAGTAGAGTGTATGTTGGAAGCAGCCTGGCCTAGAGGAAAGAGCACTGGCCTGGGAGTCAGACGACATGGGTTCTAATCCCGATTCTGCCACTTATCTGCTATGTGGCCCGGGGCAAGATAATTAACTTCTCTGTTCCTCAGTAATTTCATCCATAAAATGGGGATAAAGACTTTGAGCCATATGTGGGACAGGGACTGTGCCCAATCCAATTATCTTGTATCTAGTCCAGGGTTTAATACAGTGCCTGGCATATAGTAAGACCTTAACAAAAACTAAAAAAAAAAGAATGAGAGAGAAGTCACAGATGATGCCAAGGTTACAAGCTTATGATGGAGTGAGTATGGTGGTGTTGTCTACAGCAGTGGGGAAGTTTGGGTGAGAAGACCCCCAGCTCAGCTCCTTCCTTCTCCCTTCTTCTCCCTGCCTTCCAGCTTGATGAGAAAATGGTTAATGAAAATTATAGCAATGATTATTAGTTACCCTGTTTTTTTAGGTAATTGATCAGAGCCTACAGAATCAATATTTCTAAGGCATTTTATCTCTCTCCCTTTCTCCTTTCTCCCTCCTACCCCAATCTCCCAAAGCAAGTCTCATGCTCAGAAGCTGACAGTGTGGGAAACTTTCATGTAAGAAAAAGAAATTGCCACAGTAGGTTGAATTCTCACCTGGGTGGACGGATCACTTCAAATACGTAGGAAAGAAAGGTCTGAGATATGAAAACGAATCCCCAATATACTGATCAGCAGTTGCCTGCTAGTCTCCATTTCCTCTGTGGTGCAAACAGCCCTGATGTATGAACCTATCATCACATTTAAAGCTGATTAAAAGCAAGATTAATTGATTAATCATGAAGTCATTTCAATTTTCAGGAACAGGCTTTTGGAGTTCTGAAGGTTACAAGTACAAATATGAGAGCTAGGATGGTGCTGTCAAAAAGAAAGTCTAGTAGGCTTCAATCAAACAGTCATATTCATTGAGCACTTACTGTGTGCAGGGCACTGTACTAAGTGCTTGGGTGAGTGCAACAGAACGGAGTAGGTAGACATGTTCCCTGCCAACAGCAAACTTAGAATTTAGAGGGGGAGACAGACATTAATATACGTAGATAAATTACGGATAGCTACATCAGTGCTGTGGGGCAGAGGGAGTGGTGAATAAAGGGTACAGATCCTAGTTCAAGGGTGGCGTAGAGGGAATGGGAGAGGAGTAAATGAGGGATTAGTTGGGAATGGCCCTTTGGAGATGTGCCTTCAGTAAGAGAGAGAGGAGGAGAACCAGGAGAGGACAGTGTCAATGAAGCTGAGGTTGGATAATGTTTCCAGGTGAAGGGGGTGATCGACAGAATAGAAGGCAGCTGAGAAGTCAAGGAGGATTAAGATGGAGTAGAGGCCGTTGGTTTCGGCAAGAAGAAGATCATCTGTGATCTTCGAGAGGGCAGTTTCTGTGGAGTGATGGGGGAGGAAGCCAGATTGGAGGGGGTTCAAGGAAAGAATTGGAGGAGAGGAACTGGAGACAGCAGGTGTAGATAACTCACTTGAGAAGCTTGGGTAAGAATGGTAGAAAGAAGATGGGGCGATAAGTTGTGGCATCAAAGGAGGGTTTCTTTTTAGGATAGAGAAGAAATGAGCATGTCGGAAAGCAGTGGGACAGAAGCCATTGGAGAGCGAACAATTGAAGATGGTGGTCAGGGAAGGAAGGAGGGAGGGGTCAAAATGCTTTGTTATGGTTTGAAGGGATGGGGTCGGAGGTGGAGGGGCTGAATTTTGAGAGAAGGCAGGAGAGCTACTCTTGAGATACTGCTGGGAAAGATGGGAGATTTGAAGAAGGGGCAGGACAGATTTGCTGGAAGGAGGTCATATGGGAGAGAAGGCAGACAAGGAGGTTGTGATCATTTGCGTAAA
Organism: Tachyglossus aculeatus; assembly: GCF_015852505.1. Lineage (NCBI taxonomy): Eukaryota > Metazoa > Chordata > Mammalia > Monotremata > Tachyglossidae > Tachyglossus > Tachyglossus aculeatus. Next base: position 26,937,403 of record NC_052083.1, read on the forward strand.
CAGGCAGCTGTCCATGTTGTAATAGGGAACTTCCCAAGACAGTCTAGATCCAGTTCAGATCTGGGCCAAGATGAGAGAGAAAGAGGCAATTATTCACCGAGCATCAAAGAGCCAGTGATCACTTAAATTAAAGGCAGACACTGGTGTTGCCTAAGTGCCCGTTCCATTGCATTTTCCAACGTTTGATCAAACAAAAATCTGATGGGATAAGCAGGCAAAGATCTCTCTGCAGTAGCACATTAAAGCCGGCAGACTGCCAAGAAACCAAATCAACCCTGAATATCAAATTAACATTTAACAATATCATCTTGCCTTCCTCCAAAATCATTTCCATTTTAGCATCATTTCTGGGACAAGAAATTCCCTAAGCTCCAGTGCTATAATATAATTTATCATTATCATTATATAGATAGAAAAGTCATTGTGCTGTGTGACCTTGGGCAAGTCAGTTCACTTCTCTGGGCCTCGGTTACCTTATCTGTAAAATGGGGATTAAGACTATTAGCCCCATGTGGGACAGGGTCTAGGTACAACTTGATTTGCTTGTATCCACTCCAGCGCTTAGTATAGTGTCAGGCACATAGTTATCACTATTACTGCCACTCTCCCCATCTTCAAAGGTCTCCTAAAATTACACCTCCTCCAAGAAGCCTTCCCTGACTAATCTCTCTTTTCCCCACCCTATTCGCCATCCCATCTTTGTTACCTATGCACCTGAGTCTGTGAGCCCCTTTAGCTGTTTGATGATCGATGGATCAACAGTTCATATTTTACTGAGTGCTTATCCACTCTTACAGCACAGATATACATATAAGCATTTTAGTACAGTGCTTTGCACACAGTGGGTGCTCAATAAATACGATTGAATGAATGAATGCCTATCTCCCCCTTCTCCAATCTGTAATTCATTTTAATGTTGGTCTCCCTGACTAGATCATAAACTCCTTGAGTTCAGGAATCCTGCCTACCAACTCTTATTGTATAATCCTCACCCAAGCACTTAGTACAGTGCAGCCACAGTAGGCACTCAATAAATACCATCGATGTGTGGTTGGTTCTCTTCTATTCATTTTTGCCGTGAGATCATTAGAGCATTAGAGCAAATTTAATTTTGGACTGAATTAGAGGAACCATCGACACTTAGAGATGAGGAAATCTCTAAATGAATTTGAAATTATACTGGTTTCTGCTTCTCTTTCCAACACTCTCAATCGACGGTATTTATTGAGCCCTTTCTGTGGGCAGACCACTGCACTAAGCACTAGGGAAAGCATAATACAACAGAGTTAGGAGATATGATCCCTTCCCCCAGGAAGCTTATGGATTAGAGAGGAAGTTCTTCTCACACTGCAACATTTTACTGTGTCCTTCCCCATCTCCAGTCTCTCTCTATATATATTTCAATCTCATTGCTGCAGCTAAATGTTTCATATCACTCCTTTCTGCAGTTCCTTCTTCAACTCTCCACTGTCAGGTGTAAAATAACGCTAAACCATTTTGACTCTAAACCAAAATGATCATGAGTCATTGAGTCAAAGGATCTGGGTGTTTTGTTTATCTTAAGGTATTTGTTAAATACTATGCACCAGGAACTGTACTAAACCCTGGAGTAGATTCAGGAAAATAAGGTTGGACACAGTCCCTGTCCCACATAGGGCTCACAGTCTTAATCCCCATTTTACAGATGAGGTAACAGTAGCAATAATAATAATAATAATAGTCTTTGTTAAGTGCTTGCTGCGTGCCAAGTACTGTACTAACTGCTGGATTAGATACAAAATGATCAGTCTGGATACATGGGGCTCACAGTCTAAGTACAGAGAAGAACTGCTTCTGACCCTCATTTTAGTCAATCAGTTGATGGTATGTATTGAGTGCTTACTGTGTGCAGATGAGGAAACTGAGGCACAGAGAATTTCAGGGACTAACCCAAGATCTACAGGTTGCAAGTGACAGAACCAGGAATGGAACCCAGGTCCATTGACTCTCAGGTCCATGCTTGACTGCTTCCAATCTCATAAGCTTGCATCTACCCCAGAGCCTAATAAACAGAAAGTGCTTGATAAGTGTCACTGCTATTGTTATCATTATTATTAATTTATTATTATCGTCAATTATAATGAAACCTGATGACTGACAACTCAATTCCTAGCTGATCTTGGGCAACCACAGACGAGCCAGTCTCAGCAGGACTCTGCAATAGTAATTACTACTAATAACAATTATTATTATTATTATTATGGTACTTGTTTTAAGCCAAGCACTGTTTTAAGTGCTAAGGTAGATACAAGTTAATCAGGCTGGACACAGTCCCTGTCCCACACGGGGCTCACACTCTTAATTCCCATTTTACAGATGAGGTAACTGAAGCCCAGAGAAGTTAAATGACTCGCCCAAGGTCACGCAGCAGACAAGTGGTGGAGCCGGGATTGGATCCCAGGTCCTTCTGATTCCCAGGCCCATGCTGTATCCACTATTGCCATGCTGCTTCTCTTTCCCATTTAACTAGGATGAGGAAGAAATGGAATGATGGAGTCTGGCTCCTCCTAGCCCCAGCAGAACATAAATGATTTATCTTCTGTCTAAGGTGGTATTTGAAGCTCAAGTTTAATCCTTAGAAGAAGATCTAAGGATTAAAAATTTTCCTTCATTGACTAATCACCCTGGACAATAGCACCCACCCACCCACCCACACACACAGTCAGAATTTGTCAATTCCGTAGGCTCCTTCTTTCCAGTTCCCAAATTTCCTCAGCTTCCAGGCTTTAACATATCTTCTTACCTTCTTACTTTATCTCTCACCCCTTCAACTAAAAAATGCATTCCTAGATTGTGAGCCCATCGCTGGGCAGGAATTGTCTCTCTTTGTTGCTGAATTGTACTTTCCAAGTGCTTAGTACAGTGCTCTGCACACAGTAAGCACTCAATAAATATAATTGAATGAATGAGTGCATTCCTCAAAATGTCTTGTTACTGAATGGGAGAGAAATATCGATGTGGAAACTTGGCCAAACGAGATGTGCACTTGAAAGAAGTGTATAACTTGGGTTTTTCATATTTTGAAAATTCTTTGGTAGAGCTGTTTTGCCTAGCCTTCTGCATCATTTCTATCTAGATTAGAGGTATTAATAATTGCAGGGAAAGTGAATTAGAGGTTCATTGTTATAGCAGAGAGGCAGAAAATGGGATCAACAGGGAGACACAGACCAGGGTAATGAAGCAGGAAATAGAGATTTACCAAGTTTTAGATAAAGGAGAAGGCCAGGCTAGCTTCAGTAGCTTCAGAGGACTGATTATTGATAATATCGTGTATTATGATTATCATTATCTTCGAATCAATCACATAGGAGATTTGTTCTACCACAGATGTCAACATCCAGCTTTTTGAGCCATTTATCTGTGTTTCTTAAATGCCATCCATTAGCTTCCAAAGGCAAAACAGATTTTCAGACACGGTAAGTCCTGTGAATTTCTCAGCTTCCAGCATTACACCTAGGAACACAAATATTCTGGGTGAGAAACATGAATGTTAATAGTAATATTCATAATAATAATGAATTGTGGTATTTGTTAAGTGCTTACTATATACCAGGCACTGTACTAAGAGCTGGGGTAGATGCAAGGTAATTGGGTTGGACACAGTCCCTGTCCCACATAGGACCCACAGTCATAATCCCCATTTTCCAGATGAGGTAACTGATGCACAGAGAAGTGACCTGACTTGCTCAAGTCCACACAGCAGGCAAGTGGCAGAGCCGGCTTTGGAACCTGGCTCCCAGGCCCTCGCTTTATCCACTAAGCCACACTGCTTCTCTAGCCATACCGATGTCTCCTCCAGGAAGCCCTCCCTGACTAATCTCTCATTTCCCCATCCTATTTCCCCTTCTTTCTGCCTCACCCATCCACTTGCTTCCAAACCACTAAGCACTTAAATTGTCACCCCATTCTACAGCACTTGTATATATATCTTTATGCTGGATTTCTTCCCTTACCTGTAATTTATTTTAATTTCTGTCTTCACTCGATTGTACAATTCTTGAAGGCAGCGATCATACCAATTCACTCCACTGTACTTTCCCAAGTACTTACTTAACAGTTCTTGGCACACAGTAAGAGTTTGACCAATACCATTGATTGATTTATAATTGAAATGGATGACCAAGAACAGAGATAAAAGACATTTCATCCTGTAGGAAAATAGTAAAGCACAAGTTAATCATCATAATCATAATGATGATGGAATTTATTGAGCACTCATTCCAAGCACAGGGACAGATAAAAGGTAATCAGATCAGAAACAGTGCCTGTCCCGCATGGAGTTCAGAAGTAGGGAAAACACGTATTTTATCTCCATTTTATGGAGAAGGTAATTGAAGAACAGAGAGCTTAGGTCATCGAGCAAGAAAATGGTGGAACAAGGATTAGAACTTGGCTTTTAGATCCATGCTTTTTCCATTAGGCTACACTGCCTCTAATTCTGTCTATGTCAGCATAATAGCCCCTATAAGCCTTGGCTTAGAGCAAAATATTCACCAGAGGGAAGAGGTCAATTTCAAAGGGAAAAAAATACCTACCAATATTAATAATTCAAGATTCCTGGATCAGTTACTTTAATTGCCATTTACCCCCTAGAAAATATAAGTGCAAATTGTAATGAAATAAATAAGGCGGTTCTATTCCTTAGGTGACCATGACAGCCGGATTGGAGATCACCTCAAGAAGCAGTTTTTTTTTTATTGCATTTGTTAAGTGCTTACTATGTGCAAAGCACTGTTCTAAGCGTTGGGGAGGTTACAAGGTGATCAGGTTGTCCCACGGGGGGCTCACAGTCTTAATCTCCATTTTACAGATGAGGTAACTGAGGCACAGAGAAGTTAAGTGACTTGCCCAAAGTCACACAGCTGACAATTGGCAGAGCAGGATTTGAACCCATGACCTTTGACTCCAAAGTACGTGCTCTTTCCACTGAGCCACACTGCTAGCCGTGTAAATCAGAGTGTTCAGTCTACTGTCAAATCCTGGCAGTTCTTCAATCAATCTATAAATCAATCAATGGCATACATTGATGCTCCTAATGATAATATATATCCTGAAATAGCATGGTCGAATGGAAAGAGCATGGACCTGAGGACCTGGGTTCTAATCCTGACACCTCTCCTTGCCTGCTTTGTGATCTTGAGCAAGTCACTTAACCTCTCTGTGCCTCAGTTTCCTAAACCAAAAAATAGGGATACAATACCTGCTCTGAATTGCGATTTGATACCTGTATCTATCTTGTTTATCTTGTATCTCGCCCAGAGCTTTGAACAGTGTTTGACACATGGTTAGTGCTTAACAAATACAATAAACCCCTCCTCACAATAAAAATGGCAATGGCCAATGCACTAGGTAAAGCCATACACTCTTCTTGGCTGTAAGCCTGGTGTGGGCAGGGATTGTCTCTCTTTATGGCTTAATTGTACTTTCCAAGCACTTAGTACAGTGCTCTGTGCACAGTAAGCACTCAATAAATATGATTGAATGAATGAAATAAATGAATGGTGTTCCTATCTAAGGTGGAATACCTTGCTACCAAAGAGGAAGATTCACCACACAGTAGATTATGTGATTCCTCCCCCAAACTCTTCATTTTTTAAGATTTTCCAGTTATTTTCTTTCTCTTTTTATAATCATAATTAGAGTTTGAATGGGACGTCTTTATGTGTTTCTGGGGATTACTTGCTCTACATTGCCAAAAAGCACAGCTTTATTTAATGGTTTCTTCTACAAGAGTGTTGAAATCATAGAAAACATAGATAGTTTCCATGCCACCACCTCCTACCCGATCATCTGCAGCGAATCCGTGTTGATTCAGGAGACATGTGTAGGAGACGGGTAGGAGATAATCAGTGACAGTTTCTTGTCAGAAAAACCCCAATTTCCTCTTGTTAGTGATTTTGGTAAATAATTTAAAACAAAAACGAGAGTCCCTAAAAACACAGCTGTAGCTTACAAAGCATCACCCAACTGCTGTGGATTCTACCTTCACCAGTCAACTTCAATTCAGACTTCTCTCAAGTGCTAGTACAGTGCTCTGCACAAAGTGAGCACTGAATAAATATGATTGAATGAATGAATAACCCTTCCGGGCCTTTTGAGGCATGGCAACAAACGAACAGCCGCAGGAGTTACCTCCCTTCAGAGGGTGTCTCGGTTCTCTCTTGCAAACTTCAGTTCGCCTTAGTAAATACATCTCTTTAATGGTGTTTCCAAAAACAGAACTGGGGGCAAGTGAATGGTTGTTGACCCTGACATGTCAATCAATCAATTGTATTGACTAAGCGCTTACTGTGTGTAGAGCACTGTACTAAACACTTGGGAAGGTACAGTGGCCTAGCAGTAGCAGCATGGCCAAGTGAGAAGCAGCATAACTAGTGGCAAGATCCTGGGCTTGGGAGTCAGAGGTTGTGGGTTCTAATCCCGGCTCCACCACTTGTCTGCTGTATGACCTCGGGCAAGTCAGTTTGCTTCTCTATGCCTCAGTTAATTCATCTGGAAAATGGGGATTGAGACTGTGAGCCCCACATGGAACAGCCTGATTACTTTGTATTTACCCCAGCGCTTAGAACAGTGCTTGGCCCATAGTTAGTGCTTAACAAGTGCCATAAGAATTGTTTTATTATTTACAATTTTATCTTCAGAAGACATAACGTAAGACATGCAGGAAGGGCAGGGATCCTGTTTGCTAACCTCCAACTGCTTAGTAGAGTGCTCAACATACTGCAAGTGCTCACTAAATTCCCCTGAATGATGGTAGGCTAAGAAGTACTTTGCCGGTAGAAGAAGCAAGACAATATACATCCTTGAAGACCCAATATATACCAGCCAAATCCACCTGTGCATGATACCCTTTTCTCTGACTGTTTCAACCTCACCATTTTTAATAGACTTTGTTAAGTTCTTACTATGTGGCAGACACTGTACTAAGCATTTGGGTAGATTCAAGGTAATCAGGTTGGACGTAGTCCATGTCCCACATGGGGCTCACAGTCTTACCCTCATTTTACAGATGAGATAACTGACGCACAAAGAAGTTAAGTGACTGGCCCAAGGTCACACAACAGGTAAATGATCCTTCATTATCTTTTAGTTAAGAAGAAAGCCCAGGCAAAGGAAAGGAATAAGCTTCCCAGGATACCTTTCAGTCCAACTGCAGAGTTGTCAGCCCATATTTTCTCACCCAAAGGAAAGGTTTGGACAGTCTGAAGAGACTAGACAAATGAGGTCAATACCACCACCTATCTGTTCATCCATCATTCATCTCAGCTTGACATCCAGGCCATGAAATTTGGGACTTTTCATTGTTTCTAATTAAAATCGTCCCCGAATAGTATTTGTCCTACACTTACCCCAGATCTAGATGAAAAAACAACAAAACAAAACACAGTTTTCCTCCTTTCCACCCAGGCATAATAATAATAATAATAACAATATTTTTAATTGCTTACTATGTGCCAGGCACTGTACTAAGTGCTGGGGTGGATATAAGCTAATCAGGCTGGTCACAGTCTCTGTCCATATGGGACTCACAGTTTCAATTCCCTTTTACAGATGAGTCAGTTGAGGCATGGAGAAGTAAAGTGACTTGCTCAAGGTCACACAGCAGACAAGTGGCGGAGCCGGGATTAGAATCCATGACCTTCTGACTTCTAGGCCCGTGCTCTGTCCACGATGATAATAACAATTAGTGATTTTTCTTAGGCTCTGACTCTGGGCTGAGCATTGCGGTAGATTCAGGATAATCAGATCAGACCCAACCCCTGTCCTGTATAGAGAAGCAGCGTGGCTCACTGGAAAGAGCACGGGCTTTGGAGTTAGAGGTCATGGGTTTGAATCTTGGCTCTGCCACGTCTGCCGTGTGACCTTGGGCAAGTCACTTGACTTCTCTGAGCCTCAGTTACCTCATCTCTAAAATGTGGATTAAGACTGTGAGCCCCACGTGGGACAACTTGATCACCTTGTATTCCCCCCCGCCCCAGCTCTTAGAACAGTGCTTTGCGCTCACTCTCCACTGGTTCCTTCCCCTCTGCCTTCAAACATGCCCATGTCTCTCCCATCCTAAAAAAACCCTCTCTTGACCCCACCTCACCTTCTAGTTATCGCCCCATATCCCTCCTACCATTCTTTCCAAACTCCTTGAACGAGTTGTCTACATGCGCTGCCTCGAATTCCTCAACACCAACTCTCTCCTCGACCCCCTCCAGTCTGGCTTCCATCCCCTACATTCCACGGAAACTGCCCTCTCAAAGGTCACCAATGACCTCCTGCTTGCCAAATCCAACGCTCCTACTCTATCCTAATCCTCCTCGACCTCTCAGCTGCCTTCGACACTGTGGACCACCCCCTTCTCCTCAACACGCTATCTGACCTTGGCTTCACAGACTCCGTCCTCTCCTGGATCTCCTCTTATCTCTCTGGTCATTCATTCTCAGTCTCTATTGCAGGCTCCTCCTCCCCCTCCCATCCCCTTACTGTGGGGCTTCCCCAAGGTTCAGTGCTTGGTCCCCTTCTGTTCTCGATCTACACTCACTCCCTTGGTGACCTCATTCGCTCCCACGGCTTCAACTATCATCTCTACGCTGATGACACCCAGATCTACATCTCCGCCCCTGCTCTCTCCCCCCTCTCTCCAGGCTCGCATCTCCTCCTGCCTCCAGGACATCTCCATCTGGATGTCTGCCCGCCACCTAAAACTCAACATGTCCAAGACTGAACTCCTTGTCTTCGCTCCCAAACCCTGCCCTCTCCCTGACTTTCCCATCTCTGTTGATGGCACTACCGTCCTTCCCGTCTCACAAGCCCGCAACCTTGGTGTCATCCTCGACTCCGCTCTCTCATTCACCCCTCACATCCAAGCCGTCACCGAAACCTGCCGGTCTCAGCTCCGCAACATTGCCAAGATCCACCCTTTCCTCTCCATCCATACCGCTACCCTGCTCACTCAAGCTCTCATCCTATCCCGTCTGGACTACTGCATCAGCCTTCTCTCTGATCTCCCATCCTCCTGTCTCTCCCCACTTCAATCCATACTTCACGCTGCTGCCCGGATTGTCTTTGTCCAGAAACGCTCTGGGCATGTTACTCCCCTCCTCAAAAATCTCCAGTGGCTACCAATCAATCTGCGCATCAGTCAGAAACTCCTCACCCTGGGCTTCAAGGCTCTCCATCACCTCGCCCCCTCCTACCTCACCTCCCTTCTCTCTTTCTACAGCCCACCCCGCACCCTCCGCTCCTCTGTCGCTAATCTCCTCACCGTGCCTCGTTCTTGCCTGTCCCGCCATCGACCCCCGGCCTACGTCATGCCCCGGGCCTGGAATGCCCTCCCTCTGCCCATCCGCCAAGCTAGCTCTCTTCCTCCCTTCAAGGCCCTACTGAGAGCTCACCTCCTCCAGGAGGCCTTTCCAGACTGAGCCCCTTCCTTCCTCTCCCCCTCGTCCCCCTCTCCATCCCCCCATCTTACCTCCTTCCCTTGCCCACAGCACCTGTATATATGTATATATGTTTGTACATATTTATTACTCTATTTATTTATTTATTTATTTATCTTGTACATATCTATTCTATTTATTTTATTTTGTTAGTATGTTTGGTTTTGTTCTCTGTCTCCCCCCTCTAGACTGTGAGCCCGCTGTTGGGTAGGGACTGTCTCTATGTGTTGCCGACTTGTACTTCCCAAGCGCTTAGTACAGTGCTCTGCACACAGTAAGCACTCAATAAATACGATTGATTGATTGATAGATAGTAAGCGCTTAACAAATGCCATCATTATTATTAGGAGAAGCAGCGTGGCTCAGTGGAAAGAGCACGGGTTTTGGAGTCAGAGGTCATGGGTTCAAATCCCGGCTCTGCCAACTGTCAGCTGTGAGACTTTGGGCAAGTCACTTCACTTCTCTGGGCCCCAGTTCCCCCATCTGTAAAATGGGGATTAAGACTGTGAGCCCCCCGTGGGACAACCTGATCACCTTGTAACCTTCCCAGCGCTTAGAACAGTTCTTTGCACATAGTAAGCGCTTAATAAATGCCATTTTAAAAAAACAAAAAAAAACAAATCCCATTAAAAAAAACATCTAATTTACTACTAGGAAGTCAGGTTAGATAGACCAGTAGTTTCATAAGAATAGATTCCCTTTGCAATAGAAATTCCTTGGACTTGTTTCAATTTTTGTCGAAGACGAGAGATGCCTAAATATACTTCATCTCTTAACTTAAACCTGAGATTGTAAAGAAGTGGGCTCAGCATTTCAACGTTTCAAGTTTTCGGCAGTTTGATGCCAAATTCTCCCAGCTAATTAGGAAGAAAGGTTGGTAAGATGTGTTAGCTTAAAAGTAATTAGGTTTGGAACTGAGGAAGGTTATGAATTTCATGTATAAGTTCAAAGTCATGATCATCTGAGTATAGTGTATAGAACTTTAGGGAATTGAATGTTTCTTCTTTATTTCTCCAATTAGTGCTATGAAATTTCTTTGTCCATTATGATTCCCTCCTTTAGGACCTTCAAAAAATGGGCAACACTTGTTTTTTTATGTTGTTTTTTAAGTACTTACCAAGAGTAACTCTAGGGTAGATACCAGTCTATTAGACACAGTAAGCACTCAATAAATAGGATTGAATGAATGAATTCATAGAGAATTCATGAATTCACAGTCTCTATCCCACATATGGCACAGAGTAAATACGAGAGGGGAGGATTTAATCCCCCTTTTACAGATGAGGAAACCAAGGAATGGAGAAGTTAAGTGACTTGCTGAAGGTAACACAGCAAGCAAAAAGCAGAGCCAGGATTAGAACCCAAGTCCCCTGACTTCCAGGCCCATGCTCTAGGCCACTCTGCTTCTCCTAAGTCTTCTATATATTGAATGGCAGCACGCTTTTTTGCAGATTTAACTAATAAAAGCAAATTCAAATTTGACAATCACATAAAAACCACTAACAGTCGGAAAATAATACAATTACAGCTTTCCCCCATGACAGTTTAGATCATTATAATGCACAGCACAAATGTACGCCCACAACTGAAAAATAGCCTAAAATTCTTCCTCTCCTTCCCCTCAGAAACAGCCTTAGTTCTAATGGAAATCCACCAAGATTGTCAGCTCCATGAAAATGTGGAATGTCTACCAATTCTATTCTGATCTCCAGTTCTTGGTAAAGTGCTCAGCATACAATAAACGCTCAGCACACAGAATCAATAAATCGAACCAGTCATGCCCAGTGCACAGAGCATGCGCCCCGGAGTTAGAGGACCTGGGTTCCAATGTCGGCTCTGCCATTTACCTGCTGTGTGACCTTGGGCAAGTCATTTCACGCCTCTGTTCCTCAGCTACCTCATCAGTAAATTGGAGATTAAATCCTACTCCCTCCTTCTAAGATTGTGAGCCCCATGTGAGGCAAGGATTGGGTCCAACCTGATTTTCTCGCATCCACCCAGTACTTAGTACAGTGTTTAACACTTAGCAAGTGTTTAGAGAAGCAGCATGGTATAGTGGACAGAGCACGGGCCTGGAAATCAGAAGGGCATGCATTCGAATCCAGGCTCTGCCCCTTTTTTACTGTGTGACCTTGGGCAAGTCACCTAACTTATTTGAGCCTCAGTTACCTCTTCTGTAAATTGGGGATTGAGACTGTGAACCCCACATGGGACAGGGACTGTGTCCAACCCGATTAGCTCATATTTATTCATTCATTCATTTGATCATATTTATTAAGCACTTACTGTGTGCAGAGCACTGTACTATGTACTTGGGAAAGTACAATACCCCAGCATTTAGTACAGTGCCTGGCACACAGTAAGCGCTTAACAAATACCATAATTATTATTAACAAATACCATAGTAGTTTCCTATGGCATTGACAAAGTTGTGGTCACAGTGCTGGAGTAATAAATTTTAGTGTCTGACAGACAGATTCCACCTCTGGACTCTGTTTTTCTTTAAAATGTTTGGAAATGATTTTTATGGGATAAACTGAAATGCAGAAATATACCAAAGTATACTTTCCACATGAGCATTTGTGGGAAACTTTGCACGGCACAGAATCATTCAGGGCTGGTTAGCCCAAACTGAGTGTCAGATTGCTGACAAGCAAGCAGTCTCTGTCATGGTTGTTTCTGACCATGATTCATCAGAATATTTTCTGAAGGTTTTCACTTTTTAAGCATTAGGGGACACTGGGGTCAGACAGGAATCGGATGGAAATCAGGTGAAGAGATTTTCTTAGGGTACAGTAGCAGGATAGTTAGGGAAACTACCTCTTCTACCTCCCCTAATCATAATCAAGCACCATGGCATAGTGGATAGAGCATGGGCTTGAGAGTCAGAAGGTTGTGGGTTCTAATTCCAGCTCCTCCACTTGTCTGCTGTGTGACCATGGGCTAGTCACTTCACTTCTCTGGGCCTCCATTCCCTCATCTGCAAAACGGGGATTGAGATGGAGAATCCCATGTGGGACATGGATGTGTTCAACCCGATTTACTTGTATGCACTCCAGTGGTTAGTATAGCACCTGGCATATAGTGAGTGCTTAACAAATATTGTAGTTATTATCATTATGATAGCTGTGGTATTAAGTGCTTACTATGTATCAAGCACTGTAATAAGCTCTGTGGAAGATATAAAGTAATCAGCTCAGATACAGTCTCCGTCCCATGTGGGGCTCAGAGTATTTAATCCTCATTTTACAGATGAGGAAACTGAGGCTCAGAGAAGTTAAGGGACTTGCCCAAGGTCACACAACAGAATAATGAGAGAGCCAGGATTAGAATCCAGGTCCTCTGATTCCCAGGCCTCTCCTCTTTCCACTAGGCCACACTGCTTGTCATTAGATTGTGACTCAATTTCAGTAAATAAGGGAAACCGACATAATGAAAGTAAATGACTTGTTCAAAGTGACAGAGTGAGAGTAGCAGAGTTGGATAATCTCCCAAATTCAGACCTCTTTCTTCTTGTTCTCTAGAGGTAGAATTTCCCATATCTCATACCCCAAATCTCGAAATACTTCATTTAATTATATTAATGGCCGTCTCCCCCTCTAGACTATAAGCTCATTGTAGGCCTGGAAATGTGTATGTTTATTGTTATATTAAACTCCCCCAAGCTCTTAACGCAGTGCCCGTCACACAATAAGTGCTCAATAAATACAACTGAATGAATGAACTTGTCTGATCTGGGAGAAATGAACAAAAGCAGAAGCAAAGCCAATTGGAATGAGCCTGAAAAAAGAAACTCTTAAGAGGCAAATTAAAATATTTCGAGAAATTGCTTCACCGATAATCAGTCCTTCAAAATAGTGGTGCATTTTACTATGATTAACTGTGAGAAAAGGAATATTAACTAATCTGTGAAGCCATTGAAGTACTGCTTGGCCTGTTTCTTTTGTTACTGTGCAATATTGTTTTTCATCTCTCTCCAGTGCAGTATATTTTAGTCATCTTTTGAAGATCAGTTGGCTTTTTCCTTGGGCCTGTAGGAAAAAATTAGAAAACAAACATCATATCCCTGTTCTAATCCTGCCTCTGCCATTTTCTGGGTGACCTTGGGCAAGTCACTTAACTTCTCTGTGCCTCAGTTACCTCATCTGTAAAATGGGGATTAAGACTGGGAGCCTCACATGGGTAAATCACATGATTTGCTTGTATTCATTCTTTCAATCACATTTATTAAGTGCTTACTGTGTGCAGCAAGAAACAGTGACATTCCCTGCCTACAACAAGCCACCCCATCGCTTAGTACAGTGCCTGGAACATAGTGAGTGCTTAACAAATACCACAATTCGTATGAAAACCTGCTTTCATGCCTACTGCTCATTCAAATTAAGAATAGCATAAAGAAGGGGCATGGCTGGAAAATAATTATCCTCCTGTCTCCTCTGCAGTTTTCTGGGAGGTGAGTCTGCACACATCCTCATTGGCATTCATTCATTCAATCGTATTTATTGAGCACTTACTGTGTGCAGAGCACTGTACTGAGCGCTTGGAAAGTACAGTTTGGCAACAATCCCTACCCAACAACAGGCTCAGTCTAGAAGGGGGAAGATAGACAACAAAACAAAACAAATAGATAGGCATCAATAGCGTCAATATAAATAAATAGAATTATATATATATACATATCATTAATAAAATAAATATAGTGAACTAATTGATATGAACATATATATACGAGTGCTGTGAGGTGGGGGAGGGTGGGTAGAGCAGAAGGAAGGAGTACGGGCAACGGGGAGGGGAGGAATATGTTGCCACCTTGTACTTCCCAAGTGCTTAGTACAGTGCTCTGCACACAGTAAGCGCTCAATAAATACGATTGATTGATTGATTGAGGAATGGGACAGAAACTGTGTCCAACTCAATTTGCTTGCTTCCACCCCAGCACATAGTACGGTGCCTGGCACGTAGTAAGCACTTTACATATACCGTTATTATTATTATTATTATTATTATTAGAATGTTCAGTGTTTAGTATGGTGCTCAGCATATGCTCAACCAATACCATTGATGGTGCAAAAACCTGTGATTCAACAATTATGGAAAATTCACAGCCTTTAGACTATAAGGTTAAAACTAGGTTTTTCTCTACCGAGTAGGGGCTCAATACATGCTGGCAAAGACCATAATAATGATCAGGATCCTAGAAACATGTTTCTTTAAAAGGTTGATAGTAATATCTTGGGAGCACGTGACTTTTGGCACATATCCAATTGTGTGTGCATGTTTAGGCTGCAAAAAAAAGGATTTCAAAGCCAATGCTAAAATATTCAGCCAAATTTACCGCAGAAATCCTGCTGAATGTTATAATATAATGGAAGAGATGTAGGCCAGCATGCAACATCACAGCATAGTCAACAGAGCGTAACTGAAAAAAGAGTAGTTGTCTAGAAATGGGGTGAAGTGAACTACGGTTTTCCAAATACTGCTCCTTCGAGTTCATTTTTATTTCACGTATAAAGATGATGATACACATTAAATTCAGGAATGTTTTCCAAAGGCACCAACACCCCAGAGGTTTTATAAATGATATCATCTTCAAGACAAAATGCCTATCGAATTCTAAGTGGAATATGTCTGGGGTGTGAAATATAGAGCCGTCCTCCAGTTCCAGGAAAACATAATCAATCAATCAATCAATCAATCATATTTATTGAGCGCTTACTATGTGCAGAGCACTGTACTAAGCGCTTGGGAAGTACAAATTGGCATCACATAGAGACAGTCCCTACCCAACAGTGGGCTCACAGTCTAAAAGGGGGAGACAGAGAACAGAACCAAACATGCCAACAAAATAAAATAAGTAGGATAGAAATGTACAAGTAAAATAAATAAATAAATAAATAGAGTAATAAATATGTACAACCATATATACATATATACAGGTGCTGTGGGGAAGGGAAGGAGGTAAGACGGGGGGATGGAGAGGGGGACGAGGGGGAGAGGAAAGAAGGGGCTCAGTCTGGGAAGGCCTCCTGGAGGAGGTGAGCTCTCAGCAGGGCCTTGAAGGGAGGAAGAGAGCTAGCTTGGCGGATGGGCAGAGGGAGGGCATTCCAGGCCCGGGGGATGACGTGGGCCGGGGGTCGATGGCGGGACAGGCGAGAGCGAGGTACAGTGAGGAGATTAGTGGTGGAGGAGCGGAGGGTGCGGGCTGGGCAGTAGAAGGAGAGAAGGGAGGTGAGGTAGGAGGGGGCGAGGTGATGGAGAGCCTTGAAGCCCAGGGTGAGGAGTTTCTGCCTGATGCGCAGATTGATCGGTAGCCATTGGAGGTTTTTGAGGAGGGGAGTAATATGTCCAGTGCGTTTCTGGACAAAGATAATCCGGGCAGCAGCATGAAGTATGGATTGAAGTGGAGAGAGACACGAGGATGGGAGATCAGAGAGAAGGCTAGTGCAGTAGTCCAGACGGGATAGGATGAGAGCTTGAATTAGCAGGGTAGCGGTTTGGATGGAGAGGAAAGGGCGGATCTTGGCAATGTTGCGGAGCTGAGACCGGCAGGTTTTGGTGACGGCTTGGTTGTGAGGGGTGAATGAGAGAGCGGAGTCGAGGATGACACCAAGGTTGCGGGCTTGTGAGACGGGAAGGATGGTAGTGCCATCAACAGAGATGGGAAAGTCAGGGAGAGGACAAGGTTTGGGAGGGAAGACAAGGAGCTCAGTCATAACATAACATAACATAACAAATGATAAGATTTTATTCACATAGGCAGAAGTGACTCGATTCATGACTGCCAGACCCTTTACTATTCCAAACATGATTAACCGATTCGCTACAGCATTTGCTACGTGCGATGCTTGGTACAATCTGTACTTGCCTCTTGCTATTGACTGGAAAGAGAATCACGTGTGCGTGTGCGTGCGTGCGTGTGTGTGTGTGTGTGTGTGTGTGTGTGTGTAGTTGCTCTTCATTTTCAAAGGGGACACATTTAATGACCAAATCCTATCCATGGGTGTGAGTGTAGTTATAAAGTCTGATGCGAAGTGGACCCAGACTATCAAATTGTTTTCCCCTAAAGATCATTGTTTTGCTACTGTTTTTGAGGTCGACTCCTCTCCCAATTGCGGATCTTTCTACCGCAGTGCTGTCCTAAGAATCCACCTAATTGTCTTTAAATTGTTTCACTGTGTCTTCAATTATTCTGCTTTTCTGGCCGTTTCAGGTCATCATCCCATAGTTACTTAGGACTCTTGCCTGTATCCATTCTCCACACCTGTCCCGCCCAATGTCATCATCATTCATTCAATCATGTTTATTGAGCACCCCATTCTCATCAGGGACAATTACTGAGTGCTTACTCTTTGCACAGCACTGTACTCAATGCTTGGGAGAGTACAAATACTCTCAGCCCCCAAGTACTTCAGTACAGATCAATAATTTATTTATTTTAATGTCTGTCTCCCCATCTAGACTCTAAGCTCCTCACGGATAGGGAACATGTCCACCAATTCTCTTCCAAGTGCTTAGGCTCTGCACGTAGTAAACACTCAATAAATACTTTTGATTGGTCGATTCCCCTTCTATTTCAACACACTGTGTTTGGGTTTCCTGTGTATTCTCCTCCCCTTACCACTCAGCCAAGAGTTGACATGACAAAACTTGTTTCAAAGCTGGTAGTCTCGCTCTGTGATCTTGGACACATAGATGACGATGTTGGAAATTAATTATCATCAACCGTATTTATCGAGTGCTTATGGGGTGCAGAGCATTGTACTAGGTGCTTGGGAGAGCACAATACACCAGAATCAGAAGACATGTCTCCTGCCCACAATGAACTAACAGTCTAGAAGATGAGCTTCTGGGCTAGAGGAATTGCTCCAAAACTGGATGAGGAGATTGTGTTTAAGATTAAAACTCAGTGTGGAAGGCTGGCAAATAGAAACTGGTCCTTGTCACCTCCTAATTTGAAGCCCCCTCACCCTCTGACTCTGGGGAACACCACCTATACACTTGTTCACTGACCTGCCGTCATGGAAGCAAAAGAGATGAGCTTGGTTAAGCTACTCATGAAGGCCAGGTGCCCTGCCTATTTGGTTTTAGTGTAGTAACTAATCACCAAACTTGGAGAGGTGATGAAAGGCAGCTTTTCAGGGATTCTTGCATCAACTCTTCCTGTGTTTAGCCACTGAAAAGCACTCAAAGAGCACCAGATAATATTTTTTTCTCCCCTCTCCCCATTGCTATCTGATGGGGACAGGCTTGGTGGAAAGCAGCATGGCTTAGAGGAAATAACACAGGCCTGGGAGTCACAGGACTTGGGTTCTCATCCTACTTGCCATTTGCATGCTGTGTGACATTGGGTAAGTCACATAACTTTGTCAAGCCCTCATCTTCCTCATCTGTAAAATGGAGATTAATAACCTGTTCTCTCTCCTCCTTAGACTGTGAGCCCCGTGTGGGACAGGGACTGTCTCCAATCTGATTGTATCCTGTCTAACAAAGCACTTGGCACATAGGACATGGGTTCTAATCAATCAGTCAATCAATCATATTTATTGAGCACTTACTGTGTGCAGAGCACTGTACTAAGCACTTGGGAAGAACAAGTTGGCAACATATAGAGACGGTCCCTACCCAACAGTGGGCTCACAGTCTAGAAGTGGGAGACAGAGAACAAAACAAAACATATTAACAAAATAAAATAAATAGAATAGCTATGTACAAGTAAAATAAATAAATAGAGTAATAAATATGTACAAACATATATACCTATATACAGGTGCTGTGGGGAAGGGAAAGAGGTAAGGCGAGGGGTGGCGAGGGGGAGGAAAGGGAGAGGAATGAGGGGGAGGAAGGGGAGAGGAAGGAGGGGGCTCAGTCTGGGAAGGCCTCCTGGAGGAGGTGAGCTCTCAGTAGAGCCTTGAAGGGAGGAAGAGAGCTAGCTTGGCGGATGTACGGATGGAGGGCATTCCAGGCCAGGGGGATGACGTAGGCCGGGGATCGACGGCAGGACAGGTGAGAACAAGGCAAAGTGAGGAGATTAGCGGCAGAGGAGCAGAGGGTACGGGCTGGGCTGTAGAAGGAGAGAAGGGAGGTGAGGTAGGAGGGGGCGAGGTGATGGAGAGCCTTGAAGCTGAGGGTGAGGAGTTTCTGCCTGATGTGCAGGTTGATTGGTAGCCACTGGAGATTTTTGAGGAGGGGAGTAACATGCCCAGAGCGTTTCTGGACAAAGACAATCCGGGCAGCGGCGTGAAGTATGGATTGAAGTGGGGAGAGACAAGAGGATGGGACATCAGAGAGGAGGCTGATACAGTAGTCCAGACGGGATAGGATGAGAGCTTGAACGAGCAGGGTAGCGGTTTGGATGGAGAGGAAAGGGCGGATCTTGTCAATGTTGCGGAGCTGAGACTGGCAGGTTTTGGTGACGGCTTGGATGTGAGGGATGAACGAGAGAGCAGAGTCGAGGATGACACCAAGGTTGCGGGCCTGTGAGACGGGAAGGATGGTAGTGCCATCAACAGTGATGGGGAAGTCAGGGAGAGGGCAGGGTTTGGGAGGGAAGACAAGGAGTTCAATCTTGGACATGTTGAGTTTTAGGTGGCGGGCAGACATCCAGATGGAGATATCCTGAAGGCAGGAGGAGATGCAAGCCTGGAGGGAGGGGGAGAGAGCAGGGTCGGAGATGTAGATCTGGGTGTCATCAACGTAGAGATGATAGTTGAAGCCGTGGGAGCGAATGAGATCACCAAGGGAGTGAGTGTAGATCGAGAACAGAAGGGGACCAAGAACTGAACCTTGAGGAACCCCCACAGTAAGGGGATGGGAGGGGGAGGAGGAGCCTGCAAAAGAGACTGAGAATGAATGATTGGATAGATAAGAGGAGAACCAGGAGAGGACGGAGTCTGTGAAGCCAAGTTTGGGTAGCGTGTTGAGGAGAAGCGGGTGGTCCACAGTGTCGAAGGCAGCTCAGAAGTTGAGGAGGATTAGGATAGAGTTTGAGCCGTTGGATTTGGCAAGCAGGAGGTCATTGGTGACCTTTGAGAGGCAGTTTCCGTGGAATGTAGGGGACGGAAGCCAGATTGGAGGGGGTCGAGGAGAGAGTTGGTGTTGAGGAATTCGAGGCAGCGTGTGTAGACGACTCGTTCAAGGAGTTTGGAAAGGAATGGTAGGAGGGAGATGGGGCAATAACTGGAAGGTGAGGTGGGGTCAAGAGAGGGTTTTTTTAGGATGGGAGAGACATGGGCATGTTTGAAGGCAGAGGGGAAGGAACCAGTGGAGAGTGAGCGGTTGAAGATGGAAGTTAAGAAGGGGAGAAGGGACAGAGCGAGAGATTTCATGAGATGAGAGGGAATGGGGTCAGAAGCACAGGTGGCTGGAGTAGCAGTAAAGAGGAGGGAGGAGAGCTCCTCTGAGGATACTGTTGGGAAGGATGGGAGAGTAGCAGAGAGTGTTGAGAGCCAGGGGGTTGGAGAAGGTGGGGGAGTGACTTTGGGGAGGTCAGACCTGATGGATTTAATTTTATTAATAAAGTAGGAGGCCAGATCGTTGGGGGTGAGGGAAGGAGGAGGGGGAGGAACCGGGGGCCTGAGAAGGGAGTTGAATGTACGGAAGAGCTGATGGGGATGATGGTCATGGGTGTCAATAAGGGAGGAGAAATAGTTTTGCCTGGCAGAGGAGAGGGCTGAGTTAAGTCAGGAAAGGATAAACTTGAAGTGAACGAGGTTGGCATGGTGTTTAGACTCTAATCCCGGCTCCGCCACTTGTCTGCTGTGTGACCTTGGGCAAGTCACTTAACTTCTCTGTGCCTCAGTTACCTCATCTGTAAAATGGGGATTAAGACTGTGAGCCCCACATGGGACAACCTGATAAGCTTGTATCTACCCCAGCGCTTAGAAGATTGCTTGGTATATAGTAAGCACTTAACAAATACCATTATTATTAGTAGTAGTAGTAAGACCTTAACAAATACCATTATTAATATTGTTAACTACAGTACCTCTAAAGACCTTTGGTGTGATTCATTCATTCATTCAGTCGCATTTATTGAGTGCTTACTGTGTGCAGAGCACTGTACTAAGCGCTTGGGAAGTACAAGTTGGCAACATATAGAGACGGTCCCTACCCAACAGTGGGCTCACAGTCTAGAAAAGGGAGACAGAGAACAAAACAAAACATATTGACAAAATAAAATAAATAGAATAAATATTAAATAAATAAATAAATAGAGTAATAAATACGTACAAACGCTTTGCTGGCCTTCTAATAAAGCACCATTTTACAGCCTCCACTGGTTTGCAAATTTCAGCTTCCTGTCACCTTTTAAATGATGGGGAGGTGAGACATCTTTACATCTGTTAAATTATCAGCATCACTTGACCCGATCTGGTTGCTAGGCAGAGCAGCGAGCGAGTTACAAGCCAGAAAAAATTCGCTCCTGAAGTCATGGGAACCAGTAGTATATTTTCCCCCAGAAATGGCTCCTCCCCCCAGAGGCCCTATCGCAATGCAGGCAAGGGTAACATCACTGTAATCGGATGAAATTCCCCGTGGCACAAAATACCTTGAAATATGATGCTGAGCCTGGAAAAGTAGATGAGCACTCAGAGACCTGGCTACAGTCTTCACTTTACCTGCCAAAGAAGGAAGACATCTGCTGAAGGGCCCATTAGGATTCATAGGGGAAATGTCAGAAGAGTGTAAAAAGAGCACTTTTATATATATATATATATATATATATATATATATATATATATATATATATAAAAGAGAGAGAGAATATATTTATATATATATAGAAAGAGAGAGAGAATTTGTTAAATGCTTTCTATGTGCCAGGCACTGTTCTAAGCGCTGGGGTCGATACAAGCTAAATCAGATTAGACACGGTTCATGTCCCATATGGGGCTCACAGTCTTAATCTCCATTTTACAGATTAGGTTACTGAGGCACGGAGAGGTTAAGTGACTTGCCCAAGGACACATAGCAGACAAGTGGCAGAGCTGGATTAGAACCCAGGTTCTTTTGACTCCCAGGCTCATTCAGTTTTCATCCTCATAGGTTCAGTGGACCCCATTGTCAATCCTAGCCTATATGGTAGTGTCTGAGGACTGCAAAACAAGTTCCAGCTTTGAAAAAAATCCAAAAAACCCCCTCTTGATTGTGAAGTCCTCCATAAGCTTCAATATTAGACAGTTTTGTTGGTCTGGCTGATTCAGCTGTGGCATTTGAATGAGCCAATTGTGTTTCTTTCTCACAGTATGCACTCAATAAATACCAGTCAGTCAGTTTTACTTACAGAGAGCTTAGTGTGTACAGAACACTGTACTAAGCACTTGGGAGAGTAGACTGTAACAGAGTTGGTAGACACATTTCCTGCCCACAACATCAATGATGGATTGATGGACTTTTTTTTCTTATTTAGTTAGAATAATTCACCTGGTGCTGAATCTACAGAGGATAAATCTGATCTTGTGTGCCGATAAATCAGTCAATCAGTAGTATTTACCAAAGGCCTACTGTTTGCAGAGCACTTCATTAGCCCTTGGGAGAGTAGCAAAGAGTGAATAGGTTGTAAGTACAGGCAGTGCTAACACTTTTGAGGGAAGCTGCAGTACATAAAGGATAGAGCATAGATCCAGAGGTCATGGGTTCTAATTCTACTTATGCCACTTAATAATAGTAATAATGATGATATTTGTTAAGTGCTTACTATGTGCAAAGCACTGTTCTAAGCGCTGGGGAGGATACAAGGTAATCGGGTTGTCCCAGAGGGGGCTCACAGTCTTAATCCCCATTTTACAGATGAGGTAAGTGAGGCGCAGAGAAGTGAAGTGACTTGCCCAAAGTCACACAGCTGACAAGTGGTGGAGCCAGGATTTGAACCCATGACTTCTGACTCCAAAGCCCGGGCTCTTTCCACTGAGCCATGCTGCTTCCCCATGTATCTGCTCTGTGACCTTGGAGAAGTCACTTCACTTCTCTGTACCTCAGTGACCTCATCTTTAAAATCATCATCATCATCATCATCAGTATTTATTGAGCACTTACTGTGTGCAGAGCACTGTACTAAGTGCTTGGGAAGTACAAATTGGCAACATATAGAGACAGTCCCTACCCAACAGTGGGCTCACAGTCTAAAAGGGGGAGACAGAGAACAAAACCAAACATACTAAATAAATAGAATAGATATGTACAAGTAAAATAAATAAATAAATAGAGTAATAAATATGTACAAACATATATACATATATACAGGTGCTGTGGGCAAGGGAAGGAGGTAAGATGGGGGGATAGAGAGGGGGACGAGGGGGAGCGGAAGGAAGGGGCTCACTCTGGGAAGGCCTCATGGAGGAGGTGAGCTCTCAGTAGGGCCTGGAAGGGAGGAAGAGAGCTAGCTTGGCGGATGGTCAGAGGGAGGGCATTCCAGGCCCGGGGCATGACGTGGGCCGGGGGCCGATGGCGGGACAGGTGAGAACGAGGTGAGGAGATTAGCGGCAGAGGAGCGGAGGGTGCGGGGTGGGCTGTAGAAGGAGAGAAGGGAGGTGAGGTAGGAGGGGGCGAGGTGATGGAGAGCCTTGAAGCCCAGGGTGAGGAGTTTCTGCCTGATGCGCAGATTGATCGGTAGCCACTGGAGATTTTTGAGGAGGGGAGTAATATGCCCATAGCGTTTCTGGACAAAGATAATCTGGGCAGCAGCATGAAGTATGGATTGAAGTGGGGAGAGACACGAGGATGGGAGATCAGAGAGAAGGCTGATGCAGTAGTCCAGATGGGATAGGATGAGAGCTTGAGTGAGCAGGGTAGCGGTATGGATGGAGAGGAAAGGGCAGATCTTGGCAATGTTGCGGAGCTGAGACCGGCAGGTTTTGGCGACGGCTGGGATGTGAGGGGTGAATGAGAGAGCGGAGTCGAGGATGACACCAAGGTTGCGGGCTTGTGAGACGGGAAGGATGGTAGTGACTTCATCAGAGGTGGGAAAGTCAGGGAGAGGGCAAGGTTTGGGAGGGAAGACAAGGAGTTCAGTCTTCGACCTGTTGAGCTTTAGGTGGCGGGCAGACATCCAGATGGAGATGTCCTGAAGGCAGGAGGAGATGCGAGCCTGGAGAGAGGGGGAGAGAGCAGGGCCAGAGATGTAGATCTGGGTGTCATCAGCGTAGAGATGATAGTTGAAGCCATGGGAGTGAATGAGGTCACCAAGGGAGTGCGTGTGGATCGAGAACAGAAGGGGACCAAGCACTGAACCTTGGGGAACCCTCACAGTAAGAGGATGGGAGGGGGAGGAGGAGCCTGCAAAAGAGACTGAGAATGAACAACCGGAGAGATAAGAGGAGAACCAGGAGAGGACAGAGTCTGTGAAGCCAAGGTCAGATAGCATGTTGAGGAGAAGGGGGTGGTCCACAGTGTCGAAGGCAGCTGAGAGGTTGAGGAGGATTAGGACAGAGTATGAGGATCGAGACTGTGAGCCCCACATAGGACGGGGACTGTGTCCAACCCGATTTGCTTCTAACCACCCTGGCACTTAGTATAGTGCCTGGAAAATAATAAGCACTTAAAAATAATAATAATAACAATAATGGCATTTATTAAGCACTTACTATGTACAAAGCACTGTTCTAAGCACTGGTGAGGATACAAGGTAATCAGTTTGTCCCACAGGGGGCTCACAGTCTTAATCCCCATTTTACAGATGAGGTAACTGAGGCTCAGAGAAGTGAAGTGACTTGCCCGAATAATTAAATAAATATATTACAGAAATGATTTGATGGCCTGGGAACAAAAGGGGAGCAGATTGAAAAGTGTTTGGGATTTTGCATCTCTTTAGTTGTAAAAGGCATGAGTTTTTGCTACAAAGGTTTGCATCTGCCAGATTTGCTGGAAAAAAACCCGTGATATTTACTGAGCTCTTACTGTGGGCTGAGCCATGTAATAAGCCCATGGGAGAGTCCAATAATAGTAATAGTAATTGTGGTATTTGTTAAGTGCTTTCTATGTGCCAGGCACTGTACTAAGTGCTGGGGTGGTTACAAGGAAATCAAGTTGACCACAGTCCCTGTCTCTTGTGGGACTCACAGTCTCAATGCCCATTTTCCAGTTGATGTAACTGAGGCCCAGAAAAGTGCAGTCCCTTGCCCATGGTCACACAGCAGACATGTGGTGGAGCTGGAATTAGAACCCATGACCTTCTGACTCATTAATTTCATTCAGTCATATTTACTGAGCACTTGCTGCTTCTCTGTAAGCAGGACAACTCTGTTAGTAGAGCAGATCAGTTGAAACAGCTTTCACAGTATAAACTGAGGCATGTTTTCATATTTTCCAATGAGTAGGTAGGCTGAAATGAGATCACACTGGTAAGATGAAACCCTTCCTTTTCACAGGGATAGTCTTTCGACATCAATGTTAATATCCTAAATTGAGAATTCCAGCTTCAATTTTTTTATGGTATTTAGTGAACGGCTTACTATATGCTAGGCTCTGTACTAAGCACTGGTATAGAAACAAGATAACTGGATTGGACACAGGCCCTGTTCCACACAGGGTTTACAGTCTTGATTACCATGTGACAGATGAAGTAACTGAGGCACAGAGAAATGAAGTGACTTGCCCAAGGTCATCCAGCTACAAGTGGTGGAGTGGGATTAGAACCCAGGTCCATAGACTCCCAGGCCTGTGCTCTATGCACTAGGGCATGCTGTTTCTAATTTATCGGATGACAATTTTATTATTACAAGTGTAAACCTGTGGCAGAGGGCAAATGATTCAACTATTTCAAAGTTGTTTAAAGTAGAGCTCTATTTTCCTCCATGTTATAGTAAGTGCTTAATAAATACCATCATTATCATTACATAAAATATATTAAGAGTCGGGCCAGGGCAGTTTCTAAGAAAATTCTATAAATTAATGGCTTCTAGTAACGGTGATGGTTTATACGCTTCTTGTTCCTTGCCTTTCAATCGTATTTTTTCGGTCAGATATATTGAGCAATTACTGTGTGCAAAGCACTATACTAAACGATTGGCTGAGTACAGTATAACAACAAACAGACACATTCCCTGTCCACAACGTGCTTGCAGTCTAGAGAGGGAGACAGACATTAATATAAATGAATGGATACATAAATAAATTACAGATATATACGTATGTGCTGTCTTGATTCCACATAGCA
This sequence comes from Tachyglossus aculeatus, assembly GCF_015852505.1. Classification (NCBI taxonomy): domain Eukaryota; kingdom Metazoa; phylum Chordata; class Mammalia; order Monotremata; family Tachyglossidae; genus Tachyglossus; species Tachyglossus aculeatus. The sequence continues at coordinate 26,963,023 of NC_052083.1, forward strand.
AATAGCTCCATCAGAGCTATTGTAGCCTGTTTCCCCCGTTAGACTGTAAGTTCACTATGAGCAAGGAAAATGTCTAGCAACCCTATTATGTTATACTCTCCCAAGCGCTTAGTACAGTGCTCTGTACACAGTGGGTGCTCAATAATTACTATTGATTGATTCCTCTTCTCAGTGGAACATTACCAGATCTAATACTTTTGCCTTATCAGATCATGTTTGCTAACTTCTCTGTATTCAGGTACTTAGTACAGTTCCCTGCCCAGACTAGATGCTCCATAAATACTACGGATTGAATATGGGAATGAGGAAGAAGTGCAAGAGCTTTTTAATGCTCTCCTCCCTCTATATACTCCATTTTCAAAGTGAAACAATTTGGTGAATGAATTGTCCGGGGTAAATCGGGGGAAGAACTTTCCGAAAACTGTGAGGAAAGATGAGGCCAATCCTGTTTTCTTGGGAAAAACAAAAGATACCAAATCCTCAAATAGAAATTTTAAATAATTAACAAAGGCCAAAAAAATTCAAGTAAAATCCAGTGTCCAGGCTAAACCAGCCTCATCAAAAGCTATTTCCACTGTATAGTATAATGATAATAATAATTACAAAAATAATGGTATTTGCTAAGTGCTTACTATGTGCCAAGCACTGTACTAAGAGCTGGGGTGGATACAGTAAATTAAGTTGGATACAGTCCCTGTCCCATGTGGGACTCACAATCTCCATCTCCATTTTACAGATGAGGTAACTGAGGCACAGGGAAGTGAAGTGACTTGCCCAAGGTTACACAGCAAGCAAGTGGCAGAACTGGGATTAGAACCCATGACCTTCTGACTCCCAAGCCTGTGCTCTATATAGTGGGAGTAGTATAGAAGGATAGAAGCAAGGAGGCCATGCATTAGGAATTGCTTGAATTGCTTCTTTTTCTCCTTGATGGAAGTTTTGGGTACTATGAGCAACTTTGAGAGACATCCTGTAGGGTTTATGAATGAGATCTCCCTAGTAATTTATCCTCATCCAGCATCGTCAATGGTATTTATTCAGCGCTTACTTTGTGTAGAGCACTGTACTAAACTCCTGGGAGAATACAATACATATTTCAGGCTGAAACATTTCCCTAAATAGGAGATAAAAATTGTAGTCTTTTTCCCCACTCTCCACTGAAAGGATCTTCGACTACTGGAGCTCTGTTACCCACCCCATCTAGACAGAAATATTAACGGGTTCTCTCACCTTGTAACGAAAGACCCGCAGAGCAAAGAGGAAAACAGAACAAGAGAAAGAGATCTGGGATTGAGGGAGGCTCTAAGCAACTGTTCATACCAATATTTATTGTGTTTATCCAAATAAAAGAATCCTCCTAAGTATGCTTTAAAAAGGATATATTGCTTATATAAAAATTTAACTTTCCCTCAGCCATAGAAACATTTTCCATTTCTACCCTAGATGTTTTTCTCTTCTAGGTGATGGCCACCATTAAGGAGAAGAATCACAGAGTAGTGGGCAAGATTAAAATGTGACCGGTGAGATCAACAATAAGACACCAAACCGTGCCAGAGTTTCTACAGGTAATCACCAAATACTATCACTAAACATGTTCTCCTGGCAGCCAACAGAAATATCAGATCTGACTTGAGTAGTAAATTTTTTGCACATCTCTATTTCTGTGACATAACTTTCCAGAGCTTTCCTTGGGCTCATTTTGATGTCAATCTGAAAGGGTGCATGCATGTTACTCTATCTGTTTGTGTTTGTGTGTGTGCACAAATGTGTGTGTGTGTGTGTGTGTGTGTGGTTCTTTTTTAAACAAAATCAATTCCTGGAAGAAAACTGCTGTTAAAAAGTCCATTATTTTCTAACCAATCTTACCCTTCAGCTATTCTCGGATGATGTTAAAATAAGGCAGATTTCTCCCAGTTAACACAGTAATCCTTCTTGTCTATCTAGTAGAACAGAGATGCATCAGTTTCGAGATCATGATAAACTTCACCTAAAGATGTGATTTGGGTTTTGTTTTTGTTTTTCGCCTGGGTATGTGTTAAAATTTCCACTGTGCCATAAATTCTAGGAAATGCGTTGCCCACCTGAAAACACAGAGCAATTTGTTTAGACAGTCCGGCATTGGGAACAAATTTAAAATGTGGTTTGCGCCCCGAAATTCTGCAGCAGAATAAAAGAAGTTCTAATCTTTGAGAAATCTATACGATCAAGCCGAAGGCCAGTGCTGACAATTGCAGTGAATAAAAAGGCTGCCATGTCTTTATAACCAGATTATGTTTCAAAACAATTTATTCAGCTGAGGGTGGTGACATTAATGTTATCTCCGAGTTGGAACAATACCTCTTTGGTCTCCAACCTGTGGCTAGTGCTTTTGTCATTGGCGTTGAATGGAAATTCTGACATTATTCCCCCGCCTAAAATTAACTCACGTGACTCTCATCACCACTCTAAGCTTGCTGTGGGCAGGGAACCTGTAGAAGCAGTAATAGCAGTAGAAGCAAGAGGAGAAGCAGTATGGCCTAGTGGATAGGGCACAGGCCTGAGAGTAGGAAGGACCTGGGTTCTAATTCTGGCTCCGCCACTTGTCCTCTCGGTGATCTTGGGAAAGTCACTTCACTTCTCTGGGCCGCAGTTACATCATCTGGAAAGTGGGGATTAAGACCGTGAGCCCCATGTGGAGAGGGAGAGGAATTAAAGGTTCCTGACCTGTTGTGACCTGTGGTCTTTGTGTCCTCTGTGCCCACCTCACCAGGAGTGACATTAATTAGTACAGCGCTCTGCACCCAGGAAGTACTCAATAAATATGATTTTGATCACTATTAGTGTCAACAATAGGGTCAGGGAAGCCATCATCATTTAGAATCACTCTGAGGGGAAAACAGAGACATTCGCATCAACACCCTTTGGGAAAACGAGTCGAAAAAATATTAACCATGTGTTCATGCTGACAGCAATATTGATACGTGACAGGAAGGAAATGACTTCCAAGACATCAGCATTCCTAGAGAGGGCCAGGGGCTTTGTACAAAAGCCTCTTTATAGATCCTGTCACAAAACCAAAGCTCAAGGAAGGTGAGATGTTGCATCATTTATCTCCGAGGGATGTATACAGCTTTAGGAGATCATAGAGTTTGAGAAAAAACAAGTCACTCAGAGAGGAAAGAGAGCCATTAAAAATCAGTTCCTCTTACCGAAGATGTAAAGACCAAATTCCTGTGTAACACTGGCACAAGGAACTAACCTCCTGAAAAAATTAACGAGGCTTTTTCTGATGTTGACATGGCTCCTTTGAAAGGAGTCACAATCATCCATTTATATACCAAATCTGGTAAATCCTATTGTGTAGAAACTGATAAAAATGTCTACTTTTGTGAATCTCATGAACTACTATAATTCTCATGACCCCTACTTATTTTTTCATCATACCATTTCATCTAACACCTCTCTCCTGCAAAACCTATGGTAAATTATATTGAATAGCCCTGCCCAGAAAAAACAACAGGATAGTAGCTAAGTCCTTCACGCCTACTATCTTTCCTGAAGAGACTATTGTCTAAATACTCCTTTCTCTCAGATAGTCGGAGGTTTTGTTCACAGTCAATCTCAGGGCATCAAATCCTTCCCCTGAGTCAGAGGAGATAAATTGATCCATTCCTCAGGCCAGAGAGGAGCTTCCTCTGCTACCAACACCAGCCTGCTTCCTGTCGTAGAGTTCTGTCGTTCCAAATTGATTCATTCAGTCGTATTTATTGAGCGCTTAACTGTGTGCAGAGCACTATACTAAGTACTTGGAAGGTACAGTTCAGCAATAAAGAGAGACAATCCCTGCCCACAACGGGCTTAAACTCTAGGGGCTCTCGAGAAGCAGTGTGGTCTAGTGGAAAGAGCATGGGCCTGGGAATCAGATCTGTGTTCTAATCCTGCTGTGTGCCCTTGGCCAAATCACTTAACTTCTCTGTGACTCAGTCCCCTCAAAAGCAAAATGGAGATTTAATATCTGTTCTTCCTCCTACTTAGGCTTTGAGTCCCATGTGGGACTTAATTGCTGTATATCTACCCCAGCGCTTAGAACAGTGTACCTAGTAAGTGCTTAACAAATGCCATAAAAAAATTCACGGTTATTATTATTCATTGAAATAATTTGTCAGAATGAATGCCATTAGGAGTGCAACTTTCTTCTTAAGCTCTTTAAATAACCCATAATTCTGCTTAGTTACACTGAGTCAAAATAAGACTTGGGCAGGACACCTTTTGGGGGATTTCTGTTGCACCACAGTTATAATTGTAACTCATAAGGACCATGGGAGGGATAAAGGAATAGCTTTACCCTCAAAAACACCCATAGAACAACATGCCCATCCCCTCTCCCTGCCTGCCTCAGTCCCCCAAATCCGTTCTTGGTAGTAGTGGCTTGGAATCATCTGGGATTGCTTGCTTTGTGGCATCCTGATGGTCAGTGAAAATAATATAGTTAGATTTCTTGGGCAGGACATTATCGGAGACCTCTAAAACCACATCCCAGGACACCGCATAATCAATATTTCACATGAAAAGATAGTCTGATATTTCTCATGTTTCCTTTAAAGCCAAGATGGAATAGTCTGGTGTCTTGTATATGTGCTTAGGACAGTGCTCTGCAGTTACTGAGAGCTCAATAAGTAGTTGATTGAGTGATTGAATAACGAAGACTGTTGATATTATTACTGGGAGAACTGGGATTTCAGTCACCATCCCTAGCTTATGGACCTCTCTCCTTCTGGGGCAACTAAATTATGAATATTCTGAAGGATCTAGATGAAATATGGATATTCAGATATTCAAACTACTAAATCCGTGAGCCCCATGTGGGACAGGGAAGTGGAATCCTCCCCAGAGCTTAGAACAGTGGTTGACACAGAGTAAGCGGCTAACAAATACTAGGTATTATTTAAATTAAACAAGAGTAAGTGGCGGTGGGTGCCATTTTGGATAACCTGGTTAGCTCAGTTGGAAGCGCATGAGACTCTTAATCTCGGGGTTGTGGGTTTGAACCCAACTTTGGGCAGATAAAATTTAAAAGCAGTTTGGCCTTGTGGAAAGATCCCAGTCCTGGAATTCAGAGGACCTAAGTACTAATCCCGCCTCCGCCAATTTCCTGCTGGGTGATCTTGGGCAAGTCACTTAACGTCTCTGTGCCTCAGTTGTCCCTCGTTCTTCCTCCTACATAGACTGAGAGCCTCATATGGGACAGGGACTAGGTTTTTCCTGATTGACTTATATCTACCCCAGTTCTTAGAACAGTGCTGGACAAACAGTAAATATTTATCAAATACAGTTTCCTACCCTACATTGAATTTTCAGAATTACATTAGAGAACCATTGAGGCCTAGAGCAAAGAGCCCAGACTGGGGAGTCAGAGGGCCTGGGTTCCAGGCCTGACTGCTACTTGCCTGCTGAGTGACATTGGGCTAGTCACTTAACTTCTCTGTACCTCAGTTCTTTCATCTGTAAAATGGGGATTAAATCATACTCCTTCTACTTGGACTGTCAGCCCCATGTGTGTCAGACACTCTGTCATGCTACTCCCCTAGATAAAAACCAAGCACTGAGTACAGTGCTTTGCACACAGTAAGTGCTCAATAAATACAACTGTATGAATAAAACAAAAGAAAGGGAATCAGCTAGTTTTCAGTTTTATGGAGCCCTGCATTCTTAATTCCGCAAGAGACAAAATTCCTTGACCAAAACATATTGCAGTCGTTTGCCGCCACCAGGAGGAAATGTACCCTAAAAATATGCTCTGGCACATTGCTGCCTTTTATGATGCATTACAGCATTCATCTTCATCAGTGGTATTTATTGAGCGCTTACTACGTGCAGAGCACTGTACTAAGTGCTTATTCAGTAAAATCATCGCAGAGACCACTATGAATCAATCAATCAATCGTACTTATTGAGCGCTTGCTGTGTGCAGAGCACTGTACTAAGCGCTTGGGAAGTACAAGTTGGCAACATATAGAGACAGTCCCTACCCAACAGTGGGCTCACAGTCTAGAAGGGGGAGACAGAGAACAAAACCAAACATATTAACAAAATAAAATAAATAGAATAGATATGTACAAGTAAAATAAATAAATAATAGAGTAATAAATATGTACAAACATATATACATATATACAGGTGTTGTGGGGAAGGGAAGGAGGTAAGATGGGGGGGATGGAGAGGGGATGAGGGAGATAGGAAGGAGGGGGCTCAGTCTGGGAAGGCCTCCTGGAGGAGGTGAGCTCTCAGTAGGGCCTTGAAGGGAGGAAGAAAGCTAGCTTGGCGGATGTTTGGAGGGAGGGCATTCCAGGCCAGGAGGATGACGTGGGCCAGGGCTCGATGGCGGGACAGGCGAGAACGAGGCACAGTGAGGAGATTAGCGGCAGAGGAGCGGAGGGTGCGGGGTGGGCTGTAGAAGGAGAGAAGGGAGGTGAGGTAGGAGGGGGCGAGGTGATGGAGAGCCTTGAAGCCGAGGGTGAGGAGTTTCTGCCTGATGCGCAGATTGATTGGTAGCCACTGGAGATTTTTGAGGAAGGGAGTAACATGCCCAGAGCGTTTCTGGACAAAGGCATAAGACCACTAGACCATAAACTCCATGAGGGCGGGGATCACACTGGGGAGAAGCAGCATGACGTTGTGGATAGAGCATGGGCCTGGAAGTCAGACGGTCCTGGGGTCTAATCCCAGCCGTGTGGCCTTGAGCACGTCACTTCACTGTGCCTCTGTTACCTCATCTGTAAAATGGGGATGGAGACTGTGAGCCCCACATGGGACAGGAACTGTGTCCAACTCGATTTGGTTGTATCCACCCCAGTGCTTAGTACAGTGCCTGGAACATAGTAAGCACTTCACAAATACCACTATTATCGTTATTGTTATTATTATTGTTAAGAAGGGTAACCTAATGGGAAGCAGAGTTTCTAGTGGATAGAGCACAGGCCTGGGAGTCAGAGGAGCTGGGTTTTAATCCCACTCTACTAATTGTCTGCTGTGTGACCTTGGGAAAGTCACTTCACTTCTCTGTGCCTCAGTTACCTCAGCTGTAAAATGGGAATTAAATCCTACTCCCTTCTACTTAGACTCTGAACCCCATATGGGACGTGGATTGTGTCTATGTCCAACCTGATTATCTTGTATCTACCCTCTGCATTGTGTGGTAGACACACTTAACAAACATCATTTACTAAGAATACAGTAATGTCTATTAATTTTCCTCAATTCTCCCAAGTATGGAATTGTGTACACATATTATGGATCGGTTGACCTTTTACTAGTTAAGTGCTTGTTTCCTGATTTAGATACTGGAATTTACATGCAAGAAAATAGTCATCTTTGTTGATAAAGACTTTGGGGATTTTCACACTCTACTATATTTTAATCTCTGTTGACACATCACAAGGGTAACCGAGTCTATTTATTCAGTACAATGCTCTATTCAGCTCTGGATGACAGGTTGATAGATTTATCCAGGGAAGTGAGAAGGTCTATTACAAATCTTTTAGCACCAATCCTTACTGTTTTTGTGCAGGATTTTGCATCGATTTTCAAATTGGTGCTTGGAGTGCAAGGGGGGAAAAGTCACTAATAATACCCTTTTGCAGAGATGAGAAGGGGTGTATAACCTGTTAAACACCAGTAATAATTTCAGGTCCCGGCTGGGGAATTATTATTATTATTATCATTGTTATCATTATTGTGTTTGTTAAGCACTTACTATGTGCCTGGCACTGTACTGAGCACTTGGGTGGATACAAGCAAATCAGGTTGCACGCAGTCCCTGTCCCACACGGGGCTCTCAGTCTTAATCCCCATTTTACAGATGAGGTAATTGAGGCCCAGAGGAGGGGAGTGGAAGGTCACACAGCAGATAAGTGATGGAGCCGGGATTAGAACCCATGATCTTCTGACTCCCAGGCCCCTGCTCTATCCACCAAACCACACTGCTTCTCTATTGGAGTACCACACCTTTTTAAGAGCTGCAAACAACAGAGGCGATAATAATAATAATTGTGGTATTTGTTAGGCACTTACTGTGTTCCAAACACTCTACTAAGTGCTGGGATGGATCCAGGATATTTAGAACAAAGCATTTGGGCTGGTTTGTCAGGATGAGGACTGGTCAACCATTTGAGGATTTTGAAGAATGGGATGGCATTGGAGCTGCTAAAAAAAGTTCAGCTAAAGGGAGAGCAAAGACAGGCCAGGGAGGGGAAGCAGGAGGACTCAGTCAAGGCCTAGGAAGTTTAGCAAGCGATGGCTCTCCTTGCTATGCTGTAAGCTGTTGGGCAGGGAACTTGTCCACCAACTCCGTTATATTTTATTCTCCCAATCACTTACTGCAGTGCTCTGCACCCAGTAAGTGCTCAGTAAATATGATTGATCAATTGATGGATTGCTCGCCTCTACCAGCGTGACCTTGTGAAAAGGGCACGGGCCTGAGTGTCAGAGGAACTGGTTTCTAATCCCGGCTCTGCCACTCTCCTGCTGTGTGACCTTGGGCAACTCACTTAACTTCTCTGTGCTTCAGTTCTCTCACCTGCAAAATGGGGATTCGATACCTATTCTCCCTCCTGCTTAAACTGTGAGCCCCATGTGGGACCTGATTATCTCATCTCTTCTCCAGCTCTTAGTACAGTGCCTGGTACATAGTAAGCACTTAACAGATACCACAATTATTAGAGAGCAGAGTTGGTGAATAATCAAAAATAGAAAGTCCAAGAGCTGTCACTTTGAGAGAAAATGGTTTCGGCCAAGCTGTTGGAACTGCACAGTCAGTAGGAAATAGCAGCTCCCGGAAGATTGTTTTAAATATTTTTCTATGATATGCTCAGACTGCTGAGTTGGAAGAATTACTCAAAATGTATTTTGACAGCAACATCCAGGGGTTCAGTCCACCATCACTGGTTTCTCTGCCACTTGCCTGCTGTGTGACTTTGGGAAAGTTGCTTCACTTCTCTGGGCCTCAATTTCCTCACCTGTGTAATGGGGATTCGCTACCTGTTCCCCGTCCTTCTTAGACTGTCAGCTCCATGTGGGACAGGGACTGTGTGCAACATGATAACGTCATGTATCTATCTCAGTTCTTTGAACATTGTGGACTTATGTCACAACTCTGAGAAGCAATGTGACCTAGTAGATAGAGCCCAGGCCTGGGAGTCAGAGGACCTGGGGTTCTAATCCCAGCTCCGCCACTTCTCTGCTATGTAACCTTGGGCAACTCACTTCATTTCTCTGGGCCTCAGTTACCTCGTCTGTACAATGGGGATTAAAACTGTGAGCCCCATGTAGAACAGGGACTATATCCAACCTGTGACCAGCTCCAACAGCCCAGGACCAAATAGACCCCAGAAGATACTGGAGCTTTTCAATGCCAGATACACAGTTCTAACTATCTTATCACCCCTGTCCATGTATAAAAATGAACTAAGCACTGAAATGTCAAGTAATCATATTTATGATAGCAGTGCTAGATCTAAATGGTTAGTTTGAAAGCTTATCAATGTCACACCTAGGAAAGCCATTTTTTAAGATCAGAAATAGTACTCACGGTCCGTCATCTAATGAAAATCTTCATTAAACTTTGCATCAGAACAGCACGGTAGTTAAAAGAATGAAGTTATCAAGACAGGTGGTGTCAGAAAGCATATGATTCAGACTTGGGAGAAAGGAAGACTAAAGAGAAAAAGGAAAATGAAAGAGAGAACTAGGAAGCAAATGTTTCTGATCAGTTAAATCATTTATAGCTAATCCTCAAGTCCAATATAGACCAGGTACTTCCAAATGGATGCCATTTGAAATTCAGATTTGACGAAACTCAGTTTTAAAGTTCTTCTAGTGAACAAAGAAGGGGCTAAGAGCAGTAATTATAGTTTTTCTAAAGTGCTTACTATGTGCCAAGCACTGTTCTAAGTGCTGGGGTAGATACAAATTAATCACATCAGCACAGTCCCTCTCCCTTAGGGGCTCATATTTTACAGATGAGGTACCTGAGGCCCAGAGAAGTGAAGTGACTTCCCAAGGTCACTTAGAAGCCAGGTCCTTCTGACTCCCAGGCCGGTGCTCTAGGGAAACTACAAAACCCACAGGGCCCCAGTCACTCCAAACTGTTAAAAATCTCACAACAGATGAGTACCTAGTGTTGATTTATGCATTTCATAATGGAGATATAAATGGGAGTAGGTCCCAAGGAAAATCAACCCAAATGATTTCAGATATGAAAAATAACTCTTTTATTTTTGGAAAGGTTAAGAAAGTAGCAACACTAAAAGAGAGTTGAATAATTACTTTTAAGCAGTTGAAAGGTTATGTGGAAGGTGTTGGCCAATTCTCCACCTCCCTTAATAGCAGAACTAGAAGACAATGGCTTCATTAGCAGGAAGAGAATTCAATGGAGAAAGAACTCATCAAAGGTAAGGGTAATTAAATACTGAATCAGCCTATTCAAGGAAGACCTTTAAAAGTAGGATGGACATGTATCTGCCTCCTGGGAATTATTAGCTTGCCAGTGATAATGCTATATGAGCTGTTATAGTACAGGGATCATTCAAGAATTCCCTTCTCAAGTAATCGATGGTATATGCTGAGTAGTACTGTGTGCAGAGTGCTGAACTGTTGACTTTGGAGAATCCAATATAACAGAGTTTTTGTCTTTTTTCTTGGTATTTGCTAAGTGCCTACTAAAGTGCAGGGACAGGTTCAAGATAATCAGGTTGGACGCAGTCCCTGTCCCATGTAGGGCTCACAGTCTTAATCCCCATTTTACAGATGAGGTAATGAGGCACAGAGAAGTGACGTGATTTGCCCAAGGTTACCCAACAGACAAGTGGTGGAGTCAGGATTAGAACTCAGGTCCTCTGACTCCCAGGCCCATACTTTTTCCACTATGCCATGCTGCTAGTTAGACATAATTCTTGCCCATAAGGAGTTCATAATCTGTCACCATACCGGTTTCTATAACTATCCAGTTGAAATTTCTATTTGAAAAAGTCTAAAGGAAAATAACAGAATTAAATCAATATGCCTTCTGCTTCCATTTCACAGTCTTGAAGAGTTATCTAGTGCTTCATTCCGTATGAAAAATCTGACTTGCATGGGATTGAGATTTTACTGAAACCCCATGTCTATTACCTAAAATATCCTAAAATTTAAACCTGTTTTAGAAAAAAGAATCCTATAGCTTGTGATGGTCTAAAAACGGATCGGAGATAACGTCAAATGGAGCAGACACTCTGTCCAGTTTAATAGCACTGCAACTACTTTCATGCTTCCAAGCTCTTGGTACAGTGCTTTGCACACAGTATGCGCTCAATAAATACGATCGAATGAATGAATGGAATGCTTCTCTCACGGGAAATGCGTAATACATACATACATCATCACAAATGATGTAAACACTAAGCGCTTGAGAAAGTACAATAAAACAGAGTTGGAAGACATGTTCCCTGCCCATAATGAGCTTATGGTCTAGAGGAGGAGACACGAACTCTATCACTGAGCTTATGTCCTCCTTTTTTTATGGTATTTGTTAAGCGCTTACTATGTGCCAGGCACTGCTCTTAGTACTGGGGTAGATACAAGTTAATCACATTGGACACAATCCCCATCCCACTTGGGGCTCACAGTCTTCATCCCCATTTTGCAGATGAGGGAACTGGGGCACAGAGAAGTGAAGTGACTTGGCCGAGGTCACAAAACAGACAAGTGGCAAAACTGGGATTAGAACCCAGGTCCTGTTGACTCCTAGACCCAGTTAAAATGAAACGTTGTGATTTTAATCATAGCTAAAAGAGGCATTTAAGGGGGGAAATCACAGAGCAATGGAATGGAAATATGTCAAATAAAAGTGATACTGTTCATCTTAAAACATTTAAGGTCAGTGGGAAATAATGAATATTAATTTTCTCTATCCTAATGGATTTTTGTCATGCGTTTATAGGCAGGGTGAGAATAAACATGCCCTATGCATCACCTCTGAGGTTTAAAAGCAACCTAAACTAATTCTAACCTACCAAAATAACATTTTTAGTACATTTTAATCCCTCATTTTCATTAGGAACAAATGACTCAATTTGCATTAGCAATCAGGCTTTCTCTAAAATCACTGTAATGAATTCAATACACAGGCTGACTGTATTGATACCTCTTGAAGATATCTCTTCAAGAAGGGAAAGTGGAAGCAAAAGGCATATCTCTTTAGTTACAGTAGTTTCCTTTCGACTTTTTCAAATGGAGATTTCAATTTGATCATTATAGGAAACAGTGTGATGAGAGATTGTGAGTTTCCTGTTTTGGAAAAGGCTAAGTGGAATTGTTACTTTGACAGATTTTGAATATAACGATGTACACCCATAAGCAAGGAAAATGAATGCCCTCCTCCTATTATCCAATCATCCAAAAAGTAATTGTTTCAGTATTAAAGAGCTGCAGAAGGCAAAATCTGCAACAGCACTGACAGAGATAGTGGAAAGAGCAAGCGCCTAGGAGTCACAGGACTTGGGTTCTAATCCTGGCTCCATCAGTTGCCTTCTGTGTGACCTTGGGCGAGTCCCTTTTCTGTGCCTCAGTTTCCTCATCTGTAAAATGGGGATTCAATACCTGTTTTCCCTCCTAATTAGACTGTGAACCCTGTGGGACAGGGACTGTGTCTGACCTGATTGCCTTGTGTCTACCTCAGTGCTTGACACATAGTAAATGCTTAAGAAATAGCAGGGGCTCTTCCATTCCTCTGTCCTGGCTAGATGAACAAAGCCAGCTGCTCAAGAGAGTAACTGCCTTTTGTCCTACCCCAAAAGGAGAGTTCATAACAACTGGTAGACACCCACCTTGCCCACAAGGAGAGATATAAAACGTGACTCACAAACCAGCTCAGTTCCGCAGTACTTCATGTTTTCCGTATACGTCTTGGATAGAGTGCGGTTAGGGAAGTAGAGAACATTCATTTCTCAGTATCATCATTCATTCATTCAATCGTATTTATTGAGCTCTTACTGTGTGCAGAGCACTGTACTAGGCATTTACTGTGTGCAGGGCACCATACTGAGCATTCAGGAAAGTGCCACAGAATTGGTAAACGTGTCTCTGCCACAATGAGCTTACTGTCTAGAGGAGGAGATGGAAATTAATATGAATAAATTATGAATATATACATATAATTGTGGGCTCTTAAACAGAACTTAGCAACCTTGTGCTAGTTACACTCGTTAAATGCAACCCCCTGCTACCATGGAGCAGATAAAGCTCTTTAAACTATTCTGCCAGCTTCTCAACTTCATGCCTCTCTGTTTTTTCTCGCTCAGCTTTTTGTTGTCCTTTAAACTTGTGACAGGAGTATTATGTGAGTCTCCCTTGCTAAAGGCAAGCTGGCACTTGCAAATTCCACTACCCCAAACCATTTCCCATTCTTTTTAATTGAACTGGCACCTGGTTTTATCACTTCTGCTCCCAGCATTCCCCACCAGCATCCATTCCATTTTCAGAAAATAGGACAGAATGGAAGTTCAAACTGAGGTGCTCTGGTTATAAAATTCCCTTAAAGACTATCTAGGAGCTCTTTATTCATAGTGTAGAAAACATGAATGGCAACTGCGATCTAGGGTTTCAAAGATTTTAGTTGGAGAGAGTGGATTTTTTTTTCTTTTGGATGTGCTTGGTGCATTTCACAAGAACCGAGTGACAGAAGAAAGTTACATAATCCTTAATAAATGATTTGCCAGAGGTCTATTTATTAAACAGTACTGGTGTCACTTCCCTGAACAATCAGTCCAAAGAATACTGCCAACATAATCTTGCCTCTATTCTTCCCACTTCTCCTTTATGCCTTTCACACATACTCTTTGGAAGCAGTATGACCTAGAAGAAAGAACACAGGAATGAGAGTCAAGAGACCGGGGTTTGAATTCCAGCTCCACCGTTTGCCAGCTGTGCGACCTTGGACAAGTCACTTACCTTGTCTCTCTTTCAGTTTCCTCATCTGCAAAATGGGCTGTGAGCCTAATGTGGGACTGTGTCTTATTTGATAATTTTGATAATCTGAATCTAACTCATTGTGGACAGGGAATGTGTCTATTTTATTGTTAATTGTATTCTCTCCCAAATGCTTTGTACAGTGCTCTGCACGCAGTAAGGGCTCAATAAGCATAACTGAATGATTGAATGAGTGAAAGAAGCCGCATTAGGAGAAGCAGTGTGGCTCGGTGGAAAGACACCGGGTTTGGGAGTCAGAGGTCATGAGTTCTAATACCGGCTCCGCCACTTGTCTGCTATGTGACTTTGGGCAAGCCAATTCACTTCTCTGTGCCTCAGTTCCCTCATCTGTAAAATGAGGATTAAGACTGTGAGCCCCATGTGGGACAACCTTGATTACCTTGTATCCCCCCCCAGCGCTTAGTAAAGTGCTTGGCACATAGTAAGCACTTAACAAATACCAACATTATTATTATTACTATTACTACTGGGTAGCGCTTGGATCTGGGAGTCAGAAGGACCTGGGGTCTAATCCCAGCTCAGCCACTTGTCTGTAATGTGACCTTGGGCAAGTCATTTCACTTATCTGTGTCTCAGTTAGCTCATCTATAAAATGGGAGTTAGGGCTGTGAGCCCCATGCGGGACATGGACTATGTCCAACCTGCTCAACCCCAGTAGTTGGCACATAGTATGTACTTAACAAATACCATTTTACAAAATACTATCATTAAACAATGCAAGTTCTATGTTTTGTGGGTATCTGGATTCTTCTACCTTCATTCCCTGCCAAAGAACTCTCTCAGCTGGTAACCTTTAGAAAGCTTCTTACCATGGGTTCCTTATTTTGCTGAGGGATAATAAGGGAATGTTCCCAATGGTAATGCTTCTTAGAATCTAGTGGCTGTGAGCTAGTCAGAAATCCACATAAATGAAAGCTTCCCAAATCCTCGGGTTGCCCGGCATCAGTCGCAGGTCTAGAAGCCGTCATGCTAGGGATCAGTCACTCCGTGCCATGACAATCACTGACACCACAACAGATTGGAAAATAAATCCCCATCTTTCCCTTGCAGCGGAGTGAATTTCTTGATGTCCTGATGATAGTGTCCTAGCTCGTAGTCCTAGGAGAAATGGTGGGCTCCCAGCTCTCCTTTCTCTCCCTGTCTTGTCTTCAGACAAACCATTCTTATCAACAGAACACCCCGTGTCAGAGCAGTTGTTTTTTTAATGAACAATGATCATCAAAATGGCAAATATCCAACTCCACCCCACCCACACCCACTGGAATGATGATTAACAAATAGCAAAGAGAGGACTCTCGGTTTGTGACAGTCGCCTAGGGTAAACCCCAAAAGCTGATGAAAGAAAAGCGGCATGAGAAGCAGCGTGGCATAGTGGAGAGAGCACAGGCCTGGGAGTCAGAAGGTCATGTGTTCTAATCCATGATTGTAATGGGGCTTACAGTCTAAAAGGGATGGTAAAACAGGTATTTAATACCCATTTTACAGATAAGGGAACTGAGACACAGAGAAGTTAAGTGCTTTACTCAAAGTCACCCCTTAGAATAGAAAGCTCCATTTGGACAGAGAGAGTGGGCAAAATTCTCAGGAACAGAGTGAAAGCTAAATTTCACCTTGGAAAAGGAAAATCCAGTTCCCTCTTTGAGTGGGAATTTGGACCTTTGAAATGTAGAGAAGCGGAGTGGCCTAGTGCATAGAACATGACGCTGAGATATAAAAATCAGTCAGTCATATTTATTGAGAACTTACTGTGTGCAAAGCACTGTACTAAGCGCTTGGGAGACTACAGTATAACAATAAACAGACACATTCCTTGCCCACAATGAGTTTACAGTCTAGAGGGGGGAAACAGACATCACACACAGACACACACACAAACGCACACAATCAGCAGCACCTACCTCTAGACTGTAAACGCATTGTGGACTCTTAGATTCTTGAAACAGGAAACAGTGGCCAATTGGATTATCTTATACTTACTCCAACCCTTAGCACATAGTAAGTACTTAAATTTCATCACTATTATTACAAAAAATAAATTTCCTGCATTCGTTTTCCAGGTGACTCGACTGCAGATATTGCCATTTTCTTCAATCTTTTTATATAGCAAGATTGCCTCGCTTTCTAGGCAGAAAACTTAGGAGAAAATAATATGGAGTGCAATTCCTCCTACGGTACTTAAAACCTCTCCTTAACTAGCTGCTTGTATTGAATTACACATGTAATTAGAACTATCACTCTCTTTAATTACCTCTTTTAATTACTACCTCCTTACTGATACAGTCTTTTATTCCTCTGGGAATCTTTACCTGTTAGTAATAAGAAGCACCACCTGATCATGCTGACACATGAGTGGAGCAAAAATATCATTCGTGACTGCCATTTCATGCTTCATCACATCAGTCTATCTCTCAAATAATCATTTCAATTAGCAAGCTGCCTCGAACAAAGCGAAACTTGGGCAGGCTGAGAGAATCCAACCATGGAAACCATAGAAAAATCTTTCAGGAGGGGCTGTGTTTTTCTTCAATTCCTTATTCTTTCAGAAGGCCTGTCTTCAACTGTTTTGCTTTTTTGCTTCCAGAATAAGTCATAGGCAGAACTCAACTCTAAATAATTCCACTGGAATGTAAGACTTTCTTTTAATTCTTTTACTGTATGTTTGCCATTGACAAATAAGGATTGCTCTGGTAGACTCAAGATCCTCCTGACTCCTATACAGTACATCTACTGTAAGCTCTTTGTGGGGTGGGAATGTGTCTGTTATATTGTTTATTGAACTCTCCCAAGCACTTAGTACAGTGCTCTGCACACAGAGAGTGCTCAATAAATGGGATTGACTGACTGACTTAGCTAACAGTCATAGGTAATATTTTCACCCAGAATTTATTTAGGATAACCCCCAACAACACCAGACTTCATTTTCTTGCTTTTTGCCTGTTTGTTCAGAGACAAATCCTTATCAAATTTTTTTCCCTGCTACCTTCTGAATCCCCTTTGAGGGTTGCACCTGGAGAGTTTCCAGTCCTCTACCAGTCTCGACTACGGGAGGGAGAGTCAAGCAGAGGCCTATCCATTCCATTCCTAGCTTGGCCAGTGGCTAGTGAGTGGAAGGCCATCTGCTACATCTGCTACAAGTCAAAACTCACCTGTGCTGGGCAGCCGGGACATGGGAGAGAGTCGAGGGTGGATGCTTAAGTTTACTGTGTGGAAGGAGGCAATGGTACACCACTTCTGTATTTTTACCAAGAAAACTCTCTGGAACCATCACCAGAATGATTGCAGAAGGAGGTGGGGAGTGAGCCCGTTGTTGGGTAGAAATTGTCTCTATTTGTTGCTGAATTGTACTTTCCAAGCACTTAGTTCAGTGTTCTGCACACAGTAAGTGCTCAATAAATATGACTGAATGAATATTAGTAGTTGTTGCATTAGAATATAAGCTCATTGTAGGCAGGGAACAAATACTATTATTATTATTAATATTATTATTGCCCAATGTCGTATTACCCTCTCCCAAGCACTTAGCTCAGTGCTCGGCACAGAATAAGTGCTCAGTAAATAACACTGATGAGTCTCAAATTTGATGTTTCCTTTTATATACTAATGTAATGTCAATTTTTGTCATTTTGCATTTAACTGCTGCAGTTAGGACAATTCCCCTTTTAGTGCTGTGATCTGTTGTGTAGTTTTCTCAGCTACTCGTTGATATGTTTGCTTGGCCTGAATCACACTTGTAGCAACCTGTCAACCTCAACTCTAACCACCTCGTTTCCAGCTTATTCTGCATTCAGCTTCACAGACAGTCTAGATCTCTTACTTCTAGATTCTTCACAGACAATATGGTGTGAAATGAAAATCACTCAGGTCTCAAGACTGGTTTCACTGTTTCCTGTCATAATAAGAATAATTGTGATATTTATTCATTCCACCCTCTAGACCATGAGCTTGTTGTAGGCAGGGAATGTGTCTACTAAATCTGTTGCATTGTACTCTCCCAAACACTTAGTACAGTGCCCTGCACACGGTAAGTGCTCAATAAATACCTTTGATTGACTGATTGTTAAATGTTTACTATGTACAAAGCACTGAATTAAGTACTGGGTAGATACAAGATAACACAGGCCCTGTCACACGTGGGACTTGGGAGGCAGAACGGGTATTTCATTCCCATTGTACGGTTGATGAGACTGAGACACAGGAAAGCTAAGTGACATGCCTAAGGTCACATAACTGTCAAATGAGAAATCTTTTGACTCCCAGGCCTGTCCACCTCTTCTTCCCCACTCCGCAAATATCCATACTGGCTAATTTGATGGATTTCTTACAGAAAATGACTATTTCCCAAATGTGTTTTTGGATTATTGTTGCCTCTCTTTGTTCCAATAGAAATCCTATTTCCACCGTTCACCCTAAGTGGACTGTTTTATCCTGAATGGGCTATTAAAATATTGAAAGCTGTTCCCATCATCCTAATTATGACGAAAACTTCAAGATACAGTTCTGCTCAGCTTGCAGTCCTTGCAAGAAAATTTAGAGAGAAAAACCTCAAATTGAAAGAACATGTCAACAAGAATATAGGCAAAACAAAGAAGCACTGTATTGTTGCTGTTCTTTAAGGATGAGAAGAAAAATACAATTTGATCCATATCTAGAAGGAAGACAAGTAGTAAACATTTTTATATAATATATTCCATTTTATTTGGTTATATAAGCCTGACAGGTAAATAAGCATAATCATGCTCATGGCTTAAATCAGATCTTTTTCATCACTTGTAAGCAAAATGGATGCCCACCTAAATCTGAGAAATAAAGAAGTGTGGCCTAGTGGAAAGAGCACAAGCCTGGCAGTCAGAGGTCCTGGGTTCAAAACCCAGCTCCGCCACTTAACTGCTGTGGCCTGGGGCAAATTAGTCGACTTCTCAGGGCCTCAGTTTCCTCAACTGTAAAATGGGGATTCAATACCTGTTCGCCTTCCTACTTAGACCATGAGCCCCATGTGGGTCAGGGACTGTGTCTGACCTGATTTTCTTGTGAATCCCCAGTGCCTGCCACGTAGTAAGCGCTTAACAAATGCCATAATAAAATGACCTGGTTCTTCTTGTTTAACTTCTAAAATCTTCCACATGTTTTACTTCTTCCATGAAAAGTCATGTAATTTCCCCACTTATTCCCACCTATTTCTAGTCCACATCTCGCTGGATTGTAAACTTCTTGAGGGTAAAGATTGTGTCTACAAGCACTACGGAATACTCAGAAGCACTTAGTACAGTGCTCTGTGTACTCTAAGTGCTCAAAAAATAAAATCGGCTGATATTCCAATTTTCATTCCTCTTCTCGATGTCTATTTTCTTCCCCCATTCATGGCCCGTGCACCGTCTTCTACAAGTCCTCAGGAAAGCACTGACTTCACATGCCAGCCTCCTACAAGGCCAAAATGAGATAGGTCACCATGAATTAATTTTTTATGGTATTTGCTGAATGCTTACTATGTGCCAGACACTGTTCTAAGCGCTGGAGTAGATACAAGATTACCAGGTTGGACATAGTCCCTGTCCCACATGGGGTTCACGGTCTTAATCCCCATTTTACAGAAGAGGTCACTGAAGCATGGAAAAGTGAAGTGACTCTCCTAAGATCATAGAGCAGATCTGTGGCCGAGTCAGAATCAGAACCCTGGTCCTCTGACTCTCAGGCCCATGATCTATCCACTAAGTGACATTGCTTCTCAATTTGAGACTTTAGTTTGATGTACATGTTCTGAATCTCTAAAACCTTTGGCTCTTAAGAATTTCAAGGAATACATTTTGTTGCCACAATATATCTCTATTTTATGCCTCATTGTGCTCTTTGTAGCAATTGAACTTGTTTGCTTAAAGAGGGGATTCTGAAAGAGGACAGCCTCAACTCTTGAAGCCCAGCAAATTTATTCGTACATCAAACAAACACAGAGTGCCATGCAGAACAGAGAAGGCCAGGCCTGGTGCCAATTGCTTGAAATAAACAGCCTCTTTCTGCCTTTGAGATTCCTTGATCATTAAGGGAGGAAATGGAATTGCATTTCTTCCTTTCTAGGCATTCCCGTAGGATTTCTGAAATTCTTTCCAAGTGTCAAGAGTTTATTTTGCATCTTGTCCTGTGATACTGTGAATGGTTAGACAACCCTTCTGCATAAAAAATGTAATTAACCCTCAATAAATGTGAAGCTATATTTCATTTTCTGGTTAAGAAACGCTGGAGACAAGGTTCCCTGGCAGAAGATATGACCAGAATTTCACTGACAAATGAATTCAGAAAATAAGAACATTGTAATGCTATTTTCTTTGTGAGATGTAAAAGAGAATCTGGTTTTCTTCTAATGAAATTACAAGCTGGAACTCATCTACTGATGAAGAAAACATATCTTTCAATTTTCTTGGTCATAAGTACCTACCTAGGAGAGTGGTGGATAATTGAAATCCACAAGTAATCCAATAGAATGAATAGCGAAGCAGTCAATCAATTAATTACTGAGTGCTTACCATGTGCAAAGCACTGTACTCACGCTTGGGAGAGTTTAATACAACAACAGGCACACTCTGCCCAGAATGAGCTCACATTCTAAAGATAACATATATGCATATCAGACCCAGACCCTATCCTATATGGGGTGTACAGATAATGGGGGAGGAGGGCATTTTACAGTATAGTAAATTTGAGGCACTGAGAAGTTAAGTGACTGCCTAAGGATATCCAGCAGGCAGAAGCAGCATGGCGTAATGGATAGCGGGTGAGCCCGGGAGTCAGAAGGTCATGGGTTATAATCCCGGCTCCGCCATTTGTCTGCTGTGTGACCCTGGGCAAATCACTTTACTGCTTGGTTACCTCATCTGTAAAATGGGGATTGAGACTGCGAACCCCATGTAGGGGACAGGTACTATGTCCAATCTGATTATCTTGTAATAATAATAATAATGATGTTATTTGTTAAGCGCTTACTATGTACCAAGCACTGTTCTAAGCGCTGGGGTAGATACAAGCTAATCAGGTTGTCCCAAGTGGGGCTCACAATTCTTAATCCCCATTTTACAGATGAGGTAACTGAGGCCCAGAGAAGTTAAGCGGTTTGCCCAAGGTTGCACAGCAGACAAATGGCAGAGCCAGGATTAGAACTCACGTCCTCTGACTCCCAGGCCTGTGCTTTTTCTACTGAGCCACGCTGCTTCTTATATGTATATACTTTCTATACTTAGATACGTATATATTTATGCATATATGTATGCAAGTCTATGAAAACATATATGTACATATATTTGAAGAGTCAATTGTACAATCAATTATTTTTTCTCATCACTCTATTTTTAAGTATTGCATGTCTGGCTTCCCCCATTAGAATTTAAATTCCTTGTGGGCAGGGAATGTGTTTCCAATTTCTGATTAGTTTTTTCCCCCAGTGTATGCTGAGTATACACTACTCACAGAATCAGAGATCTTAGAGCAAGCTCTATATTCTCACCTCCATAAATCTCTTAAAATTCCTCACCAGACCTGGCTATTCCCAGATAAAGCTTCTTGCATGCAGTTTGTGCATTTTAAATGAACTTTTGTGACCTCACCAACTGTCTGCAAAAAAAGGTGTTTATATAAAAGCCTTAAAGTCTGGAGAGCTAACTTTCACATCTTAAAAAAGACATCGAAAGATAAAATTCAGTTATGTGATGTAAAAATATATTAGATGTACTAATATATATGTGTTTTGTAAAAGATGAACTAATATATTTTTTTTGGAGATGCACAAAATGTTCATAGTACATTGTTTCTTTTTCTGAAGTAAATGACTTTCCTTAGCATATTATCCTGTCTAAATAGAGAGAGATCCAGGCAGTCTTAAAAAGGAGAAGTGCCTTGAACTTGGGTTTTCAATGAACAAGCTGAATAACTACCCTTAAACTACTCTTACACTACACTGGTCATGGGTTCTAATCCCAACTCCGCCACATGTCTGCTGTGTAACCTTGGACAAGTCACTTAACTTCTCTGAGCCTCAGTTACCTCATCAGTAAAATGGGGATGAAGACTGTGAGCCCCACGTGGGACAACCTGATCACCTTGTATCCCCCCCAGTGCTTAGAACAGTGCTTTGCTGACTGTATTACTGCATCAGCCTCCTCTCTGCTCTCCCATCCTCCTGTCTCTCCCCAGTTCAATCTATACTTCATGCTGCTGCCCGGATCATCTTTCTGCAGAAATGCTTTGGGCATGTTACTCCCCTCCTCAAAAATCTCCAGTGGCTACCAGTCAACCTATGCATCAGGCAAAAACTCCTCACTCTCGGCTTCAAGGCTCTCCATCACCTCGCACCCTCCTACCTCACCTCTCTTCTTTCCTTCTACAGCCCAGCCCGCACCCTCCGCTCCTCTGCTGCTAACCTCCTCACTGGGCCTCGTTCTCGCCTGTCCCGCCGTCGACCCCCGGCCCGCGTCCTCCCCCTGGCCTGAAATGCCCTCCCTCCACACATCTGCCAAGCTAGCTCTCTTCCTTCCTTCAAAGACCTACTGAGAGCTCACCTCCTCCAGGAGGCCTTCCCAGACTGAGCCCCCTCCTTTCTCTCCCCATCCCCCCCACCCTACCTCCTTCCCCTCCCCACAGCACCTGTATATATGTTTGTACAGATTTATTACTCTATTTTAACTGTACATATTTACTATTCTATTTATTTTATTTTGTTAATATGTTTTGTTTTGTTGTCTGTCTCCCCCTTCTAGACTGTGAGCCCGTTGTTGGGTAGGGACTGTCTCTATATGTTGCCAACTTGTACTTCCCAAGCCCTTAGTGCAGTGCTCTGCACACAGTAAGCGCTCAATAAATATGATTGAATGAATGAATGCTTTGCACATAGTAAGCTCTTAACAAATGCCATCATTATTATTATTATTAAAAGCAGGATAGCCTATGTTGCTGTCTGGACTTCTAGAAAGTTTGGTGAAAGAAAAAGAGATTGGTATAATCCCTAATAATTGTGATAGTCATTAGGTGCCTACTATGCAGTGGACTGTTCCCTGCTCGTTGGGCCTTGGCTGGTCCTTTGCCTCCCCCGCCTCATGCCGTGCCCCTGGTGCTGCCCGGGTCGAGGGCAACTGGGCCCAGCTCGGCCCTGCGATCATTCACTCGGGTTTATGGACCACCTACCTTGTGCACAGCACTGCGCTATGAGCTCAAGTTCATTAAAGGCAGCGCCCCTGTCCCCCCCATCCCCCCGCCCCCAACCAGCCACACCAGGAACCCGTGCCTTTTTTGAGGTAGAAATGGCCCTTTCCGTGTCGGGCAAATGGGAGCCCTGGTGAGGGGAGATGGACAAGCTGGTAGGGAAGCAGCAGGGCGCAGTGGCAAGAGCCCGGCCATGGGAGTCAGAGGGCATGGGTGTGAATCCCGGCCCTGCCACTTGTCCGCTGGGTGATTTTGGGCAAGGCACTTTACTTCTCTGGGCCTCAGTTCCCTCATCTGGAAAATGGGGATTAAGACTGGGAGCCCCCCCCGTGAGACAACCTGATCATGTTGTAACCTCCCCAGTGCTTAGAACAGTGCTTGGCACATAATAAGCAATGCCATCATTATTATTATTATTACTATGGGTTCAAATCCCAGCTCTGCCAATTGTCAGCTGTGTGGCTTTGGGCAAGTCACTCAACTTCTCTGGGCCTCAGTGACCTCATCTGGAAAATTGGGATGAAGACTGTGAGCCCCCTGTGGGACAACCTGATCATCTTGTATTCCCCCCCCCACACACGCACACACAGTGCATAGAACAGTGTTTGGCACATAGTAAGCGCTTAACAAATGCCATCATTATAATTCTCTGGGCCTCAGTTACCTCATCTGTAAAATGGGGATTAAGACTGAACCCCACCTGGGACAACCTGATTACCTTGTGTCTCCCCCAGCGCTTAGAACAATGCTTGGCCCTGAGCCCGTTGTTGGGTAGGGACCGTCTCTATATGTTGCCAACTTGTACTTCCTAAGCACTTAGTACAGTGCTCTGCACACAGTAAGCACTCAATAAATACGATTGAATGAATGAGTGAATATGTGCTAAACATTGGGTGATGTGCTAGAAAAGATGCAAGATAATAATGTTGGACACAGTTACTGTCCCATATGGGGACATGAGAAGCAGCGTGGCCTAGTGAATACAGCATGGGCCTGAGAGTCAGAAGGACTTGGATTCTAATCCCAGCCCCACCACTTGTCTGCTGTGGCCTTGGGCAAGTCACTTCACTTCTCTGTGCCTCAGTAACCTCATCTGTAAAATGGGGATTGAGACTGTGAGCCCCATGTGGGACAGGGACTGTGTCCAAGCTGATTAACTTTTATCTACCCCCGTGTTTAGAACAGTTCTTGACACATAGTAAGTGCTTAACAAGTACCATAATTATTATTCTTATGGGGCTCCTGTGGGAGGGAGAATGAGTATTTTAACCTCATTTTACAGATGAGCAAACCGAGGCACAGAGCAGTTAAGTGAATTCACCAAGTTCACGCAGCAAATAAGTGGCACAACTACTTGCGTGGCTTAGTGGAAAGAGCCCGGGCTTGGGAGTCAGAGGTTGTGGGTTCTAATCCCGGCTCCCCCATTTGTCAGCTGTGTGACTTTGGGCAAGTCACTTAACTTCTGTATGCTTCAGTTACCTCATCTGTAAAATGGGGATGAAGACTGTGAGCCCCACATGGGATTTCCTGATTATCTTGTAATTACCCCAGTGCTTAGAACAGTTCTTGGCACATAGTATGTGCTTAACAAATATCATCATTATTGTTGTTACTATTATTATTATTAATAATAACCAGCATTAGAACCCTAGTTCTCTGACTTAAGGAGCCCCAGTAGACATTAAACTTCTCATGGGCAGAGATTGTGTCAACCAAGTCTATCGTACCATACTTTTCAAAGAGCTTGATACAGTGCTCTGTACACAGTAAGCGCTCAATGAATAACATTCATTGATTGATCACAGTCTTGACTTTGTCCACTAGACCTCGCTGCTTCTCTGGTAGCCAGTAATAAGCATTTACTGTGTGCACTGTTCTAAGCTCTGGGGTAAATACAAAGTAACCCGGTTGGACATGCTCCCCTGTCCCACCTTGGGATCACACTCTTAATCCCCGTTTTTTACAGATGAGGTAACTGAGGCACAGAGAAGTGAAGTGACTTGCCCAAGGTCACACAGCAGAGAAGCTGCAGAATGGGGATTAGAACCCATGACCTTCTGACTTCCAGGCTCATGCCCTTTCCACTAGGCCACTCTGCTTCTCCAGTGCCACATGGAATCATGTAGCTGCACTGAAGCCACTTCCTTGATTCGCAAAGGTCTGTGTTCCACAGAGTCTTTCACTGAAAGACTCATGACTTAAACGGCTATTAACTTATTAGAGAAGCAGCGTGGCTTGGTGGAAAAAGCACGGGCTTTGGAGTCAGAGGTCAGTGGTTCAAATCCCAGTTCCACCAATTGTCAGCTGTGTGACTTTGGACAACTTCTCTGGGCCTCAGTTACCTCATCTGTAAAATGGGGATTAAGACTGTGAGCCCCCTGTGGGACAACCCGATCACCTTGTAACCTCCCCAGTGCTTAGAGCAGTGCTTTGCACATAGTAAGCACTTAATAAATGCCATTATTATTATTATTATTTTACAATTCCAGTCGCTGTCCTAGATTATCATGAAACTTTGAAACTGCTCTCTTTAAACTATCAGGACATCCTGAGTTGTCATAGAACACTGAATGTGCAGCACCTGACAATTAAACACAGAGGAATATAGATGAAATGACATTTCTAAACCATGCGATCACTCTCAGGGTGTTGGATGAGTCTAGACCCACAAAAGAAGAGGTCCATCAGAACACATATAATTCCAACCATTTTGCAGAATTACCTATCTAACAGGATCATTGATTAGCAGGGCTATGTCAGATGACAACAATAGCTTGTCTCCTCTGTTTACAAAAGCTGTGTTAAACTGAGCCTTGAGGTTTCCCGAAATCTGATTTAGTGGACTTGAACTTCAGAAGCTAGACATTAGACAGCTGTTTCTGTAACTCTGAAGGTCTTTAGTATTCTCCCTTGTAGTTGATTCTGTTGCTTTTTCAGACGTCCCAAGAATGTTAACAAGCAACTCCTTGGAATGTAAAGGAGTACTGCTATTGCTATTGACATAGTAATGCAGGCCATTCCCTGTTTTGCTGGCAGAGAGCTTGCATCTGCCATCTTGCTAGGGAAGTGTTGGTTTTCTCTCTTGGCTTGAGTCAGTCAGTCAGTTTAATTTACTGAGCACTTACTGTGTGCAGAGCACTGTACTAAGCACCTGGAAGAGTACAATATAACAATAAACAGGTACATTCCCTGCCCACAGCAAGCTTACAGTTTTTGACCCCCAGTTTACAGATGAGGAAACTGAGGCAAAGAGAAATTAAATGACAACTCTTCCAAGCACCTTAGAGAGTGCTCAGGCCACAATAAATGCTCAGTAAATACCACTGATTGATTGATTGGAAGGTGATGTGAGCTGCGTGGAGTAGTATGGAAGACTGTGAGCCAGTTGTTGGGTAGGGATTATCTCTATTTGTTGCCAAGTTGTACTTTCCAAGCTCTTAGTACAGTGCTCTGCACACTGTAAGTGCTCTATAAGTTTGATGGACTAAATGACGAGAAACAGCATGGCTCAGTGGAAAGAGCCCGGGCTTGGGAGTCAGAGGTCATGGGTTCTAATCCCGGCTCTGCCGCTTGTCAGCTGTGTGATTTTGGGCAAGTCACTTCACTTCTCTGGGCCTCAGTTATCTCATCTGTAAAATGGGGATTAAGACCATGAGCCCCACATGGGACAACCTTGTATCCACCCCAGCGCTTAGAACCGTGCTTTGCACATAGTAAGTGCTTAACAAATGCCATCATTATTGTTATTATTATTAAACTTATTTTCTTTTTGAAAAAGAAAAAGAAAGATTACGTGGGGGCGGCGGGGATGTCTATTGACAAATCCTATGTAAAAAAGCAAAAGTTGACAAAGAACAGTCATTTATGAGTGAAAGAAAACCCGAATTTCTCAACTTTAACAGTTTAGAAGGATTTAAGGAGAGCGCTCTTTGGATTGTTCTCCTAAAGTGTTTACGATCTCCAGAGACCACGGCACCATCTGTCTCTGTGCACAAAGAAAAGAGAAACCACACACTTCTCTAACACTTCATGCTTGGGCTGAAATGCTTTATTGAAATGCTCTGTTAAAATTTAAACACAGTCCTAGGCTGCCAAGCAGCATTTTTTATCTTCTCAGTATACAGATTTTCATTGTCTTGACCAGGGACAGTTGTTTTTTGAATTTTATCAGTGGGAAAGGTTCAAAATAATACATAAGACTGGCAAGAAAACATTGGCATTAAAAAATGAAATTTGTTTTCCTTTCCCTGGTAACCTTAATCGGTGAACAGATTTTCTTAAACCTACCGGAGCTGAAATACCAGTATTACATAAGGGAAATCAAAGGTGTTAGCTTGGTCTTAGAAGATTTCCAGAAGTTGGTTTGTTCAGAGACCTGTCTCACTGCTGCCTGCACTGAAGTAGCTGTTGCAATCACTGACTCCTGAGCCATTCAAGATGACATACTTCTCAAGGTTGATTGGGGAAAATGTCAGTATCAAGTTGAATAAAGTCATTTTGAGTTATTTTCCAAAAGCTTGGACTAGACCTGGAGAAGAGGAAGAAAAAAAGAAATTATGCTCTAAGTCAAAAAAAAAAAAAAAAAGATGAGATTCAGAGTGTTAGCCTAATCCAAAGCTTCTAGGGGAAGCGTTCAATAATTCCAATCATTGCATTCTGTTACATTTTATGGACAGGAGGAATACAATGGGGAATGGAGAAACCAATTTAAATAAAGCAATGGAAACGATTTGCGGAATAACCAACTGTGACATTTGTTCAACTTGTTGGGTATGAAGTGTGTATTTAAAGATAATGGTGTTTTCTTCCTTTGTTTCGCTGGCCTGTTTAGATTGCTGAGAGGTGGCATGACCTAGGAGAAAGAGCTAAGAACTAGGTTCTAATCGCAGTTTCTTCATTTGCCTACTGTGTGCATTTGGGAAACCAGTTAACTTCTTTGTGCCTCAGTTCCCTCATCTGTGAAATGGAAATGAAATAATTGTTCTCCCTCCCTCTTAGACTTTGAGTCGTACGTGAGACAGGGACTGTGTCTGGTCTTATTATACGTTTTCTACCCCAGCACTTAGGACAGGGCTTGGCACCAAATAAGCATTTTACAAATACTACAGTTATTATTATCATTAAGTGCCGTCGAGTCCTTTCCGATTCATAGTGACTCCATGGATATACTTTCTCCAGAACGTCCCATCCTCTGCCATAATCCGAAACCTTTCTAATGGTTCTTCCATTTTCGTTGTTATGGTTTCTATCCATCTAGCTGCCGATCTGCCTCTTCCGTGTTTTCCCTGGACTTTTCCTAGCATTAGTGTCTTCTCCAGAGAATTAGTCCTCCTCATTACGTGTCCTAAATATGCTAATCTAATCGAGTCATTTGGTCTTCCAAAGACCACTTTGGTTTAATTTGCTCTAAAATCCATCTGTTTGTCTTTCAGGCAGTTCATGGTATTGGCAAAAGCCTTCTCCAACACCACATTTCAAAAGAATCGATGTTCTTTCTATCCTGTTTTTTCACTGTCCAGCTTTCAGATCGATACATTGTCACTGTTACAAATTACTATTCTGTCCCTATGCGGAACAGGAACTGTGTCCAACATGATTTCCTTACCTGGTTTTCTTCCCAGTTCTTAGAACAGCGCTTGACACATACACAGTAAGTGCTTAAAAAATACCACACCAAAAAAAAAAAAAAAACCCCAGGGGCTGACCAAAGCTAAAACCTCCCTGAAGTAACATTCTAAATAAAACCAGTGATCAGTGTGGTTTCATGGTCAGTGTCAGTATAAGACAGCTCTTAATTTCAAGTGTAAATTGAAATGCCTCAGTAGAGGACTCTGCACAAAGTTAGCATTCAGTAAATGACTGTGCAGATAACCGAGATATAACAGTAACAACAATCAGTTGACCATCAAAAGGCAAGGGAGATTAAAAGTATCTTCACTTGAGAAGAGGTTAATCCTAAATCCTGTGGAATCAACATCCCTAATGTTCTTCCTCCCACCAGGATCAATCAGTTATATTTACTGAGCACTTATGTTGAGCAGAACATTGTACGAAGCACTTGGGAGAGTGCAGTACAACAATATTACAGACATATTCCCTGCCCACAATGAGTGTACAGTCTACAGGCATTAATACAACTAAATAGATAAATTACAGACATGTTTGTAAGTACTGTGGGGCTGGGAGGGGGATGAATAAAGTGAGCAAATCAGGATGATGCAGAAGGGAATGGGAGGAGAGGAAAGGAAGGCTTAGTCAGGAAAGGCCTCTTGGAAGAGATGAAGTTTTGAAGAGGGGGAGGGGAATCGTCTGTCAGACATGAGGACAGAGGGCATTCCAGGCTAGAGGAAGGATGTGGGTGAGAGGTTGGTGGCGTGATAGTTGAGATTGAGGTAGACCTGGGACTAGAATAGGGAGTCTCCTCATTCCCAAAAGGGGGTCCATTCCATTGGCTCACCTGCTGCTACCCCTTCCTCTCTTCATCTCTCTTCTTGACCCTCTCCTATTGGATTTGTGCCCTCTTCTATGCTCTGAGAATAATCAGATATCTCCCTTCATCTGAACTCTCCACGAAATTTACTCCAGTGGTCTACTGAGGTTGAACTTTTTAGAAGCAGTGGGGCCTAGTGGATGGAACACAGACCTGGGAGTTGCAAGGACCTGCGTTCTAATCCCCGCTCTGCCACTTTTATGCTGTGTGACCTTGGGCAAGTCACCTCACTTCCCTCATCAGTAAAATGGGGATTAAGACTGTAAGCCCTATGTGGGGCAGGGACTGTGTCCAAATTGATTATCTTGTATCTACCCCAGTGCTTAGTACAGTGCATGGCACATAGTAAGTGCTTAACAAATATCATTACCAAAAACAAATGAACTACCTGGATAATTTGGTATGGTTTCCTTCACCTCAATTTATAGAACCAGATTTTGAAGGATGGTCACCTAACAAAAAAAAAAAAATAACAACAAAAACGGGCAGATTGTGTGAAGAAACCTGATTAGATTGTGTGAAGAAACCTGACACCCTGAAGAAAGAAACCAAGTAGGAACCTGAACCATGAAGAAATAAGAAGATAAAGGTGACAAAATCAGCAACCAATGCTTGTCAGAACCCTGAAAGGATCATGGTATCACTCCACTATAGGTGTCAGATAAACTGAACAGAGAAACAAATGATCATGTTTTCCTTTCATTCTCTCTATCCAGTAACCAGGGCAGTGTGTTAAATGGATCAGAATGAGACCGTTCAACACATTTGCATTTCAAGAGGATTTAATGAGTAGATAGCATGGATGCTTACTGAAAGTGTGCTCTAAGAAGAACTGGAGAACTGACCACCTCAGTGAAATATTTGCCATTTGCATAATTAAGCATTAGAGATGAGCAAAAGCTTACTGGAAAATGAACATTCAACAGGTGATAATTAGGTCTTCGTGGGTAGGGAATGTGTCTGTTTATTACTATATTGTACTCCCCCAAGTGCTTAGTACACAGTAAGGGCTCAATAAATACGACTGAATGAATGAGTGAATGAATGAATGCAGGGCATTGTACTCGGCTCTTGGAAGGGTACAATGCAATAGACTAGGTAGACATGATCCCTGCCCATAAGGAGCATAGAGTCTAATAATAACAATGATATCTGTTAAGCACTTACTATGTGCCAAGCACTGTACTAAGCAATGGGTCTAGAATGCAACAAGGCTGTAAAGAGATCAGGAACAATCAAGGAACAGGTAATTTCCATTTTCAGTGGTTCTTACTTGAGCACAGTTGTTTATAGAATTGTCTGTGTGTGTCAGGAATCAATGGGTAGTAGTGGAAAGGTAAATTCTCCCAGCAGCAGGAAATACACTTGAGTGTCTTTGCAATGATAATGATAATAATAATTGTCATGTGTTTTGCACTTACAATATGCCAAGCAAGAACTGTACTAAGCTAATCAGGTTGGATGTGGTAATAATAATAATTATAGTAATGGTGGTATTTGTTAAGCACTTTCTGGTAGCCAGGTGCTGTACTCAGCACTGTGTGGCATGCAAGCACATGGGATTGGACACAAGTCCTGTCCTACATCGGGCTCACAGTCTTGATCCCCAGTGTACAGGTGAGGTAACTGAGGCACAGAGAAGTGAAGTGACTTGCCCGAGGTCACACAACAGACAGATGGCAGAGCTAGGATTAGAAACCCAGTTCCAGAACAAGTATTTAATCCAACAACCAAATCAATTTATTACGCAAAGCAGGAAATGCACCTCCATCTAGAACTATCTAGTTGATCTATTGTTTTAATTTTCATTTTAAAATTTTTGCCTCAGGAGCAGTAGATTCTCACCACGTAGAATCTTTGACCCATATAGAACCAGGAACACTGACTGTGGAATTAATTTGTTTGGTTCAAAACAAGCCTACAGAGCAGATCAATTCAGTAACACTGAAGACATCAACATTATTAGAGATTACTATATTTGTTTCCAACTAATACTAGGAAACATCAGAATCGCGTTTCGGGAACAGTTCGTTCTGGTTGCCATGGTACCCAGTAAATCTAGACCTATCACTTAAGCAGGGCTAGATAAACATCAAAAAAAAAACCATAGTAGAAATGATTCTTGGGTTCCACAGGAACCCACCAGTTCCTGTGCCTTAGCTGAAAGATGAGCAGTCATATCTCCAAGTGAAGACAACAGAGGAATAGTTGTGTTTTATTTTAATCTCCCAAGCACCTAATTAATACAGTGTTCTGCACACGGTAAGCACTCAAGAATTAGCATTGATTTATCAATTTCACCACCTCCACCACTTCCCACCCTGGTAGGCTGATTCTATCTTAGCCCAGTCTCTAGAGTGTGTTAGTCCATGAGGGCTTTTTTTTTTAAATTTTTAAAGGTATTTGTTAAGTGTTTACTATGTGCCAGGCACTTTACTAAGTGACGGGGTAGATATGAGTTAATCAGATTGGACACAGTCCATGTCCCACATGGGACTCCTAGGCTCAAAACCCAATTTACAGATGAGGTAACCGAGGCACAGAGAAGTGAAGTGTCTTATCCAGCATCACACAGGAGACAAGTGGTGGAGTCAGGATTAGAACCCAGGTCCTTCTGACTCTCAGGCCCTTGCTCTATCCACTTAGCCACACTGCTTCTGAGGAATGCAGGGTTAAGGTTCCTGGGCAAAATTCTGTCTGAAGGAACCCAGCCTAATTTGGGTCTGGATTACACTTTGGCAAGACCAGATCACAGATAATGAAGTGCTGGAACATTGCCAGCCCAGATTTGGGAGTCAGAGGACCTGGGTTCCAATTCTGACTCTGCCACTTGCCTGTTGTGTGTCTTTGGGCAAGTCACTTAATTTTTCTGTACCTCAATTTCCTCATCTGTAAAATGGGGCATGAATACCTCCCTCATACGTAGACTGTGAGCCCCAGGTGAGACAGGGACTATGTCTAACCTGATTATTTTGACCCTGTTCCGGTGCTTAGTACAGTGTCTGGCACGTAGTAAGCGCTTGATACCAAGTATGTTTGGTTTTGTTCTCTGTCTCCCCCTTTTAGACTGTAAGCCCACTGTTGGGTAGGGACTGTATATGTTGCCAACTTGTACTTCCGAAGCGCTTAGTACAGTGCTCTGCACACAGTAAGCGCTCAATAAATACGATTGATTGATTGATTGATTATCCTCCTAGCATTGTAGCTCTGTTCGCTCTAACACGGCCATGCTCCGTGGGACACATGACGAGAATGAACAACTGCAGAAAACAACAACAATAAAATTGTGGTATTTGTTAAGTGCCTACTAGGAGAGTAAACTGGTACAACTCAACTAGTCACCTCAAGAGAGAGGGAAGTTTTCTGGGTGTGTTTGCCAAACTAAACATGGATCAGTCTAGCTAGGTGGTCTTGGTCTCCTTTCTTAGCAGAAAAAGATCCCAAAACTTCCTTTTGGGGGTATTTTCAAACAGGTACTGAAATTGAGAAGGAAAGCGTGTAGGAAACGTTTTAATGATTGGGTAAAACAAAGCCTCAGATGAAAACTGGGAGTCTGTTAACAAATGCATTTAAAAACCGTTTTCTTTTCTGCTTCCTTCTGCTGTATCCATTAGAAGAGTTGAATAGAAAATATCTTCTGGAAAAAAGCCCTCATTAATCTAGCAGTCAAGAGCACTGTACTAAACGCTTGGGAGAGTAAAATACAACAGAGTTGGTAAACATGTTCCCTGCCATCATTCAATTGTATTTGTTGAGCACTTACCTTGTATAGAGTACTATAATAAGCACTTGGAGAAGTATAGCATAACAGAGTTGTTAGGCAAGTTCTCTATCCAAGGATGAGTTTAAAGTCTAGCGGGGAGTTTATGCAGGATGCAGCATTACTGCAAATAGAGCAAATGCTAGATTTATCCTACATTTCTTTCCCCCATACTCAGGAAATCCACCATTTGGCAATGCTTATATTGTTCCCCAAACAATTTCAGCCATGTTGACTTATATTTCATCATCTTTCATGACTTTACGCCCCTGACATTATGAAAATAAAATGGCAGGGAAAAGCTGTTTTCAAATTGCTTGGGAATTTCTACAAAACTACAGGGATTTTGTTCTTCCAGCCAACCTAGATGGAACTTTAAGAGCAGTTAAAGGTCCTCTGAGCTCAGCTCATCAGAAATCCAGTGTGGATTACCAAGAAGAAGCCCTTGGGGCTTTCCACTATTTGATTTCTTTCGGTATAGAGAAGAGCTGTCAACCCTTTTTCAGGCCCTTGGTTATTACCTTTATTCACTTTGAGTAGTGCCAAGAGCCCTGATTTTTCCTTTTCATTTCATGACATTCAGAAAGAATAAAATCAAGCTTTTAATGTCCAGTCTTCTCTTCTGGGTATTTCCTTTCTTATGGGCCAAGTATAACTAAAGTTTGTCTTTCTTCTATTCCTGATTTTCTGAAATTAATTTTCTTTTCATAAGACACATGTATGGCAAGAACAAAGAAAATTAAAAAGAATTGTTTTTATCCTGGTCAAATCATCTGCATTATTTTGTTCACATTAGGGGCCTTTCATGGAAAGTCAGTTGTATTTTTACCTATGCTTATTCGATATTCATTCATTGGATCGTATTTATTGAGCACTTACTGTGTGCAAACCACTGTACTAAGCGGAGTTCTAACCCTGGCTCTGCCACTTGTCTGCTGTGTGACCTTGGGCAAGTCTCTTAACTTCTCTTAGCCTCAGTTCCCTCAACTGTAAAATGGGGGTTATGGCTCTGAGCCCTATGTGGAACAGGGACTATGTTCATCCCCATTACCCCAGCACTGAGAACAGTCCCTGGAACATAGTAAGCATTTAATAAATACCATAGTTATTATTACTATTATTACAATAATATCCAAATGTTTTCTTCAGAATGAAAATGACACACCATGCAAAAATTCGTAACATTAAAACTGTACATTGTGGAATCTCATTCCAAGATCATTTTGGCAAGCACAGCAAAGCAATAAATATTTCAGTAGTGTAATAATAAAAATTGTGGTATTTGTTAAGCGCTTGCTATGTTCCAAGCACTGTACTGAGCACCAGGGGAGAGACAAGGCAATCAGGTCAGACATGGTCCCTGTCTCTCAAGGGGCTCACAGTAGACAGGGGAAAGAAACAGGTATTAAGTCTCAATTTTCCAAATGATGTAACTGAAGCACAGAGAAGTTAGGAGACCTACCCAAGGTCACACAGCAGGCAAGTGGCAGAGCTAGGTTTAGAACCCAGTTCCTCTGACTCCCAGCCTGTGCTGTTTCCACTGAGCCACCTGCTTCACATTAATACCATGATATGGACACTTACACTGTATATTTTTCTCAAATTAAATTATCTCATTTCTCCTTCCACTTCACTTTTGTTTAATTATCTAATCAGTGTTTCTACTTTTGTCATGAGAGCTCACCTCCTCCAGGAGGCCTTCCCAGACTGAGCCCTCTTTTTCTTCTCCTCCCCATCGCCCCCCGGCCCTCCGCCTCCCCACAGCACTTGTATATATTTGTACATATTTATTACTCTATTAATTTTACTTGTACATATTGACTACTCTATTTATTTTATTAATGTTGTGCATATAGCTATAATTCTATTTATTTTGACGGTTTTGACACCTGTCTACTTGTTTTGGTTTGTTGTCTGTCTCCTCCTTGTAGACTGTAAGCCTGTTGTTGTATGGGGACCATCTCTATATGTTGCCTACTTGTACTTCCCAAGCGCTTAGTACAGTGCTCTGCACACAGTAAGCGCTCAATAAATATGATTGAATTGAATGAATGAATGCATTTTTCTTAAAGCCCATTTTTTATGGACAATATTAGAAGCAGAGTGGCCTAATTGATAGAGCATGGGCCTGGGAATCAGGAAGACCTGGGTTCTAATCCTGACTCCACCACTTGTCTTCTGTGTTACCTTGGGCAAGTCACTTCATTTCTCTGTGTCTCAGTTGCCTCATCTGTAAAATGGAGGTTTAAACTGTTTGCCCCACGTGGGACATGGACTATGTCCAACCTATTACTTTGTAGTTACCCCAGCGCTTAGAACAGTGCCTGGCACAGAGTAAACTCTTAACAATTGCCATAAAAAAAAACAACACAATAAGTTTTGCAAAAATATCTTCATTGATTCAGCCCTTTATAGCTCAAAGCTATGCATCAGAGAGCAAGTCCCTCAAGCTCTGGGCAAAAAACTATTTTCTTTTTAAATCATCTAAGGCATATATCTTCTCAAGATAAACTCTTTTAAATAGAAAAGCAGAATACCATTGCAAGACTGCAAAAATGGGAAAGCAGAATAACACTGTAAGACTACAGTGCTAATACAAGTTGGTAAGAATAAAAGAAAGTGGAAAAAATATGAATAAGTGATTTACCCAAGGTCACACAGCAGACATGTAGCGGAGCCAGGATTAGAACCCACATCCTTCTGAATCTTAGACCTGTGATCTATCCACTGAGCCAGGCTGCTTCTTTAGTGGAATTATATGATAGTAGCCCTTTTTAATATCCATCCTAATGTTTAGATGTGCAATCTAATAAGAACTTAGTATAGTGCTCTGCACATGGTGTTTAATAAATACTATCAATTGATCTCTAACTTTTTCTCCTCTTCATTTCTCATCTCCCTTGTAACCCTTAATAATAATAATAATAATATAATGATAATAATAATAATAATGATATCTGTTAAGCACTTACTGTGTGCCAGGCACTGTTCTAAATGCTGCAAGATAATTGGGTTGGACATGGTTCTTTTCCCACATAGGGCTCAAATTCTTAAACCCCATTGTACAGAAGAGAGAACTGAGGCACAGAGAAGTGAAGTAACTTGGCCAAGGTCACACAGCAGATAAGAGGTGGAGCCGGGATTACAGCCCCAGGTCCTCCTAACTCCCAGGTCTGTGTTCTATCCACTGTCATGCTGCTTCCAACTTCACATGGGAATGAATTAATTTGTTTACCAACCTCTTAGTGAAGTATTTCCTTTTGTTTGTTTTAAAAGTGTTTATAATCCCAGAACTATATTTTAAGTCAAACTATAAAATAAAGTTTAATGCCGATCTACCATATTTTAGGATGTGAATGGCTCAGCTTAATTCACCTAGTGAAGTTCTGAATTCATATTAATAAGGAAATTAGTTTTTAATGGCCTTCATCATCTTCTTTAGTTCAGAACTATTGTCCTTCAGATTCAAAGTTGACAGGATGAAGAACTAACAATGTACTATGTAATTAATGTACTTAGATTGCCTTCAAAGAGTTCCAGGGTTTTTCAAATGCAAACTTAGTATGTCTCTCAACTCTAAAGTCACTGTAATTTCGAAGTGGAAAAGTGGTCCAAAAATAATCAGTCAATCAGTCAATCGTATTTATTGAGTGCTTACTGGGCGCATAGCACCGTACTAAGCGCATGGGAGAACACGGTATAACAATATAATGGACATATTCTCTGCCCCCAGTGAGCTTGCAGTCTCAAGGGTGAGACAGACATTAATATAAATAAATGAATAAATTGTGGATATGTACCTAAGTGCTTTGGGACTTGAGGGAGGGTGAATAAAGGGAGCAAATGTGGGCGACACAGACAGGAGCTGTAGAAAAGGAAATGAGGATTTAGGAGAGGTCTCTTGGAGGAAATGTGCCTTCAATAAGGCTTTGAAGGTAGTGAGAGCAATTGTCTGTGGGATATGAAGAGGGAGGGCCTTCCAGGGCCAGAGACATTGTGTGGGCAGAGGTTGGTAGCGAGATTGATGAGATCAGAGATCAGGGAATAGGTTGGCATCAGAGGAGAGAAGTGTGCAGGCTGGGTTTTAATCATGATGATGTTGGCATTTGCTAAGCGCTTACTATGTGCCAAGTGCTTTTCGAAGCGCTGGGGTAGATACAAGGTAGGAGAGCAGTGAGGTGAGGTAGGAGTGGGCAAGGTGATTGCTTTAAAGTCAGTGGTGAGAAGGTAACCACTGGAAGTTCTTGAGGAGTGGGAAAACATGGACTGAATGTATCTGTAGAAAAATGATCTGGGTAGCAGAGTGAAATATGGACTTGAGTGGGGAGATTCAGGAGGCAGGGAGGTCAGCAAGGAGGCTGATACGATAATCAAGGCAGGAGAGGATAAATGCTTGGACTAATGCAATAGCAGTTTAGATAGAGAGGAAAGGGCTGTTTTCAGTCATTCAATAAGTGGTATTTATTGATTGCTTACTATGTGCAGAACACTGTTCTAAGTGCTTGGGAGAGTAAAATAGAAAAGAATTAGCAGATACATTCCCTGTCCATAATGTGTTTACAGCCTGGATGGCAGAAAAAGGTAGGAAAGGGAAAATACTGTGTCATGCTGCTTCTGTACTATTATCATTATCATGTTTTCCAGAACCTTCACTAAAATAATCTGATGATCTCTCCTGTCTCTTGGGACTGTTTGGATTCCCTCAGACTTGGTTATACCCCCTTTCTTCTTCTTCCTGAGGCTTCTGTACTCCTGTGTGCTTGCCCCACTTCTGGACCTAGCAGTTTTGATCTTTACTCAGATTCCTGCTCTAGTTTTTTCATCCTTCTCAGGCTTCCCTGCCTCCACTCTCCATTGCATATCTCTACCAGCTTTCTTTCTTAGGGCCCATCTCCATATTTTTCCCTTTACTCTAGTCTCTCGGATTTCTTGCTTCAGTATGCTCTCTCTTACCTCCCACTTCTCGGTGTCTGCCCATTCATACTCAAAGCTTTCACAGACAGTTGCCAAAGGCTATTTTTACTTTTGATAGCAGGGCCCTTAATTTGAAATATTCCTGGATGTCAAACATTTTCCAAAAATCGATAGCTTCCTTAATGAGTTACGTGTGTGAGAAAGTCAGCGGTACTTTTCTACAGCTCCACAGAAAACGTATGTACTTTAAAAAACAGGCTCAATAGAGCATGCACTATAATCAGCATATGTAAATATATACTATTTCCCAAATGCCACTGGATAATTAGTATTGCTGTTGAAATACTTTTTATTCATCTTCATCAATAGTTCATGTCATATCTGCTGTTACAAAGGAGAGCTTAAAATTATCTTACTGTAAGAAATATGACAGAAACATTTGATTTCAGACTAAACACACCAACAAATGGGAATTTGTATGTTTGGCTCACCGAGTTTAAAAATTATGGTCCCATAAAGAATAGAAATTCAAGCACTTCAAAAAATCAATTTAGATGAGCTATCTTTTATGCATAATATTTTCACTTCATTGCCAAATTTGACAGAGAAGCCAAAGCTGAACTGAAAACATCAATAAATTTTAATAAACTTTGAGGCCAATCTCTCTATCACAAATACCTTTTAGAGAACCCCCGTTCACATTTTTGAAATTAGTGCAGGAGCTAGAGGAAAGGAAACACAAGAGGTCCCAGTAACAGCAAATATAAAATAAAATCAAATTCCCGTGAATGTTTTGTGAGTCTTGACTCTTCCCCATAATTCCAGGATTGTTGGCAGAATTCGTAAGTAAAATTCAAGTAGTCAGTTTTCGGGAGTCTGTTATTGGATTTTTTTGCCCCTCAGTTCTGCTAGCTCACTTACTTGGGACAGAAAATTAGAGGCAGTTGTTTAGTTTTAGTTCCCTAGGCTGCTATGATCTTTTAGGTCAAGTTGTGCCCTTTTTTATATATATATTTTGGTGACCAATTACTGTAAAATGCAGCAGATGTGGATTTAATATGGGCAAGAGATGAAATTATGCTTGCTACTTTTTGACTCCGGCTGTTGGGAGAATATTCAGCCACTGTGTGATTCCTGCAAGGACATAATGCCTTAGTCCTAGGAGACAGAAAGGGATTTGGACGTAGGTGCCGTGAGGCTGGGGATAGTCTCAAATTGCTTAAGGGGCTACAAAGTCAAGTGTGAAGTTGACACAGAAGAGAGGAAGGCGAAAGGAGAGGAGAACTTAGGGAAAGTCTCTTGTAGGAGACGTGACATTTAGAGACACTTGGAAGAGAGAAGAGGGGTGGACTGTCAGATATAAAGGGGGAAGGAGTTCCGCACAAGATGAAGGATTGTGAGCAAGTGGTCAGCGGGGGGTAGACAAGATGGAGTTACAGATTAGGTCGGCATCAGAGGAGTGAAGTATGTGGGTTAGATGTTCAATGTTAGATGAAATATGTGGGCAGTTGGAGATCAGCTAGGTAAGGTAGGAGGGAGAATGCCATAAATCTGAAATTATGTTTGATGAGAAAGTTTGGGGTGATCATTAGAGGCTTCTGAAGAGTGGGAAGCTTGTACTGAGCAGTTTTTCAAGAAACTGATATGGACTGCAGAGCAAAGTATGGATTGGAGAGGGAGAGACAGGAGGACAGGAGGTCAGCAGGAGGCTGATGTGGAAGTCAAAATGGGAAATGATAAGTTGTTGCCTCACTGTGACCTCAGCAAGTAGAACAGTGCCTGACACATAGTAAGTGCTTAACAAATGCCAAAATTATTATTTCCCAGACTCCCATTGGATCTGGCCCCATCTGGGATGAAGGGTTGAATTTTACTAACAGGGAACAGAGGGAAAAATGTGGTGCTTCTCTTCTAGTTTGTTGACATTAAAGAGTAATTGTGATGGTCTTTCTAGAACTCAAGGCTTATCTGCTCAAAGTTCCACCTACAAAATAGTCCGAATAGTTACCCAGCAGCGTTATCTATCAAAAAACAAACTGCGGTCTTACGAACTGCAAAATTGGCAACTTTTATAAAAACCATCCTGTGAATCAAAAACAGAAGGTCCTAATGACAGTAAGACGGATGTTTCAAACTTTGCAGGATTCTTGCTGTGATTGGAACAATGTATTGGATCTGTGCTGATCGCTCTAGGTATATCCGCTGTCATTGGAAAAAGTCTTACTTTCAGAATCCCGGTCCTGTTTCCCCCCCACAGAGATAGAGCTCTGGTGACAAGTCAACCTAATGGAGTCATCACTGTCTAATGGAAGAAGTTCAGCAGCTTACCGAAAACCTCAAGGCTAACTCAGTGGGAGAGAAAACAATCTCATATCTGCTGGCAGACTTTTTCTAAGCAGTGATCCATGGTGTGAAAAATATATATTCTACTCTATAACGATCAGGAAGTGCTACACCCTAGAAAATTCACCCCAGTTCCAGTAGAAAGAACACAAAGAGTCTGGAGACCTGATTCCACCTCTTGCCTGCTGTGTGACCTTGGCCAATCCACTTAACTTTTTTGTCCCCTCGGTTTTCTCATCTTATAAAATGGGGAATAAAATGTCATTTGCTCACTCTTTTTAAAAAAAATGCATTTATTCATGCACTTACTATATGCCAGGCACAGTAATAAGCACTGGGGTAGCTACGGGATAATCTGTTTGTACACAGTCCATGTCACAGTCTAAATTTCCATTTACCCAGGTGAGGTAAATGAGTCACAAGAGTGAAGCAATTTGCCCAAGGTTAAGCAGCAGACAGGAGGGTAGTAATAGGGATTAGAAAACCCAGGTCCTCTGACTCCCAGGGCCAGTCTCTTTCCACTAATCCCACCACTGTTCCTCTATGTCCTCTAAAACTATAAGCTCCCTGTGGGAAGGGAAAGCACTATCTACCACGGTTGTTACACCGTACTTTCCCAAATGCTTAGTACAGTATCCTGCCCACAGTAAGTACTCAATAAATGTGGTTGATTTGGGATTGTGTCCAATCTGATTCAATCCATCAATCATATTTATTGAGAGTTTTATTGAGAGCACTCTACTAAGTGTTTGGGGGAGTACACATAACAGAGTTGGGTTGTTTCATTCCTGCCCACAACGAGTATTACAGTCTAGAGGACAAGTTTTACAGTCTAGAGAAATATTACCCCAGAGCTTTGTATAGTGCTTAATCAATTCTATAATTACTAGTACAGTATCTGTCAATGGGGGATTTGATAAGGAACACATTTCCAAAATGGCCTAGGGGATTCTTGTGGTAAAAATTCTATGTGGACAAATGCAGCAGGAAAATGAATTTAAAGAGGGGGTATGGGTAGTGATTGTATTGGCCTACAAGATGGCTCCAAGATCTTTCTGAGTTTATTAATGGGGTGAGATCCAAGGTAGGAGTCACTCGCACACTCCTTCGATTTTGCCTTCCCTGCCTCTACTTTTCCAAAATCTTAACCTCACTGTCCCTTCTGAGGGATATCTCCCAGGGAATGAGTTTTTATTTAAAGTAGGCACCTATATACCCATCTTTAAACTCCATTGCTTCCCCACCTGCATTTGTGCATATTGAAATGTCAGCTTGTTGAACAGGTTTGAGCTTAGCTTAAAATCAGACTTGTTTGAAGGCGTTTTTGTTCCTAAGAAAGTTCTCTTTAATCCAGAGGTAATTTTGTTTCTTTGTAGAAATAGTAGGGGTTAACTGTCTTGTGAGGGCTTGGCACATAGTGAGTGCTTAATAAGTACTATAATTATTATTATTACTCACTTCCTGAGAGAATTGTACTAAGATTTGTTGAGGTCTTTTGTCTTTTCTCCAATAGCTTTTTTATGCCAGCTGATTTTTCAGCTCTTCAGTCAGCACTGAAAAAATTTCAGGCTCACAACAGCATTGGGTTTACAGAATGTTTGCCTTTAATTTCGTTCGCTGTCTTCAACCTAATTAACATCCCCTGTCCGAAACTTTTGTGTAGACTTAATAGCCTGCCTCCTGTCATGCCTCTTAATCAGTGCTGCTGTGGGTATGATACCTCCCCACTCTGATTGTATCCCACTTGTGTCATATTATCCAGAGTTTAGAACAGTGCTTTGCACATAGTAAGCACTTAACAAATACCATTACTGTTATTATTATTATTATTATTATTATATTTTATTTGTGGGGGAGGGAGGGTGTTACCCTCTTTGTAACTGGGCCTTCCTAGGAAAATGCCTAGAAGTATCGTGGCCTAGTGGATAGAGCCCGAGCCTGGGAGTCAGAAAGACCTGGGTTCTAATCCTGGCTCCGCCATTTGTCTCCTGTGTGACTTGGGGCAAGTCGCATAAATTCTCTGTGCCACAGTTCCCTCGTCTGTAAAATGTGGATTAAGACTGTGAACCCCATGTATGGGACAGGACCCTATCCAACCTGATTAGCTTGTATCTACCCCAGTGCTTAATACAGTGCCTGGCACATAGTAAGTGCTTAACAGATACCACTTTAATTTTATTTTTTTTAAATGTGGGTTAGTGGAAGTTCACATCATATTTCTTTTGTCAAGTAGCAACTCTCCGACACTCCCTCCCCTTCCTCCATGAGGAACAGCAAAAAGTACTCTTAAATCAATCAGTGATATTTATTGACCAGGCATTGTGCTGCAATGCCTTGTACTAATTGCTAGGGAGAGAACAATATAACAAAGTTGTTAGACACACTCCCTATGCTCAAGGAGTTTATTCCAGTCACCAGTCTTTGAGTATATATAATAATAATAATTATGGCATTTATTAAAGCACTTACTATGTGCATAGCACTGTTCTAAAGTGCTGGGGAGGTTTACAAGATGATCAGGGTTTGTCCCACATAGGGCTCACAGTCTTAATCCCCATTTTACAGTATGAGGTAACTGAGGCATAGAGAAGTGAAGTGAGTTGCCCAAAGTCACATATCTGACAATTGGCAGAGCTGGCATTTGAACCCATGACCTCTGACTCCAAAGCCTGTGCTCTTTCCACTGAGCCACGCTGCTTCTCCAGTAGATATTCAACTAGTTTGAAGTTTGATTCCCATATAGCCGCATTATAATACTAATACTAATAATAACTGTGGCATTTGCTAGGTGCTTATTTTGTACTTAGCACTGTACTATGTGGGAGGGTAAATACAGGAAAAGCAAAGCAGACACAATCCCTGTCCACACAGGGCTCAAAGTCTACGTAGACAGGAGAACAGGTAGGTATTGAATCCTCCTCTTTACAGATGAGGAAACTGAGGCCCAAAGAAGTTAAGAAACATGTTAAGAGGCAGCAGGAAAGTAGCGGATCCAAGATTGGAACTCTGACCCCTCTGATTTCTAGCCCCTTTCTCTTTCCACTAGTTGAGACTGCATTCTCTTTTGCATTCCGCTTCTACTTATCTGATATTTGAAAAATAAAAAGAGATATCTAAAATGGTTTTACTATAAGTATTGGGATTCTGATTCAAGGATATACTTTCTCGCAGGGGTTACAGGGAAGACATGAAGCCTAGCAGAAAGAGACATGGACCTGAGGTTCAGAAGGTCAGGGCTTTAATTATTTCCCACTGCCTGCTCTGTGAACTTCAACTAATCACTCAACTTCTCTGCTGTCTTCAGTTTTCTTCATCTGTAGAAAGAGGGAATGAAATATGTTATCCCTCTTGCTTGGACTGTAAGCCCCATCTGAGAACAAGGACTGTGTCTGGTCTGATTATTTTTTTACCTACCCCAGTCCTTAGAACTTGTAAGCAAGAGTTTACACATATATCCATATTCTTATTATTACTAAGTATCAGATTGTGACATGAAAAGAATCTCAGTGATATAATTACTTTCTTGCTTCAACACTTTTCATTTTCTAAATGACCCCGACCTTTTAAACAACATGGTATGTTGCCTTTCTTGGCTATTGCACTAGCAGTAGAAATCTAATGTATGGTCTATTATATGAAGAAATTTATTTGTTCTACGCCCTCTTCTTCCCTTTATCCAGTATAATATATTTGGCAGGGGTCGGATGTATGAAGAAAGTGGGCTTTAAATTCTGATGAAAGTGACAACATTTCCTCTCGTTCAACTTACCATGCTT
Organism: Tachyglossus aculeatus; assembly: GCF_015852505.1. Taxonomy (NCBI): domain Eukaryota; kingdom Metazoa; phylum Chordata; class Mammalia; order Monotremata; family Tachyglossidae; genus Tachyglossus; species Tachyglossus aculeatus. The sequence goes on from NC_052083.1 coordinate 27,007,487, forward strand.
TCCGTGTTTTGGTAAACTATCAAAAATTATCACCATCACAACTTAAAACACCCTATTCCTTTGCTGTGGAAATCTTTTACAAGTAATCTATCCTTCCTTTTTTTTTAAGTATTTGTTATGTACTTACTATGTGCCAGGGCACTGTACTACATACTAGGTAGATACAAGATAATCAGGTGGGACAAAAGTCCCTGACCTACATGGGACTCACAGTTTTAATTCACTCATTGCGGATGAAAGTAACTGAGTCAAAGAGAAATCAAGTGACTTGCCTGAGGCCACACAGCAGACATGTAGCAGAGCCAGAATTAGAACCCAGGTCCTCTGACTTACTCCCAGATCTGTACTCTTTCCATTAGGGGATCTCTGTCCAAACTGTCTCCACTTTGCTCATTATGTGTGGGGAACATGTCTGCTAATTCTGTTGTATTGTGCTCCCCCAAGTGCTTAGTATAGTGTCTGTGCATAGTAAGCACTAAATAAATACCATTGGTTGACTGATCTGAGAAGTTCTGCTACCTTAGCAGTTCATTACCACTACAACTGAAGAAAGCAATTTTAGTGGAATCCAAAAAGGAAATAGGTCAATCAATCAATCAATCAATTGTATTTATTGAGCAATTACTGTGTGCAGAGCACTTTACTAAGCACTTGGGAAGTAAAAGTTGGCAACATACAGAGATGGTCCCTACCCAACATTGGGCTCACAGTCCAGAAGGGGGAGACAGAGAACAAAACAAAACATATTAACAAAATAAAATAAATAGAATAGATATGTACAAGTAAAATAAATAAATAAATAAATACGTACAAATAAATAGTACAAACAATACATATATACAGGTGCTGTGGGGAAGGGAAGGAGGTAAGGCAGGGAGGATGAAGAGGGGGAGGAGGGGGAGAGGGAGGAGGGGGCTCAGTGTGGGAAGGCCTCCTGGAGGAGGTGAGCTCTCAGTAGGGCCTTGAAGGGAGGAAGAGAGCTAGCTTGGCGAATGTGGTGAGGGAGGGCATTCCAGGCCAGGGTGATGACGTGGGCCGGGAGTCGACGGTGGGACAGGTGAGAACAAGGCAAGGTGAGGAAATTAGCGGCAGAGGAGCAGAGGGTGTGGGCTGGGCTGTAGAAGGAGAGAAGGGAGATGAGGTAGGAGGGGGCGAGGTGATGGTCTTTGGAGTAGCTAGAAAAATGAAACCTTGCTTTGATAAGGCATTGAAATTCAGACCAGAGGAAAAGTCCAGAGAAATGGCATGATCCAATTTCTTAAGCAGCTTGCAAAGCTTGGAACTGGATTAGCTTCAACAGCAACATCTATGAGCCATAATCAATATCAAATGGGAAGACAAGGTAACAAAAAATGAGCTCCCGGAATACAGTCAGTGTGAATCAGCTTCAGTAAACCAGTCATGTAAGAAGATGGGATGACATCATTGATAACCCAGGTCATTGGTGCTAAATGAGTTAAAGTGAAGAAATTGGGGCTGCCATCCCTAAAGCTACTAACACTTTTTCTGAGAGATGTTTCAACCCCAGAGAATGGTACCTCCCCTACCATTCTCCCCTAGGGTTGAATACATCTCCCTGAAAAGGAGTGCCGACCATGAGGTGATTTTGGATGTGAAAGGAATCCAAATCAGAGAAGCGGGTATGGCCCTATGTTGGAAAGAAGCAAGGGACTAAAGGAGTCCAAAGACTTTAGTTCTAATTCCGGCTGTTCCTTATGACTGCTGTGTGACCTTGGGAAAGTCAACTTAACTTCTCTGGGCTTCAATTACCGTCCATCTGTAGACAATGGGACCGTGTTCATAGTTCATAGAGGGAGGATGATTTATCCCCAGATTTATAGATGAGGAAACTGAGGCACAGAGAAGTTAAGTGGCTGGCACCAAGGTCACACAGCAGATGAGTGGCAGATGCTGAGATTAGAACCCAGGTCCTGCCGATTCCTAGACTTGTGCTCTTTTCCATTTGGCCACACTGCTTTCCCTTCCTAATATTCTTTCTTTGGAGTAGATTCTCCTTCCTGCTTCCCCTCCCAACAAATCACAGCATAACTCATCCTACAAGCTGTGTCTTTAGTTGCAGCAATTATGGTGATGTGAAAGATAAAGCATTACTCACTGGGAAGCAGTGTGGCCTAGTGGGAAAAGAGCACAGGCCAGGGAGTCAGAGGGACCTGGGTTCTAAATCCCGGCTCTGCCACGTGCCTGCTCTGAGATCTTGCGGCAACTTCTTCTGGGCCATAGTTTCCTCAACTATAAAATGGGGATTCTATACCTCTTTCTGCCTCCTGTGTAGACTGTCAGCTCTATGTAGGACTTTGATCATCTTGTAGCTATCCCAGAGCATAGTAAAGTGCTTGGCACATAGTAAGTGCGTAACAAATTACCACAATTATTATATTATTATTTTTATTGATGTTTATGTATCATTGGTAGCATTATTATTATTAAAAAAATAACAATACCCTGCCATATCAACAAAATCAGATTAGGCCTTTCCTTGGAGTTCTGGATAAACTGGCAAATAAAACTTCTCCTGATGAAAAGTTAGAAAGGTAAACTGAAGGAACCAAATCCCTGAGGGAATACAATTGGGATCGAACCTAGGAATTTTCAGTGGCAAATTAAGCAATCCTAAATAATAATAATGATGGGTATTTTGTTAAGCACTTACTCGGTTCCAAGCACTGTTCTAAGCACTGGGGTAGATACAGGGTTATATCAGGTTGTCCCACGTGGGGGCTCTCAGTCTCAATCCCCAATTTACAGATGAGGTAACTGAGACACAGAGAAGTGAATTGACTTACCCAAAGTCACACAGCTGACAAGTGTCAGAGCTAGGGATTAGGAGCCATGACCATTTGACTCCCCAGCCATTCTCTTTCTACTTCCATTTCTCTACTTCCATTTTCCACTTCCCATTTGTCCACTTCCATTCCACTTTCCATTCTCTTTTCTCGCTTCCATGAGAAGCCATGCTGCTTCTCAATCATAACAGAAGATCAATAAGGACAAAACTAGAGCAGGGGATGGTGGGTATTTGTTAAGTGCTTCCTATATGCCAAACACTGTTCTAAGCAATGGGATAGATGCAAGGTAATCAGGTTGTCCCACGTGGGGCTCTCAGTCTTAATCCTAATTTTACAGATGAGGGTAACTGAGGCACAAAAGAAGTTAAGAATATAGTTCTGTGCTCATGAATCAGTCTTTCCTGAGTTTAGCTTTAGTATCCATTTATATCTGATGGGGCGTTCAGTAGTTGTGTGCAGTAGTTTTCAGTTTTAAAGAATATAATTATGCACCAGTTGATATATAAAGTAGCCCAATGTTGCTATTCAATAAGAACTCAGTGAATTTGCTCTTAATCACTCCCCCACACCTTCTTTTCTTACCTACTCTGAATTTTCTTAGGCTCAATAAAGGAAACGTCCCATTCCCAAAGGGCTAGCCCAGTTTTTGTTGCTGTTGTGTCTTGTTGTTGTTGTTTGTTTTTTTAGGTTTTTTTAAAAGGTAATTTAAGCACTTACTATGTGCCAGTCACTGTCTAAGCACTGGGGTTGGATACAGATACTAGGTTGGACACAGTTCTTTTTTCCTTTAGGGGCTCACAGTCTTCATCCCCATTTTACAGATGAGGTAACTGAGGCACAGAAGAAGTGAACATGACTTCCCCAAAATAAACAAAGGCGAACAAGTGGCAGAGCTAAGAACTCAGATGCTCTGACTCCCAGGCCTCTGATGTGTTATCACATCCCTACCCTTCTCTTCCTCTTCCCGTCTTGTTCTATTACTGTTGCTTGCGATTTATTTGCACCAAAATTCCATCTTTTTATATCCTCCTAAAAAAATCAGGGTGGGTGACAATTATGTAGTATGAGGGAATTTACGTGAGTAGATATGGTGTATATATGTATATAAATTATGCATATATAATTCTTTTTTTTCTTTGAAACACCACCGCAGATCTTGGTTTTTGATGGGGGTTTTTTTTCAATAAATGGACGAGAATATATCAGAAAGCCCCAAATACTTAGTGTTCCAAGAAGAGAAGATGGGTTGGTTAAACCTACTTCTCTTTCAAAGAGGACTCTAATTAAGCCACTCAGTTTATAGAGAAGCTGCTGCCAAGACTGTGGAAAATGGGAGGTTCGTTTCCTTAGGAAACTACACACAGTAAGGGTCAGTGCAAGTTAGCAAAAATCCTGGAAGGGCCTCAAGCTGTTTTGTCTTTCTTCTAAAGCATTCACTAAAATTAGATCAAGGGGAAAAAGACCTGGTGCTTTGTTTTGGGGCAAGAATGAAGGGTATTTTTGATGTATCTATACTCCCTTGATTTTAAGTGCACCCTGTGAAAGAGAAGCTACCTCAATTGAAGAGTACAGGACAGCCCCGTGGCAACGAGATGGGGGAGTGTTATGGTTGAGTATTGGAAACCGAAGGGGAGGGTGTTCATTCCCCTCTTTCTGAACCTGGAGGTCTGAATGATGGTGACGAGGAGAAGTCCAATTCCTTCTTCCCATACAGTCCCGTATCATCTCCATGTAGCCCAAGCTAACGTGGTAAAATTCGCCTCTCCATTCTTTAAGTAAGGAAAATAAGAGATTAATGGGAAACTCATCTCACCACAAGCACCTAAAGTAAGTCTGTGGTCCAGGAGAGAAGGAATTGAAAAAGACGAGAGAGAATTGAAAAGGAAACAAAGCCTGTCTTTTTTTATGGTATCCGTTAAGCGCTTACTATGTGCAGGGCACACTACTAAGTGAGGTAGATACAAACTTATCAGCTTGTGCACCATTCATGTCCTACATGAGGCTCGCACAGTTTTAATCCCCATTTTACAACTGAGCTAACTTAGGCACGGAGAAGTAAAGTGACTTACCCAAGGTCACATGGCAGACAAGTGGGGGACCTGGGATTAGAACCCAGGTCCCTCTGACTTTCAGGCCTGGGCTCTGCTGCTAACGGAGTAGAAGGGACTGTGCAGATCTGTTTTCATTTGTGGAAATGTCTTTAAAGGGAAGCTCGTTGGTTTTCCATAACAATTGATAGAACAGGAAAGAAGTGATGGAAAGGTGGCAGTGAGGGGACTTGAAAGGGGGGCGGGGTGGGGGTTAGCAATGGATGAATGATCTTTGACCCAAAAACATAAGCTCTATTTAATTTTGGTTTTGCAATCACTTTGCGCCCTGGTCTTACCATAAAAGCCAAAGAGCAGGGTGACCCATTCACAAAAATATACTTTGCAGCCAAGCATCATTTCAGACACTCAAATAGAGTGATAATCAGTCAACACAATTAAAGAAGAAATAAGTAATTTATTAAAGCAAAACCATTATTTCCCGCAGGTTCAAAATGAGTTCTCCTTTCCCCCCACACATACTTTTTCTCTTAAATAAGTCATTCTGAGACATTTTCTCTTTGTGGGTTGCTGTGTCAAGCTTGAGATAAATTGCATTTTTGTTCAAACGATGATCTGAGGGAAGAGAAAAAAACAGTTTTTTTTCAAACTTATTTCATTAAGAACGTTTGAGAAAGCGTGGCTCAGTGGAAAGAGCACAGGCTTGGGAGCCAGAGGTCATGGGTTCTAATGCCGACCCCACCACTTGTCAGCTGTGTGACTTTGGGCAAGTCACTTAACTTCTCTGTGCCTCAGTTACCTCATCTGTAAAATAGGGATTAAGATTGTGAGCCCCACGTGGGACAACCTGATCACCTTGTATCTCCCAGCACTTAGAACAGTGTTTTGCACATAGTAAGTGCTTAACAAATACTATTATTATTATTCTTATTCTTCTTATTATTATTATTATTATTTGTCTTCCACATTCGGGATAGAGAAAAGCAAAAATCAACCCAACCAAAAGTTTGGAATTAATCTTTAGGGTTAAAGAAGATTCGAGATGAATGTTTATTTCTTCAAACATTCTGGAGAGTTAAAAGTGAAAGATAGGCTTTCAAATTTATTTGAAAGATCAGAAAGATCTTTCCGAAGAGCTTTTAAGACACTAAGGTGTCAAAGGTGATGAAAAACAAGCATGTGAATCTTCCTCAAAATGAAGCTGGCCAGTTCAATAAAAAGACAGCAGGTTACTGGAGGAAAGAAATAGCTGCCAGATTCTGCTACCCAGTCAGAGCATTGCCTATCAATGTGTGGATCATCAAAAAATTGGAACAAATGACTAAGAAGGAAAACCAGTGAAGAAGGCTAGCATGTTGGATTGTAAATTTCTCCAAAGCAGGGGCTATTTGGACAGTGCCAAAGTAGAATGTCCACATGAAGACTGACCCTTATCCACTCTGACCCAGGAGACTCCCAACTCATCAACATATTAACCACACTCCTTAGGCAATCGTGAAAGGAGCCACTGCATAAGAGTGAACTATTTGGAAACCATTTCTCCAATGGATTGGACACAAATACATTGTGCCCAATGTACAATGTACAGGAGAAGCAGCGTGGCTCAGTGGAAAGAGCCCGGGCTTTGGAGTCAGAGGTCATGGGTTCAAATCCCGGCTCCACCACTCGTCAGCTGTGTGACTTTGGGCAAGTCACTTAACTTCTCTGGGCCTCAGTTACCTCATCTGTAAAATGGGGATTAACACTGTGAGCCCCATGGGGGACAACCTGATCAACTTGTAAATTCCCCAGAGCTTAGAACAGTGCTCTGCACATAGTAAGCGCTTAATAAATGCCATTATTAAATACGATTGTTTCGGCAGTTGAGCTTATAAGCCTTTGCGGTCCGCCACTTCTTGTCTTGAACAAATATTATTTTTGTAGGAAATATACAGCTTGTATCAGTAGGAAAGAGAATCATTAATAATAACAATAATAATAATGATGGCATTTATTAAGTGCTTACTATGTGCAAAACACTGTTCTAAGCGCTGGGGAGGTTACAAGGTGATCAAGTTGTCCCATGGGGTGCTCACAGATGAGGGAACTGAGGCCCAGAGAAGTTAAGTGACTTGCCCAAAGTCACACAGCTGACAATTGGTGGAGCTGGGATTTGAACCCATGACCTGTGACTCCAAAGCCCATGCTCTTTCCACTGAGCCATGCTGCTTCTCAATAGTTCTTAATGCTTCTCATTACTCAGCCAGCTGACTGAGCTGCTTGAATTAGGCTTCTCCGTGAGTCAGAGAAAGACATTTCACCAAGAATACTCTTTTCCTTCAACATACAAACCCCAGGGGCATATCTTGCTCCCAGAGACGGGTAATGGGAGACTGGAAATGCTGTCCCACCATGACCCAGGCCTGTAAATCCACGCTCTCTCTGGGGGCACCATCAGGGAAAATTTCACTTCTGGGTCCAAATCCCGGATCCACTAGTTGTCTGCTATGTGACCTTGGTCAAGTCACTGCACTTCTCTGTGCCTCAGTTACCACATCTGTAAAATGGGGATTAAGACTGTGAGCCTCATATGGGACAGGGACTGGCCTAAACATTTTTCTTCATATTTTGGCATCACTGTTAACATCATGAGTTGACATTTTCCATAATGCTTGTTTCTCCAGGCTCATTTCGAATCAATTGTTTCCATCATTAGGAATCTTTAAGGTGGGATCAATATGAAGTGGACATCCAGACAATTATCTGTAGAATTCAGCCCATCCAGCCCCAAAAAATATCCACGTTGGCTGTCTATGTTGGCTGCATTTCCTGGGTTTTTCTCAAACCTTCATTTTACTTTGGCCAAGAGACAAAGAAAATTTGTGAATGTTTCTAAATGTGGAGTTACATTTCCTTGTGTATTGGGAAAAAATGATAATTGTATGGAGATGCTAGCCAGAGGCAGCAGATTTGAAATTGGGACCATTTTAAAGAACTGTGGCTTTTAAAAATTTAGCTTGATACTAACACATATCCATTGTTCTGAATAACCCCGGAAGGTAAAAACCCCAGTCCACTTCCCCATGGGGCATGGCTGTATCTGAGGAGATAGTCTGTTTACTCCTTGAATCTCTACCTTGCATCAGCCCCTTTGTTTGAATGAAGAAAAATGAAAATGAGACTGGAAAGGCAGAGGTTTTTGTGATTGTAATCGATGGCAAGAAAAAAAGGTGCATAAATGAGGGAAATTTTCCCAGGAATGAGGGCAAAAGCAAGTGTCAGGAAGACTTAGGTTCTGATTTTGGCTCTGCTGCTTGTCTGTTGTGTGACCTTGGACAAGTCACTTAACTTCTCTGTGCCTGAGTTACTTCCTCTGGAAAATGGGAATTAAGACTGGTGGCCCCATGTGGGATGTGGTCTGTGTCCAACCTGATTACTGCGTATCTACCCCAATGCCTAGAATAGTGCCTGGAATGTAGTAAATACTTAACACATATCATTTTTTTAAAAAAGCAAGTACATGAGCCGGATTCTGCGTAGGTTCAGCTGAATCATTGGCTTACAGGTGTGTCTAATTACTCCGGACTGTAAATTCCTCCTCTTGACTGTAAATTCCTTGTTGCCAGGGAATGTGTCTACCAACTCTGTTAGATTGTACTCTCCGAAACACTTAGTAGAGTGTTCTGCATACAGTAAGCACTCAATAAATACAATTGCTTGATTGATTAAATTGACTTGAAGGATGTCTATTGGGATTTTTTTAACAAAGCATATGCAGCTGTAAACAGTCACTGTGTCTGAATTGATAGTATTTTATCTATCTCAGTTCTTAGCAAAAGACAACATAATAAGCACTTAATATATGCCACAATTATCATTATCATCATTATCTACTAGATTGTAAGCTCGTGTTTACCAACTGTAGTGTATTGTACTAACTGAACTGGTTAGTACAGTGCTGTACATACCATAAGCACTCGATAAATTACATTGATGGACAGATTATTCCAGTTATGAAGGATTTTAGCAAGTTCATTTTGGACTTACTGTGATACCAACTGTAGTGTATTGTACTAACTGAATGGGTTAGTACAGTGCTGTGCATACCATAAGCACTCGACAAATTACATTGATGGACAGATTATTCCAGTTATGAAGGATTTTAGCAAGTTCATTTTGGATTTACTGTGATGCCAACTGTAGTGTATTGTACTAACTGAACAGGTTAGTACAGTGCTGTGCATACCATAAGCACTCGACAAATTACATTGATGGACAGATTATTCCAGTTATGAAGGATTTTAACAAGTTCATTTTGGATTTACTGTGACTTAGTGACTTCTCTGCTTTGTGACCTTGAGGAAGTCACGTAATTTCTCTGTGCCTCACTTACCTCATCTGTAAAATGGGGATTAAGACTATGAGCCCTCTATGAGGTAGGTAGGGACTATATCCAGTAAGCCCTCTAGACTGTAAGCTCGTTGTGGGAGGGGAATGTCACTGTTTATTGTTGTAGTATACCGTCCCAAGCGCTTAATACAGTGCTCTGCACACAGTAAGTGCTCAATAAATATGGCTGAAGGAAGGAATGAATGAATGAACTCAACTATGTGTCCAACTCCCTCTAAACTGTAAGTTCGTTGTGGGCAGGGAATGTGCCAGTTTATTGTTATAATGTACTCTCCCAAGTGCTTAGTACAGTGCTTTGCCCACAGTGAGTGCTCAGTAAATACAATTGAATGAATGAATTAATGAATGATGATCTTGTACCTACTCTAGCCGCAGGGAATATTGGGTAAAGCACGAGCCTGGGAATCAGAATGTTATGAGTTCTAATCCTGACTCTGCCACTTGTCTGCTGTGTGACCTTGGGCAAGTCACTTTACTTCTCTGGGCCTCAGTTACCTCCTCTTATTGAGACTGTGAGCCCCATGTTGGGTAGGGACTGTGTCCAACCCAATTTGTTTATACCCACCCCAACACTTAGTACAACTCCTGGCACACAGTAAGTGCTTAACAAATACCATTATTGTTATTATCATCATTATCATTATTATTACAGTGCCTAGTAAGCGCTCGAGATGCCATAAAAAAATCCCCAAAAGTCAGTCATCTATAAGGACTGCAACTTTTCATTTCAGAAACAATAATGAACAAAGCATTTTACCTAAAACAACAGCTAAGAAATGAAAATTGTGCATACACTGGCTAGGTGGTGAGATGCCTCCCACAATCTATATGAATTTAATTCTTCCTTCCGAAATGTCAGTTAAGCTTGGGGCCGCCACTATCAAAAGCTACTTAGTATAAACACTAAGGTGTCCTCCTTTAACTCGGAGTGGTCTGTTTGCTAAAAGGAGACCTGATATCTTCATCCCCTGGAGCAGCGGAAGGATGCAGAATAGAGCCTACTCTCCGTGGGGCAAGACAGGCTCTATTTCGGCCTGCTGCCCTCTGAATGATGGTTGATTCGTCCAGCCAGTTGAAAACAGAGGATGAAAGAAAAGAAAAATCGATAGTGCTAAATGATTCTCTTCATCAGAAAGGACATTCCGGCATCTGAATTTAAATGTTAAGAAAGCAGCTTCTGATTCAGGGTGAAAGGAAACTGATGACCTCTCTCCCCCAGCTGATGCAGAAGTGAAGCGTGAAGCTACAGTTGTTGATTTCCCGGTTACAATTGATTGGGATCTTCCATGGGATAGTTCGGATGTCTCGAATGGGTGATTAATAGCCTATTGTTCATAATTATGGATGTCGATAGAGTGCTGAGCAGGAACAAAGCTTTCTCACTGGTTGTTAGTAATTGTTACGGTCGTATTGATAGCGCTTGGTGAGTGGAAGGAGTATGGCATTTCCTTTCATTTTTGTTCATAAATTCCTTTTTTTAAATAGCCATAATGTGTCCTCATGATGGATTTGGGTTGAATTTGATCACCTCTTAGCTCCGGGTCTTAACACACCCTGCGAAGAGCAAAATGATACCTATCACAGAATATTGGACTTTTGTTATTTGTAATTTGGGTAAACCACCTCTCAGCTCACCCAGTTCCTATCCCTTAACAGATGATGTTCCCGATTCCTTCAGGAGCCGGGTTTACTTAGAGGTATTATCTAAAGAGAAATTAAACCCTTAAAATAGTTCTTTCCAGGTGCTGATCCTAAAGAGAACATTTTCAATAATAATGAATCCATCAGTGGTATTCACTGAGCGCCTACTGTGTGTACATAGGACCATACTAAGTGCTGGGGAGAGTACAGTCTATCAGAGTTTGTTAACACCTTCCCTGCCCACAGAAGCTGGCTTAGTGGAAAGAGTCTGGGCCTGGAAGTCAGAAGGACCTGGGTTCTAATCCTGACTCTACCATGCATGTGTCTTCTGTGTGACCTTGAGCAAGTCACTTCACTTCTCTGGGCCTCGGTTTCCTCATCTGTAAAATGGGGATTAAGACCATGAGCCCTTTTTCGGACAGGACTGTGTCCAACCTGATTAATTTGTATCTACCTCAGTGATTAATAAAGTGTCTGGCACATAGTAAATTCTTAACAAATACCTTTAAAAAAAAACAAAAAAAAAACCAAATGAGCTTATATCTCTTTATTGCTGCATTATTCATTCATTCATTCATTCAATTGTATTTATTGAGCGCTTACTGTGTGCAGAGCACTGTACTAAGCGCTTGGGAAGTACAAGTCAGCAACACATAGAGCCAGTCCCTACCCAACAGCGGGCTCACAGTGTAGAAGCGGGCTCACACTCTAGAAGCGGGGTCAAAGTCTAGACTCTCCCAAGGTCTTAGTACAGTGCTCTGCACACAGTAAGTGCTCAATAAATACGATTGAATTAACTGTATGAATGAAAGCCTGATGGATATAAAGAGTTGAGGGTGTTCCAGGCCAGAGGCAGGACACGGGGCGAGAGAGGCGAGATCGAGACACAGTGGGAAGGTTAGCATTAGAGGAGTGAATTGTATGGGCTGGGTTGCAGTAGGAGAGAAGTGAGGTGAGATAGGAGGGGACAAGGTGACTGAATGCTTCAAAGCTGATGGTAAGGAGTTTCTGTTTGATGTGGAGGTGGATGGGCAATCACTAGAGGTTCTTGAACAGTGGGGCAACACAGACTGAATGTTTTTGTTGAAAAATGATCTGGGCAGCAGAGTGAAGTATGGACTGGCTGGAGAAGAGACAGGAGGCATGGAGTTCTGCAAAGTCAACTCTCTTTCTCTTCCTTTTTCCCTCTAATAGAAATACAGTAAGCACTGCAGATGAGTCCTGATTTCTTCCCAAAAGCAGTGTTGTTTTTTTTTTATTTTAAACTGAAAACAAAAATATAGAGTAATAAAACAAACTTCTGGTAATGCTGGAACTATTTGTAACCTGCTAGGGAATCTATTTCATAGGGAAAATACTTTTTTTATAAAAGAAAAAATAAAACTGAAAGAGAGTTTTACGTATGACTTTAAAAATCCTCCTCAGTGGATATCCATGAGATATATGAGGAGAGCGTGTAATTAGCTCCGTCTTTTCTGAAAGGTCACACTGAAAAACATCGGCTCAAGGAATTGCCTTGGGGCTGTTCTGGGATGTGTTTCGCTGTGGCGGAAAAAAAAAAAAATGTCCCTCTGCCTTTTCTTCATGCCATTTTGTCAATTCAGTAGACCTATGGAATTGGTCCAATTGTTTTACCCTTGGGGTGAAGGTTTAGGGGTTCCTGGGGAGGAAATTAAACATCAGTGGCTCCTTTGGAGGAAGGTGAGTTTAACTTAGGAGGATCGTAATCAAGATGCTTTGTGATTTTAAACTAGATCTTGCAGTTTGCTGTGGCCAATCTTATTTCCCCCCTTAATGGAAAAATATCCTGGAACTATGTGAAATGTCCAGCAAAAGGGTTCAGAAACACCCTTCCCCAAGAAGGCATCAGCATAATTATAATGGCGATATTTGCTGAGCACTTCATGTCCAAACATGACTCTTCATTTTCCCACCCAAACCTTGTTCTTCCCCTGATTTTTCCATCACTGTAGGCGGCACCATCAACCTTCCTGTCTCAAAATCCTGTAAACTAGGCATTATCCTAAACTCATCTCTCTCATTCGACCCAAATATTCGATCTATCGCTAAATTCTGTTGGTTCCACCCTCCCATCGCTGAAATCCACCCTTTCCCCTCCATCCAAACTGCTCCCACGTCAATCCAAGTGCTTATTGTATCCTGCCTTGATTACTTTATCAGCCTCCTTGCTGACCTCCCTGCCTCCTGTCTCTCTCCGCTTAAGTCCATACTTCACTCTGCTGCCTGATCTACACCCAGATCTACATCTCTGCCCCTGCTCTCTCCCCCTCTCTCCAGGCTCGCATCTCCTCCTGCCTTCAGGACATCTCCATCTGGATGTCTGCCCGCCACCTAAAACTCAACATATCCAAGACTGAACTCCTTGTCTTCCCTCCCAAACCCTGCCCTCTCCCTGACTTTCCCATCTCTGTTGACGGCACTACCATCCTTCCCGTCTCACAAGCCCGCAACCTTGGTGTCATCCTCGACTCCGCTTTCTCATTCACCCCTCACATCCAAGCCGTCACCAAAACCTGCCGGTTTCAGCTCCGCAACATTGCCGAGATCCGCCCTTACCTCTCCATCCATACCGCTACCCTGCTCATTCAAGCTCTCATGCTATCCCATCTGGACTACTGCATCAGCCTTCTCTCTGATCTCCCATCCTCGTGTCTCTCCCCACTTCAATCCATACTTCATGCTGCTGCCCGGATTATCTTTGTCCAGAAACGCTCTGGGCATATTACTCCCCTCCTCAAAAATCTCCAGTGGCTACCAATCAATCTGTGCATCAGGCAGAAACTCCTCACCCTGGGCTTCGAGGCTCTCCATCACCTTACCCCCTCCTACCTCACCTCCCTCTCTCCTTCTACAGCCCACCCTGCACCCTCTGCTCCTCTGCTGCTAATCTCCTCACCGTACCTCGTTCTCGCCTGTCCCGCCATCGACCCCTGGCCCACGTCATCCCCCGGGCCTGGAATGCCCTCCCTCTGCCCATCCGCCAAGCTAGCTCTCTTCCTCCCTTCAAGGCCCTACTGAGAGCTCACCTCCTCCAGGAGGCCTTCCCAGACTGAGCCCCTTCCTTCCTCTCCCCCTTGTCCCCCCTCCATCCCCCCATCTTACCTCCTTCCCTTCCCCACAGCACCTATATATATGTATATATGTTTGTGCATATTTATTACTCTTTTTATTTATTTATTTTATTTGTCCATATCTATTCTATTTATTTTATTTTGTTAGTATGTTTGGTTTTGTTCTCTGTCTTCCCCTTTTAGACTGTGAGCCCACTGTTGGGTAGGGACTGTCTCTATATGTTGCCAACTTGTACTTCCCAAGCACTTAGTACAGTGCTCTGCACACAGTAAGCGCTCAATAAATACGATTGATGATGATGATGATGATGCCTGGATCATTGTTCTACAATAATGTACAGTCCAGGTTTTCCGACTCCTCAAGAACCTCCAGTGATTGCCCATCCACTTCTGCATCAAACAGAAACTTGTTACTATCGGCATCAAATCACTTAGTCACCTTATCCCCTCCTACCTCACCTCGCTGTTTTCCTACTATTCCCAGGCTGCACAATTCACTCCTCTAATGCCCACCTAATTCACCGTTCCTCAATCGTATCTACCTCGCCGCCAAACCCTTGTCCACATCCTGCCTCTGGCCAAGAACTCCCATCCTCTTAATACCCAACAGGCATTCACCGTCCCCGGCTTCAAAGCCTTATTGAAGACACATCTCCTCCAAAAGGCCTTCCCCAACTAGAATCCTCATTTCCTTTTTCCCCACTCCCTTCTGCATCGCCCTTGAACTAGAGAAGCAGCATGGCTCAGTGGGAAGAGCACAGGCTTGGGAGTCAGAGGGTTTGGGTTCGCATTCTGGCTCTGCCATTTATCAGCTGTGTGACTTTGGGCAAGTCACTTAACTTCTGTGGGCCTCAGTTACCTCATCTGCAAAATGGGGATTAAGACTGTGAGCCCTCTGTGGGACAACCTGATTACCTTGAATCTACTTCAGTGCTTAGAACAGTGCTCGGCATATAGTAAGCGCTTAAAAAATACCATTATTATTTGCATCCTTTATTCACCCTACCTCAGTCCCATTGCACTTATGTACATATCTGTAATTTATATACTTATATTAATGTCTGCCTCCGTCTTGAGACCTTAAACTCATTGTGCACAGGGAACTAACCTGCCAACTCTGTTATATCATACTCTCCCAAGTGCTTAGTACAGTGTTCTGCACACAGTGAGCGCTTAGTACAGTGTTCAGCACTCAGTAAGCACTCAATAAGTACCAATAATTGATCAATTGATCACTTTGTGCAACTCCTGGATAGACACTGTACAAGCAGCTGTAGCTGTCCTTATCTCACGTTGCTTAACAGTCAAAAGGGGAGGGAGAAGCAGCATGGCCTAGTGGAAAGAAAACATGTCTGGGAGTCAGAAGACTTGAGTTCTAATCCTGGCTCTGCTGCTTGCCTGCCATGAGACCTTGGGCAAGTCATTTAACTTCTCTGTGCCTCAGTTACCTTAGTGGTAAATGGAGATTAAATCCTTGTCCCTCCAACATAGTCCCTGACCACCAGGGGGCTCACAGTCTATGTCCAACCTGATTGTCTTTTAATGTTTAGTCCAGTGCTTGGCACACAGTAGGCACTTTACTAGCACCTTGATCATTAATATTATTATTTAATTCATTCATTCAGTTATAATTACTGAGTTTTTATTGACTTCAGAGCACTGTACTAAGCGCTTGGGAGAGTACACTATAACAATAATCTGACACATTCCCTGACCACCTATGCTTGTCACATAGTAAGCACTAAGCAAGTACCATCAAAAAAATGAAATGGAAAAAATGACAGATACATTTTCACCATTGAAATTGCAGCACAGAGAAGTTAAGTGATTTGCCCAAGATAACACAGCAGGCAAGAGGCAAGAAGAGACGGAATTAGGACCCAAGTCTCCTGACTCCCAGGCCCATGCTCTGGTAAAAAACAATCATTTCTGATGTCACTTAAGGCATACTGATTTCTGATTTAAATTTTGTACTTTTTCTATAGTGATCAATTAACCAGCATTTTCAATTAATGGCTTGGTACCAGAATCTTCAGTCCAGGGGCTCTGTCCTGACTCCATGAAATGCTGTCTGTTCTGACCATGAAATGCTAATGCTTTTGAAAGCTTCATGCGTTATTTAACCAATAAGCCTTTAAAAGGCAAGAGAGATTGTTAGGCATAAGGAGAAAAACCTAAAAAGGCATCAGTTCTTGAGCTCTTACAGGCAGGGAACATGTCTACCAACTCTGTTAGATTATACTCTCCCAAACACTCAGTACAGAGCTCTGCACACAGTAAGCTCTCAATAAATACCATTACTTGATTGATTGACTAGGGAATTCAAGGTATTGAGGACAAGCAGAATGTCTGCTAGTAATAACAATAATAATAATAATAATGATACTGTAATTTCCTGAGCACTTACCAAGCACTGTACTAAGTATTGGGATAGATGCAAGATAATCAGTTTGGACACAGTCTTTATCCCACATGGGACTCACAGTTTATGTAGAAGGGAGAACCAGGAGTGAATCCCTAATTTACAGATGAGGAAACTGAGACCCAGAGAAAGTAAGTGACTTGCCCAAGGTCATGCAGCAGGGAAGTGACAGAGTCAGGATTAGAACCCAAGTCCTGTCAACTCACTCCCTTACAACAGAGCAACTTTACAGTTGGGCCAAGGCAATGAACCCAAACAATCAACCAATCAATCCATCATATTCATTGAGTGCTTACCATGTGCAGAGCACTGTACTAGGGCTTGGGAGAGTACAATAAAACCAATTCATTAGGTGCATTCCCTGCCAACAATGAGCTTACAGTCTAGAGGGGGAGACAGGCATTACTATAAACACAAATATATAACTAGAGAGATAGATTCATTCATTCATTCAATTGTATTTATTGAGCATTTATTGTGTGCAGAGCACTGCACTAAGTCTTGGGAGAGTACAGAACAACAATACACAGTAACACTCCCTGCCCACAACAAGGGAGAGAGATAGATGTAAGTAAATATAAATAAATAAATTCCCTCTTGGCTGGGGGAAAGGAGAGAAAAAAGAAAATGGGATAAGGGCATAGGAGAGAAGAGGGAAAGGACAGATGGTTTCATATTTCATTGTTTTGGGGAGAGTGGGAATCGATGGCCAGATATGCAGAAGCTAGAAAATGGATGAAGTCCAAAACCTCAGCCCAATCTTCATCTGGAATGGACACATTGATCAGGATGTGCTAAACAGACTAGAGGAAGGGACAAGGCTGTGATAGCAAATGAATTGTGGATAAAAACAGAAATAACCAAGGAGCAAAGGCAACCGAACCCTCTATCTTTCAGGTACTGTGCCGACTCCAGAGGATTATGGTCGAAGAGAAAATTGAGCACACGAAGCAAACACCCATGCAAGATCACAGATATGTTTTTTTCCCGTTTTCCCGCTTCCTTAAGCTGTAAGCCCCATGTGGGACAGGGGCTGTGTCCAACCTGATTTTCCTGTATTTACCTTACTGCTTAGTACAGAAGCGGCATAGCCTAGTGAAAAGGACCTGGGTTCTGTCTCCAGTTCTGCCGCTTGTTTGCCATGTGACCTTGGCCAAGTCACTTCACTTCTCTATGCCTCAGGGACTTCATCTGTAAAATGGAGATGAAGACTGTGAACCCCCCAGAAGACATGGACTGTGTGCACCCCGATTAGCTTGTATAGTACTTATTAGAGTGCCTGGCACATAGTAAGCACTTAACAAATATGATTTAAAAGAGTGTACTGCCCTAGAAGTCAGTACTACTCCCAGGGGAATTGAGCAGCTATCCAAACCTCACTCCAGCGGTGAATAAATGTGTCCTGGCCTAGTTCTAGGTGGTAAATCTCCATGAGCACCACAGGGGAAGGGTGAGAATCTTAGTGCTGCCTAGTTGCGGTCTTTACTGCCAAATCCTTCTCGAGAATTCCCCCAAAGCCAAGTACTGCTCTTTTCTCCCAGGCTGCTTAAATCTGAAAACAACAGGCAACTCTAGCCACTGAAGTATCTTTCCCACAGACAAGTGCGTAGTTAAATCTGTGCCTTTTCCTCCAACCCTGGCTGTATCTGTCTCCAAAGCTCCTGGACCTGTGATTGCTGTGTTTCTTAGGTTTCCCTTTCAATAATTTTTAAATGGAGATTGAGCGGGGAGGAAGAGAGCTGTGCACGTGATTTTCCAACCGCATCAAGGCTCCACTTGGCACTGTCGACCATCTTGGTTGTCACTCTGCAGTGCTACATGGGTGTTTCCATAGCAAGGTTATTTTTAGCCCAATAACTCCTAAGAAGTAAATAGCATTTTGGCGTCTCCTCTGTGCTTCTCAATTCTGCCTCCTCTGGCTTTTTGTTCAGGCCGTTTCCTCTCAGACATGCTTTATTTTCTTCATTATGCAGCTCGCATTGTCCAACTCTAGGCCGTGCAAAAAGTTGAGGAAATCTGTGGCCATGCCCTGTGAACATAATTCCTCTCCCGCTGTCTGCCATTAGCCAGAGAGCTTTGGATAAGAGTGGCAGGCTAACCTCTACTATTTCTCAACTCTCCATTGGAACTGGAGAAGTTAAGACAGAATTGCTCTCAGCTCCCATATCATAGGGAGGCTTTTTCAGCTGGCCTTCAATCAATCAATCAACCATGCTCTTATTGGGTGTAGAGCACTGTATTAAGTCCCTGACAGAGTACGACAGAATTGGGAGACTCAAGGAGCTTGAAATCTAGAGGGTCAACAATTGAAAGCAGAGGAGAAACTGAGGTACAGTTTACTATTCTTACTCTACACTCTCTTGAGAACTGAACTGCTCCCGTGACTTATCTACCATCTCCATGCAGCTGAATCCAAAATCAATATCTCTAACCCAGTCGTCTCACGAAATGTAAAATACGTCTTCTTTTCCTCTTTTTTCTTTATTTATGGTATTCTCGCCTTCCTTCTGAAACTGAGTCCTCCTCCTGTCTCTGCCAAAAACAGATTCTTTGCTCACCTCCCTTGTCCCCAGCCTCTTCCTGATCTTCTACTACAACCCATCTCTCAGACTTTATTTGTCTAACATCAGCCCCGGGAAGCAGGGTGGCCTAATGGATAAAGCACAGGGCTGGGAATCAGAGGATCTGGGTTCCAGTCTTCGCTCTGCCACATGTCTGCTGTGTGACCTTGGGCGACTCAGCTTCTCTATGCCTCAGTTACCTGATCTGTAAAATGGGGATTAAAACCGTAAGCCACCATGTGGGACATGGACTGTGTCCAAACTGATTAGCTTGTATCTACTCCAGGGCTTAGTACCGTGCGTGGTACATAGTAAGCACTTAAAACATACCTTACTAAGAAAAAAATTCTATTCACTCTACTCCTCTCTCTCTTTCATCAACCCTTTGCCCATAACTTCCATCTGGTATGGAACGCCCTACCCCTTCCTATCTGATGAACGACCTTCCTATCATCTTCAGAGCTTTACTAAAATCATATTGAGGAGCAGCGTGGCTTAGTGGAAAAGAGCCCGGTCTTTGGAGTCAGAGGTCATGGGTTCAAATCCCTGCTCCCCAATTGTCAGCTGTGTGACCTTGGACAAGTCACTTAACTTCTCTGTGCCACAGTTACCTCATCTGTGAAATGTGGATTAATACTATGAGCCCGCCATGGGACAATCTGATCACTTTGTAACCTCTTCAGTGCTTATAACAGTGCTTTGCACATAGTAAGCACTTAATAAATGCCATTATTATTATTATTATTATTATTAC
This sequence comes from Tachyglossus aculeatus, assembly GCF_015852505.1. NCBI lineage: Eukaryota > Metazoa > Chordata > Mammalia > Monotremata > Tachyglossidae > Tachyglossus > Tachyglossus aculeatus. The sequence goes on from NC_052083.1 coordinate 27,027,201, forward strand.
ATCTACTTCAAGAAGGCTTCCCTGACCATAACCTCTCATTTCCCCATCTCATTTGCCCTCCCTTTTGTGCATTTAGGCTTGTACTCCTTAAGGCAGTCAATCAGTCATATTTATTGAACACTTATTGTGCATAGAGCACTGTACAAAGCTCTTGGGTGAGGATAATATAACAGTTGCATTCCCTGCCCACAAGGAACTTACAGCCACTTAAACAGTCATCGCACCCCCAGTCTTACCACCCTTTATATCTATATCCTTACACTTTGCTACTTCCCCCCCCACAGTAATTTATTTTAATGTCTTTCTCCCCCACCGGACTGCCAACTCTTTGTGGGGAGGGATCATGCCTACCAATTCTATTGCGCTGTGCTCGCTCAAGCGCTTTATTGCAATGCTCTTTCCCCACAAAGCGTGCAATAAAAACCACCGATTAAATGATCCTTTCCCAGAAACAAACTGGCTTTCTTAGCCTTCTCATTCTCACATTCATTTCCCTGCTGAATCCAGCCAATTCTTCCTCCACCTCATTTTCTGGATCCATCCCTTGTTCTCCCCTCTAAACAGTTACCATATTGGCCCACACTCCTGTCATATAAAGACCACAATATTATGTATTGTCACCCATCCTGGTGGTACTATCTTCACAACATTGTTAACGCCCCCTTTCCTCTTCATCCAAATGAGAATTACACTGATTTGTTCTTTCAGTGGTATTTATGGTGCACTTACTAAGTGCAGAGCACTGTACTAAGCACTGGGGAAAGTGCAACACACAATTAACAGACATTCCCTGCCCACAAAGAGTTATCCTATCCTGTCTGTATCAACTGCCTTGCTGACCTCTCTGCCTCCTGCCTCTCCCCATTCCAGTCCAAACTTCACTCTTAATGATAATAATAATTTAAGTGTTTACTCTGTGCCAGGCACTGTACTAACTGCTACTAAATATACATCAAGAAAATCAGGTTGGACACAGTCCACATCCCACATGGGGCTTTCAGCCTTCACTCCCATTTTCCAGATGAGGTAATGGAGGTCCAAAGAAGTGAAGTGACTTGTTCAAGATCACAAAGCAGACAATTATTAAGCACTTAGCACATTAAGCACAGAGCCAAGATTCTGCCTAGATCTTTTTTTGTTTAAAAAAAAAAATTTCAGTCCACATCTCCCCACTCCTCAAGAACTTTCCACTGGTTACCCATCCACCCCCACATCAAACAGGAACTCCTCACCATTGGCTTTAAAACACTCAATTAGCTCGCCCCCTCCTATCTCACCTCGCTGATTTCCTATTACAGCCCAGCCCACGCATTTCCCTTCTCTAGCATCAGCTTGCTCTCTGTGTCCCAAATTTCTCTGTTTTGGCACCGACCCTTTTCCCACGTCTCCCTAGCCTGGAAATCACTCTCCTTCCATATACCCCAGACCACCACTCTCCTCATTTTCAAAGCTTTATTAGGGTCACATCTCCTCCAAGAGGCCTTCTCCACTTGAGCCCTCTTTTCCCCAACTCTCTCTCTCCCTTCTGTATCATCTATTTCCTTAGATCTGTACCCTTTGGGCATTTGGTACCAGTGCTTAGTACAGTGCTCTGCACACAGTAGGCACACAATAAATATGATTGAATGAATGAATTTGGTATTCACCCCACTCTGTCCCCCATTACTTATGTAACTTATTTATATTAATGCCTGTCTCCACCTCTAGACTTGTGAGCTCGTTGTGGGCAGGGATTGAGTCTGTTTGTGGCCATACTGTACTCTCCCAATCACTTAGTACAATGCTCTGTACACAGTAAGCGCTCAATAAGTACCATTGATTAATTGTTTACCTGCTCAGTGAGTAGATTTTCATAAGTGGAATAACGTGCGCAAACTAGGGTGGAATTGAAGTGGAATGAGGCTAAATAGCAGAGGTAGAACAGGTTGCCTTAAAGACAGTGTTAAGCTTCTGCTTGATAATTATGGTACTTTTAAGCCCATACTATGTTGTTCTAAGCTCTGAGGTAGATACTAGTTAGTCAGATTGGACACAGTCCCTGTCCCATGTGGAGTGCACATTCTTAATCCCCATTTTACAGATGAAGTAATTGAGGCACAGAGAAGCTTAGTCACTTGTGCAGGGTCACACAGCAGACATGGGGCAGAGCTGGGATTAGAACCCAGGTCCTTCTGACTCACAGGCCTGTGATCCTGATGAGAAGAAGACTGGGCAATCACTGGAGGGATTGGAGGAGTGAGGAGATATACACAGTCCAGTGTTCTAGGAAAATGATCCTGACAGTGGAGTACAATATGAACTCGAGATGGGAGAGGCCAGAGGCAGGGGGGTCAGCGAGTAGCCTGATGCGATAATCAAGTCGGGTTAGGGCAAGTACGTGGACCAGCGTAGTAGCTAGAGCAGGAACCTGGGAGTCAGAAGGTCATGGGTTCTAATCCCAGCTCTGCCCCTTATCTGCTGTGTGAACTTGGGCAACTCACTTCTCTGTGCCTCAGTTACCTCAACTGTAAAATGGAGATTGAGACTTTGAGCCCCACATAGGACAGGGACTGTGTCCAACTCGATTTGCTTGTATCGGCCCTTGTGCTTAGTACAGCGCCTAGCACATAGTAAGGGCTTAACAAATACCATCATTATTATGGAGTTAAAAGGTATTAAGATCTAGTGAATAATTGGTATACGATTGATCTACGTCTTCTGAAAAAGGGTGAAATAGCTTTATCATGGATCATTGTGATCATATATATTTTGGATACCAGTGCAAGATCAGAAGGGGAAAAAGGGTGAAGACTTTAAAAGAACCTGAAGAAAAATCCCATATTAGGTGATTCACAAGAGCCCAAATAAATCAAAGCTTCCAGTAAATCAGAGCTCTCGTGAATCAGCTAGACAAGTGCTAGCCAGTTTCTCATAGCTGATGGATTTATGCTGAGCTCGGTGTATGAATGGTGATTCAGTGTGATTTATAGTTTTATTGGAACAATTCACAGCTACACAATTTGCGTTCCTTTCTGTGCCCATTTGCTTGCTTTAAACATCAAGTACAACACAGCATCTACATAGTTAATCAGTTTAATATCACAAAGTTACCACGTCACATTGAAAGTGTTTTTTCCTTAGCCTTACAAGAGTGAGGTAGGGTTATACAAGTCATGGCATTTGTTAAACACTAGCTGTGTTTTAAGCACCGTTTTCTAAGTACTGGGAAGATACAAGTTAATCTGCTATGGACACACAATCGCTGTTCCACATGGGGCTCAATTCTATTTAAGAGGGGGGGACAGGTATTAGAATCCCCACTTTTCAGTTGAGGAAACTGAGGCACAGAGAAGTAAAGAGAATTGCTCAGGGTCCCCAAGCAGGCAATCGGCAGGGCTGGGGATTAGAACCCAGGTCCTCTGACTCTTAAGAGCGGGGAGAGGGTCCCAGGCATGGAGAACAGCGTAAGCGAGGGGTAGGGGAGGGGGAGTCAAGAGTTTGATCCTCACTTCATTTCTCCCAATCATAAGCCAGGGAGTAACAGGTGAAATCATATGGAATCTTGGGATGATGGAAAAGAAAATGATTCAGTTGTCACTCCTTTCTTTTCAGATTTGGCAATAATGGCAGCAACGTCTTTGAAATTCAGAGGCATATCAAAATCAGTCATATTTATTGAGCGCTCACTCTGTACAGAGCACTGTACTAAGTGCTTGGGAGAGTACAGTCTAATAGAGTTGGAAGACATGATCCTTGCCCACAGTGAGCATACAATCCTCGAAAAAGAACTGAAGGGAAAAACTGAATTATGAGCGGAGGTTAGAGCTTGGGTCTTCTACCTCTCAGTCCCATGCTGTTTCCATTAGGCAGCACTGCCCATTTATAGCTATTTTTCACCGAGTGATGGAGGGATTAATTTTTCCACGAGGCAATTGTAAAAATAATAACCATTTCCTTTCTCCCAGCAGGAGATGGAGTGGTATTATACTGGTGTTATCCCAGATGCAGACGTTTTAATCAATTTACCAACCCAAATTAGCAACTGTGTAGATTTTTGAGCAGGGGTTGAATCTACCCCAGCTCTATAAGTGGTTAGTACAATGCTCGGTAAACTAAGTGGTCAACAAATACGTCTGATGACGAGGTTGAACCCAAAGATGGTGATAGTCTTTAGTCTGGATTCAAGTTTGAGATGTTTTTATAACTAGCTTTGCAGCGAGACAATGTATATATATTGTCACAGAAAATTCAAAATAAAGAATACTTTGCAAAATGCTCCCAAATTATTCAGGAAGAGGTCAGTGAGCAAGTGGCATCAAGGGATCTGTCTGTGTAGAATTTATTAATAGATTAAAATAGAGCATGGACCTGGAAGTCAGAAGATCTGGGTTCTAATCCTTGAACTGCCACTTGGTCTGCTGTGTGACCTTGGGCAAGTCACTGAACTCCTCCTCATGAAAAACCCCACAGTCATGGAGTGTGTCCAACCTGGATACCTTTAATCTACTCCAGTGTTTAGTACAGTGCCTGGCACATAGTGAATGCTTTTAACACATACCATTAAAAAAGGAAAAAAAAGTTATGACTTTCCCTTCCTTTGAAATCTCTGTTGACTTTATCTACTTAACTTTTGGACTCCTGAAAATAGTCACTTCTTCTTCCCTGGAGGAAATTTTGCACCAGCGATTGTGTGTGAAGGATGTTTTTTCATTTCTAGACTGTGAGCCTGTTGTTGGGTAGGGAGTGTCTCTATATGTTGCTGATTTGTAACTTCCCGAGTGCTTATTACAGTGCTCTGCACACAGTAAGTGCTCAATAAATATGATTGAATGAATGAATGAATGAATTTGGAGACGTTGATATGCTATTAATGGGCTTTGCTTGACCATTTAAAGTATCCCATGACAACCCAGGTGACATTCTCAGCATTTTAATGATGGAAACAAGTTAAAATGAGAAAGAGTATGTTTCACATCCCTGGAACCGGTGCAGTCAGCAGATGAATTGGATTCCTTTTCCATGAATCTTTTATGGATCAGCAGATTTATTCAGAGTTATTTAAAAAGCAGTTAACATTCCATTAGTAACAGACTGTGATCTGTGTCAGCGGTACGACACTATTCAGTCATTTATTTTAGGGCAAGAAGTCCTTGCATGGGGAAATGCAATTATTAAATATCTAGGAGGCAAATAAATACTGATCTAAATCAGGGCATTTTTCTTTCTTGGAATCTTAGGTCTATTTATCTGCCCCTTAATATCCTAGCAAAGCAGTTGGCTACTTATTTTTTCCAGCCACTGCCAGTGGTGATTAGGAAAAGGGAGAACGATTTTAGGAAAATATCATTTAGGCCTAGTAGACTGAGATCTGTGACTCTTCCAATGCCCGATCTCCATTCCTCTGTGGCAGGAATCTTTTGGCAGGAAGCTTTATGGCAGCAGTAGAGGCGAAGCACAAATTACCCTATGTACCATCCAAAAGATGTCCTGGTGACAAATTTGTGAGCATTTTGAAAACTGCCAAGACAGTGCTGAAAAATGAACAACCCCAAAGCTACCATCTCTGAGACGTCCAGGCTGTCTTGTCTTCCCTTTGTTGGGATCACTTTTTTAAAAAATTATTCGTTAAGCAACTTACTTTGTGCCAGGCACTGTACTAAGTGCTGGGGGTAGATACAAGATTGTATCTATATCTTGTGTACTAAGGTTGGACAGAGTGACCCATGAGGTTTGGAACTAAAATGTCCCATATAGGGCTCACCACAGGTCTTAATCCCCATTTTACAGATGAAGGAACTGAAGCACAAGAGAAGACAAGTGACTAGCCAAGGTCACATAGCAGCACAAGTGGCCAGAGTGCGGGATTAGAACACAGGTCCTTCTGACTCCCAAGCCTGTGCTCTTTCCACTAGGCCATTCCTGCTCTTACACAGCCATTCTGCTCTTACACAGATCACTTCACAGCTCATTTACAGGACATCATGTCTACCAACCTCAGTTAAATTATACTCTCCCCTTAGGTACAGCTGCTCTGCAATGTAGGAAGTACTATACGTAAATACAATCAATTGATTCTGCTTTAATATGGTAAACATTTTCTTACTTTGAACATTTACTGTGTACAGAACGACTGCCACTAAGCGCTTGGGAGACTGCAATATAAAAAATAACAGATCCATTCCCTGCCCACAGTGAGCTTACAGTCTAGAGCGTTATAATGACTATCCTCAGTAAATGTGAACCAGCCAATCAGAGAAATGCTTTGGGTGACAGGAAATCATTTTGAATGGCAAATAAGACACTTAGTTGCTATTCTCAGCATATTCCATTAAACAGTCTTTTTTCCAAGGAATTATTTCATCTGAGATCCAAAATTAACTTTTCATAAAATTCGTATGACTACAGTACCTCATTATCATAAAAAATATTCTCCAAACTCACCAAACCCCAGGTTGTTTTTAAAAGCAAAGCTAAAGGAATTTAAAAGAAGTCACCAAAACTCTATCTTCCTTTAATAATAATGGTTTAGTTCAAGTTATTTCGTCCCAAATCTTAGTTTAGTAATCCAGTGTCACCAGGATAGCCACATTAACAGTGAAACTAAAACTAAGTATATCTTCTTAGTTCATTAGCTGACGAGGTTTTTAGTTTTAAGCTTAATTTGCCAAAGCATCTCTTGAAGTGGAAACCAAGTATCCTATGCAGATGTCTTAAATGTGCTCATTTGAATCATTAGCCCTAAAAAGTGAATACTCATTCCCCTCAGATGGAGTTAGATTTTGTTCCTCAGAGATGCTAGTAAAGGTGAACAAATTAGAATTCTTAGTTCCACAGTATTACGAGCACACTAACCATTTCACAAAATGTCCAATGAGAAAAATTCATTTCTCACAACAACAAAATCTTTTAGGGAAAACTTAAATTAAAATTCTACCACGTAGGCCTTGGCTTCACCAGAGCAGTCGGCTTTGTGGTGTGATGGCTGAATGCCGGACTGCCAGCCAGGGGCTCTGGGTTCGACTCCAAGCTCTCCCACGGGCCTGCCATGTGACTATGGGAAAGTCAAGTTTCTCAGTCAGTATCTCAGTTTTTCTATCTGCAAAATGAAGATAAAAACAACTGCCTTGCTACGTGCTTAACAGGGTTGTTTGTGCGGCGTGAACATTAGATGCTATCAATCAATCAGTGGTATTTACTGAGCACTTACTAGAGGCACTGTACTAAGTACTTGGGAGAATCCAGCACCACAAGAGAGGTAGACACATTCCCTGCCCACAACGAGCTAACAGTCTAGAGGGGAAGGCAGACATTAATATAAATAAATTCTGGATATGTATGTAAGTACATTCGGGGCTGAGGGAGGGGGGAATAAAGGGTGAAAATCCAAGGGCAAGGGTGAAGCAGAAAGGAAGGGCCTTCAGGGAAGGCCGCTTGGAGGAGACAAGCCTTCAATGAAACTTTGGGGGTGGAGGAAGAGTGATCATCTGTCAGCTATGGAGAGGGAAGGCATTCCAGGCCAGAGCCAGGATGTGGGTGAGAGTTTGGTGGTGAGATAGATGAGAGCGAGGTACAGTGAGTAGGTTGGCATTAGAGCAGCGAAGTCTGCCACCCGGATTGCAGTAAGAGAGTAACAAGGTGAAGTAGGAGGTAGCGATGAGATTGATTGCTTTAAAAGCCAATGCTAAGAAATTTGCACCCAAGGTAGATTCATTCACTTATTCAATCATATTTATTGAGTGCTTACCGTGTGCAGAGCACTGTACTAAGTGCTTGGAAAGATGAGTAGCCACTGAAGATGTTACGGGAGAGTGCTTTAGGATTAAGGTAGTGTTGTTATTAAAGGACCTAACCACGGGTCACAATTGGAATTATGACAGCTTTTAAAGATAAAGGGCTTTTTATTGTGTCTTCAAGAGGAAATGGAAAGCTCACTAAATGGTTAACTTAAGCGCGTCTTGGGTGGTTTCACCCCCCTGCAACTCTATGGGACTTTTCAGAGAAGGGAAATCTGGATTTCAGACAGATTCCTAGAATTACTAAGAAATATAAATGGGAAATCCTTCCTTATCTTCCCCATAGAGGTACCTTTTTGGATGAGTAGAATGGGATTGGAGGTAACTGGCGTGGTGGTATTTCAGCACATCTATTCCGGATGAAATGTACGCGAATATTCTATGCCCCAAACTTCCAAAGCCGTCTTGTAAATACCCACACTGACCCACAGACTCCCGGTGAAGAAAAAAAAGCAGCATTTCATTCCTGGAAAACTCTCAGTGGCTTATTTTGAACAGCGATTGCAACAAACCATGCTAAAAATGTCTCGGTTGGGTTAGAAATGCATTCCAATTAAGAAGGGGAAATCTGAGGCCCTCAGATGTGGGTGGGAAAACATTAGTAATTATGCACTTCTGGCCTCTTATGATGGAATTAAGAATTCCATCTCCTCACGGATTCTCATGGTGTCCAGCTGCAAGAATTTGCTCAATGTTAACCTTGAACTTACTAGACCTTTGATACCTAAAGTCGTTGAATCTAGGTTGATTTTTCTGTTGTTAATTTAACCTATTTGTGTAAACACTTTGGAAATGAAAGGGTCATTGGTTAAAATAAGGAGGAAAAAAAAGATAGAGATTTGAAAACGTGACATTCTCCTGCATCACACTGAAACGAAAATAACTTCCCGACTGAGATGATGGGAGTCCTACCAAGTTCGCCCAATAGAAGTTGTTTGACTCCAACAATCATGCTCCAAATAGGCATCAAAATTTTCTGGAAGAAAATCTTTCACCCAGAATAATAATAATAATAATTAATCATAGTACCAAGGGCTTACTAGGTAACAAAGAACTGTACTATGCCCTGGAGTAAATATGAGGTAATCAAATCGGGCAGTTCTTTTCCCTCAACAAGGTCATGTAGGGAGAGCAAGTGTCTTATATCCCACCTGACCCACCTCTTTTCCCAAGTTTTATTCCAGTGGATTCCTTCCAATATCAATAAGTTCCAGAGGACAGGGATCATGTCTACAGAGAAGCAGCGTGGACTAGTGGGAAGAGCTTAGGCCTGGGTTCTAATTCCAGGTAAGTGACCTTGGGTGAGTCACTTAATTTCTCTGTGTTTCAATTTTCTCATCTGCAAAATGGGAATTCAATAACTTTGCTTCCTCTTACTCAGACCGAAAGCTCATTGTGGGCAGGGAATATATCTGTTCATGGTTGTACTGTACTCTCCCAAGCACTTAGTACAGTGCTCCGCACACAGTAAGTGCTCAATAAATGATTAAATGAATGGACAGAGAGTCCCATAAGGGACCTGATTATCTTGTATCTACCTCAGTGCTTAGTTTAATGCTTAAGCACTTAGTAAGTGCTTAACTAATACCACTACTACTATTACCATTATTATTATTCATTATTATTACCAACTCTATTGCATTCTCCCAAGTTCTTAAAGCAGAGTAAGTGCTTGGTTAACACAGTTCATTTATTTAACACTAGGATTCAGACCTCTTTTTATCCTGGGTAATTAGCTGGATCTGAGTTTGGCAAGTTTCTACTGTTTTCCCATAAATCGTCCGCACTACCCCTGGATCCTAGGCCTTTTTGCTCACAAGAGTAATATTATTCTTGATGGCTCTGCTATTGAGAAATGGGTGGAATGCATCTGTCTTTCTTATTTAAGAAGAAGCGAGAACGTGAATGATTTCATATTCCTGCTGTGAATTGAAAATGTGAAAAGTGCATAGCGCTTGAGAGAACTTCTAGACTCGGTCCCAGATATACACAACTATCCAGGGTTAATGTCACAAAAATGTCAAACTCTTATTCCCAGTTCTCACTGGAAAAAAAAAAACTGCAGACAGCTAGAATGAGTCAATCTATGCAATAGGTTTTTTTTTAATAAACATGCTGATTTGGGTCTTATTTTTACTTAAAATACTTCTAAAAATCAGCACTTATATAGTTTGTAGCCCTCTGCAACCTTTTGCCTCGGCAGTGATCCCCAGTAGCTTTAAGCACAAATTAATTCTCTGGTCCACTTCAAAATCTCAGGCCTTTGACAAGGACAGGAAAAATATTCCAATTACATAGTTCAAGAAAGTCATTTCAGCTACCCTATGGAAATTATGATTATGAAACTAAAAATAAAATTGTATTATTTTTTCAAGACCAGAGGAGGTCAGGGAAGCCCACTAGATGAAGATCTTTGGGAATGTTTTGTTCAAGGAATAATTACATTCAAGGATGGCTTAATTCTTAAAAGGAGAAATAGACAGGTTTGGCTATCAGTAGTATTTGTTGAGCACCTACTATATGCAGAACACTGTAATAAGCGCTTGAGAGAGTGCAATGCAGCAGAGTTAGTGCACAGGTTCCATGCCCATAAGGAGTTTACAGTCTAGAGGGGGAGACAGATATTAATATAAATAAGTAATTTGTAAGTATTAGAACTTACATACCCTGGGTTGTACACTTATGTTCATACCTTTAAATAATTTATTTATATCAATATCTGTCTCTCCCTCTAGACTTTAATCTCATTGTGGGCAGGGAAGGTGTTTACCAATTCTGTTGGATTATACTCTCCCATGTGCCTAAGCATTATATTGTATTCTCCAAGCACTTAGTACAGTGCTCTGCCCTCAATAAGTGCTCAATAAGTACCATTGATTGACTGATTGTATAAAAGATTAGTCTGCAGTTCTGTGGGGGCACAGAACAGGAGTTGCTAATTATTTCATTTGGAGGGCTATCAGAGGAGTTCACAAAACTCTATAGACAAGGCACTTTTTCCAGTTTTATCAGTTGACCTACTGTATTTATTGAGTACTTATTATGTGCAGAGCACTCTACTAAGCCCTTGGAGAGTACAGTATAATGGAGTTGGTAGACATGTTCCCTGCCAACAACAAGCTTACAGTTTTAATGTGGCAAGAGGGAGCCTTATGGGAGGGTTTTATAGTAGTATAATAACTGTGGTGTTTATTAAACAGTTGCTAAGTGCCAAGCACTGTATTAAGTACCATGGTAGTTTACAAGATAATCATGTGAGACATCATCCCCCACTTACACTGGGATACTTGTCTAAGTATCCCTTCCTCTCCCCCTCGTCCTCCTCTCCATCTCCCGCATCTCACCTCCTTCCCTTGCCCACAGCACCTGTATATATGTTTGTACAAATTTATTACTCTATTTATTTATTTATTTTACTTGTACCTATCTATTTCATTTTGTTAGTATGTTTGGTTTTGTTCTCTGTCCCCCCCTTCTAGACTGTGAGCCCACTGTTGGGTAGGGACTGTCTCTGTATGTTGCCAGCTTGTACTTCCCAAGCGCTTAGTACAGTGCTCTGCACACAGTAAGCGCTCAGTAAATACGATTGATTGATTAATTGATTGATTAAGTCAGTCAGTCAATCGTATTTACTGTGCGCAGAGCACGGTACTAAGTGTTCGGAGGAGTCCAGTAGAACAGACAGTCACATTCCCTGCCCTCAACGAGAGGTGGTTGAAGAGGTAGAAGAAGCCACATTTCTACACACACTCAGGGTCCTACCTGGTTCCTAGCCAAAAACTCAGTCCTCCTGCCCCGGCTGGGATGATAATCAATTAACAGGTGGAACCACACTGCAGAATTCCTGTTTCCACCCCTGGAGTGGAACAGATTATGCCGAGTTCATGCCAGTAAGTTTAGGAAAAGCAGCCAGCTCTAGTTTAACTCTGTCAACAGGATTGAGTGAGCCATGACAGACTGTTAACTTTGAACTAGGTCTCATAGTTGGGCATTGAACTATTGAAATATAAATTGTAAACACCATTAAATTGTACCCTCCTTCAGGGCAGGTACAGAGACTTCTACTTTTAATACATTCTCCCCAAAGTGAAGTGCTGGCGTACTTGGATTTGCACACTTTATTCAGCCCTCCATCAGCCCCACAGCACTTACATATCCAGCACTTAGAACAGTGCTTTGCACATAGTAAGCGCTTAATAAATGCCATCATTATTATTATTATTATCCATTATTTATTTATTTATATTAATTTCTGCTTCCCCCACTAGACTGTTAACTCACTCTAGGCAGGGAATGTATCTATCAACTCTGTTTTATTTCATCTCCCAAGTGCTCAGTTCAGGGTTCTGCACACAGTAAGAGCTCAGTAAATTGGATTGATTGGTAAAGGTGTCACTAATTATTATTATTAAGGTATTTAAGAGCTTTCTATGTGTCAAACATTGTTCTAAGCGCTGCAGTGCATTCAAGTTAATTAGTTCCGTCCCAGTCCCTGTCCCCCATGGTGTTTGCAATCTCAGAAGTAGAGCAAACAGGTATTGAATCCCCATTTTACAATCGAGGAAACTAAGGCATAGAGAAGTTATATGACGTGTCCAAGGTCACACAACAGGTAAGTGGTGAAGTCAGGATTAGAACCCAGGGCCTCTGGCTATAGGTTTGTGCTCTTTCCACTATGCCACACTGTTTCCCTACTTATGACTTTGAATGTATCCAACATTCTTATGGAATCACTTAAAATTTGCTGGTGATTCTGAGTCGATAATTCATATTTTTCCAGGCAGGAGTAAATTTTTTAACTTATTGGCACAGTCATGAGAAGCACTGCGGTCATGAGGAGCAGTGTGGTATAGCAGCAAGAGCCCAGGCCTGGAAGTCAGAGTACGTGGGTTCTAATCCTGGTTCTGTTGCGTGTTCGCTATGTGACCTTAGGCAAGTTGCTTAACTTCTCTGTGCCTCCATTACCTCATCTGTATAAAGGGAGATTAAGACCGTGAGCCCTATGTGGGACTGAGACTGTGTCTGAACCGATTACACTGTATCTACCCCAGGGCTTAGAACAGTGCTTGAAATGGATCGCCAAGAATCACAAGCAATTTTTAGCCTTATTGCTGGCATTGGTTTTCTTGATAGAGGACTCAAATTTTGTGAAACTCTTCCACATTTACAGAAGAGGCTATCCAAAATTAATTTCAATAACTCACTCTCCACAAGAAACACATGTGTAAAAATGGGTTGTTCTTCACAAAACCAAAGAATTAATGAGGAGATACAGTTAAAATTTTCAGTTTTAAATATAAATGAAAACATCAGGTAACAATTTGGCCTTTCCGGATAGACTTCCTTGCCGATAAATAATCCTCAGTACCTTTTTGGTAAAGATCAAAGCAGGAACTATTATGTCCTAGCTCCTGGTAATCTGGCACTAAATATGTCTTTTTATTGTTAAAGTGTACTCTCCCAGGAGCTTAGTACAGTGCTCTGTCCACAGTAAGCACTCAATAAATATGATTGAATGAATGACAAATTTGAAGACAAGCTAGCACCACTCTTTGGGATGTAGCAAAATAGCAAACTCAGTCCCTCAATCAACGATATTTATTGAGCACTTCCTGTGTGCAAATCACTGTACTAAGTGCTTGGGAGAGTGCAGTGTAACAGAGGGTAGACACATTCCCTGCCCACAAGAGAAGGCAGAGTCTAATAAAAAAAATTACTAACTGTGGTATTTGCTAAGTGCTTACTATGTGCCAAGCACTGCATTAAGTGCTGAGGTAGATACTGTATCACAGGTCCCACCTGGAGATCACTGTCTAAGTAAGAGGGAGAACAGGTATTGAATCCCCATTTTAGCAGATGAGGAAACTGAGGCACAGAGAAATGAGGTGATCTGCCCAAGATCTAGAGGGCTGACCTGTGCCTCAGTTTGCTCATCTGTCAAATGGGGATTGAGACTGTGAAACCGCACACGGGACAGGGACTATGTCCAACCCAATTTGCCTGTATCCACCCAAGTGCTTAGTACAGATCCTGGCATATAGTAAGGGCTTAACAAATATCATAATTATTATTACCTAATAGCTGTTCTATTCTCCCAAGCATTTAGTACAATGCTCTGCACTCAAGAAACCCAATTGATTGATTTATTATTCTGTGTGAGCTCGTTGTGGGCAGGGAATATGTCTGTTTATTGTTATATTGTACTCTTCCAAGTGCTTAGTACGGTGCTTGGCACACAGTAAGCGCTCAATAAATACGATCGAATGAGTGAATCTCATCCAGGCTATCCAGTTATTCCAGGCTTTCAGATACTCAGCTGATACCAGACCCGGTGGTTTAAAGTTATTTAAATATTAAAATATGCACCCAAATCTAAAAGCAATTATGTCTCTAAGCAAGTACTGTAGAAAGCAATTTAGCTTTATTAAGGGATTTGAGTGTTTTTATAAAGGCTTAAACATGAATAGGCTCAGAAATCAATCTTCATCTCGACACAACAGCAAAGAGTGATTGATTGAACACTTAGCAAAACACCCTGCACTTAATACACTGGAGGAGCAAACTACTTCTTTACTTGCAGAGACTTTCTGAACATTTCTCCAAATAAACGTCATTCACATGCCTTCACGTACAAAAATGACATAAGACCATAAAAATGCCTCTAGAATATAAGCTTGTTGTGGGCACGGAATGTGTCTGTTTTATTGTTTGTATTTTTCCAAACACTTAGTACAGTGCTATGACCCAGTAAGTGCTCAATAAATCTGACTGATGGACAACTGTGATTGACCGACAAAAATGAATTTTTACAAGTGAGAATCCTTCAAATATGGTCTCGGCAATGTGGTATTTTGGAATGTGTCTGTTTATTGTTATATCGTACTCTTCCAAACACTTAGTGTAGTGCTTTGCACACAGTAAGCGCTCAATAAATACGACTGACTGAATGAATGAAACGTCCAAACAATCATCAGCCATTTCAGTGGAGACGATATGGTTTGAAATTAATATAGGCATGAGAGAGACATTTCCTTGGCATCATTTTCATTTTCAATAGAAACTATACCAAATCACTTTAAAAAAAATCGACCTCAAATTATTTTCAGAGGATAGTTTTATTCATGAATATCCATTTTTTTTAGTGAAAAGGAACAGAGGAGACGTGTTGGAACTGATCCTTATTTGGTTCTCAGGACCAAAGGGGCACCTTTGATGGGTGAGGATACGCCGGTGGTTATCAAATTGACGTTTTCACGGAGAAAGTTGCGTTGGCGTCCAGCTGAGGGTCTGCCGCTGCTGTTGGTGGAGACGACCCTAGCTTTTACATTGCCAGGAGGCTCGCTGTGTGGAGGCAGTCCATTGATTTCATACATCCATTGGGTCGTTGCCGTCTGAAAATGGAAGAGACGAGAGGTCTTATCTCGAGTCTAATGGACTATGGCAAGTCCCCAAGTTTAACCCGATGGGTAAATTAGAAAGCCATTTTCCCCTCTCCACAGCAGGAGCGATAATAATAGTAATGATTATAGTATTTGTTAAGCGCTTACTCTGTGCCAGGCACTGTTCTAAGCTCTGCAGTAGATACAAGTTATCAAATGGGACACAGTCCCTTGTCCCACATGGAGCTCACGGTCTTCACCCTCTTTTAAACTGTGAGCCCACTGTTGGGTAGGGACTTTCTCTATATGTTGCCAACTTGTACTTCCCAAGCGCTTAGTACAGTGCTCTGCACACAGTAAGCGCTCAATAAATACGATTGATTGATTGATTGATTGATTTTACAGTTGAGGTAACAGAGGCACAGAAAAGTGAAGTGACCTGCCCAAGGTCACACAGCAGATAAGTGGTGGAGCAGGGATTAGAACCCAGATCCTCCTGATTCCCAGGCCCGTGCTCTATCCACTAGGCTAAGCTGCCTCCCCTGCCACTAAATTACTATTCACCCAAGTGCTTATTACAGTGCCCTGCACACAGTAAGCGCTCAATAAGTACAATTGAATGAATGAATTTGTCTTGTTTTATGCTTTTGCGTCATCTCTGACCCGTAGCTACTCCATGGACACAGCTCTCCTAGAATGCCCCACCTCCATCTGCAATCATTCTGGTAGTGGATCCAGAGTTTTCTTGGTAAAAATCTGAAAGTGGTTTACCATTGCATTCTTCCACGCAGTCAAGTTGTGTCTCCACCCTCGACTCCCCTCCCATGCTCCTGCTACCCAGCACGGGGGCATTTTGACTTGTAACAGATTGCCTTCCACTCACTAGCCACTATCCAAGCTAGGAATGGAATGGGTAGGCCTCTGCTTGACTCTCCCTCCTATAGCCAAGATTGGTTGAGTACTGGAAACTCTCCAGGTGCGATCCTGAGAGGATCAAATTTTATTAATGTAATTTAAAGCATAAGATTACAATTTTAAATAAATGAGACTTGTAGTATGATTACAAGTCTTTGCAGAAGGCTGGAGTTGAAATTCATGATGATAATAATAGTGGTAATAATAATTGTGGTATTTGTTAAATGCTTTGTAGACAATAAGCTCCCTTCTAGACTGTAAGCTCTTCACGGGCAGAGAATGTGTCTGTTTATTGTTTCATTGCACTCTCCCAAGTGCTTAGCAAAGTGCTTCGCACACAGTAAGCATTCAATAAATACAACTGATTGAATGAATGAATAAAGTGTGAAGCACTGTTCTAAGTGTTGGTGTAGGTACAAGATAATCAGTTTGGACACAGTCCTTGTCCCACAGAGGGCTCCCAGTCTTAACCCCATTTTACAGTTGAGGTAACAGAGGCACAGAAAAGTGAAATGACTTGCCCAAGGTCACACAGCAGACAAGTGGAGGAGCTTGGATTAGAACCCAGCTGGACAACAATTTCTCTGAATGAGAGGCACTTAACTCATCCATTTATACGTCTCCAAGTCAACAGCATCTTTAGTTATATCTGCTCAGGGATTTTTTCAGGGCTTTGAAAATCTGACAGAAAGGGTGGGCAGAATTCCTCCAGGATCCATTCATTCGGTCAATCGTGTGGTGTATTTATTGAGCACTTTCTGAATGCCAAGAACTGTCAGAACAAAGTGTTTGTGAGAATGGAACATAAATAAGATCTATGTTCTTTTCCTTTTATCAGGGAGTGGGACAGACAGATAAAATTTATGCTCTGCATGGATGTTGGATCGACTATCTCCCAGCAGGGCCTGGGGAGGGACGGCCCCCACCCCAAAACTCCTGCTCATCAGTGCCAAGCCCTGGCGCATCATGGGAAGATTAGAACATGGGCATGCATGAATAAGGCCTTTTAATGGCATGAATAATAAAATGAATGACTAAATTTATCTAAGGACAATAAGGACATTGGTTACCAAGCACATGCCTTAGAAAGTACAACATCCCTGAATTTGTTGTACTTTCTAAGGCACCTGCTTCGTAACCAATCAAGAGAAGCAGCGTGGCCTAGTGGATAGAGCACAGGCCTGGTATTCAGAAGGACCTGTGTACTAATCCCGGCTCAGCCACTTGTCTGCTGTGTGGCCTTGGTCAAGTCACTTCACTTCTCTGTGCCTCTGTTCCCCCATCTGTAAAATGGGGATTAATCAATCAATCAATCAATCAATCGTATTTATTGAGCGCTTACTGTGTGCAGAGCACTGTACTAAGCACTTTGGAAGTACAAGTTGGCAACATATAGAGACAGTCCCTACCCAACAGTGGGCTCACAGTCTAGAAGGGGGGAGACAGAGAACAAAACCAAACATACTAACAAAATAAATAAATAGAATAGATATGTACAAGTAAAATAAATAAATAGAGTAATAAATATGTACAAACATATATACATATATACAGGTGCTGTGGGGAAGGGAAGGAGGTAAGATGGGGGGGGATGGATAGAGGGGGACGAGGGGGAGAGGAAGGAAGGGGCTCAGTCTGGGAAGGCCTCCTGGAGGAGGTGAGCTCTCAGTAGGGCCTTGAAGGGAGGAAGAGAGCTAGCTTGGTGGATGGGCAGAGGGAGGGTATTCCAGGCCCGGGGGATGACGTGGACTGGGGTTCGATGGTGGGACAGGCGAGAACGAGGCACGGTGAGGAGATTAGCGGCAGAGGAGCGGAGGGTGCGGGTGTGGGCTGTAGAAGGAGAGAAGGGAGGTGAGGTTAGGAGGGGGGCGAGGTGATGGAGAGCCTTGAAGCCGAGGGTGAGGAGTTTCTGCCTGATGCGCAGATTGATTGGTAGCCACTGGAGATTTTTGAGGAGGGGAGTAACATGACCAGAGCATTTCTGGACAAAGACAATCCGGGCAGCAGCATGAAGTATGGATTGAAGTGGGGAGAGATACAAGGATGGGAGATCAGAGAGAAGGCTGATGCAGTAGTCCAGACGGGATAGGATGAGGATAGGATTAAGACCATGTGCCCCATGTGGGACAGGGACTGTGTCCAACCTGAATAACTTGCAACTACCCTAGACCTTAGTACTGTTCCTGGCACATAGCAAGCACTTAACAAATACCATTAAAAAAAATCAATGGTATTTGGGTGCAGAATACTAAGCAGCTAGGAAACGAAAAATGCAACACAGTTGGTAGACCTGTTTCCTGCCCACAGCGAACTTACAGGTGTTTTCAGTAGGTGCTCAAAAAAATACCACTGCTTTACCAGTACTATTGATATTCAGAAAGGGCTTGCAGAAAGCTACAGAGGCTTGTCTTTGGCTTTACATAGGGAAAACCTCCATTACCTTACTGAGTTCTTTTTCATTTTTTCTTTTTCTTGTTTTTTAGTGGTATTTGTAAAATACTTATTATGTTCCAGGTACCCTACTAGTAGAAAATAGCACTGAGTCAGCCTTGGAAATTATGCCTGAAAGCTGTTTCTGCCCATCAAGCAATGCTCCACAGTAGAAGCGCTTTCAGTCCCAGAAGCTGATGGGGCATAAGCACAACCACAAGAGAAAAAGGAGAGAGAAGGAAAAGGGAAACAGAGGTTTCTTTCTCTTTGCTCCCTAGAAGTGCCTTTATTGTCGGGGGGAGGGGGGTTTAGTGCCTCGTCTAGCTAAGCCTGAGTAATTTAAATGCTCTGCAAAAGTGAAATACAGGGGCAGATGCATAAAGTGATGCTTATCAGATACAAACTTCTAGTTACTATGTACGTATATAAACTAATGGAAATGAAATCCCACGTCTCAGCACAGCACTTATCTGTGCAGATTCACATTCTTGTTGGCTGGACTGAAAATGCATTAGGAAATCTTTCTCAACTGCGATTAAATTGAGAATCACACATATCAAAAACATCCTGTAATAATCATACCAAAGGTGTCAAAAATCACTTCATTCCTTGTCTCCCTAAATTTAGCATTAAAATGATTTCAAGTTTGAAAATGACATGACTCATAGTGCAGCTGTGATAGAATACAGTAGGGCTATCAGGGGTTCTTTCCATGATGTTCATGTGGAAATGCTAATCTTTTTGTTGCCGCTTGATAGTTACGATGTCTGGGGCCATTTTAGACTCTGTCCTAACCTATTTAGTCAATTTGTAGCGTTTAAGAAGAAGCAAATCATTCCAGGTTACCAAATACATGACCCCTTTGCCTCCCAACTACTTATATCTGCCTCACGATGTTTACCGAACCAATAAGGCATTTATCAGAGAAGCAGCATGGCACAATGGATAAAGCACAGGCCCGGGAGTCCACAAGTTTAAGGTTTTTAATTCTGGCTCTGCCACATGTTGGCTGTGTGACTTTGGACATGTCACTTCACTTCTCTGTGCCTCAGTTACCTCATCTGGAAAATGGGGATTCAGACTGTGAGCTCCACATGGGACAGGGACTGTGTACAAACCGATTTGCTCAAATTCACACCAGTTCTCAGTACAGTGCTTGGTACGTAGTAAGCGCTTAACAAATACCACAATTATCATTATTATTATCATCCTTCTTAAAATCTGTCCACTTGAATTTACCATACAGCTTCACTCTGGGTAAACATGTGCAGAGAACCGTAGACATTTTGCAAGCACGCGTCACTGTCAATTGCGTGACTGTGTTCTGAGACTTGATAGTTTGTGATCCTGAGCTATCATTTCATTTCAACTCCAATAACGGCTCGTAACAGCACTGTTGTAATTGCTCCAAAATCTAGATGGGCTGTATCTGATGAATCCTTATCTTGCAGCCCTAAGTTTGGCTTGAACTTGAATCTGAGTTGGCACTACACTCTGTTTGGAAGCTTCCCAAAGGACATGCTGACCTCCTTAATTCAATTCTCTACTTCTCTTTCCATTGGGTAAGTACACTCTGAGGTAGTCCAATTCAACGATAGTCTTCTGTGTCAGCAAGAACTTTTGATTAAGTGCTGGACTTAGATAAGCAACTCGGTTTTATTGTACTCTCCCAAGTGCTTAGTAGAGCACTCTGCAACCAGGAAGTACTTGATATTTATTCATTGATTGATTAAAAAAAAGACTTCCCTGGCAGAGACTGGGCATGGCCTTTCATTCATTCATTCAGTGGCATTTATGAAGAGTTTACTTTGTGCAGAGCACTGTACTAAGCATTTGGGAAGGTACAATACAACAATAAACAGACACATTCCCTGCCCATGAGTTTGCAGCCTAGAGGGGGAAGGCTCCATTTCTTTCAAGCTTAATGCTAGTTCTTCCATCTGTCAGCCTGAAGTATGGCCGTGTATTGACACGGCCAGGCAATTCTAAAATCTTTTTCCCACGTTTGTCCGTGTGTAGTTCTAGAGCACATTTGTTAGCACAGTGCCAGTTCTGGAACACTCTCAACATGCAATCTAGAAAAGTGGCTGGGTCCAGAATGGTTTTTACAGCTTTTTTTTTCCTTTCATGCATCAGAGCCCAACCAATTTTAGAAGCAGTGGTAGTCAGTGTTTTTTGAGCATTTACTATGCACAATGCTCTGTACTGGGCACTGGGAAAGAAATACATGGACCCTGTCCACAAGAAGTTGAAAAATCTAAGAATATGAGGGGAAAGAGGAGTAGGGACAGACAAATAGGAGAAGCGTCGCCTAGTGGATAGAGATTGGGTGTAGGAGTCGGAAGTGATTACCACTCTGCTGTGTGACCTTGGGCAAATCACCTAACTTCTCTGAGGGCCTCATTACCTCCCCAACAAAATGGGGATTAAGGATGTGAGCCCTATGCAAGGCAGAGATCCCTCCTGATTAAACTTGTCACCCCCAGCGCTTAGTACAGTGCCTGGTATAGTAAGCATTTAACAAATTGCATTTTAAAAAAGCAAGGAGAGAAACAGGAACTATAAAAATGGCAAAGGATGGCCAATACATTTTAGGAAGAAAGGGCATCAGATGTGATACTCATGATCTGATTCAGCATGGAATTTCATGTTTTGAATTTCTACATTAGCCTTAAAATTCACACCGAGTTTATCTAAAACAATTCCCTCCAGGTCAGAAACAGAAATCTGAATCAAAATCCAGAAGATAAAGAGAATTAGGCATCCATAATATAGCTAATCCTGGTTCTAAAACCTATCTGACGCTGCTTTTTGATGGACTTTCTTCTGTGGAAGATAAATGCATCCACGACAAGGTGTTGACATGAGACAGCATTAGTAGCTTATGTCCAAGTAGATAACAGTGCCATTTAAAAAAGGTAAATCTTCCTCAAAGGTTAGCTAATTGCCTTATTAACTTCAGCACAAGTGAAACAGTTTATCATTCTTTAATATATCAGATTAGCAGTTTAGTTTGAAAGAAGTTTTACCTTTGGGTCACATTTGCCATGTACATTGATTCACTGAAAATTTCAAGGTCAGAGAAACGATCTCAGGGGTTGAGAGCGCTATATTTCCCCTGAGGTCTTGAAGCTCCCAAAGAATTATTCCTCATCTAAAAGCCTTATCTTCTTTACCTTTTCATATTGGAGAATTTCTTTTCTGTACAGGAGTTTGTGGAATTTTTCTAGATTAAACCATTAACTTATTATTAAATAGTAATGTAGCCTCAAATCCTAATGCATTGCTTTGCACACCTAACATCTTATTTTGGCATGTTTTCCTAGGGTTGGCTTTGGCCATTTGGGCACTTTGGGGAGGGGGAAAAATTGACCACCTCTCCCTTTATGTAAAACAATGATGTTAGTTGAGCACTTACTATATACCAGGCAGTGGGGTAGATACAAGCTAATCAAGTTGGACACTTTCATTCATTCATTCATTCATTCATTCATAGTTATTGAATGCTTACTGTGTGCAGAGCACTGTTCTAAATGCTTAAAGTACAATTCGGCAACAGATAGAGACAATCCCTACCCAAAAATGGACTCACATTCTAGAGGGGGGAGACAGACAACAAAACAAGTAGACAGACATCAATAGCATCAAAATAGATAAATATAATTTATATACACTTCATTAATAAAATAAATAGAATAATAGATAAATATGTACAAATATGCACAAGTGCTGTGGGGTGGGGAAGGGGGTAGAGCAGAGGGAGGGAGTAGGGGCGATGGGGAGGGGAGGAGGAGCAGAGGAAAAGGGGGGCTCAGTCTGGGAAAAAGGGGGGCTCAGTCCATGTCCTTCATGGGGCTCCCAGACTTAATCCCCATTTTACATCTCAGGGAACTGAGGCCCAGAGAAGAAGGCCACACACAGCAGACACATGGCTTTCCATTCTTCATTCAATGCCCCCAAAATTTACTTCATTCACTGCTCCCCGACGCCCCACAGCACTTACGTACATATCTGTAATGCACTTATTTCTATTATTCATTCATTCATTCAATCGTATTTATTGAGCACTTACTGTGTGCAGAGCACTGTACTAAGCACTTGGGAAGTACAAGTCGGCAACATATAGAGGTGGTCCCTACCCAACAACGGGCTCACAGTCTAGAAGGGGGAGACAGACAACAAAACAAAACATGTAGACAGGTGTCGCCTCTACACTTTAAGCACCCTGTGGAAAGAGAACATGTTTACCAACTCTTTTATATTGTACTCTCCCAAGTGCTTAGTACAGTGCTCCTGCACACAGTAAGTGCATAATAAATATGATTGATAAAATATGATTAACATTTGGTGGAGCTGGGATTAGAACTCAGGTCCTCTGACTCCTAGGCCCATGCTTTACCCTGTAGGCCACAGAGTTTCTTCTCAGTCTTTACGATGCTTTATGATGTCCTGCTATAGGTTTCTTATGGAATATCACCATAAGGAACAGTGCAGGCATACAGAGCAACATGTAGTGAGCAATAATAATGATAATTGTGGCATCTGTTAAGTGCTTACTATGTGACGAGCACTGTACCAAGTGCTGAGGTAGATCACCAGGTCCTAAGTAGGAGGGAGAACAGGTTTCGAATCTCCATTTTGCCGATGAGGGAACTGAAGAACAGAGAAGTTGAGTGATTGCCCAGAGTCACACAGCAGGTAAGTGGCAGAGCCAGGATTAGAACCCAGGTCCTCTGACTCCCAAGCCTGTGCTCTTTTCATCAGGCCATGCTGCTTTTGTAGTGCACGAGTCTGTTGGAATCCCCAATATTGGAGTATTTCTTAGGGGCGGTGGAGAGGGAATATTGGCTCCACCCTGCTCTGTCTGGTTCCAAGGATATTGCCTTCCTCCTTTTGGTTCCTGTTCACCTAGGCCCCACCTCCAATTTGGGCAGAGCGAAGCTGGCTGCTTTGTCATTTTTAACTGTTCTGTGGTGGTTACTTAGCTGTTGACCGTCTAAAGCTGAGCCTGCTATTTCTGTGGTAGAACATGGCTAAGTACTTAGTACAGTGCTCTGCACGCAGTAAGCGCTCAATAACTATAATTGATTGAATGAATTAATGAATAAATGCCAAAGAGTGGAAACATTTAGCAAAATGGCATATGTTTATCACTTTAATGCTCCGTCTTTGGCCTCAAAGTGGTTAGAAGCCTATGATCTGAAGAGCAGCGTGGCCTAGTGGAAAAAGCTGTGGCCTGGGAGTCAGAGGACCTGGGTTCTAATCCTGCCTCCACCAGCTGGCTGACTTTGGACAAGTCATTGAAATTCTCTGGGCCTCATTTTTCTCATTTGTAAAATGGGGATTGAATGCCTGTTCTCTACCTATGACTCCCAGGTAGGATAGAGACTGTGTCTTGATTTTTTTGTTTTTCATGGTATTTGTTAAGCACTTACTACGTGCCAAACACTGTACGAAGTGCTGGGTAGATTACAAACTAATCAGGTTCATTGTCATCATCATCAGTGGCTTACTGTGTGCAGAATGTTGGGCACAGGTCCATGTCTCACATGGGTGGCCTCGCAGTTTTAATCCCCATTTTACAGAAATGAGGTAACTGAGGGAACAGAGAAATGAAGTGGACTTGCCCAAGGTCACACACGCCAACAAGTGGTGGAGCCTGGATTAGAACTGAGATCCTCCTGACTCCCAGGCCTGTGCTTTATCCCCTGGGCCATGCTGCATTTTTTTGTTTTCTTTTTTTTAAAAAAAAATGGTATTTGTTATATGCTAGGCACTATACTAAGCCCTGGGGTAGATACAAGATAATCAGGTTAGACACAGTTCCTGTCCCACATAGGGCTCACAGTCTTAATCCCCATTTTACAGATGAGGTAACTGAGGCATAGAGAGTAATAATAATAATGATAGTAATAAAAATAATAGCGGTATTTAAGTGCTTACTATGTGCCAGGCACTGTACTAAATTCTGGGGTTGATACAAGCAAATCGGGTTGGATACAGTCCCTATCCCATGAGGGGCTCACAATCTCAGTCCACATTTTACAGACGAGGTCACCAAGGCCCAGAGAAGTGAGGGGACTTGCTCAAGGTCACACAGCCAACAAGTGGCGGAGCTGGGATTAGAATCCGGGTCTTTTGACACCCAGGCCTGCGCTGTGTCCACTAGGCCACACTTCTTGATTAATTTTAATCTCTCTCGGTGCGTGACACAAAGTAAGCACTTGAAAATACTATAATAATAACAAGTTGAAGAGAGCCCTTGCTCTGTGCTACAATGCCATCTACAACTGGAAAAAAGGTTGGGACCTCTTTATGAGTTGAGAGTCCACTGTGACCAGGCTTACATATTATACCTTCATTAGAAAAACCAAGAACAAATAGACTAATGATCTTTTCTAGTGGATTGTTCTTTTACTCTAAGCTCTTTTTAAAGTTTTAAATGAAGCCAGTGTTCTGAGCTTTGAGTCACCAATTACGGTCATTCCTCAAAAGCTGAGGTAGGCATTTTGGGCATCTGAAAGTGTATATTTAAACAAGAATGGTGAGAGAAATGGTCTAAAGCTGAAAAGACTTCCATTATAAGTTATTCAATCAGCCTTGAATAAATTTCTGGAGGAGAGGAAGGAGGTGATTTAGTTGATTGAAGAGAGGGCAATTTTCTAGATTCACAGAATGGCCAAAAAAAAAAGGGGGAGCAAGAGAAAAAAAATGAGATATATAAAAATTTTGCTTGCCTAGAGAAAGGGAGTATGGAAAGATTAAAAAGGTAAATAAGGGAAGTGATAAACTTTGAGGCAAGCAGTGTTTTACTTGAAAAACCAGGATGTGGAAAGTTCAATGTTGATAGCAATGTGGGAATGTCTCCAATAAATTAAACCTGCTTTGCCAGAATAATTTTTGGAATAATCTTATTCTCACAGGCAATTTGCCTATAAAAGGAAAAGAAGCATACGCTATTAGCAGAAGTCCTATTAACCCCATGATGTAGCTTTATAAACAGAATTGCACTGGCTTAATTTTTTTTGGTACTTTTTAAGGGCTTACTATAAACCAGGCACTGTATTAAGCTCTGGGCTAGATACAAGCTTAACAGGTTACATATCGTCCATTTCCCACATGTGGCTCACAGTCTTCATCCTCATTTTACAGATGAGGTAACTGAGGCACAGAGAAGTGAAGTGACTTGCAAAAGGTCACACAGCAGACAAGTGGGGAAGCCAGGATTAGAACCCAGGTTCTTCTGACTCCCAGGCCTGTGCTTTATCCACTAGCCCACACTGCTTCCCTAATACTAAAGCTATACACACACACACATATAATATACATATATATATGTACACATACAAACATAAATTGGATTATTTAACATAAATCAATCGTATTTATTGAGTGCTTACTGTGTGCAGAGCACTGTACTAAGCGCTTGGGAAGTACAAGTTGGCAACACATAGAGATGGTCCCTACCCAACAGTGGGCTCACAGTCTAGAAGGGGACATGAGGAATGCCCTTGGAAAAAATTTTAAAATGACACTTCTACAATACAGTTCTTGATGATCCTTGTAGCATTGTAAATCCATATTATCATGACCTGCTTGCAAATGTCTATGGTATTTCCTATTTGGAGTTAGAAAAATTGTTAATTTAGTTTTCAGAGAAAATATTCCTATCATACTTTGATTTTCTACAGTCCTGATAACCCATGGGAAGACAGTACAAATACAGAATGAAAGAAAGTACCTGCAATACGACGTTATTCAACTCGAGGGCAGTTAAATGTAGCTCTCATTTATTTTTCCAGAATGGCATTCTACTCTTCTCTGAGAGTACAAATCAAAATGGAATTAGGGAGACTCCCACAATTCCAATGGGTAAAGCATGATGGTTCATTTGAAACATAATTAATCCATGGTATCTACTGAGCGCTTACTGTTTGCAGAGCACTGTACTAAGCACTTGGGAGAGCACTATAAAACAGAATTGTTAGACATGTTCCTTGCCCATAAGGGGCTGACTGCTTAATAATAATATAATAATAATAATAATAATGGCATTTATTAAGCACTTACAATGTGCCAAGCACTGTTCTAAGTGCTGGAGAGGTTACCAAGGTGATCAGGTTGTCCCTTCATCCCCATTCTACAGATGTGATGGGGAGACAGATATTAATACAGATAAATCAACTCCAGGAAACTGCCTTGAGGAAACATGAGATAATAATATTGTTACTATTCAAGCCTCAACCCATTCTAATAATAATAATAATAATAATGATGGCATTTGTTAAGCACTTACTATGTGCTTAGCTGTTCTAAGCTCTAAGCACTGTTCTAAGCTCTGGGGAGGTTACAAGGTGATCAGGTTGTCCCATGTGGGGCTCACAGTCTTAATCCCTATTTTACAGATGAGGGAACTGAGGCACAGGGAATTTAAGTGACTTGCCCAAAGTCACCCAGCTGACAATTGGCAGAGCTGGGATTTGAACCCATGACCTCTGGCTCCCAAGCCTGCGCTCTTTTCACTGAGCCACGCTGCTTCTCTAATGTGTTAGAGATGGGATGTGTTGGTGTAATTTATCAGTGGTATTTGCCCACCTGACCTCTACAATGAGATGGAAAAGACAGGGTTGAGGAATGATCCCTGAGTAGAAATTTTCTCCTACCTGTCTTAGAGTATATATCGCGTACCTTGCTTTCTAATCGCGGATGAAGCTCAGATATCTTAGCATTGACTGTGAGCCCACTGTTGGGTAGGGACTGTCTCTATATGTTGCCAACTTGTATTTCCCAAGCGCTTAGTACACTGCTCTGCACACAGTAAGCGCTCAATAAATACGATTAATGATGATGATGATGATGATTGACTATAAGGAAACTCTACTGAGTGGAGTTGGTTGGCTAGCTGGGGAGGGCCTGGTTTCGGGGCTTTTTAAGCTATTTTACCAATGAAGTGACCCTCACCCACATCCTGCCGCTGGCCTGGAATGCCCTCCCTACTCAAATCCGACAGACAATTACTCTCCCCTGCTTCAAAGCCTTATTGAAGGCACATCTCCTCCAGGAGGCCTTCCCTGACTAAGCCCCCACTTTCCTCTTCTCCTGCTCCCTTCTGCGTTGCCCTGACTTGCTCCCTTTGTTTCCCCGCCACAACCAAGCCCCACAGCACTTATGTCCATATCTGTAATTTATATATTTATATTACTGTCTGTCTCCCCCATCTAAACTGTAAACACATTGTGGGCAGGGAAAGTGCTGTTTACTGTTGTACTCTCCCCAGAGTTTAGTACAGTGGTCTGCACACAGTCAGCACTCAATAAATCCGATTGAATGAATGAATGGATTTTCTGTTAGGAAACATCTAACGTGAGTATAGGAATATTATTTGCTATTTCCAATTATCCGTGCTTCTCCTCGTCCGTATTAGAAGAGATGATTGAGTGTTTTCTGTATTGCTATTGATACGTGATGGTTTATTTGGATGTCTGAATTTTAAGGTCTCGATGACATGATGGAATTTTTGGTTGTACCGACAGATATTTTATCCCTTTAGTAGACATAGACATTTACAAGGATCTAATGTCTCCCTAAATTAAAAAGAAAGGAATACAGATAGAAGCCGCTAAAACAGTCACTTTAGAAACTGTTAATTTCATTTTTATTACACTTTTGATGGTGCTTAGCTCTGAAAAACAATCCTCCTGGCAACATTCCATTTGTAGAAATTCACAGTTTTAAATAAGAACTGGCTTATCCATCCAGCGCTATGAACGCTGAGTTCCACAACAAGCTCTTTGAAAATAGATAACCCATAAACCATATTACTATATTGCTTTTTATTTACTTTTCAGAATGGAGGAAAAGACGTATTCATTTTTCCTCACTGGGCCTTTGGCTAAGGTTATTTTTTCATTTAAATCATAGTAATTTATGTATTCTAAAATGTCATGCATCCCTTTGATAAAACGGTTTCTTTATGGGTGCTGAAGGAGACCCTTATTTCATCAAAGGATAAATTACCCACTTTTTGTAATGTCATTAATCGCCCCATTATTATGTATAATTTTGCAACCCAAGAATAATAAAGGAAGCAGGAGAAAAAAGAGAAGAAAAACATGGAGGAGGAAAGGAGGGGAGAAAGAGGGAGGAGAAAGGTTCAAGTAGGCACTTCTTTTGCACTCTCCCGAGAAGCAGCGTGGCTCAGTGGAAAGAGCCTGGGCTTTGGAGTCAGAGGTCATGGGCTCAAATTCTGCCTCTGTCAATTGTCAGCTGTGTGACTTTGGGCAAGTCATTAACTTCTCTGTGCCTCAGTTACCTCATCTGTAAAATGGGGATTAAGAGTGTGCGCCCCCCCGCCCCGCCACATGGGACAACCTGATCACCTTGTAACCTCCCCAGCACTTAGAACAGTGCTTTGCACATAGTAAGCACTTAATAAATGTCATCATTACTATTATTATTACTGCATACAGTAAGCATTCAATAAATTATATTAACTTCCCCACCTTCTCCTTTTTTCCCTTGGGATAAAAAAAAAATACATTTTCTCGGCTTGAGCTTGTATCCCAGAAATTCTGAATCAGCCCCTCTTCCCATCCCGACATATGATCTTATGGCTGCTTATAAAAAGAATCTCTTAAAATCGGGGTAGGGAAGAATTATGCTGCCGTGGCAATTATGCGAGTAAATACGGTAGGTGCTCAACAAATGGTAATTGGTCATTTTCTGTTAAGCATCTTAATTGTGTCTTTTCATTTTAAGCACAGCCTATACTAGTCTATATTAAAAGATAAACTACAAAGCCACTTATATCATCATTTCAGTATACTTTATGCTAATTAAATGCAGAGCTAAATTGGCTGAGAACACAACCCGATTATCCTGTGCTAATCAACTAAACTGGCAATTGTATACAAGTACTTGCAGATATACAGCTTTATAGTATTTTTAAAAACGTTATGTCCTTTCTTACCACAAAACTGGGTGAACATGAGTTTTTTGGTTTAGTCTGTCCATGTTTAAGTTGTTGGACAGAATACCTGTCACGTCAGGGCGAAGCAAGAGTTTTTGTGGGCTGGAAATTGAACTTCCTAAAATGCATATAGAGCTAGTGCATAGGTTAAAATACACTTTAGCATTGGAACAAGACTGTAAGACTGTTGTTGGGTAGGGACCGTCTCTATATGCTGCCAATTTGTGCTTCCCAAGCGTTTAATACAGTGCTCTGCACACAGTAAGTGCTCAATAAATGACTGAATGAATGAATGAACTTTAGTGATAGACAGATAGAGCCAGCGTGTCAAACGAGAATGGAATCGCTCCTTTACAGCAAAAACTTCTGGAAGTCTGTGCAATGAGTCCAAATTGAGAAACTGCAAAACCACAATGACCTGGCATAGCGAAAAATAATCTTTCCATGTAAGCAACGTGAAAGGAGATGCATACAGACAAAATGGGGATTACCTGCAGTGGTCTTATTTAACTCTGAAGGGCATTGTATGGAATGATGATTACTTCAAGCATTTCACAATCATATATCTGTCAACTCTCTCAAATTTATTTTCAACCTGGCTTTGCACTGAAGCTATCTACTTGAGAGAAGCAGCACGGCCTGATGAAATCGATCAATCGATCAAATTTATTGAGTGCTGGTTCTGTGCAGAGCACTGTACTAAGCGCTTGGGAGAATACAATACAACAGAGTTGGTAGACATATTTCCTGCCCACAGTGAGCTTACAGGCTAGAGGGGGAGACAGACCCCAGTGGAAACAGCACAGGAAACAGATCAGGAGACTTGAGTTCTAATCCTGGTTACCCAGAGAAGCAGCATGGCTTAGTGGCAAGCGCACAGGTTTGGGAATCAGAGGTTATGGTCCTAATCCTGGCTCTGCCACTTATCAGCTGGGTGACTTTGGGCTAGTCACTTAACTTCTCTGGGCCTCAGTTACCTCATCTGTAAGACTGTGAGCCCCATGTGGGACAACCTGATTACCTTTAATCTACTCCAGCACTTAGAACAGCGCTGGGCACTTAGTAAGCGCTTAACAAAATAGCATTATTATTATTATATTATTAAGTACTTACTAGGTGCCCAGCACTGTTCTAAGTGCAGGGGTAGATACAAATTAATTAGATTGGACCCAATCCCTGTCCCACATGGGACTCACAGTCTTAGGAGGGAGGAGAATAGCTATTTAATCCCCATTTTGCAGTTGAGGAAACTGAGGCATGGAGAAGTTTATTGACTTGCCCAAGGTCACACAGCAAGCAATGGGCAGAGCTAGGATTAGAGCCCAGCTCTTTTGTGTGACCGACCTGCTATGTGACCTTCTAGACTGTGAGCCCGTTGTTGGGTAGGGACCGTCTCTATATGTTGCCAACTTGGACTTCCCAAGTGCTTAGTACAGTGTTCTGCACACAGTAAGTGCTCAATAAATACGATTGAATGAATGAATGACCTTGGGAAAACCAAATTTCTCTGTGCCTCAGCTTTGTGAACTGTAAAATGTGTCTGTAATTTATTTATACTGTCTGTTCCCCCTCTAGACTGTACACTCCTTTTTTATAGTATTTCATTCAATAATATTTATTGAGCGCTTACCATGTGCAGAGCACTGTACTAAGCGTGGTATTTGTTGAGCGCTTACTATTAGCCAGGCACTGTACTATGTGTTAGAGTAGGCACTAGCTAATCAGGTTGAAAAAGTCCATGGTCCCCAAGGGGCTACCAGTCTTAATCCTCACTTTACAGATGAGGTAACAGAGGCACAAAGAAGTGAAGTGACTTGCCCAGGGTCACACAGCAGACAAGTGATGGAGCTGGGATTTGAACCCAGGTCCTCTGACTCTTAGGCCTGTACTCTTTCCACTAGGCCA
The DNA here is from genome assembly GCF_015852505.1 of Tachyglossus aculeatus. Classification (NCBI taxonomy): domain Eukaryota; kingdom Metazoa; phylum Chordata; class Mammalia; order Monotremata; family Tachyglossidae; genus Tachyglossus; species Tachyglossus aculeatus. The sequence goes on from NC_052083.1 coordinate 27,058,571, forward strand.
TGCTGCTTCTCTTCATGAGAAGAGAACCTGCTTACAAATTCTGTTCTATTGTATTCTCCCAAGTGTTTAGTCCAGTGCTCTGCACAGAGTAAGAGTTCAGTAAATATGACTGAATGATTGATATGGGTCAGGGGCTGGGGGTGATGTGATTACCTTGTATCTACCCCAGTGCTTAGTACAGAGCATTACACATACTATGGGCTTAACAAATGATATAATATTATTATGTACTACGGTTATTGAATCATTTATTGAGAATATTTACTGAGTACAAAGCACTGGTACGTAATACTTGTACTTGTAACTTGTACTTCCCAAGCTTTTAGTACAGTGCTCTGCACACAGTAAGCGCTCAATAAATACGATTGATTGCATGAATGAATGAATGAATACAGTAGAGTATAATAATATATAATATTATATAACGATATATAACGTAGTAGAATATATAATCCCTCTCAGGATGGTACCTGGAGAGTTTCCAGTACTCTACCAGTCTCAGCTACAGGAGGGAGAGTCAGGCAAAGGCCTGTCCGTTCCATTCCTAGCTTGGCCAGTGGCTAGAGGGTGGAAGGCCATCTGCTACAAGTCAAAACATCCCCATGCTGGGCAGTAGTGGCACGAGAGAGAGTCAAGGGTGGAGACTCGAGTTGACTGCTTGGAAGGAGGCAGTGGTAAACCACTTCTGGATTTTTACCAAGAAAACTCTCCGGATCCACTACCGGAACGATTGCAGATGGAGGAGGGGCATTCTGGGAGAGACGTGTCCACGGAGCTGCTACGGGTCGGAAATAACTCGACGGCATAAGACAAGGGAAAGAGATGTAACATTAAAGTATATGGTAATATGATAATTATAAGATACTAGACTGTGAGCCCATTGTTAGGTAGGGACCGTCTCTATATTTGCCAACTTGTACTTCCCCGTCTCCATGTGTTGCCAACTTGTACTTCCCAAGCGCTTAGAACAGTGCTCTGTACACAGTAAGTGCTCAATAAATACGATTGAATGAATGAATGAATACTTAAGTATGATTCGCATTTCGCTCTTGAAGGACTCACGTGGATGACTAATGTTGCCTTGTGCTTCTTGCCGTACATTCTGGGGCTGAACCCAACTCTGATCAATGTGCCAGCTGTGTCCAGAGGAAGAAGCTCTCCATCTCGGGGCACAACTGAAAACTCTGGGTCGCTGCCAGGTAGAAAGAAGGCACTGAACGGCTCTGGACACCTACAGCAGAGAGGAAAACCGGCCCATTAAAGTCGAACTTGGAATCCTGTTGAAATGGGCCTACAATTAAGCGCTAATGCAGCCAGGCGGCTGTGAGCGCCGATGGTTATTTGAAAGAATGCTTCTAGAATGATAACAGGAGGTCTGTTTGGGGCTTTATTTTGTTTTTTCCTCATTAAAGAAAAAGAGACATTTTTTGAAGGGGAACAGAGTAAACAGAAAAATTGCCATGACTTTTTTGTTTTTAATTTCCATTTCAAATTATCAGCAGGGACTTTGACTAGATTCCAAAGGTCAAAGCCCATAATGATGCATTCAGCCTTATCCAAAGTGACATATCACATCACAACTGCCAGAATAATTTTCTCAGCCTTTCTCGTGGTCGTAAGAGGATTTGACCTTAACGAGCTGCTTTGGTCAAAGCTTAATTCTTGTTCCCCATCCAGGGAAGCAGATCACAGTTTTCCTAGGACCAGAAATGGAATCTAAACCTATCTTCACTCCTCTGTTCTTCTGAGCAAAGGGAACTTTCATTTGTCTCCATTTCCTATCCCATGGGGGGCAGGAATGGAGTCCGGTGGGACCGCTTTTCCCCACCCAACAGTAATCCCGGCTCTGCATTTTGTCTGCTGTGAGATCTTGGACAAGTCATGTAACTTCTCTGTGCCTCAGTTAACTCATCTGTTAAATGGGGATGAAGACTGTGAGCCTCACGTGGGACAACCTGATTACCTTGTATCGACCCCAGCACTTAGAACAGTGCTTGGCACATAGTAAGCGCTTAATAAATACCATAATAATAATTATTATTATCATTTTAAAAAGGGATTAAATCCTCAAGACAAATAAGGACACTTTCATTTATTTAAATTATTTTTTTTTCTAATTGGGTAACTAATGTTTGCAATTTATGGTGCCATTTCGTATTTAAAAATATTAGTTACACACTCTTCCTCACAAGAAAACTAGTACATTTAAGATCTTGTGAAATACCATGGTAAGATTTTTTATAAATAATGATTCATAGAAAAAAAAAAACTTTAAAAGAAAATGTCTTCTAATTAATGGTTTCCTTTTAAGACAAATGTCCGTTGAACGGTTTCACTCTCTATCAGAGCGAGACAAATATTTCAAGGAAACTCAGGTGACAGATATCTCTTAATGCAGTCTCATTCATGAAAACGGAAATGCACAAACATTAGAAAATTGCTTCTGTTCGCAGGGTGAGATTTTTTTTTTAAGTGTTCCATCTCTTCAACTACATAACATATTGTCTGAGAACAAATCTATTATAACAATTCTGCATCCCAAACCATATACTGTAACTAAGATTTATAAATACAAATTAGTTTGTCAGTGCCTCCTTTATAAATGCTCCTTTATGGGCATTTAAAGTTACACCGTGTGCAATGTACCCTGAAAACAAAATGGAATTGAGTCAGTTTCTAGTCTTTGTAATATGCCATTAAATGGGGAAGAGGAAGTAAGACAGTGGAAGGTAGAATATTTGCATCTGTGAATCATTCGGCAATTTGAAGAAAGTCATCCATTAGTGTGGCTGGAAGAGACAAAGAAAGCAGAATATGAGTAAAAGTACTCTTCACGTATCAAAAGTATGAAGAAAATGCCTTAATAATAAAGTGGGAAAAGATAATTGGGTAGCATCGATCAATCAGTGGTATTTACTGAGCATTTACTGTGTGCAGAGCACTACGGTAAGTATTTAGGAGAGTACAGTGCAACAGAGTTCATTCATTCAATCGTATTTATTGAGAGCTTACTGTGTGCAGAGCACTATACTAAGCACTTGGAAAGAGAGACAATCCCTGCCCACAGCAGGCTCACAGTTTAGAAGTTGGCAGACACAATCCCTGTCCATAATGAGTTTAGAGTTGAGAATACATTGTGTGTGTGTGTGTGTAAACGTAACCTTAGGTACAAAATACAGACAGAACAGAGAAGCAGCACGGCTCAGTGGAGAGAGCTCGGGCTTTGGAGTCAGAGGTCATGGGTTCAAATCCCGGCTCTGCCACTTGTCAGCTCTGTGACTTCAGGCAAGTCACTTAACTTCTCTGTGCCTCAGTTACCTCATCTGTAAAATGGGGATTAAGACTGTGAGCCCCATGTGGAACAACCTGATCACCTTGTAACTTCCCCAGCACTTAGAACAGTGCTTTGCACATAGTAAGCACTTAAAAAAAGCCATCATCATCATTATTATCATTATAAACATATGATATAGATGTAGATCTATTTGTCTTCCATTTTCAAAGATAATGCTACAGATGTTTGGGTCTACCAATGCATATAAATATGGCTAAAAATGTGGCTCCCACAGTATTTACAAGTAAGGATGAATTTTGGGGGGGTTAACATGTGTCGCATATTAGGTTTGTCTCAGTTTTTTAAATTTTGCCTCATTATTACTAGTACTGTGTAAAGAGAGACAGAAAGGTGGTAATAGATTTCTAGAGCTTTCTAGAGATTTCTAGAGCTGCTTAACATACTTTTGGTTGTATATCAGCCACTGGATTAAAAAGACAAAAGACAAACTATTGGGCCAAATTAACAGAAGCTTGAATAATTTTTTTAATTCTGCTTGTATGAGCGATCTGATCCCCCCTGTCGTTAGCAATTAAACGTGGAGAAACATGTCATTTTCGATACAGATGACTAGGTTTCAGTGCTTTGATCAATATTATTCACAGGATTAAATTACAATGATTGAATGAAATGGGAGGTGACGTCATTCTTACTCTGAATTCTACATCTATGAGTGGTTTTGCTTTGTTACCAATAAAAACCCAAGAACAAAGATACTTTCATCCATCGACCTCTTAGTACATTCAGTTCAGTTTCTGATGTTTTAGTTGGAAGAATGTTGGGCCATAATGAGGTACGCCTCACATCTGAAACCAGAGCTCAGTATAACCCTGATAAAAAAATATGAAGAAGAATATTTGTGGTATTTGTTAAGCGCTTACTATGTTCCAGGAACTGTACTAAGTGCTGTGGGAGATACAACCAAATCAGGTTGGATACATTTCCTGTCCCACGTGGGGCTCACTTTCTCAATCCATAGGCATTCTGGAAGCATAAATGAGCTGCAAGGAAGATCGATTTATCGAAGACTGGAAAAATCCCTATAAAATTCCTCCACGAGAGGTACATTTCTTTTGGAAAAGCAAGTAATAGGTTATGAAATCAAACTGTACTGATTTTAAGACAAAACCCGCTGAAATTCCTTATTGAGCTGATAATTGTAAAGGGGATGCAGAGTTTGAACCCTGACCAAATTTGCGAAGATGTTTAATTAGTAAAGAACATTTAATCAATGAGAGAAAAAGCAGGGGACTCATTCATGCCCAGGATTGAGTTTCTTTGCAGGTAATTACTGCAGAGAGGCCTGTTGATTGCAAAGTACATTTAATTTTAAAAGACCTAAACATATTTATCATATTTTATAATGAAATACATTTGGTATCCCTTGGGTTTGAAAAGGCTGCTAATGGTGAGATTTTTATCCGTTTGTTAATGTGGCTGAAAAGACCAAGGAATGATTAGCAATTCTTTTTTATGGTATTTGCTAAGCGCTTAACTACGTGTCATTTGTTAAGGGCTTACTATGTGTCAGGCACTGTACTAAGTGGTGGGGTGGATAAAAGGAAATCAGGTTGGACACTGCCCCTGTCCCATGTGGGGCTCACAGTCTCAATCTCCATTTTACAGTGGAGGTAACTAAGGCCCAGAGAAGTGGAGTGACTTGCCCAAGGTCACACAGCAGGCAAGTGGCAGAGCCGGGATTAGAACCATGACCTTCTGACTCCCAGGTCTGTGCTTCAATCCACTCTGTCATGCTGCTTCTCACATGACATATGTTAAGTGCTTACCTTATGGTATTTTTGACATTTGTTAAGTGCTTACTATGTGCCCTGCACTGTACTAAGTTCCGGGATGGATACAAGCCAATCAGTTTGACACAGTCCATGTCGTCCATGGGTCTCACAGTCTTAATCCTCTTTTAATCCCCATTACAGAAGCAGTGTGGCTTAGTGGAAAGAGCATGGGCTTGGGAGTCAGAGGACATCGGTTCTAATCCTGGCTCTGCCACTTGTCTGCTGGGTGACCTTCGGCAAGTCACTTAACTTCACTGTGCCTCAGTTACCTCATCTGTAAACTGGGGATTAAAAGTGTGAGCCCCACGTGGGACAACCTGAACAGTGCTGGGCACATAGTAAGCACTTAACAAATACCATAATTATTATTACTATTATTATTATTATTATTATGCAGACCAGGTAACTGAAGCACAGAGAAGTTAAGTGAATTGCCTATGGTCACAGTACAGACAAGTGGTGGAGCCAGGATTAGAACCCAGGTCCTCTGACTCCGAGACCCATACTTTTTCCCCTAGGCCATGCTGCTTCTCCTTTTTACAGTACAGGCATGTGAAGAATGACCCTTCCTGCATTTTCACGTTTTGCATTGTTGCCCTTTTTGTTTCTCCCTCTTGCTTCTCCCAGAACCTCTGTCAAGTTTAGGGTGGCCATTCGTTCTTTCATTCATTCAACCAAAAAATATCAGACATATAGAAGCATGTTACAGAGAAGCAGAAGAGCAGCTTGGCCTATCACAGAGCCCACCTGTGGTCTGGAGGGACTCTCTAGTAGTAGAAAGTGGAAAAAAAAATGCTATCTGGAAAGGAATTATGCCCAAAGGCTAGCGACCTGCTCAGCACCACAATCATCAAGCTGAAAACTCCCTATCTCCAGGCTTCTTCTAAGAAAATGAAATTACTTACTTTCCTTTTTATTATCAATAATAATAATTATTATTATGGTATTTGTTAATCACTTAACTATGTGCCAGACACTTAACTTAGCACTGGGGTGGATACAAGCAGATTGGGTTAGACATAATCCCTGTCCCTCATGGGGCTCACAGTCTCAATCCCCATTTTACAGATGAGGTAACTAAGGCCCAGAGAAGTGAAGTAATTTGACCAAGGTCACAAGCAGATAAGTGGCGGAGCCATGACCTTCTGACTCCCAGGCCCGTGCTCTATCCACTACACTATGCTGCCCCTTTTTAAGAGGGGATAGGGTCTCTGTTATCATCGGGGTGGGGAAGCAGGTCAACTATCTGCTGAGCCATTGTGACAACTCATCTTTCCCCAACTAACCATCCTCAAAACTGGCATTACGGGTTGCTGCTATCACAAAACGGTATAGAACATATTCAATAAAGCCAATAAAATCCTCTGACATGCTCAATGCTAGCTAATGATCCTTATTAGTACTTTTGGGTTCTATTCTCCATCCCTAGCAAGGGGAAGAGCACGGCTGTTAGAATTAAATTAAACGTTGAAATTCTGCGGGGTATAATTTCATCGAGGAAAAGATCTGATTTTGAGCTTTCATTTTTGTTTCGTGGTAGAGTCTGAAATTCAGCCACTAGAAGTGGATGGACACGTTTTCTCTGATATATTACCGTGTCTGGCTTGTCAGCCTAAAGCCAACCATGGCTTCCTTGAACAAACCAACGGCTTCTATATTGATGATGTCATCTACTTCAGGCGCAGTAGCAACTAAAGTTAGTGGGAAATTCCAGACACCTCCCGTACGACATTGCACCTCCAAAACTGCTGGAATTCTGAACAAAATAAGATGTACAAAAACTCATTAGGAAGCAGGCATAATGAAATATAGCTCAATAAATCAACATTCGAAGTGTGAATATAAACTAGTAGTTTTTCAAAACTACAGTGTATTATAATGGAACTATAATTGATTCTAAATTGGACTGTACAATTACATTTTAGAGTCTGTATTACATTCTTATTCTTACTTTGTGACTTCAACTTAGTAAAATATGCTGTCTTTTCCACGTCTACACCGCTAAGAACTGAATTCCTCGTCTATGGCTGATTCTGTTAATACAGTCCCCAGAAATTCAAACTGTCAAAGTGTAGCCAAGTGTTTGGGAATTAACTTGGACTTTCATGCTTCATAAAGGCCCTGGGATTATGATGGATATGAGGAAAAGACTTGAGAATTTTTATGGGCAAAAGGGTTCTTATCATAGTGAATTAGCGTGGCTCAGTGGGACGAGCACAGGCTTTGGAGTCAGAGGTCATGGGTTCGAATCCCTACTCCACCCCATGTCTGCTGTGTGACCTTGGGCGAGGCACTTCACTTCTCTGGGCCTCAGTTACCTCATCTGTAAAATGGGGATTAAGACTGTGAGCCCCACGTGGGACAACTTGATCACCCTGTATTCCCCCTCAGCGTTTAGAACAGTGCTCTGCACATAGTAAGTGCTTAACAAATGCCATTATTATTATTATTATTATTATTAGATTAGAGCAACTCATTTTAACACAACCCTTTTGTCGTGTTCAAAAATGGCATATTTTATGAGCAACCCTAAAGCCTCATGAAAGTATGTGAACAAGGACAATTAAAATATAATTTTCTATCCCTTCTCTGTCACTTTTTAAAATCCATTGCTCCTACTCTCTTCCCCTCCCTCATTCCCATCTTCACCGTGGTACTCTCCAAAAACTTCTCCTCTGCCTTCAAACATGTCCCCACAATTTTATAAAAGTTCTATATTCTGAGCTCCATCTATGGCATATAGTAAATGCTTAACAAATACCATTAAAAATTATATTTATCGAGTGCTGATTGTTAAGAACAGTGGCATAAACTGATGATAGCCCCTGAAATTTAGGTAATGGACTTTCACTTTGAGGGGCTCACACTCATCTTTCCTCTAATCTTGTATCCTATGGAGAAGACAGGTTGAGAGGAAGAGGATGGAGAAACAGAAGGAGGAGACCGGGCCTATTGCCTTCTGCCGCACAGTAAACTTGAGTCTCCACTCTCGACTCTCTCCAGGGCCGCTGCTGCCCAGCACGGGTGAGTTTTGAGTTGTAGCAGATTGCCTTCCACTCTCTGAACCTCTGCCCAAGCTAGCGATGGAATGGGTAGGCCTCTGCCTGACTCTCCCTCCCTTAGCCGAGACCGGTAGAGTACTGGAAACTCTCCAGGAGTGATCCTGAGAGGGAAATTTCAATACAAGAGGGCAAGATGGAGGGAGAGGATTTGAAATTTGTTCCTACTATGGAAGGCATGAGGAGTGAACTCAAAAAGAGCAGATAAATATTGGAGAAGACCTGAGGCTAGAAGAAGTGTGGCCTAGTGGAAAGAGCATGGGCTTTGGAGTCAGAGGGCCTGGGTTCTAATTTCAGCTCTGCCACTGATCTGTTGTGTAATCTGGGGGAAATCCTTTAATTTCTTTGTGCCTCAGTTTCTTCATATGTAAAATGGGGATTAAATACTACCCCCTCCTACTTAGACTGTGAGCCCCCTGTGGGACAGGAACTTAATCCAAACTGATTATTTCATACCCACCCCAGCGCTTAAAACAGTACTTGATACATAGTAAGTGCTTTAACAGGTACTGTGATCATTATTATTATTATACTTTTGAAAAGAGCAAGTCACGGGCTTACCTCATTGGCTTTTGAGGGGCAAACACAATATTGAAGATCAGGGTGATAATTCCAGAATTCACATTGCGATCTTTTTTGATCAAATATAAAGCTACACAAGATTCCAAGCTTGATTTAGTGATTTCAGATTCAAATTTAATTTCATACAGAAATTCATCAACTGGTGTATAACCTAGAAAGAACAAGATTTTCCAAAACCCTCATTATTTAGGATACAAGTAATAACTTGTTGTTCTATTCTTAAAATAAATTCCTCATTTCAATGTATAAACTTTACTCATCTGTGAATGATAAACCTAAGATTCCTTCTGAATTCAAACTCAATCGAAAGAAAGAAGGGCACATTAATCAAGCTCTCTCCTTTTTCATTTGGCATGTTTGGACAATGACTGACTTACAAGGTCAGAATTTACTCAGCCCGGATTTAATTTTTTTTAACTTTTTGAAGTCTGTCCTATTAATCAGTCAATCAATCAATCGTATTTATTGAGCGCTTATTGTGTGCAGAGCACTGTACTAAGTGCTTGGGAAGTACAGGTTGGCAACATATAGAGACAGTCCCTACCCAACAGTGGGCTCACAGTCTAAAAGGGGGAGACAGAGAACAAAACCAAACATACTACCAAATAAAATAAATAGAATAGATATGTACAAGTAAAATAAATAAATAAATAAATAAATAGAGTAATAAATATGTACAAACATATATACATATATACAGGTGCTGTGGGGAAGGGAAGGAGGTAAGATGGGGGGGATGGAGAGAGGGACGAGGGGAAGAGGAAGGAAGGGGCTCAGTCTGGGAAGTCCTCCTGGACGAGGTGAGCTCTCAGTAGGGCCTTGAAGGGAGGAAGAGAGCTAGCTTGGCAGATGGGCAGAGGGAGGGCATTCCAGGCCCCGGGGATGACACCGGGGGTCGATGGCGGGACAGGCGAGAACGAGGCATGGTGAGGAAATTAGTGGCAGAGGAGCGGAGGGTGCGGGGTGGGCTGTAGAAGGTCCTAGACAGGAGCTCCTCAGTCAAGCAATCAATAAATAGTGTTTCCTGAGAGCCTACTATGTGCAATTAACCAAGTGCTTGGGAAAGCACAATAATGATATTTGTTAAGTGCTTAGTAAGTACCAAACACTGTACTCAGCAAAGGGGAAGATACAAGATAATTATTGTTATATCCTACTTTTACTGTTATGTTATACTCTCCCAAGTACTTAGTACAGTGCTTTGCACACAATAAGCGCTCAATCAATATGACTGAATGAATTAGGTCAGACACAGTCCCTTTCCCAAATGGGGTTCACAATGTACATTGGAGGAACAATGGATATGGAATCTCCATTTTACAGATGAGAAAACTGAGGCACCGAGAACTTAAATGACTTGCCCACGGTCACAGAGCAGGCAAGTGGCAGAGTTGGGATTAGAACCCAGGTCTTCTGACTCTCAGGCCCATGCTCTTTCCACGAGGCCATGGTGCTTTATGATAGAATTAGTAGACATCATTCCTGACTTCATGATCATGATGGGGTACGTGCAAACCTTCAAATTCTCTCTTTTGGGTTACAGTTGATGGTCCAATTTTTAACAGGTCCAACTCACTTGAGGGACCCCAGAAAAGTATCTAAATTCAGCTCCTCTCATGGAACTCCTAATAGATGACTTGTTTGTCTCAATAAAACCCAGATCTAATGTCCTATGTCAGAGTGGAACTAGTCGAAAGCTTTCGCTTTCAGACTGTTGCTTCCATTTTTGCAGGTAAAAAAACCTTTGTGTGAGCTTCTCGATGTGTTGAATCCCTGTCTCAATGAGAGACACACACAGTAACCACTTAAGAAATACAATTTTTTATTTAAAAAAAGACTCCATCATCTCTTGAACAGGACTCTTATATAGGTTTTCCCACTGACAGAAGAGCATGCACTTGAGTTTCTTTTCTGATTGGAATGACGGGATGTGCTGAGAAACCTCTGCTCACTCTACAGACAGCATTGAGAGATAAGAGAATCCCACAGGGGAACCAGTCTGTGGCCTTGGACCCAAACTTTTGCATGGGCCTGGGAGTCTGAAGGACCTGGGTTCTAATCCCAGCTCAGCCACTTGTCTGCTGGGTGACCTTGAGCAAGTCACTTGACTTCTCTGTGCCTTAGTTACCTCATCTGGAAAACGGGGATTAAGATTGTGAGACCCATGTGGGACTGGACCTGTGTCCAACCCAATTACCTTGTATCTACACCAGTGCTACTTAACAGATAATACTATTACTATTATTATTATTTTATTATTACAACTGTATCCCCATCCACATCTAATGCCTAAGTTGAATAGGTCACCTCTTATACTATAAACTCTCCGAGGGCAGGGAATATGTCTACCAACTCTTTTATATTGTACTCAATGCTTAGTACAGTGCTCTGCACAGAGTAAATGCTCAGTAAATACAATTGACTGACTGCCCACCCACCACAAAACCACAATTCACATTTTACAGTGGATTAGAACTTTAGTCTATGATTCCCCTGTTGTTTTCAGTACTGACATGAAGAAAGAAAAAATAACACATATGGAATTATAAAGTAATACCAGCCATTAATTTATCAGAAAAAAAATGCTTGTAAATTATACATCATGCTGTACTGTCAGTTTTAGAAAATGTGTTTGTCTAGATTTAATGTTTTCCTTGAGTCACAAATGATAGATATTCATTTTGAAGCGTAGGTATAACCGCTTTCTATAGCATTCAATGTTCATGTTAAAATATTTACAACACCTGAGGATAAACAATGTGTTGGCAATGTGTGTCGAGAACAATTGAGAACATCTCTTGGTATCATCTCTTAAGCTAGTTGAGGATCTGCACTTGGAAATCTAATTTTGAGCTGCAGAAAACAGTAAAATGTAATTAGATTTACATCAGAGCTGAAAGCCCAAAAGACTATCACATTATCATATTAAGGAAACCCTCTGTGAACATGGTGATATTGGTTTCTAGGCGGTTCCGTCAAACAGATGACATTTAGAGAAAGTTGCAATTGCTAATGGCAAAGTAACTTATGCATCATAATCAGCGCATAGTTAAAGCTTGGTAACTAAATCAAATTACCATAGTTCTTTGAGTACATCAACTCCTAGTTTTGATTGAGAAGGGCAAGACGATAAATAAAACAGGAGAAAAAACAAAATGCAGAGTGGCTTGCGTTTAAGGCCCTGTCATAGAAGATAGTGTCTCAGTCTGTCAATCAGTGGTATTTACTGAACACTCACTGAATCCAGAACACTTTATTAAGCACTTAGGAGAGTACAATACAGTTGGTAGCCATGTTCCTCCATCCTCAGGGAGCTTAAACTCTAGAGTGGGGGACAGACATTAAATAAATAATCTATAAATACATACAGAAATGCTGTAGGTTTGAGGGTGGTTACAAATGCATAGGTGACAAAGAGAGGGAATAGGGGAAAAGATGGTTTAATTCGGAAGGCTTCTTGGAGGAAATGTGATTTTAATAAGGCTTTGAAGGTGGGGAGAGTGATGGTCTGTTGTATATGGAGAGGAAGAGAGTTGTGGGCCAGAAAGAAGATGTGGGCAAGGGGTTGGCAGAGAGATACATAAGATCAAGTTAGGTACAAATTTCAAAGCTCCTCAAACTCACTTTTTACAACTTATTTTAGAAAGGTATGATTTTTTATAAGGAAATATTGAGCCCAAATCTCTATAATTCCTTCAGATTTCAAGGTAGAAAATATAGCAGCAAGTAATAATAATAATGATGGTATTTGTTAAGCACTTTATATGTGCCAAGCACTGTTCTAAACACTGGGGGAGATACAAGGTTATCAGACTGTCCCAGGTGGGGCTCACAGTCTTAATTGCCATTTTACAGATGAGGTAACTGAGGCACGGAGAAGTGAAGTGACTTGCCCAAAGTCACATATCTGACAAGGGGTGGAGTGGGATTAGAACCCACAACCTCTGACTGCCAAGCACTGCTCTTTCCTTTAAGCCATGCTGCTTCTCTAGTAATGCCTCAAGCTTACACTGGTGACTCCTCCTCTATTGTTCATCATCTTCCTGAATGTGAAAAATACTAAATGGGGACATTTTCTTGACCATCTGTGCCTTCAGGAGATGCAACATCCACAATTAGGGAATGTACTTAATAATAATAATGGTATTTGTTAAGCACATGCTATGTGCCAGTCACTGTACTAAGCACTGGGGTGGATACAAGCAAATCAGGTTGATCACAGTCCCTGTCCCACATGGGGTTCACAGTCTTAACCCCATTTTACAGATGAGGTAACAGGCACAGAGAAGTGAAGTGATTTGTCCAAGGTCACACAGCAGACAAGTGGCAGAGCTGGAATTAGAACCCAGGTACTTCTGATGCTCAGGCCCCTGATCTATCCACTGGGTTATGCTGCTTCTCATTTAGATAGGTGAGTTCCACATTTGTTTCCACTTAACCAATCAAGGCTCTTTGGAGAAGTGGCTCTGAATTAAGAGAGGAGGAATGGCACAGATGTTCTTTCTCCTCATACTAACATCCTTAATGAGGAGCCATTTTGCAAAACTGATGTCACCTGGGACCCAAGGCTATAGTAATACTGTTTTTTCAGAGCACAGTAATCCAGCCCCTAAAAGTAATAAATAAGCTTTCAAACTATAAAACTGGTCATCTATTCTCATTACCCCATGTGTGTATTATTCTAATTAATATCACCTGCTTGAGAAGAAAATAGATAATTTTATAATTAAGGCAAAGCGGGAGCAGTAAATTCATCAGGGAGATGGTGCTTAAATTAAGATGTGGGCTTTGCTATCACCTGTTTTATATTCTGCTACAAAGCAGTCAGGCTTTTCTAAATGGGGTGAGGCTTTATTGTATTTTTGATGAGCTTTCTATGTATCTAAAACATCCAGAGGATCCTGTTGAAGGGTGGTAAGGAAACGGCAGAGCAGGAAAGGAGGAAATACATTTCCCAGGATGCAAGGGTCCTCACACCTGTATTCTTTCCACCACAATTAAGAGATCGTGCTGGATAGAGCTACCCTCACTGACTTCTTTTGGTGTGTGGGGAGGAAGTCCTCTTTCTCCTCCTTTTTTAGTGTTGGAGGGAGTTTGTTTTTATTCATCTATCTCTGAAGAACTGGCACCTCACAGGTAAGCCTATAATCTTGAATTAAGCTGAGGAGAGCATAGGCCAGGGAAATGGAGGTTGATGATTAAATTGTGGGCAAGGAATGTGTCTACCAACTCTGTTATATTGCACTCTCCCAAGTGTTTAATATAATGCTTTAAACACAGTAAGTGCTCAATAAGTATGATCTATTTTGGAAGGTGTCTTGTAAATCTTAGTTTGTGGTTTTAAATATTGGAATTTATTTCCTTGCTTTTCAGCTTTATCTCTGATTAAAATATGTGGGGGTAGGTAAGTGTTATCACAGTTATTTAGTTCTGCAAAATATTAAGACAGGTTTCCTCTTCTGATACTGGCCAGGTCTCCTCATCGCTCTTATCCCTTTTGAAGGGCTAGTTTGGTGTAGGGCTTCTAGTGTTTATTACTCTAAGCCATTTTAACAGAAGTGGCTCCTAACAAGTGTTGGAAACTTAAAATAAACCTGGAAGATGTTTTAATAAAGTAGATTTTTCTTAAGAATTATAAAAACCATTTCAATATAATGCCATTTTAAGTTGAATGGACTGGGGAGTCTAATGGGAAGTCACTTTCACAAGCTCTCTGTTTCAACTCCCAAGATCTTTACTGAGAGTTCATCTCTTACATAGTCATACACAATGTCAACCTTAAAATGGAGGCAAAATGCCATGGCTGAGTGTAACATGGACATTCAAACCTATCTCTTGACATACAAAAAATAATTTTGAATGTGAGTTGAGGACAGGGTATTTTTGAAAGAAAAATAATTGCCAACTGGCTATGAGTGGCTCAGATTGTTTCAAGTTTTTGTTACCTCTATATAAGTGGCCCCAAGCACTCTAAAATTAATTCAGCTCATAAAAATTCCATAAGAATCTAAAATCAGCTGAAAGTAATGAATTACAGATTAATACAGATTATCCTTAATTTGCATCTAGAAAATAGGTGTGTTTCTGCATTAACTTTTCAGGGACACTAATAACACAGTTGCCGCCTTTCTGCTTTCCTAAAATATAATGAAAACAAAGGAAAAAGGTTACGACACACCATTAAGGCTTGGAAAAGTAAAATCCAAGTTCCTAATAAATGCTACAGCTGAGGGAATTCTAGAGCTTCAGGAAAGATTTGGTTACCATCCTGTAAGGAAAGCCTTTCTACTAAGTGCTATACTGGAAGCTAGTTTTTATATATCTATGGAAATATATTATCTCTCTCCCTGTGAAAACAAAACAGATACGATGATGGGTGAGAACTAATATATTGACTTATAAGGATGACCAGGAACCATGCAAGGGTGTCCTTTAGGCAGACAGGAGTTAATCAAAAGCCATGCTATATAGAAGGTATGGTAAGAGAAGCAGTGTGGCCCAGTACATACAGCACAGACCTGGGAGTCAGCATGGCTTGGGTTCTAGTCCCAGCTTTGCCACCTGTCTGCTGTGTGACCTTGGGAGAGTTATTTCACTTCTCTGTGCTTGAGTTACCTCATCTGTGAAATGAGGATTGAGACTATAAGCCCCACGTGGGACATGGACTGTGTCCAACCTGATTAGCGTATATCTATCCCAACACTTAGAACAGTGCCTGGCATATAGTAAGCACTTAATAAATACCATAAAAAAGCAATCGCAAGGGGAAAATAGCTGATAATTTTCAAGTAATATAAAAATTACACCAAGATCAGTTTGCCACCCACCTTTTCATTTAACGGAAGATGAGGCCCCTCTATTGCACTCCTAAGAAATATGTGGGTTCAGTATTTTTAAAGGGCTTTTACCTCATGTAGATGTGGCTCATATTGCCATAGAAAGTGGTAGTCTCAAATGATGCCAATTCAATCAAAAACAAATTTTTTATTGAGTCTTTACTGTGTGCAGAGCACTGTAGTAAGTGTGAGGAAGAGTACAATACAATCAAGTTGTTATAGTCCCTGTCCACAATGAGCTTACAGTGTAGAGGAGAAGATAGACAGACATCAATAGAAATAAATTACAGATATCTACATAAGTGTGGAGCTGAAGGAGGGGTGAATAAATGGGGCAAATCCAAGCACAAGGATAGAATCAGTTAATAGTAGCTATTCATTCATTCAATTATATTTATTGAGCACTTACTGTGTGCAGAGGACTGTACTAAGCACTTGAGTGCTTGCTGCAAGCTAAGTACTGTACTAACACTTCGTAGAGTTAAAAAAAAAGGAAGCAAGATGCATGTTCCCTGCCCGGGAGGAATTTACAGTAGGAGAAACAAACAAAAATCAATCAATCAATCAATCAATCGTTTTTATTGAGCGCTTACTGTGTGCAGAGCACTGTACTAAGTGCTTGGGAAATGCAAGTTGGCAACATAAAATCATGGGCAAATAGTGGAAACTGGAGGAAGAAAAAGGATATAGCAGGTGGTACTGCCAATATCAGGATGAACTAGCCAAATAAGAGAAGTATTGTGGCTCAGTGGACAGAGCACAGGCCTGGGAGTCAGGCTTGCTTCTAATCCCAGCTCCGCCACCTATGTTCTGTGTGACTTTGGGCAAGTCACTTCACTTCTCTGGGCCTCCGTTATCTCATCTGTGAAATGGGAAGTGAGACTGTGAGCTCCACGTGGGACAGGGACTGTGTCCACCCTAATTAACCTTTATCTACCCCAGTGCTGAGAACAGTGCTTGGCACACAGTAAGTGCTTAACAAGCACCATAATTATGAAATAATTGAATATACAAATGATGGACCCCTCGTTTTTCCCCAACTATTGATACTGTTTTCAAATTAACCACCTCGCTATTTCAGCAGAATTATCGCTCACTTTCTGGATGCCATTCACTAGTACTTTGGACTGTTTTCTCTAATTTGATAAATGTTGGACAAGATCACTGTGGGGAATTGTTTTCAGGCATCTCTCAAGATCACATCTCTGGGATTTAGCTTTGTCCCAACATTTCAGATATAAAAATATATAGTCCTAACTGTTTAAATGAGGTCTTCATCTACTTATAATACTCTAACTTTGAATAGAAAACTTGCTTACTGAACTCCATACACCCACACTGAAAAAATCAACTCTTTTAGAAAGAAAGGAAGCACAGCTTGCCGTGTTATCTGTCTGCTTCATGATTTTACTTATATTATTACTCGAATCCTTCAGAACACTAAAATAGGAGCATTCAATTTGATTTCCTGACAGGCATCAAATCCATCTAAGGAAGAATGGCATTATAATGTCGCTGACAGCATTATGAAAACTGTCAGAAACATAAATGATCCTGATATTCTTGATGTCAAAGCATTTCATTACCATACCCCTTGCATGACAAGCTTGCATTGTTCCAAATCAAGATCTTAAAATTCATGCAGAAGCCAGGGTTAATAAACATGAAATATTATTCCCAATTACAAAACAGGCACTTAGATCAGCAATCTGTGAGTCTTCTTAAATGCTGCCTCTGTGATGTGCTGAAGGCATATTATTCATTTTCATTTAAATGCCTCACTATTGGGGAAATTAGATGAAATGATGTTTATAATATATTCATAAATATGCATTTTCAATATGCAAAGCCAGATAATTACATTATTCTAACACCTGCCCCATACTTGGGCACCTGTAAATTATTTCAGGGTCAAAAAAAGTTAAATGCTAACTATTACAAAGATATCTCTTTCATTTAAAGCTTTTGTGTCCCAAATTATGGACAGCTTTAGGCAGAAATGATGCCAGTGAGAAAATCAGGAAGCCACTTCTCACCACACGTACATCTACCAATTTTTGTGCATAGGTATTCTAGGTCAATAACTAAAAATAGAGGGGGAAAATCACAATCTTAACTACTAAAGTACCTACTTTGTGCAGTTTGTAAGCACTTAGAACAGTGCTCAAATACCAGCAGTTAGAGAAAGAGCTATAACACCGTCTCTCCCTTTAAGAATGAGGGGGAAACAAGGAGTTCTGTAGTTATCATATTTTTTCTTTTTTTATGGTATTTGACAAGCACTTACTATGTGTCAGGCACTGTACTAACCCCTGGAGTAGGTAGAAGCTAATCAGATTAGACATAGTCTATGTCCCGCTTGGGGGTCACAGTCTAAACTCCCGTTTTCCAGATGAGGCAACTGAGGCACAGAGAAGTGAAGTGACTTGTCCAGGGTCACACAACGGACAAGTTGCAGAGCTGGCATTAGAACCCAGGTCCTGCTGACTCCCACCTCCGAATTCTATCGGAGGATTTCTTCATTCCCTTTCTCACTAATCAATGCTAAGTTTTTGTTTCTATAAAAAGGGTAAAATGAGAACCTTCGCTGTGCTGTCACACTTTTATTTAATTCCATGCATTGAATATGGGCTTGTCACCAGAGGTATGAAGTAAAGGTTAGCAATCGTCTAAGATATTCAACTAGACGAATGATTTTTAGGAGAAATCCTGCTGGATACAAAGGCCTGATGCTTTTGAGAATCGAGGATAAATCTCGTCCAGTTCATTAGCGTGCTATTCTTACCCTCAGCAATCTGCAGTCGGGTTTGGATGTCAAGTTTGGGTGAGAGAGTTTTGGGGTGCACAACAAAATCTCTTGGCTCTTGCTTAGCTCTCCCTCCTGGAACGACACCCGTAAGCAGCACCTCCATTCTTTCCTCCACACGCCTTCTGGCCTTGCAAGATATGATGGCTAGAAAAGATGAAAGAGACTTTATCACATGAATTCAATGTTTTGGTTTAGCCGATCATCACAAGTTACCCAGTGGCACTAATCCTTACCACTAAGGACGCTGTTTTACAGTGGCATTGGGGGCTGTTTGGATTGGGAAAAGATTCAGGATAACTGAGATGACTGAATCTAGGGAAAAGTACCCTGTTTTCAGGCAATTAGGGTGTGTCAATAAACCCTCCAATCTATCAATGATATTTGTTGAAGACCTACAGTGTGCAGAGCACTGTAGTAAGCACTTAGGAGAGTGCGTTACAACAGAGTTGGTAGGCATGTTCCCTGCCCACAGTGAGTTCAACAGTTTTGAGGAACCGAGAGAAAATCTTTGAAAATATAGAATTGATATTTTCTCCATTTTTAAATTGCAAATACGTTTCAGGCAGAAGTCATCTTAGAGTCTGTTTTTAATTTCTGAAAAATAAAAAAGTAAATATCTAATCGGGCCAGAAGTTATGATTGAATATACAGTTACTTTAATGGACGTCTCTTGTGTGGCAATCGTTTGGTAATCTTTTCCGGAATTTAGGATGACTGCTTCAAAATGTATTTCATTCGTGGCGTTATGTGACCAGTTAAACATCTGAAATTGGCAGTTTCTCAAATCTCAGAAGTGGAGATTCCAGCAGAACAGTTTCTAATAACTGTAATACTTGTTAAACACTGACTTTGGGCTAACCACTGTTGTAAGCACTGGGATACATGTAAGATGATCAAGTTGGACACAGTCCATGTCCCACAGGGGGGCTCATAGTCTAAACAGGAGAGAGAACAGGTTCTTGTTTTACATTATGAGGAAACTGAGACCCAGTGAAGTGGCTTGCCTAAAGTTACAGAGCAGGCATTAAAACCCAGCTCTTCTGAATCCCAGGTCCATACTTCTTCCAGTAAGCCACACTGCTTCTCTGGGTTCACTAGGTTATTAATTTAAAGTAGCACAGTTTCTTCTGAGCTCATTTTTCTGCCCCTCCCACTGCTGTAGAATTTCAAAACTGAGTCTGTGGAGCAGTTTTCTCCTACGGATTATATCTTCGTAGGCAACAGTCTACTACAAAGTGGTTTCATTTTAATCGTGGGAAGATGTTTGAAATGTCTTTTTTCTGACCTTCCCTCAAATATATACGGAATGGAGTCAGGCAAGGAAAACTTGCTTTAGGCATCCAGATTCAAATATCAGGAACTGGTGGGTTACACGGAGTTGATTTTGGAAAACTGTCATCTTAATCATGGTAATGGATTCTTGTTTAAGAACACAACTGTTAGATTGTTTAAGGATGATTTCTCTCTTGGCAGTTTTATTCCAGTCCCTTTCCCCTGATGGGTGGGGGGAGAAGAGATGCAACACGTCTATTTTTCAAGTCAGACATTTCATTTGGAAATTTGAAGGGCATTTACATTTGATAGCTCTACACGACATCACTAGTCGCTTAAGAATGTTATATTTCCTCATTTCTTTGATGTATGATTAATAAAGTTCAATGTCTGCCATGCAAGAAGCATATTTTACTTTTTAAGGGCATATAGCCTGATTAGAAAAAACTTTGAAACATGGAACCTTTTTTGTAACCTCTCTTTATTGTATAATGTAAAATATGGATCATGGGGGGTGGGAAAAGGACTTTATAAACAATCTAATGCAAATCTAGGCTTGAAGTGATTGTATACCCTTTAAATATGCATTTAATAACCTCAACAAAGTGAATTAAATAATAATTGTATCTGAGCTCACTAGATATCAAGCACTGTTCTAAGCACTAGGGTGAATACAAGAAAATCAGATTGGACACAGTCCCTGTCCCTACAGTCTAAGTAGGAGGAGATGAGGAAATGTTACAGATGAGGAAACTGATGGACAGAGAAGTGAAGTGACTTACCCAACAGCAGACCAGTGGTGGAACTGGGATTAGAACCCACGTCCTCTGAGTCCCAGGCCTATGGTCTTTCCACTAGGCGATGCTGGTTCCTAGCTTGAAGAAGCTAAACTTGTTCTCATTCTCCTTTCCCACCTCCCCTCTGCTTCTGGGAGCCATGATGGTGGGTTGCAAAGATAGTGAAAGTTCTATTTGTAAGCTCCTTGTGGGGTGGGAATGTGTCTACCAACTCTGTTGTACTGTCACAAGCACTTAGCACAGTGCTTTGCACTCAGCAAGCGCTCAACAAACATCACTGATTTATTGTTACCTCACTTATCAGGACCTCAGTTTCCTCAACTGAAAAACAGAGATTCAAAACCTGTTCTCCCTCCTACGTTAGACCATGAACCCCATGTGCGACAAGGACTGTGTCCCACTGAATAACTTGTATCTACCCAGTGCTTAGGACATTGTTTGGCACACAGTAAGCACTTAACAAGTACCATCCAATAAAATAATAATTCTAGCACGAGGGGTTGAGCTGATGGGGGCCTTTAGGATCTTGCGAGGGCTGAGGAGGGGGGTTCATCTGCATATTGCCACTAGACATTGTGACTCTAACTCCCATTCCCTGCAGAGTGGAAAGCAGGTGGAAGGGAAGAGTTGCCCTTCCCAACTTCTAGAATTACGGGAAGGATGTGACTGTTTGAATTATGAATGGTCTTGCATGCAGCTTTGAGGCGCTTAATGACACTTCCCTCCCAGCAATAATATATAGCAAAAACTCTATTGGTCTTACTGAACTGTTGTTAGAGGAAGTACGAGTTATTCCTAGTGACAGGGAATCTTTCCTTTATGAAATTTAATGCCGCTCTGGGCCACCAAATTTATTCTTTTACCTTTCCAAAGTCAATGGCTCTGAGCTGTTAACTGCAAAAGCAGAGAAAAACATACTTGGGGATGATTTTGAGGGCGGAGCTTCAGGGATTCCATGAATAGGGTAGATCCAACGTATTCCACGGATTTCTCCATTCCTGGCTCTCGTGATGCTATTTGGAAATTCAAACAATCTATATTGTAGTAGGTGTAGTATCTGAGGACCCTGTCTTGGATATTTGGGATGTACAGAAAATTGAAATAACTCGTTCGCTGCACATAAGCTGCTTATACTCTAATGGGGGAGACTAAAGCATAAAAATATCTGCAGAGTGGACAAATTTAAACGAATTGAGTAGACATATAAATCCAAGCGCTAAGGAGAGGGGGTAAATAAATTATGAAAGGTCAGAGTTGGCTGAAGAAATGATGTGGCTTGAGAGGGTGGTGGAGGAGAGGAGAGCAGTGGTTGGGAAAGGGTAACATTGCAAAAACCGGAAGGAAATGGCTGGGAAAAAGAGCATGCATAAAGATGGGCAAACAGCTTTCCCTTTTTGTCTGCCAACTCAGTACTGCACAATGCTCTGCACATAGTAAGTGCTCAATAAATCCCATTAATGACGCTAACCAGTTGGAAGAGAACAAGGGTGAAATCAAATACTTAGTGAAGTGCCATGAGTAGTGGGGATTCGATGGGTTTTGAGGGAGTTTTGTCTTTGTTTTTGTGGTATAAGTGCTTACTGTGAGACAGGCACTCTACTTAGCACTGGGTTCTTGTCTTCCTCAAGTTGTCTCTGACCCATAGCGACTCCTTGGGAGAATCTCTCAGAACGCCCCATGTCCATCTGCAGTCGTTCTAGTACTGAGGTGCAAGATAATCAAGTTGGACACAGTCCATGTCCCACATGGAGCTCACGATCTTTATCCCCACTTTCCAGAGGAGGTAACTGAGGCACAGTTAAGCTGGGGAATTCATGGCGAGGGGGGTGGGGTGAGGGGGAGAGAAGAAATGGGAAATTCTCCAAGGCTGCAGTAGTGAGTGGAGCTCTCAGGATGAGGGGAAATTAGGGAAGATGGGAATATGGAGAGAAGGGCAGGGAAAGTTTCAACTGTTAGCCTGATTGGCTGAACATTATACTTATTTGTAAATTACTGACTTTTGAGAAGCAACATGGCCTAATTGGGTGTGGGGGGCGGGGGGAGCAAGGACCTGGCTTCTAATCTCGGCTCTGTAACTTGCCCGCTGTGACCCTGTGACCCTAATTTCTCCATGCCTCAGTTTCCTTATCTGTAAAATCAGGATTAAATACATGTCCTCCCTCCCTCTTAGACTGTGAGCCCCAGGTGGGACAGGAACTCTGTCCAGTCTGCCTATAACTGTGTCTACCCTGATGCTTCGCACATAGTAAACTCTTAACAAATGCCGCTATTATTATTGATAAAGCTTTCATAAATGAGCATAAGGGGATGGAGGCAGCCCTGATCATAGAACCAGCGTGGCTCAGTGGAAAGAGCAGGGGCTTTGGAGTTAGAGGTCATGGGTTCAAATCCCGGCTCCACCACTTGTCAGCCGTGTGACTTTGGGCAAGTCACTTAACTTCTCTGTGCCTCAGTTACCTCATCTGTAAAATGGGGATTAAGACTGTGAGCCCCACATGGGCCAACCTGGTCACCTTGTAACCTCCCCAGTGCTTAGAATAGTGCTTTGCACATAGTAAGTGCTTAATAAATGTCATCATTATATGGCAACAGGGCAAAAACAAGGGATTAGCGTTATCCTGAGCAGTAGGTTCCCAGAAGTTATGGGGAGGGCCTATGGCTTCTTCCTCAGTGGCAAAAGCCAGTTACACCAAACATTAGCCATATCAGACTGAGGCAACGTGGATTTGTTTCAGAAAGGCGAGACTTCTTCTCTTTAGCCCCAGTATCTACATTATTCATTCATTCATTCATTCAATCGTAGTTTTTGAGCCGCTTACTGTGTGCAGAGCACTGTACTAAGCGCTTGGGAAGTACAAATTGGCAACATATAGAGATGGTCCCTACCCAACAACAGGCTCACAGTCTAGAAGAGGGAGACAGACAACAAAACAAAACCTGTGGACAGGTGTCAAGTCATCAGAATAAATAGAATAAAGTTAGATGCATATCATTAACAAAATAAATAGAACAGTAAATATATCTCAATCTCTCGTTTGCTTGGTTATAATCCAGTCAGAGAACCCCATCTGTCTCCACTGATGAGAAGTAGCTTTTTGTAATGGTTAGAGCATGGGCCTGGGAGTCAGAAGACCGTGGGTTCTAATCCCAGCTCCGCCGCTTGTCTGCTGTCTGACCTTGGGCATATCACTTCACTGGGCCTCAGTTCCCTCATCTGTAAAATGGGGATTAAGACTGCGAGCCTCGTGTGGGATAGGGACCATCCAACCTGATTTGCTTGTATCCACCTCAGCGCTTAGAACAGTGCCTGGCACATAGTAAGCTCTTAACAAATACCATCATTATCATTATTATTTCACTGTTGACTTTGCTTGTGCCTGATTTGATCTGAAAGTCGACTGTGGAGATCAAATTCACTCATCCTTTGCCTTTCCGCCCCAGCCCTGCATAGTCCTTTTTCTAATACTGGAAGTTTGTGAGAGGTTTCCTTTTTTAAACGTAATACATGGAAACAGTCCTAATAGAATGAATATTTTTCCATTACTTTATGAAAAATTACCTCTTCATTTCTGTGTTCAATTCAGCAAGATTGCTATAAGGCCAGTTTTCACCATTGGCCTTCACCATATGGACGACCACTAGCGCTTCGTATAATTTCATAATGTCAGGTTTAAAGAGGACTGGGATATCCAACTTCCCTCTAGGAGATAATGGGATTCCTGTAAAAGACATTATCTTTTGTTACCAAAGTGGTGAAAATTCATAGAATAAAAGCTATTTGGGGAGATAACTAATAGGATTCATGGCTTTCTCAAAGTTTTAAATTGGAAAATAAATCTCACGATTACGCCTTCAAAATACTTTATGAACAGGTACTTTAGAAAGCATTTTAAATCTTTTAGAAATGAA
Organism: Tachyglossus aculeatus; assembly: GCF_015852505.1. Taxonomy (NCBI): domain Eukaryota; kingdom Metazoa; phylum Chordata; class Mammalia; order Monotremata; family Tachyglossidae; genus Tachyglossus; species Tachyglossus aculeatus. Next base: position 27,082,962 of record NC_052083.1, read on the forward strand.
ACTTACCAAAGCTCAAGTTCTAAACTAACAGAGGGTTCATTTGAATCCCTCAGAGCCAGTGAAACTGAAGCAGAGCAATTCCAACCTGTAGTAAAAGCAGTGACTTCCATGATGACTTTTCCCACCCTGGGGAACATCCGAGGTCACTTCACTTCTCTTGGTTTTGAGAAAAGTGTTGTTTAGGAGGGGTCCCTCATCTCCCTGACTATCAGCACCTTCTCCCACTCTGGGGCTGAGAAAGAGGGATAGAAATGGAATCGGGCAAGGGCAGAGGTGGAAAAAGCTGGGAAAGGGAGCATAAAATGCCATTGTAAGCTTCACAACTCCCCTCCAACAATGAGGCCTTTGGGTGGAGGGAGAAAGAGAGATTTGCTAAAGCCCCTAATCTGGAAGGTGGTATTTTTAATGTCTGTAATTTAATTTTTTTATGGTACTTGTTATGTGCCAGGTACTGTACTAAGTGCTGGGGTAGATCCAAGCTAATCAGATGGGGACACAGTCCTTGTTTTTTTTTATGGCATTTATTAAGCACTTACTATGTGCAAAGCACTGTTCTAAGTGCTGAACACTGTTATAATAATAATAATGGCATTTATTAAGCACTTACTATGTGCAAAGTATGTTCTAAGTTGTTTCACATGAGGCCCTCCACACTTACCCCCATTTTAGAGGTGAGGTAACTGGGGCCCAGAGAATTAAGCAACTTGCCCAAGGTCACCTGGTAAACAAGTGGCAGAGCCCCGACTAGAACCCAGGCCCAATCACCTTCCACTAGGCCACACTGCTTGTCACAGAGAAACCGAGCTTCAGGATATGGAGACTGCTACCCCTTCTTTCTAAGGCTGAGAAGCAGCATGGCCTAGTGGATAAAGCACAGGCCTAGGAGTCAGAAGGACCTGGGTTCTAATTCCAGCTCTGTCACTAGTCTGCTGAGTGACCTTGGACAAGTCACTTCACTTCTATGCCTCAGTTACCTCATCTGTTAAATGGGAATTGAGACTGTGAGTCCCATGTGGGACAGGGACTGTGTCCAACCTGATTTCCTTGTATCTAATCCAGTGCTTATTTCAGTGCCTGGCACTTAGCACTGAACAAATACTTCTTATTATGCTGCTGTCTTATCTTAGATTAGTTTCCCCTTTACCCATGTTATAGCCCTGTTAATGTTTTTCACACTACCCTGTTTTCATCCCTGGAGACCAGTTTCGTATTCCAGTTACCAGAAAGGCTGTCAGTTGTTCTCTGGGCTGGACAAAAGCTCACAGATTTTTGTTGTTGTTTGTTTCATTTGACATCTACATTCTGGGTCAAACCATGACAAAGAGAATCGTGTTGAAGTGGTTGTGGGACTTTATGCCTCTTTGTTACCAGCTGTCAGGTCTAAATTGGCATGGCTATAGTAAGGCACTTCAGATCAGCTGTAGAAGGATCTCAGCTGCAAGCCTAAAATGTGTCCCTGTCAACAAGATTTGCATAGCTTGGGATTGAACTAGCTCTGGAATTCACCAGACAAGTTCGGCTTCCTGGAGAAGCATATCCAAACCCCAGATCAATTTGATGAGGTGTGGGTCAGAGATGGGCAGTGCCTTGAATGAAGCTTTTGCCCATCACAAAGAAAGGCTGTGAAAGGGACTGTTCTCATCCAATCAATTCGACACAGCCATGCTTGAGGGTGCTACGGGGAATCTGACATGAAATTACTGTCTCTGAAAACTCGTCCAATTCTGGAACTACAAGCGGCCAGTGAAAGTTCTGGAACTGCGGGATGGTGTTCCCGGAGAGAAACAAAAAAGGTGTATTTTTCAGAACAGGCGCAATCCTCAAAGCAAATGATAATTTGCTGAAGGCTGAAGTGACTGGCAAACTTGAATACTAATGATGGTTTTGTTATGCACTTACTAGGTGCCAAGCACTGTTCTAAATGCTGGAGCGACTCCACACACATCCTACCAACTCTGTTATAGGGTACTCTCCCAAGGGCCTAGTACAGTGCTCTGCACAGAATAAGCACTCAGTGAATACGATTGATCCTAGGCTTTTCTTGGTGAAAGAGTATGTGTTATAATAATAATAATGGCATTTATTAAGCACTTACTATGTGCAAAGCATTGTTATAAGCGCTGGAGAGGTTACAAGGTGATCAGGTTGTCCCACAGGGGGCTCACAGTCTTAATCCCCATTTTACAGATGAGGTAACTGAGGCACAGAGAAGTTAAGTGACCTGCCCAAAGTCACACAGCTGACAATTGGCGGAGCTGGGATTCGAACCCATGACCTCTGACTCCAAAGCCCGGGCTCCTTCCACTGAGCCACGCTGCTTCTCCAATTCAGTGTTGACACTGAATTCTGCTACCTCTGGAGTGTGAGAGCATGGCTGATTGATATTTACTGAGTGCTTATTCTGTGTAGGATATTCTTCTAAGAGCTTGAGAGAGCAATACAACAGAGCTGGAACTAGACAAGGAGCTCACCATCTAGAGAGGGAGACAGACATGTAAAATAAATTCCATATGAGCAAAATAGCAGAGTTTAAGGCTATGTTCTTAAGTGCTGGGGGGGCTGGGGGGAGGTGGTGGTATCAAAGGGTTAGGGGGCCCCTAGCCAAGACCACAGGTAAAGAAGCAGCATGGCCTAGTGGATAGAGCACAGACTTGGGAGTCAGTAGGACCTGGGTTCTAAACCCAGCTTCACCACTTCTTTGCTGTGTGACCTTGGGCAAGTCACTTTGCTTCTCCATGCTGCTGTCCCCTCATCTGTAAAATGGGGATTAAGACTGTGAGCCCCATGTGGGACAGGAACTGTGTCCAACGTGATTAGCTTGTATCTATCCTAGTGTTCAGAACCCTGCTTGCCACATTGTAAGTGCTTAAAAAACGCCATCATTAGCATCGTTATTTATTCTGACTATTCTGTTTGTAAATAGTTTGACATCTCTCTCCCTCTTTTGATTGTAAGCTCCTTTTGGGCAGGAATGCTTCCCATACATTCCTTCTGGCAGTCAGTCATTCGGATTTGAGTGCTTACTGTGCAGAGCACTGGGCTAAATGCTTGGGAGAGTACACTATAACAATAAACAGACACATTCCCTGCAGGGAACAGATCTTTGGCTTCTGTTGTACTCTCCTAGGTGCAGAATTCAGTGGATGTTCAAGAAATACTTCTATTAATAATAGTAATAGTAATTGGGGTGTCATTAGGGATTATCATTAGGGTTATTTAAGGATTTATGTACCAACCACTGTTTTAAGCAGTGGGGTAATGATAATTATGGTCTTAATGATGGGTAGATACACAGTCCCTGTCCCACATGGAATTCAGTCTTGAACCCATTTTACAGATGAATTAACTGAGGCACAGAGAAGTAAAGTGACTTGCCCAAGGTCACACAGCCGACATTCATTCATTCAATTGTATTTATTGAGGGCTTACTGTGTGCAGACCACTGTACTAAGTGCTGGGAAAGTACAATTCAGCAACAGAGACAATGCCTTCCCAATGGGCTCAAACTCTAGAAGTGGGGAGACAGACATCAAAACAAGTAAACAGGCATCAATATAAATAAATAGAATTATAGCTATATACACAGCATTAATAAAATAAAATAATATTAATAATAATATAACAAGTGCTGTGGGGAGAGAAGGTAGAACAGGGAGAGCGAGTGGGGGCGATGGGGTTGGGGGGAAGCAGAGGGAAAAGGGGCCTTAGTCTGGGAAGGCATCCTAGAGGAGATGAGCTTTCATGTGGCAGAGCCAGGATTAGAACCCACATCTTCTGACTCCTCGACCTGTGCTTTTTCCACTAGGCCACGCTGCTTCTCTGTTCTTCTCTGCTTCACTATTACCATTACCATGAGGCTCAGGAGTTACTTCTCAGGCTGTCCAAGGTGGGTAGAATCTGAAGCAATTATAAGGGTAAGAAATAATTTTTGTCTGTCTTGCCTTCTGGTTAATTTTCCTTTTCTCCTTGTCCAGCTCGGAAGATGGTCATGGCTTAGATGCTTAGATGGTATGCCAAGGTCCTAAATACCTGGCTAATGAGGTGGAATAGTGTATTCCCTTTAGGCAGGAAGGTAGCTTTAGTTTGGTTATTTTCTTTCCAACTTCCTTCCCCCAACTCCCCTCCCTTGGATTGTCCTTTGATTACCTCCTGACTCACAGGTAATGGGCTGTAAACATTTATTCTGTGGGTATGGAAGGCCTCATTGGTGTACAAAGTGGCAGAGAGACCAGAATCTGGGCTCTCTGCCACCTGATGGCGAGGGTATGCGGAAAAGTTTTGTTCTCTGGCTATAGGTTGAGCCTCTATGCCATATAACTGGTTCACCGTGTACACAGTGTGGGCTGCCCGGAGACCCTGTGTGAGAGTATGGTGGCTCATGGCAAGCTATCACTGAAATTGGAAAAATAACCCATGCACATCCTTTTCAGCCTCGGGGGCTCCCCTCTGCATCAAACAGGAACTCCTTGCCGTCGACTTTAAAGCACTCAATCAGCTCACTCCCTCCTGTCTCAACTCACTGAAAAGCAGCATGGCCTAGCATGGCTCAAGCACGGGCCTGGGAGTCAGAAGGTCACGGGTTCTAATCCCAGCCCTTCCATGAGCCTGCTGTGTGACCTTGGGCAAGTCACTTTCAGTTCTCTGGGCCTCAGTTCCCTCCTCTGTAAAATGGGGATGGAGACTGCGAGCCCTATGTGGGAGAGGGATTGTGTCCTACCCAGTTTGCTTGTATCCACCCCAGATCTCAGTACAGTGCCTGGTTGGAGCCTAAAATCCCCAGCCTCTGTAGTTCATTTTATTTTTTTAATATGATACTTGAGTGCTTACTATGTTCCAGGCACTGTCCTGAGCAAATCAGGATGGACACATTCTATGTCCCACATGGGCCTCACAGTGTTTGTTCCCACTTTACAGATAATAGAACAAAGGCACAGTGAAGTGAGAAGACTTGCCGAAGGTCATATAGCTGGCAAGTGGCAGAGCCGGGATTAGACCCCAGGTCCTCTGACTCCCAGGCCCGGGCTCTATCCACTAGGCAACATTGCTTCGTGGGTGTAAGATGGGAGGGGAGAATACTACAGGTCTGTAGTTGATCGGACGAGAATATCATCCTGCCAACAAGGTCCATCTCTCCTCTTAGACTGAAAGCTCATTGGTGGGCAGGGAATGTCTGTTTGTTGTACTTTCCCAAGTGCTTAGTACAGTGTTTTGCACACAGTAAGTGCTCAATAAATATGATTGACTGACCTCCTTGGTTTGATTTTTTTTTTTTTAATTCCTCATCTTTCATTGTACAGTATTAAGTGCTTACTATGTTCCAAGCACTGTATTGACCACTGGGGTTGAGTCAAGATTATCAGGTCCCACATGGGGCCCACAGTTTAGTAAGGAGAATAGGTATTGAATCCCCATTTTGCAGATGAGGGAACTGAAGCCCAGAGAAGTTAATTGACTTGACCAAGGACACACAGCAGGTGAATTGCTGAGATGGAATTCGAACTCAGGTCCTCTGACAGCTGCCCTCCTCACAACCTGGGTTCTTTCCACTAGGCTATACCGCCTCACTAGCCAACATACTACCACAGCAATGGAATTCTATGATTGTATTTCTCCCCATGTTGTCAATATTAAAGTTTTGTTTGGTGTATTGTTTACCTGTTGCATGCTGCTAAAATTCCTGTGTTTTCTTTAGATTGATCATGAGTTTGTAATGCCTGGGTTGCTTCAACAAAGTTTGCATGCTTTTAGGGGTTTTATTTCCATAGCTTGATGTCTTCTGTTTGTAGTTACTTTTGAATTATCATCTCTGGAACTTTGGATAATTCTTCAAGTCAATCTGTTGAGTTTCCTAGAGGAGTTTGTAATGCCTGGGTTGCTTCAACAAAGTTTGCATGCTTTAAGGGGTGTTATTTCCATAGCTTGATGTCTTCATCATCATCGTCATCAATCGTATTTATTGAGCGCTTACTATGTGCAGAGCACTGTACTAAGCGCTTGGGAAGTACAAATTGGCAACATATAGAGACAGTCCCTACCCAACAGTGGGCTCACAGTCTAAAAGGGGGAGACAGAGAACAAAACCAAACAACATAACACAACACAACATTACTAACAAAATAATATTATAATATTTGTAGTTACTTTTGAATTATCATCTCTAGAACTTTGGATAATTCTTCAAGTCAATCTGTTGAGTTTCCTAGAGGAGTGGATGTGTATCAGTTTTTTTTTATTATATTATGTGCTTACTCTGGCAACCACTGTATTAAGCACTGGAGTGTTGCACACAGATCTTTTGCCACATCTTCCTGCATGGCAGTGAAGGATAAACTGAATAAGACCAGGCCCACTACACATCCCTGCTTGATTCCTTCGGTGAGGAGAAATAGATAACCTTTGGATCTGCCACGCCATTAATCAGCAGCCCAAAATCTTAATTTACTTCTCAGGACAGACCTATAAGTAGTCTGTATTGCTAGTTACCATTTACTGATACTGTCAGATAAAGTATAGAGATCTCAGTATCACTCCCTGCCTTTCTCCTTCATCTCTAGATTGTAAGCTCTTTGTGGGCAGGGACTGTGTCAGTTTATTGTTGCACTCTTCCAATTGCTTAGTACAGTGTTTTGCACTCAATAAGTACAATTGAATGAATGAATGACATGCTTCACAGCTACTCTACCAAGCTGTGATATAATAATAATAATAATGGTATTTGTTAAATCCTTACTATGTGCCAAGCACTGTTCTGAGTGCTGAAATGAAGCTACATTGTCATCCTAGGAGTATCTGTTAATTGATATCATCAGTCCCTGATATTTAATGAGCACTTGCTGTGTGCAGAGCACTGAACTAGGCATTGAAAGTACAATAAAATCAATAGGTGTGATCCTTGCCCTCAAGGAGCTAACAACCTTGTGGAGTAGACAGACACTAGAATACATTTCAGATAGGAAAGATGGCAGAGAATAAGGATATGTACCTATGTGCCCTGGGGCTGGGGTGAGTGAAAATTGAGAAATGGGCCTCACTAAGCTTTTGGGAGAGTATGATATAAGGGAGTTAGTAGACAATGTTCCCTGCCCAGAAGGAGCTTACAGTATAGATGAGGAGACAGACATAAAATTAGATGAATAAATTCAAATAGGTACAAAAGGGCTGAGGGGTCTTTCCGCTAGGCCTCACTGTTTCTCTGGTAAAGCCTTATTCTTTTCAGTCACACCCAGACCAGAAGAAAAAACTGGGCATCAGTGGCTATCTCTGAATAGAAAATATTCCTGTTATTACTAACAGTTATTTTCTATAATTATTTTTATAACTATTTGTATATGCCACTCCACCTTTCTGTTAGTTTTCCCTTACTCTTCTCAAAGAAGGCTATTATAATTATAAAAAGCGTTATAATTTCTCACTATGCCTCAAATTTCCACAAATACTAACAAAACACTATAGTCTACCCAAAAAGAAACCTGGAGGGGGAAAAAGAAAATCCTGTAGCAGTTTTTCTTCCTAAATTCTGGCTTGCTCAATTTTACTGTAAAATACATTAGTATATTTCAATCCTTAGGGATGTCATATATAATTGCATAAATGGCTGGTCATACTTGAAGATAGTGCTCTCATACCATGTTTTAAGCTTAAATGCTTTTAATTCCTTAATCATGGAGTATGTTCAATCTATGAAGAAACTTTACTTGCCTTATCTTGAAATGAGGTTGGGAATATAAATTTTTTTGAACTTTGTATCCCTCTTAATATTTTTATTACCTCTTATTATCATTCTCAATACATTTATACTGAATTAATTGAAGATAGAAAAGACCCTTTGTATCTAATTTAATACCTATATATTCCCTTGCATGGTAATGAAAGATTATATAGTTTAGTGGGGAAAAGTATCTACTTCGTATTTCAAAGGTCATGAATGCAAATTTTATTAAAGGTTGGATTATACTTTTTTCCTTTCTTTGATAATATTGCCATTTATGGATGAATTCTTAACACATCTGTGGACAAAGAATTGAATTAAGAGAATTCAGCCAAACTCTAGTGGAAAAATATAATTCAACTATATAAAGATATGCTCTCCCTAACCGATGACTCATTAAGGATAATGAAATTGGCTAAAATGAGCGTGAAGCTCGTTTCTCACACATTTTAAGAAGTTAGATCTACTGGAGTATTAATGTTTAAAGAAAATTGAACAAAATATTTCCTGACATAGCTCACACATATATCTGACATGGACAGAATCAGTCCATGTGGGTTATATTTAAGAAAACATTTCACTCAGCTCCACACTCCTAGGATTATGCAGTTTAGTACAGTGTTCCGCAACCTGTAAGTGCTCAATAAAAATGATTGCATTACTCCCAGGGAGCACTTCCCCCTCTAGACTGTAAGCTCCTTGTGGAAAAGGAAGGTGGCAACAAACTCTTTGGAATTATGCTCTCACAGCACATAGTATAGTGCTGTGCACACAGTAAGCACTCAACTGATACCATTGATTAATTACTGCTTATTCAATCATATTGACTGCTTAGCAGAGCACTGTACAAAGCACTCAGGAAAGTACAAAACAACAATCAACAGTGACATTCCCTGCCCTTAGTCTAGAGGGGGAGAGACAAATCAATACAAATAAAATGACAGATATGTACGTAAGTGCTGTGGGGCTGGGTGAGGGGGAAGAGAAAAGGGAGCAAGCTGGGGTAATGCAGAAGGGAGTGGGAGGTGAGGAAAAGTGGGGCTTTGGGAAGGCCTCTTGGAGGAGAGACACCTTCAGTATCAACCTTCAGTAAGGCTTTGAAGGGAGGGAGAGTCATTGTCTGTCAGATTTGAGGAGGGAGGGAGTTCCAGACCAGAGGCAGGATCAATTATGTTGTATTGTACTCTCCCAAACACTTAGAACAACATTCTACAAATCAATCATTTTTGAGTGCTTACTGTGCGCAGAACACAGTACTAAGCACTTGGGAGTGTACAATAATAATAATTATAACAATTATGGGTTCTAATCCCAGCTCTGCCACTTGTCAGCTGTGTGACTTTGGGCAAGTCACTTAACTTCTCTGTGCCTCAGTTACCTCATCTGTAAAATGGGAATTAAGACTGTGAGCCCCATGTGGAACAACCTGATCACTTTGTATCCCCCACAGCACTTAGAACAGTGCTTGGCAGATAGTAAGCACTTAACAAATAGCATCATCATGAGCATTATTATCATTATTATTAATTATGGTATTTAAGCGCTTACTATGTGCCAAGCACTGTTCTAAGTACTGGAGTTGGTAGACATATTCCCTTCCCACAACAAGCTTATGCTCTGATTGAAAAAGACATGTAATTTGGAACTTTTGGAGCATACAAGACTCCTATATTTTTACTTTTTCAAAGGAAAAATAGTAACTTGGCGGGGGTGATTTAGGAACATCTGTAGATATTTTCTCCTTAAAATGGAGTTTAGTTTAGGGTATTTACAAACATTATTTTTGATGGCTCTTTTGATTAAATGTCAGACATGTTTACCCACCAAAATTCTATTTGAAATTTAGAAATTGTATGGAGTTTTAATGGCGATGAGTCCTGTCTTCCCAGAAGCAAATCTTCTCAAGAGAATAAACAAGCAAGACCTTCATTTTAATAAGGGAAATATTGTATCCTGGAAGATTTATTTTAAACACATCAGCGGTATGCCATTTCCATTCCACGCAACACAATCTCTGCAGCAAAGCCATTAGGCACAGCCTAAACCTAACTATCAGAGGAAACAGGAAATAGATGCAGTCAAGCTATGGAAGGTGTTTTTTGGGACAATGTGGCTAAAACCTAAGTTATGCTTGTATTGTTTTTTAATATTTATAACGCACTTACTGTATACCCAGCATTGTACTAAGCACTGGGGTAGACACAAGGTAATCAGGTTGGATACAGTCCCTGTCCCACATAGGGCTCACAGTGTGACTCCCCATTTTACAGGTGAGCTATCATAGGCCCAGAGAAGTTAAGTGATTTGCCCAAAGTCACACAGCAGACAAGTGATGGAGCTGGGATTAGAACTCAGTTTCTCTGACTCCCAGGCCCTTGCTCTTTCTACTTGACCTTCTACTTGACTGCTGCTTCTCAAGGTTTCCTCGAGAAGTTTACTTGAAGTTTCTTTTTTTAAAAAAGGTATTTAAGAGCTTCCTATGTGCCAGGTACTCTACTAAGCAATCAATCAATAAATGATATTTATTGAGCTTCTACTATGTACAGAACACTACTGACTGCTTGGGAGAGTAACAATACAACAGAATTAGCAGAAACATTCCCTGCCCATAACCACTGTGGTAGATACAAGATCATCAGGTTCAACACAGTCCCACTTGGGCTCACAGTGTTAATCCCTATTTTACAGATGAGGTAACTGAGGCACAGAGAAGTGAAGTGACTTGCCCAAGGTCACACAATTGGCAGAGTGGGTATTAGAACCGAGATCCTCTGACCCCCTCCCAGGCCCAAACTCTATCCACTACAGCATCTGTATGCATTCATTCATTCATTATGATTCATTCAATCAAATTTTTTGAGCGCTTACTGTGTGCAAAGCATGGTGCTAAGCACTTGGAAGAGTACAGTACAACAACAGACACAATCCCTGCCCACAATGAGTTCACAGCATCTACCCCAGTGCTTAGTGCAGTGCTTGGCACTGGGCAAATATTATCATTATAATAATAGTAATGGTATTTGCTAAGCACTTTCTAAGTGCCAAGGACTGTTCTTGCCTCAAAAAAGGGTAAGAATTTTGGAAAATGCTTAGTCCAAGTGAATAGGATCTGACCACAACCACATTCAAGGGACTTAGGAAATGTGTGTCATTAATTCAAAGGGTTTCATCCAAACTGTGACTCTTTTTGCCATGCCTATCTGCCTTACCAGACATATTTTACACAAGAATAGCCACCTGTCAGCATCTCATCCCTCCCCTGCTCTGTACTCAGACTTCCTCTTGTCATTATCAGTTCCCCTTAAATGGAAATTCTTTTACTCCAGTCATGAGTTTTGGGTTTTTTTCCCTTTTTCTTTCATTGTTCTCTTTTTGTGAGGCTGAATGGTCACCGCCAGAGTTCTGGGAACTTTGCGGGGGTTGGGGGCAAGCTTTCACATCAAAAGGCTTTGCTGAAAGGGGACTGGCTCTTTATGTCTTTCTCCTGTGCCTTTCCTCCAAATAAACCTCCTGTGACTAGGTGAGGGAGAGGGCTATCCAGGGCTAACTCCTTCCTAGTGGACATTCACAAATGATCACCCCCACCATCTCTCTCCCCTGGGGAACCACTTTCCCTTTCTTCTCTTCCCCTCCCACTGAGATTGGAGCTGAATATAGGTTGGTGCTTGGAAGAAAGGAGCTCTGATTTTTTTATTTCTGTTCCAGACACTGCCTGATAAAGCTAGTGGTAATCTACTAAGCATCTGGGAGAGTTCAACAGAGTGGGTAGATAAATTCCCTGCCCACAAAAAGCTTGCAGTGATAGCAATGGTATTTATGGGGTGCTTACTGTGTGCAGAGCTCTGTGCTAAGCACTTGGAAGAAAATGCTACAATCGGGTTGGTAGACACATTCTCTACCCACAAGGAGCTGACAGTCTACAAGGAAAGACAGATATTAAAATATATACAAATAGAGGAAATGGGAGAGAATGAAGATGAGGATACAAGTGATAGGGCAGTGCTCTGGAGAAACAGCATTGCCTAGTGGATAAAGCACAGGCCTGAGAGAAGATCATGCATTCTAATCCCCGCTCCACTACTTATCTGTTGTGTGACCTTGGGCAAGTCATTTCACTTATCTGGGCCTCAGTTCCCTCATCTGTAAGATGGAGATGAAGACCGAGAGCCCTATATGGGTCAGGGACTGTGTCCTACCCAATTATCTTGTATCTACCCCAGCGCTTTAAACAGGGTCTGGCGCATGGTAAGTGCTTACCAAATACCATAATGATTACTATTATAGTAAGTGCTCAATAAATACTATTGATTGAAGGGCTGTGGGGCGAATATTCCTAGAATTCCATATGTCACTGGGATTAGCTGTTAGGGAATGTGTCTCTTCATTGTTATATTGTACTCTCCCAAGAGCTTAGTATAGTTCTTTGCGCACAGTTAAGCGCTTGATAAATGATTGAATGCCTGATATGGTACTTAAGGGCTCAGTGGGAAGAGGAATTTAGGGGGAACAAACTCAAATTCAGGGGTGTTGCAACAGGGAGGTAAAAATAGGGTGGGGGATTGAGAGATTAGTCAGGGAAACATCCTGGAGGTGGGATTTTAGTAGGGACTTGAATCGTGGGGCTAGTTGCAACCAATGCAAAATAACTTTTATCATCATCTATTACTATTATTACTTTATGACAAACACTGTTCTAAGCACTAGGATAGATACAAATTAATCAGGTAGGACACAATCCCTGTCCCACACCGGGCTCACAGTCTAAGTATGAGGGAGAGCAGATATTGAATTTCCATTTTACCATTGAGGAAATCGAGGGCCACATTATTTAAGTGACTTTCCCAAGGTCACACAACTATATCTGCCATCAGGAGGAAGGAGAGGAGACGGGTGATAGCGGCTTTACCTTGGTTGCCTCTACAAAGGACCTTTTTTTTTTTTGTCTGATTTGTACTTGGGTCAGAAGCATGGTTTATTGTCACGATAGCAAAACTTGTGGGTTTATAATAAGAAAAAAAGATGTATGATGGCTAGGGAGGGAAGGAGTCATCAGTGGGGAGTGGCCATGATGGCTCATGATGGAAGGAAGGTAAGGCAAGCGATTTTAGAAAAGAAGAGGGAATAAATGGGTTGGCACAAGTATAGAGGAGATAGAGTTAATAAGCCAGAAGGACAGTCAGTGAGGAAGGATGAGAGTGAATTTCATTCATTGTCGTATTTGAGTGCTTACTGTGTGCAGAGCACTGTACTAAGTGCTTATGAAGTACAATTCAGCAACAAATAGAGACAATCCCTGTCCACAATGGGCTCACATGAAGACTGTAAATGCATTATGGGCAGGGAATGTCTACCAACTCTGTGTTATTGCACTCTCCCATGCATTCAGTAATGATGATAATTGTGGTATTTGTTAAGCACTTACTATGTGCTAGGCACCTTACTAAGCGTTAGTAGATACAAATCTGTTGGGTTGGACGCAGTCCCTGCCCCACATGGGGCTCAAAGTCTTAATCCTCATTTTCTAGATGAGGTAACTGAGGTTCAAAGAGGTTAAATGACTTGCCAAGGTCACATGGCAGACAAAGTGGTGGAACCAGGATTAGAACCCAGGTCCTTCTGACTCCCAGGCCGACACTCTATCCAGTAGGACAGAGTTCTGCACACAGTAAGTGCTCAATAAACAAGATTGAAGGGGTTGGAGGGAGTTAGATGGGTGAGGACTTTGGGAAGGTCACATCTGATTTCAATTTTATCAACAAACTAGTGTCTGTGGTCATCAGAGGGAGTGGGGGCACTTGAAGCTTCAGGATAGAGTTATTCATTCAATCATATTTATTGAGCACTTACGGTGTGCAGAACACTGTACTAAGCGCTTGGGAAATACATGTTGGCAACACATAGAGATAGTCCCTACCTAACAACGGGATTATGATAAAAGTGAATGATAGAAGAAAATATCATGTTTCATAACATGTTAATTTTGAAATAGTTGGTGACAGCAATGGTCATGGAAGATGAAGGAAAAGAAATAATACAGCTGAGCTGAAGAAACAATAGCCGCGTAGCCAGAGCAGGGAAATCTGAAATGGCAGAAATCATCCTGGGGTCTGGATTTTCCCATGCTTCCCCACTCCCCAAGAACCTCCAGTGTTTTTTTCATCCACCTCCATATCAAACAAAAACTCCTCACCGTTGGCCTTAAAGCAGTTTTGCATCCTCAGTATTCTCCAACTGCAACCCAGCCCACATACTACACTCCTCTAGGGCTGACTTACTCAACGTGCCTCAAATCTCATCAATGTCGCTGACCCCTCGCCCACATCCTACCTCTGGCCTGGAACGCCCTCCCTCCTCAAGTCTGACAGACCGACAGACAATAATTCTTCCCCTCTTCTAAGCCTGTTGAGGGCACATCTCCTCTAGGAGGCCTTCCCTGACTTGCTCCCTTTCATCATCACCCCTCTCAGCCCCACAGCACTTATGTACATATCTGTCATTTATTTATATTAATGTCTGTCTCCTCCCGCTCTGGACTTTAAGCTCATTGTGGACAGGGAAAGTGTCTGTTTATTGTTGCATTGTACTCTCCCAAGCGCTTAGTACAGGGCTCCACATGCAGTAAGCTCTCAATAAATTTGATTGAATGAATGAATTGATTTCCGCTAGGAGCAATAAGGTGGGAGTGTGTGTGCGATCCGTACCTGGGGTCTGAGCTTGAGACAGATTGCCAGGGGTTGAGGGAGGTAAATTTGGTGGACGGGGTCATTTGAAGGTGTGGATTTGGACATTAGGAAGTGGGAAGTCCTGTATTCTTTTCGTAGCCTGTCTTGAGCTATTCCATAGATCTTTTTTACAGAATTTTTCTGCCAGAGATGCCTATTTGCAAGTACATCTTTTGCTTTGTATTTTACTGTACCTTCAAGCTCTGCATTAGAATTGCCATGAAACCTACCTGTGTTTTTTTCATATAAATGATAATCCAAACCTAGATTGCATCCTGAGCTCATTTTGGTGGAAAATTGGTCATTAAACATCATATAAAGGCTAATTTTATAATACCATGGCTAAATTGTAATGCAGCTGCTAACAGTTTTTAATCAACCGTTCTCTTATTAGAAGCACATTCTGACAATACCCTCTTGTAGATCAGGTTTATCTCTAGATGACACTAAACTGCATATCATTAAATGCCAGAATAGGCCGATATCTTAAAAGCCTTTTTCCAATCAATAAAAAGATTACATGATATTATCCAACACAGCATGCCCTTGTGGATAGAGCCCAGTAATGGAAGTCTGAGGACCTGAGTTCTAAACAAATTTCACCATTTATCAGTTGAATGACCTCGGGTAAGTCGCTTAACTTCTCTGTACCTCAAGTTCCTCATCCTTATAATTAGGGCCGATACCTATTTCCCCTCCTACTTAGACTTTGAGCCCTTTGTGGGACAGAGATTGTGTCTAACCTGATTAGTATCTACTCCAGTGTTTAGTACAGTGCTTTGCACGTTGTAAGCACTTAACAAATGCCACAATTTATTCAGTCAATGAATGGAATTTATTGAGCACTTACTGTGTGCAGAGCAGTGTACTAAGTGCTCAGAAAAGTATACTACAACAATAAACAGACACATTATCTGCCCACAATGAGCTGACAGTCTAGAGGTGGGGAGTAAACACATTAACATTCAAATACCATTGTAGGTTGATTTTTTTTTTTTTTGGTGGGGGGCGGTCAGAAAATGAAAAGCATTTAAGACATTTCAGTACAGCACAGCAACAAAGCAGAACCTTATAGGATATAACATTTCATCATTTATTTTACTGGTCAGAGGAATACAGAACTGATTCGGCATTCAGAGGTTCTAATTATTAATGATAAATAAAAACTCTAACAACTGTATTTGTAGCCATTTAATGAACCTCTAATATCATATTGCAACTCTTTTTTTCCTACCCCTACATACACTGATATTTTTTTTATGGTGTTTAAGTGCTTACTTTGTGTCAAGCATTGTTCTACGCACTGGGATAGATGCAGAGAGAGATGTAGGTAGTAAAGCAGCATGGCTTAGTGGAAAGTGTACGGGTTTGGGAATCAGAGGTTGTCGGTTCTAATCTCGGCTTCGCCACTTGTCTGCTGGGTGACCTTGGGCAAGTCACTTAACATCTCTGTGCCTGTTACCTCATCTGTAAAATGGGGATTGAGACTATGAGCCCCACATGGGACAATCTGATTACCTTGTATCTACCTCAGTGCTTAGAACAGTGCTTGGCACATAAGTGCTTAACAAGTACCATAATTATTATGATTATTATGCAAATCAATCAGGAGGGAAACAGCCCCTTCTCCAAATGAGGCCCACAGTCCAGGTAGGAGGAAGGACAGGTATTCAATCCCCATTTTATGGATGAGGAAACTGAGGCACAGAGTAGTGAAATGACTTATCCAGGGTCACCCAGCAGGCAACAGAAGGAGTCGGTTTAGAACTCAGGTCATCTAAATCCCAGACCCATGTTCTTTCCACTAGGACATGCTGTTTCATCTTACTGTGTGAGGAAATTATATCCCTGAGAACCACTAAAACTGGTAATCATTCGTTCATTCATTGTCGTATTTATTGTGTGCTTACTGTGTGCAGATCACTGTACTAAGCACTTGGAAAGTACAATTGGGCAACAGAGACAATTCCTACCCAACAATGGGCTCACAGTCTAGAAGGGGGTAAATAGACAATAATAGTCAAATCATTAAAACTCCAGCAATTGTGTTACATTGAAATGCCTTCTATTTCCTGACTGGTAGAGAGTAAAACTCTTGCCCAGGATCTTTCCACTTAGTGTGAAGATGCAGTTTTATCTTATAATTCAGGACACTTTCCTGAACATGCAGTGACTGGATGTAATTGAATAGGTAGGAGGGTGGAAAGTGAAAACGTAACACGTACAAAGTTTCATCTTTGGAAGAAATGGCTTCTGGTTTTCTTCTTTCTAGACTCCAATGCCAATTTCAGAATGAAGAAAGGAAAAATGACCTCCCCCTCTACATCGTAAGCTTCTTTTGGGCAGGGAACATGTTTACCAACTCTGTTGTATTGTACTCCCCCAAGTGCTTAGTACAGTGCTCTGCACATAGCGCTCAATGAATACCATTAATTGATCAGTTGAAAGTGATTATCCATATACAAATAGGTTGAAGCCATTGTTTGACTCTATTTGGAGCATATTGGGAAAGAAGGGAAGTAAAGCTTTTTTTCTAAGAAAAATAAGTATGTTGCCTCTTAAAAATTAGTCAATAATAAAGATATGATGTATCTTGTACCCTGTATAAACCTTTTATTTTTCCAGAGCTTTTTCCTACCATTTACCTTCCAATATCCCTGAGAAGTAGGGAAAGAGTCTAATTGTACCCATTTAATAAGCAGGACTTGGTATTCATTCAGTCATATTTATTGAGCACTTACTATGTGCTGAACATTGTACTAAGTGCTTGGAAAGTACAATTCAGCAATAGAGACAATCCCTGCCTACAATGGGCTTACAGTCTAGAGGGGAGGAGATAGACATCAAAACAAGTAAACAGACATCAATATAAATAAATAGAATTATAGATATATGCATATATGCCAAAGTACTGTGGGGTGGGGAGTTGAGGGGAGAATTCTGGTAGAATTCCAGTCCATTCCAGTTTTTCATGGAAAACTCAACTGGTTCAAGGGAACTATAGAAAGGTAATTTGGAATATTTTTACAGTACTATCTCGAGATTGCCTCCTGGGTCCCTTCAGTTTGGATGGGATAACACATGATTAAGGCTCCTACATAACCACAGCTTGTAGACTCTCTTGATAAGATTTTTAAAAAGTTACATAGGTAAGGATAAGTAGTAAAATCCACCAGATAAGTTTTCTTTTAATAATTAGCTCCTCTGTGCACAGTGGCCAGGTTTCCAAGATACCTTTAGGGAGCTTTGGTTCTGTAACTACCATTAACATCACTGGGGCTTCAGAATTAAAGACTGGAGTAAACTGGAAACTGTACCACTTGATGCTGAAATATATTGGAGCTGTTGCAAAAGAATACAACTTTCCAAGTTAAAGCATTCAGATGGGAGCGGCAGATCCATCTTGGAAAGGAAAGCTCCCACAGAGCTTTCATCATTTTGCTAGAGGTGGTGGCACGTCTTCAGCTGTGAACAATCACACTATACATTCGGGTGTTGTTTTCATCAAAGAGAAAAGTCATTGCCGGAGACCAGAAAATCCGAGAGGATTCAAGATGACAATGCGCAATTAAATGGTAATAGAGGGCAACCGATAGCAATGACGTAAATCATTAGTGCTAGGCTATCTTGAAGATTGTTGCTTTTCCCAAGATGATTGAAAGTTTGCAGTGAGGAAAGATTACATTTTATAGGTATATGGTGCACTTTAGGAAGACTTGAGCAATTACTTAGAAATCTTCCTGAACTAGGCTCTCATTTCCTCTTCTCTTCCGCCCTTCTGCATCACCTTTGTACTTAGATTTGCTCACTTTATTCACCCCTCCCTCAGCCTCAGAGAACTTATGTGCTGTGCTTACATCATAATAATGTACCATAACAAATAATGGGGATTGAGACTGTAAGCCCCATGTGGGACAACCTGATTATCTTGTATCTACCCCAGCACTTAGAACAGTGCTCGGCACATAGTGTAAGCACCTAACAAGTACCATAATTAGGTTCCAGTAGGTCATACTGCTTCTGCCTGTCCATTGGGTAAGCCCCGCGGGCCGGAATGAATTAATTTGCTGGCTGGGCCTTGTTTGCGGGTTGCATTTAGCTCTAGCCACATCAACGACCATGTTCCACCATATATCCAGCACTTGGAACAGTGCTTGGCACATAGTAAGAGCTTAACAAATACCATCATCATCCAGGAACCCTAGGGCTCACTTGAAAATGTCCATATTTACATAATGGATCATTGTAGCCTATCGTGGACACACAGTTTATCTCACAATCATTTCTCTTATAAAGTGTTCATGTGATTTGGATAGACTGGAATAGAAGAATAGAGGATCATTAGTGACCATCACCCAGCTGTAAATTGACCGTGAAATGCCTCAAGTTGTGTCAGGAAGGCTGTCTCAAGCATATAACAGCATCTGTGACTGCTTTCTTATCAGTTCTTCATTAGCACTGCCACTCAGTCATACTGACTGAGTGCTTACTGTGTGCAGAGCACTACAAAAAGCTTGAGAGTGCACAATATCATACAACACAGACATTTTCCCTGCCCACAACAAGCTCGCAGTCTAGAGAGCAGCTGTTCACAACCATTTGAAATTCACTGCTTACTAGAAACTGATTTTTAAGCAGTTCAAACTGACTCATCTTGAGATACTAAGGGCCACTAACAAGGACATTAGAAATGCCAGAGAAACAAGTTGGGGGGAAAATCCACTAAGCCCTTTCTATGTACACAAGCACTGTACTGAGTGCTGAGCGACATACAAGACAAATACAATAGTTATCTCAGGTTTCACCTAATGCAGTCTTCTTGAATTTCATCCAGTAGGATAGCAAACGTGTATTATTTTAATTGTTTTTCAACCATTTTCTCCCTCTCATCGTATTTCCCACTGAAACAGTGCAATCTTTGGATAATATGGGGATTTTCAGGAAAGCAGTTTCCATGTCTTAGGAAAGTTGCTTTTCCAAGTGACAGAAACTCCTGGTATCTGCAATTACTTAGATACAGTGCTCGGCACACAGTATGTGATCAATAAGTATGATTGAATGAATATGCTTTCTAGTTCAGCAAAATCCAATCTATTTTGGAAATCTGATTTCTGTGCAGGAATAATAATAATGATAATGGCATTTGTTAAGCACTTACTATGTGCTGAGAACTGTTCTAAGCACTGGGGTAGTTACTAGGCAATCAGGTTGACCCATGTGGGGCTCACAGTCTTACTCCCCATTTTACAGATGAGGGAACTGAAGCACAGAGAAGTTAAGTGACTTGCCCAAAGTCACACAGCTGGTCAGTGGCAGAGTCGGGATTAGAACCCATGACCTCTGACTCCCAAGCCCGGGCTCTTTCCACTGAGCCATGCCGCTTCTCAAGGAAAAGGTTAATCTGCCAATTTAGTATCTGATAAGGGAATAGCATGTGTAATGTTCCCTTTATTTACTAGGAATGTGTCTTACAGTTTAAATTGCTTCAACTTTTAGCTCATAGAAAAAACAAGGCATTGTACCCACTTCAAAGAAAGCACTGTAGCCTAGTGGAGAGACCATAGAGATTCTCATCTCCGCTTCACCACTTGTCTGCTCTAGGACCTTGGGCAATCACTTAACTTCTCTGTGCCTCAGTTCCTTTACCTGTAAAATGGGGATTAAATCCTCCTCCCTCCGACTTGGCCTGTGAGCCCTAACTGAAACAAAGACTCCCTCCACCTGATGCTCTTGTGTCCCAGCACTTAGAACAATGCCTGGAACATAGTAAGCTCTTGAGGAGTACCATTAGAAAAAAACAAAATTGCAACTTCTTGCAGCTGTGGAGTATAAAAAGGGCATCAATGTACCTTGCATCTGCTTGAGAGGAAGACAGAAGACAGATTCCTTGGAGATAGAGCGACGCAGGGCGGCAGCATTGAGATGATGCATAATCTGTTCTTGGTCTGTTAAAAAAAAAAAAAGCAGAGGGGAAAAATCCTGCTTCACTTCAATGTCACATTTGAGGAAAATGATTTACTAGAGGTTGAAATATGACCATAGGCCTTTTGTTTTTTTTTTTTTTCCAGGTATATTTTGAAGTAGGGGATGACAACATTTTGTTTATCAAAGACCACGCCCCAAACAAAGGGCTTCCTAGATAGAGGAATACACTAAAAAAAAAAAGAATGTAGAATCCACCCAGAAATCCTACTTCTCACTGTTGAAGCTGGACTGTATTGTGTTCCCTGTGTCCTGGAGATAATAGGATTTTACAGTCCTCTCTTCTCCCTACCATGTGACTTGACATTGTTATATGGCAGGGCAATCGATGGTATTCATTGAGCACTTACTATGTGCAGAGCACTGTACTAAGTGTTCGGGAGAGGACAGTACAGTAGAGTTGGTAGACAGCATCCCTGCCCTTAAGCAAGTTATAAACTAGGTGTAAAGACTTCTTAAATTATGGTTAGGGGAAGCAGCAGAGAGTCTGGATATGTATATAAGTGTTATGGGAGTAGGGTGGAGAATCCATGAGAAGCGGCATTAGTGTAGCAGGTAGAGCATGGGCCTGGGAGTCAGAAGGTCGTGGGTTCTAATCCCGGCTCCCCCACTTGTCAGCCGTGCGACCCTGAGCAAGTCACTTCACTTCTCTGTGACTGTTACCTTATCTGAAAAATGGGGATTGAGACTGTGAGCCCCAAATGGGACAAGGACTGTGTCCAACTGGACTTGCTTATATCCACCCCAGCACTTAGTACAGTACCCGGCACCTAGTAAGTGCTTAACAAATACCGTCATCATCCAAATAGTTGGGTGGCATGGACCCGAGGGCATAGGCGGCACAGAAGGGAGGGTGAATAAGGTGAGGAAAAGAGGTGTTAGACTTTGGCGATGTCCTCTCAGCATAATTAATTTGAGGCAGTGGAGGAGCACTGCCCCTCAACTTGCCAACCAATGGGGCTGTTAGCATTTCCGCCTTGGAGCAAGTGGATTCTGGAGACTACAGCTCATTTGCCCCCCCCACCCAGATCTGCTTGCTCTGAGCCAAAAGTTTTGGGGGCAAAGAAAAGAGAGGATAGGTAAGAGGAGTGACCCTCTTGACATACTTTCTCCCTCCAGGTCTTAGAATCACCACAGTCCTGATTCACTGAACCTGAGCCATGACAATTTTTTTTTATGGTATTTAAGTGCTTACTTGAAGCAGCATGGCTCAGTGTAAAGAGCACGGGCTTGGGAGTCAGAGGTTGTGGGTTCAAATCCCAGCTCCACTACTTGTCAGCTGTGTGATTTTGGGCAAGTCACTTCACTTCTTTGTGCCTGTTACCTCATCTGTAAAATGGGGATTAAGACTGTGAGCCCCACGTGGGACAACCTGATCACCTTGTATCCTCCCCAGCGCTTAGGACAGTGCTTTGCACATAGTAAGTGCTTAACAAATGCCATCATTATTATTATTATTACTACTTGCCAGGCACTGTACTAAGCACTGGAGTAGATACAAGCTAATCAGGTTGGACACAGTCCACATCCCACGTGGGGCTTACAATGTTAATCTCCATTTCATGAATGATGTAACTGAGGCACAGAGAAGTTGTGACTTGTCCAAAGTCACACAGCTGATAAGTGGCAGAGCTGGGATTAGAACCCATGACCTCTGTCTCCCAAGCCCATGCTCTTTCTGCTAAGCCACACTGCTTCTTGAATCAGCAGGCCCCTAATACCGCAGTTATTATATATGTACCATTGGGTTGACCAGGTTATAAATATAGATGACAACAGAACTTCACACAAACTCAATCTGTTTGGGTATGAGAAACCAGTTTAAGAAGAGGTAAGGAAGTGGAAGGTAGTTTAAGAAGGGGTACAGAAGTAGAAGGGAGTTTAAGAAGGGGTATGGAAGTAGAAGGGAGTTTAAGAAGGGGTACAGAAGTAGAAGGGAGTTTAAGAAAGGGTATGGAAGTAGAAGGGAAAAGATGGGAAAACAAAATAAAGCAACATTTGAAGCAGGGTATGCCAACAAAATGCTTTGTGTTTGGGTTTTTTTTCCCCTGGGTACATAGCATTCAATAAAGGAGTGAATTCCACTACATTCTAGCCAAGAGAAAGCTAAATTTAAGCTGTTTTTCTGCTGATGGAGTGTCCCATTACAAAATTACAGAAGATTCATGGTCCTGAGATTTCCAGGCCTGTGTTCTGTCCACCAGGCCAAGCTGCTGCTCCTTCCTGTTGCTCTGAACAAGAATTTGTACAGAGCAACTGATTATAGTGTTCGTGGTTTGCATAGTGTCCCTTCATGCTCTGTAAGTCAGTGATATTGAGTATTTACCATACACAGAACACTGTACTTAGCACTTAGGAACATACAATAGAACAATATAATGGAGATATTCCCTGCCCACTGTGAGCTTACAGCCTAGAAAGGGAGACATATTCCCACTGGGGCAGAGATTTCAATGGAAGAGGAGGTGGATTGTGGTGCACTGGAAAATATACCTGCAGTCTTCACTCATACAAAAGCCACCCAATGGGAGAAGAACTCGGCTTTTATAAATCCTAGAACAGTGACCATTCTGCTGGATCAACAGCAAGCCTGGATATTTATCGGACATCGCAGTAAAATATTTAGCGGAGAGATTTTGTTCCAACGGGGTGGTTTTCCTTCCAGATACAGAAACCAAGCACTAGAATAACAGAGCAATATTTGCAAGATTTCTTGATTATGCTGCCAAGGTATTGCTGTGTGAGGAGATGGCCTTTATTAAATCCAGGCACTGTAATGGAAGGAATTGACTTGTGAAACCTTATTCTTGGAAATTGTTTAGCCGTGAGGAGTTTTCTGATTCTCTGAGACCCTAATGCAATAGAGTGATTACTGTGTATTTCCCATTTGAAACCTTACCACTCTGTTTGGCAGTTTGCAATGATCACAGGTTACTTCCCATAAATATTCAGCATCAAAAGTAGTTCCCCAAAGTTCTTAAGAGTCTCTGGGGATTTGGCTATTATAATTTAATTGTGCCATGTAAAATTAAAAGCGATGGGCTCTGCCTTGCACTGGCCAGGAAATCAATCAGTCGATGGTATTTGAGTATAGACTGTGTGTGAGCACTGTTCTGAGTTCCTGGGAGAGTACTGTACAAAAGCAGTGTTGCCTAGTGGATAGAACACTGGCCTAGGAGTCCGGAAGTCAAGGGTTCTAATCCCCGCTCCACACTTGTCTTCTGTGTGACCTTGGGCAAGTCACTTATCTTCTCTGTGCCTCAGTTCCCTCAACTGCAAAATGGGGTGTAAGACTGTGAGCCCTATTAGGACAGTTTATTGTTGCATTGTACTTTCCCAAGTGCTTAGTACAGTGCTCTGCACCACAGTAAGCACTCAATAAATATAATTGAATGATTGAATGAATGTACCCTCCCAAGTGATTAGAAAAGTGCCTGGCACATAGTAAGCACTTAACAAATATTATTATTGTTATTATTATTATTATTATTATTAATCCCTGCTCAAATAGAGCTCATCATCTTATCATACTCATGCTCTCTTCTGCTTTTTTTTTTTACTTCAAATTGGTAGTTGACTCAATAGTCCAAAACTTAGTCCAATGTGCCTAAATTGGTCACAGGAAAATATTGAATATTCCTTAAACAATTGAAATTAAATGACATATCTTCAAAAGTAATATTATACAGATGTTCAAGCGCACTGGAAATTATGGTGCTGTTCAAACTTTAATTTGCTATCTAAGAGCAATCAAAATACTGCTACTAGATCAGAGATTCGGTTCTCTTTTGTTTGATTTTATCATCCAAGATTTGAGATGGGATTTGATTCCCACCCAACCGTGAATAATTTTTCAAAGCCCCAACTGGAGCTGGAGTAATATCCAGGCTTTAAAAAGGAGTCCACTTGGTTTCTAGGCAATGCAAATGATGTGTTTAAATCAGTTCAGGGGAAAAGAGAGTCTAGCCAAATAGTGCAGTCAGAATGAGAAGGAAGTACCCGGGTAATGAGGTGTTTTCTGAAGGATAATCTTGGTGCCGCCATATAGCAAAGTCATGTTATAATACAGGTCAAAGGGCATAAGATTGCCCTCTCTGCATAGTCCTCCTGTCTTTATTTCAAAAGTGATATTCCCAATTTAGATAGAAGGATTCTGCTCAAGATTTTGTGCTTGGATTTGCACCCTTTAGTCCCCTCACCCCCACAGCACTTTTACACCTCTCTGTAATTTATTTATTCATATTAATGTCTGTCTCCCCCTCTAAACTGTAAGATCCTGTGGGCAGGGAATTTGTCTACCGACTCTATTGCACCGTAGTCTCCCAAGGGCTTGGTACAGTGCTCTGCACACAGTAAGCACTCAGTAAGTATGCTTGATAAAAGGTACTTTGTTGGTGTTTGGTTCATTGAAGATGAACAAGGAGAAATGGAGAAAATCTAATAGCTCTTTTAACTACTAAGGTACAAATACTACATGCTCATCAAGAGATAATCACCTATTTTGGTAGGTTTGAAGGGAGAGCTGCCTGGAAGCCGGGGACTAGTTTAGTTGAACACTCCATCTATCGATCAGTGGTATTTATTGAGCACACAGTGCAATAGAGTAACAATAATAATGATGATGGCATTTGTTAAGCACTTACTATGTGCAAAGCACTGTCCTAAGTGCTGGCGGGGATACAAGGTGATCAGTTTGTCCCACGTGGGGCTCACAGTCTTAATCCCCATTTTACAGATGAGGTAACTGAGGCTCAGAGAAGTTAAGTGACTTGCCCAAGGTCACACAGCAAACATGTGGCAGAGCTGGGATTAGAACCCATGACCTCTAACTCCCAAGCCTGTGCTCTTTCCACTGAGCCATTCTGTTTCTCATAAGTAGAAGTAAGTAAGGAGTAAGTAGATACAATCCCTGTCTTCAAAGACCTTGCACTCTACCTTCCATGTCTAGGATTCAAAAATGAAAAGTTAAAATTAGAAACAAAAGTAATGCGTTATGCCACAATGCAGTGCACGTGAAACATAAATATTGAACGTGAAGTGCTACAATGGAAAATGAATAGGGCTTTGCTTATCTAATATCGAAAGAATATGACAAATACGTTTTGGATCTGCTCTAAATCATATCTTATGGCCTTTTACCTCCGAGTCTAACTAATTTCACTTGATTTCAACTAATGCAGGGAAGTAAAAAATGCAAAATGTGTTCAGCTAGTGTTCATAATTTGCCAAAGGTGCTACTAAATTAGCTTATATTGCTTGTCTTGATTATACATTTCATGCCTGATAATAATAGAGTCTTGATTTAATGGTCCTGTTAAATGTACTGTTTTCTAATCTTACTACATCTAACTTACTATTCAAGAATTACTCCTGCCTCTGATTGTTTCAAGCTTATTCATCTTCTCTATATTTCTCCATTTGCCATATTTAATTTTCTTAAAAAGTGAATCACAGTCTTACATTCTGTGTATAAAGAGAACAGTTTAGCCATCATTTCTGCATCTGTTTCTAGAGAAGCAGCATGGTCTAGAGGCAGGAGCACAGGCTTGGGAGTCAGAGGATGTGGGTTCTAATCCTGGCTCTGGCACTTATCTGTTATGTGACCTTAGGCAAGTAACTTAACTTCCCTGTACCTGTAAAATGGGGAGTAAGACTGTGAGCTCCAAGTGGGGCAGGGACTTTGTCCAACCTGATTTACCTTGTATCTATCCTTGCACTAAGAACAGTGCTTGGCACATAGTAAGCACTTAACCAATACTATGATTATTATTATTACAATTATTATTTTTGGTCAATTTTTCTGTGTTACAGCCAATTCGGGGAAATGAGCATTTAATATATGGATGAATGCCAGCAATATATTTAAATATTAAAATATTGCTAAAAGACCTGTAGATGTTAAGTGCAATCTCGCACGTAACTTAATCAACTGCAGAAAGTTGGATATTATTCTTATTCAGGGAGGCACATTTATTCGAAGACTTCAGCAGGTCTAATTTATTTCCTCTGTCAGAGAGCAGTCATTTCTTAGGTTTAATATAGTTCAAGAAAATAAAAAGTTTCAGGCTTCAGTGGGACATGTAGCTGGTATTCACCTCCAGGGATAACAATAATTAGGCCTCATTCTGATGTCATTCAGGAGATTGTATTGCTGGGCAGAATTCAGAAAACTAGTGAGTTGATTTGTTTTTAGTATAGATTTCAAATAGGGCAGAAATGCCTCCCAGTATATGCCCCAGAACAGAGAGCCTTTTAAAATTATCTTTATTTTGATTACAAGAGGTTAAATCTTGATCCAGAGGAGAGAGGCTTGTCAGATGTCATTCAAGATAATGCTGCATTAATGTTATTTCCCCTAGCACATAAGAAAGCATACTAATAACATCTAAACTTCTATAACTAAACAGGAGAAAAAAATCTTCCATCTGGGTGGTTTTAAAAATATCCGAATCAATGTCACTTCACCTTCTTTCCGGTACATTTCCACAAATTAGCTGGTCAGAAATGCTAAAATTGAAATCATTCTAGATAAGAGGCTTCATATCAAACTAGAGAGTTTTTTGCCTTTGAAATCGTTTAGAAACTCTAGCTCCAGCCACAGAGAAATGGACACTTTTTTCACTAAATGACAAACAGAAAAACTAGTTCAAAATCGGCAGAGATGCAAGAGATGCAACTTCTCTCTGATCTCCCATCCTCGTGTCTCTCTCCACTTCAATCCATACTTCACGCTGCTGCCCGGATTATCTTTGTCCAGAAACGCTCTGGACATATTACTCCCCTCCTCAAAAACCTCCAATGGCTACCGATCAATCTGCGCATCAGGCACAAACTCCTCACCCTGGGCTTCAAGGCTGTCCATCACCTCGCCCCCTCCTACCTCACCTCCCTTCTCTCCTTCTACTGCCCAGCCCGCACCCTCCGCTCCTCCACCACTAATCTCCTCACTGTACCTCGCTCTCGCCTGTCCCGCCATCGACCCCCGGCCCACGTCATCCCCCGGGCCTGGAATGCCCTCCCTCTGCCCATCCGCCAAGCTAGCTCTCTTCCTCCCTTCAAGGCCCTGCTGAGAGCTCACCTCCTCCAGGAGGCCTTCCCAGACTGAGCCCCTTCTTTCCTCTCCCCCTCGTCCCCCTCTCCATCCCCCCGTCTTACCTCCTTCCCTTCCCCACAGCACCTGTATATATGTATATATGGTTGTACATATTTATTACTTTATTTATTTATTTATTTATTTTACTTGTACATTTCTATCCTACTTATTTTATTTTGTTGGTATGTTTGGTTCTGTTCTCTGTCTCCCCCTTTTAGACTGTGAGCCCACTGTTGGGTAGGGACTGTCTCTATGTGATGCCAATTTGTACTTCCCAAGCGCTTAGTACAGTGCTCTGCACATAGTAAGTGCTCAATAAATACGATTGATTGATTGATTGATTGATAGCAAAAGTTGTGATTTATTACCAGCTTAACTAGTACCATTATATACACCCACATACACACATATGAAGATTCAGTTTAACCATAAAACTGAAGAACTCTGTTCTCGTCAATAATAATAAAAATAATTGTGCTATTTGTTACGATAATAATAATAATTGTATTTGTTAAGCACTTACTGTGTGCCAGGCCCCTTACTAAGTGCCGGGGTAGATACAAAGTAATTAGGTTGGACTCAGTCCTTGTCCCACACGGGCTTCACAATCTTAAACCCCATTTTACAGATACGATAGCTGAAGCACAGAGAAGTTAAATGACTTGTCCAAGGTCATACAGCAGACAAGTGGTGGAGCAAGATTAGAATCCAGGTCCGTCTGACTCCCAGGCGCATGCTCCATCCATTAAGCCAGGCAGTGCATGCACACCAACTGTTATTTAACAGGTTCTTCAAGGATCTGGGCAGTCCTTCTCCAGCGGAGCCCAGATATACTTGGCGAAGGTAGATATGGTTTTCTTCTTTGATTTTTTTTTGTCTATCTACATGAATGGATCCTTCCCGACAAGATTTGTTTTTGATCCATTAAGCCTTTGATAAAATAAATTCTAGCTCCTGTGGTTACATCAGCTATTTTTTGCATTTTCCTCTTCAGTTCTGCTATCTACTGCAAGCCTAAAGCAGTCAATCTCAAAGATGGGTATTCTGTTTTCACTTTCAGTACTGGTATTTCAGGGGGGCTTATTAATCAGCTTGGTGGGTGGGGAGCAGGGGAGAGCCTCCCTGCTTTTCTTCTTAGGTTTATATAGGACTCATTTTAGATGGGGAACATATCTGCTAACTCTGTACTTTAAAGAACTCAATCACCTTGCCCCCTCCTACCTCGCTTCACTACTCTCCTGCTACAACCCAGCCCACACACTTGGCTCTTTTAGTGCCAACCTTGTCACTGTACCTCAATCTTGTCTGTCTTGCCACTGACCTCTTTCCCCACATCTTGCCTCTGGCCTGAAACGCCCTCCCTCCTCATGGCCGACGGACAATGACTCTCCCCACTTTCAAAGCCTTATTGAAGGCCCGACTCCTCCAAGAGGCCTTCCCTGACTAAGCCCTCATTTCCTTCTCTTCCACTCCCTTCTGTATCATCCTTACTGGTCCCTTTATTCACCTCCCCCAACTCCCAACCCCATAGCACATATATACATATCTGTAATTTATTTATATTAATGTCTGTCTCCCCCGTTGGACTGTACGCTTACTGTGGGAAGCGAATGTGTCTGTTACATTGTCATATTGTACTCTCCCAAGTGCTTAGAACAGTGCCCTGCACATATTAAGTGCTCAATAAATACGATTGACTGATATAGGGCACAAGGAAGTGTGAAGCTTTCCTGCTTCTCCGTTAGTATCACTGGCCAGAAGAAAATCCAAAGCTGCCATTTCCCCTGACCCCAGCCCCTCATTTTACCATCTCCCCAGTGACTCGGGGCCCATATTTTTTACATATTTGGGCTGGGGTCCTTGTGGTGCCAGTTGTGGTACTTAAGTGCTTACTATGTGCCAGGCACTGTACTAGGCTCTGGGGTGGATACAAGCAAATCGGGTTGTCCCATGTGGGGCTCACAGTCTCATCCCCATTTTACAAATGAGGGAACTGAGGCACAGAGAAGTAAAGTGACTTGCCCAAGTTCACCCAGAAAACAAGTGGCGGACCGGGGATTAGAACCCTTGACCTTCTGACTCTCAGGCCTGGACTCTATCTGCTGTTGTGTCTGTTAGACTCTGAATAGCCCTGTCTAAGTGATGAAGACCTAAAGCTGTAACCCAATCAATCAATCAGTAGTATTTCCTGAGCACTTACTATGTGCAAAGCACTGTACTCTAAGCTCTAGGGAGAGTATACTACAATTGAGTTAGCAGAAACTTTCCCTGCCCACAATGAGCTTACAGTTTAGAGATGAGTTTACAGAATGCTTATAATAATGATAGCATTTATTAAGCGCTTACTATGTGCAAAGCACTGTTCTAAGCACTGGGGAGGTTACAAGGTGATGAGGTTGTCCCACGAGGGGCTCACAGTCTTAATCCCCATTTTACAGATGAGGGAACTGAGGCCCAGAGAAGTTAAGTGACTTGCCCAAAGTCATACAGCTGACAAGTGGTGGAACTGGGATTTGAACCCGTGACCTCTGACTCCAAAGCCCGTGCTCTTTCCATTGAGTCACGCTGCTTCTCTTATGGAATTTATTCTTCCTTTTGAATGTTTTTGATAGTTTTCCCTTCCTTATGTGTCTGTGACCAACCTTTCCCGTCCCCTGCCCCAAATTCCATCTCAGCCCGTGAGTCCCTTGCAGTACTGGATCGTAGGAGATCTTTAATCTATGCCTTTTTCCCAATGCTTAGATCAGTGCTTTGCACATAGAAAGCACTTACTAAATACTGTTACTAAGAAGGATTGGTGACTGATTTCCACTATGCAAATGCAGTACCCTTCCTCCTCTGCTGCTATCTATATATGTGGAACAAGGAACACTGCATTCCACCGAGGTGGGCTTTTTAACAGGAGACAACAGTGAAGCAAACTGCAGTTTGGCTTTCGCTTCCTTCTCCAGTTAGCTGAGACCAGTTAGGTCGTGTGCAATAGTTGATTGGTTGAAGTAGAATCCATTGTGTTCTTGGACATTTTGCACTTTAAGACTATATTTCATGGTGAAGAGTTTGCGTATTTGTGTGGAGAAAATTACCGATTGGTACGTTAGACCTTTGGAATCATCTATATTAACAGAATTGCCTTTTTCTTTTCTATGAATTTAGAGGGTAATTGTTCACAATAGTACTTAGTATAGTGATCGTTATTATTATTATTGTTGTTACTAATAACAACGATAAGATCAAGGGTATATGTTAAGCACTTATGATGTGCCAAAGACTCAGATACCTTACATTCAAACTTGGACACAATCCCTATCCCAACAGGGATTCTCAATCTCGAGGTAGAACTGGTATATAATCCCTATCTCACAGATGAGGAAATTGAGGTTCAGAGATTCATTCATTCATTCAATCATATTTATTGAACGCTTATTGTGTGCAGATCACTGTACTAGGCACTTGGGAAGTACAAGTTGGCAACATATAGAGATGGTCCCTACCCAACAACAGGCTCTAAATGACTTTATGGAAGTCATGTGGCAGGCCAGTGGCAGAACTGGGATTAGAACTCAGGACTCCCGACTCCAACTCATGTTCTCTTTCCACTAGGTCAAGATGCTTTTTCTCAGTTAAACAAAAGGAGCTTCTCAGTTACACAAAAATACCCTGACTATGTTACACCCTTACTTTGAATTCAGTAAACCTCCAGTTTTGGGCTATTCAGAACATTTCTTATCCTTGCCTGGCACTTTCCACATGCCAAATTGTACTTTCCAAGTGCTTAGTACAGTGCTCTGCACACAGTAAACACTCAATGAATACAATTGAAGGAATGAAATGCCATAGTCATCTTCATCCCAAATTGCTTTCAGAAAGGGTTTGGTGTTGCTCTGGGGTGACTGCTATTTTCTAAAACTTTAGATGAATAAAAGATGTTTTGAGTTTTGAACAGTGTTGTCCAATCTACATCCCATTGGTTGTCCTCTCTCAAATTTTATTTTTCAGTAATAATAATAATAATAATAATAATGTTGTTATTTGTTAAGCACTTACTATGTGCCAAGCACTGTTCTAAGCGCTGGACTAGATACAAGGTAATCAGGGTGTCCCATGTAGGGCTCACAGTCTTATTCCCCATTTTACAGATGAGGGAACTGAGGCTGAGGCACAGAGAAGTTAAGTGTCTTGCCAAAAGTCACACAGGAGGCAAGTGGCAGAGCTGGGATTAGAACCCACGACCTCTCCCAAGCCTGGGCTCTTTCCACTGAGCTATGCTGCTTCTGGATAATCCATTTTAGTCTCGTATATCTCTGTTATTCTCCTCAATCACTCTATCTTTCAATGGGACCCCCCGAACTTCTCTCTGTACTGTCTGCCCTCTTCATAACCATTTAAAATCATTTTCTGAATGTCTTTACACAGTTCCCTGCACTCATTTTTTTTTTTTCCTTTGGCTTTCATGTGATTCTTTCTCACCATCATTCAGCATCTCCACCTTAACCTTCTATTTCTTCTTTGGTAGATACAGGCAAAAAAAAAGGACAATCAAACTATATTACACACACATGCACATATGTATTATACATATTCCCTGCCCACAGTGAGCTGACTCCCAAGCCCGTGCATTATCCGCTAGGTTATGATGCTTCATCACACCTCCAACTCTCCTTCCCTCCTGGTCCATTTTCACAGGCAAAATTCATTTCTGAGAAATTATTTTCTGGCACCTTCTGGAAGCAATCTTGTTTGGGCAATTTGGAGGATTGGGGAGAAGGTAAAGATGAGGTGAGTAGCCCCAAATAAGTTTCCTATTGGCAAATGAGAATCATTTCTGTCACTTGGATTTTCTCTCTGTCCTTGTTTTCTTATGTGCTTGTTAACAGCCTTTAAATTGACAGGGTGCAGTCACTCCTTACTATTTTTACCCATTATTTCACTGCTCAATTATCTTTGCCATTACTGAGTTGCTTCTTTTGAAGCGCAGTCATTGCTCATGAGGTAGTAATAGTATTTATTAAGCAATTCCTATGAGCAGAGCACTGTACTTTGTGCAAGTTGCTTAACTTCTCTGTGCCTTGTTACCCCATCTGGAAAATTGAGATTAAGACTGTGGGACACCCTGATTACCTTGTATCTCTCCCAATGCTTGGCACATAGTAGGTGCTTAACAAATACTGTCATTATTATTATTATTATTATTACTAAGTGCTGGGAGAAAATACGCAGGTGGGAATTAAACATGCTCCGTGTCCTATCTCTCAGGGGGCTTATAATCTAAAAGTGGTTCCTTAATGTCCCTGGGTCTCATTTCAAGTTTTCTAAGACCCCCAGTAACTGCTTTGAAATGCAGGTGCAATAGGTGGTTGTCATAGTACTTGGTTTCATTCTTGGTGATTTAGAACGGTAATTAATGCAAGCTGAAAAGCATCCTAAATTTCCAAATAATTTTATTTCCTCTATTACAGCTATTAATATTATAATTACATTTTTCTAAAGGAGAAATATAAAAATGTAGCTCACTTTTGGATGGTTATGTGGCATTTTATTAGCTATTAGGACTAAGCCTTCTCAGGTCATAACTGCTTGAAAGATTTATTTGAGATTAAGCCATTAACCAAGCTATTCTAAAATTGAGCATTCAAATACATGGCATTTTAACATGTTTAGTGGTTTATGTCATTTAGTGAATGGAGGTTTAGACAGGTGTCCATTAACTCAAGTCATAAAGTATGCTAAATCTGAAGGAAGCCTGGATTTTTGTTGTCATATTTTGCATTTACTCACTGAGCTATGAAGATTTACCTAATGACCTGCATGTAAATAATTTGAGTCTGATTAAAGAAAAGACAATTTTCAATGAAAACACAAAACTTGGAGTAAATCAGAAGGAACAAAAATAGGTGCAAAACAATTTGTACAATTAAAGTATGTAATCACATGCTCTCATAAATTTCTAAAATTAATTTAATGATGCCAGTTTATGTTCCCCTGATTTCTTTCAGCTGAAAATTTCAAATTTTCTTCAAAATGCTTCCTGAATAATTTCTAGAACCTTCCTGAGAGGTAAGAAATTCTAGTAGGGACACTGAATTTGTTGTAAATGGTGGGGAAAAAAAGTTTCAACACAAGGTATGTGTGTGTGTGTATATATGATGAATCTATAGATGGATATGTACATTTATTCTGATGACTTGACACCTGTCCACATGTTTTGTTTTGTTGTCTGTCTCCCCCCTCTAGACTGTGAGCCTGTTGTTCGGTAGGGACCGTCTCTATATGTTGCCAACTTGTACTTCCCAAGCGCTTAATACAGTGCTCTGCACACAGTAAGCACTCAATACGATTGAATGAATGAATATATCCATCTACCCATCTATATAATCTATATAGATATTTGAATAGATCAATCTATTTAGATACAAGTTAATCAGGATGGACACAGTCCATGTCCCACAGTCTTAATCCCCGTTTTACAGATTGGGTAACTGAGGTACAGAGAAGCTAAGTGACTTGCCCAAGGTCACACAGCTGGCAAAAGGTGGAGGTGGAATTAGGACCCAGCTCCTCTGACTACCAGGTATGTGCTCTTTCCACTAGGCCATGGAAAAAATAGTGAAAAACTCATGTAACAAAACATCTAAATCGTTCTCCATTTGCCAGGTTTTATGACAGGATCAACCAGTTGTATTTATTGAGCACTTACTATGTGCAGAGCCCTGTACTAAGTCCTTGGGACAGTACAATATAACAGAGTTGACAGACAGATACCCTACCCACAACGAGTTTACAGACTGACTAGAGGGATGTCCCGATTGGAACATCTTCAGCCCCATCACTGACTCCACCAATATCTGAGTACACTGTTTTATTCATCATATTTCTTGAGCACTTACTGTGATCAAAGCACTGTACTAAGTGCTTGGGAGAGTACAATACAGCAATGGACACATTCCTACCCACACCGAGCTCACAGTCTTATAGGGGAAGATAGACATTAATATAAATAGATAAATACATTACAGATACATATGTGCTGTGGGGATGGGAGGGAGGATGAATTCATTCATTCAATCATATTTATTGAGCGCTTACTGTGTGCAGAGCACTGTACTATGAATGAAGGAGCTAGTAAGAGCGGCGCAGAAGGGAATGGGAGAAGAGCAGAGGAGGTCTTAGAGAGGCTTTTTAGAGGACATGTGCCTTCAATAAGGTTTTTGAAGTGCGGGAGAGCAGTTCTCCGGGAGCCTGTATTTTTCGATCAATGATTTCACTCATTCATTCAATCATATTTATTGAGCGCTTCCTGTGTGCAGAGTACTGTACTAAGTGCTTGGGAAGTACAAGTTGGCAACATATAGAGACGGTCCCTACCCAACAGCGGGCTCACAGTCTAGAAGGGGGAGACAGACAACAAACCAGAACATGTAGACAGGTGTCAAAACCATCAGAATAAATAGGATAATAACCATATGCACAACATTAACAAAGTAGAGTAGTAAATATGTACAAGTTTTACAAATATGTACAAGTACATAGTGAGTATGTACAAGATTTGGATAAGGTCCAGTGATATAACTGGAGAACAAACTTCTCACAGCAGTAGTCAGTTCTGGCATAAAACAATTTGCCACTTGACGCAAGTAGATTTGGCGGTTGGGGGCAAAGTCTGTTGGTACGTACATGGTTTTAACCGAGGTCTGGTATCCATCTTTGACATCTATAATTTATCTGTACTGATGACTTTTTTTCTCCCCCTCTAGACTGCAAGCTCACTGTGGGCACGGTACATGTCTACCGCCTCTGTTGTACTCTTCCAAGTAGTTAGTACAATGTTCTACAGACAGTAAGTGCTCAAAAAATACCTTTGATTGGGGTTCAGTGCTACTTTTGGGTACTTGGAGTTAGGTTTTACTCTTGTTTGCCCCTGCTGTTTTAACAAGCGAGAAGCAGCACGGTGTAGTGGACAGCACACCGGCTGGGAAGTCAGGAGGTCATGGGTTCTAATCCTGACTCTGCCACTTTGCTGTGTGACCTGGGCAAGTCTCTTAACTTCTCTGTGCATCAATTTGCTCATCTGTAATATGGGGATTGAGACTGTGAGCCCCATATGGGATAAAGGAATGTGTCCAACCTGATTTGCTTGTATCCAATCCAGCACGTAGTACAGTGCCTGGCACATAGTAAGCTCTTAAATACGATAATTATCATTATTAAACAAGGTTTCAAGATGGGAGACCTGGATTTTAGTACCAGCTCAGTGTGACTTCAGGCAGTGTGCCTCAGTGTCCTCATCAGGAAAATGAGGTTGATACCTGCTCAACAAGGCAAATGACCCTCAAACTAATTTGTTCAATTTGTAACGTGTGAGAAAAGTTTAGACCAGGCTATAGGGATTGGAACTATTTTATTTTCTCTCTTTTCAGTTAATTCCAGGGTTCTGATACCTGGGTTCTAATCCTGGCTCGATCACTTGTCTGCTGTATGGCCTTGGGCAAGTCACTTCACTTCGCTGTGCTTCACTTTCCTCATCTGTAAAATGGGCGTTAAGACTGTGAGCCCCATGTGGGACAGGGACTGTGTCCAGCCCAATCACCTTGTATCTACCCCAGTGTTCAGTACAGTGTCTGGCACATTGTAAGTGCTTCACAAATACCACAATTATTGTTACTTTACAGTTGAGATAACTGAGGCACAGAAAAGTGAAGTGGTTTGACCAAGGTCACACAGCAGACAAGTGGCAGAAGAGCGATTAGAACGTAGGTCCTCTTACTCCCAGGGCCATGCTCTTTCTAGCAGACACAGTGCTACTGTGGAAGAAAAATAATTTGGGACATAATTGGTGGGAGATTTTTGGTCTGAAGCAGTATGGTGTTGTGCATCTAAACCCTAATATGTAATAAAAACATACTCTAAAGAAGGGGTATCTTAAATGCTCCCCTCCCCAACCCAGAAATGCAGCAGTAGGTAGTCAGTGGTGAATGAAAAAATTACTTTCTGAATTTGTCCTAAATTACACACTTTATTTTCTATTCACTAATAACATTTTGCCTGGTGTGTCCACAGAGTATAATACAAGGAAATGCAGTAAAATACTGATGATGGTATTCGTTAAGTGCTTACCATGTGCCAGACACCGTACTAAGCACTGGGGTGGATACAGGTAAATTGAGTTGGACACAGTCCCTCTCCCATGTGGGTTTCACAGTCTCAATCTCCATTTTCCAGATGAGGTAACTGAGGCCCTGAGAAGCAAAGTAACTTGCCCAAGGTCACACAGCAAACAAGCGGCAGAGTCGGGATTAGAACTCATGACTTTCTGACTTCTCATTTGGTAAAAACGACTGTATCTGTAAATTTTTTTTGAATGTCTGCCTCCTGGTCTAGAATGTAAATTCCTTGAGGCAGGAATCACTTCTACCAATTATCGTATTTGTACTTCCTAAGCACTTCAGTGCTCTGCACATACATTAAGTGCTCATATACCCCTGACTGATAAATATACATCTTTGAAAACCATTTGAAATTACATATCCTTACATTGGTGTCTTTCCTGTAACAGAGAGAATTACCTGTCAACAGCACGTCGACGAGAACATTTTCTAGGGTGGGATTTCTGAACGAAATGATGACAGAAGAATGTCGACCAATGCATGAGCTTATGCTTGCTGGTTCCATGGGCTGGGGAATTAGGCCGACTCCAGACAGGTAAAATATCCATTCTTTAAACTGGAGAAGAAAGTAGATGTTTCACATTTTTGGAAATGAACTGTTTGGGGACCTACTTCAAGTGATTTACAACATCTGTAGCCTGCTTTTGTAGCTTAAAGATTTTTACATATCTTGATGTTCATGATCTAGTTTTCTTGTTCCCGTAAAACATCCTACTCACTATAAATTCTGTTGAACTCTGTTTTCTGACTTTCCTTACCAAAGCTGGGAGAGAATAGTTGTGTTTCCTTAAGAGTCAAAATATTTCTTATTCCCCTAATTTGGTTTGGGATTTGGGGATTCTTTTATACTTTTCCATTTAATAAGACTGATCAACTACTAAGTGCTGTAGCATTATAAAACTCACATCTGGCAGGCGGCTCTCTAAAACAGATGTCCCAGCATTCCTTAAAAATACCTTGTTGGCATTAAACTGGGTACAGCAAGCAAATAAAATGGCAAACTGTTACATAAACAAGTCACACGGTGAGAGAAAATCAGTGTCTCTGTCTCAGTCTTGGACTTTCTCTTTCAGAAAAAAAGCTGAAATCTCTAAAGATCCAAATGGACTCTTTCTGAAAGGTAAGATAAACTAGAGGTTGAATTAACTGTCATTTGCCCATTGAACACAACACAGGAGTCATCTAAACTGCCTGAGAGTCAGAACTACATCCTCCAGACACAGATAGAAATGATTCCAGCCCCGTGCTTTGTTTACAAAAGTCACATCAATCTTCACTATTATGCTTTCATTTCTGCTACTGTGATATTTAGGTAAAAGAGTGCCAAGATAGTCAAAGAAAAATCAGGCGAAGAATAGCTACTGCTTGGGATAGGATCTAGGCCACACCAAAGCAAATAAAAATCCCAGTCATGGCTCATTTGCTCAGGCTTTGCTTCCTATTTCCAGACCTCTGTTCAAATAGCCTCATAATAATAATGGCATTTGTTTAAGTGCTTACTATGTGCCAAGCACTGTCATCTCACAGTATTTATGTTGCTCTAATAAAAGAAACAACCAGTATGTTATACCCTATATCCCATATTATAGACCCCACATTATATACCCTACATTATCTGGTATCGAATGTGGGAAGTAGTATGGCCTCATAAAGAACATGGGCCTGGGAGTTAGAGTTCATAGAACAGTGCTGGCATCTACTTAGCACCTAATAAATACCATCCTCATTCTAATCCCAGCTCTGCTACTTGTCTGCTGTGTGACTTTGGGCAAGCCATTTCATTTGGGGCCTCAGTTATCTCATCTGCAAAATGGGGATTAAATCCTACTCCCTTGTACTTAGACTGTGAGCCCCATGTGGGATAGGGACATCAAAATTAACTTTTATCTACCCCAGCAGTTAGAATAGTGCTTGCCACATAGTAAGCACTTAACAAATCCATAATTATTATTACTATTCTACATTAATTTCTCACCATTCAGCATAAATGAGCAACCTCAAACTCTTAAAGGCTTATCCCCTAAGCACTAATTTTAGATTAACAAGCTACTCGGTGATGAGGTAGCTTAGACTATCAGTTTAGTTGCATTTTGTCAGTCAAACCAAGGGAGGGGAAAAAAAATCAATGACTTTAAGGTGAAAATTTATTCCAAAGTCCTAGATGTAGGAGAAAAAAAATCTGAAGACAGCTTTCAAAAGACACACTGATTACCATTAAATTTGTACACATGTACAATATCTGCTCTATTTCTTTTCTAAAAATTTCCACACAATTACTGCCTTAGAATGATCTGGCATACATTTGGAAAGTCAAGTCGAGAGAGATGAAAAGAGCAATAGAAAACCACAAAGGTTAAAGCAATACATTGAAAAGGTTGAACAATCTAGACAAAATGAATGAAAGGATGTTATTGATTAAAGCAGAGCTCTAGACAAAACTCTGGAAACTTTCCACTTGTTAATGGTTGATACACAAACCGACATCAAGGTAGACATCATATTTGTTCTCTTTTGTCCTGAAGGTATCAAAATATCATTAGCAAAGTGGAAGGACTACTTTTACTTTCCTAAATTCTGGGCCTCCAATTAGGAACATAAAACCAATATCCAGATTCATGTGGAAAGCCAAAGAGTTGTCAAGAAAATATGTATGAGAAGGGCATACAGCACTCAGGGTATAAAATAGACGGTATCATACTTGCGGACATTTGAAGATGACTGAAGTTTGGTGATTAGCTCTGCCCAGAGCTGAAGGGCAAAAACGAACAGGGACTTCTGTTGTAGAACGAGGAGGCACAATCAGCTGTGCAGACAAGAAAGCAAAAGAGGAAAAAAAAAATCAATCCTTTTGTTTGAGCTGGGATTTTTTTGTGTGTGCCTCTATCGACATTTTGATGTTTATGTGATTAATGTGTCCCACCCTCAGCATGCCTGGACTGCTAAGGCAGATAAAGCATACTGCAGTAAACAGTATTTAGTCACAGCATGTTTCTTCCTGAGACACTAACAATACCATGGTACTAACTGCTCTGGAAAGGAAGCCTAGCTGAGTTTTGTAAAGATCTCAAAACCCTGATGAAAAGAATATTATTTTTATCTACCCCAGTGGTTAGAATAGTGCTTGCCACATAGTAAGCACTTAACAAATCCATAATTATTATTATTATCCTACATTAATTTCTCACCATTCAGCATAGATGAGCAACCTCAAACTCTTAAAGGCTTATCCCCTAAGCACAATTTTAGATTAACAAGCTACTCGGTGATGAGGTGGCTTAGAATATCAGTTTAGTTGCATTTTGTCAGTCAAACCAAGGGAGGGTGAAAAAAAAAATCAATGAATTTAAGGTGAAAACATTCCAAAGTCCTAGCTGTAGGAGAAAAAAAATCTGAAGACAGCTTTCAAAAGACACAGTGATTACCATTAAATTTGTACACATGTACAATATCTGTTCTATTTCTTTATGCTTTTTGAGGGCTGGGAGTCATTCAGTCGAGTTTATTGAGCACTTTACTGTGTGCAGAGCACTGTACTAAGTGCCTGGGCAAGTGCAATACTACAGTACAATAAACAGACATGTGACTATTTATTGTCATTGTACTTTTCCAGGGCTCTGCACATAGTAAGTGCTCAATAAAGGCATCCCAATCCAACATCTATACATGTAGCCCAATACTGTGCTAGTTTCCTTATCTATAATTCATTTTCATGTCCCTCTTCCTCCTCAAGACTCCTTGTAAATCGGTAATATATGTGGCTAGCAACTCGACTGTATTCTCTCCCAGGTACCTAGATCAGTGCTCAGTCCATAGTAAATGCTCAATAAATACCACTGATTGAAGGGGGAGGTGTCCTAAGCCAAGGGGATTTGGCTCAGGAGAACCTATATGATAGAATGGAAGAGTAGGTGGTGAGCCTTGAAGTAAACTGTGGAGAGTTTTGGCTTGATGGAAGAGAGGAGCCATTGGTGATTTTTTAGGAATGAGTGTGTCAGTTGAGGCCAACTATCATGGGTTCTTCCAAGCATCTCATTGCTACTGTTGGAAACAGCATACTGACCCAGTAATGCAAGGTTGATGTCTATAACAATCAATGGTATTGAGTGCTTACTATAGGCCGAGCACTAAGCACTCGAATAAATACAGTGCTATTTATAGATCAACTGGAAATGTAAAAATGTCTAAAGAAGGGTTCACTTTGATTAGTAAACCTTTAAATGGTTAAATGGTTACAACATATCCCAACATACCATTTTATTACAAAGGTAAAACGATTTTTCCCATCATCATCACCACCTCCCACAACATCAAAAATCATTATTTTTACTTTAAGCACTTAGTACAGTGCTTTGCACACAGTAAGCACTCAATAACTACAATGGAATGAATGAATGCCATTATTTCTCAGTGGACAGCAGACTGTCTAGGATTGTGCTAGGCATTAGGACCTTTAGTGCTTATCAAAGGAAGGACATTTATTTTCTGAACAAACTTACCTTCTGATCGATTTCTACTAAAAAGTTCCCAGGATTACTATTGACAAATTCCAATTCTAGGGTTTCATGTGTACGATTAACCAAGGGAATCATCTGAACAACCCACCTGTAAGAAATA
Source organism: Tachyglossus aculeatus (assembly GCF_015852505.1). Taxonomy (NCBI): domain Eukaryota; kingdom Metazoa; phylum Chordata; class Mammalia; order Monotremata; family Tachyglossidae; genus Tachyglossus; species Tachyglossus aculeatus. The sequence continues at coordinate 27,124,242 of NC_052083.1, forward strand.
AAACTTAGTTAAGGACCTGTAAGTGACTAACTACCTCTTTTATTGTTCAAGAAACCCAGGACACTTACCAGTTTCCCCCAAAGAAAAATTGAGTTTACATGCAGTAATACTTTATTGCATTAAATAAGCTTCTATTTAACTTCAGATTTCACATTTGACATGTGAAATTTCACATTCCACCATTCGGTCTGTGATTCTGTTGTAGATTCTGTTTTAGAACCAATTCTGGCATGTTATTTTTCAAATGATCAAATTCAACCCAAAGATTGAATGGCAAAAAGTAAAGCGCAATACATCTATCCAGTATTATATACTTACTGTTCACAAATCTAACAAAGTTACCAGGATCTAAATCAATAAACTGTGGTCTAGTGGAAACAAGTCACAACTGGGACTGTGGACAGAGCATGGGCCTGGGGTTCTAATCTCGGCTACGACACTTTCATTTGATCATATTTATTGAGCACTGTACTAAGCGCTTGGGAGGATACAATATAACAATAAACAGACACATTCCCTGCCCACCATGAGCTTGTATCTCTCTGCTGTGTGTCCTCGGGCAAGTCACTTAAATTCTCTGTGCCTGTTACTTCATTGGTAAAATTGAGATTGAGACTGTGTCCAAATTGATTAGCATGGGTTGGAAAACCTTCTTTACCACTTCAACAATTACTTATCCACTAAGAAATTTAAGTATGAAGTAAACCTGAATCTGGGGGTTTGGAGAAGTTATTTTAACAGCAAATTGATAAGGCCAACTCTCTGGCTTCACTCATCCTCCCAGGAGGACTTCTATTATAAGTTAAAGTTGTGCGATGTCTTAGCAGAATTTGAAGCTATTAGGTATGTCACCCTACTTACTTTCCAAGATCACATTGTAACTCTTGCATTTTCATTGGGGTTGGCTTCTTTGCGGTCAGTTTCAGTGCATACCAGAATTCTCCAACTACATCAGACTGGAAAATGATACTGCAGGAATAGAACAATTTAAAGTGAGGCCAGGTTTTATCTACCACACTGCTCTGCAGATTTACAAAACATGTGAAAAAAAAAATTAGATGTTGTATTCTACGCCTCTCCCACTTACTTAAGCCGTGAGCCCCAAATGGGACAGAAACTATGTTCAACCTGATGAACTTGTATCTTCCTGAGGCAGCAGGGGACACTGGTGGGAGACGTGTGTGTGAACGGCCACCGGCCGCACCCCGACCAGTTTCAGGATTGCATCTCCTATGCCCTGCAGGTGGGGACCCGCATGGCTACTGGGTGTTTTCCCGGGCAGGCAGTCTAGGTGCCGCAGCGTGTGTGCCATCTGTGCGGTGTAGGCACTGCCGTGTGACTCCCTGGCCGGGCAGTGTCCACTGCAGGGAGGCATCCTGGCCAGGCAGCGTAGACACCCCAGAGTGGCATCCCGGCCAGGCGGTGTAAACACTGCAGTGCGGTGTCCTGGCCGGACAGTCTAGCTGCTGCAGGTCTTCAGTGTGGGGCTGGACTGACTTCAGTGTCCTCTCCACCGCTGTTGGAGGAGGATACTTTTCTGGGCTACCTCCCCGTCCGGGAGACCCAGACGTACGCAGCGCAGCTGGCCATCGGCACTGGCTCCCCCTTCTGCAGGAAGGTAGAATCGGAGATGGTGGAGCTGAGCCTCAGCCACGTGGCGGACACGCTGATCAGGAGCCGTGCGACCGGAGGCGTTTCTAATGGCGAAAGGCGTCCCGTGTCCATCGCGGCCCAACTCCTCCGGGATCCAACCCAGCCCACACCCTCTGCTCCTCTGCTGCTAATCTCCTCACCGTGCCTCGTTCTCGCCTCTCCCGCCATTGACCCCCAGCCCACGTCATCCCCCGGGCCTGGAATGCCCTCCCTCTGCCCATCTGCCAAGCTAGCTCTCTTCCTCCATTCAAGGCTCTACTGAGAGCTCACCTCCTCCAGGAGGCCTTCCCAGACTGAGCCCCCTCCTTCCTCTCCCCCCCCCACCCCCCTCTCCATCCCCCCATCTTACCTCCTTCCCTTCCCCCCAGCACCTGTATATATGTTTGTACATATTTATTACTCTACCTTACTTGTACATATCTATTCTATTTATTTTATTTTGTTAGTATGTTTGGTTTTGTTCTCTGTCTCCCCCTTCTAGACTGTGAGCCCGCTGTTGGGTAGGGAATGTCTCTATGTGTTGCCGACTTGTACTTCCCAAGCGCTTAGTACAGTGCTGTGCACACAGTAAGCACTCAATACGATTGATTGATTGATTACCCAAGCTCTTAGAGCAGTGCTTGACACATAGTAAGAGCTCAACAAACTAAACATTATTAGGAACAGAAATGTATGAAAAATACCTTCAAATACTTCATTTCTCAACATTACTAGAATCTTTAGCACCTTAAAATTTGTTATTTTGAACTTGTCATGAAATTTTAGTCCATTTTTAAAATCCTTCAAAATATGTCCTTCTGCTCTGGAAACAATTTCAGAAATGTAGTCATTTTGAATGCTAGTATGAAACAATAGCATATGGTCATCTGAAAATGTAAGTTTGCCTTATGAAAAGGAAGTATTTTTGTTTCTTTTCCTCTCAAAGAGCAAGGTATACCATTTCCTATTAAATGTTTAGTCAGTCGTATAAATTGAGCACTTACTGTATACAGAGCATGCTATTAAAACACTTGGGAGAGTACAGTAACAATAATTAATAATAATGTTACATTATTAATCATCCACTCTTAATGTTAATAATATTGTTAATAAATAATGAAACAGCATTAAGCCTTCAAATCTAAAAAGGCAATCTAAAGCTTTTATGAAGCTCGAGAAATATATTTTGTACCAAATACTGAGTTTACTTCCCTAGTGCTCGTCCATATACCAAAAATATCCAGTCCAATAAAGTCCAGCAAATTATTTGCTGCTAGGTGAATGCTACCATATGTGCTTTGGTGACAGGACATCATAACACATTCTACACTTCCTATAAATGCATTTGGTCATTTTTCTCACAGAGAAAATTCAATCACTTTGTCATCAGATTAAATAAAACATGTTAAAACATTTGAAGCATGATTAAAAGCACATTGGGTAAACAATGGTAAAAATGAACTTCTCCATAACAAAAAGCCATTCTTCTGATGTGTATGTCTTGAACAATGGCTCTATAGCTTGTCTACTAGAATGAATGTTTTCCATCATGTGGAAAACACAGCAAAAGAAAAGCTTCAATAAGGCAGTCAGTTCAGAAAGTGCATTCTTATTTTCACTGTTCAAAGATAATAAAGTCATATTTTACAACTCATGTTTTCACAGTAACATGTAAAAGACTACCATGAGTAGAATTAAAGTGTAAGGGTTGCCTAGTGGATAGAACACAGGCCTGGGAAGCAGAAGAATCTGGGTACTAGTTCTGGTCTTGCCATTTGTCCACTGTAACACCTATGGCAAGTCACTTCCCTTCTCTGGACCTCAGTTACCCCAAAATGGGGAATAAGCCTGTGAGCCTCATGTGGGACATGGACTGCGTCCAACTTGATTACATCATATCTAACCCAGCACTTAGTACAGTATCTGGTACATAGTAAGTGCTTGACAAATACCACAGTTATTATTATTACTGGGAAAGGATAACCAGGTGGGATTTAGTAATGGCCCCTGTCACACAATGGAATAAATACGACCCTGAACTGGGTGTAAATATAGGCTTATTAAATCCATTCTAGGTCATATGTTGGTGGATACAACAATGAATGCATGTAGTGGTAAATTTTGAAAGTTAATGGATTTCCATAACTTGGTCTGAAGGATTCTCCATCTGTTCTTACTGAAGTAATTTTAGTTCTATTCCCTTTTTGTTCTGAAGCTTTGAGTCATATTCTTCATGGCACGACAAAATTACCCACTGGAAACAGTCCATTAAAAGTTCAAGACTGTGTTTAAAAAGATGAAATGTCTTACACTAACACAAGGTAACACTAAAATCCTTCATAACCATAAAATATTATCTGTAATTTAACTATTGAATAATGCATGTAAAAAAGGTCAACATGAAGATGCAAAAACATTCTTAAAACTGTGCTTGCAAAGGACCAAATCCTACCTTCCATCTGAACAGCCTGCCATAGCTGGGGAATATTCTGCTACATAGGCAACTGTTTCTTTTGGCTTTATAATTAATTTGGTGGCTCCATTGAGGGCAATGTCCATTAATAGCACATGAAAATGAAGAACTTCATCTGTTGGATTAGTGATGGGAATTTCAATGCCGATGGTATCCTAGAATCACAGAATAAATGGCGAATAAGTTTCAGTTTCTACAGTTTCCGATGATTTTCCCAGAATGAATTGAAATCAAACTGTTACAATACACCTATGCCGTTACAGTACTTGGCTTTAGTACTATTCCACGTCATTGTGGTTGCTGTTTAATATCGGCATTCCTTCAAGTATTCTCACACTGTAATGAGGTTCTGGTTTTCCCAAGGAGGCACTATAAATAGCCCATGTGCACTTTGTGCATTGGGCTTACCCAGTCCAACGAATTCCTTCATTCAATTGGATTTGAGCGCTTACTATGTGCAGAGCACCTTACACTAAGCACTCGGGAGAGTACACTATAACAATAAACAGACATATTCCCAGCCCACAACAAGCTTACAGTCTAGAGGGGGACTGTAGACTGAATACCACCATTATCACCATCTACAAATGCTGTGTTCTGCACTGAGTTACTTAACCCTCAAATAACTACAGTTCAACTTGGCATGATCTCAGTTGACCTCAATGTGAAATAGTAGCAGGCAGCAGGGAGGTCAGCAAAGCGGCTGATACATTATTCATTCATTCTCTCGTACTTATTGAGTGTTTACTCTGTGCAGAGCACTGTACTAAGCGCTTGGAAAGTACAATTTGGCAACAGATAGAGACAATCCCTACCCAACAATGGGATCACAATCTAGAAAGGAGAGACAGACAACAAAACAAGTAGACAGGCATCAATAGCGTCAAAATAGATAAAACTATAGATATAAACACATAATTCATAAAATAAGTAGAATAATATGTACAAATATACACAAGTGCTGTGGGGTAGGGAAGGGGGGTAGAGCATAGGGAGGAAGGGTGATGGGGGGGAAGAAAAGAGGAAAAGGGGGGCTCAGTCTGGGGGACTGATTGGATTGGATAAATGCTTGGATTAATGTGATAGCAGTTTGGACGGACAGGACAGGGTGGATTTTAGCAACATCATGGATGTAGTGTCAGATTGATTTTGTGGGTTGAATGAGAGTAATGAGTCAAGGGTAACACCAAGGTTATGGGCTTATGAGACAGGAAGGATACTGATGCCATCTACAGTGAAAGCCTGGGGGAGGACAGGGTTTGGGCTGGAAGATAAGGAATTCTGTTTTGGACATGTTAAGTTTGAGGTGTCGGTGGGACATCCAAGTAGTGATGTCTTGAAAGCAGGAGGAAATGCAAGACTGCAGAGAGAGGGAGATCAGAGCTGGAGATGGAGATTTGGGAATCATCCACCTGGAGGTGGTAGTTGAAGACATGGGAGAGAATGAGTTCTCCAAGGGAATGAGTGTAGATGGAGAATAGAAGGGGACCCAGGACCGAACCTTGAAGGACCCCCACAGTTAGAGGGTGAGAAGCAGAAGAGGAGCCAACAGAAGAGACTGAGTGGCCAGAGAGATAGGAGGAGAATCAGGAAAGGAGCGTGTCAGTGAAGCTGAGGTTTAAAAAAAACAAAACACAACACAACACCTATTACGCCTATTTAGGGTACTTTGGAATCTCTAATTCCTGGTGATTGGAAGTAAATCCATTATTACCTTTAAACTAAAGAAAACTTCACATATAAGTTTAACATGTGAATGTGAATCTCTCCTGTATATTGTGTTGGTTTGAAATCCTAGAGCAAGTTTGAATCGAGGAACAGGCACTTCTGAACAATTTCAGTGTATTTCATTTAGACAAGTTGCAATAATTATTAAATATCAACAATAAGAAATGCAGCATACCCTGAAATATTAAGAATTATTCTATGAATTTTAAATGCAAATTCCCTCACTCTCTTCTGGGTGTAAAAAGAAAAATGATATAGTGGCCAAAGAATAATATTATAGATGATCACAAAGTAATAATTGTTCAGGACAGGCACTGGTCCAGTGAAATATGTCCTACCCATTATTTTCTTTTACAGAATCACTTTAAAGGTCAGTGGAAGTTTGCAATTTTCACATTTCCAGTCATCTAACATTGTAGAATGCCACGAATAGAGCATTTATTTAAAAAAATCACAAAGGAATTCTCAAAGAAAATGAAGCTTTCTAATTTACAGATAACTGCTCAATTATTACTCCAGCTTCATGTATCTTTCGTAAAATTAGGCTCAGTGGTAGGGTTAAGAGTTTTCAATAGTTAGCACTGTCTCCTAAAATGCTGTTGATACAAAATAAACAACTGTGGTTAGTGGAGAAGGCCAATTACTAATTCAAAGCTTCCAAGTATTTGGATTGATAGTTCCCTAATGGATGTTGCAAATATTAAGAGAAGAATTCTCAATGTTTTTTGAAAACTTGAAAATAGCAGCGTGGTTTAACGGAAAGCGCTCAGGCTTGGGAGTCAGAGGTTGTAGGTTCTAATCCCAGATCTGCCACTTGCCAGCTGTGTGACTTTGGGCAAGTCACTTCACTTCTCTGTGCCTCAGTTACTTCATCTGGAAAATGGGGATTAAGACTGTGAGCCCTACATGGGACAACCTAATTACCGTGTATCTCCCCCAGTGCTTAGAACAGTGTGTGGCACATAGTAAGTGCTTAACAAGTACCATCATCATTATTATTATTATAACTACAAAATTCCTCTTAAAAAAGGCCAGGTGGGAGGAAGCAGATACTTTAGTAAACCAAGCAAATGCCTTCTATTAAATGAATCCTCCTCATAAATTTCTTCTAAGTTCGTTTCAAGGCAAACTGAAGATCTTACATGTTGAACATGCTAGAAAAAAACAAATCAGAATGGAATGCCTTCAGTCAGGGCATTTTTGAAGATTGAAAGGGGCTTTCACAAATAAATCTCACTACCATCTGTCTGCTTCTGGGTTAGGTCCTATTTCAAGCCTGTGAGAAGACTTAAATAACTCTAGAAATCACTTTTACACCCTAAATTCAGTTTTATCGAGAGCCTGGTATCTGAACTGAATTTTTTTCTAATCCTCTATGTCAGAAGTTGGTGGGGACTATTTTGGGAAAACAATCTAACCATTTTGGGCATTATGAAAACAGCAACTGTTGCCAGAACCACAAAAGTGTTTTACCCGATGGGGCTGAGAATTAAATTGGACACAGACTTATCAGTAACAAGAGTCCCAATCAGGTTAAGTCACACCAAAGAATAATTTCAGTAAAACTTTTTTTCCAAGGTAGTTCATTGCGGAAGTTGCTTGCTAACATTTTGTCACTATGTAGATAATTAGACCAATTTGGGGTTCACAGGTATTGAATCTCCATTTTTCAGATGAGGGAACTGAGGTACAGAGAAGTGAAGTGACTTGAAGTGTCACCCAGCAAATAAATGAGATGGAGTCAGAATTAGAACTCAGGTCTTCTGACTCCTAGGCCCACACTTTTCCCACTAAGCCACGCTGCTTCCCAAAACTTGACAAAAAATGTGTCCAGGGAGAACATCAAAATCGATTCATTGTTAATTGCTCATTTTCAGCCAGTTAAGAAAGGATTTTACTGACCTGTGGGCTGATCTGACAAAAACTTGGGGTAGTCCATCAACATCATTCAGGTTGCACCTCCCCTGTGTGCTTGTATCATGGGGTGATTGTAACCTGGGGTAAGTTTGCTCATCAATCACCTTGTTACCATGGTCTGTGTGTTGGCTCCAACCTGACTAGCTTGTATCTATCACAGCACTTAGAACGGTGTTTGACACACAGTAAGCGCTTAACAAATACCATTAAAAAACTACTTAGATCTTGGGTGCAGCCAAATGGAATTAACAACTACCATAATAATATTTAACCATAAAAATAATGGGCAAGATCACATTCTCAGAAACTGTTTAAAGTGAAATTAAGATTTACTTGCACATAGTACAAGTATCTTAAGTATGTATCTTACCAGAGCGGCACATTTTACTTCAAGTGTTTTTTCTGGTGGTGAAGCTGCACTGTTAATCTCCAGTGAAAACCAGACTTGGAAATGTGAAACATTCGCTTCCTTTTCTGGAAGAAAAAAAAACCAAACAACCCTTTAAACTATATTCATTATCTCCAAAGTTTGGAAGGGAGCATTTTCTGAGCACCTTCATCATACAATAAAAAAGAGTCCCAGAAAAAATTTGTGTGGTTTATATTTCCTGAAGTAATCCATGTCTCCTTAAGCGTTTTCCCACAGGAAAAAAAAGGGGGGGAGACAAAGGCAGTGGAGGAAAAGGAGTAAAGAAAAAAGAAAAAGGGCAGAATATATTGAATCAGACTAGACCTGATCTATAGCCGATTCCAGGCCTCCTTAATTCTCATGCAACCAGTCACATTACCATGGAGTAATTGTAGAATTTTGATAACTACTCCGAGGCAGCAAAACTCTTTTAGTAGTTGCCCGAGTTCAAGTCTGCAAAAGTTGTCGAATGCTTTCAAAAGGTTTGCAAACGCCTGGAACATACTTTGATGTTGTTTCCTGTTCTTTTCTTACTCTTGAAATGCAGCAAAAGGCATGACTCTCCTGATCTGTTGTCATCTGAAGCCACATTGGTTCTAGGCCCGCTTGATTTAATGAAATTCTCTACTGACAAGCTTCAGAGGACTTAGTTTCTGCTAGGATCTTGCCAAATGGTGAGATGAATAAGATTTCCTGAACACCCAAGCCCTTTTTTTTTTCTTTTTGAAGAGGGCAGCTTTGAAATCTTGTGGCATTTCCACAGTGTTCCCCGTGTTCAGAGAAAGCAAGTGTAGACATCTAACAGCACCTTGTCACTTATATATCCAAGGAACTTTGCATTATTCATCTTGGCTCTGACCGTAGAAGTACACACTCACTAAATATGACAATGAATGAATACTCTGCACACAGTAATAGCTCAATAAATACCATACATATTGGTTTATTTCCAGCATTAATGCATTTGGGAAGCAGGGTAGCCTTGTGGGAAGAGCACAGACCTGGAAGTCAGTGGATATGGGTTCTAATCCCAGGTCCACTACTTTTCTGCTGTGTAACCTAGGGCAAATCGCTTACCTTCTCTGTGCCTCATTTCCTCACCTGTAAAATGGGGATTAAATACCTGTTCCCCCTCTTTCTTCAATTTTGAGTCCCATGGGACCTTATCTATCTTCTCCAGCACTTTGTACAGCACTTGTTACATAGTAAGCCCTTAACAAATACCACAATTATTCGTACAATGGACAACCTTTTACATCATTTTACATCTACCCTCACACTTCTGTTTCTGTTTGCAATTTGGATCCATTGTCTCCCCCTTTAAATTGAAAGCTTGTTGAGGGCAGAGACCGTATCTTTAACTTCTATTTTATGTTCCCAAGTCCAGAATCACAGAACCACAATATTCCCTAGACAATGGATTAGATCTGGCCACATTTCACAAACCAGGGATGGGTAGGCTGTAACAATAAAGGCTGCTGTGTTTGTAGATCTTAAAAGAGGATAAGATACCAATAGTATACCTCGGTCTGGCAAGTACTAAATGGTTTTGGTGGCTCTGAAAATTTTATCAAGACCCTAAATCTGCTCCCTAAGGGCATGACTGTCACATCACTGTTAGTGCTAAGTGCTTAGAACAGTGTTTTACACACAGGAAGCCCTCAATAAATATGATTGAATGAATGAAAAGTAAACTCTCTCCTCATCCCCAACTCAATAAAGCAGTGCTACGTAGAAGGCTCAGTCATATTTAACTTTTTCTTCACCATCACGATTGACAACACAATAATGGCTTGTGTGCTGGGGATAGGGTTCATTTTTAGTCTCCTGGGAAATTCTCCTAACTCTGAGCCAACCAACATCATCGAGCAGCCTTGAATCTCAGGACCTGGCTTGACGTAGCTTCTCAGGGATGGAGTTGGATTCAACACTTTACTGGTCACCTTTTTTTTTAAAAAAAAAAGCACCCCACTATTCAAAAAGGTTATGAAATCTGTAGCCCTTAGAGAAAAGACAAATAAAGCCAATGCTCTACATTACTGATCTACCAGAATTTATCTTCTGGCCCTCTGGCATTCGTATATCTGTGAGGTTGAATTAGAATGCTTATGTTTGGATGGCGTTATATAAATATAAGCATTATAATAACTGCTGAAGTAAATTTAGCCTGTCAGCAAACCTATTATTGTACCCTTCCACCTTTCCTACAAATCTCACAATTTCCTGAAAATAGATGGCAAGGAAAACGTATCCCTGATACGAATGCTTCTTTTTTCACATAATTCCTTTGATAATTTCCCATTTCTTAATCCATCGGAGATATTCCCTTTGTTAGTGGTAGCAGGCTTCTGTTGCATGGCCTTAATTCTCACAATGGATTTTGGGGGTACATAAATGAAATATCAAAACCTCATTGAAGCACAAAATACCAAGACTTTACCGTCACTCCTGTGCCAGGAACAAGAAAACAGAATCATAAATCTTTAAATACGCAAGCTAGCCATCAAAATTACGGAAACTGCTAATTGCTTTTTCAGAGTGCACGTCATGCTAATTACACTATGGCACCCAGATTTCTTCGTCTATGGTTCTTTATCATATGAATGTTTTCTAGGACATGGAAACATTTATAAGGGTGCATTCATCATCATATTTATCCTTGAACCTGTATTTTGCTGCAGCTAAATCTGCATTTAGCCTCTGCAAATAACAACTTTTTTGTATGTCAATAAAGAAGGAGAATTCCTGTTCACTTTCCTATTTTTCAGTGGGGGCATAAAATCATGATAGGTGTGAAAATATTTGGAATTATTTGGCAAAAGGGTCCCAAGCCAACCTTTGTCTGTCTCCCCATTTAAAATGTGAGTTCCTGGAGGGTTGGGAATACGTGTTTTACACCATAATCTCTAAAGTACTCAACCAATGCTGCACACTCATAGAGAACTCTATAAATGCTAACGGACTGTCTGATAATGTTTTTTTTATAGATGACTACAGAATGCTCAGATCCAACAAAAGGAAATATTTCTTCACACAACAGAGGGCAAAACATATGGAATTTAATATGCAGGCAGGAAACACCAGAAGGGAGATTGTTTAGTTTGGACCTACTGCATGCTTAGCTCAGTGTTCTGCACAAGGTAAGCACTTATGTAGCATGACCAGTTGATGAAGGATTAGGTCATTGTCAATAATAATAATAATGGCATTTGTTAAGTGCTTACTATGTGCAAAGCAATGTTCTAAGCACTGGGGGGTGGGATACAAGGTGATCAGGTTGTCCCACGTGGGGCTCACAGTCTCAATCCCCATTTTTCAGATGAGGGACCAGAGACCCAGAGAGGGGAAGTTACTTGCCCAAGTTCACACAGCAGACATCAGTGGCTTCTGGGAAATGTCTATAGCCTCTCCCTCTACTTCCTGAGCTGTGTAGTTTCTTCCATTCCTTCCCTGCAATCCCCCTGCCAGACCCACATGGAGACTTCAAAAGCACACCGCATTTTCCAAAAGAATGGCTTATGACCCAGCCACCTAGCAGCTTCGGGAAATCATTTTCCAAGTCACGACTAGTTGCCTTCCTTCGATTCTGCCTTCGCAGGATTAAAACAGAATGCCATAATGAGCATAAGTATGCATGAAGTGGGCAGTTTGTCAGAAAACCAACAGTGGTAGCAAATGGGAAGTATTTAGAATCAACAGCTTGCACGCAAATGGAATTGGCAACATCAGGCCAATCAGCATAAAAGACTGTGTTCACTCTGATTCCCTTCACATTCCAGATCTCCAGGGCCAGAAATTAGATAATATCTTTGTTAGGAGAATTCTGCCACCTTCATTTACAGATGCACAGTTTTGAACTGCAGTTGAACTTAGACCCTCTCAAAGAATCAAGAAAGAGTTGGGAGTTTCAAGCATATCCAGATTTGGGGAAACCTCGCATGTATAGAACTGAAAATAAGTCTACTCCCCTCAAGTCCTTCATCCATAAACCTGGAATCCAGGTGTTTAGCAAATACGTAGCATTCATTTCTTCATTCAATCATATTTATTGTCCGCTGACTGTGTGCAGAGCACTGTACTAAGCGCTTGGGAGAGTACAAGATAACAATAAACATATGCCCTGCCCATGATAAAGTATTAATCTTTTTAGGAAACCTATCCCCCCAATTTCACTTATGGAGAGGAAAATTATCAATCAATCGTGCTTACTGAGTGCTCACTGTGTGCAGAGTACTATACTAAGCACTTGGAGAAGTACAATACAGTAGAATTGGTAGACACAATCCCTGACCACAAAGAGTTTACATTCTACAGAGGGACACAGGCATGAAAATACATTACGGATAGGTGGAGATAATAGAGTATAACGATGTGTCTCAGAGTTATTAATGCTTTAATTCTCATCATTCATGGTTTTTGCCACCCAAAATAGAGATCTGAAGCAAAAAGTTGCAAGTGGTTGGCTAGGACTTGAGCCCAGAATAGCTGGACAACATTTGATCACAGTATGATGATAGCGGGATTTTTTAAGTGCTTACTATGTGCCAAACACTGTTTTCCTGATGGCCAACCTCAATGCCTTCTGGGAAATGTCAATAACCACTCCCTTCACTTCCTGAGGCATGCAGTTTCTTGCTTTTCTTTCCCGCAATTCCCCTGCCAGACCCACAAGGAGGGTTTGGAAGTACACCGCTCCTTCCAAAAGGCAGGCTGGGATCCAGCCGCTCAGTAGCTTCGGGATACAAGATAGTTACAAGATAGTCACATCAGATTCAGTCTTTGTCCTCCATGGGGCTCACAATTTAAGTTGGAGGGAGGACAAGTCTTGAATCCCCATTTTACAGATGAGGAAATGGAGGCAAGGAGAAGTCCTCTAGACAGACTGTGAGCTTCTTGTTGGCAGAGACTGTTGCTGTTTATTGTTGTATTGTTCTTTCCCAAACAGTACAGTGCTCTGCCCACAGTAAGCACTTAGTAAATTCGACTGAATGATAGTTAAGTGATTTGCCCACAATCACAAAGCAGGCAAATGACAGAGCCAGGAGTAAAAACCAGGTCCTCTGTCTCCCAGGCCTGGGCTCTTTCCATTAGATCACCCTAGTCACAAAATCACTGCAGATCAGAAATGGGGTGTTGATAAATAGTCAGATAAAATAATACTTACTCACATTTTACCAAAGAAGAAGGGAAAAATAAAGCTGGCAGATGGGAAAATCTATTATTTATCTTATCATTGCCTCATATTCCTAAGAAGCTTCTCAGCAAAACATACCAAGGCCATTTGCTTTGGTGAATTATTTTGCATTGTATTCTTTTAATAATTCAATTACAACCGCCAACTAGATTTTTAAAGAGAATGGCAAACTTTATTTATAAATACTTTCTTCTTTAGCTTATGGAGTTGAAGTTTGCCTTTGGTTAGGAAGCATTACAAACCAAATGACAGAAATGGTGGAAAAATTCAACACTCCAAAAGTAAACTTTGAAGAGTAGCGATTTATTTATTTAAAAATCTTTAGAAGCAGCATGGCCTAGTGGAAAGAGCACGGGCCTGGGAGTCAGAGGACCTGGGTTCTAATCCCAACTCCGCCACCTGCCTGCTGTTTGACCTTGGGCAAGTCATTCTCTTTGTCTCAGTTACCTCATCAGTAAAATGGGGATGAAGACTGTGACTGTGGGACAAGGATGGCATCCAATCTGATTAGCTTGTATCCACCCCAGTGCTTAGAACAGTGTTTGACACATAGTAAGAGCTTAACAAATACCATGATAATTATCATTACTATTATATTAATGCCTGTCTCCCATCCAGACTGTCAGCTCACTATGGACAGGGAATGTGTCGGTTATATTATTATTTTGTATCTCCAAAGTGCTTAGTACAGTGCTCTATAATAATGATGGCATTTGTTAAGTGCTTACTATGTGCAAAGCACTGTTCTAAGTGCTGGGAAGGATACAAGGTGATCAGGTTGTCCCAGGTGGGGCTCACAGTCTTAATCCCCATTTTACAGATGAGGTAACTGAGGCCCAGAGAAGTTAAGTGATTTGCCCAAAGTCACACAGCTGACAAGCGGCAGAGCCGGAATTTGAACCCATGACCTCTGACTCCCATGCCTATGCTCTTTCTAGTGAGCCACGCTTTTTCTCTACACAGTACGCACTCAATAAATATGATTGATTAAAGAGTAAAAGGAAATAAAATAGAAATCTAAACGGCAAGGATTTAGTTACTCATGATTCACAGGCACATGATATGACACGTAAAATGTGCATTTCACTTAAAAATGAGTAATGGCCGAGTTTCACGCAGACCGATAATGAAATGATCCATACTAATAAACATACCATTGTTTGCTGAATCAACAGTTTGTAACGTCTCTGCTGACAAATTCTGAAGCTCCTGTTCACCATCTGTCTCCTCCGGTGAGCTGTTATATGGTGACTGCTGTTGTTTTCTGTCTTCAACAACAAATGAAATGGCACCTAGAACAAATAAGTACCAGATGTTAGATTCACAGGAGCATCCGTTTTAGAAGATGGACGGCCAGGCTCATGTGTCATTGTGACTTTGGCTATAAACGAATAAATAAGAGGCAAAACCTGAATTCCAGATGTCCGTTATCCAATTAAAATTGACAGGGGTGAAAAACATTTCTTGGCGAAGTACAAACGAGGGAAAGAAAATTATTCAAGCAAAAGGATAATTCTTTTATCAACTCACGTAAAACAAGTAGAAGAGGCAAGCCCTGAAAATGAATTAGCTCTTGGAATGTGTCTGTTTCATTGTTATATTGTGCTCTTCCCAAGCGCTTAGTACAGTGATCTGTATAGGGTAAGTGATCAATAAATATGATTGATTCATTTACTCCAGTGGGAATTTATACCATGGCAACTCAATCTGAATTGAGGGGGACACCATTTGAATGGAAAGATGACTCTAAAGACCACTGGAAGTCATTGAAATCTTTTTAAAACGCAGAGCCTGGATTTAAGTAACAACATTCATATCAGCATAGAGAAGCAGTGTGGCCTAATGGATAGAGCATGGGCCTGGAAGCCAGAAGGTTCTAATCCTGGCTCCACATCTTGTCTGCTCTATGACCTTAGGCACATCACTTCACTGGGCCTCAGTTACCTCATCTGTAAAATGGGGATTAAGACTGTGAGCCCCATGCGGGACAGGCATTATGTACAAACTGATTAGCTTGTCTCTACCCCAGCGCTTAGTATAGTGCCTGGCACATTGTCCGTGCTTAACAAATACCATTAAAAAAAAATATGAGTGTATGTTCTTGCCTGCCTGTTGATAAGGAAATGGTAAGAGGAAGAAACATGTTCCAGTTTGACCAGAATGAATAATTGTTAGTGCTTGAATTGCTAAAATGTAAAATTGATTATTGGTAAAATCTACTAGTATGGAAGTACAGTTTTCTTTCCTCTTCAGTGAATGTCCTGTTGAGAAGCAACATGGCCTAGTGGAAAGAATACAGGCCTCAGAATCAGAAGACCTGGGTTCTAATTTGCTGTGTGACCTTGGACAAGTCATGTCAGTTCTCAGTGCCTCAGTTCCCTCATCTATAAAATGGAGGTTAAGCCTGCAAACCCCACGTAGGACATGAACTGTGTCCACCCTGATTAGCGTCTATCTACCCTAGCACCTAGTACAGTGCCTGGCATTCATTTATTGTCGTATTTATTGAAAACTTACTGTGTGCACAGCACTGAACTAAGCAACTTGGAAAGTACAGTTCAGCAACAAATAGAGACAATCCCTGCCCACAGCAGGCTCACAGTCTAGAACTGGGGGGGACAGACATCAAAACAAGTAAGCAGGAACAGAGTAAGTGCTTGCTCATTTAGATATAAAGGAAGGTTTCCATGTTATGAAGGCTATGAGCTGAACCAAAGAACCTCTTTTATTAGTTCTTTCTGAAGTGATCTTCAGGGTTAGATTACTGCATCTGCCTTCTCACGGATCCCCCTTCCTCCTACCTCTCCTGATTTAAGTTCATTATTCCATGCTTCTGCACAACTCATCTTCTTGCAAATGTCACCCGAAACACATTTCTCCATTTTTTAACAGTCTCACCTCCCTCCTCATCTCACAGAAACTCATTACCATTGGGTTCACGGCCCTCTGCCTTACCTATCCGCTGGCTCGCTTCTACTCCTGTACAGTGCCTGGCACGTAGTAAGCTCTTGAAAAATGCCATGAAAAACCAAAACTCTGAAAACTGTGCACTTAGCTTAATGTCTAATTTTATCCTGTAGGAAGAACTGTGGCCTAGTGGTTAGAGCACGGGCCTGGGAGTCAGAAGGACATGGGTTCTACTCCCACCTCTGCCACTTGTCTGCTGTGTGACCTTGGACAAGTCACATGGCTTCTCCATGCCTCAATTACCTCATCTGTAGAAAACCGATCCACTGTGGGACAGGGACTGCGTCCAACCTAATTATTCATTTATTCATTCAATCAAATGTACTGAGCGCATACTCTGTGCACAGCACTGTACTAAGTGCTTGGAAAGTGTGATTCAGCAACAAATAGACAATCCCGGCCCACAACGGGCCTACCCCAGCTCTTAGTAGAGTGCCTGGCACATAGCAAGTGCTGAACAAATACCATAAAAAAAACCATGTTAAGAGCCTGCATTCATGTTTTAGACTAAATATTAGTTCTTCCATCAATTCTATTCCAGTTTTTATGAATATTTATTGATCTGGGCAACGAGCAAGCAGAAATCAAGAATGCGTGCAACCACCATGGACACTCACAGTTAGTACTGAGCATCTCAAATTGAACTGCTCCCGCTCCAGTATGCGAAGCAGCTAAGTGTATAGTGTGTATGTGCTACTGAAGAGGGCACCCAGAGATGATGTCCCCACAGCATGGGACACCACAGTGATTTGCCCAGTGGACGTGACCAGCTCCCCAAGAATTGCATAAGAAACAAATCAGGGCACAGCAGCATTCTTCTGTTCAGAGGATACACAGAAACTGATTGGAAAGGGTTCAAAGAAATTTACTACTGAGCATTTTTAAGGTAAGATAGGCCAACCTTCTCTCAAGTGATGGCGATGAGAACCATTGACCAACATAAGCTCTTTGAGGGCAGAGATTGTGCCTATCAACGCTATCATACAGTATTCTCCAAAACGTTTAGTACAATTAGTACAGTGCTAAGTGCTTAGTACAGTGCTCTGCACACAGTAAGCGCTCAAGAAATACGATTGAATGAATGCTTTACACACACACTGTAAGTGCTCAAGAAATACAATTAATTGATATCGTTGCTCCATCACTTTCATCTTCTAATATAGAGCAACAGATCATGCGACAGGAATTTGGGTCACACATCCAGTTTTTGGTTTCAGCCAGTACTTCCAAAGAGTAAATTTACCATTAGTAGCTTCATCATTGGATATGACAACAAAAAAATGCAGTGACCATCACAGACTAACAAGCCATATTTCCAATCCAACGGAAACATACAGTCGTTAACTTTCAAAAAAGAGCTGGAATGGATCTGAAATGCACATTAATGTGACGTGGAAGTACCCGGCCCTATTTCAATTTTTTCAATTTAAGCTCACTCCAACTGATAGAACATGCAGTCTTTTTCAGGAGATTTAATTAGACTTCCATCTCTTTTCCCCATTACGTTTATGTCTGGTAAGGAAAAGATTATGTGCTGATTTACAAAACAATCCAATCTACCTCTCAAGAGCCCTACATGAATATTTCAGGTGAAAATATTTTGAACCAAGTGGGGTGACTGAAGAACCTGTTCATCTTAAGGAAATGGGTGAAGAGAGCTGTGGATATAATTATATTTCAACACCGAAGCTTTTGTTATGACAATTATTGAGAAAGGTGTCTTAGTTGGAATGCTTTGGCAATGTTTACATCCTAATCCTTTATGATGATGATCACTTTATATTAGATAACGCACTGTTTCAAATTTATTTTGTTTTCAATGAACATTCTCCTACAGAGATAATATATCTGATTTGCATTTATGTTTTGAAAAAGACCATGCTGAATCTTTTGTTGTGTTTTAAAGCAACACCTTTTAGAGTCCCCAAGATCAAATGATTTCCTTTAAAACAAAATACAATACAAATCTAAGTGGGAGCGCTGCACCTTATAGTTTCCTTCTGAGGAAAAATAAATCCTGTAAAGGGCTCATAGAATTCCAAAATTCAAGCTGAATACAACTGAACCCAAGAAAAGGTTGTTTTGTGGTGAAATGAATCACCCCTAATCTGAAGAGTTTTAGAACACTTGAGAGGGGCTTAAATACACTGGACGCATTTGTATTGAGTGTAATTGTTCTGTGAGACATAGTATAATGAATGACCTTAACACAAATCTTCAATGTGAACTTGTCTGAAGAAAGTTCAGGGAGACCTACAAGTTAGGAGTAGTAAATATGGAGTTGCTCCAGTGTGGTAAAATGAGGCTTTCCTTTGAAAAACTCCAAAGAGTAGTTCTCTGTTCTGCTTCTAAAGTGAAACTGATGTGTTTTTAAAGTCTAAAGGAAAGGTCACCAGTAAAATAAGTCACTCTTTTGCTAGAGCTCACAGTTTAATTAGAAGGGAGAATTCCCACTTTTTCAGTTGAGGCAACTGAGGCACAGAGAAATGAAGTGACTCGTCCAAGGTCACACGGCAAACAATTGGTAGAGCTGGGATTAGAACCCAGATCCTTTGACTTCCAGGCCAGTGCTCTTTCCACTGTGCTATTCTGCAATTTTTTGAATAGTGAAAGTAAAATATGCCTTTCTAGTAGTTAGAAAATAACTATGTTTATATAAAAGATGAAAGAGCAAAATTACCTCACAAAAAATTTCATTTCAAAGAGAAGAAATGCAAGTCTTCCCTTGCAGTTCAGAAATAATTTAATATTTTAGAAAGTAATATTGGAAAATTGCACTGTAAAAAATCAAAGTGGAATGGGTTTATTATTTAAGAACACTGAGATGGAATTACTCTTTCCAAGTCTAAAAGCTATCACCCTTATTGTCTCTTACATTAAGAAAATGGATGATGGAAATCAATTGGAGTATGTGATATTAGTCCTATCTTTGAATGCTGCCAAGGGGATATATTAAAGGAAGTTGAGAGGCTCAACTTTTGAATCTACTCCCTTTTAACACAATAATGGTAAAATAACATGCTGAAAAGCCTAAGAAATGGAATTTAACGGGCCAGTTTTGTGTATACGATAGTAGATTCTCAAAAAAAAAGGAAAATAAAATGCAAAAGACAGTGACGATCTGCATAACACACTGAAAGTTTATCTGGAGGGAAGCACTTTTCATCACCTATGCTAGGAATCAAAGTCTGCACTGAATTTGTCATTTCTAAGTTGGCCATTCACAATAAATATCTTGGGAAAGAGTGTATCATTTTATACTTTTAATTAGACATTAAGTATTAGTTCTTTTGATGCCAAGCTTCTACTAGCTTAGGGTGAAAATGCATCTACCAACTCTATTATAATGTACTTTCCCAAATGCTTGATACAGTACTTTGCACATGGTCAGTGCCCTGTAAACATCGTTGTTGGACAAAAATGAGCATAATAAAATAATAATAATAATAAACAATGGCATTTATTAAGCACTCACTATGTGCAAAGCACTGTTCTAAGCACTGGGGAGGTTACAAGGTGATCAGATTGTCCCACGGGGGGCTCACAGCCTTAATCCCCATTTTACAAATGAGGTAACAGGCACAGAGAAGTTGAGTGACTTGCCCAAAGTCACACAGCTGACAATTGGCAGAGCTGGGATTTGAACCCATGACCTCTGATTCCAAAGCCCATGCTCTTTCCACTGAGTCACGCTGCTTCTCATGGATGACAGACTCCCTTACCCTTAGAATCACAAGGTTTCAATCTATGCTACTTATTGAGCGCTTACTGTGCGCAGAGTGCTTACCATGCACAAAGTGCTGTACTAATATAACAGAGTTGGTAGACACGTTCCCTGCCTACAAAGAGCTTACAGTCTAGAGGTAGGGACAGACATTAAAATGAATTATGGATATGCCTATCACTCAATTGCCATAGTTTTATAACACTTTTCACTGCATTAATTTCTGCTGTGTTTCACTGAATGAATCGGGCTTATAGGTTTAGTCCGTGTTGAATTAATACTGGACACCCTGAAATTACACACTGATGCTTAGCGCAGTAGTAGGAAAGTAGTAGAAAGAAAGTAGAAGAAAGAGAGAGAGAGAGGAAGGAAGGAAGGAAGGAAGGAAGGAAGGAAGGAAGGAAGGAAGGAAGGAAGGAAGGAAGGAAAGAAGGAAGGAAGGAAGGAAGGAAGGAAGGAAGGAAGGAAGGAAGGAAGGAAGGAAGGAAGGAAGGAAGGAAGGAAGGAAGGAAGGAAGGGAGGGAGGGAGGGAGGGAGGGAGGGAGAGTGAAAGCATCATTGCTTAGTGGAAAGAGCATGGACTTGGGAGTCAGAGTTCATGGGTTCTAATCTGACACCACCACTTGTCAGCTGTGTGACTTTGGGCAAGTCACTTAACATCTCTGTGACTCAGTTACCTCATCTGTAAAATGGGGATTAAGACTGTGAGCCTCACATGGGACAATCTGATAAGCTTGTATCTACCCTAGTGCTTAGAACAGTGCTTGGCATATAGTAATCGCTTAACAAATACCATTATTATTATTAGTAGCAGTAGTGCTTATGGAATACCTGCTATGTACCTGTACATAAGCACAAGCCAACCTGACTTGCAATTAAGCTCCCCTTCTACACTAAGATCATGTCTATATTGTATTGTGCTCTCCCAAGCCCTCAGCACAGTGCTCCGTGCACAATAAGCATTCTATAAATACCACTGATTGATTCATTAGGGTCTCTTAGCTGTCATCTTCTTTAAATTATAACTCAAATCCCATCTTTTTTTTTTTAACATGCTATTTGTTAAGCTGTCAACATGTGTCAGGCATCGTTCTAAGTACAAGCTCATCAGGGTGGAAACAGTCCCTGTCCCACATGGGGCTCAAGGCAGACAAGTGGCAGAGCCAGGATTAGAACCCAGGATTCTTCCGACTCCCAGGCCAAACTTCTCTATCCACTAGGTCATGCTGTTGTTCTGACCTCTCATCTTCTCTGAGATCTCACATTTTTCCTCTGGCCTCCAGAACCCCTCCTAGTGGATGTCCCAATGATACCACAAGTTCAACCTATTTCCTCCCAAACACATTCTTCCACTTGTCTTTTCCATCACAACGGATAACCCAAAGCATCCCCCCTGCCCCAGTGACCCACAATCATGGTATTACCCATGACTCCTCATTGAGTTGCAACTCCCTGAGTTATATCCATTCAGACTGTCTCTAAATCCTGCCAATTTTTCCTGGTCCAGATGCTTGTCATATCCCAGTTCGACTACTTTGTCTCCCCATTTCCATCCTCTTGGCTGTAAGCTTACTGTGGGCAAGGGACATGTCTAATAATTCTATTGTGCTGTACTCTTCCAAGAGCTTAGTATAAACATCACTGGTTAACTGCTTTTCCAGGCCCACGCTTCTCTGCTACCCAGATCATTTTTAATTATTATTATTATTCTCAAATGTTTTCTCCTCCTGTTTTCCTACTGTTCAAAAACCTCTCAAAATATCCCATTCTATTCTGCATCAAGCAAAAACTTCTGAAAATTACCTTTTAGGCATTCCATCAGCAATCTCCCTCTTACGGTGAGCCCCATGTGAGACAGGGACTGTTCCAACCTGAATAACTTGCTTCACAAGTGATGGAGCCAGGATTAGAACCCATGATCTTCTGACTCCCAGGCCCATGCTCTATCCACTACGCCATGCTGCTTATCCTTCTTCCGGCCCAGACATCCCTTCCACTTCACATCCACCAGACTGGTACTCTTCCTCTCTTCAAAGCCTTCTGGAAAGCCAACTTCCTCCAGTAGGGAATGAATTCAATTAAGTCCCAGGTTGCATCCATCCATTCAATCATATTTACTGAGCATTTACCATGTACAAAGCACTGTACTAAGTGCTTGGGAGAGTACACTATCACAATAAACAGACACATTCCCTGCCCACAGTGAGTTTACAGTCTAGAGGGGGATACAGACGTTAATATAAATAAATTACGGATATGTACATAAGATTACAGGTATGTACATATACACCAGAGCCCTTACACATATTCTCAACTCACCTTTAGTTACTCCTCTCTTCCATGGATATATATGCAGAGTGTAAGGAATAATTTCTCCAGGCTCTAAAATAATTGTTGGAGAGCCCCCCACCATTGGAAGATCTGTAGTGACCTAGCAAAAAAAGGTGAAGTTCAATTATAAAAATGGAACTTCATTCTAAAACTGAATGAATTGGTATAGCAGATTTAGAATCTTAAATTAATGCAAATAGTACTGTATGAGATGACTCCCTTTTGGGACTACACTTAGGGACAAATCGGATAAGATGAATGATGACTATGAGAGAAAAATCGTGCTTGTAAATAATAATGATAATTGTGGTATTTGCTGAGTGCTATGTGCCAAGCACTGTTCTAAAAGCTGGTATAGATACAAGTAAATCAGGTTGGACACAGTCCCTGTCCCACAAGGGACTCACATTCTTAATCCCCATTTTACAAATGAGGTAACTGAAGCCCAGAGAAGTGAAGTGACTTGCCCAAAGTCACAGAGCAGAACCCAGGTCCTTCTGACTGCCAGACCCGTGCTCTATCCAATAAGCCATGCTGCTTCTCTAAAGTAAGTTATAGGAGGGAGAAAAGCTGATAATTAGCTTGCATCTACCCCAGCTCTTAAAAAATATCATTTAAAATACAAAACAAAAAAAACAAGTCCTTCCAAAGCCCAAAAGATTCTGCACAGTGCTGGCAACACAGTAAACTCTGGTCATGTTTCTGTTTCCATATGAGAGCCCGACTTTTGGCTACTCAGCTTAGGAGATGACCTCAGTGCCGAAGCTGTAGAGGGAATGTACTGTTTTCTCATCCCATTGGCAGAATAGAAGCAGGAGAGGTCAAAAAGCAGTGGGGAGAAAGGAAAACACTAATAATTCCCACTGTGGGTTGCAGTTGTGAGTTCATGCTATCCCCTCGTGCCCAATGCAACATGGCAAGTATGGTCTCCCCCTCTCGGGTCACACATGAAGTGTAGTACTGTTCAGGTCTATTAATCAATCCGTCATATAGAGCATGGACCTGGGAGTCGGGAGAACACGGGTTAATAATAATGATAATTGTGGTATGTACCAAGCGCTTACTATGTGCCAAGCACTGTTCTAAGCACTGGGGTAGATACAAGCCTCACAGTCTTAATCCCCATTTCACAGATGAGGTTCACAGAAGTGAAGTGACTTTCCCAAGGTCACTCAGGAGACAAGTGGCACAGCCTAAATTAGAACCCAGGTCCTTCTGATTGCCAGGCTTGTGCTCTATCTACTAGGCAACACTGCTAGCCCTCCAGCACTTAGGTACATAGCTATTACCATTCCTCCTATCAGTAATTTATTTTCATGTCTGTCTCCCCCTGTAGAGGGAGAGCACTTAGTACAGTGCTCTGCACACAGTAAGTACTCAATAAATATGACTGACTGAATGAATGAAGGTAGACTGTAAGCTCTTTGTGGGCAAGGATTGTGTCTACCAAATTTATTGTATCATACTGTACTCAAGTGCTTAATAGATTCCTATTATGCATATGTGCATTCGTGCCTGTCTTCATGTGTCTCTTCCTCTGTGTATTCACAGGTGCATTCCATTTTAGCCGGCTGCTTTCTGGGTCCTGGCAGAAGTTCAATTGCGGCTGGGGAGTGGGGGGTGAGGAACCAAATGGACTTTTAATTCCATCAGCACTCTTTCTTCAGGCGCCTCTCTGTCAATTATATCATTGCCCAGGAACTGGTGCCATGGGAAAGGTTAGCAAAAATGGGCAATTTCAAAAGTTTTTCAGAAAATCCTTCACAGACTTGATGGTCTGGGTGGTTACTCAGTGACTGAAAACATCGTTCAGAAATATCCAGTTAATGTGCGCCAAACTAGATCATCCTAAAAAGTAGGCGACCTATTAATAGTACAATAATATATATTATTGAATTATGCATATTAATGTCTGCCTTCCCCCTTTAGGCCGAAGCTCATCATTCTGTTGTGTTGTACTCTCCCAAGGGATTAGTGCAGTGCTCTGCATGTAGTAAACACTCAGTAAATACCACTGATGGATCGATTACAGCTCAACATACTCTAAGGGCATAACAGATACCGTGTTATTGATTGTTATAATTACTCTGCTCCATTAATATCACTGGTGATACCATTTCCTGTTTCCCATGATTCTCTGAGCACCTTCTCCACACCCTCAAGTGACCAAAAGCACCTCCAAGCCTCCAACCACCATCACCTGGTATGTCAGCTTGCTCTTGGTATAATTGGGCACCATGAGGACTTTGTGGGTCATCTGTCTCACTTGACAGTCGATCACAACATGGTCTAAGGCCAGAGGTTTCTTCCCAGTCCCCTTCAGGCCAAAGATGTGTTCCGTCCCATCTGTTTCATTTTGGAGGGTCAGCTTGCCCTGGAACAAGAAAGGAAATGGGGTTTTGCCTTCTCAGGAGTCTTGCCTGGCTGTCAAATAACTTCTTCCAATCTATTAATCCCCAACCCAACTGGCGAAGTGAGATTTCAAAAGACATTTCAAACCCTCTGACCTGGGCCACTGTGTGTGCACATGATGCTATTCGATCAGGGAAGACAAAATTCCTCGAGTTTTTGTCCTCTTTACGTTTTCTAAATTAGCTAGCATTAGGGCATCGTCGTGCCTTTTTTTATTAGATGCATGTTTACTGCATCAGAATCAAATTTATTGAGCACTTATTGCATACAGAGCAATCGACCTATCAATGCTATTTATTGAGCACTTACTATGTGCTGTACCAAGCACTTGAGAGAATATGACATGAGAGTTCAACGAACTTACAGAAAAGTACTAGGCTTCTAAGAAAATTCTTAATTAATGGGAAAAATTTGAAGATAAAGAAATAAACCTTTTCTTGTTTCTTGTTGCTATCAAAAAGAATAATGCCTTAAAATAGGACATATGGTCGCATTAGGCTGGGGATCCCATCACTGTAGGGTGAGTAGTTTTTACCTGAGAGATGCCAATAAAACTGACATTAAATTTATCCCAGAAAAGTTGTATAATTGGCACCGTTGTTATTCATGATAGGACAATGGACTCTTACCTCTGTCTCACATTCAAAAATAGGTTTGAACATCAGAGGGTACTGTGTGGTTTCACCTGGTCCGACATATATCATTGGTGGTCCATAAAACCATTTTCCTTCTAAAATAGCTTGACATTTCCAGTCTTGATTTGTTCTATTGTTCTGGAAAAAATAACCAGTAGGAGGTAAAGAATCGCATTAAACATGACAAGTAAAATGTTGACGCTGAATCACTAACTGGAACTGTCTGGAGAACATGGCTTCAAAACTTCCTAATTTGGAATGATGGATAAAAAAAGTATCATTTGATCAAAATCATTTTTATTACTAATAATAATTATGCTTGTAAAGTACTTACTCTGTGCCAAGCACTGTTCTAAGCACTGGGATTGATATAGATTAATCAATTTGGACACAATCCCTGTCATACACTGGGGCTCTCACTCTTAATCCCCATTTTATAGATGAGGTAACTGAGGCACAGAGAAGTGAAGTGACTTGCCCAAGATCATACAGCAGACATATGGAGGGGCCAGGATTACAACTCATGACCTTCTGACTGCCAGGCCCGTGGTGCATCCACTAAGCCATGCTGCTTCCCGAATGGATGCTCTCATATTTTAAGGGAACAGGATGATTGGAAAATTATGATTTTTTTTCTTTTCACACCACAGCAATTAGTCTTATTAGTCTTAGTGACTGTCAATTAGCATTGATACACGCATTATGATATAATCCTCCTGGATAAGCACAAATGATATCAACCTATCACTAAAGAAAATTGTAATAGAGATACTGGCAGAAGCTAATTAATATTTTTCCCACCACCTACCCACGGAATAATTTACATCTACTGATATGTATCAAAGTGACCTATCGTAATGCTTAAGGACTCAAATTCTCCAAAATGTGTATTTCAAACTACTCAAAAAAAATTACCAGAGGGAATTTAATTTATCCTTGGAGCACTGAAGTAAAAAAAAAAATGTGGTCAAGAAGAAACCTAATTTTTCGAGGAAAACAACCATTTCAAAAGTGTAGCTACCGGTAAGGGCAGAAATCTAAGATGGTCTCAATGGGCCAACCCTTCACAAAACAGCTATTTCTGCCACTTTCTTAGTTCTCATTGAGGCTCTGTGTCTTGGTCTCTTTTCCTGGCAAGGGACGACTTGGTTTCTTCTCAAGGTCAGGCTGGGGATTTTGTCCCAGTTAGTTATAAGCAAGAATTCTGCCAATATAGACCCCATTTTTTTTCTGTACACCAAACCAACCTCCCTAGACAATGCTTGTCTGAATGAACACAGTTTCTGTGGCAAAACCTACTCAGGTAATTGGTTCAGAGGTCAAATTCCAGATTCGGCCAAGGGCATCACTTTCAATCTTGACTTACTAGAGAGGTGGCAGGGCCTAGCAGTTAGAGCACAGGCCTGGGAGTCAGAAAGTCATAAATTCTAATCCCAGCTCTGCCACTTGTCTGCTGTGTGACTTTGGGCAACTCCCTTCACTTCTCTGTGCCTCAGTTACCTCATCTGTAAAATGGGGATTGAGACTGTGAGCCCCATGTGGGATGTGGACTGTGTCCAACCTGATTATCTTGTATCTACCTATCTCTCCCAGCACTTAGTACAATGCTTTGTATCCACCTCAGTGCTTAGTATGGTGCCTGACACATAGTAAGTGTTTACCAAATACCACATGTATTAGTAGTAGTAGTAATAAACACTATATGCCAAATACTGTACTAAAAGCTGGGGTAAACACAATGTAATCAGATCCACCATGGTCCCTGCTTAACATGGGGCTCACTCTTTAAAGGGGAGGGATTTAATCCCCATTTTAATAATGATAATAATAATAACAGTAATAATTGTGGATTTGTTAAGTGCTTACTGTGTGTCAAGCACTGTTTCAAGCATTGGGGTAAATATAAGATCATCAGCTGCGATTAGAACCCAGGCCCAAGCGCTTAGTACAGTGCTCTGCACACAGTAAGTGCTCAATAAATACGATTGAATGAATGAACTCCCAGGAGAGGATGCTGAGACACAGAGGGTTCAAGTGACTAGCCCAAGATCACACTGCAAGCAAGTTCCAGAAGGCAAGGACGCTGAGACACAGAGAGTTCAAGTGACTTGCCTACGATCACACAGCAGCCAAGTGGCAGAGCTGGGATTAGAACCCAAGTCTTCCACTTCCAATCTTGTGCTCATTCCACTAGGCCAAACTGCCTCTCACCGCCTTACTGGATTTTCAGAACAGAATTCACCACCGTCTTTTTGGACTAAATCCCGCCGCCATCTCCGAATAGGAATGGTTACCACCAGGCAAGCAGCTCAGACGGACTTTCAAGCACAGGGTGAAACGTACTACTGGAATATCCTGAATCAGTGCCTCACATGCCGACGTTACAAACTCCAGGTCAGTATCTGCAGTATCTGTGTTCACTATACACTCTATGGCATAGACTCGGATATCGTGGGTCGATTGCAGTAAAATCTGGCAGGGATAGCGGCCAGCATGTAATGGAACGAACTTGATAGGAAGTACAATTGCACCACCTGATTCTATAAAAAAAGAATTAAAAAAACAGATTGTAAATTGTATGAAAAGTCAAGAAGTCAAAACCAAATGTGTCTTGAAAACAAATACGAATGTGAAAATTAGAAGACATTCTGCTTGGTTACCATTTCCTCTACTCTGCTCCTACTCTATCTTTGCCCACTTTTTTTTCATGATGTTTGCTAGTTCACTATGGGCCAGGCTGGGGTAAATACCAGTTAATCAGGTAACATGGGCACAGTCCATGTTTATTGTTATACTGTACACTCCCAAGCACTTAGTACAGTGCCCTGCATGCAGTTTGAGTGCTCAATAAATATGATGGTATTGAATGAATGATGTCCCACATGAGGCTCACAGTATTAATCCTCATTTTACAGGTAAGGGAACTGAGCCCAAGGTCATACAGTAGGCAAGTGGCAGAGCCAGGATTAGATCCCAGGTGCTTCTGACTCCCATGCCCCTGATTTATCCACATTGCTTTCTCACATTACATTTCTCCCTACCACTTTGTTGTATCTCAAGATCTCGAAAACTTCCAAAAGTATCCCTCCTATCTGAAGAATAGGCACCATGTTTGATTCCCACCTCTGTGCCTCAGTTTCCTATAAAATGGGGAATAAGACTGTGAGCCAATTATCTTGTTTCTACCCCAGTTCTTATTACAGTGTCTGGCACATAGTAAGCACTTAAATAGTATTATCATTATTATTATCGTTCTTCTTATTATTATTGTTGTTACTTCTCCCTAGCCTCAGGAAAAAAAAATACAGAAAGGAGTAACAGCCTCTAAATCAAAATATTCATCATGTCACTGGTTCATCTAAGCCAGAATTCCCAGCACCCAGTCACTGATATTTACTGAGCGCTTACTGTGTGCAGAGCATTGTACTGAGTACAATACAACGTAGTTAGCAGAAACGTTCCCTTCCCACAATGATAAATAGGGAAGCAGAGGAGCTTAATGGATAGAACACAGGCCTGAAAGTCAGAAGGACTTGAGTTCTAATCTTGGTTTCGCGCTAGTCTGCTGTGTGAACTTGGGCACGTCACTTCACTTCTCTGTGCTTCAGTGACCTCATCTGTAAAATGGGGATTATGGCTGTGAGCCCCCATGTGGGACAGGGATTGTGTCCAACCTGATTACCTCATATATATCTCAGCACTTAGAACAGCGCCCAGCACGTAATAAATGCTTAATACTACACACACAAAAAAAAAACCAAAACAAGCTTACATTCTACAGGCACCAAATCAATAAAGCACATTATCCTTCAAGCAAATGGTAGTAGCTGTCTCCAAATCACGATGGGACTACCCAATAAATAAGCTTTTGCACTTAAATTTTCCAGAAGACGCTATACTTGGTAGTGGGCCGGAAATGTGACACCTCTTTGTTGTGTACTTCCCAAGTGCTTAGTAGAGTTTTGCAACCAATGCATGCTCAAAACACTCTACTGCTACTACTATGATCACATTCTCTGTAGCAAAATAAAGGATACATTGTTGTTTAATAAAAAGCACCACTGTCTAGGAGTCGGGGACTCAGATTCTATTTTCATCTCTAACACTGACAAAATATGTCCTCCAGCAAATCATTTAACTTCCCTGTAACACTGTAAAGTGGGGAGAATAATGCCTACACACGTAACTACTTCTCAAGGCCGCTGCAAGGAGAGAAAAATAAATAAGAAACCCCCTTCGGGATAAAGTTCTGATATAAATAAAATAAATTACACTTTATAACACCTTCTATCTTTGATGAATGCTCCTCAAACTTCCCGATATTGGTTTTTCAGTGCTGTTCCATAACACCGGTATGAACGCTCCATTATTTCATAAACCAGTTTCAAATTGGAATATTATGTCATTATATAATGAGCGTCTCAGCATTAATAGGCTCACATGGTTTTTAGATTGCTCTTTGGATTTAGCCTTCTTTGAACTAAATTACCATGTACTTTATAGACAAAATGAATGGCCTCTCAATTTATGAGTTATTACTATTGTACTATTTCTCTACCACCTAATTTTAACAAACTACTTCCCAGCTTTGTTAGTTGTTAAGAACTATAACCGCTTTTCCTTTCCCAGTGAAAAAGTAAATTTTCTATGGAAATATGTAAATGAAGACCAAATACACACAAGTAGCTAATTAAATCTTAATATATCAATGACTGCATAAATAATTACAATACTCTAAACCACTTTCATTAAGCGAGCCACTGTATTAATATGTTTACAAACAAAATTTAACAGCTGGCACTTATTGATCCCTGAACAGAGCAAGGTTCAAAAAATAAGCCAAACTCCATATTTTGGCTGTGCAACTTTCTTAAGATGTAATTCTAAATTTGGAATTTAACATCAAACCATACACTAGTCAAATGTACCTTATTAATGTGAAATCAGTCATGGATTTGTTCATGCTAAATGCCCTAATCGGCAAATACATCTTTCCACGCTTTCATAGGTTTATACAATTTAGTCGAAGTTTGCATTAAAATATCTGCACTAAAGATGCAAAGGGAATTTGAGAAATCTAAGACGTTTAAAAATGTTCTAAGAGAAATAGAAAGCAGCATGGTATTACAAGTTTCATCCATGTTTTAGAAATATACCCTTAGAAGAAACTAAGGCTTCAAATCACTTTGTTTAGATTTCAAAATTGGTTTTTAACCACTACTGAGAATTGTGTTTCTCTTCCTTCTTATAGACTGCCTTAAGCGGAGGGAGACTGAGTGTTTTCAAATGTTAGTCAATCATACTTATTGAGTACTTACTGTGTGCAGTGCACTGTACTAAGCGCTTGGGAGAGTACAATAGAACAATAGAACAGACACATTCTCTGCCCACAATGAGCTTGTAGTCTAGAGGGGGAGACCGACATTAATATAAATAAATCACAGATATGGGCCTAAGTAATGTGGGGCCAGAGGGAGGAGGACAAACAAAGGGAGCAAGTTGGGGTGACGCAGAAAGGGGTAGGGGAAGAGGAAAGGAGGATTTTCAGGTTCAAACAGTGCTTCCTGACTACCTTATCCATGCCTCCCGCCGCCAAACACTTTCTTCTGCCTCCCCAGCCTGTGATACAAATAATAATAATTATGTTATTTGTTAAGCACTTACAATGTTCCAGACACTGTATTAAGCACTGGGGTGGTTACAAGCAAATCGGGTTGGCAAAAGTCCCTGTCCTCAAATGGGGCTCACAGTCTCAATCCCCATTTTACAGATGAAGTAACTGAGGCCCAGAGAAATACAGTGACTTGCCCAAGGTCACATGGCAGACACGTGGCAGAGCCAGGATTAGAACCCTTGACCTTCTGACTCCGAGGCCCATGCCCTATCCACTACGCCATGATGCTTTTCCAAGTGCACTCTGATGCTTTTCCAAGTGCACTCTGACCTCTGCTTGAAGTCGGCTTCTGGTTACATGGCCAGATTTGGCGGGAACTACCCAAAGTGATGGAAACGAGGCTCATTTGTCACTTTGGACCTGTGACTCCATCACTTCACCTCATGGGGACTTAGGTGATTTGGGAGCGAGGAGGGAGGGAGAGAGCAGGGCCAGCAAGTTCTTAGTCTGCAAGCCTGGTGGAGGCTACATCTGGAGAGTGTCCTCTACACTGTAAGCTCGTTGTGGGAAGGGAATGTGTCTGTTTATTGTTATATTGTACTCTCCCGAGAGCTTTGTACAATGCTCTGCACACAGAAAGAGCTCAAATATGTTCGAATGAACTCACAACCACATTCCCCAACTCTGGGGCCAGAATGGGGCTTAATAAAGATGTCATACCATAGATTGTTCCCCTCCCTACAAATCTCCTGCCCTTTCCGAGAGTCTGGAAGTGAAAGACGGGGAGAAAGCTTTCAGGCATAGTCCCCAGACTCACCCTGCCCACCAAGCGCTCTCCTTCAAAGATCTTCGGAAATTTCCGCAATCCCAGAAGATCTTCCCCGACTGAAGGGAAGTGAAATGCTCTGTGCATTCCCCTTACCCAATTCCAAAAAGTGTGCATTCCCCAGGCACTAAATAATATATAGCAAGGCTGGGATTCAATGTGGGCCCTGGGTCTCTTGTGTCTCAACTTTTGCCCTCCCTCTGCTCCTATGAGGGAGGGGGCTTTGCTCCCAATTCTACCAATCAGTCAATCAACTGTTTTTATTAAGAGCTTGCGGTATGTAGAGCACTGTACTAAATGCTTGGGAGAGTAAAATTCCCTGCCCACAACGAGCTTACAGTCTAGAAGGGGACAGTGCTCTGCACACAGTAAGCACTCAATAAATACGATTGAATGAATTCTTTTAAAAAAAATTTGGATTAAACACACAAAAAACCCTGAATTAAAGGGTATTTGATCCCCTCCTTCTTCACCTTTCATTCTGATCTACAAAATCCTTTTTGCGATGAATGAGACAAGAACGAGTGAAGCCTTCTAATGTAATTTATCTAAAGAATCCTACAGAGTGGAAGGAGAATCAGGAGTAAGGAAAAGACATCATCCCAAATTCTTTCATTTAAGATCTGAGACTACAGCAGGACTGAATACGGAGTTGCATCGACTGGACTGTTTTGAAAGGTCCATGCACTTGGCATCACTCCATGAAATGACTATTCGTTTGCAAAGGAACCTCAGACCTTAGCACAGAACAGAAAAATGAGACACTCAAGTGCTGAATAGAGACTTAGAAACACCAGAAAAGAGCCCTTAATTCTTTACTTCAGTGGCAAAATCTCAGTGCAAATACTAATAGGTTCTGCCTAGCCATCCATCTTTGCCCGAAGATGGTGTCTCCCATCGAGAATGACAGATGAGCTTGGTCTGTCCCAAGCCTACAGGACCAAAAACCGACACACAGGAATTGATTATTGTGCCCGTGGTATGAGCGATGTCATCCCTGACAGTCTTTTGCCTATGAGGGCAGAGTATAAGGAACATAGAGGTAGGCAAGGGAGCAACACACTGTGAAGAGAACGACACACTGTGAAGAGAACGTAATTCTTTTTTTTTCCCCCACAGACAGTGGTCTTAAGACCCAGTAGTCTTAAGTGACCTTAAGGGGTCACTTAAGTGACTTAAGTGGTCTTAAGTGTCCAGAACAAAGTGTTGATATAATACTGTAGTGCCAAAACCTTTCCAGATATGACACAATGCTGGGAAGCAGCATAGACCAGTGGAAAGAGCTTGGGCCACTTGTTTGCTGTGTGACCTTGGCCAAGTCACTTAACGCCTCTGGGCCTCAGTTCTCTTATCTGAGAAAAAAAATGGATTCAATATCTGTTGGCCTTCCTACTTAGACTGTGAGCCCCATGTGGGATCTGATTATCTCATATCTACGCCAGTGCTTAGTACAGTGCTTGGCATATAGTAAGCACTTAAATACCAAGATTATTATGATGATTTTATTATTATTATTAGCCACTCTAGTCTTTGCTACCCAGCTATTTTTCAAAATCCCAGCTGGGCCTGTCAAACTCACTGAACATCTTATCGATCAATGGTATTTACTGAGTGCTTACTGTGTGCAAAGCACTGTATTAAGCGTTTGAGAGTGTATGATATAATACAGTTGGCTGAAGCATTCCCTGCCCACAAGGATTTTACAGTCTAGAGGATGCTTCAATTAAAAAAAAAACAAAAAACTTTCCTCCTGACTGCGGAGTTCCAGCAGACAAATCAGAAAAAGACTTCAGATCCCCTGATTTCAAGGCCTGTGCTCTACACAAATAGATGATGTCATCATTTCCCAAACCAGGAATATTGCCTGTACTTCTGCTTAGACTGGGAGCCCCTTGGGGGTAAGGATTGGGTCTCTACCTCATCCATACATTTCTTTCCTAGCACTTACCCCAGTGCTTTGCACACAGTGAGCACTTAATAGATACTATTACTATTCTGTTATATTTTTGGAGAACTGGACATAAAGCAATCATAACAGCTTTTCTTTCTTTTGCCATATTCTGAATTTGAATATAAAACCTCTATTCACTTTTAGAAGATTGTATAACTAACTTCAGGATAACATCATGAAATGATCATCCTTTATATGTCATAAAATGGTGAACTCTAAACTCTTCCATAATTTTCATAAACAGAGCCAAGATATTCTACTTCAATTCCATTGATTTAGTCATGTAATTACCTTTTGGTCACAGTAAAAAGAAAAAAACTAACGATTTTGGCTTCATTTGAAGATTCCATATGATTTAATGGAAATCTGGACAAATGAGTTGTAAAGCAATATATGGCTTGAAATACTTCCGACAATATTTTAATAGAAAGAACCTCAATTAGACAGTTAAACCACAATATTAGTAGGACAGCATAAACAAATCTGAGTAATTTGAGGCTCTTATTGGTTTTTGATTCAGAATCTAAATTGGATATCAAAGTAACAGAATGTGTTTCATTTTCAGAGCAGTTTTTTCTCACATTCTCTACTCTTCCATTTTCTCCTAAACAATTTGAGTGCAAAAATAATTTCCAAAGGGTCAATTCAAAAGACTAAAACAAAATGCTACTTAATGCCACAGTACTTTTCCTTTTTCCTACTTTACTTTAGGTTTAATACAGTCAATGAGGGTTTGTCTCTCAGAGCACATTTTAAGATTAACAAGTTTATGTACATTGACTTTGTCACTAGTTTTTGAACTGCCTTATTTATTAACCAAAAAATAAAATGTGACTATAAACTTCATGGAACACTGGGAAAAATAGGTGCTATCTTCATTCTTGCACTGTTTCCCACATCAGGAATACTGCTTGTATTTCTGCTTAGATTGGGAGCCCCTTGGGGGAAAAAAAAAACTGTGTCTATACCTCATCTATGTATTTCTTTCCTAGCAATTACTGCAGTGCTTTGCACATAGTAAGCGCTTAGTAAATATTATTACTATTCTGCTATAATATTTTTGGAAGGACATTATAGAGCTGGAGAAGTGGCAGAGACAAACTACAATGATTAGAGGAATGAAGACGCCTCCATGAAAATATCCAAGCGCTTAGTACAGTGCCCTGCACACAGTAAGTGCTTAATAAATACGATTGAATGAATGAATGAATGAAAACTCTTCAGCCTGGCATGAGTAAGGCTGAGGTCAAACATGAAACTAACAAACCCATCAGGAGTGTGGACAGGCAAATATGGATTTTCTTTTGGCATAACCCTCAAGAAAAGAGTGAGGGAACCATCATTGTTGCTTGGAGATAGTAGGTTCAAACCAAACAAAAAGACCTATTTTTTGATCTATTGAATACACTATAGAGCAAAATCAATCATATTTACTGAGTGCTTACTTTGTGCCAAGCACTGTACTAAGTGATTGCATGAGTACAATATAACAATATAACAAGAGTTTGTAGACACATTCCCTGCCCACAATGAGGTCATGGTCTAGAGGGGGAGATAGACATTGATATAAAAAAAATTACAAATATGTACATAAGTGCTGTGGGGTTGGGAGGAGGGGGTGAATAAAGGGAGGAAGTCAAAATTACGCAGAAGGAAGTGGGAGAAGAGGAAAGGAGGGCTTAGTCAGGGAAGGCCTCTTGGAGATGTGCTTTCCATAAGGCTTTTAAGCTGGGCAAGAGTGATCATTTGTCGAATATGAAGAGGGAGGGCATTCCAGGCCAAAGGCTGAACATGGGTGAGAAGTTGGCGGTGAGATAGACGAGACTGGGGCACAGTAAGAAGGTTGGCATTAGAGGAGTGAAATGTACAGGCTGGGTTGTAGTAGGATAGTACTGAGGTGAGGTAGAAGGAATTAAGGTGATTGAGTACCTTAAAGCCAAAGGTGAGGAGTTTCTGTTTGATGATGCCTAATGCTGCTTTTGCTAGAAGGCTCACTGAGGCCAGTGAATTTCATTCCCCAGGGAAAGTACACTCCCCACTCCACCAGCTCTTATTAATAATAATAATAATAATAATGGCATTTATTAAGCGCTTACTATGTGCAAAGCACTATTCTAAGCATTGGGGAGGTTACAAGGTGATCAGGTTGTCCCACGGGGGGCTCACAGTCTTAATCCCCATTTTACAGATGAGGTACTGAGGCACAGAGAAGTTAAGTGACTTGCCCAAAGTCACAGAGCTGACAGTTGGTGGAGCCGGGGTTTGAACCCATGACCTCTGACTCCAAAGCCTGTGCTCTTTCCACTGAGCCACGCTGCTTCTTTGCTCTTGGTAACTTCTGCTGCCACCATTGAACCCTAAATCCCAATCACCTGACTACCCCCTTCCCTCACCAGATAAGTCCCACACCCATACCCACCTCCCTTTTTTTTTCCTTTTTAAACTTTTCTCATTGCCATCAGCACATTCACTTAGAAGATACACATTAATCAGGTTGGACAAAATCCCCGTTCCACATAGGGCTTGTAAATCTTAATCTCCATTTTATAGATGAGGTAACTGAGGCTCAGAGAAGTGAAGTGACTTCCCCAAGGTCATTTCATTCATTCATGCATTCAATTGCATTTATTGAGCGCTTACTGTGTGCCGAGCACTGTACTAAGTGTGTGGATGAGAACAATACAACAATAAACAAAGTCCCTGCCAGGAGATGAGTAGCAGAGCTGGGATTAGAACCCAGGTCCTTCTCACTCCAAGGCCTGTGCTCTATCCACTAGGCTACACTGCATCTCGATCGTATTTCAAATGCAATTTTCCTGCAGCAAGCAGAAAGAAAATTCAAAATCCTCCACCCCAAGTCTTATAATATTATGTCCAATGACATTCCTTAAAGAATGCAACAGGGAACTTAAGGTGGCCCAGAAATCCAGATCAATCCATCAATCGTATTTATTGAGTGCTTACTATGTGCAGAGCACTGTACTAAGCACTTGGGAGAGCACACTACAAATATGATTCTTAGATCTCTAAGACCTGAAGAGAACAAAGCCTGATTAAGGAAAGAGCATTTTAGTATGTTGCTGTTTTTCTGGAGCTTAGATTGAGTTAATAGATTCATAGCTTTTGAAAGTAGTAACTACTTATTAGCCTCTGGGCATATTTTAAGTGTGATATTCAAGGAGACAACTTGCCATTCCAATTTTACAGTTACTCAGAAAACAAGATTTTTTTTCCAATACAACCATTCTCAAAAGTTCATTCTAACCACTATTTAGAATGACTCCCAGGTTATTTGACCTGGGGGTGGGGGGGGGGGAGGACAGGGAGGAGAGTGAGAGAGAAAGTTGTCAGAGTTGTCTTTTGTAGTATTGCCTAGTGGCTAGAGCACGGGCCTGGGAGTCAGAAGGACCTAGGTTCTAATCCCAGCTCCGCCACTTTTCTGCTGTGTGACCCTGGGCATGTCACTTCACTTCTCTGTTCCTCAGTTACCTCACCTGTAAAATGGGGATTAAGAGTATGCGCCCCAGTGGGACAGACTGTGTCCAACCTGATTACCTTGTATCTACCCCAGTGCTTAGTTTAGTGCCTGGCACATAGTAAGCGCTTAACAAATACCACAATTATTTGAAGAAGACACCACTGACATAGGGAAATTCACCCTATGAGGTGGGGAGGGCAGGGAAATGCTACTGTGGGATCCACAATCCTGGCTATCAGCACTTAGAACAGTGTTTGACAAAAATTATCAGTGTCAGTCAAATCCTACTGATTGAGCGCTTACTGTGAGCAGAGCACTGTACTAAGTGCTTGGGAGATTAAAATACAATAATAAACATTCCCTGCCCATAACAAGCATAACAGTCTGCCCTCTGACTCAATTATTCAGAAGATAAGGCATTTTTCTAGACCTTCCCGATACTGTCCTATGTGATGGTCTGTTAAATGATAGGATTTATTTCTTTACTAAGATGTAGGATGAGAAACGGTGAATTAGTGGATAGAATACAGGCCTGGGAGTCAGAAAGACCTGGGTCCTAATCTCTGCACTACCACTTAAATGCTGTGTGGTTTGGGGCATCACTTCACTTCTCGGTGCCTCAGTTGCCTCATCTGGAAAATGGGGATTAAGCATGTGCGCCCCATGTGAGACATGGGCTGTGTTCTGCTAATTAGCCTGTATCTGTCCCAGTGCTTAGTACAGTTTGTGGCACACAGTAAGTGCTTAAAAATACCATAAAAATAGGATTCAATTATTCGCACCCACCTTAGAATTTGTTACAATATTTGGATGAGCATGAGGAGAAAAACATAAGAAAAGAGAATCAAGTACATTGTGGAACTAGCATAGTCAGAGACCAGAATTGGTGTTTCCTCTGGATTTAAAAGATAGGTCAACAATTTACAGTATACAAAATTAAGACCACTAAATTAGTGATGTCAATTTACTGTTGCACTAAAAAGCAGTGACATAAACTGTTTTTCCCAAACTTCAATTTTAAGAGCCATTAACTTGCAGTCTGATAATACCTATTTTTCTTTGCTTAACACCCAGCATGAAATAGGGCTTTGTAGCTGAGAGAACCATATCAGAGAGGAAGATGGTGATTGTTTGAATTTGAATGGAACAATTGAATATATATATATATATATATATATATATGTATATATAGATATACATATATATCTTAATCAGAATTACATTTTCCTAATAGTACTCTGCACATGTCTTTGGAAATCACTGCAATGGAAACTTCATTATCTTGAGCAGAATTTAGTTAACGAAAGTTCATAGCAGTAATCTCAATGCGTCATCCCTAAATTCAGTCATATCTACATTGAAAGAGAATAGTCATTTGATAATTTGCCTCTCTTCTACCTAATGGAGGCTGCATGTAACTCCAAAAATTTGAGAAGCAGCATGACATATGGGATAGAGCACAGGCCTGGGAGTCAGAGGGTCATGGGTTCTAATCTCAGCCCTGTCACTTGTCAGCTGGGTGACGTTGGGCAAGTCATTTCACTTCTCTGGGCCTCAAGTTATCTATAAAATGGGGATTGAGACTGTGAGCCCCATGTGGAACAGGGACTGTATCCGACCCAATTAACTTGTGTCCACCCCAGCGCTCAGTACAGTGCCTGGCACATAGTAAGCACTTGAAAAAAATATTATAACTATTATTATGAAAAGGCTAGAAATGCATCTATTAAGTACACTACAGCACTTATCACAGTGCTGATAAACTATCTCAGTATCACACTATCACAGTACATACCTGTAATTTACTTATTCATATCAATTTCTATCTCCCCTCCTAGACTGTAAGCTCACTAAGGGCAGGGAATGTGTCTACCAACTGTCAGACTGTACTCTTTCAAGAGCTTTCAGTGCTCTGCACACAGAAAGTGCTCAATAAACATCACTGATTGATTGATATTTGTTTAGACGCTTTGGCAAAATAATGGTAGCAAGTGCCTCCTTGCCTAGAAGGAAATAGCTCAAAAATCCCTTTCAGCCCCACAAATGTCTACGAAAATCAAATGACCTTTAATTAAATTAAACAGACAACTTGATAAAATAAATAATATACAGTATGACACCTGATCAGTAAAGCAGCATGCACACACACACACACACACACTCTCTCTCTCTCTCTCTCTCTCACATATGAAAAATATCCTAAAGAAAACCAGTTTCCACAGTGCTTAGTAAATAGTTCTTCAACTCAAAGTCACTCTGGATTTACATGTGGTTTAGTATGTAAAAACAAAAAATAAATTTCTAGACCAACAGTTGCATTATATATTTGGGAGGAAAATGCCATAATACTTGTAATTAATATAATTTTAAGGAAACACCTGTAATTTTAACCAACCTGAAGCCTGAATAAAAAAACAAAAACAGTGGTTCATGAGGACTTCGAATGACTGTGATGAAATTTGGCCCAGAATGTATGATAAAAATGTTATAAGAATTCAGTGGCTCCCCAAAGAAAGAAAAATACATGAAAAGCATGGGAAGACACTTCTATGAATAAGAATTTGATGACAGACACAAAAATATCCAATCAATTCATCGTATTTACTGAGCACCTACTTTGTGGTGAACATGATACGAGCATTTGGGAGAGTAAAATAGAATTAGAATCCCTGCCCTCAAGCAGTATACAATCTAGTAGGAAAGACACACACAAAAACATTATGAATAAGAGGAAAAGGAAAAAATAGATATGTGAATGAGTAAGTACTTAAAATAGTAGTAGAGTACATCTACATTTATGTAAGTGCAGTGGGTGGTTGTGAGAGCAAAACTGCATAGTTGGCAAAGAAATGTTGAGGAGGTTGCCGGGTGCAAATGATTTGGAGGGACAAAAAAATAATAATAATAATGATGATAATAATAATAATAATTTTGGTATTTGTTAAGCTCTCACTATGTGCCAGGCACTATATTAAGCGTGGGGGTAGATACAAGCTAATCAGGTTGGACACAGTGCCTGTCCTACATAGGGCTCGCAGTCTTAATCCCCGTTTTCCAGATGAGGTAACTGAGGCACATAGAAGTGAAGTGACTTGCCCAAGGTCACACAGCAGACAGGTGGCAGAGCCGGGATTAGAACCCATACCCATGCTCTTGCCACTAGGCAACGCTGCTTCCCTAGTGAGGTTTTGAAGATGAGGAAAGACGTGATCTACCAGATGTAAAGGGGGAGTGATTTCCAGGCAAGGGAGAGGACGTGAACAGGAGTCCTATGGCAAGAGAGATTACAGTGCATCACGGTGAGTAGATTACTATCAACTGATCCAAAGTTTAATTTACAAAATTATTGTACCTGCAGAGAAAAGAATCTTCATTACATATAAGAAGACTGGGCAAGAGGAATTCCTTCCCAGCCTAACATATCAGTGGTATTTGAGTGTCGTACTGTTTGCAGAGCACTGTATTAAGCATTTGAGCAAGTACAATATAACAAAGTCGGTAGCCACATTCCCTGCCCACAACAAGCCCAGGTGAGTTGAAGCTGAATTTGTTCCAGATCTCCAAGTTGCTTAATAGTAACAAAAACCATAATGATAATAATAATAATGACATTTATTAAGCGCTTACTATGTGCAAAGCACTGTTCTAAGTGCTGGGGAGGTTACAAGGTGATCAGGTTGTCCCACAAGGGGGCTCACAGTCTTCATCCCCATTTTACAGATGAGGGAACTGAGGCACAGAGAAGTGAAATGACTTGCCCAAAGTCACACAGCTGACAAGTGGCAGAGCTGGGATTTAAACCCAAGACCTCTGACTCCCAAGCCCGGGCTCTTTCAACTAAGCCATGCTGTGTGGCTGTATTTTAAAATTTTGACTTTTTTCACTTCTATGGGTCACAGAGCTTTTCTTTTTCCTTTATTGTTATTTAGAAAATTTTTTAACCTTCAGTTTTGGAACACAGCAAAGCTAAAGAGATTACTGGGCAAGTCAATGAACTACTCTGGGCCCCAGTTGCCGGATCTGTAAAATGGGGATTCGATATACCTGTTCTCCCTCCTACTTAGACTGTGAGCCCCACACGGTACAGGGTCTGGGCTCGACCAGATTACCTTGTATCTCCCCCAGTGCTTAGAGGAGTGTGGTGACCCACAGCAAGCAAATAAAATCATTAATAGATAGGTAACCTCTTAAACCACTGCAGCCTATGGCATTGTGCTAAATAAGTTTATACTTTAAATCACAAATCATTTTTTACTTTTTCCACTCTTGCTACATTTCCAAATTCCTAAAGGGAGTACTGAAAGGACAACTTTTTGACAGATAATTTTAAATCAACTAAGTTTTTCTTAGATGATTTTAATCAGACATGTTAGAGCATGAACATCCAAAAGCAATTTTTTTAAAAGTTAATGAAAAATCTACTTCAGTCCAACAGAAAAAACAGAGATGGAATGAAAGCATTATACGTAGCGACACACTGCTGATATATAGAGCAAAAACATGACTTCAGGAATCCAAAAAACAGCATAATGAAGGTCCACATATTAGGTAATAAAATAATCATTAATGACCAATTACCTGAGCTTTTAATGACTTGATATCGTTCCTGTTGAGTAGCTTTGGAATTAGGTCTGCTTTTAGGAAATTGAGGAATGGAAAGTTTGCTAGGGACTTGAAAATGTTCTGGCATGCTCACTTCAACAGTGTAAGAAACAGGTCTAACTTTCTTTGGATATTTTGAGGGCATATGAAGTGTCTGTGCCTGAAAAGAAATGAACATTTGAAAATTTGAGAATTTTGTCACAGGCAGCCTTTTGTATTCATATCCCCATAGGGCAATTCAAGAAAAAGTAACAATTCATCAATCGGGGGTATTTAGGTGCTTAATGTGTGCAATGCACTATATGCCTTTTGGATAGAATTTCCA
The DNA here is from genome assembly GCF_015852505.1 of Tachyglossus aculeatus. NCBI lineage: Eukaryota > Metazoa > Chordata > Mammalia > Monotremata > Tachyglossidae > Tachyglossus > Tachyglossus aculeatus. The sequence continues at coordinate 27,166,460 of NC_052083.1, forward strand.
CCTGCATAGGGGCAATTATGATTTTTCAATTGACAAAAAAAGAATGGCTTTTCATTTTAAATACCTCCTAAATTATTGCGGTATTTGCTAAGCAGGTACTATGCACCAGACACTGCATTAAGCGTTGGGGTGGACACAAGCAAATCGTGTTGGACACAGTCCCTGCCCCACATGGGGCTCACTCAATCCCCATTTTACAGATGAGGTGATGGAGGCACAGAGAAGTGAAGTGAGTTGCCTAAGGTCACACAGCAGACAAATGGTGGAGCCGGAATTAGAACCCATGACTTTCTGGATGCAGGTAAATAAACTACTGCCACTAAATTTTCAGAATCATCCCCGCTATGAAAGGTTTTGAGGAATTCCTTCCCATTGCTTGTCATGTTGCAGAGAATTTCATTGCTCTACCATCAGTAGCTTACAGGCCACTGAAAAAGCTTCCCTGTCTTCCATGCCTTAAGCTAATTTGTCTTAAATCCTTTTTCATTTAGCTTAATTTAAGGTGTAGCCTGAATGGAACATTCAAATCATTCTTCTCGACCCTGCTCTCTTGCCTGTGTTATCTTTCCATTTATTTTTGTCATCCAAAGTTAGAAGAGAACTTGAGAATCACTTATTTAGTCTTCCCTTGCCTCCAGTTAGAGTGATGCTTAAACGATATAGTACTAATAATTATTGATCCAATCTTAGTACTAGCTGGGGATGAGTACTGCCTTACCCTTGGTAACCTGTCCTTATGTTTAATCACCCCGGTGGGTAGGAAATATTTCTGTAAACCAAACCCAATGGGCTGCAATTTAACCCCGTTTCCTCTAGGTCAACTGTCTATGGAGAAAATCTCGACAGTCTCCTCACAAACACATTCCATATACCTCTTTCTTGTCCTGGTTAAAAATCACTTTAAATTCACCTCAGAAGACGTGTATACTCATTTCACTGCTCACCTCAGAAGGCAATCAAATTACTGTACCTTTTCAAAACTTCAACTCCCCAAAATGCCTTCATAGGGCCCTGTGAAGGTTAACTTGATTTTTCCTGCGTACATGTATTTAACTGTTATTATTTATCTTCACAGAGGCAAATTGGCACTGCATATTTTGTTGAACAACAAATAACAACATTCTGTTCTCTGCACAAACTCTTGTGGGATTCTTCTGAGAACCACTGCAACCAAAACCCTAGCCACAATCATCGTGGGCCAGCTATTGAAGAACACAGCTAATCAACCATACATGACCAGAACCTTTAAATGGCTTCATACATGGCACAAGGCGGTCATGTTTTCTGCTGTATGTCAGATACAAGAGAATTTAGGGGAATAATGTCATGACTTCTCCATGATACTTGGAGTGAACATGATACTGGCATCTACTAAAAAAAGTTTGCTTGTTCTGAAAACTGAGCAATAGGCTAAGCATACTCAACAGTGAGATAGTGAGCTATCTCATTTTTGGGGGTCCTTTTTGAATTCTTTCCCCATCACTCATGGAGTAAACCATGGCTGTGAACTAGGTCTTCTACCTAATTAAAATATGTCTTTTAGTGAGAACATTCTGAAGACCTTATGAGTTTCATCTCTAAAGGAGAGCAACTTCACTCACACCCAGTAAGCCACAGCGCTAGCAAAACTTTTTTTTTAGGATATATTGAAATATTAGTTGAAATGATTCAGTTATTTAAGTATGGATTCTAAAAATAAATGACAGTGCCTAAAGCCATGTGAAGATAGATGGAAAATGTATCTGTTGAGCACCTTTTATATGCCAAGTGCTGTTCTAAGCATTGGGGTAGAAGATAATCAGGTTGGACCCAATCTCTGGCCCATATATGGGACTAACATTGTAGGTAAGAGGGAGTAGGATTTAATCCCCATTTTGCAGAAGAGGAAACTGAGGCACAGAGAAGTGAAGCAAGCCTGTGTCTGAGAGCCACTTGCCTCTTTGGTTCTATTCCCCGCAACCTCTGGAATCCAGAAAGAGTTTCTCCAGCCTACTGTATTCCTCCATCACCTTTTCCCCTTCCCTTGTTCCCTCTTTCCTCCTCCTCCTTTCTCTTTCCCCTTCCCTACTCCTTCCCTAGAGAACCTGTGAAGTCCAGTGGAAAGAACACGGGCCTAGGAGTCAGAGGATCTGGGTTCTAATCCCATCTCTGTCAATCGCTTGCTATTCGACTTTAGCAAGACCAGCTAATCAGACTGGAACCAACCCAAGTCCCCCGTGGGGCTCACAGTCTTAATCCCCATTTGACAGGTGAGGTAACTGAGGTCCAGGGAAGCGAAATGACTTGCCCAAGGTCCCAAAGCAGACAAGTGACTGAGAAGGGATTAGGACCCACGTCTCTGATGCCCAGGCCAATACCGTACCCAATAGGCCATGCTGCTTCTCAATACTTTACCAATGACCACAAAAGTTAAGTCTTGACAATTTCCTGTGTCACTTTAACATACTAAAATAGAGGGTTGAAATAGGGTGCCACTCAGTTGAAAAATGGAAATACGATTGTTAGAGTTCAAGAAAAATTCCCTGATTTTCTATATGAATCAGTTGCTTTTGTGCTTAATAGTAGCAGTTAAATGGATGAAATCAATTAATCAGCAAAGAGACAGTGATGAAACAGATGCTACATGTCTTTAGTTTTTATTAAGACTGTGAGCCCCACGTGGGACAGGAACTTTGGCCAACTTTCATTCATTCATTCAATCGTATTGAATGCATGGCCTCATCAGGCCAACCTGATGAGCTTGCAGCTACCCCAATGCTTGAAACAGTACTTGGCACGTAGTAAGCATTTCACAAATACCACCAGAACCAGCATGACCTAGTGGATAGAACACGGACCTGGGTTCTAATCCTGGCACCGCCACTTGTCTACTGTGTGACCTTGGACAAGTCACTTCACTTCTCTGGGTCTCAGTTACCTCATCTGGAAAATGGGGATTAAGACTGTGAGTCCCATGTGGGACAGGGACTGGGTCCAACCCAATTTGCTTGTGTCCATCCCAGTGATTAGTTCAGTGCCTGGTACACAGAAAGTGCTTAACAATACCACAGTCATTATTATTATTACCATCATTATTATTACCTCAACTCTGGTCAGCCCTAATACTGCGATGGCAACTCGGACACTGCTGCTCTCTAGGGTCCCTGTGACCTTTCTCCGTTCATATTCAAGAGCAGACATTTGCTGCTGTGCTGCAATGGCCAGAGCCCTTTCCCTGGCTTCGTTAACCAGTGGGATCTTGAGGTTTTCTTCCAGAGTTTCGTGGAGCCCACACTTCAAATATAGAACTTGGGCTCTTTTGTTGCTCTCTAGGACAAACAAAAACAGCATTTATGATTAAGATCACATTCATGTTAAAGCTCAGTAAATCAGTTCAATTTATTAAGTACTTACTATGTGCAGAATCATTCATATTTATTGAGCATTTGCTGTGTGCAGAATTAATCAAGTATTGAGCACTTTGTTCAGAATTAATCATATTTATTGAGTGCTTACTGTGTGCAGGGCACTGTACTAAGGTTTGGGAGAGGACAATTAATATAATGGGCACATTTCCTGCCCACAGCGAGCTTACAGTCTAGAGGAATACTGTAATAAGCGCTTGGGAGAGTATAATATAACAGAGTTGGTAGACATGTTCTCTGCCCACAGTGAGTTTCAGTCTAGATTAAATATGAGGTTAGATTAAATAGGTTAAAGATTAAATATTTTCAGACCACTGTAAAACATGGCTTATTTTGAGTTTCAAAGGTCATTTGAGTTTGAAACTGTTTACTAAAATGTATTTCAGTTTTGCTACAATCTAATTTAAGGTAACAAAATACATGAAAAAGGCATCATAGCTCATACATCTAACAAAAGGGGTTGAAACGTGTCATTTCATGATAATTGAGACCAGGAATGCCAAGGCTGAAGATTCCCAAAATTAAGGAGAGATTGTCACCAAGCCAAGAATATCTATACATCCTGAAAAATCTATACTCTCTCATGCACAAACCATCCCAAATCCATCACTAGCTTCTCCAAAGGTAGTGTGCGATTCCTCTAACACTTCATTAATCTTCTCAATTCACCTTTCAAGGATGGGGCTTTGTGAAGAGTAGACCATGGAGCTTTTGAAACTGTTCCTCACCAAAAGCTCATTTTTAAAATCCTGAACAGTCTTGGGAATAAAAGGAATGCTCTGTCATTGACTGAAAAAACTGCTGAAAGGAAAGAAAGAGTGGGGAATAAGGGGGAACTTTTGGGGATGAAGAAGTGTAAATAGAAGGATTTTTTACTTGTTTGTCTTATGGTATTTGTTAAACCTTACTATGTGCCAGGCACTGTACTACGTAAGCGTTTAATCCCTTTTCCACACAGGGCTCACAGCCTTAATCCCCATTTTATAGATGAGGTAACTGAGGCATAGAGAAGTGAAGTGACTTGCCCAAAGTCACCAGGCAGAGAGGTGGTGGAGCCGGAATTAGAACCAAAGTCCTTACTGCCAGGCGTGTGCTTTATCCACTAGGCAACAATGTTTCCCTAGAGGATAAGGGGAATGATGCAGCTTTTATATGAGGAGCAAAGATGAGATTGAGACCAGTTTGGGAAGACACAGTCCAAGAGGACATGATTGAAGTTGATCAAACCATGAAGAATGGATAGAGTGGATAGGGCAGAATCCAGGACAGAACCCAGAAAGACAGTCTCTTTTGTGGGCTCCTCCTCTGCCTCCCATCTCCTCCCACACCCACCTATGGGTGTCCCTCAAGCTCCCCTTCTATTGTCCATCTACACTCACTCTCTTGGAGAACTCATTCGCTCCCATGGCTTCAACTACCATCTCTATATGGATGATTGCCAAATCTTCATCTGCTGCCCTGATCTCTCTTCCTCTCTGCAGTCTCACATTTCCTCCTGCCTTCAAGACACCTCTACTTTGATTTCCTGCCATCACCTCCTCAAATTTAACATGTCCAAAATAGAACTCCTTATCTTCCCACCCAAACCCTGCCCTGCCTGACTTTCCCATCACTGTAGACAACACTACCATCATTCCTGTCTCACAAGCCCATACCTTTGGTGTTATCCTTGACTCCTCTCTCTCATTCAACCCACATTTTCAACCTATCACTAAATCCTGTCAGTTCAACCTTCACAGCATTGTTAAAATCCCCTTGTTTCTCTCCATCCAAACTGCTGCCACGTTGATCCAAGCACTTATCCCCACCCACCTCAATTACTGTATCAGCCTCCTTGCTGACCTCCCTGCCTCCGGTCTCTTCCCACTCCAATCCATACTTCAATCTGTTGCCTAGATCATTTTTTACAAAAATGCTCAAGTCTACATTTCTGCACTCCTCAAGAATCTCCAGTGGTTGTCCATCCACCTCCTCATCAAACAGAAACCCCTCACCATTGGCTTTAAAGCAGTCAATCACCTTGCCCCCTCTTACCTCACCTCCCTAATCTCCTACTACAACAAACCCACACACTTCACTTCTCTAATACTAACCTTCTCCCTGTAACTCAATCTCATCAATCTCATTGCCAACCTCTCACTCACTTCCTGCCTCTGGCTTGGAATTCCCTCCCTCTTCATATCTGTCAGGCATTTATTCTCCCCCTCTTCAAAGCCTTATTGAAGGCACATCTCTTCCAAGAGGCCTTCCTTAAGTCATTTCCTTTTCTTACTTTCCCTTCTGCATCACTCTGACTTGTTCCCTTTATTCGTCCTTCACCCCCAGCACTCCCCTACTTATACACAATTCATTTATTTATATTTATGTCTGCCTCCCCTTCTAGATTGTAAACTTATTGTGGGCAGGGAATGTGTCTGTTATATGGTGTACTGTACTCTTTCAAGTGCTTTGTATAGTGCTCTGCATAGTTACTGCTCAATAAAAGATTGGTTGAATTTCTCTGTGCCTCTGTTTTCTCATCTGTAAAATGGGGATTCAATACCCATTTCCCCCTCTTACTTAGACTGTGAGCTCTATGTGGGACCTGATTATTTTATATCCACCCCAGTGCTTGGAACAGTGCTTGACACATAGTTGGTGCTTAATTAAGGGTATGAAATGATTCAATTGGTATTATCCCTATTCTACAGAGTCGCATAAATCTCTTCAAAACTGGTACTACAATACTTCCCTCTTGAGGAGCTTCATCAATAACCCTTGAAGTAGTTGTATAGGAGGATATGAAGATGATAATGAATTATTGTGCAGAAATGATGACTGTGCTATGGCCTGAGAAAAGGATCGATGTAGACCAAAGTAATGTCCCTGGAAATCCTTACACACCAAGAGAAAGAGAGAAAGAGAAAGAGAGAGATGGATAGAAAGAAAGCAAGGATAGAGGAAAAAAATAAAGGAAGAGAGTGAGGTGGTGGGGAGAAGAGGTAGCGAGGAAGAGAGAAAGTGTGATAGATTTCCAGATAGATTAAAATTATAAAAGAAATATATAACTTGTAAAGAAATAACTAAATGCACTCTAATTCAACACCCAGCAGTGAAGCTGATAACATCCACTCTGCTTTCCTAGTGCATTATTATGAAATCTTACTCCATTCTTTCTACATTCTATCCTAACAGTATAATCTCATGACTTTTAAAAAAAGGATTTCTTCTTTTGAATACTATCTCCTTACCTGCAGCACTATTGATGATTTGCAGGACATTTGGGCTGTCCATGGTAAGTAAGTGTGAAGACAGGGGAATGGTGCTCGTTCCATCAACCATGCATAAAAATTCTCCAATCTGAAAAACAAGATGTGTGCCTTTTAATTTCAGGTATTGTTGATGAACTATATTTAAAGCAGCGTTGCCTAGTGGAAAGAGCATGGGTCTGGGAATCAGAGGACCTGAGTTCAATCCCGGCTCTACCACTTGTCTGCTGCGTGACTTTGGCAACTCACTTCACTTCTCTGTGCCTCACTTCCCTCATCTGTAAAATGAGGATTAAGACTGTGAGCCCCATGTGGGATGGGGACTGTGTCCAACCTGATCACACTGTATCTACCCCAGTGCTTGGCGCATAGTAAGTGCTTAACAAATGCCACATTTAGCATTATTATTAATTACCTATCCTTTCCTAAAAGATACGTCTTAGCACTCAGAGTGCTATTTTCAAGAGAAAAATCACTTGTCTTGCCCAGAAGGAGCTAGCATACTTGGATGGCCCTGAAACCAACTTGCTCTATTGGGTATTCCCACACCTCCTGGGTTTTGGGGGGGATTAATTGTCCACTAGTTGATTAGTCTCTTCGGGGGAATCTCCAGATTTGACCAGGGGTCAGGGTTTGCAGAAGCAGAGGAGGTAGACAACTGCCAACTGATAGTAGACCAAAATGTAACACAACTTCCTTCTCCAAAGATCTTCATCATTAATTGAGCACCTGCTTTGTACAGAACACTGTACTAAGCACTTGGGAGAGTACAACAGCGTTGGCAGATACGTTCCCTGTCCACAGAAGTTGCTGCAATATAAACCATAAATAATGACATTTTACAACAATAATCACTTTAAGCATTAAAATTAGACCTGCAGAAGAAAAAATAGCTCCTCTAAGTGTTATTATCTATTATTTACTCAACCCTACTGCAGAAAAGTACAGTTTGTGCTCTGAATAATAATGTATTGTGCAACTAAAATGAGATTGAATTTCATAATACATAAATATACTTTGGAAAGCCTATCTTTTGATTTTGAAATTCATAGCCTAATGGTTCCCCAGTGTTATACTGTAATGCAATAGAAGAGGATTATATCTTTCATATGCTCTGTACAAAAATCAAAAAAACACTATTAGTCACTTATTTGGATTGTATCTGAATATAACTTTCTAAATACCAAGCAACTCTCACATCCATACTTAACTTTAAATCAATTGATCATATTTATTGAGTGCTTACTGTGTGCAAAGCACTTAGGAGAGTATAACAGAATTGTGGGCATATTTTGCATCCACAAGAAGCATGCTATGTTGCCAACTTGTACTTCCCAAGCACTTAGTACAGTGCTCTGCATACAGTAAGTGCTCAATAAATATGACTGAATGAATGACTACATGTATTAAGGCTGTCATCAATTATGTGGAATTCAGTCCTTCACGTATTGTATGAAAAAGATTCAGGTTTAGTTTTCAGAACAAAGGTTTTTTGACAGATTATGCACAACGTCTTACTTCACAAAGAGGATAAAGATAATTTCCTAGTCCAGAAAATATATACCCTTCTTGATTTGATTTTAATTAACAGGGAATCAATCAATCAGTCGTATTTATTGAGCGTTTACTGTGTGCAGAGCATTGTACTAAGCGCTTGGGAAGTACAAGTTGGCAACATATACAGTCCCTACCCAACAGTGGGCTCACAGTCTAAAAGGGGGAGACAGAGAACAAAACCATACTAACAAAATAAAATAGAATAGATGTGTACAAGTAAAATAAATTTAAAAATAGAGTAATAAATATGTACAAACATATATACATATATACAGGTGCTGTGGAGAAGGGAAGGAGGTAAGATGAGGGGGATGGAGAGGGGGGCGAGGGGGAGAGGAAGGAAGGGGCTCAGTCTGGGAAGGCCTCCTGGAGGAGGTGAGCTCTCAGTAGGGCCTTGAAGGGAGGAAGAGAGCTAACTTGGCGGATGGGCAAAGGGAGGGCATTCCAGGCCCGGGGAGGGGAAAAGACATCTTGGCTTGAGCTGTCATAATATATTAGGATTCTAGATTTTAAGGAAGGAAGAAAAGAGGCCAAAAAGAATTAAAAAAATGAAAATTAAGAAAGTAAATTTCAATAAGCTTAGGGTTCTGGAAACAAAACTGAGAATTTCCTCAAGGGAATGTCAACTTAACTTGAGACTGGACTCTCTTCAAATACAACATATTCCCTCTTCCATATTCAGAATATTTCTTTGAGATCCCCAAATCATTTTCAACTCTTGCTGAAAATATTACCCCAACAGCCAGTTTTTGAAAAACGTAATTTAAATCTACATCTTAAAAATTAGCCAAGCAACAATGCACTACATTGTCTTATTTTTATTATTTGCAAACATTCTTAATGTTTCTCTCCTCCTTTAAAGTGGAAGTTCCTCGAGGAAAGGAACTTCATTATTTGGTACTTCCCAAGCACTTAGTACAGAGCAGCACACCAAGTGAGTGCTCAAAACCTGTTGCCACTACTACTATTACTACAACTAAAAGAAAAAGCTGTACACTAGAGAAACATCTTCAAATTCTAATTTTTTATGGCAGTAACAGCTGAATAAGCAAGGGGTGGGGGAAACAATGATATAATAAAGGTTGACATCAGGGAAAGACTTAAAAAATATTTTTCAATTTGGTTCAAATTTCTATTATTCCAAGTGGCCCTAATTTACCTTTTATTTGGGGTCATGACCTTCTAATCTCCCCCATAAGTACAAAAACTACCATGCTTAACAGCTTGCATTTATGAGAGCTAATAAAAGCAAGATTATTACAATTTTATGGCATTTTTATTTCTTTTTCTAAAGCTAAAACCATTATTTACTGAATGAAGAAATTTCTGAGGCCAATCTCATCTGCTTTCCTCAAATTAATGACACCCTGAAGAGTCAATATGAACAGAATAGAATATTTCTGTAAAACTTTTCCCCAGTTATTCTGTTTAATACCCTCGCTCAATATGACCCAATGTCATTGAAATCTTAGTTATTAAAATTTCATTCAATTATAATGTGATCTTCTAAAAGAACACTGTTCTCTCAGTTCAGGTCAATTCAGCCAATTGAAAAAACACAACAAACATTAGGAAATTAATCTTGATTTACAAAACTAATGTGATGACACAAAAAATGGAATATATATTGACAGTCCACCCTAGTATGAGGGAAATGAAGAAATTACTTAGCAGAAAGCTCTATCACAATTTTTACTATCCAAACCAACTGTGCAACATAAAACGAATCAGCCAAGATAGACCAATATCAATAATGGTATTTATTGAAAGCCTATTCTGTGCAAAGCACTGTACTAAGTACATTGGGAGAATTCTATAGAGTTGGTAGATACAATTCCTGCCCTCAATTTAGTGGATACAGGACTTGTATATTAGGAATATTATATATAAATTATAAATATATATATATATATATATATCAGTGGTATTTATGAAGCACTTGCCATGTGCAGAGCACTGTACTAAGTGCTTGGAAGAGTAATATACAACAATACAACAGAGTTGGTAGACATGTTCCTTGCCCATGAGGAGATTACAGCCTACAGTTCTCTCCTTTCCAGTTCTCTACTCCTTCTCGCCCTAACTGAAACATGGCTGTCGCCGGACGACACAGTCTCTTCTGCTGCTCTCTGCAGTGCAGGCCTCTTCTTCTCCCACTCCCCCAGACTCACTGGAAAAGGAGTAGGTGTCGGTTTCCTTCTCGCCCCCCAATGTCGCTTTCGCACTATCCCTCCTCCCCCTTCCCTTTCCTTCCCTTCCTTTGAATCCCACATTATTCGCCTCTACCACCCCCTCCAGATTCTTGTAGCCGTCATCTACCACCCTCCCGGCCCCACTTCCAACTTCTTTAACGACTTTGACCCCTTCCTCACCTTCCTTCTCTCCTTCTCCATGCCCACTCTGATCCTCGGAGACTTCAATATCCACATGGATATCCCTAACGACTCCTCTGCCGCCCGCCTTCTATCTCTCCTTGACGCTGCCAACCTCTTCCTCCACCCCACCTCGCCCACTCACCAACTTGGTCATACCCTCGACCTCATCATCTCCTACCGCTGCACTGTGTCCACCCTCACCAACTCTGTAATCCCTCTCTCTGATCATAATCTTCTCACCTGCCTCCTCACTCACACTCCTTTCCCCTGTAAATCCGTATTACTCCCTCACAGAGATCTCCGCTCTCTGGACCCCACCCATCTTTCGGAGCGCCTCACACCCCACCTTGCCGCCCTCTCCTCTCTACCCAGTCTTGATGATCAGATTACTGCTCTCAACTCTACCCTTTCTACTCAGCTAGACTCACTCACTCCCCTTTCCCTTCGCCGCTCTCGCACCACTAACCCACAGCCCTGGATCACTGCCACTGTCCGCCTCCTTCGCTCTTATGCTCGAGCTGCCGAACGCTGCTGGCGAAAGTCTAAACACCATGCCAACCTCGTTCACTTCAAGTTTATCCTTTCCTGCCTTAACTCAGCCCTCTCTTCTGCCAGACAAAACTATTTCTCCTCCCTTATTGACACCCATGCCCATCACCCCCGCCAGCTCTTCCGTACATTCAACTCCCTTCTCAGGCCCCCGGTTCTTCCCGCTCCTCCTTCCCACACCCCCAACGATCTGGCCTCCTACTTCATTAACAAAATTAAATCCATCAGGTCCGACCTCCCCAAAGTCTCTTCCCCCCTTTCTCCATCCCCCCGGCTCTCAACACTCTCTGCTACTCTCCCATCCTTCCCAGCAGTATCCTCAGAGGAACTCTCCTCCCTCCTCTCAAGTGCTACTCCGGCCACCTGTGCTTCTGACCCCATTCCCTCTCATCTTATGAAATCTCTCGCTCCATCCCTTCTCCCCTCCTTAACTTCCATCTTCAACCGCTCACTCTCCACTGGTTCCTTCCCCTCTGCCTTAAAACATGCCCATGTCTCTCCCATCCTAAAAAAACCCTCTCTTGACCCCACCTCACCTTCTAGTTATCGTCCCGTATCCCTCCTACCATTCCTTTCCAAACTCCTTGAACGAGTTGTCTACACGCGCTGCCTAGAATTCCTCAACAACAACTCTCTCCTCGACCCCCTCCAGTCTGGCTTCCGTCCCCTTCATTCCACGGAAACTGCCCTCTCAAAGGTCACCAATGACCTCCTGCTTGCCAAATCCAACGGCTCATATTCTGTCCTAATCCTCCTCGACCTCTCAGCTGCCTTTGACACTGTGGACCACCCCCTTCTCCTCAACACGCTATCTGACCTTGGCTTCACAGACTCTGTCCTCTCCTGGTTCTCCTCTTATCTCTCCGGTCGTTCTTTCTCAGTCTCTTTTGCAGGCTCCTCCTCCCCCTTCCATCCTCTTACTGTGGGGGTTCCCCAAGGTTCAGTGCTTGGTCCCCTTCTGTTCTCAATCTACACTCACTCCCTTGGTGACCTCATTCGCTCCCACGGCTTCAACTATCATCTCTACGCTGATGACACCCAGATCTACATCTCTGCCCCTGCTCTCTCCCCCTCCCTCCAGGCTCGCATCTCCTCCTGCCTTCAGGACATCTCCATCTGGATGTCCGCCCGCCACCTAAAGCTCAACATGTCGAAGACTGAGCTCCTTGTCTTCCCTCCCAAACCTTGTCCTCTCCCTTACTTTCCCATCTCTGTTGACGGCACTACCATCCTTCCCGTCTCACAAGCCCGCAACCTTGGTGTCATCCTCGACTCCGCTCTCTCATTCACCCCTCACATCCAAGCCGTCACCAAAACCTGCCGGTCTCAGCTCCGCAACATTGCCAAGATCCGCCCTTTCCTCTCCATCCAAACCGCTACCCTGCTCATTCAAGCTCTCATCCTATCCCGTCTGGACTACTGCACCAGCCTTCTCTCTGATCTCCCATCCTCGTGTCTCTCTCCACTTCAATCCATACTTCATGCTGCTGCCCGGATTATCTTTGTCCAGAAACGCTCTGGGCATATTACTCCCCTCCTCAAAAATCTCCAGTGGCTACCAATCAATCTGCGCATCAGGCAGAAACTCCTCACCCTGGGCTTCAAGGCTCTCCATCACCTCGCCCCCTCCTACCTCACCTCCCTTCTCTCCTTCTACTGCCCAGCCCGCAACCTCCGCTCCTCCACCGCTAATCTCCTCACTGTACCTCGTTCTCGCCTGTCCCGCCGTCGACCCCCGGCCCACGTCATCCCCTGGGCCTGGAATGCCCTCCCTCTGCCCCTCCGCCAAGCTAGCTCTCTTCCTCCCTTCAAGGCCCTGCTGAGAGCTCACCTCCTCCAGGAGGCCTTCCCAGACTGAGCCCCTTCCTTCCTCTCCCCCTCGTCCCCCTCTCCATCCCCCCATCTTACCTCCTTCCCTTCCCCACAGCACCTGTATATATGTATATATGGTTGTACATATTTATTACTCTATTTATTTATTTATTTATTTTACTTGTACATTTCTATCCTATTTATTTTATTTTGTTGGTATGTTTGGTTCTATTCTCTGTCTCCCCCTTTTAGACTGTGAGCCCACTGTTGGGCAGGGACTGTCTCTATGTGTTGCCAATTTGTACTTCCCAAGCGCTTAGTACAGTGCTCTGCACATAGTAAGCGCTCAATAAATATGATTGATTGATTGATTGATACAGGAGACATGGGGGTGTATTGAGGTAGGGTGGGGGTGTATAAACCTATAAATGTATACAGCAGTGAGAAGAAAGAGCCTGTGCTTGGGAGTCAGAGGTCATGGGTTCTAATCCCGGCTCCACCACATATCTGCTGTGTGACCTTGGGTAAGTCACTTAACTTCTCTGAGCCTCAGTTACCTCATCTGTAAAATGGGGATTAAGACTGTGAGCCCCACGTGGGACAACCTGATCCCTTGTATTCCCCTCGCCCCCCACACTTAGAACAGTGCTTCGCACATAGTAAGTGCTTAACAAATGCCATCATTATTATAGGTATATACACACACATACACAGTCTTTTAGACTGTGAGCCCACTGTTGGGTAGGGACTGTCTCTGTATGTTGCCAACTTGTACTTCCCAAGCGCTTAGTACAGTGCTCTGCACACAGTATGCGCTCAATACGATTGATGATGATGATGATGATGATGATACAGAGAGAGCCCTCCTCTCTATATTCTATATATATTTAAATATAAGGAACAATAGTGCTTCCAGTTGTCATCTCAGGAAAGGGAAGGGTGGCTACCCTAAAAATACACAACTATTTAGTTAGGAGAATATCACATGCCATAGGATATTATTCTCCCACATTTTTACAATGTGAATTTCCCCATTGGTGACAAGGTAGAAGAGACTGAGGTACAGTGAGAAGGTCAGCTTTAGAAGAGCAGAGTGTGTGGGCTAGGTTTTTGTGAGGCAGGATGGGGGCAAGGTGCTTGACTGCTTTAAAGCCAACAGAGTAAGGAATTCCACTTGGGAATAGCTCATCCTGAGGCCAGACTCGGGAATAAGGAGGGAGATTGCTCATTTAAGCTTGCTGTCGGCAGGGTACATGTCCACCAAACTCTGTTGCACTGCAGTCTCTCGAGCGCTTAGTACAGTGCTCTGCACACAGTAAGGGTTCAATGAATACCACTGATTGATTGACTGATTCAGAGACTATTATGGAAGGCAAAGGGATCTAGGCATTGGGTATGGAGGCTCCCAAAATTCCTGGTCATATATAGTCTCTGCTAGTACTTAGTGTTTGGCTGGTAATTTCATTCCATTCGAATAACACCACATCAAAGAGAGAAACCAAAGATTGTATTCTCTTCTTACCTCGTTGTTGCTCAGAATGATGCCACAATAGCGCTTTTGTAGATCAAAAGGAAGAAAGTAAATATCTAGCACTGAAGAACTTTCGGCTTCCAGGAATAGTGATTTCACTGGGCAGAAGAACTCTTTTAGAAAACCAGATTGATTTGCTGACAAAACATGATTTAGAGTTTGTTTGTATACAGTATCTTAAAGCTGGTAAAGATAAAATAGTTGTTCCAACTAGAGATTAAGATTTTTAGATTACAAGAAAACCACACACTACAGAAAAAGAGATGTGTCGCTAAATTTGAGCTTCCAAATTAATTCTTTTTGCATTTCTAAGCCTGATGAATGAAAACACCACATTTTGAACAGCTTTAAAAGTGAAAAATCTAAAAAGGAAATTCTCGATAGTGATGGCTTCTCTTCTGGATCTCTGAAAACATAATTTAATGCGCTCAATACCTATGTAAATGAGCCTTAATAGAGACCAAATCATGGCCTGGTGGAAATCAGATGGTATTGGGAGTCAGAAAACCTGGGTCCTAGAGCCAACTCCATCACTTGTCTGCTGTGTGACCTTGGGTCAGTCACATAACTGCTCCGGGCCCCAGTTTCTCATCTTGGACTGTAAGTCTTATTGAGGGCAGGAACTGTGTCTGATCTGAGGATCAATCCCAGAGCTTGACATGTAATAACTGCATGATAAATAGCACTATTCTTAATATTAATACTATTATCATTGTTGTTACTAAGAAAAATAGAGTAAATCACTTTTAATGTGTTTCTCTACTTGCAATGTACTTCCAGGTATTGTTAATTAAACTAGGCTGGTTTACAGTACAGAGAGAAGGCTCTGACCATGGGAAGCTCGTTGTGGGGAGGGAATGTGTCTGTTTATTGTTTTCTTGTACTCTACCAAGTGTTCAGTATAGTGCTCTGCAGCCAGTAAGCGCTCAATAAATTTGACTGACTGACAAGGGGTGGAGGTAAATCTCAATCCATTCCCAACTCCAACCTGCTTCCTGCCACCATATTCCCTGATTCTAGGGACCACTACCCTTTCCAAGCAGCAAGATGGGTTTGGAAAAAAAAAAAATGATCTGAATGAAAAAATTTCAAAGAAGTACTTTCATTCCATTAAAGTAGTCAATATTTTATGTAATCTAAAAATTAAATGTCTGAACCACAGATTTGGGCTTATGAAATGCATTGATATATGTTTTATTAAAGATACTTACATGTTTGGGGGAAGGTTTCTTGGGTATGAGACCCATATTCATGTCTACTAGTATTTATAATGGTTTCATAACTGCAAAACAAGAGAGGGGAGGGGTTCCAAATTAGCAAAGGAGCGTGCTCTAGAAGTAACAATAACTTCATTACTGTATCTGTACAGAAAATCTCCTGGACAAGCTGAAATTTCAAAAAGGTTTTGTAGACGGACAGACCTGGGATCACCATCATCAGTGCTATTCATTAGGCACTTAGTATGTACAGAGTACTGTACTAAGCACTTGGGAGAGTCCAATCCAGAGTTGGCAGACACATTCCCTGCCCTCAGGGATCTGGGGAATCTGAAGCAGGAAGGGAGCTCCAGGGGGGAGGAAGCGTGCGAATCGGAAGAGAAGGTGGGAGAGGCGAGAATGTGATTCACTGAGAAGGTGATCTTGGAAGGAATAGAGAGAATATGTATAAAGCAATACAACAATATACTTCACTTTCAGCTCTAATATTCTCTTTATTCCTACTAAGATATATATGCTAAAAACGACATATAGTAAGCATTTAAGAAATACCATCATCATTATTATTATGTATGTATATGCAGGTATAATAGTAATATATCATATAATGATAATATTGTTATGTATGCATATATAGGCATACATAGTAATCATAATGATGATGGTATTTCTTAAGTGCATACTATGTGCCAAGCACTGTTCTATGTGCCCCAGCAGGTTGTCAGGTTGTCCCACGTGGGGCTCACAGACTTAATCTCCATTTTACAGATGAGAGAACTGAGGCACAGAGAAGTGAAGTGACTTGCCCAAAGTCACACAGCTGATAAGTAGCGGAGCTGAGATTAGAATACATGACCTCTGACTCCCAGACCCATGCTCTTTCCACTAGGCAATGCTGCTTTAGGAGCCGGGATTAGAACCTGTGACCTCTGACTCCCAAGCCTGGGCTCTTTCCACAAAGCCACACCACCCTGCTTCATCAAGCTCTACTTCTAATATGCAACATGGATATCACGCAAGGAAATTCCACTTGCTGGAAGCATTGGAAAGGTATGCAGAGCTTTCAGAGCATGCTGAGATTAGATTGTACACATGGGAGATGTTGTATACTGTATCTTATCTGGACCTTGGCCCAGAGTTTGCAAAACTAATAAATGAATATCCACAATAAAATCATGCACTTTATCATCACCATCAGTGGTATTAATTGAGCGTTTACTGCGAATGAATATCACAATGAAAATATACACTTTATCCTCATCAATTGTATTTATTGAGAGCATACTGTGTGCAGAGCACTGTACTAAGCTCTCGGGAGCGTACAATACAAGAGTATTGATAGACACATTCTCAGTCCACATTTTATCTTCTATTATCGTTGATACAATATTATTATTGAAGCAGCATGGCCTAATGGAAAAAGCACTGGCCTGGGAGTCAGAGGACCTGGGTTCTAATGCAGACTCTGCCACATCCCTGCTGTGTGACCTTAAGCGAGTCACTTAACTTCTCTGGGCCTCAGTTACCTCATCTGTAAAATGGAAATTAAATCCTGCTCCCTCCTGTGTGGGACAGAGACCGTATCCAACCTGGTGAACTTGTACCTACCCCAGTGCTTAGAAGAGTGCTTGGCACATAGTAAGTGCTTAACAAGTACCATAATAATAATTATTATACACATTTTCAAATTTCTGGTGGGCTCTCTATTGCATGATCTCAGCCTGTCAGGACTCCTCTCTACATATTAATCTTCATGGGGCAAATCCATGGGAGTACAACTAGCATGAATGTCAGGCTCAGCAGAATCCAGAATCAAACAATAGGCTTCGTTCTGCCAGTGGATAATTGGAATGAAAAGAAAAAAATCACATATCTTCCCTTCAGCAAGACTATTAATAATAACGATGGCATTTGTTAAGCGCTTACTATGTGCAAAGCACTGTTCTAAGTGCTGGGGGGGATACAAGGTGATCAGGTTGTCCCACAGTCTTAATCCCCATTTTACAGATGAGGTAACTGAGGCACAGAGAAATTAAGTGACTTGCCCAAAGTCACACAGCTGACAAGCGGTGGAGCCGGGATTTGAACTCATGACCTCCGACTCCCAAGCTCGTGTTCAGCAGCACTGAGCCATGTTGCTTCTCAACATATACCTAAAATTATAATGATCTCGTGACAGCTATTAGAATATTTCTGCCTGACAAATCCATAGGGAAAAAGAAAAACACGTAGTCAAATATAGAGAGTTCATTCTAGAACCATTTTGGAAATTCAAGTGGAGCAAATAAATTAACTCCTCCTGGAACTATAGTTAAAAATATCCATGCTCAAAAAGAAATGCTGAACAGAATTCATATTTTTTCCCCTAAAATGTCTGATAAAAATCAAAAACCTGATGGTTATCTGAACTGATTCAACCTTTTGGTGAGGTAAAATCATCATGGGCACCTAAAGTATTGATTTGGTGTTAAAAATCATTATGCCTTTCATTTAAAAGAGCAATATTTCGCAATACTCTAATTACAGCATAAACTATTGCAGTGCTGTTGAGGGAAATGTTGGTTCAAACAGGAGCTACTTACTTCATCAATAAACTTAGCAAGATAAGAAGCAAGGGACTGAATTATTTATTAGGGAAAAAAAGAATTCAGGAAAACTGCTTATTGATGCATTCATGAGCAACAAGTAAAGAACTAAGCAAAAATTATTTGAAATCTTCTATTCTGGAGGATGTTGTCTGTGCTACCAACTCAAAACCCAAGGTACTGATTCATGAAAGCCTAAAATAATATTTCAAAATTTTCAGGGCCCATTTTACCACAGATTGAATCTCCCAACAGAGTTTTAATTACACTAAACAAGTCTGCAATCGAACGACTGACAAGAAAATTGTATACTGAGTTCATAGCGAAAGTTTAATTTCTTTATTTCCAAATATATTGACTCCCCTCTGAATCAACGCTTTATCACGGCAGGAGAATTTGTGTACACTGATGAAGCTTAGAGCTATGCCATATAGAGCTACCCATAATGAAATGAAAAGCCAAAGGTCAAAGTTGATTCAACTGTGCTTAGCAGCAACAGCATGGGAAAGAGTCAAAGGCAAATGATCAAGTGATCAAAACAATGAACAAGGACGGAGGAAGAGACTCAGGTTTTCACTGCATGGAAGAAGGCAGTGGTAAATCGCTTCCGTATCTTTACCAAGAAAACTCTATGGATACACATACCAGAATGACTTTATGACAGAAGAGGGGACCTTCTTAAGAAGGGGGAGTCCATAGAGTTGCTACAGGTCGGAAACGACTCACCGGCGCTTGAGGAAGAAATATATTGAATGTGATTGAATCCAGTGCTGAAATCATTATTACTAGTATTTTTGATGTTATGCGAACAGTATACCCCGGATTTTTGGTGTTGAGGCAATCAATTGTATTTATGGAGTGCTTACTGTGAAACGCACTGTCCTAAGCAATTGGAAGACATAAGACTATGCTTTGTTACTATAAAAGTAATTGAATCATACAGCCTATACAAGAAGCGAGTGCTTGGACACTTTAAGGATACATTTAAAATTATACTTAGAGTCACTGAGTGCATTTTCTAATGATACTCAAACTGAAAAGAATGGGTTCATGCAAATACAGAGGTATGAATCACATCTAATTATGGTCTTCCCTTAATCCATAGTATATCCACTGCCAGCTACCGATATTTCTTTTCACTTTGAAGTCCTCATTCTCTTCCAGTACCATAGTACTTCTTAAGGCCTTAGTACAAGTGCTTAGTATAGTGCTCCGCACATAGTAAATGCTCAATAAATACGATTGAATGAATGAAAGGTCCAAGGTTTCTAAGCAAGCAAATGTGAGAATCTACAATCCACAGGAGGAAAAATAACAATGAAAATAAGCTTGTTGACTTGGATTCAGAGAACTGGATAACTAACAACTCATAGCAACTAGGCCACACAGAAGCAAAAATCCTCAAAAATCCTCAAAAATCTCCAGTGGCTACCAATCAACCTATGCATCAGGCAGAAACTCCTCACACTCGGCTTCAAGGTTCTCCATCACCTCGCACCCTCCTACCTCACTTCCCTTCTCTCCTTCTACTGCCCAGCCCACACCCTCCACTCCTCTGCCGCTAATCTCCTCACCGTGCCTCGTTCTCGCCTGTCCCGCCGTCAACCCCCGGCCCCCATCATTCCCCTGGCCTGGAATGCCCTCCCTCCCAACATCCACCAAGCTAGCTCTCTTCCTCCCTTCAAGGCCCTACTGAGAGCTCACCTCCTCCAGGAAGCCTTCCCAGACTGAGCCCCCTCCTTTCTCGCTCCCTCCTCTCCCTTCCATCCCCCCCGCCTTACCTCCTTCCCTTCCCCACAGCACCTGTATATATGTACATATGTTTCTACGTATTTATTACTCTATTTATTTATTTATTTTACTTGTACATATTTATTCTGCTTATTTTATTTTGTTAATATGTTTTGTTTTGTTCTCTGTCTCCCCTTTCAAGACTGTGAGCCCACTGTTGGGTTAGGACTGTCTCTTTATGTTGTCAACTTGTACTTCCCAAGCACTTAGTACAGTGCTCTGCACACAGTAAGCGCTCAATAAATACGATTGAATGAATGAATGAATGAATGAATGAAAGCAGTGTGGTCTAGTGGCTAGAGAACAGGTCTGGGATTCAGAAGGACCTGGGTTCTAGCCCCAGCTTCACCACTTGTCTGCTGCGTGACCTTGAGCAAGTCACTTAATTTCTCCATCCCTCAGTTACCTCATCTGTAAAATGGGGATTAAGACTGTGAGCCCCATGTGGGACAAACCTGATTAGCTTGTACCTACCCAGAGCTTGGTACAGTGCCTGGTACAGAGTAAATACTTAAATACCACAAAAAATAAAAAAAAATAAAAAAAATTCAGAGTTCACACTACTTCAATGTTTCAGTCATAAATCATCCATGTCTTAATTCAGTGGTCTTTACATTCCATTTTCTTTTTTGCCAGATGATTTACAGTTTAATAATAATAATTATTATGGTATTTGTTAAGTGCTTACTATGTGCCAGGCACTGTACTAAGCACTGGGGTGGATACAAGCAAATAGGGTTGGACACACTCCCTGACCCATGTGGGGTTCACAGTTTCAATCCCCATTTTACAGATGAAGCAACTGAGGCACAGAGAAGTGAAGTGATTTGCCCAAGCTCACACAGCAGGCAAGTAGCAGAGCACATCTTAACAAGATGAAAAATGTAAAAAGAAAAAATATTTATTGTTAAGACCAAGTTACTGCATCCAGGTTGTCTCTAAAATGCTTATTGCAAGGACAAATTACAACCTTTGAATTCCTCAAATATAAAACATATACAATCATTCTGGCTTTATCTGTATACAAATTAATATGTGCAGACTGTACGTGCCTTAAGGGCAGGAATAGTGTCTCTAAATAGTCTATTGTATTGCACTTTCCCAAACATTATTACTCTGCTTTGCACACAGTAAAGGCTCAGTAAACACCACTGATTGATTATACCAACCTGGGAATAATTTTCTTGGGTGAAAATGTCACAGAAGTACACTATATTCTCCCATAATCAATAACTTTGAAATGAAAATAGTTTACCTGATTTGAGGGTCTTGAGTCAATTGACTGACTTCAGTTAAATGGGACGGCTTAGATAAAAAGGTTGAAGATTCCACCAAAAGGACTCTGAAATAAATACAGCAACAAATATTATAATACTAGAATTTTCTATGGTTTTAAAAAAATATCTTATAGATGTTAATGACCACCACAGTTATTAGTTAGCCTCTTCATCTATAAAAGATAATTTTAGAAATACCATTTTCTAAAAGTTAAAATATATGAAGGAAAATGATCTCATTTCACCACTTTCCCAGGTGTATTCTTTAGAAATGGAGGGAAAGACAATATTTCAGATCTGTGGAAAAGTTGAATAACTAAAGTGTCTTTAGGAGGTAATTAACTATCGAATTTTTTTAGTCAAACCTAATTCATCTCAGGTACAAAGCTCTACTAGAGACTTTAAAAAAAAAAATGGTGTTTGCTAAGTGTTTACTATGTGCCAGGCACTCTACTAAGCACTGGAGTAGATACAAGGTTGTCAGGTTGGACACAGTCCCTGTCCCACATTCAGGCTGTCCCACGGTCTTAATCCCCATTTTACAGATGATGGAACTGAGGCCCAGAGAAGTGAAGTGACTTCCCCAAGGTCGCACAGAAGCCAAGTGGCAGGGCTGGGACTAGAACCCAAGTCCTTAGCCCTGGGAGTTAATTCCGCCTCCGCCACCTGGCTGGTCTGAGACCTTGGGGGAGTCACTTAACTTCTCTGGGCCTCAGTTTCATTATCTGTAAAATGGGGATTAAGTACCTGTTCTCCCTCCCTTGTAGGCTGTGAGCCCCATGTGGAACAAGGACTGTCAGGCCTGATTATTGTGTTTCTCCCCTAGTGCTTAGTACAGTGTCTGGCACATAATAAGCACTTAATAACACAATCATTATTTTCCAGTGGACTGTTGTTCCTGACAGGTTTACTCAGCTAGGACACATCCATCAACCAATGGTATCAACCTTGCACATTGTGGGCAGGGATTGTCTCTATTACTGTATTGTTCTTTCCAAGTGCTTAGTACAGTGCTCTGCACATAGTAAGCGCTCAATAAATATGACAATGAATGAATGAATTGAGCACTTACTGGGTGCAGGGTACTGTACTAAGCGCTGGGAGAGTACAATATAACAGACACATTTCCTGCTCACAGTGAGCTTACAGTCTAGAGGGGACACATGCCACCCTCTCCTTAGTCCATTGCCTTTGAACAGTGCTTGGCACATAGTAAGCGCTTAACATTTACCATCATTATTATTATTATGCTTTTGTAGTTTTGTACACCCTGTACTTACATGTCTCACACTAACATCTGCCCCACTGTTATTTTTAGATTATGAACTCCTCCAGATAAAGGGCCGAGAAGCAGTGTGGCCTAGTGGATAGAGCATGGCCATGGGCCTCGGAAGGTCATGGGTTCTAATTCCGGCTCCACCACGTCTTCCAGGAGACAACTCACTTCACTTCTCTGTGCCTCAGTTACCTTGTCTGTGAAATGGGGATTAACACTGTGAGCCCCGTGTGGGACGGGGACTGTACCAGCTACTGAAGTCTAAGAGGTCAAATGTTGCAAAATAAAGCAACAGCTATTTGATACCAAGCGCAGGGCATGGTTTAAATAGGTGTCGGTGAAATGGATGATTATAGTTGGAGATATTGAAGACCATTAAAAGATAATCATCTTAGATATCATGAGTGAAAGATAAGCATCCAAAACAATACTTAGGAAAATTAAAGAAATCAATTATTGGTATTTACTGAGCACTTACTGTGTGTAGAGCACTGTACTAAGCACTTGGGAGAGTACAATATAACAGAGCCGGTAGACACGTTCCCCATCCATGGAGGGCTTACAGTCTAGAGTTATAGCATCATGGGTCGACAACACGATAAAGAGAAGTTGAGAGAAAATTTGCCGAAAAAAAATGAGTTTTTTATATTGAATGAAATTCAGTGGTTTTCACCTGGTTGGCCACTTCCATCCTCTCAAAGCTTTCTACTTGCAAGATTTTTAGGAAAAGAACAGCTGTTCATTTATAGAGCAAAGTTAATGGTAACAAAATGATGTACAAAATTCAGGCTTTCATCAGAATTATCTAAATATGCTATCCTGGTGTTCCAAAATCCTAATGTTCTAAAGGCCATTGGCTAAATCTCCAACTCACTTCCTTGCATTGCAAATACAGGCCCAGCGTGAATCATTAAACATCCTAATGGGTTGATAACACAGCAGTTGCTACACGCCTGTATTACCAGCAGACACTTCTCATTATCAGCAAAATTCAATGCTAAATAATTAGATCTGAATACAACCAAGGTCATGAAGCAGCCCCTGTACAATATAAATCCTATACAAAACTAATGATCCAAGGATTGACAAGATTTTCTAATGGATACAGCACAGTTCTGGGAGTCAGAAAGACCTGGGTTCTAATCCCAGCTCCACACTTGCCTGCTGGGTGACCTTGGGCAAGTCACTTAGCTTCTCTGTGCCTCAGTTATCTAATCTGCAAAATGGGGATTAAGACTGTGAGCCCTGTGTGGGACAGGGACAGTGTCCAACCTGATCTACGTGTGTGTATCCCAAAGCTTAGTACAGCGCCTGGTACATGGTAAGCGCTTTAACAAATATCATAGAAAAAAAAATAAGGAAAGCTAGAGTTTTTATTAGGTTCAAAGATAGAGCCAGACAGAGATTTAGACAGAAAGGAAAATACATCGGGGAGTTGAAGTTTCCAAGCTTCTTTATGGCTGGCAGACTTGGGCTTAAAATAGATGTCACATTTGACTTCTAGAGCAGTTTTTATCTCTGGCCTGGAACTCTCTCCCCATCAATATCTCCTCATCTCCCAAGTCCTTCTGAAATTCCACCCCTTCCATGAGTACTCTCCTGATTATTTTTTCTTCTCTCCCATCATATTCCCAGCTTCTATCACCTCAGTACTCCCATGCCAAATAATAATGATGGCATTTGTTAAGCGCTTACTATGTACAGCGTACTGTTCTAAGCGCTCTTATGCACTCTAGGACTTCTGTATAAAATGACCACTCTAGACTCTTTGGGTAACTGTTGCAACACTATGGCAGAGAGCCACCTTCACATGCATAGGATGCAGAAAGGATTGATAATCAGCCATAAAGGCGCACACACACACACACGCACACACACACACACAACCCTCACCATCAGTAGCATTATCTCCAAATTCAAATATACATATTTGAATTTTAAGATATGAGTGTGTGCATATATATTAATACCTGAAGAAGGAAAATGTGTCAGAAAATAGAAAAGGAAAATTGAAAGCTAATTTACTAATTAATCACTGATACCCAATTAATACCTGAAAAAGGAAAATGTGTCAGAAAATAAAAAAGGAAAATTGAAAGCTAAATTACTAATTAATCATCACTGTGGTATTTGTTCACTGCTTACTTGGTGTCAACCACTGTTCTAAGTGCTGGAGAAGATATAAGATAATCAGGTCAAACACAGTCCCTGTCCCACACAGGGCTCGCAATCTAAGTAGGAGGGAACAGGTATTGAATCCCTACTAAAATAAGGATTATCCTTAAATTAAGGATGTTTGACCCCTAAAATTAACGGTACAATCTACAAGAATAGTTTTTATTAAAGACCATTACTCATTTATAAATATCCCCAAGGAGACAGTGTCATAGATTAAAGCAGTTTTTTTAAAAAAGCAATTCATCCCAAATCAATTAACTCAAGGATAAAACACAAAGAAGGTCCTGGGAAACTATCAGATTCACAGAACAAGAGGAGAGAAGCCCTGAAGTCACAGTTCTGCAATCAAAATTCCCGCTCTAAAATGTAAGAAGAATTAAAAATGACATTACAGTAGCTCCATATGAGTAAAAGCAATTCAGTAACTGATAACAAGGCTTTCTTTAATCTTGTGTCCTTCTAGACAATGAGCTTGTTTTCGGCAGGGAACTTTACCAACTCGGTGGTATTGTGCTCTGCCAAGCGCTGAGTACACTTGCACAAAGTAAGTGCTCAATAAATAGCACTGAATGATTAACTGGTGCCAAATTCCCAGGTTCTTCCCCACTCTTGGAAAGCGGGAGATGGGGTGATCATGTATAGTGCTGTATATTTCTCATGTATAGAGAAATATATGTATATTTCTCCTTTATAAAGAAGTAATAATGATGGAATTTAAGTGCTGACTATGCACCAAACACTGTTCTAAACGCTGGGGGAGATACAAGGTAACCAGGTTGTCCCACATGGGGCTCACAGTCTTAATCTCCATTTTACGGAAGACGTAACGGAGGCATTGAGAAGTTAAGTGACTCGCCCGAAGTCACACAGCTGACAAGTGGTGGAGTCAGGATTAGACCCATGACCTCTGACTCCCAAACCCGTGCTCTTTCCACTAAGCCATTCTGCTTAAGTGCTTAAAAAGTACTTGTTAAGTGCCTATGTGCTAGGTACCATTATAAGCACTGAGGAGGATACAAGTTTATCAGGTTGGACAGAGTCCCTGTTCCACACGGGGCTCACACTCTTAATCCCCATTTTACAGATGAGGTAACAGAGACCCAGAAAAGTGAAGTGACTTGCCCAAGCTCACACAGCAGACAAGCGACAGAGCCAGGATTAGGACCCAGATCCCTGTGACTCCCAGGTCCATGATCTTCCCACTAAATCACACTAGTCTAATGTTCCATTCTCATTCACCTATACAGAGAAACACTTTCCTAGTATGCATGAGTATTTCAGGATTGAGTCTCTGTTTCATCTAGATTGCCTTCAGCTGGGGCTTATTTCAACATAAAAAAAGATCCTTCAGGGCAAATCGGAAACCTAGCTAAGCAGAGCATTAGACTAAGCATTTGAGAGAATACAAAAAGGTAGATAGACATTATCCCTGCCCTTGAGGATCTTACACTCCAGTACCGAAGAGTAGCAGGAGGAGCTTGTCTGTGAACTCTAGCTTCTCCTGGCTCTCGCAGGCCAAGAATGGCCAGGGTGACCTCAGGGCTCTCTCTGGAGTCACGGGCTTGGAATCCCAGCTCCGCCACTTGTCTGCTGTGTGACTCTGGGCAAGTCGCTTAACTTCTCTGTGCCTCAGTTACTTCATCTGTAAAATGGGGTTTAAGACTGTGAGCCCCATGTGGGACAGAGACTGTGTCCAACCCGATTTGCTGCTATAATAATAATTGCAATTTTGGCATTTGTTCAGCACTTATTATGATGATGATGATGGTATTTGTTAAGCGCTATGTGCCAAACACTGTTCTAAGTGCTAGGGTAGACAGAGGGTAATCATGTCAGACACAATCCCTGTCCCACATGGGGCTCACTGTCAATCCCTATTTTACAGATGAGGTATACCTGAGGCACCAAGAAGTTAAGGGACTTTCCCAAGGTCACACAGTAGACATCAATCAATCAATCAATCGTATTTATTGAGCACTTACTGTGTGCAGAGCACTGTACTAAGCGCTTGGGAAGTACAAGTTGGCAACATATAGAGACGGTCCCTACCCAACAGTGGCTCACAGTCTAGAAGGGGGAGACAGAGAACAAAACAAAACATATTAACAAAATAAAATAAATAGAATAGATATGTACCAGTAAAATAGAGTAATAAATACGTACAAGCATACATATATATACAGGTGCTGTGGGGACGGGAAGGAGGTAAGGTGGGGGGATGGCGAGGGGGAGGAGGGGGAGGTGGAACAGGGATTAGAACCCACGACCTCTGACTTCCAGGCCTGTGCTCTTTTCATGAGGCCACACTGCTTCTCTTGTATCCACCCCAGTGCTAAGTGCAGTGCCTGAAACATAGCAAGTGCTTAACAACTATCACAATTTTTAATAAGCAATAATCCAGGGGGGAGAAAAAAGAGAACGAAATGCTTTCAGGAATCCAGAAATCCCAATTCAATCTCTCCCACTTTTCTGGCCTAAAATAATCTTCAGAAAATGATACGTCACTCAGGTAAGCACTTCTAGTAAAATGCAGAACTCTCTGTTTGGATCTAGATGAGGGTGTTCTTTCAGTAATAAACATTAGAGATTTGAGTGTTTAGTAACCCCAAGGAGTATGTTTTAACCAAGACTTATGGGGTCCCCTTCAGGCACAACCCCAAAAAGCAACATTGATCGTCTCTTCAGTCTGCTTTTTCCTCTTAGAGCTGCAACTATTTTGGCCATTTCAGCTGATTCCCTTCAGCTGTTTATACAACTGTCTCAGAGATTAATTTAACATGGTCGGGCCTTTCCTAGGTCTTCATACTCAGCTTTAATCCTTGAAAGGAGCAATAATTCTCTCGGGTAATGGGAAGCAGGAAATCACAAGCAACAGATTGACCAAAAAGCGCATAGGAAATCAGAATCATTTGAGAACACGTGCTGTTCCGTTCGCCATTCATTTCACTTTGCCGTCCGAGGCAGAAACTGATAAAGTACTAGGACTTCAGTGGTTAACAGAAGTGTCAACGTGGCAGATGGCGACGTAATTAGCCTGGGAGATGACTTCCACATCTCAGCTCAGTATATTTTTATACAGCGATCGTTTCTGAAGCCGGGGAAAGGGAGTATGTGCAATTCACATCTTCGTCACTTTAAATGGATAAATGAACCAGGGGGAGAAACCATCATTAAACACTCTTCTTTCTAAATCTGTCATCTTTCTTGGGCCCTGTTATCTTTCAGGTCTTCTTCCGATGTTTAGATTTGGAATTCGCACTAAACTGGAGGAAGAACGAGGTCAGGTTTGGCAGCAGCAAAAAGGTCCCTTGCAGTTTGGTAGATGTTCAGAGAGGGATCAGTATTCCCCCACAACCCTCACCATGGCTTGAGAGTGAAGGGCTGGGATCATGGGTGACACCCACCTAATAACTTATCAAAACATTTGCCCCCTCCTTTCCTTTCCTCCCTAACAGCCAGTTTTAACTGTTTGTTCTCCCATGGCTTCTTCCCCACTGCTTCCAAACATGCCCTTTTCTCCCCTAACCTAAAAAACCCTCCCTTGACCCCACGGCTCCTTCCAGTTATCACCCCACCTCCCTCCTACCACTGCTCTCCAAAATCCTGGAGTGAGTTTTCTATCCCCACTATCTCAAATTCCTCTCCTCCAATATTCTCCTTCACTCTCTCCAAACTGGCTTCCTCCCCCTCACTCCACAGAAACCACCCTCTCAGAGGTCACCAATCATCTCCTTCTTTCCTAATCCAAAGGCCTTTACTCCATTCTAATCCTCCTCAACCTCTCATCTGCCTTCAACACTATTGACCACCCCCTTCTCCTGGAAAAATTATCCAACCTTGGCTTCGGTGACACTGTCCTCTCTTGGTTCTACTCATCTCTCTGGCCGTTCATTCCCAGGCTCCTTCATGGGGTCCTCCTCTCCCTCACACCCCCTAACTTTGGGGGAGTCCCTCAAGGTTCAATTCTGGATCCCCTTCTATTCTCCATCTACAACACGCTCTCTTGGAGAACTCATTCACTCCCAAGGCTTCAACTACTATGCAGATGATTCCCAAATCTACACCTCCAGCCCTGATCTCTCTCCCTCTCTGCAGTCTCGTATTTCCTCCTGTCTACGTGACATCTCTATTTGGGTATCCCTCTGTCGCCTCAAGCTAAATATGTCCAAAACTGAACTCGTTATCTTCCCACCCAAAGCCTGTCTTCCCCATGACTTTCCCATCACTGTAGATGGCATCACCATCTCATCACCATCACCTGTCTCACAAGCCCGGAACCTCAGCATTCTCCTTGACTCCTCTGTCATTCAACCCACGTATTCAATCCATCACTAAATCCTGTCAGTCCCACCTTCACAACATCGTTAATATCTGCCCTTTCCTCTCCATCCAAACTGCTACTACATTAATACAATCACTTATCTTATCCTGCCTGAATTACTGCATCAGCCTCCTTGCTGACCTCCCAGGTTCTTTTCTCTTCACACTCTAGTCCATACTTCACTCTGCTGCCCAAATCATTTTTCTACAAAACCGTTCAGTGCACATCACCCTGCTCCTCAAAAAACTCCAGTGGTTGTCCATACACCTCTGCATCAAACAAAATCTCAAACAAACAAACCTCAAACAAAATCAAACACCTGTTGCACTTTTCCACTTTGCCTAGCAGGGGTTTTCCCCTCACTCTGCCCCAACAGGTACTTTCCTGACTCAGGGGTCGGGGCGGAAGGGGGAAAGGAAGCTAGGACCAAGATAACCCAATGTCTAGCCTTGATCAAACTGGCCTACAGTAGTTTCAACTCAATCAATCAACGATATTTATTGAGCACTTACTGTGTGCAAAAGCACCTTGGAAGAGTACAATACAACAGAATTAGAAGACACGTTCCCTGGCTATAGCAAGCTCACAGTCTAGAGGACTGTTGAACTCAAATTCACTGCTTCACTGTGTGGTAAGTAGCATTTCTCCTTGGGGACAGAGATCTCGTCTCCCAACTCTATAATAATAATAATGGTATTTGTTTAGCACTTACTATGTGTCGAGCACCATTCTAAGTGCTGGGGTAGATACAAGGTAATCAGGTTGTCTCACGTGAGGCTCACAGTCTTAATCCCCATTTTACAGATGATGTAACAGGCACAGAGGAGTTAAGTGGCTTGCCCAAGGTCACACAGCAAACAAGTGGCAGAGCCGGGATTAGAACCCATGACCTTCTGACTCACAAGCCCGTGCTCTTTCCAATGATCCACACTGCTACCATACTCTCCCAAAGGTTTAGAACAGTAAGCCTTCAATAAAAACCACTGATTGATTTCTAAATATATATCTATATCTATACATATGTATATATTCATTAACACTTGAATTTATCTACCAATCAATGGTATCTATTGAGTGCTCACTGTGTGCAGAGCACTGTACTAAGCACTTGGGAGATCATAATACAACTGAGAGGGTAGACTCGTTCCCTGTACACAACAAGCTAGTCGAGTAGACACTTTACAATCTGTAAATAGATTTGGATCTGCTCTCTCAACCCTCAAAGGCTAAATTCATATTAGGAAATTTTCCTTTAATCTTAACCTCCCAACACGCATGGCTCTCATGAGAAACATATAAACTTACATGTAATTTACATACATATATTTAGCATGACATTAGGTCATCCATTATATGACAGTAAGCCCTAGTCAAAAGTTATTTTCCATTTTACATGAATATTTCAGTTGCATCATTTAATCAGCAGGGTAAATCAAATTAAAAAAAGTATTAATGTGATTTGTTAATCTTGCAAAGTGTGCAACACAGGCCAAAGAAAAGATGCAGAAAGGGTCATGAACACTATTTTCTCAAACCCACAATGCCATTGCCCGCATTAAAATGTACTTCAATTACAGCTGATTTATCCTTTTCGTTTTTATATTATAATCTTGTAACAGTTTCCCAGAGTAAATAAGATCTTCAATATTGAACCAAAAATTTGCAGTCGGGAGGGGTGGAGGTTTGTACAGATAGAAATTTGTGTAATTCCATTAGTACTGGAAATATATGAAATGAAATGGTTTTAACAAATTACCTACCGGAATTCTCCACCAGTTTTGAAAGGATTTTTAACGTCCACATTAATTTCTTTCAGTTCATAACATGGAGATTTGCACTTCACTATCTCCTAAAAGAAAAACAGTGACATAAAATGAGGCTTTTTTTTTCCCAAAGGGCAACTCGTTTCCCATTCAAAGATTCAAAAATATTAATAAATATTATATGAGTAAAAGAACATTATGCATTACATGTGGACAAGTACACAAAGTGCTGATAACTGAGATAGAGAAATAAAATACCCCAAATTTGGAGAATTCCGAAAAAACTTTTTAATGTTTTCTTTGTAACTTTTGCACTGGCCTACTCCCAAGCACTTAGTACAGTATTCTGCACCCAGTGAGCACTCAATAAATACAATTGACTGATTGTCACAGATTAGCATTTTGGAAATTAATGCACCATCCATACTACAGAATACATCAACTGGGGTTATTTTCTCCAATAACATGTTAAATGAAAGATTTCAGCTGCAAGCAGAAAATGAAGATATTCTTAGCCTGACTGAAAACTCTTCTGGAGACTTCAACACCATCACATCTTTAGGTCATCTGAGTCACTAATGCACTATCCAAAGCCTGCAAAATGTCAGTCTGAAGAGTTTATAACACATTCATCTCACAACTTAACCAATCATTCCAAATTAGCACCTCTAGAATGTCTCTCCCTTTCCTCTAAACTCTGATTAGCATCTAATTGCCTCCACATTGTAGAGCTTGTAAAGATCGTCATGACAACTGAATGAAACCTGATTGTTGATTGAATTTAGTCTGTTTCCTTATTTTTGGCCACCTTTGACTATATCAATATCCTAAGCTTGGGGAAATCAGGAAGAGAAAGATCTCAAGTGTCAGTGAAAAGGGTAGATTCATTCATTCATTCAATTGCATTTATCGAGCACTTAATGTGTGCAAAGCACTGTATCAAGCTCTTGGGAGAGTACAATATAACATCAGACACATTCCCTGCCTGCAACAAGCTCAGAGTCTAGAGGGGGAGACAGACATTAATAGAAATAAATAATTATAGACATATATAGATCTATATACACATCTGTGCTGTAGGGAATGGAGGGAGGATGAATGAAGGAGCAATTATGAGTGGCACAAAAGGGACTGGGAGAAGAGGCAAGGAGAGCTCAGTCATGGAAGGCTTCCTGGAGGAGCTATGCCTTCAATAAGGTAGATGGGGAAGGAGTTTGAAAACAATCAGAATTGAGATATTTAATTACTTCTGGTTTTCATTTACCCATACTAAGGCTTCAGTTAGCGCTCAATAAATACAACAAAGAATGAGAGAATGAATAATTTGTATATTTCCCTTTTTTCTCAGAAGTCCCTCACCAATCCCACTAGTAGTCTGCTGTAACTGTTCAGTACAGTTTCTTCAGATCATTGTGCTATAAAGATCTTCCATAAAGATGGAAGCAGCATGGCTCAGTGGAAACAGCCCGGGCTTGGGAGTCAGAGGTCATGGGTTTGAATCCCAGCTCTGCCACATGTCTGCTGTGTGAACTTGGGCAAGTCACTTAACTTCTCTAAGCCTCAGTTCCCTCATCTGTAAAATGGAGATGAAGACTGTGAGCCCCACGTGGGACAACCTGATCAACTTGTATCCCCCCCACAGCGCTTAGAACAGTGCTATGCAGTGCTTTGCACATAGTAAGCGCATAACAAATGCCATCATTATTATTATTATCATCTCCTATTTACAGCTTGCTCAAGAGTATAAGCTCATTGTGGGCAGGGAATGTGTCAGTTGTATAGTTATACTGTACTCTCCCAAGTGCTCAGTACAGTGCTCTGTACACAGTAAGTGCTCAAATGTGTCTGAGAATCCATTTGATCATAAGCCTTACCTTCAGCGCTGATATTTTTGTGGCTATTATTGTCATTCATTCATTCATTCAGTTGTATTTATTGAGGGCTTACTGTGTGCAGAGCACTGTACTAAGCTCTTGGGAGAGTACCTACAACAATAAACAGACACGTTCCCTACCCACAGTGAGCTTACAGTTGGGGTGGGGAGGAACAAATATATAAATAAATAAATTACAGATATATACATAAGTGCTGAGAGCTGAGCTGAGAGCTGAGCTGAGAGGGGTGATGAATAAAGGGAGTAAGGTGGGGTGACAGAAGAGAGTGAGAGAAGAGGAAAGGGGGGCTTAGTCATGGAAGGCCTCCTGGAGGAGATGTGCCTTCAATAAGGCTTTGAAGAGAGGGAGAGTCATTGTCTGTCGGATTTGACATCTCTGCCCCTGCTCTCTCTCCCTCCCTCCAGGCTCGTATCTCCTCCAGCCCTCAGAACATCTCCATCTGGATGTCTGCCCGCCATCTAAAACTCAACATGTCCAAGACTGAACTCCTTATCTTCCCTCCCAAACCCTGCCCTCTCGCTGACTTTCCCATCACTGTTGACGGGACTTCCCGTGAGACTTCCCGTCTCACAAGCCCGCAAACTTGGTGTCATTCTCGACTCTGCTCTCTCGTTCACCCCTCACATCCAATCTGTCACCAAAACCTGCCGGTCTCACCTCCGCAACATCACCAAGATCCGCCCTTTCTTCTCCATCCAAACCGCTACCCTGCTCGTTCAATCTCTCATCCTATCCCGATTGGATTACTGCATCAGCCTCCTCTCTGATCTCCCATCCTTCTGTCTCTCCCCACTTCAATCTATACTTCACACTGCTGCCCGGATTGTCCTTGTGCAGAAATGCTCTGGGCACGTTACTCCCTTCCTCAAAAATCTCCAGTGGCTACCAATCAACCTACGCATCAGGCAAAAACTCCTCACTCTTGGCTTCAAGGCTCTACATCACCTCGCCCCATCCTACCTCACCTCCCTTCTCTCCTTCTACAGCCCAGCCCACACCCTCCACCGCTAACCTCCTCACTGTTCTTCGTTCTCGCCTGTCCCACCGTCAACCCCCGGCCCACGTCCTCCCCCTGACCTGGAATGCCCTCCCTCCGCACATCCACCAAGCTAGCTCCCTTCCTCCCTTCAAAGCCCTACTGTGAGCTCGCCTCCTCCAGGAGGCCTTCCCAGACTGAGCCCCCTCCCTCCTCTCCCCATCCTCCCCCTCCCCATCCCCCCTCCTTACCTCCTTCCCCTCCCCACAGATCTGTATATATGTATATATGTTTGTACATATTTATTACTTTATTTATTTATTTTACTTGTACATATTTATTCTACTTATTTTATTTTGTTAATATGTTTTGTTTTATTGTCTGTCTCCCCCTTCTAGACCGTGAGCCTGCTGTTGGACTCAACATGTCCAAGACGGAACTCCTGGTCTTCCCTCCCAAACACTGCCCTCTCCCTGACTTTCCCATCTCTGTTGACGGCACTACCATCCTTCCCGTCTCTTAAGCCCGCAACCTTGGTGTCATCCTGGACTCCGCTCTCTCATTCACCCCTCACATCCAAGCCATCACCAAAGCCTGCCTGTCTCAGCTCCGCAACATTACCAAGATCCGCCCTTTCCTCTCCATCCAAACCGCTACCCTGCTCGTTCAAGCTCTCATCCTATTCCGTCTGGACTACTGTACCAGCCTTCTCTCTGATCGCCCATCCTCGTGTCTCTCCCCACTTCAATCCATACTTCACGCCACTGCCCGGACTGTCTTTGTCCAGAAACGCTCTGGGCATGTTACTCCCCTCCTCAAAAATCTCGAGTGGCTACCAATCAATCTGCACATCAGGCAGAAACTGCTCACCCTCGGCTTCAAGGCTCTCCATCACCTCGCCCTCTCCTACCTCACCTCCCTTCTCTCCTTCTACAGCCCACCCTGTACCCTCCGCTCCTCTGCCGCTAATCTCCTCATCGTGCCTCGTTCTCGCCTGTCCCGCCATCGACCCCCGACCCACGTCATCCCCTGGGCCTGGAATGCCCTCCCTCTGCCCATCCGCCAAGCTAGCTCTCTTCCTCCCTTCAAGGCCCTCCTGAGAGCTCACCTCCTCCAGGAGGCCTTCCCAGTCTGAGCCCCTTCCTTCCTCTCCCCCTTGTCCCCCTCATCTTACCTCCTTCCCTTCCCCACAGCACCTGTATATATGTATATATGTTTGTATATATTTATTACTCTATTTATTTATTTATTTTACTTGTACATATCTATTCTATTTTATTTTGTTAGTATGTTTGGTTTTGTTCTCTGTCGCCCCCTTTTAGACTATGAGCCCACTGTTGGGTAGGGACTGTCTCTATATGTTGCTAACTTGTACTTCCCAAGCACTTAGTAAAGTGCTCTGCACACAGTAAGTGCTCAATAAGTACGATTGATTGATTGATTGATAGAAGGGGGCAAGGTGATGGACTGCTTTAAAGCCAATGGTGAGGAGTTTTTGTTTGATGTGGAGGTGGATGGGAAACCACTGGAGTTTTTTTGAGGAATGGGGTGATGTGTCCTGAACATTTTTGAGGAAAAATGATCTGGGCAGCAGACTGAAGTATGGACTGAAGTTGGGAGAGGCAGAAAGCTGCGAGGTCAGCAAGGAGGCTGATGTCATTGCTACAGAGCATGTTTTGGCTGGGAGGTAATGGTATTTTACATTAAAATGTCTGTTGAAAATGTGCTAATTGTAGGTAGGGAACCAGTTCAAAGTCAGATGGAGCCCAGATGAAATACAGATCGGCAAAATTGATCCAGATCATCACTAAGCCAAACATGAAGTATACACTGTAATTATGAAAAATGAATACTGGTTCTGAGTCATAAAAAAGTCACTGCTCAGTAGATACATATGCAATTTCAATATGCACTAATGTGCAAACATAAATATCCCTATAAAAATATATTTAAGGATATGATTACATTCAAAATTATTATTGCTTTCTTATAATTTACTAACATATCATCAGAACTGATTCGTTGAATTTTCAAGAGTTACGTGCATTTCTAGAATTCTAGTAAGTACAACTTCTTTGTGCAAAGGCAGGTAGAGATGACAAAACCTTAAGAGATTCCTTTCACATAAAACATAACTTTGATAATGGCATCTAAAGAAGTCAGGAAAAATGAGTCAGAAATGCAGAGTTTAAATTCACATTCATATCAGAGAAGCAGCGTGGCTTAGTGGAAAGAGCATGGGTTTGGGAGTCAGAGGATATGGGTTCTAATCCCAGTTCCGCCACTTTTCTGCTGTGTGACCTTGGGCAAGTCACTTAACTTCACTGATCCACCACTTTTCTGCTGTGTGACTTTGGGCAAGTCACTTAGCTTTTCTGTGCCTCAGTTCCCTCATCTGTAAAATGGGGATTAAGAATGTGAGCCCCATGTGGGACAACCTGATTACCCTGTGTCTCTCCCAGAGCTTAGAACAGTCCTTGGCAAATAGTAAGCACTTAAATACCAACATTATTATTATCATTTTTATTATTATCAGTTTAGCAACGTGAGGTTAAAAGTTTATTAAGATGTTGTCTGAACTTTGCTTAATTAAAATTCTGTGTTCACCTCTCAAGGTCACACCTGGAAAGTGTCCAGTATTCTACCCATCTCAACTATGGGAGGGAGAGTCAAGCAGAGGCCTACCCATTCCATTCCTAGCTTGGGCAGTGGCTACCGAGTGGAAGGTAATCTGCTACAAGCCAAAACTCCCCTGTGCTGGGCAGTAGCGGCATAGGAAAGAGTCGAGGGCGGAGACTCAGGTTTATTGGGCAGAAGGAGGTCATGGTAAACCACTTCTGGATTTTTTTTTTACCAAGAAAACTCTCTGGATCCACTACCAGAATGATTGCAGATGGAGAGTTCTGGGAGAGATGTGTGAGCCCATTGTTGGGTAGGGACAGTCTCTATATGTTGCCGACTTGTACTTCCCAAGTGCTTAGTAAAGTGCTCTGCACACTGTAAACACTCAATAAATATGACTGACTGAATGAATGAATGTATCCATGGCATCACTATGGACACGACTCGACAGCATAAGACAACAACAAAATTCTGTGTTATTCCTAATGAAATCACTTTGAATTTATTTACCCTTGTCCCCCTGATGAAAATGGGCATATTTGGGGGAAGGGGATATGTATACACCGGCACATAATTCAGTTTACTTACAAGAGGTTCAATACTGAGGACTTCAGTCTTCAGGGAAAAAGTTACTGTAGTTCCCACCATTCCACTACTTGTTTTAGGAACCAATAGTAGAGTACCTTCTGTTGGTCGTATGAAGCGACTGGTGAATTTCAGATTGATAATTACCTGGCTTCTAATTCATGAAAAAAAATGAAGAAAAACATGACTTGTAAAGACTTATATAGAGCTACTTTCTATATTACATATTACAATATGGTTTTCTTTTACATTGTAGTCACAAGGATTCTCGGAATGGAGAATTTTTTTTCTTCCAAATGTCTATGAATTAAAATAGAGATTTAAAAATGAATAGATGATCTCAGTGACATGGATAAATTCAGAGGACAAAGGGTCAGTCACAGCCCCAAAATATTTGCAATTTAAAGGAGTAAAAAAATGACATCTTTACACAACTTCCCCCGCTTTCTAATTCTGGAAACCTCCTCTTCCCTTCTCCCCTTCCAATATTCAATATTTTTGACTGTAAGGTAACGAGGAGAGAAGGAATGGAATGCCTCCTTAGGAAGAGAGCCTGAAAAATAATGGTACTATGAATGCTAGAGCATTTGGACTTTAATGGTTTTGAGGCTTGGCTTTTGGCTTCTAACAGAGGCATAGGTTGACCCAAGGAAAATCCCATTTAACGTTCGTTGGCTTCTGGTTTTAAATATGCCATTCTGTTTCCCAAAGGCTAGCCCTCTCACAGAATTCTCCTACTACCCTGAGAACTTGTTCCATAATGAGGTGGATGAACCAATCTCAGTAGAGGAATCTCCTCGCTAACATCTAAGTATCCTAAATTGAAACAGGACAGATCTAAATTAATTCTGAGGAATAACTGCCTAATAGAATTTTTGTTCAACACTGGAATGGCATACTGATAAAGGCTGTAAGGTCTCCTTCTTTGAAGGACTTTAAAAACAGAAGAGAATATCATGTGTCAGGGATGAATGGGGAGTGATACTGGCTAAAGGCGAATAGACTAATTCTATGTATTTAGAATTTCTCAGCTCAATTTTCATTCCTTCCTTTGGGATACAGGATGTTTCCAGTAAAAATACAGTTACATTTCCATACAGCTTCATGAGCTGATGGAAAAAGTGCTATTTACTAATCTCTTTATTCTGACATTTTATTGCCACTGTAACAGTAATTCACAGTCATCCAGGTTACCCAAAATGGATATAAAAAGCTAAGCTGTATTAGAGTATTCTTGAGTGCCTAGAATCTCCCCCTTTTGTGGATTGTTAGCCTAATCCAAAGGCTTGACTCAAAATATTTTTCAACATCATAATCCTAAGACTCAAAATTTACATTTAAGGATAGACAGCTTGAAAATCAAACAGTAGCTGTTTTTATTTTAAAAAAAACAATGAAAAGCATTATGCATATTCATTCATGCATATATGCTTACAACAATAAAAAGCACAAATCAAAGCAGAGAACTCACACATGTAACAAATCTAACTCCAGTGCCACTGCTGAATAAATAGAAAATAAAAACTTACATTGAGAAGTGTCTAGCAAATCAGTTTTCAAAACAAAGCATGCGACTCAAAGGCATAAATATTTGTAGTCTAAACAGTCTGCTTGCTTGAAAATGAAAATTTTTTTACTGTGTTTCTAGAGATACCCTCAAGTTATTGTTTTATACGAATGGTGTAAACTAAACTCTGGGGGCAAATGACACTTACTTTGGGGCTATCATGACTGTATTCCCTTTAGGCAATGAGAAATCCGCAGAATCGATTCCTACAATTGCAGCATTATATACCAAACTTTTTGTGCTTGGGTTTTTCAATCGTACCTACAAAATAAAGGAAAAGGATATATTGGTTTCAGAAGAAAAGCGGATTTGGGGGCTGAATATATATATTCAGGGAGAGAGAGAGAAAGAGAAAAGGAGGTAGGGAGGGAGAGAGAGATGGGGAGGATATTTGGGCCATGCAATGCCTTGGTAAAAGAGCTCAGTGACTGCTTTAAGATCTATGATGTTGATGCACCTTTGGTTGTGTACAGAATTTCACAGATCTATGCTGGTACGTGACTTTTATGTTACATGAGCTGTATGTGGGGCATAGCACTGTGCTGAATCTGTTCTTTATATACATATATACATATTGATATATATATATTTTATACACATACGTCTTCTCAGATATGCATGCTACAAAGAATCATCAGTTTGAAAAAAACTGCCACTAAATTAACTGGCTTGAATATATCACGTGCTTTCAAAAAACAACTGTAGCTAGATGGCTGGGGAGTGGCACTCGTTTTGAATTATGCTATAAGTAAATTAATAATCCATTTAATGAGGAGTCACCGTATACGCTTTATAGGTTCAAAGAATAATTCCCTCATACTTGGTGGTCTGAGTTCTGTAAATGCATGGATTACATATAATGCTGTAATATTTGAAACAGAGGCGACGTTAACCACTCCTTACCGCAGAAACACTAGAGACTAAAAAACTGAAATGGAAATACCCCACTACCCTGCCAAATTTCAAAGATTCCACCAAGGAGGCCGAGGCAAGAAATGTGTGATCAGCCAAAAAAAAAAAAAAAACTACTTACAATAGACCAGTCACTGACTGTCACATGGCCAGGGGTGCGGGGAGGGAGAAAGAAGAGGGAGGGAGGGAGATGGTTCAGGTGTATGTGTGTTTCTATGAGTGTGTGAAAGAGAGAGACAGACTGAAAAGACTGATACAGGCTGACATTCTCCCATCTTGTTTACAAATAAGGGTCAATCCTTTAGGGGCTAATGGGTTTTCCCAGTCAGCGAACTTAACCGTTTTCAGCTCGATCCTGGGCTGGCCAAATCATCACGGAGCCTCTCTGCTATAACGCAACAGCTTCTTTCCCTTCTTTTCCCTCGAGCCTTGCTGTCTGCTGCACACTCTCCTTGTCATCAACTGCTATGACACACCACGCAATGTCTTTTTCTTCCTCGTAGGATTCCACGTAACGCCCTTCATTTTGTTTTTATTGGTGTTTGTTAGGGGCTCACTATGTACCGAGCCGAAGTACTAAGTACTGGGGTAGATAATCAAATTGGACACCGTTCCTACCCCATTTGGAGCTCCTGGTCTAAGGAGGAGACAGAACAGATATTGAATCCCAATTTTACAGATGAGGAAACTGAGGCGCAAAGATGTTAAGTGACTTGGGACTGTCACACATCAGGCAAGTGGCAGAGTTGGGATTAGAATCCAAGTCTCCTGAAGCCCAGGACCATGCTCTTTCCATTATGCGACACTGCCTCTCCATTAAGGAGAAAAGTGCCCAAACTCCATCCCCTAAAACCTAGCCTTCCATCAGGCACAGTTTTTGAACATTACAGTTCAACAGCTAATTCTGCAAAACATGGAATGACCATTTTACAGTTCTGCAACTCCTGCTACACAAATTTAAGATCAAATGTAAAAGGTCTTTTCCCGTAACTTCAGCATGACGATGCACGTCTCGCTAAATACCCCTGCAAAACTATATTGTACAAATGTTTTTATATTCTTTTTAAACATGGAAGAAATGTGTGGGGCATTCATCAGCCTATATAATAATAATAATAATGATAATAACAATGGTATTTGTTAAGTGGTTACTGTGAGTCAAGCACTATTCTAAGCACTGGGGACGATACAAGTTAATCAAGTTGGACACAGTCACTGCCCCATACGGGGCTCACAGTTTTAATCCCCATTTTCCAAATGAGGGAACCGAGGCCCAGAAAAGTGAAGTGACTTGCCCAAGGTCACACAGCAGACAATTGAAGGAGCTAGGATTAGAACCCAAGTCCTTCTGACTTTCAGGCCAGTGCCCTAACGAGTACGCCATACTTGGGCCTTGGATACTTTTAATAATTATATACATACCTGCCTAAAAATGCTGGCATGGAGTGGGCCAGAGAACTCAACGGTCTTCTTGGGCAAATAATGAGGCAGTCGTTCATACATATAAACGCAGAGCATAAGCATCATGATAGGATTTGGATCACAGATGTCAGTTGCCTGATAAAGAACATAGAAATCAACTAGCAGAACATTCTGATAGCCACATTTTTATCTTCACATCTTTACTCACCTGAGGGGTTGTTCTATACCTTGGCTGTCTGAGAGAGCCTGATTTGCTACAGGCAGGGCATTAGCTAGCCAGGCCCTGCCAGGCAAAGTAAGAAGAACACTATCTTTTCCTCACTGAAAGTTGTAAAACAGACTGCTCCTTTCATGTTTTCGGCCTGCAGCTCTTCTCAGTCCCATTCCCACAACCTGAATTCCTCCACGCTCTTAGTTTTTTCTATTCTACCACTATTGCACTTGGATCTATGACCTTTGAGCATGGCTCCACAGCGCTTATAAATAATTATAAATCATTTATTCATTCATTGATTCAATTGTATTTAGTGAGCACTTACTGTGTGCAGAGCACTGTAAGAGCTCCTTATCTTCCCACCCAAACCCTGCTCTCCCCCTTTCTCATCACTGTAGATGGCACTACCATCCTTCCTGTCTCTCAAGCCCATAACCTTGGCGTTATCCTTCATTATTACAATGGCATTTGTTAAGCACTTACTATGTGCAAAGCACTGTTCTAAGCGCTGGGGGGATACAGGGTGATCAGGTTGTCCCATGTGGGGCTCACAGTATTAATCCCCATTTTACAGACGAGGTAACAGGCTCAGAGAAGTTAGTGACTTGCCCAATCTCACAGAGCAGACATGTGGCAGATCCAGGATTCAAACCCATGACCTCTGACTCCAAAGCCCGTGCTCTTTCCACTGAGCCACACTGCTTCTCCCCTCTCTCATTCAATTCACATAGTCAATCCATCACAAAATCCTGTCTGTCCCACCTTCACAACATCGCTGAAATCCGCCCTTTCCTCTCCATCCAAACTGCTACCACGTTAATCCGATCACTCATCCTCTCCTGCCTGGATTGCTGCATCAGCTTCCTTGCTGACCTCCCAGCCTTCTGCCTCTCCCCACTCCAATCTATATTTCACTCTGTCCCCCTGTATTAAATGTCTGTCATCCCCGCTAGACTGTAGGCTTGTTGTGGGCAAGGAATGTGCCTGCCAAACCTGTGGTACTATGCTCTCCCAAGTGCTTAGTACAGTGTTCTGCACATGGTAAGTGCTCAATCAATACAACTGCTACTGCCGCCACCAATCTTTTCCACAGACTGCAGCTGTCACCAACTGGGACTGTGAGAATGATGAGGCCAGCCTAGACCAAAGCGGAGGTGGGAAAGGGTCAATATATTCGTGAATGACAGTTCCAGGATATGTTATTAGAGGGAAAATGTAAGGGACATCAGTAGTTTTATGACATCACCCCATTTCCCCAAAGATTGCTTGTCACTTCTGCCGATTCCAGTGATTCTGGGGGCCGAGTGCCTAAAATGTCAGGGGAGTTACAAGTTTTATGAAGAAAGACAGTCATCATCCTGTCCCTCCAAGGATTGTTCATCTCCTCTGCAGAAACCACAGTTATGAGGGACCAGATCATTGGACTTATCCAATTTAGAGTTACTTTTCACTCATATCTGAACTATAAACTACCCAGTTACAACAAATGCTTAAAGTCACCTTCTGGCAATAGGATCATCCTTTCAGAGAGTGCAAGTTTCATAGCATCCAGAAGTCTGCCTGAATCCCCAAAGGAAGTTTGCAACCTCTTAGCTGCCAGAATCATACTTGCAAAATGTTAGCTGGCCATTTTTCAGCAGCTCCGGTGTTTGCTAAGATTTGGCATCTGCTGTCAATAGTGCAGTTTTGAGAGTTAAAAGAGAGACTCTGGGCTGTCTCTGCAGAATCTCTAGACTGTAAATTCTCTGTGGGAAGGGAAACACGTCTTCCAACTCTGTAATACTGTACTGTCCCAAGATCTGAACACTGTAAGCTCTCAATACCCCTGTTAGCTCACTTGAATCTGTATTAGCCCCACCTCTTTCCACTCCCCACTTCTGAAACTTCTAGTTCTTGGAAGAGGGAGAGGACTCCTCTCCCCTCCCCACTTAAATTAACTCAAAGCAGGTAGGAGAAACGTTCAGAGGCAGCTACAAGTAGGAAGAGGGGAACAGCAAGTAGTCACGTGGGACAACCTGAACACCTTGTAACCTCCCCAGCGCTTAGAACAGTGCTTTGCACATAGTAAGTGCTTAATAAATGTCATTATTATTATATGGAAAATTGTAACAATACGATTTTGATTATTTATCTAATCTGAAACACCAAACATAATGATGGTGATAATAGTACTTATTAAGCTCTATGTTCATTCAACCATACTTATTGAGCATTTACTGTTTGCAGAGCATTGTACTAAGCGCTTCAGTGCCAGGCACTGAACTAAGCGCTTGAAGTATATACAAGATAATCAGGCTAGACACAATCCCCATCTTCACTTGGGGCTTACAGTCAATCTACATTTCACAGACGAGTTAGCTGAGGCACAGAGAAGTTAAGTGACTTGCCCAAGGTCACACAGCAGACAAATGGTGGATCAGGATTAGAACCCAGGTCCTTCCGATTCTTAGGCCTGGGCTTTTTCCAATAGACCTGACTGCTTCTCTGATAGTTTACTCCTTGATCATCATTTAGCCACTTTAGAAGGATCATTAACACTTTCAGACAACTAGATGACCATTTCCTAAAATTATGCCCTGATAGCTGGGTTAGTAAAGTTATAGATTAACAAATTCTGGAAATACAAATCAATAGTACCTTACTAACTCATTTATTCTTAATCGGAACTGAAAAAATATTATGGCATTAATTTTAACGTGTATATAATTTAATAAGTCTATTGCCATTGACCAAAACAAAGAGGTATTGCCTTCGAATGTCTGTTCTATGATATAGCTCTTTCAGCTATAACTATTTTCACCATTATTTTAAAAAGCATTTGAAGAGAATTTTCTCTGTGCACAATTTCTTTGATTTTTTTTTTTTACAAAACAAAATGAATAGCCTAGCATAAAAATGATTTACGAGAAATGTGGCAGAGCTATTTGGGATAATTCACCTCCCTTTTTCATTCATTCAATCATATTTATTGAGAACTTACTGTGTGGAGAGCACTGTCCTAAGCGCTTGGGAAGTACAAGTTGGCAACATATAGAGACGGTCCCTACCCAACAGTGGGCTCACAGTCTAGAAGGGGGAGACAGAGAACAAAACAAAACATATTAACAAAATAAGATAAATAGAATAAATATGTACAAGTAAAATAAATACATAACGCTTTCGCAAAACATTTACAAATTCCTCATGGTGACCTGGAAACCTGAGATGACTTGAGGGAGAAACAGTTTAAAGGAGATAGTGGAAAGATTTTAAGGCAATTCAGAGCTCAGCATGTCAGTGCTCTCTTTGGCAAATAAAACTAAACTTCAGGGTTCAGTTGTTATGTTGCTTAAATCTCCAGTATATGCTGGTGATACATCAATCAATCATACTTATTGGATGCTTAATGCATGCAGAGCACAGTACTAAGCTCTTGGAAGAGATGCTTAATGCATGCAGAGCACAGTAC
Organism: Tachyglossus aculeatus; assembly: GCF_015852505.1. Classification (NCBI taxonomy): domain Eukaryota; kingdom Metazoa; phylum Chordata; class Mammalia; order Monotremata; family Tachyglossidae; genus Tachyglossus; species Tachyglossus aculeatus. The sequence goes on from NC_052083.1 coordinate 27,210,985, forward strand.
TAAGCGCTTGGAAGAGTACAGTGTAACAAAGTTGGTAGTTCCCTGCTCACTAGAGGGAGTGAAGGACATTACTATGTTACAGAAACATACCTAAATTCTGTGGGACTGAAAGTGGAATGTAAATCCAAGTTCAAGGGTGAAAAATTCTATCCTCTGTGCTAAATATGTTTTCATAGAATCAACTTGTATAGACCTACCTAAACCCTAGAGAGCACATCACATTATTTTTTTACACTTAAAATGTACAGCCTAACTCTCATTGCAGGCAGGGAATGTGTCTGTTTATTGTTGTATTGTACAGTGCTCTGCACACAGTACATGCTCACTAAATACCATTGAAGGGTTAGTGCCTCCCTGGCGGGAAATTATTCTGGGAAAGATACCGATTCTTTAAGATGAGTAAGATCATTTTTAGTGTATAAATCCTCCAGAGCATGGAGTGAATGTCACTCCCCAAATGTCAAACTTGCAATAGGGAATCACTTTTGAACACCAAGAAAATCGGGTTTGAGATAAACTTCAGCTTTATTTATTCAGATTATTCATCTATCAATGGTAAGTAATGACTGCTTGCTTTGCCCAAGGCACTGTACTAAATTCTTGGGAGGAGACTATAAGTGCAGTTAGTCCCGACTCTGCCAACTGTCAGCTGTGTGCCTTTGGGCAAGTCACTTAACTTCTCTGGGCCTCAGTTACCTCATCTGTAAAATGGGGCTGAAGACTGTGAGCCCCCCATGGGACAACCTAATCACCTTGTAAACTCCCCAGCGCTTAGAACAGTGCTTGAATGTGAGCCCACTGTTGGGTAGAGACCATCTCTATATGTTGCCAACTTGTACTTCCCAAGTGCTTAGTACAGTGCTCTTCACACAGTAACCGCTCAATAAATACAATTGAATGAATAGTAAGTACTTAATAAATGCCATTATTATTATTATTATTATTAGTTAGTGGATCTGTTCCCTGCCTTCAGAGAACATACAATCTAACTGGAAAGACAGACACTAAAATAAATTTCTACATTTATATCAATCATGCAATTAATGTAAAATGACTGATGGCTCAGGTTATTAAATGTTTTCTTTCCTTTTTCTTCATTAAATATAGCTATCAACCTCATTTATCTTCATTATGTTGTCTATCAAAAATTGTAGTTCATCCTAATAATTTAGCAGAAATAATCGTTTCTACAGGTGAGCCCTGAAAGACACATACTCGGTCTAAAGAGATTATCTTACATCTAGCTCAGTGCTTGGTAAATGCTTAATGGAGGCTGTTATTAGAAGACGTTAGTGACAATCTCAGAAAATAGTTCGTATTGGGAATGACTCGCCATCTTCCTATAATGCTCTTTGGAAGGCATAAGTCCTCTCCTTTTTCTTCTATGGTATTTGTTAAATGCTTACCATGTGCCAGGCACTATACTAAGTGCTAGGGTAGTACCAAGCTAATCACATTGAACATAGTCCCCGTCCCACTAAGCGCTCACAATTTTAATCTCCATTTGACAGATGAGGTAATAGACTCAGAAAAGTGAAGTGATTTGCCTAAGGTCACAAAGCAGACATATGGCGGAGCTGGAATTAGAACCCAGGCCCTTCTGCCTCCCAGGTCCGGGCTCTATTCCATAAGCCTTGCTGCTTCCCTCCTCAAAAATCTCCACTGGCTACCCATTTCCCTCCACAGAGAACAGAAACCCCAAATCCCAAGGAGCTCGGGGCTCTTCCTCCAGCTCTCTGTCTTTCTGCTACTTCTACCGCTCCACTTGGTTTTGCACACTTTACTCCTCCCAACCCAACGGCTCACTCTTAATTCAACTTAATTAACACCAACAGGGACGTTGGATGGGTTTCATGGTCACAATTCCAGGAGATTTCCTAGAACAATCTATACAGTATAATATACCATTCACAATCTACACACTCTAGTTGTCTCCATAACTTGTATTATTGATTTGAAAGCCTAAAGTGGAATCTTAACTTGGAAGTCCACATGCATTGAAATGTATTACCTCTGCTGAAATCTCTCTCAGTCTATTTATTTTAAAGCTAAGATGAGAAATTGGAAATTTTTCATTTCACTACTGCATTATAAAAGGATCGTAAAAACTGCACATACACAATGCAAGGTCTTTAATTCAACGTTGGAGCTCCGGTAACATTAAAAACCCTCAAGCTTCATTCCTGCGGTTTATGATGCATGAGTTTCTCAACAGAATTACTGTCTTATTATGCACAGTTGGGTTGTACATAATTCTACATATTAAAATAATGCAGTCATTTTATATGAGTCATATTTCAGTTCCTTCTCGGTAACAATTTACTGTGAAAAATCTGTTTCCATTCTTTCGTCTTAAAATTTTGTATGAAATGAGATTTCTAGTGTGTAAAATGCAGAAATATTCATAAAATGTTTATAAGAGTGCATCCTGTCTAGCACTTCACCTGTACATCCATATGAAGGCTGATGGCATGAAAAGCTTGAATAACAATCAAGCAATTGTGCAGACACTGTTCAGGATTGCTTGGATTTGTATACATCTTCACAAAATGCGTAGGGATCTGCAAAAGACAAAGTCAAACTTTTTTTTCCCAATCAAAGGGAAAGAGAAACCTGCAGCTTCATCAATCTCTTCTCTATCGCTCTTCCAAGCAGCATCGCAAATCTTCATGTACACCTTGGGGCAGACATTCATTCCCAAAATACTCTCTGCGGCCAACCAAACGCAAGCTTCCTTGGATAAAACTTACCGCTTTCTGTCTTTCAAACTGCAAACTGAAAAGTATCCTCTGAAGCTCCTACGACATATTCGTAGGCAAAAGAAAAATTGATAGCTGGGGGCTACTGAACCAAAATTTGAAAAGGGAATGAGAAGCTGAGAAGAAATCAGGTCTTACCAAGAACGGGCAATATGCTGCCATCTGTGCAGCCAGAACTAGACCATCCGAAAGATCTTTATCAAAATTGATTATCCATCTCTTTGGGGGCACGTCACCTGTTTGTAAGAAACGGGGGGGAAAAAGAAATTATAGATTAATCTGTCTGTGCTGGGAAGCTCTCTGTAATAATAAATAATGATAATGATGGTAATTGGTAAATTCTTATTGGAAGCTATTGTTATATTATTATTAAGAGGGTAGTGACAATCTCAGAAAATAGTTTGTATTGGATAGGACTGAACCATCATTCATTCATTCATTCATATCATCATCAATCGTATTTATTGAGTGCTTACTATGTGCAGAGCACTGTACTAAGCGCTTGGGAAGTACAAATTGGCAACATATAGAGACAGTCCCTACCCAACAGTGGGCTCACAGTCTAAAAGGGCTCACAGTCTAAAAATTCATATGTATTGAGAGCTTACTATGTGCAAAGCACTGTACTAAGTGCTTGGGAAAGTACAATATAACAACAAATAGACAAATTCCTGCCCACAATGAGCTCACAGTCTAGACAGGGAGAAAGATATTTATATAAATAAATTACAGATATATACAATATATAAAGGTATATATCTTCCTATAACAATAATAATTATAATAATAATTGTATTTATTAAGTGCTTACTATGCGCCGGGCACTGTACTAAATGCTGGGGGATACAAGCAAATTGGGTTGGACACAGTCCCTGAGACACATGGGGCTCACAGTCTTAATCCCCATTTTACAAATGAGGGAACTGAAGCACAGAGAAGTGAAGTCATTTGCCCAAGGCCACACAGCAGACAAGTGGCAGAGCCAGAATTAGAATCCATGATCTTCTGACTCCCAGGCCTGTGCTCTATCCATATGAGGCAGACAGATGAGGTCAAACTTCTCTGTCACCCAAACCCCTAGTATGGGCGACAGTTTCTGCCCCACCTGGGGTTCACAGAAAGAAGATTAATCTAATCCCCATTTTACAGATGAGGAAACTGGGACACGGAAGCTATGCCCAAATTCACTTGGCAGGCAAGTTGTGGAGCTGGGGTTAGCCCACAGTGATCGATCATGGAGGAGTTGTGGGGAAAATGGTCTATAATAGTCAAGAATTAAACAATTGGCATGCACTGATTGTCTGCTGTGTGACCTTGGGCAAGTCGCTTCACTTCTCTGGGCCTCAGTTTCCTCATCTGTAAAATGGAGATTGAGACTGTGAGCCCATGTGGGACAGGGACTGTGCCTAATCCAATTTGCTTGTACCCAACCCAGTGCTTAGTACAGTGCCTGACACATAGTAAGTGTTTAATACCATAATTATTATTATTATTATTAGCAGGGAAATGCAGTTGAAGTGATAAAAGCTAGGAGAGCTGCTTCAGCTGAGAAGCAGAGCATAGTTGTAGCAGAGGAAAGCAAGTAAGCAACGTAGTCAATGATGGAAATTTAGCTTGACCATGATTTTAGGCACAAGAAAGAGTTCCTGTCCTTTCACCTTTCTCCTGCAACTCTCCTCTTCTCTCTCATTCTCCCTCCTGAAATGAATGCACTGGAGGGTGAAGGTATTCCCGAGAGGCCTAAATCCCCCTAATCACAGTTTCCCTAAATTCAGCAAGTGTTTGGTTTTTTTGCCATTCCCATCCAAAATCACAGTTGAACAATCTTTCACACAGGCCCAATCTACCGCCTGTTGACTCTGTTACAAGTTGCGTAGCTGTCTTCTTGCCACTCCAAACACTGCACAAAGTACAGCAGAACAAATTACTAATCACTTGAGAGTACAACCCAACAAAATAACAGGCATTTTCTGCCCACAACGGGATTACAGTCTAAAGGGAGAGGCTCTTACTCCCCGTGGTATAGTCCCTGCAGGCAGGCAATATGTCCATCAACTCTGTCATACTGGATTCTACCAAACACTTATATCAGTGCTCTGCACATGATAAGGGTTCAATCAATACACCTGATAGATGGACTGACTTTACCATGAGGAAGTAAATATTTCAGAGATGATATCTGCAAGTTGAAGCATAGAAATTGGCAAATATAATTCTGGAAGCAGGCTAAAATAAACATAGGTATAAACTAGGTTGTATTGACTTTTCCTAGACAGAAAAATAGAACAAATTTGATTTGAAGCATGTTAGAAGCCCCTCCTCCTTAACCATTTTCAGCAATACTGGCAATTACTTTGCTACCGAACATTTCCTTTTGAGTTGCTTTTTCAATGCTGGTAATATCTAATGACAATAATGCTTGAGAGGAAACTAATTAATAAACTCACCCTTAGACAACATAACAGTAAACATAAGGGTATTTCTTACGAACACAAAGCTTTATAATTTACTATTGTTCTAGCTGCAAATTTCAATATGATCTTACTGAGTTGTTTGGTCTGACCTAAGTTTTACATGACATTAAATTGATTGAATGCTTAAAAATTTGCTTTGACTATAACTTGAAATATATACTGTTTATGAGGCAGTAACTGTAGAGAGAGATAAATGCTTTTGCTTTAAAATTTAATAGCTACAGAATTCTTTTATTACCAAATTCACATGCAGTCCCTAAAACTGTAATCTTAAAAATATTTATCTACTAGAGTTTTGGTACTACATCATTAAATTCAAAACTATGTTTATTTTTAATTGAAACCTATGGCAGAATGGTTTGGAATAGCATCAACAGGATATCTTTTAACTATCATTTTGCCTAACCATTAATCTACATCTAAATTATTTGAAAGTACAAATGAGGTTTCTACAGCTTGTTACAAACACATGGATGAACATTTCTGGAGGAATTAATTGAGGTTTTGAGGATTTTATTTAACTACATAATTCAGAGAATACCTGTGATCTATCTGGAAGTGGTGTGGTGATGCACAGAGTCCACATAGAGCCACTATTAATAATAATGATGATAATAATAATGGTATTTGTTAAGCACTTACTTTGTGCCAGACATTGTACTAAGCTCTGGGGTGGATACAAGCAAACTCTTTAGACTGTCAACACGTTGTGGCCCGGAAATGTGTCTAACCAAATTGAACTAAGCGCTGAGGTAGATAAAAGCTAGTTGCATTGGACACAGTCTCTGTCCCATACGGGGCTCACAGTCTTAACCCCATTTTGCAGATGGCGTAACTGAGGCCCAGAGAATTTCGCACAGCAGACAAGCGGTGGGGCCAGGATTAGAACCCAGGTCCTTCTGATTCCCAGGCTACTACTACTACTAGTCCCTGGCACATAATAAGCTCTTAACAAATACCACAGTTATTAGTAGTACTGGCCCTCTCTTCTCTTAGTGACCTCTGCTTCTTCTCAAGGTTCAACAGCCTTTTATGCCTCTCCCTTCGGCCTAGGTGTCCAAATGTTTTGAGAGGCATAGTGGTCTACAAGAAACAGCCCAAGCCTGGATGGGCTAATCTGGACTCTACCACTTGTCTGCTGTGTGACCTGAGGCAAGTCACCTGCCTTCTCTGTGCCTCAGTTCCTTCATCTGTAAAATGGGGATTAAGACTGTAAAATCCATGTGGGATGTGGACTGTGTCCAATCTGATTAGCTTGGATCTACTCCAGCGTTTAGTATGTTGCCTGGCACAGGGTCAGCATTTAACAAATTTTATAAAAAAAAAAAAAATCAGCAGGGCTTTGTTCCTGAATGCAAATAGCTCCACCTGATTTAGTAATTAGCTTTCATTCCCAGGTGATTCTGGCTAATGCAACTCCCAAGCAGCTGGTACCACAGGAATAAGTTTCCTATTTCCTCTTCAGTCCTAAATATTGTCATAATGACCATCTGCTAACAGTCTGTGAACAAGGAAGCTGTTGCAGCTGTTTGGGGCCAAGAATAGAGCAGGGTTTGTGGGACATTTTGGAGGAGTAATACATCAGAAAAAATGAAAGAGACATACAAATTCAAAGTGCTTTTATATCAGTTACCTGATTTTATTCTCAAAATTGGTTGTAATCTTTAGAGTCATCCTTGATTAAATACTACCACCACTGGTAAAATGTATAATTTTACTGGTGCTTAGTAATATTAACTCAGAGTCCTAAGGTAATTAATCAATTAATGGCATTTGTTGAGCACTTTGGACAAAGCAGTGTATTAAATACTTGGGACAGTAAATAATAATAATAATTGGGGTATTTGTTAAGTGCTCTTTATGTGTCAGGCACTGAACTACGTGCTGGGGTAGATATTAGCTAATCAGCTTGAACACAGTTGATATCCCACATGGTCCTCACAGTCTTAATCCCCATTTTACAGATGAGGTAACTGAGGTACAGAGACATGAAGTGACTTGCCCAAGGTCACACAGCAGGCAAGTGGCAGGGCGAGAATTAGAACCCAAGACCTTCTGACTTCCAAGCCTGTGCTCTATCCACTAGGCCACGCTGATGCAATCCCTGCCCTCAAAAGAGTTTTTGTAATAATAACTATTATGTTATTTGTTATAGTCTAGGGGAGGGGTTTATGCTAGCAATAGACACAGAAACTACAAGTTCATATTACAAATGTATTGTTATCTCCTCCTGCCTTCAGGACATCTCCATCTGGATGTCTGCCCGCCACCTAAAACTCAACATGTCCAAGACTGAACTCCTTGTCTTCCCTCCCAAACCTTGCCCTCTCCCTGACTTTCCCATCTCTGTTGACGGCACTACCATCCTTCCCATCTCACAAGCCCGCAACCTTGGTGTCATCCTCGACTCCGCTCTCCCATTCACCCCTCACATCCAAGCCGTCACCAAAACCTGCCAGTCTCAGCTCCGCAACATTGCCAAGATCCGCCCTTTCCTCTCCATCCAAACTGCTACGCTGCTCGTTCAAGCTCTCATCCTATCCCGTCTGGACTACTGCATCAGCCTTCTCTCTGATCTCCCATCCTCGTGTCTCTCCCCACTTCAATCCATACTTCATGCTGCTGCCCGGATTGTCTTTGTCCAGAAACGCTCTGGGCATGTTACTCCCCTCCTTCAAAAATCTCCAGTGGCTACCAATCAATCTGTGCATCAGGCAGAAACTCCTCACCCTCGGCTACAAGGCTCTCCATCACCTCACCCCCTCCTACCTCACCTCCCTTCTCTCCGTCTACAGCCCACCCCGCACCCTCCGCTCCTCTGCCGCTAATCTCCTCACCGTGCCTCGTTCTCGCCCTCCCTCTGCCCATCCGCCAAGCTAGCTCTCTTCCTCCCTTCAAGGCCCCACTGAGAGCTCACCTCCTCCAGGAGGCCTTCCGAGACTGAGCCCCTTCCTTCCTCTCCCCCTCATCATCCCCCTCATCTTACCTCCCTCCCTTCCCCACAGCACCTGTATATATGCATATATGTTTGTACATATTTATTACTCTATCTTACATGTACATATCTATTCTATTTATTTTATTTTGTTAGTATGTTTGGTTTTGTTCTCTGTCTCCCCCTTCTAGACTGTGAGCCCACTGTTGGGTAGGGACTGTCTCTATGTGTTGCCGACTTGTACTTCCCAAGCGCTTAGTACAGTGCTCTGCACACAGTAAGCGCTCAATAAATACGATTGATTTATTGATTGATATGAATTCTATAACTATTCTCCTCTGTATTTGACTAATGTATATTCTAGCTTTGCCAACAGTCTAGGAATTCCCATTAATTGCCACAGTTGACCTCTTTGGACCTCTAATGCCTATAATGTAAGGGAAAAGGGATACATGAGCCAGGGATTTGGGAGGTATACAAAATAATGAATCTCCATTCTAACCAGCCTACTTTCCAGAAGTGAGGGACCCCCCCCCCCCCCCCCAACCTCACTCGCAGGAGCCCAATTCCAGGCACCTGAGCCACTTGCATTATGAAAAAAGTGGAGGCGCATGGCAGAACCTATTTCCTAATCAGCTACTAACCCTGGCCATGGAATTATTGCTAAAACAAAAAACATTAAGATAGCATATCCCTCTAGAACGTAAGCTTATTGTGGGCAGGGAATGTTTCTGTTTATTGTTCTATTTTACTCTCCCAAGCACTTAGAACAGTGCTGTGCACACACAGTAAGCGCTCAATACAGTTGAATGAACATCCAGTACACTACTCTAAATCACAGTTGAGTGATCAGAGTCCCACACACTGAGTTGGCAAGGGTGGAGACAATCTTCCTGTACCTCCCTTAGATGGTCACTTCATTATGGGCCAGGAATGGGTCTGCTAATTCTGCTGTATTGTACTCTTCCAATCACTTAGAACAGTGTTCTGCACATAGTAAGCACTCAACAAATACCACCATCAACAAATACCACCATCAAATACCACTGATTACTTGAGGGGCCAGTGGAAGACATTGCTTTGTCTTCCCAAGATTGACAAGTAATTTCCAAGATTGACAAATAAAAAATATTGCTGATCATCGAGAAAATTCTGAAATACTGAAAAGGGGCTGAAGATGAGTGGTAAATGGTGATGTGGACACACACACGGGGAGAGAGGGAAGAAGGGAGAGAGAAGGAGAGAGGAGAGGAGAGGAGAGGAGAGGAGAGGAGAGGAGAGGAGAGGAGAGGAGAGGAGAGGAGAGGAGAGGAGAGGAGAGGAGAGGAGGAGGAGAGGAGGAGGAGAGGAGGAGGAGAGGAGGAGGAGAGGAGGAGGAGAGGAGGAGGAGAGGAGGAGGAGAGGAGGAGGAGAGGAGGAGGAGAGGAGGAGGAGAGGAGGAGGAGAGGAGGAGGAGAGGAGAGGAGAGGAGAGGAGAGGAGAGAGAGAGAGACTGTGAGCCCACTGTTGGGTAGGGACTGTCTCTATATGTTGCCAACTTGTACTTCCCAAGCGCTTAGTACAGTGCTCTGCACACAGTAAGCGCTCAATAAATATGATTGATGATGATGATGATGATGGATTACAATAGAATTGAAGGTGGTTATCAAGTTAAGATCCAAGAGTTCAACTTGGGAAGGGAGACCATATTTTTCATTGCACTGGGTAAATTACTGATGGACTGTGATTAGACTGAGAGACTGATAAAGATTGAGTGACAGAAAGCTAAAGCAGAAAAAGAAAATCTATCCTCTGAAGTCTTCTGACTTCTTGTGAACAAGTATTGGAGCAATTTATTCTAAAGTCATTTCACCAGTGTTTCAAAAAGTAGACAATCGACCAAAGATGGGCAAATGTTTTGCTGAATTGATCAAAATTTCTCACAAACATCAAGGTAAACTATACACTTTGTTCTTCATAAAGGAAAGCTTGTTTCTTCAAGATAATGAATTTTACCCATGGTTAACAGTTTGAAAAGTGATTATACTGTCCTCTGGTAGATTCAATTACTTTATTCCTTATCATTGTTCACATTATAAAGAGTACTGAAACAAAACAGGTTTCTGTGCTAGAAGAATTAAGAAATTAATTTGAAACAATGTTGGAATTTACCAGCAAGTCCAAAGGTAAAAGTTTAAACTATATACAAAATGGAATTTTGCTTCAGTTTATGGTTGGGGGTGGGGCTTAATTTAGTGAAAATTGAGTATTGGGCACAGTAAGCACTGAACTAAACACTTGGGAAAGTAACAATGTCAGTAGATACAATCCTAAATCTTACAATCTATCTGGGAAGACAGATGCTAAAATAAATTACATTCAGGAGGAAGTAACAGTTTAAAAATACATACATGATGGCACTCTAATGGGAATTTATACTCAAATGGAAATTATTATCATTATGTCTTCTCCCTGACTCTCCATTCACTGTAATATTAATAATAATTATGGTATTTTTTAAGTGCTTACTATGTGTCAGGCACTCTACTAAGCACTGGGGTGGATACTGGTCAAATCGGGATGGACACAGTCCTTGTCCCACATGAGGTTCACAATCAGTCCCCATTTTACAGATGAGGTAACAGAGGCACAGAGAAGTGACGTGAGTACGCTCCCTGTCTCACTAACCCATAGCCTTGGCACTATCCTCAACTCATCTCTCACATTCAATCTGTCACCAAATTCTGTAGACTCAACCTTCACAACATCGCTAAAATCCACCCTTTCCCCTCCATCCAGAATAAAGTACAGAGAAACAGGAGGCAGGGAAGTCAGCAAGGAAGCTAAGTTTGAGGTGTCAGGAGGACATGCAAGTAGAGATGTCTTGAAGGTGGAAGAAAATGTGAAACTGCAGAGAGGTAGAGCAGTCAGGGCTGGAGATGCAGATTTGGGAACATCTACATAGAGGTGGTAGGTGAAGCCATGGGAATGAATGAGTTTCTCCAAGGGAGTAGGTGTAGATGGAGAATAGAAGAGGACCCAGAACTGAACCTTTAAGGGACACCCACAGTTAGGGTGGACTGGGAATGAGTGGCCAGAGAGATAGGAGGAGAAGCAAGAGAGGGCAGTGTCAATGAAGCTGAAGTTGAAAAATATTTCCAGGAAAAGCGGGTGGACTGCAGTGCCAAAGGCAGCTGAGAGGTCGAAGAGGATCAGGATGGAGTAGAGGCAAGAAAGGAGATCACTGGTGACGTTTGAAAGGGTGGTCTCTGTGGAGTGAAGGGGACAGAAGCCAGATTGGAGGGGGTCAAAGAGAGAATTGGAGGAGAGGAACTTGAGATAGTGGGAGTTTGGAGATGAATTGTAGGAGGGAGGTGGGGCGATAACCAGAGGGAGCAGTGGTGTCAAGGAAGGGATTTTTTAGGCTAGGGGAGACATGAGCATGTTTGAAAGCAGTGAGGAAGAAGCCATTGTAAACAGTTGAAGATGGAAGTCAGGGAGGGAAGAAGGGAGGATCAAGGATTTTGACAAGAGGTGAAGAGATGGAGACAGATGCGCAGGTGGAGGGGGTGGATTTGGGGAGAAGGCAGGAGATCGCCTCTCGAGATACTCCTGGGAAAGATGGGAGAGTTGAAGAAGGGGCCAGAGGAGGGAGGAACTGGAGAGGAGCAGGGGAGTTTTTAAGGAAATCAAGCCTGGTAATTTCAATTTTCTCAATAAAAGTAGGTAGCCAGGTCATTGGGGCAAGAGATGGGAAGGAGGAAGAGGTATAGGAGTTTGAGGAGGGAGTTAAATGTCTGGCTCCCCGTTAGACTGTAAGCTCTTTGTGGCCAAGCGATTAGTACAGTGGTCTGCACAGTGTAAGCGCTCAGTAAACACTAGCAATTAATTAACTTTTCTCTGAATTAAGTCTTTCCCACCTGCATAGAACTGACAGACAGTTCCACAAAGACTTCCCCAAATTAAATCTGTTACGCTCGTTTTGGTATCACGAAGATGGGGAAATGTTTTCCTGATTTAAATAGAAATCATTATAAAATGATATTTACGATACTAAGCCCAGCTCCACATTATGAATGCCTCTCAGTCAAATCAACATATAAATAATGCATAAAATCATCCTCTTCTTAGCATTTACACTGGATATACTATTTTATAAATGCAATAACCCAAGTATTTTTTTTTCCTAAGAGATTGCTCTATTTCTCAGGTGATTAATAGTGCTTGCTGTCAGTCTTTTGGCTCCTATTTCCTCCCAAAGTGTGAAATAATCATCAAGATATGTGTTTTCTGTCAGAGTTTATTGCTTATTTGAAATACTACCTTTAAAATGAACTGCTTTTAATATGATATATTTATCCAGGGGTACTTTTGATAGTTTAGGTAAAACTAGAGCAGCAAAAATGAGCATTTTATTCTTTTGATTTAACTAATTTAAAAAATTTTTCATTAATTTGCTGTGATAGTATCTCATGTTTTTTCTCTATAGATGCTATTCTAAGAGTTTACTACACCCAACATATATTAATACACTGACACATTTTAATGGTTTCACAATCAGAATCCTATTCAATTTAAAATAATTTCATTTTGAGATTACTTGAAGTTTAAAATCAAATCCAAAATCTCCCTGAAGAATTCTGAAGATAATCTGGGACTAAAATATAACAATAATTATCAATCAATTCATGGTATTTAATGAGTACTTAATGTGTGCAGAGCACTATACTAAGCACTTGGGAGAGGAAGCAGTATGATGGAGTGGATAGAACACAGGTCTGGGAGTCAGAAGGTCATGGGTTTTAATCCCAGCTCCATCACTTGTCTGCTGTGTGGCCTTGGGAAATTCACTTCACTTCTCTGTGCCTCAGTTACCTCATCTGTAAAATGGGGATAAGGACTGTGAGCCCATGAAGGACAGGAACTGTGTCCAACCCTATTTCCTTGTGTCCACCTTAGAACTTAGTACAGTACCTGGCACACTGTAATCACTTGACAAATACCTCAATTATTATTATTATTATTGTTATAATAGTTAGTAGACACATTCCTTGCCCCCAGTGAGCCTGCTAACCACTGTTACCTTGGCATTATCCTTGAGTCCTCTCTCTCATTCAATGTCACTAAATCCTGTCAATTGAACCATCATGATATCACTAAAATCTGCCCTTTCCTCTCCATCCAAACTGCTACCACATTAATCCAAGCATTTATCCTATCCTGCCTTGTTTACTGTATCAGCCTCCTTGCGGACCTCCCTGCCTCCTGTCTCTCCCCACTCCAATCCATACTTCACTCTGCTGTCCGGATCATTTTTCTACAAAAAAGTACAGGCCATGTTTCCCCACTCCTCGAGAACCTGGTCCAGTGTTCAAACTTCCGCTTCAAATAGAAACTCTTTACCATCGTTTCAAAGCATTCAATCACCTTGCCCCTCCTACCTTACCTCACTGTTCTCCTATCAATCAGATTTATTGAGCTCTTACTGTCTGTAGAAAACCATACTAAGCGCTTGGGCGACTGCAACACAATATAACAGACACATTCCTACTACACACTCCTACTACAAGCCAGCCCACACGCTTCACTCCTCTAATGCCAATCTACTCACTATAACGCCATCTCCTCTATCTCTCTGCCGACCTCACACCTGCGACCTACCTAGATCACCTTCTCTCTTCTTACCCAACAGACAATAATTCTCCCCACCCTCAAGATTTTATTAAAAGCACATCTCCTCCAAGGGGCCTTCCCAGACTAAGCCCTCATTACCTCTTCTCCCACTCCCTTCTGCATCACCCTTGCATTTGAATTTGTATTTATTATTCACCCCATTCTCAGCCTCACAGCACTTAGGTACATTTATTTACTTACTTCAATGTCTGTCTCCCCGTCTAGACCATAAACTCGTTGTGGAAAGGGAACCTATCAACTCTGTTATATGGTACTCTCCTAAGTGCTTAGTACAGTGTTAGAAATACAGTAAGCGTCGAATAAATATGATTGATCACTGGGGTATATAAACCGCAACCAGGTAAGAGAAAGTTCCTGTCCCACATGCAGCTCAAATCTAAAGGGAAGAGAATTTTCTCCCTATTTTACACATGAGGAAACTGAGTAAAGGTAAAGGACTTATCCATAATCACACAGCTGGCAGGCTTAGAACCCATGTCTCCTATCTCTCTCTCTCTTGCCCTGTGGAGTTGTCACTAGACTATCCCGCTTTCCAATATATTTATATTCCTCTAAGCTCTCTGGATCCACTACCAGAATGACTGCAGATGGAGGTGGGGCGTTCTGGGAGAGATGTGTTCATGGAATCGCTATGGGTCGGATACAACTTGATGGCATAAAACAAAAATATCCTGCATTTTGGTTGAATATGTGTTCCACTTAAATATACTTGGCTAATAACGACTTTAGCCTAAATGCATTAATTAGAAGGCATTTAAACCAATCCAAATATAATTAACATTTTATGGCCAAAACCCTGCAGTGAAATTCTCTCAAATGGACTGATATGCATTACTGTATAACTTGTCACAGAGAGAACACTGTATGTGTGTATATATGTTTTAAGGGGATAGAGTGTGAGAGTGTGTGTGTGTGTGTGTGTGAGAGAGAGAGAGAGAGAGAGAGAGAGAGAGAGAGAGAGAGAGAGAGAGAGAGAGAGAGAGAGAGAGAGAGAGAGAGAGAGAGAGAGAGAGAGAGAGAGAGAGAGAGAGAGAGAGAGAGAGAGAGAGAGAGAGAGAGAGAGAGAATGAACATGCTGAATGTTTAAAGGTGATAATACTGATGGTTGTTCTGTAGCTATGTGTGTGAATCTGGCTGAAGAGAAGCAGCATGGCCTAGTGGAAAGAGCACGGGCCCGGAAGTCAGAGGACCTAGGTTCTCATTCCAGATCCAGCTCTTCTCTGCTGTGTGGCCTCGGGCAAGTCACTTAACTTGTCTGGGCCTCAGTTACCTCACCTGCAAAATGGGGATTAAGACTGTGAGCTCCTTGTAAGGCAGGGACTGTATGCGACCCAATTATCTTGTATCTATCCCAGCAGTTAGTACAGTGTTTGGCACATAGTAAGCACTTAACAAATACCATTTTTTTAAAAAAAAGAGGTAGCAAGAGCAGAATAGTAATCTTTCCATCACTGAGTGGGTGTTCTGGCTGTTGCCCGTACTCCTGGAATAGTTTTTGACTCTGCCTCAGGTTATTGAGGCTTTGGACAGTCCAGCAATCTATTTTGGTTCTGCGGTCCATCAATCTAGGTCCACCCTTCAAGGGAACATAAAAAAAAAAGTGAACAAACAACATAGCCTCACCTTTTTGGCAGTCTTTCCATATAATTTTTCTGGTATTCTCATATTGTGTATTCATCCAAGTAAGTAGGAACTTTTCAGGTGGAGAATATATGTTACTAGATAATGTATCTGGATTAATCCCCAGCATGCTTGTTACATCATCTGCACTAGACTTATTACTGCAATTGGATGGGGATACACGGCAAAGTATTAGCACCTGGAATGAGGAGAAAAAAAGGTTACCATTTAATGAACAATAATAAAGGACAAGATTATTGTATTATTTTAGTAATTTGAATCTCTTCTCAGGGTCGCACCTGGAGAGTTCCAAGTACTCTACCAGTCTCAACTATGGGAAGGAGAGTCAAGCAAAGGCCTACCCATTCCATTTCTAGCTTGGGCATTGGCTAGCGAGTGGAAGGCAATCTGCTAAAAGTCAAAACTTGCCCATGTTGGGCAGCAGCAGCAGGGGAGAGAGTCGAGGGTGGAGACTCTCCTTCTAGACTGTGAGCCCACTGTTGGGGAGGGACCGTCTCTATATGTTGCCAACTTGTACTTCCCAAGCGCTTAGTACAGTGCTGTGCATACGATTGACGATTGATGAATGAATGACTCAAATTTACTGCACGGAACGAGGCAATGGCAAACCACTTCTGGATTTTTACCAGGAAAACTCTATGGATACACTACCAGAACAATCTTTTAGACTGTGAGCCCACTGTTGGGTAGGGACTGTCTCTATATGTTGCCAACTTGTACTTCCCAAGCGCTTAGTACAGTGCTCTGCACACAGTAAGCGCTCAATAAATACGATTGATGATGATGATGATTGCAGATGGAGGTGGGGAGTTCTGGGAGAGATGTGCCCATGGCATTGCTGTGGTTCAGAAACAACTCCACAGCATAAGATGAGACAAGTCATTTGAATAGTAAAAATCACAATGTTTTTCAAAAGACTTGCTGCAGTTTGCAAAGAATAATCATACCAAAATCGGTGGTATTTATTAAGCGTTAAGTATCAAACACTGTACTAGGCACTGGGGCAGATGTAATACAATCAGAGCTGACAGTCCTTAACCACATGATGTTCACAGTCTAAGGGAAAACAGAAATTTAATCCCCATTTTATTCATATCAATCTTTGCCTCCCTCTCTAGGCTGTAAACTCGTTACGGGCAGGGAATGTATCTGCTATCTCTGCTGTATTGTACTCTCCCAAGTTCTTAGGACAGTGCTCAGCACATAGGAATCGCTCAGTAAATACCATCGATTGATTGACTGAGTCAGAAACAGGTGAGATGAGAACACACCCCAAGTAGGCTAGCTTGAGAGGAACAAAGAGTATGAGCTGGAGTTTAGTGGAAGAAGAGAGTGGGATAGTGGCTTAGCCAGTGAGTGATGGGCTCCATTTTATGGACTGCATGATCAAAGAGAAGTAAGAGAAGCAGAAGCATGAAAAGGAGACTGGTTAAAGCGATCATGGTTTTACAACAAATTTCTCATTTTTATGAGAAGAACAGGTGCAGGGTGGGGGGGAGAGGTGTCCCAATACGTGACCCTAAACAGAAATTTACCTTATATGTCTGAAGTAACACATCTGTCCAAACATGTCTGCTCAGGGTCTCAAATTCCCTGTCATCTACCACAAAATAATATTTCTGCTCAGTTATATGAGCACTTTTCTCCGATCCTGTAGTTCTGTTGCCCTTAAAGAGACAAAAGTGAAAATGACGATGGTATTTTTTCAGCACTTAACTACTTTGCTAACATTGTACTAGGCGCTGGGGGCAGATACGTGATCATCAGATCAGATTTTTGCTTCCCCAGATGAGGCTCACTATGGGGGCAGGAGAACAGCCATTTAAACCCCAATTTACAATTAATCCATCAATCGATGGAATTGATTGTGCATTTACTGTGAGCAGATCAGTCAGTGAATCCACTGCATTTACTGAGTGCTTACTGTGTGCACAGCATTTTACTAAGCACTTGGGAGGACACAATATAACAGATTTGGTAGACGTGTTCCCTGATCAGTGGCAGAGCCGGTATTAGAACCCACAACCTCTGACTCTCAAGCCGTGCTCTTTCCACTGACCCACGCTGCCTCTCTAGAAAGTGGAAGAGTAGGAAGTGGAGCTTGGGGGATTTATGTCCCTTCGAGAAGTTTCTCTGAAAATGGGAGTTTTCCTCCATCAAAAGGGTCTTCAGGATGGGAAGTCACTTCACTTCTCTGTGCCTCAGTTCCTTCATCCGTAAAATGGGGATGAAGACTGTGAGCCCCATGAGGGACAAACCTAATAACCTTGTATCCCCCCAGCGCTTAGAACAGTGCTTCGCACATAGTAAGCGCTTAACAAATACCAAAATTATTATTATTATTACTCCAGTGAGTTCCCCAGAATGAGTGATTTCACTGCACAATTTAAAATATGTTTTAATTTAGCACAGGACCGTTTTTGCAAAATCGTTATCATTCTTGCGCATCCCTGGCCTTCACAAGCCACGAGGGTTAACCAAGAAACCGGAGAAAATATCTTCTGAAAAACTAAGGCCTGTTCTCCCTACGAAACTAAAAGAACATGTAGGCAAGGAGCCTCCCATATTGCTCTGGACTATACTGCCACCACCTGGCTATCTACTGCTATAAAGGGAGTAAAAGGGTTGTTTCTCCTGTCTTCAATTTAAGAGTTCCTAAATATCCCCTTGCCAAATTGTTGCATTAACAGTATTTGCTACTAATCTGTCTTTCTTCAAGATTGGGGAAGAATATAATTATATCACAGTGCATTCTTCAAGATTGGGGAAGGATATAATTATATCACGGTGCATTTTACACTTGCATTTTGAAAACTGACTCAAAGACCACAGACTAAAAAGCCATTAGACTGCAAACAGCCCCTGTCCCAGCTGGGGCTCACGGTCTTAATCCCTGTTTCACAGATTCATCTGTCTTCTGACGCAGTGAAAGTCGGCTACCATACTGTGGAACCTCTCGACTCAATATGAATGTTTTCATTTTTTATGGTACTTGGTAAGCACTTACTATGTGCGACTGTGTATTACTAGTATTACTATGTATTACTTAGTACTACTTTACTAAGCGCTGGGATAAATACAAACTAACCAAGTTGGACACAGTCCCTGTCCTACATGGGGCTCACAGTCTAGGCATAGTAGATGGAGCACGGGCCTGGGAGTCAGAAGGTAATGGGTTCTAATTCCAGCTCCACCACTTGTCTGCTGTGTTACCTTGGGTAAGTCATTTCATTTCCCTTTGCCTTCGCTATTTCATCTGTAAAATGGGGATTGAGACTGTGAGCCCCACAAGGGATAGGGAATGTTTCCAATTCGATTTTCTTCTATCCACTCCCAATGTTTAGTACAGTGCCCAGAACACAGTAAATCCTTAATACAATAATTAGTATTATCATTATTATTAATCCCTATTTTACAGATGAAGTAACTGAGGTCCAGAGAAGTGAAGTGACTTAACCAAGGTCATACAGCAGATAAATTGGATGAGCTGGGATTAGAGCGCAGGTCCTTCTGACTCTCAGGTCCATGTTCTACCCACTAGGCAAAGCTACTTCTCTCTTGTCATATAATTATATCAATCAACTACAGTTATTAGCTCACAATTTTGGTTAATTTGGGAAAAAAATAGGGTATTTGATCTGTTAAAGAATCAGTCCCACATTTATAACTTTGTTACAATGAGAAAATTGGTTCTGACTATGTCTCAATTGAAGACACAGTTTTCAGGAGTCGCTTCTGTCATAAATCCAAGGATGGCCTATAAACTCCTTGAAGAGATAATCGCCTTTAAAGATTAGAGGACAATACAGTTTTTCCATTCTTTTAGCCATCAACTGAAGCAGCATGACTTAGTGAAAAGGGTATGAGCCTGCGGGGCCCAAGGACCTGGTTTCTAATCCTGCCTCCACCACTTGTCTGCTGGGTGACCTTGGGCAAGTCACTTCATTTCTCTGTGCCTCAGTTACCTAATCTGCAAAATGGGGTTTAAGGCTGTGAGCCTCATGGGAGACGTGGAGTGTGTCCAACCTGATTAGCTTGTATCTACCCCAGAGAACAGTGCCTGAGACATAGTAAGTGCTTAACAAATGCCATTAAAATAAACCACAAAAACCTCCCACTCACTGATGATTCTCCATCCCTTCTTTTTAATTCTCCACATCCCTTTAACTCGCTGGTTTTCATCACAGAAACTGAAACAGGGAAGAGTTCATTCACAGTACTCTTCATTTTTGATCATTTTTTCCCCATATAAGTTTCTCCTGCTCACAACCTCAGGAGGGGGTAATTTTTCTATGGAAACAATCTATTTTCTATAACAGTGAAAATTCCACTTACTCTCAGTCCAGCCCACTTCTTGTAATCCTGTGGTTCAAGCAGAAATTCAGGTAGAACGTAAGGGAGAAATGCTCCTTGGACTCTAAAACCAAAGCAAATGAGGCATGTAAATATCAACAGCACCAAGCTTTTATAAAGAAAAATGGCTTTTACTAAAAACTTTAACTAAAATTTTCACTAAAAATTTCACTAAAGTTGGCTGTAGTTGGACCTCATATTTTTCAAGGACACTATTGCCTTTTGAAAAGCCTTCCTTTAACAGGAATCATCTAAATATTCATCTGAAAAGTAGAGAAGCAGTGTGGCTCAGTGGAAAGAGCATGGGCTTTGGAGTCAGAGGTCAGGGGTTCAAATCCAGGATCCACCACTTGTCAGCTGTGTGATTTTGGACAAGTCACTTCACTTCTCTTTGCCTCAGTTCCCTCATCCGTCATATGGGGATTAAGACTGTGAGCCCAACCTGATCACCTTGTAACTTCCCCAGCACTTACAACAGTGCTTGGCACATAGTAAGCACTTAAATACCAATATTATTATTATTATAAATTATTATTATTTATATTATTATAAAATTGTTAATCTGGAGAAGTAACACTATACCTATAAGGGAAAACAGATAAAAAGTGAAAATTCATTCATTCAACCATATTTCATTCAATCATATTTATTGAGTGCTTACTGTGTGCAGAGCACTGTACTAAGCACTTGGACAGTACAATTCAGCAACAAAGAGAGACAATCCCAGCCCACACCGGGTTTACAGTCTAGAAGGGAGGAGACAGACATCAAAACAAGTAAAACAGACATCAATATAAATAAATAGAATTATAGATATATATATATTTACATAAGTGCTATGGGACGGGGTGGGAGAAAGAGCAAAGGGAGCGAGTCTAGGTGATGCAGAAGGGAGGTGGAGCTGATGAAAAGGGGGGCTTAGTCTGGGAAGAGAGCCGATAACTTTGACCATCCACAGGATGTTTGATTTCATATGTATTCTTAAACTGAATTGAGAATTAGTCACACTATAGTTTCCTTTAGTTATAGTATATGCTTCCATCAGAGTACTTTTGATAGTAGTAGCCCGTAGGAAGCATTTTTAATCTGGCCTGCAAAATTTGATTTGGTCCCGAGAAATAGCCTGGCCTGATGAAGGAACATAGGACTGTAAGCTCATTGTGGACAGGGATTGTATCTAGCAACTCTGTTATATTGTCCTCTCCTAAGCTCTTACAGTGATCAGCATGCAGTGAGCGCTCAACAAATACCTCTGATTGATAGGCCTGGGAGTCAAGAGATTTGGGTTCTAATACCAGCTCTGACATATCACTTTCACCCCACCCTCAGCTCTGGAGCACTGATGTTCATATCCATAATTTATTCTAATGTCTCTCTCCCCCTCTAGGCTGTAAGCTCATGTTTTGTAAATGGTATTTGATAAGCACATACCATGTGCTAGGCACCATAGCAAGTGTAGTAGATAGAGCACGGGCCTGGGTGTCAGAAGATCATGGGTTCTAATCCTGGCTCTGCCACTTGTCTGCTGTGTGACCTTGGGCAAGTCTCTTCTCTTCCTTGAGGCCTCAGTTCCCTCATGTAAAATGGGGATTGAGACTGTGAGCCCCACGTGGGACAGGGACTCTGTCCAGCTTGATTTGCTTGTATTCACCCCAGTGCTTAGTGCCCGGCCCATAGTAAGCACTTAAATTCCATCATTATTATTATACAAGCTAATCAGGTTGAACACGGTCCATGTCCCACTTTGGGCTCACAGTCATAATCCCTATTTTACAGATGAGGTAACAGAGAAGTGACTTGCACAAGGTCACAGAGCAGACAATTTTCAGAGCTGGGATTAGAACCCAGGTCCTTCTGATTCCTAGGCCTGGACTCTACCCTCTAGACCACACTGTTTCTTTTTGACTCCTTGTGGGCAGGGAATGTGTCTACCAACTCCATTATATTGTCCTCTCCCATGTGCTTAGTACCATGCTCTGCACACAGTAAGTGTTCAATAAATATGATTTTGAGGCTACCCATTCATTTCATTCTCCCGAGACTATGGATATCAGGATCAAAAATGTGAGCACATCTTGAATTAATGAACCAGTTTTATTAACCACATTGGCATTTTCTAGATGTTAAGGATTTTTATCACACGCAATATGGCCTAAGAGGGCTCTATTTGCTGCTAAAAGAAATAAATCTGGGCAACCTGCCTTTACTGCAGGAATTGCTCTTCCACACCAGACACAAAACACCAAAACAGAAACCACTCATATCAACATCAAAGCCACTGGGCTCACAGCCAACAATAATGTTATAATAATAGCACAACAATCAAGGTACTAAGGAACTCAATGATGCTCTCTCCGAGTTTGGCTTTTCACCTGGAGCGTAATCACGCTCCCCTCAAGGGTGTGAACCCTGTGAGCTCACTGTGGGCAGAGAATGTGTCTGTTGTTGTATTGTACTCTCCCAAGTGCTTAGTACAGTGCTTTGCACACAATAAATGCTCAGTAAATGTGATTAAATGAACTGAATGAACCACTGAAAACTGTGCAGCTGAGAGCTATTTCAAAAACAATCAATAGTATTTAGTGAGTGCTTACTATGTGCAGAGCACTATACTAAACACTTGGGAGATTAATAATAATAATAACAATAATAATGGTATTTGTTAAGCGCTTACTATGTGCCAAGCACTGTTTCTAAGTACTGGGGTAGATACAAAGTAATCAGGTTGTCCCACGTGGGGCTCACAATCTTAACTCCCATTTTAGAGATGAGGTAACTGAGGCATAGAGAAGTTAAGTCCCTTGCCCAAAGTCACACAGCTGACAAGCGGCGGAGCGGAATTAGAACCTACGTCCTCGGATTCCCAATCCCTTTCTCTTTCCACTGAGCCATGCTGCTTCTTAAAATACAAAAAACAGAATTATCAGACACTGCATAACATCACAACACTGCCTAATAGGCTTTAAAGGGCTAAAAAAAAAAAAAGGATCTGATGTTCTAAGTAAATTTGTTTTTTCACTTAATGTGCAACCCCCACAGAACATAATTGATCAGACCTCTAAAAATTCTACTGTGCTTCTCATTAAAACAAAAAACCTCCTGTTTCCTTCCATGTTCAGAAATATTTTCAGAGTACTTGTCATTTGAAACTAATTAGTGGTATGCTCACTTTTTTTTTCATGAATATCTGATTTGCTTTAAAGGGAAACTCCTCTCCGGTATGAGAGACATCTCAAGTCCTGGCACATGCACCAACCCCATGAGCAATGGGGTACATCAACCCAATAGTATTGACACCCATAATAATAATAATGACGGCATTTGTTAAGCGCTTACTATGTGCCAAGCCCTGTTCTAAGTGCCGGGGTAAATACAAGGTGACCAGGTTGTCCCACGTGGGGCTCACGGTCATAATTCCCCATTTTACAGATGAGGTAACTGAGGCACAGAGAAGTTAAGTGACTTGCCCAAGGTCACCCAGCAGACAAGCAGCGGAGGCAGGATTAGAATCCACGGCCTCTGACTCCCAAGCCCGTGCTTTTGCCACTAGGCCATGCTGCTTCTCTGCTGGGATGAAACCACTAGCTTCATCTCTTTTGGGACAGAATGGACAATCATGGCTGTTTCTCTCACCTCTTCTCACTATCATGTGTTGCTTGTTTTTATGGTATTTGTTAGGTACTGTACTAAGAGCTCAGGAGAATACAATACGACATAATTAGTAGACGCTTTCCCTGCCCACATGAGCTTGTGGTCTAGAGGGGAGACAGACATTATGAGGAATAAATAGGTCATTTATAATATATAATTTAAAGATATGTACACCGTGCTATGGGGTTGGGGTGAATATCAAATGGTCAAAGGTCACGATATTTACACCTGCACTAGAGAATTGTCCTTATTTCTGGTCCCCACCTGCTCCTAGGCAATTATTTTATTGGAGTGGAAAGTGTATGTGTGGGTGTGCCTGTCACCCACCCCCCTGTCCCTGAAACACTATGGCATAGTGGACAGAGCACGGGCCTGGGAGTCTACTGTGTGACCCTGGAGAAATCATTTTACTTCTCTAGGCCTCAGTGACCTCATCTGTAAAATGGGGATTGAGACTGTGAGCCCCATGTGGGACACAAACTGTGTCCAACCCAATTTGCTTGCATCTACCCCAGCGCTTAGTACAGTTCTTGCCACATAATAAGAACTTAAATACCACAATTATTATCATCTCTCTCTGTTTCTATATCTCTGTCTCCCTTTCCTTCATTCCCCTCCTCTGCTTCCCCGTAATAGGAAGCTTTTTCCTGCTTTCTGGAAAGAAAGCAACCTTGGCTTCACAGGCTCCGTCCTCTCCTGGTTCTCCTCATCTCTCTGGCCATTAATTCTCAGTCTCTTTTGCAGGCTCCTCCTCCCCCTCCCATCCCCTTACTGTAGGGGCTCCTCAAGGGTCAGTTCTTGGTCACCTTCTGTTCTCTATCTACACTCACACTCCCTTGGTGAACTCATTTGCTCCCACGGCTTCAACTGTCATCTCTATGCTGATGACACCCAAATCTACATCTCTGCCCCTGCTCTCTCTCCCTCCCTTCAAGCTCGTGTCTCCTCCTGCCTTCAAGACATCTCCATCTGGATGTATGCCCACCATCTAAAACTCAATACGTCCAAGACTGAACTCCTTATCTTCCCTCCCAAACCCTGCCCTCTCCCTGACTTTCCCATCACTGTTGATGGCACTACCATCCTTCCCATCTCACAAGCCCGCAAACTTGGTGTCATCCTCTACTCCGCTCTCTCGTTCATCCCTCACATCCAATCTGTCACCAAAACCTGCTGGTCTTATCTCCGCAACATCGTCAAAATCTGCCCTTTCCTCTCCATCCAAACCACTACCCGGCTGGTTCAATCTCTCATCCTATCCTGACTGGATTACTGCATCAGCCTCATCTCCGATCTCCCATCCTCCTGTCTCTCCCCACTTCAATCTATACTTCACGCTGCTGCCTGGATCGTCTTTGTGAAGAAATGCTCTGGGCATGTTACTCCTCTCCTCAAAAATCTCCAGTGGCTACCAATCAACCTACGCATCAGGCAAAAACTCCTCACTCTCGGCTTCAAGGCTCTCCATCACCTCACCCCCTCCTACCTCACCTCCCTTCTTTCCTTCTATAGCCCAGCCCGCACCCTCTGCTCCTCTGACACTAACCTCTTCACTGTGCCTCGTTCTCGCCTGTCCCACCGTCGACCCCCGGCCCACGTCCTCCCCCTGGCCTGGAATGCCCTCCCTCTGCACATCCGCCAAGCTAGCTCTCTTCCTCCCTTCAAAGCCCTACTGAGAGCTCACCTCCTCCAGGAGGCCTTCCCAGACTGAGCCACCTCCTTCCTCCCCCCCCTCCCCCTCCCCATCCCCCGCGCCTTACCTCCTTCCCCTCCCCACAGCACCTGTATATATGTTTGTACATATTTATTACTCTATTTATTGTACTTGTACATTTTTACTATTCTATTTATTTAATTTTGTTAATATGTTTTATTTTGTTGTCTGTCTCCCCCTTCTAGACTGTGAGCCCACTGTTGGGTAGGGACCATCTCTATATGTTGCCAACTTGTACTTCAAGTGCTTAGTACAGTGCTCTGCACACAGTAAGTGCTCGATAAATACGATTGAATGAATGAATGAATTAATTTGCCTATTTTTAAGATCAGTAATGGAGTCTGTAAGGTGTCCTTAGACTAACACTTAAACTCGAATTGATATCTGGAATTGATTTAATGCATGTCTCCCCCATTAGAATTTAAGCTCCTTGAAGGCAGAAAGCTTGTCAATTACCTCTATTGAACTCTCCCAGCTCTTAGGATTGATTACATACAGTAGATGCTCAATCAATATTTATCAATCATTATCGATTGAGTGGTTGATTGAGGTTCCCAGATAAATGGAATCCGTGTTTAATCAGTATTTCAATTGGAAAAGCTACAAAAAAGAGGTTCAAATGGACAAAAGCTTAGCTCTGTCCCTGTGGTGGACATAGTTTTCTACTCCTGGAAGTGAAGGCAAATTCTTCCCCAAAAGCCCTAAAGCCTTCTTGGAAACATAGGTAAGAAGCCCCTTGGCTTTTTGGGTCCTATAATTCCACATGTAATTTTCACGACAGAATATTCTTACTTGAGAAAGGTGAGGAGGGTCCGGTGCTGCGAATGGAGTTGTCTCACTCGTTCGGAATCATCATAGGGTATCGACTGACTTGCTGAAATTCCAGGAAGCATCTGACCACTCAAATAGAGCAGCATGTCATAAATAGTTTTATTGTATTTGGCGAAGTTGTCCTGCTTGTGACCCTTTTTGTCTGATGAAGCGAACTGGAGTTTATACACATCGCTGAAAAATGCAGAATGTTGTAAGATACCTTTATCTTACACTTAGAGCCAGCCCTAATCTAATAACAGGAAGATGGTTTCAGAGTAAGAGAGAGCAAGAAAGCGAGAGAGTATCGACAGTTTCAAGAGAAGAGCAGTAGAGATAGAGGGAATGGGGAAGGCAAGATCAGCAAAAATGTTGGGGGGAAAACTATAAGGAGAAGGTGAGAGATGGTAGTGTTTACAGGAAAAAGGAGGAATAAAATGTCACAGTTGTGCCCCTTGCCTTACCTAATTTTGAAAATATTTGAATTATTTTACAATGGCTTTTCTTAGTATTAAATGGCCTTTCATGTATGTTATACTGCTTACAAATATTCATAAATTTGGCCCAAATTATCCTTATGTAAAGTATTGATTTACTTTATATAACTAAAAAAGACTTGAATATGTTGAGACTACCCTGACTTGCTAAAAGATTAATTACAATGTTCTTCAACAGAAAACATATTTTCTTTTGCATTATGCATTTTAATCTACTTAAAGACTGCCTACTGACTTCTTTCAAACACCTGTTTGAAAGTCGTTATCAAAATGTTTCTAGTTGGTTGCAGAATTCCTGAAATATTGGCCACTTGTCTGCTGTGTAATCTTGGACAAGTTACTTAACTTCTCTGTGCCTCAGTTTCCTCATCTGTGAAATAGGGATTAAGTCTGTAAGCCCTATGTGGAAAGGGAACTGCACCCAACCTGGTTATCCTGAATTTACCCCAGTACATATTCTTTGGATATTATTTCCGTTTACATAGATTTGGCTTATAGATTATGAGACACATTAAATACCTGCAATGGACTCTCTGTAGACAGGGTTTGTAAAACCATACTGGGAACTATTAATTGCCTAACAAATACAGGAAGAAAAAAATCATATTATTTTTACCTTCTCAGAGACTGTGGAATAGAAATAGGGTTAGGTCCCTTAGGCCAGCCAAAAAGGCTAAACCAGGTTTGCACTGCATTGACAACTTTTTGAAAGTAAATATATTCCTCTGTGTCCTCGTGAGGAAAATAAAACTGTCTTTGTTTCTCTGTTCTATCCATTCCTGGATCTCGACCATCTTCCTTACTGAGCCTTCTGCTTTCCACAACTCTGTCGCTCATCTGAACGTATGTGCATGTTGTACTCTCAGCACCTAAAAGTTCATAAGGGATGGTTAATATATAGTTCTCTTCCTATCTCCCTGCCACTCATTCTCAGTCTCTTTTGGGGGCTTCTCCTCTGCCTCACACCTCCAAACTCTGGGGGGTCCCTCAAGGTTCAGTTCTGGGTCCCCTTCTATTCTCCATCTACACCCACTCCCTTGGAGAACTCATTCACTCCCATTGCTTCAACTGCCACCTCTATGAGGATGATTTCCAAACCTATATCTCCAGGCCTGATCCCTCTTCACAGTCTCAGATTTCCTCCTGCCTTCACAACATCTCTATTTGGATGCCCTGCCATCACCTCAAACTGAACATGTCCAAAATGTCTTCCCACCCAAACCCTGTCCTTCCCATCACTGAAGATGGCACCACCATCCTTCTTGCCTTACAAGCCCGTAATCTTGGCATTATCTTTGACTCCTCTCTTACTCAACTCACATATTCAATCTATCACTAAATCCTGTTGGTTCAACCTTCATAATACTAAAATTCACCCTTTCCTCACCATCCAAACAGCTACAACATTGCTCCAAGCACTTATCTTATTCCACCTTGATTACCATATCAGCCTTCTTGCTGACCTCCCAGCCTCTCATTTCTCCCTACTTCAGTCAACACTTCACTCTGCTGCCCAGACCATTTTGCTACAAAGATGTTCAGTCCATGTTTCCCTGCTCTTCAAGAACCTGCAGTGGTTGTCCACCCACCTCTGCAAACAGAAACTCCTTACCATTGGCTTTAAAGCAGTCCATCACCTTGCCCCTTCTTACCTCACCTCAACCCTCCTACTACAAACCCAGCCCACACATTTCACTCCTCTAATGCCAACCTACTCACTCTACCTCAGTTTCATCTATCTCACTGCTGACTTCCCACCTACATCCTGCCTCTTGCCTGGAATGCCCTCCCTCTTCATATCTGACAATGACTCTCCCGACCTTCAAAGCCTCATTAAAGACATCTCCTCCAAGAGGCCTTCCCTAACTAAGCCCTCATTTCCTTTTGCCTTCTCTGTAGCCCTGACTTGCTCTCTTTATTCACCCCCATTCTCAGCCCTACAGCACTTATGTCCTTATCCATACATTTATTTACATTAATGTCTGTCTAGACCATAAGCTCGCTGTGGGAAGGGAATATGTCTGTTATATTGTTATACTGTACTCTCCTAAAAGCTTAGTATGGTGCTCTGCACACAGTAAGCATTCAATACGACTGATTGACTTTTCCACCATCTCTAAAAATATTTTTCATCTCTTGAGTGCAATTTTTAGCCTACTTGAAAAGTGGTCAAGAGCAGAAAATTTGGCAGAAATAAAGAAAGCACTAAACATTTCTGAATTACAATATTCAACTCAAAATAGTCCAACGAAAGCATTCCTGATTGAGTGTTCCCAATTATAGTTGAAGCGTCTGACCGATTAGAAACGTTTTTGGATCTGACCCAATCAAGCGTTTTCCAAAGTTGTGACCCAATTAATGACTTTAAAGGTGGCCCTTGATTAAAAATGTTTTCTGTTTTTGTACACAGTTTCCAGTGCAACTTTCTCTAGACTTGCTAGTAATGGGTTGCCAAATGTCACCCGTTTCTTATCAATTGTGAGTCACTAGCAGCCTGACCACTCCAGAAGTGTTCAGATTTGCCTTCTAGGCTTACAAGGCCTAAGACTCATAAATCTTGTCATCCTAAGACTTGTAGGCTTTCAGGTCGACTGCTCAGCATGAAGGACTCAATGAGAGGTGACTGAAGAACTCTTTCTGATTCCCACTGATGCCATTCCTGGATAACTTTCTTGAATTGCATTTGATTATATCCCAGGTCTTTCTGTATGTTGCTATATAGATGCTGGATGCTATTTTCTCTCCCAGAAAATAGGCGGACCTAGCAGCTATAGTGGGATTTAACCAGTCAGTCAATAAATCAT
The DNA here is from genome assembly GCF_015852505.1 of Tachyglossus aculeatus. Lineage (NCBI taxonomy): Eukaryota > Metazoa > Chordata > Mammalia > Monotremata > Tachyglossidae > Tachyglossus > Tachyglossus aculeatus. The sequence goes on from NC_052083.1 coordinate 27,240,296, forward strand.
TTTTATCGAGCGCTTACCATGTACTGGGCACTGTACTAAGTGCTTGGGAGAGAATGACACAACACTATACCAGAGCCTTTCCCTGACCAGAGTGAGTTTACAGTCTACAGGCAGTTCACCTTCCCCTTCCTCTTGCTTAAGAGGGAATGTTCTCTTGGTTAGAATGAAGGACACTCCTTCAAACTTTTAGAGTAATTTGTTTTCACTTGTAAACAACACAGTTCATTCATGGGTTGTTTTCTTTGTTAAAATGCAGGTGCTATTAGGATACTGGTTCAGACTGCTTTATAATATTTTGTTTTCCGTTGTAGACAAAGCAAGCAATTCAAGGATTGCTTTCTTTGTTAAAATGCATGTGTTATTTGGACACTGGTTCCAACAGCTTTGGAGGATTTTGTTTTCACTTGCAACAAAGCTGTTAATTCACAGGTTTTCCTGAGTTGAGAAGAACTGAGGATAGAAAGGGGAGGAACTCAATTCTGAAAGCCCTTTGCCCTATTGATATAGAAATTATTACAAAGTATGCAGAAGATTTAACAATGACTGGCAAAATTCCAATGATTCCTAAATCAATACTCATGTAATTACCTGAAAATCCTAGAAAACTAATTTATTAATTCTAATGAATGTATTGAGTGCTTATTGTGTGCAGAGCACAATACAACGATAAACAGATACATTCCCTGCCCATAGTGAGCTTACAGTCTGGGAGTGGGAGGGGAGACAGATATTAATATAAATAAATAAATAAGATCAAATAAAATGAGAAAACATATCTGTTTAATAGTACCTCAGCGTAAAGATGAAATTGGAGAAAGTTAAAAACACACTAGAAAAATTACTTTGCCAAATAATATTATTTGGGCATGATTTCAAGGTGTATAGATTTGGTTTATAACATATGAGATACGTTCATAAATACCTGCAATGGACTCTTCGTAGACAGAGCTTGTAAGATCATATTGAGAACTAGAAGCAGTACTAGTGGAGACAGTACTTGGAGTGTAAAACTGATGCAAAGCAGCCTCTTCTAGATTGAAAGATGTTCCATTCTGATCTGAAAGATGATACAGAATAATAATAATGATAACAACAACAGTGGCACTTGTTAAGTGCTTACTATATGTCAAGCACTGTTCTAAATGCTGGAGTAGAAGCAGCGTGGCTTTGTGCATGGAGCACAGACCTGGGAATCAAAATACTCCATATCCATTAGGATATTATTACTATCCCCACTTGATATCTAGTTTTCATGCTATTATTTTTCAGGGTGAATCTCATTTTCTTTCCTGCTTTCTCTCCTCTCTAGCTCATAAATGTTCTCAATTTGTTTGCAAATTTTAAAATTTAGAATCTAATCTAAATCTAATTATGATACTGATTGGCTGCCTTTCTTATTATTAACCATGCTTAGGAAAAATGAGTTGAATGCCAATCTCTGCAGCACTTCCCTGAGTTCTATGCCTCATCTTGAAGCATTATTATTCATTTTCTCTAGTTTGAGTAACACTTTATCATCTCTCTGGAAACTCTCATAGTCTAAATTTATATTACAGAGTACATATACCCCTCCACCACAAATATGGAGTTATACATGCTCTATGATGAAAATTATTCTCTGATAATTTCCTCAGTTCATGTTTCATGACTCTCTACCTTCAGAACATTTACAACTGACTTACATAATATTTCCTCTCCATAGATAAAATACGATATTCCCAAAGGCAACTACCAGGTTTTCATTTTTCCCTTCTAAAATGATTGTTGTGCTGCTGGTCTCTCGCTCTCTTTCATTGATTATTATCCTCTATCCATACATAAATATTATGAGGGATGCTGTGAGGTCATTGAATAACTTCCATTAAGACATTAAACTAGATTATAGCTAGATTTTACGCTAAAAAAAAAAGAAAAAAAAATTAGGTCCTGACCACATCCAGTTTAGAATCATCACAGAGTCATTTCCCTTCTTAATTATTGATGTTTTTGCCTTGTGCCCAATTTTTTTTTCCCCCCACAAATGTCAGGCTTGAATCCCCTCCTACTTCTTCCTAAAGGTCTGCCTGGGCAACCAAGTGAGAGAGTGTGGATGGTTCAATGCAACCCATTGCTACTACTGCAAAAAATATATATCGCATATTCTCTGATGGTTGAAGCTCTACCTTAAACTAAACTTTAAAAGCAGACCACCTTTCAATTTTAATATGTCCACTGTGGAACAGATTCTCTCAAAGACGCTCTCACACACAACTTATCCCGTATATAAGTAGTAAGAGTACGGGCCTGAGAGTCACAGGACCTGAGTTCTAATCCTGACTCTGCCCTTATGTCTACTGTGGGACCTCAGACAAGTCGCTTCACTTCTGTGCCTCAGTTACCACACCTGCAAAATGAGAATTAAATCCTACTCCTTAGACGATAAACTCCGTGTGGGACAGGGACTGTGTCCAACCTGATTAAGTTCTTCCTACCCCAGAGTTTAGAACAATGCTTGGTACGTAATAGCATTTAAGAAATATCATAATACATATAATAGAAATCCATATGAAAGATACAGAATAATGTTTTATGAAGAACACCTAAGGAAGCCAGTCACCCCCAACCATTACCACACACCCATCTATGTTTATTTTTACACACCCATTCCTTGGATTCTACAAATTGCTTTGTCAACATGATCATTCTTTCCCAAATTACTCCTATCATTTATGATGGTATATCTACACTTTCAATTTGGTCTAAAAAACTGTCCAATCCTAACTAAACAAGAAGGTATTACTGCACTTTCAGTACGGTTTTAATAGCTTCTGAGGTGAGCTTGTTGGGTAGGGATTGTCTGTTACCGAATTGTACTTTTCAAGCGCTTAGTACAGTGCTCTGCACACAAGAGCTCAATAAATATGATTGAATGAATGAATGAAGTAATTTCGGATTATCTGAACGTGTTTTCATGATAAAGTATTTATAGTTTTACTTTTTTTAATGGTATTTGTTAAGCACTTACTATATGCCAGGCAATATTCTAAGTGCTGAGATTTAACAAGCTAACCAGGTTGGTCACAGTCCATTTCCCACATGAGGCTCGCAGTCTCAATCCCTATTTCACAGATGAGGTAACTGAGGCCCAGATAACTAAAGTCACTTGCCCAAGGTCACCCCAAAGACAAGTGGCATAGCCAGAATTAGAACCCAGATCCTTCTGACAGCCAGGCCCATGCTCTAAGCATTATGCCACCTTGCTTCACCTGACCCTAATAGTGCACTCAATATATCCAAATATATCTGGAATAAACCAACACCACAAATATCATTTTTCAAACTACAGAATCGTATTTAAGACAATTAATGAAATAAACAAGGATTATTTAGTATTCATTTCTACATTAATTCATCTGCTATGACTTCCATGAAGGACTCTAGATGGTAAACTCACTGTGGACAGTGAATGGGTTTACCATCTCTGTTGGACTGTTCACTCCCAAGCGCTTAATCCAGTGCTCTGCATACAATAAGCACTCAATATACACCACTGATGATGAAGTCAACATGGTGATAGCTTCTGGTGCTGGCAATAGGTTTAATATGAAAGCAGAAGGCACCGATATCTTACCGCTTCTCAGGATAACTTTATGATCTAAACAGTGAAGTGCCATGTACGGATAAACAGTAAGAATGCAATTCTCCGCTGCTGCGGCAACCTGAAGTGAAAACCTAAATGAAATGAAAGTGGCATTAAAAGAACATTTTCAGAGACAAGTGAATAAACTTTGTGTCTTTTGTTCCTCAAAATGTTATGGTAAAAATATCCACCGTTAATATGAATTATTTGAAAATATTACTGAAAGTAACTAATTATAAAATCTTATTTATTCTTATCTTTAACTAAAGACATCAAAAGGATCAAGGCTTGTAGTTGGTTTGAATGGCAGAATTGCATTCTTCTCAATAAAAAAATACAGTACATCACACTTTCAATTCCATGTGCTATGGTAGAAGCCATCTAGATCATTCTAGATCACTGATGGCTTCAAATCATTTTTATCTGAATTTGATTTAGATTGCAAAATCTTGGGGAGGGGGAAGGGGGGTCTTTGTCTTCAACTTCTATTGTTTTCTCCCATAGGTGCTCAACAAGTATGAATGAATGATTTATTTCATGCTTAAATACAATTCACAAAACTTTAGGAAAAATGTGATCTAGTGCCTAATAAACCCAGATTGATTTCTCAAAGCTTCTGGATCCTTTCTATCCCAATTCTTGCCCATTTTACAGTGTGAACTTGGGTTTTACCACATGAGCACTTTAATACTCCTAATCCTACTCCTTTATCACCTTGACTTGCTCCCTTTGTTCTTCCCCCTTCCCAGCCCCACAGCACTTATGTACATGTCTGTCATAAGAGAGATATGATACAAGATAATCAGCCCATTTTCCAGATTGGAGCTCATTGCTCCAATCTATACTCCAGCTTGTGGATGAACCAGTTTCTTAAAGCATCACTTTGTATCTCTCCACCTCTCAAAAACCTCCCATCAAACAGTGGTATTTATCTAGTGTTTACCACAAGCAGAGCACTGTACCAAGTGCAGATATGTTCCCTGTCCACAACAAACTTAAGAGTCGAAGGCTTCATAATATCCCCCTACATCAGGCCAAAATTCCACCCGCTTGGAATTGAAGCTTTTCACCAGCTATCTCCAACTCCCCATCTTACTCTCTTGATTCCACTCAGCTGACCATCCAACTCTACTTCTCCCTAATCTCTCTTCTCTTCATTCCATTCCTCGAGCTGTTCACCCCTCTGACAGACCAAAAACCTTTCTCTAATTCTCCTGACAGCTCTTACCCTTCAACATGCCTTCCCCGAATCACTTTACCTCTCTCTGCTTCAGTTTCCTCCTCTGTAAAATGGGGATTAAGACTGTGAGCCCCACATGGGACAGGGGCTGTGTCCAACCTGATTAGCTTGTAGCTACCCCAGTGTTTAATACAGTGCCTGGCACGTAGTAAGTGCTTAACAAATACCATAAAAAACCCAACTGCGGTATTTTTTAAGCACTTACTAATGTCCAACACTGCACTAAACTCTGGGGTGGATACAATGTAGTCAGCTTGTACACAGTCCCTGACTTGCACGGGCCTCACAGAGGGAGGGAGAAAGGGTACTGAATCCCTATTTTACAGAAGACATAACTGAGGCACAGAGAAATGAAGGATTTTCCCAAGTCACATAACAGGCAAGTGGTGGGGCTAGCATTAAAACCCAGGTCCTCTGTCTCCCAAGCCAATGCCCTAAAAGTAACAGCATTTTCACATTCTCTATAAAGAATCACCCAAACACAGAGGTAACAAAACCTAAATGCCAAAAGGTACATTGGCCGTGACAATAATAATAATGATGGTATTTGTTAAGTGCTTACTGTGTGCTGGGCACTGTTCTAAGTGCTGGGGTGGATACAGGCAAATTGGGTTTGACACAGTCCCTGTCCCACATGGGGCTCACAGTCTCAATCCCCCTTTTCCAGGTGAGGTAAATGAGGCACAGAGAAATGAAATGACTGGCCCAAGGTCACACAGCAGACAAGAGTCAGAGTCGGGATTAAAACCCATGACCTTCCGACTCCCAGGCCCATGCTCTATCCACTAGAGAAGCATTACAGAAGCACGTGGTTCAGTGGAAAGAGCACGGGCTTTGGACTCAGGGGTGGATTCGAATCCCGGCTCTGCCAGTTGTCAGCTGTGTGACTTTGGGCAAGTCACTTAACTTCTCTGGGCCTCAGTTCCCTCATCTGTAAAATGGGGATTAAGACTGCAAGCCCCCGTGATCTCCTTGTAACCTCCCCAGTGCTTAGAACAGTGCTTTGCACGTAGTAAGCGCTTAATACATGCCATCACTACACTACGCTGCCATATAAAGTGTTCCTTAGATGCTCAGCGTGGGTTTTCAGTTACCCAAAGGAGGACCCCATGAATTCACAGCTGCAGAAGTTGCCTTTTAAATTTTATGCATGGAAAGAAAATTATTTATAAGTTTCAGCACAGCTCCCCTTCAAATATACCGAACAATTTGGTAAATGGTAATGTTCTACCCCCTAGCCCTTCAAATGTAGAACTACTAAATATGGGAGATTGCTGAAGTAATGCAATCAGCCTTATAATGCCTAATAAAGCTGAGTCCAAAATTTATTTGTTCGCTCTATGAACCATTAGCTAGTCTGCAGTTTGCATACTTATGGCCTTAATTCTCATTTACCAAGAACCTCGAAAAGAGGCAATAGCCATTAAATATATTATGTGAATGAACATTCTCAACCTGCTGGCAGCTGAAACGAAAACTCCAACTGGGCTAATAAAAACCCATGTAAAAGCAGAAAGCTCATTTTCATTTAACTGTTTCAGAGATCCGAAGATCCATTTTGCCTTAGAAGGCGGCCACAATATTCCTAAAAGGACTGTGCATTTTAAAAATCATTTTTTTGTTTTTAAATCTTGGTGTGTTTCAGGGAATTTTCTTCACTGTGTGCATTTTGCACATGATAATAATAATAATACTAATGATGATAATTATGGTATTTGTTAAGTGCTTACTATGTGCCAAGCACTGTTCTAAGAGGTGGGGTAGATACAAATTAATCAGGTTGGATGCAGTACCTGCCTCACATGGGGCTCAATCACCTTGACCCCTACCACCTCACCTCAATATTCTCCAACTACAACCCAGCCTCTAATGTTTGTTCCTCTAATGCTTTGTTCCTCTAATGCCAACCTTCTCACTATACCATCATCTCATCTATCTCACCGCCGACCTCTTGCCCACGTCCTGCCTCTGGCCTGGAATGACCTGCCTCTTCATATCTGTCAGACAATGACTCTCCCCCTTTCAAAGCCTTATTGAAGGCCTCCAAGGCCTCCAAGAGGCCTTCCCTAATCAAGCCCTCTTTTCCCCTTCTCCCAACCGCTTCTGCATCACCCTGACTTGCTCCCTTTATTCAGCCTCCCTCCCAGCCCCACAGCACTTATGTACATAACCATAATTTATTTATATTAATGTACTTCTCCCTCTCTAGACAGTAAACTCATTGTGGGCAGGGAATATGTATTTTATTTTGCAATAGTGTACTCTCCTGAGGGCTTAGTTCAGCGCTCTGCACACAGTGAGCGCTCAATATGATCGATTGATCTGTCAGTTCTACCTTCACAAAATTGCTAATATCTGCCCTTTCCTCTCTATCCAAATTGCTGCCACGCTGATCCACACGCTCACCATTCCTCACCTTGACTTCCACCTCAGCCTCCTCGCTGATCTGCTGGCATCCCATCTCTCCCCTCTCCAGTCGATACTTCACTCTGCTGCCTGGATCATTTTTCTGAATAACCATTCAGTCCCCATCTTCCCCCTCATCAAAAAACAGCCAGTGACTGCCCATCCACCTCCACAAACAGAAACTCCTCACCATCAGCTTTAAGGCAGTCAGCTCTCTTCACACTACTGATTCTCCCTGATCTCCTGCTCCAGTCCACACAGCACATTCTCCTCCTTGAACCCCAATTTCCACACTGTACCTCGATCTCATCTGTCTCATCACCAACCCCTTGCCTACAGCCTCCCTCGGGCCTGGAACTCCCTCCCTGTTCATTTCTGACAGTCTACCTCTCTCTCCACCTTCAAAATCCCCCAGAAATCACATTTCCTCTAAGAGGCCTTCCCAGACTATGCAGTTTGAGGGTTGAGTACCCCCTCAAGAACCCCAACCCTACAACACTTAGTAAATATTCTTATACTCCGCAATTTCCCTAATCCTGAATCTATTTTCATATCTGTCTCCCCACTGTAAGCTATAAGCTCCTTGTGGTCAGGGACTGTGTCAACCAACTCTTGTATTGTACTTTCCAAAGCACTTAGTACAGTGCTCTGCACAAAGTGAACTCTCAATAAATACCACTGATTGATTGGCTTTCTAATGGGATATAAATGATTCTCTACCTCATTCCAATGAACTAAATCTATAAAAATTTACCAAAATCATCTATGAAAGGGAAAACATTACATTAAAATTATAATGTGGAGGGCTAATTATTGCAATTTTAAATGAAAATTAGTTTGGCTCTTGATTCATTATTTAAGGAGGAGGGAAAATTGATATAAAATGGCATCTCAAATGCTTTCCATCTGTTGTTCTTCTACATTTGTATTCAGCTATATTTTCTCCCCAATTATTGGAGAGCTAACCAATGCTAAGAGTCTATAATTTTGTGAGTAAATGAACCATTAAAATATTTTTTTCTTACAGAACGTTGACTAAAAAAAATGAAGAAAGATCTTGTCACAGCAGTCCAGTGCATTTATTGAGGGCTTACTGTGTGCAGAGCACTGTACTAAGCATGTGGGAGAGTACAATAGAATGATAGACACATTCCCTGCCCACAGTGAGCTTTTAAAATGGTATTTTTCAAGTACTTTCTATGCTTCCATTGTGAGCCCCTTGAGTCATAGCGTCCAACCTCGTCATCATCAGTGGTGTACTTAAGGAGCGCTTACTATGTGCAAATCGCTGTACTAAGCACTAGGGAGATTTCCGACGGAGTTGGCGGATACGTTTCCTGCCCATTGTGCACTCTTTCCCAGAGTTTATTACTGTGCTCAGTACCCAGTAAGTGCTTTTTTTATGGTATTTGTTTAGCACTTACTACACACCAGGTACTGTACTAAACACTGACGTAGATTCAAGCTAATCAGGTAGGACACAGTCCCTGTCCCCCATGAGGTTCACAGTCTTAATCCCCATTTTAAAAATGAGATAACTGAGGCACAGAGAAGTGAACTGACTTGCCCATGGTCACATCAGAGACATGCTGCTGCTAGTACTTCCACTACTACCACCGGGATCTGCCTTCCTCTTCAGAGTAAAAGCGTGGCCTAGTAGATGGAGCACTGGCCTGGGAGTCAGAGCACCTGGGGTCTAATCTCAGCTCTGCCACTTGTCTATTGTGTGACCCTGGGCAAGTCATTTAACTTCTCCGTGCTTCAGTTAACTAATCTGTAAAATGGGGCTCCAATATTTATTCTGCCTTCTACTTAGACTTTGAATGCCACAGAAGCAGCATGGCTTCATGGATAGAGCACAGGAGTCAGAAGGACACGGGTTCTAATCCCAGCTCTGCCACATGTGTGCTACGTGACCTTGGTTAAGTCACTTCTCTTCTCTGGGCCTCAGAGGCCTCAGTTACCTCATTTGTAAAACGGGGATTAAGAGTGTGAGCCCCATGTGGGACAGGAACTGTGTCCAAGCTGCTTAATTTGCATCTACCCCAGTGCTTAGAACAGTGCTTGGCACATAGTAAGCATTTAACAAAATACCATAATAAATACTTTGTGGATATATTTAATGCTGACATCAAAAAAGGTTAATGTTTTTGCCACTCTAAATTGCAGAGCTAGATAGAGCAAGGTGAAGTGTCTGCAGTAGAATCCAATTAGTTCAACAGCAGGTTGTAGTCGTGTCCCGACATCACATACTCAGAAGATGCCAGGTTTCATGTGGGAGTGAATTGGTTCCCAACCCAATGACTCAAAATTGCCTCCTCCCATGAAAATCCGGCTCCTTATTCCATGAATTGAAATCTAGACTTTAAGGCTTCTTCAGGGCAAGCCTCTTTTTATTCAATCATTTTGTAAGGTTATAATTTCCACCCAACACTGGTGCCCTTCCCATTATTTTAATGATAGAAAGGATCACAAGGTTGATTGTACAGTAAAAGAGATTTATGACTCCATATCAACGCTTGATAAGCTGGTACTGCATTACATGAAAACAGTCACTAAAATTAAGTACTGTACCTTCTCTTTTAAATATTAGCCTATAAGTTTTATAATATCTGCTTTCCACATCAACATATGGTGCAGTATGAGAAAGGTATATCTCGAGTATTTCCTAAAACTTCAAATGAGTTTGTTGTAATTTGGTGTGCACTGAAAATCCAGTCAATTTTAATTATTTTTAAAAAATATCCTCTAGAAAATGATAAAATTAATCCCCAAAATTTCCAGCATTCACACCTAAAAATAATAACTATTTAGAATTCATTCAGGTTGGCAATTTGTACATTACACTATTATATTGTTCTCTCCCAAGGGCTTAATACAGTGCTCTGTGCACAGTAAGGGCTCAATAAATACTATTGATTGATTGATACTACCGTTCCCAGTGTATGCCAACTGCTTTGAACATTTGAGTTAAGGAGAGGGAGAGTACAATATAACAATAAACAGACATTCCCTGCACACAATGAGCTTACAGTCTAGAGGGGAGACAGACAGAACATAGATAAATTGCAGATATGGACATAAGTGCTGTAGGGATGGGAGGGGGATGAATAAAGAGAGCAAGTCAAGGGATGCAGAAAGGAGTGGAAGAAAAAGAAAGAGGGGCTTAAGTCAGGGAAGGCCTCATGGGGGAGATGTGCCTTCCATAAGGCTTTGAAGGAGGGGTGAATAACTGTCTGTGGGATTGGAGGAGGGAGGGTGTTCCAGGCCTGAGCATTACCTGCCCACAGCGAGCTTACAGTTTAGAGGGGAGTCTACAGTCCAAAGCGGTGAAGGCAGCTGAGAGGTCAAGGAGGATTAGGATGGAGTAGAGGCCGTTGAATTTGGCAAGATCATTGGTGACCTTTGAGAGGGTGCTTTCTCTGGAATGAAGGGGATGGAAGCCAGACAAGAGAGGGTTAAGAAGAGAACTTTAGGAGAGGCACTTGAGACTGCGAGTGTAGACAATTAGTAAATACTAAATGTCCAAATACAAGTACCAGTTGAAACTATACCTCATTTTGGAACAGAAAATGTCTTCCCTAAAAACTATCTTTCTATTTAGTACCCTCCGATCAAATGAAATGCTTTTGCTTCATAGGATTCCAACATCAGCCACTTCCCATTTCAATCCTCATTCAGAGAAATGTGTTTTTTTAAAAAAAACAACAACAGTAAGTTTGATCAATACAGATAAAGGAGAGGTTACAGCCCCAAAAGTTATGGAAACAAAGCATTTCAATCCCACCTGCTGTGGCACCACTATTATAGAAAATAACAAAAACAGACCCTAGAATCCCGTTCGTCTTACAGAGAGAGCTACTGCCAGGGCAAAGATCAGTAAAAAGATGAGAACTATCAACAGATGCAGCAAAGGAAATGACTTAGGGTAGGGAACCATTTAAGAGCCAGCCAAGAGTGCAAAACACTCCTTTTTTGTCGTACAAAAGGCAGGTAATGAGTCTTTCTGGGAGCAGTGCATAACATACTATCAGTACTGAGTGGCTGGGAGACTGAGAATGGCTGGATTCGTAATTAGGGAACTTGTTGACAGAGCCTGATTGTTATAAGTAGTTATGCAGAACAGAGACCAAAGGGTTCTGATGTTTTAGTCAACACAGGGTAATGATATCATCAATTTATGAGGGGTTCAGCCAGAATGGTATCACACATTATGAGTGGACTGCACAAAATGGCATAACCCCAGGGCCCAAAGGTGGTTGACTCTAGCCCTGATTTTCAAAGTGATTTGAAAATGTCTGAAGCAATCTATCAGTGGTACTTACTGAGCATTTCCTTGATACAGTGCACTGTACTAAGCACTTGGGAGGATGTAATACAGTTTGTAGACCCATTCGCTGCCCTGGAAGAGCTAACAATTTTGAATTTCTCCTCCATTCCTCTACCACTTCAACTTGCAAACCACTATCCAGTGGTTTGGAATCATGATACGTGAAATTCTGAACCCCCGAAAGCTAACAGAATTGTATTTTTCCATCTGTGAGGCGGTCTGAAGGAAGAGCAAGCCCACATTGCTAGACACTGCACACCAGAATTACCATTTCCTCGGGATGCAAATCAATCAATAAATCAATGGCATTTATTGAGCACTTACTGTATACAGAGCATCGTATTAAGCGCTCAGGAGACTACAATACAGAAGAATTAGCAAGTGATGGACAAGGAATTTAAACCCAAGTAGCCCAGAGCCTTTTAAGATCAGTAGTACCAGATTCCATTACATCATTCTCAAGGCTGTTACACCATGAAATTTAAAAAAAACAAACACAAAGAACACCTGATGATTTTCTTTTACCTAAAAGTGGAACCTTATATCCCCATAACTTCATGTTCAAACTTCTTACCTGTTGTTGTCTTCATCGATGAAATCTACAGTCACTAGAAATGACACTGGCTGAGCTGACTCAAAACTGATGTGACAGAGGAGTTCTGCACTTGTTCCAAAGAGTGAAGCTTTGATCACTTGATCATTTGGGAAATTTACAGAAAGGGGCTTTATCTTGTCACCATTTTCCAGATCAACTTCTGGGATGTGCACTTGCAGTTTTGAACATCTGTTTTAAAATCAATCATGACATGGAGAGTGGGGAAAGGCTACAGCAAATTAATTACTTCAACATCTATCTCACCCTCAACCTCTCGCCCACATCCTGCCTGCCTTAGAACACCCTCCCTCTTCATACCTGATAGACAACTACTCTCCCCACCTTCAAAACCTTATTGAAGGCCCATCTTCCCCAAGAGGCCTTCCCTAAGCCCTCATTTCCTCTTCAACCATTCCCTTCTGCATCACCCTGATTTGCTCCCTTTATTCACTCATTCAATCGTATTTATGGAGCTCTTACTGTGCACAAACTACTGTACTAAGCGCTTGGGAGAGTACAATACAACAGACAAGTTCCTGCCCACAACGAGCTCACAGTCTTTATTTAACCTCATCTGGCTCAGTGGAAAAAGCCCAGGCTTCGGAGTCAGAGGTCATGGGTTCTAATTCTGGCTCCGCCATTTGTCAGCAATGTGACTTTGGGCAAGTCGCTTCACTTCTCTGCTCCTCTGTTACCCTCATCTGTAAAATGTGAGCCTCACGTGGGACGACCTGATCACCTTGTATCCCCTCCAGCACTTACAACAGTACTTTGCACATAGTAAGTGCTTAATACCATTATTTTCCAGCACTAAGAACAGTGCTTTGCACATAGTAAGCGCTTAACAAATGCCATCATCATTATTATTACCCTCTCCCTCTAGCCCCAAAGAACTCATGTATATATCCGTAATCTATTTCTATTAATGTCTGTCTCCCCCTCTAGACTGTAAGCTCACTGTGGGCAGGGTATGTGTCTACCAGCTCTGTTCTAGTATTATATTGAAATCTCCCAAATGTTTAGTACAGTGCTTTGCACACAGTACACACTCAATAAATTGATCTATTTTTTCATTAGATACTTGGGATAGAAAACATTATTTTCAGTTTCCTTACCCAGGGAGTACAAGTTTTCAATGCCTTTTCATCGATTGGCTTCCACCCACAAGCCCATTGTTGGGTAGGGATTGTCTCCATCTGTTGCCGAATTGTACTTTCCAAGCACTTAGTATAGTGCTCTGCACACAGTAAGTGCTCAATAAACACTACTGAATGAGTGAATAATCAATCAAGGGGATTTCCTGAGCACTGACTGTCGGCAAAGCACTGTACTAAGTGTTTGGGAGAGTACAGTCGAAATGGTAAGATGCTATCCCGTCCTTCAAGGAGCTTCTTCACTTGTCCGCCAAGTGACCCTGGGAAAGTCACTTCATTTCTCTGTGCCTCAGTAACCTCAGCCGTAAAATGGGAATTAAGACTGTGATCCCCATGTGGGACATGGACTGTGTCCAACCTAATTAACTTCTCTCTACTCCAGCGCTTAGCACAGTGCCTGGCACTTAGCAAGTGCTTAACAAATACCATTTTTTAAAAAGGATCTTACAAGACATACTACCTTTTAGGACTAGCCCAATTAAACAAGCATTCCACCCTATCCTCAGTCCCATAGCTCTTTCATTCATTCATTCATTCAATTGTATTTATTGAGCACTTACTGTGTGCAAAGCACTGTACTAAGCTCTTGGAAAGTACAATAACTGGGAATTATTTAGTTGTATTAATATCCATCTCTGCTCTGCATGGTAAGCACTCAAATACCACTGATGGATGGAATCTTTCTAGAATAATAATAATAATGGTACTTGTTAAGCTCTTACTATGTGCCAAGCACTGTTCTAAGCACTGGGGTAGATGCAAGGTAATTAGGTTGTCCCATGTGGGGCTCACAGTCTTAATCCCCATTTTACAGATGAGGGAAGAGAGGCACAGAGAAGTTAAGTGACTTGCCCAAGGACACACAGCAGACAAGTGGTGGAGCCGGCATTAGAACGCACGACCTCTGACTCCCAAGCCTGTGCTCTTTCCACTAAGCCATGCCGCTTCTCATGTGCATTTTTGGAAATTCCATTTCAAGGCAACCCATAGGGACCCTTCAGACACCATAAACTAACTCTGTCATCGAGAGAGAATTAAGATTGATAATCCCAGTGGGTCCTGTCTATAGCCAGCACCATCGTCCGCTTTCAGAGGTCACTGAGTGATTTTCCACCGACAGCCTGCTAATTCATTCCAACTCTGGCAGAGCCAGTAAGGGCTTCGTGGCTGATTTTCACTAAGTCTTCATTACCTGTAATAGTTCAGTGGAGTAATGTAGATATCCGTGCCTGTCGTCACACCCAGAGGAACGGGAGTCAGGATAACAAATGGAGGGTCAAAGGTTAACCTGGGTGATTTCACAGCTCCAGCCAAGCGTAACACTCGATAGTTGGCCGGATTATCATTCAAATGCATGGGAACTTCAGCAGCATATGTCCCAGGGTTTGCTAATCAAAAAAAAAAAATCACAGGAAAATGACATCTTTCTCCAGGGTGTTGCATCATGAGAGTAAAAAGAAAACAAACCTTAAACCTTACCTTAAATCCCCCATAATTCCATGTTTAGACATAATAATAATGTTGGTATTTGTTAAGGGTTTATTATGTGCCAAGCTCTGTTCTAAGCACTGGGGTGGGGGGAATACAAGGTAATCAAGGTTGTCCCACGTGGGGCTCAAAATCTTAATCCCCATTTTACAGATGAGGGAATTGAGGCACAGAGAAGTTAAGTGACTTGCCCAAAGTCACACAGCTGACAAGCGGTGGAGCCAGGATTAGAACCCATGACCTCTGACTCCCAAGCCCGTGCTCTTTCCACTGAGCCACACTGCTTCTCTGACATCTTACCAGGTGAAAACTTCACCAGTGAAACCAAGGGTCACTGGAAATGACACTGACATGCTTATTTTAAAACGGGACAAGACAAGTTGTTCTTTAGTGAACAGCCGCCGAGCCTGGGGATTCCTTGACAAAAAGGGGGCACGTCTGCCCCTCCCTAGGAGGTGTGACAATCCTCAGAAGCTTCAGTCCCATTCCGAGGATCTGCTTAGGGGCTCAGACTACAGTGGAAGCAGCAAGGCATAGTGGATAGAGCCTGCTCCTGAGAATCAGGTCATGGGTTCTAATCCTGCTCCGTCACGTGTCTGCTGTGTGACCTTGGGCAAGTCATTTCACTTCTCCCTTTGCAAAATGGGGATTAAAACCAGAAGTCCCACATGGGACGGGGACTTTGACTCGATTTTCTTGTATCCACCCCAGTGCTTAGTACAGTGTTTCGCACATACTAAGAGCTTAAGAAATACCATCATTATTAGGGTGCCAGGCAGCCATGTGGACAATAAATATGACAGTGAATAATAACGGCTCAGTTTGGGGTGGGTGCCCAGGTGGAAGGTCCACAGAAGGGTCAGAGGACCACCAGCCCACCAGGTCCTGCTGAGCCTGTCCTTTCGGCTGCCGGGTGTGTGTCTTCAGGCCCAGCTATTAGGACCCAATAAAACATCCAGAAGTTCCTGTTGAAGGTAGGCAGGGGAAACTGAGAGGAGAGGTGACCATTTCCCAGGAAGCCATGGGGCTGGCACGTGACCTTCCTCCCCTCAGGAAGAGGTGGTCCTGGGCTAAACCAAGTATCTTGAGCTCTGTTGGTCAGGAAAGAGAAAGAACTCTTTCTTGTTTCTCCTGAGAATCCCCCTGAGATGACCTCCTTTTCTCTCCAAGTACATCTGCACTTGGGCACCTCGTTTTCTCCTAATTAAAGGTGAATTCCCCAACCCCTTAATTAAAATTCTTCTGGGCCTCAGAAAGACTTGGGTTCTAATCCCGGCTCCATCACTTGTCAGCTGTGTGACCTTGGGTAAGTCACTTCATTGGGCCTCAGGTACCTCATCTGGGAAATGGGGATTAAGACTGTGAGCCCCATCTAGGACAGGGATGGTGTCCAACCTGATGAGCTTGTATCTATCCCAGTGAATAACTTCAAGGGGCTCACTAGGAAAAGAACTCTGGTTTAGCAGTATCAGAAAATGATGCTTACAGTTTGCAAACTGCATAGCAATAAGAGAGAATGACTTGGAACAGCTTCAATCATCCATTTCTCCTGACACCGAATTAAGAAATGATCATCTCTAAATTGTAAATTTTATCCTCCACAGCAAATGATTTCATATAAGCAATTACCCAACAAGGTAAATACTGTCTAGGCTACAGCTCAA
The DNA here is from genome assembly GCF_015852505.1 of Tachyglossus aculeatus. Classification (NCBI taxonomy): domain Eukaryota; kingdom Metazoa; phylum Chordata; class Mammalia; order Monotremata; family Tachyglossidae; genus Tachyglossus; species Tachyglossus aculeatus. Next base: position 27,256,792 of record NC_052083.1, read on the forward strand.
GGAAACAGCCTACTAGTGCTTATAAACACTTTCAGAAACAAGTAGCCAGCCCAAGCCCCCAAAAAAGTCCAACAGATTTAAGTATTTTCCCCACCTCTATATTTTATAGTAGTTGAGTGGAGCAAGAATAAACTTTAGCCATACTAAACCAACTGCTCTTTTTTCTGTCCTAAGTGCTGGGGTAGGGGTAATATACGCTAAGCAGGCTGGACACAGTCCCTGTCCCACATGAGGCTGAGGCTCACAGTCTTAATCTCCATTTTACAGATGAGGTAACTGAGGCACAGCTTTTCTGTGCTAGTCACAAATAATAGTACATTCTTCTACAATAATTCCATTACCAAATTATAAGAATTGCCAGTAAAAATGATTAAACATAGAGCAATTTCTCTATGCAGTGTATTCTATAAACATATTACTCATCACATTCTTAGTTCAAGAGAGTCAGTGCCGTTAGGGAAATTCTGAAGTTTGGAAAAATAATGATTTCATGGCTTAAAATGGTGCAGACCTAGTAAAATTAACTTTCACTAGAGAATTCACCAAAAAATCGGAAATGAATACTCACTAGGACAGAAGCTGATGATGATACTGTGCTCTTCGCCAGGTTCCAGAGCACCAGAATTTACATTAAATCTGAAGATGCTATCTTTTATTCTTTTGCCCATGTGATCAATGTCCAAATTCCAGGTCACTTTTTGCTTTGAGGTGTTCTTCAGGGTAAGTGTCTGGTAATGGTTTGAGAAACACGGCAGTTACAAAATGTAGCAAAGAAGGCAGTATGCAATAGGTCAGGGCCTTCACCACATATGTTAGGGGTTTTTTTCCTCCCAAATTAGTTCATGGGCACTTCATAGAAAGAAAAAGAAAAAGAAAAAAAAAATGAAATGAAATGCCACTAGCCACAGGCCATATTCTCAACTGGGGGGTCAATGAACTATCCATTTATGAGGATTACAGTATTTAAGCATTTACTATGTCAAGCACTGTTCTAAGTGCTTGGGTAGATACAAGCTAACAGGCTGGACACAGTCAGTGTCCCACATGGGGCTCACAGTCTTAATCCCCATTTTCCAGATGAGGTAATGGAGGCCCAGGGAAGTGAAGTGACTTGCCCAAGGTCACACAGCAGACAAGTGGAAGAACACTGTACCAATCACTTGAAAGAGTATAAACCTGGAAAAGTACATTATCAGACGAGGGTGCGGAGGCATTCTCAGTGGGGCATTGTAGGAAGACAGGCAAGACACATGGAAGAGACAGTGGAGGGAATCTCTTGCCTCCACTGGGAGAGTGAGCTCTAATGCTAGGATTTAATCCCTTGGTGTGAGAATGATCCAGGTCTCCAGCAGTTTGGCCTAGTGGATAGAACCCAGGCCGGGGAATCAGAAGGATCTGGGTTCTATTTCCAGCTCCACCACTCATCTGCTGCGTGCTCACTTCTCTGTGCCTCAGTTACCTCATCTGGAAAAGGGGATTGAGACAGAGCCCCGTGGGGGACAGGGACTGTGTCCAACCTGATTTGTTTGTATCCACCCCAGGACTTCGTATAGTGCCTGACACACAGTAAGCACTTAAATACCACATACCACAACAGATTATAAACTCGTTGTGGGCAGGGATCGTGTCTACCAACTCAGCGGTACTGTCTTCTCCCGAGAGCTCAATACAGGGCTCTGCACATAGAAAGCACTCACTGATGATGATGATGAAGAGATCAATGTTGGACCCATTCATTTATTCCTTCAATCATATTTATTGAGCACTTTCTGTGTGCAGAGCACTGAACTAAGCACTGTACCCACAGTTCGACTACACCATGCACCCATTAAGACTATTCGTTTTTCCTTGAGTCCTCGATCGCCATCTTCTCTGGCCTTTCTTGAGCATCCCTCTTCAACTACAAGCTTCGAGCCATGTTAGTAGAACCAGAGTCACTACAAGACACACTCCTCTTCCATCCCTCTGTAATTGTTGGTTAAATATTTTCACATTTGCTTTTAATCCATAATTTGAAGTTTTGAAAATTGCGCTTAATACTACCAAGAGGAAAGGACACGTTCATATCATTTCTTTTTATGTACCTGAAATATGGGGGTTTCAGCCATGCTTCCCAATTGTATGCTTTTCAAAGGAAGTTCAAATGTAAATTCTGAATGGGATAGTCTCAGTGGTGGCTGCAATACTGAGAGACACAAGGAACACATTACAAGGAAAGCATTCAAGGTACCATTTCCCAATACATTTCATCACACTTTCAGATTTATTTCAACTTTCAACAATGGATGTCAAACACTATTTGATATTCAACCATAATAAACCAGTCTGGTTATAACTGTTTCTAGTCCTTCCTATATTTATAGCTCTGCAAAGTAAATCAATTTTTAAATAATTATTTCCCTAATTAAGCATACCCAGAATACCCATTTTTTTTTTTTATCAACCAACCAGTGGTATTTATTGAATGCCAAATGTGTGGAGAGCACTGTACTAAGCAGTTGGGAGAGTACAATACAATAGGATTGAGAGATGTGATTCCTGCCCACAAGAAACTAACAGTCTATAATGTTTCACCTTTAGGGTGATATGAATTCAAAGCACAATAGGATGTCCGCAGCATAAAGCTTCATAAAGTCAAATTAAACTGGATCATAGAATCGAAGGGAAAGTACCCACCCAATGAAAGACAGTAAAATTCTTCTATAAAATGTTTCCATATATAAATTACAGGATCTGTTAACATGCTTTGAACTATTTCCATCATTAGAAGTTATGTTCCCTGGTTAAGATAACTGTACCAGGACCACTGTAAACCTTTAAAGGAGATTTATTGCACCTATTTTCCATTTCAATTTTCCAGTGTTACTTATTGATTTCCCTTCTGTGTGCAAAGAACTGTACTAAGCTTGGAAGAGTACAACCTAGTAGACATGATCCCTGCCCTTGAGGGATTTATAAGCTAGCCTAGGAGGTAGACACTAAAATAATTTAAAGATAGGACAAGGAGAGAAAATAGACTATGTGCATGAGTAGCATTTAGGAAACAGAGTCTTCACAAGATATGTCCACAAATGTTATTGGGAGTTTGGGGGAGGGAAATTGGGGAGAAATTGATTGTTGAGGGTCTCCTGGAGGCCTCACTGAGGGCACATGCCCTCCAAGAGGCCTTCCCCGACTAAACTCTCCTTTCCTCTTCTCCCACTCCCTTCTGCATCATCCTGATTTGCGTCCTTTGTTCACCACCACCCCCCAGAGTCCCTCAACACTTGTGCACATATCCGTAATTTATTTATTTATATTTGTGCCTGTCTCCCTCTCTAGACTGTAAGTGGACTGGAAATATATCAGTTTACTGCAATATTGTACTCTTCCAAGCACTTAGTACAGTGCTCTGCGGACAGCAAGTGCTCAATAAAAACGATTGACTGATTGGAGGAAATGTGATTTTAAGATGGCTTTCAAGATAAGGAGGATAGCCTCCTGGATCATCGCAACAATTTGGCGTACTTTTCTGCTCTGGCACCCTAACCATAAATGCTTACTTCCTAAACTAATAATCTTATTGTAGGCTGACATTTTGGATTGGAAACAAAGTCCAAATAATCAAATCCACCCATTCTTTGGGCTATCTCCCCCAAGACCAATCTGCTAAAATGGCCTTATGCCACTTCTCAAGTGGAACACATTTTTTTTTCTTAAAAGCTCACTTTATCAATAAAGAACAGGTTTGGAATAATAGTTCAGAACATATAAATAATAATAATAATTGTTGTATTTGTTAAGCACTTACTTTGTGCCAGGCATTGTTCTAAGCACTGGAATAGCTACATGATAATGAGGTGGGACACAGTCGCTGTCCCACATAGGTCTCACAGTCTTAATCCCCATTTTACCAAAGAGGAAACTGAGGCACTGAGAATGAAGTGACTTAACCAAGGTCACAAAGCAGACAAGTGGCAGAGCCAGGATTCGAATTCAGGTCCTTCTGATTCCCAGGCCTGTGCTTTACCCACTAGGCCATGCTGCTTCTAGGAAAAAGAGCTGAGCTCTAACATCCTCCTTACCAAAAGAAAAATATAAATTAGGGACTAATGCCTTATTTAAGGGTTCTATATGGGATTATGGTTACAAGCAGGTGTACTTCTGGATCAACTTAATACACTAGAGGGAATTCTTAATAGTAAAACAATTCATCCATTACAATATTTTAAAGAAACATGTTAAAATACATCATATGCTTATTAACCAACATGAATAAAGCCTGGGAACAAATGTGATCATTAGGGATTTCTGGAGAGTGTCCAAAGAATTTACGATATCTTAAAACTGCCGAAATAACATTTCATCATCAGGTAATAATACTCAGTTAGAAACAAAAAAGCGTTCTGAAATGTAATCCAAACCATATCTCGACAAGCCCTAAGAATCAGATACCAGAATATTACTCCCAGTAAAACTTTCATTTTCATCAGTATCGCCCACAAAAATTTAGATTTAAAATGTACCCTTATTTTCACAAATACCAAACAAAATCTAAGTATAGGCAACTATTCTGACCTATGATTTTGCTGTATGCTAAAATTGCAGTTTAATTAAAGACACTATTATCTGTAATAAGCTTGTCCATTTCAGTGTAAAACTGTTTACCCTTTGTTTTTCTGCACAACCATTAATTCCTAATAAACTAATGGTGCACTAAGAAGTGGTTAGGTCCATCTCCTACATTCACCCTGCACCCAGATGAAAATATAACCAATGATCCCTTGAAGGAAATTTATTTCTTAATTTTGGATTCAAGATGAAAGTCTGCTACTTTTGAAACAAAATATTTTACTTGTCATAAAGGTATTATTGATGTCGAGGTGGATGGGCAACCATTGGAGGTTCTAGAAAGCGAGGATATATTAACTGAATGTTTTTTTTTAAGAAGAATGATCTGGGCCGCATTGTGAAATACTGCATTTGCTCCCTTTATTCAGACTTCCCTCAGCCCCACATCACACATGTACATATCCATAATTTATTTATATTGACGGCTGTTTCCCACAGCCGGGAACGTGTCTACTAACTGTTATATCTTACTCTCCCAAGTGCTTATACAGTGTTCTGCACACGGTAAGTGCTTAATAAATACTATTGACTGTTGATTGGCTGAAGTATAGGCTGGAATGGGGAAAGATAAGAGGCATAGAGGTCAGTGAGGAGGCTGATGCAGTAATGAAAGGCGGGATCATCATCATCATCAATCGTATTTATTGAGCGCTTACTATGTGCAGAGCACTGTACTAAGTACTTGGGAAGTACAAATTGGCAACATATAGAGACAGTCCCTACCCAACAGTGGGCTCACAGTCTAAAAGGGGGAGACAGAGAACAAAACCAAACATACTAACAAAATAAAATAAATAGAATAGATATGTACAAGTAAAATAAATAGAGTAATAAATATGTACAAACATATATACATATATACAGGTGCTGTGGGGAAGGGAAGGAGGTAAGATGGGGAGGATGGAGAGGGGGACGAGGGGGAGAGGAAGGAAGGGGCTCAGGGAAGGAGGTAAGATGGGGAGAATGGAGAGGGGGATAGGATAAGTGCTTGGATCAGTTCAGTAGCAGACAGGATGGAGAGGAAAGGGTGGACTGTAGTGATGTTGTGAATGTAGAACCTACAGGATCTTGTGACAGATTGAATATGTGGGTTATATAAGAGAAATGAGTACAACCCTTGTTTGCAGGCTTTTAAGATAAAGAAATAGATGTGTGAATGTCTTAAATCACAACTATGTATAAAATAAAGTTGTGATGCGTCTATATTTAGGGAAGTTTTAAGAATAGTTCTTCAAAAATGCATAAAATATATAATAAAATATACCTATTTGGAGTTGTATTTTCTACTCTAGTGAATAGTAAAATGCATAACATATTCTTCAAACACTATTTCTACAACCATGCACATACATGCATTATAACCCTGCATGCATTATAACTTCTAGCAACAACCCTGCTAGATGTCAAGATTATAAAGGCATGCTAATCTTTTACTGAATGTTGTACAGAAAAATAGTAGACAAACACCAAAGCCATAAATGCTTCAAAAGTTAAGTAAAATTGTCTTAGATGATTTTCTCAATAGGGCTGGCTCGATAGTCCAATAACTTATGATACTCAATATCCACTTGGGAATCTTGGTACATTGTTGACATAAATGATTCCTTTGGTATTAAAGCCACGGTGCTCAAACATTGATTTTCACATTACAATCTAAACTACCTTCTAATCTTTTGGACAGAATGCCTCGACTTCCTCATTTTCAAATACTGCCAATCGAAATGCCAAATTTTCTTTCCAATACCAAGCTATTTATAAAAACACATGTAAATAATGACCTTGGGCCAAACTGCTTGAATTTCATCTCCAACCGTTTTGCTTTTAATGTAACTCTTCCTAAACTGATCGTATAGCTATCGTTATTTGTATTTAAGTTGCTTAACTTCCACTATGTGTGTGTGTACATATATATATATATCCTTATATTTACATATACATACACACACACACGAGATATTCATTCATTCAATTGTATTTATTGAGTGTTTACTGTTTGCAGAGCACTGTACTAAGCACTTGTATGTATTTATGAATATGTCTGTTTGTTGTATTGTACTCTCCCAAGTGCTTAGTATAGTGCTCATTCACTGAATGAATGAAATACTCTTTTCTTTTCTTTTTTTTTGTGTTTTTTTTTTAAAACATACCAGTGGCTTGAACAGTACAAAATGGTGTAACGGCCATCTTTTGGGACCGAGGAACTACAATTTGTTTCTCAGAGTTCACAGGATGTGGACTTGGACAATGATGAGGTTGACAAATTGAAGTCTCGATCAAATTAACTTTTACTGGAAGAGTAAAATCGTACGCCGCCACCTAAGGGACAAAGACAACATTAATGCTGAACTAACAGCTCAGCTGTATACCGTCACTAAATATTAGTTTTCAAAAAGATTGCCTTATGATGCTGAATAATTTACCACTTCAGCGTTTCCATCTTTCTCCAAGACTAATTATGTAAGAGGATTTTTGGAAAACCTTCTATTTTTAATCAACAGTATCCCAGCAATTACATATGCAAAATCTACAGCCAGGGATATCAGCAGAAACGGATTGAAACTGGTCAGCATTAGTAACAGTAGTAGAAGTAGCTGCCATAAAAATTAGACGCAGTTCCTGCTCCCCTAAGGACTCACAATCTAAGAGTAAAAGAGAAACTGGCAATAGACCCCTAAGAAGAAACAAGATTACACACAAAAACATGTATGTGAGACAAAATCTGCCCCTCTAGATTGTAAGGTCACTGTGGACGGTGAATGTGTCTGCTTACTGTTATACTGTTCTCTGTTTATCTATTTTGATGCTATTGATGCCTGTCTACTTGTTTTGTTGTCTGTCTCCCCCATTCTAGACCGTTGTTGGGTAAGGACTGTCTCTGTTGCAGAATTGTACTTCCCAAGCGCTTAGTACAATGCTCTGCACACAGTAAGTGCTCAATAAATACAATTGAATGAATGAATGGATACAAGGTAATCAGGTTGTCCCACGTGGGGCTCACAGTCTTCATCCCCATTTTACAAATGAGGGAACTGAGGAACAGAGAAGTGAGTTACCTAAGGTCACACAGCAGAGAAGTGGCAGAGTCAGGATTAGAACCCACATCCTCTGACTCAAAAGCCCAGGCTCTTTCTACTAAGCAACACTGTACTAAGCACTGAGGTAGATACAAGCTAATCAGATTGGACACAGTCCATGTCCCACATGGTGTTCACAGTCTTAATCACCATTTCACAGATGACATAAATGGGGCACAGAGGATTTAAGTGATTTACTTAAGGTCACACAGCAGACAAGCAGCATAGCCCAAAATAGAACCCATGTCCTTCTGATTCCCAGGCCTGTGCTCTAGCCACTAGGCCATGCTGCTTTAGACCCCAGACATTAAACCTCCCAGGGCAACCCAAAAGTCTTAGGGTGATACAAACTGGTCAGCGAGTCTGTTCAAGTAAAGCACCCAGGAAAGGGAGAGATAGGGGGTTGGGAAAAATCTGGACTAATACTGTGTATTAAGAAATGGGCTCCAAGTGGCAAGGGTACTCTTTTTAATCTCACTCATATTTAGGTTAAGTTCATTTCCCCAAGCTATGGGGGGTCGGGGAGGAAATGGATTTTTAAGAATTCAGGCAATTTAAAACAGATTTGATTGTGTATTAATCAACGTGAATTTTTTCTATCAGCCACCACATTATAATAGCGTGTTAATCTTCAGTGCACTACATGACCTTTCATCAGGAAAGATTTTGAGAGAAAATTAAAATAATTCAATTTTGTGATACATTTGTACATGCCTGAATTAAAGCCAAGAAATCTTTCTGGGAGGCTCACTGTAAATGACCCTCCTCTTTAAAAAAAAAAAAAAAAGTCAAAATCTCCATTTCCTCTGGAAATAATCCCAGGCGATAGAGTTATCAAACAAAGGTTTGAATACTTGAATTGAGGTTAATGAGAGAGGAAGAGGTCCTTGGACTTTCTGGTCCCACTGATGCTAAAATGATTTAGCCATGCTCAATAAGTACTTGATGATGATGATTTACAATAATATATCAGAGTTATTGAAGTAATTAGATTCTAGTTCCCCCCCCCCCCCCAGGGAAAATGAAAAATATATTTGTTATTTCGCACAAAATGAGGCGGTGATTAAAATTTCGGCAGGGTAATGAAATGGCCATGAGGTCTCTTTTAAGTAAAAATGGTAAGAACAGCCTCTGAAAAATAACAATGGAGAGTTCAACCGAAGATTTGTAAGAGAAGATATGAAAGTATCACAGTGCTGTATTCACATATGAAGACTGCCAGAGGCTTGGCCTGATAAAATATCTCCTTTACACTGCATTTTGGAAATAAAGGACATTAACCGGAAGAGAGGAGTCATCCAAACAATGTTTGAGTAGTTAAAGGGCAAATACTAAGAGTCTCTGTCCCACTAATGCCAGAATTGGCTAAGGTAGAAGCAACTTAATGGGGAAGTAGCTGTGGCCTAGCAGACAGAGCCTGGGAGACGTGGGTTCTAATCCTATTTCAACCATTTGCCTGCTCTGTAGTCAAAGTATTTACAATGCGCTCCGTGTGTGACCTTGGGCAAGTCACATCACTTCTCTGTGCCTCAATTTCCTCATCTGTAAAATGGGGATTCAACACCTGTTCTCCCACCTACTGAGACGCTGAGCCCCTTATGGGCGAGGGACTGTGTCCAACTTGATTGTCTTCTATCAACCCCAGCACTTAATACAGTACAGAAAGGCTTAAACAAATTATATGATTATTACTATTAATAATAAGAGGACATCCAGGGATAGAAAAAAACCTGAAGAGATCAGGTGAGAGATTGTAGAAGGGCCAAAAAATAAATAATTCTTTCATAGGTGTTCAATGTCTGATTCAATGACTGATTTCAATGTCCGCCTCCCCCTAGAGAATGGAAGCTCCCTGAGGAAAGAGATTGTGTCTTCCAACTCTATGGCTTTATACTTCCCCAAGAGCTTAGTACAGTGCCCAGCATGCAGTAAATGCTCAAAAATTACCACTGATTGATAGGGACCATGATTTATTTTCACCTATTTCTTCCAACACTAATACAGAGCCTTGCATAAAGAATTCAAATATAGGTCATAATTTCAACGATTCCCACACTATTTTTCCACAATATGTGAATGGCTAATTAGGCAATAGCTTTGTATTTGTACAAGTTGGTACAAATATTCTTGAAAACATTTTCTCAAATGCTCTTTTTCTGTCTCAATAATTATCATAAAGAAAACAATATCCAAAATGCATTATCATTTTCAATAACATTCAAATAAGTGTTAAATGAAATCCTTTTCCATTTATAATTGATTTGACTGTTAAGTTACTTTTTGTTACTTGAACCTAATTGATGTAACTGGCTGGCTCATGGATATAAAGACAGAGGCAGAATTTTTTTATGCAAATAGTTATGATTGTTTAGGAGCCTCTCAATGAAAGGAATATGTGTTTTAGATCATTCATAGAATATCAAATATACATTTGATTTTATCTATTATACATATGTATTTAATATCCAAAGCCATAATAAACACTAATTCCTAAAAGTATTTTGTCACCTGGAAAACAATAAATTATTAAAACCAATAATGGACTGGCGACTTTTAATGGTATTCACTATGGTTTTGAATTTTTAAGGTTCTGTTTTTTTCTTTACAGAACATGCTATTATAAATTTACCTCTTTGGGAGAAAATGACAATCCACATTTCAAAGACATCTTTTCCAGTAATTCCACAGAATACAGGTAAGGAAATGAAGGGTTATAATCAACCACTAAAAGGAAAAAGTGTACAACTTAAAATGCATCCAAGAAAAGAAATCAAAATAAAAATAAATGTATGCTGCTATTTTTAAAATTGCCTTTTCCTAATAGTTTAATTGAATATTGTGGCCTAAAACTTGGCCTACAGTGCTAAAAGTGACCATTGAAATAAAATTTCCATTATTTGATAGCACAAAAAGGTTTTGAGGTGGTTACAGAAAGTAAAAGATTATTTAAATAATTTTGGTTTAGAGGTTTATTGAATCTTTTTAAAAGAATCCATTGTAAGATGGCTTAATACGGGTTTTATTTTTAAGAAAAGGAGTCTTCTTATTGCCACTAGGCCACACTGCTTCTCTCCTTCCTCAAGTTCATCTCCATCCTCTAAGCACTTGGGACTAATTGCAGAACATGCCATTCTCTAACAAGTATTATTTCCCCAAATTAGCTATCAAATCTATGCTGACATGAAAGGCACTTGTGTACAAATTTCAATAAAGCCATGAAGTCTATTGCCACAATTAAGGTATACATAATCAAAATAAAATGTTGTCAAACTATCAAATCTGTGCTTACATGAAAGACAACAGTGTACAAATATCAATAAAACCATTTAATCCATGTCATGGTAAGAAATAAATAGCAAAAATAGAGTTTTGTGAGAGAATAGGCAACTTTTAAGCACTTCAGAGTGTTGGCAACATTAACTATTTAAAACAAACATGAATGTTTCAGCTAAATCCTTAAAATAGAATACTTGCAAATTGTTTTACTTTAATATAGCTATTTGGCAGCTCACACACTAAGCTAATCATAGGTCTCAAATGGAAGAAAGGAATACCTGCTTCGTCTTTAAAATCCAATGCAAAATCCTTGTACTTTGACAGGTCAAATTCCACTCTGGCACGTGTTAAACCTTCATTCTGAATAACAAATGGTACCACTTGGGTGGAACCAACATAAACACCCTGGAAGTTAAATAGTTCCTGGAATTTGAAAAAAGAAAATCAGCATCAAAAAACAAACAACAATAAAATTACGGATTAGCAAATTGGTAAAATCTTACATAGCTTTCAAGCAACAGTGGCCTAGTGGATAGAGCATTGGCCTAGGTGTCAGAGAGACCTGAGTTCTAATCCCAGCTCCATTACTTGTCTGCTGAGTGACTTTGGGCAAATCACTTAATTTCTCTGTGCCTCAGTTACCTTATCTGGAAAATGGGGGTTAAGACTGTGAGCCCCATGTGGGACAAGGACTGTTTCCAAACTGATTAGCTTGTATCTACCCCAGTGCTTCATACAGTGCCTGGGGCATAGGAAGCACTTAAATACTACTGAAAAAAATTGAAGATTATACAACAAATAACGCTTCCTCAGGCTTGCAACAAAGTCTGGATCTTCACTGATATGCTAGAAAGGCAATGAAGCTTTTTTTGGCAATAATGGCATAGTAAGCATTTACCAAATACCATTAAAAAAAGGGTTGGAGACACTAAAGCATAGGGTAATTTCTCTGTTGCCAGCAGGGAAGACAATTCCCTATAGTAGTACCCCAGGGGGGTGGAGATTAAATAATTAGCACCCACGAAGAGCCACTATTTGCCATTTCCTGCAGCCCAGCAAGAATATAGATTAGTGGCACTGGGCTACAGCTCAATTGCAGAGGGTAATTTTCAGTTTACAATCATTGCTTCACTGAAGCAATCAGGCATTATTGGCTGACACTAAGTCTAAAGGAAACAGAGGTGCTGTAAGAAACTGCACCTGGGAATACACAAACACACTCCTCCCCTCCCCAAAAAATATTAGCAAAAAATATTGACAATACAAAGCTAAATGCTGTCCCAGAATTCTGCTATCAAGGCAGCACACACAAAAGCAACAACAGACCGTAGACACCTCCAGATTGTAAGCTTGTTTTGGGCAGGGACCTTGCCTACCAACTCTGTTATACTGTAATAATAATGGTATTTGTTAAGCACTTACTATGTGCCAGGCACTGTTCTAAGCACTGGGGGAGATACAAGGTAATCAGGTTGTCCCACATGGGGCTCACAGTCTTCATCCCCATTTTTCAGAAGAACTGAGGCCCAGAGAAGTTAAGTGACTTGCCCAAAGTCACAGAGCTGGAAAGTGGCGGAGTCGGAATTAGAACCCATGACCTCTGACTCCCAAGCCCATGTTCTTTCCACTGAGCCCATGCTGTGTACTCTCCCAAGTGCTTAGAACAGTGTTCCACACATAGTAAGTGCTCAATAAATACGACTGACTGATTAATTGAGTGAGAGACAAGGAAATAGAAACCTAACTCCAGAAGGCTAGTACACAGTTTGGCAGCCAGTCAAACAGTATGGTGACAGCATGGTATCAGGCCCAGAGAAATGAAGTGACTTGACTGAGGTCACTAATTGAAAAGATTTAAGCCCCTAAGAATAAATGTGAATAGTGGAATAAAAATTAAATTGATGTTTATTATTTAGAGGAAGATAGTTGGAAAATATACCTGAAGAGAGGCATGTTCTAGGGGACAAGAAATACTGTAACGAAAAGCAAAGCAAAGAGTATAAAGCAATGGAGAGGGCACATGACAATCTTATAAGTGGATCATTTGTTTCTTAAAATTTATCCTACTTTTCTGGCTTCTTAGTGAATACATACAAACAGCCCATAAGTAAAGCAAATGTAAAGAAAGAAAGATAAAAAGTATCAATTAGGGAAATGACATCAGAGTCCAACCTCTTTGATCAGAGGATCTACTCACCAGATTGATATCGACATTAGGAATCTCAATCGCTCCACCAATCCGAAATTCTAGAATTTTGCCATGGCGCACTGCTACCTACATTTCAAAATAAAATTGAAACTTCTGAAAAAAAATCAAATCATCAACATTGAGAAAATAATGCCCTTTGCAGTTTTGAAGAGTCTTTCAAGGAATCTCACCATTTTTTATCTAAATTGAGCTTCCTAATAATGTTGAGAAATGCCAAAAATATTTCTCTTTACACTTTAGGTGACCGGTAGAGGTGGGTAGATAAATGTCAAACCAAACATTTATAAAAGAAAGTGGTAGTCTAGTAAGGAAAAAAAAGGACCCAAAAAGGCTGAGCTGAACAAACTCACTCAATCATTTCAGAAATTAGGAATAATTTGGGATTTATGACCAAGATAAACTTAATCCAAGAAACCATGCCTCCATTGTACTTTTAGTTCAAAAAAATTTTGACAATCTCTTCTATTCATATTTGTTGTTTCTTGCAAGTTAAGCTAAACAAAAGCCTTAATGAAACCCTCCTGCACTCTTCTCTTCCCAAATAAAATCAATCAGCTGAAAATAAAAATATGAATTGTGGGAGATGGCGATTTGCATTCTCCACAGCAAACTGAAAAGTACTGATCAGATGCATAAGTAGATTAATGATATTATTTTTGCTGAAAAATGGGGGCCACGGAGATGTTAACAAGTTTCCTTCCTGGTGTTCAGTAGAGATAGCCAGAAGGAGAATAAAGGGCTGGAATTCAAAATTCCGTGGGACCTCTTCAGACCATATTAAGTACTGTTTGTCTAAACATCGAAGTCCAAGCTTTTTAAAAAGAACAGGAGAAGCTGTCAACTTGTGCAACATAGGCTATTTTAATAATCTCCCATCATCCAAATTCTGGGTAATTTATATTTTCCTTAAATTTGCACTTTCCAGTCTCCAAAAATGTAAGGCTGCCCTGATTAAACTAAAACATATGGTTACCATATGTAAAATACCACATCTTGAGTGAAATGTAGCTAAGACTACAAAATCCCCAAATAAAATTCTTAGTAAACTAACACATAGAATTTTGCATTAATGAAAAATAAACGGCCAAGACGAAGACTAAAACTCAAGTCTTCAAGTGGTACTTTAGATTTATCTTCCCAACAGAGAGACTCTATTATTATATCAGCTTTATAATTTTTATTTTACAGTGGCTCTTTCTGAGGAGTTAAGGGTAAAATTAACCCAACTGACATTTCCCTAGCAGATGTCTAACATTAACAGAAATGCAAGTAAAAATGTCCTGGGGACATGAAAAATGTATGAAAGGGGTATTTTAAGTTCTACAATCCTTCACATGTTCACATACCTTGACTCTTGTATCAAACTTGATTGCAACTTTTGATGTGCAATAAATTTTCAGGGCAATTCGACCTCCCACTGGGATTACACCATTTGATGGAGTAATCGTAAGCATTGGCAAAGGATTCACCTCACAAACCTGAAAGCAAAAATTTGTCACAGAGTCACTGTATACCAGTTAAAGAAAGACTTGGAATGTCACAACTTCTCTGTCGGTTCCCTCATCTGCAAAAAGGAGACATAGTAAGCACTCAAATATCATTGATTGATTTACCCCAGTGCTTAGCAGAGTGGTGGCATACATTAAACACTTAAATATCATAAAGAAGGAAACAGGATCAAACTAAAATACAATGGAAAACGTTTAATGTATAAATGAGGAGGGCTTCCAAGTCTAAACTTCAATTATAAGCAGTAAACGCACAATTATAAGGCATGCACTATAAGGTAAAACATCCAAATTTTGGGTAGCAGTTCTTGGGTTTTCCCTTTCCCATATCCTGAAGCTTATAATTATTATTATAATTGTGGTACTTGTTCAATGCTTACTATGTCAAGCACCATACTAAACACTTGGGTAGATACAGGCACATCAGGTTGGACACAGTCCCTGTACTACATGGGGTTCACAGTCTTAGTCCCCATTTTCCAGAGGAGGGAACTGAAGCCCAGAGAAGTTATGTGAGTTGCCAGAGGTCACACAGCAGACAAGTGGTGAAGCCGGGATTAGAACCCAAGTCCTTCTGACTCCCAGGCCTGTGCTCTCTGCACTAGGCTACACTGCTTCTCTAATATTTGTGGAGAGCAGATATTTGTGAAGTAAATTAAATGCATATCAAAAATGGGTTGAACCTAAACAACAGAATTTTATTAAACCTACTAAGGCGTGAACAACCAACCACCAGTTCAGATTACCTTGAAGTAAGCATGATGATGGCCTGTATTTAAAAGAAAGGCCTTCTTGCAGGTTGTTAAACCTTGAGGTGTATTATTGAAGAGGATTCTCTGCTCCAAAAACTGAACACTGGTGTGACCAAGCTGGAGAGGAAAATAAATTTATAAATGACTGACTCAAAAATAAACGATTCAACGTAATTCTATTCCCTTTAAACTACCTCAGCAACCATGGGGAGATGTTTATTAAAATGAAGAGTCTTTTTTCTGGTTAATCTTCATCTGAACCCTGTCATATTTATTTTGTAATCGTTAAGTTGTGTTGAGCTGTTGTGAAAGTTTTTCATCATGAGAAATGTTAAATGAAGAAATATCAGACATACAGTGGCACCATGTTTGGGGTGTTTTTTGGTTTTGGGGAGTTTTTGATGTAGAAACTAGCTGTACTCAAGGGGAAAAAAGAAAAGAAGAGGATAGCAAAGAATTTTCATTTCCGCCCCTTATTTTCAGGAAGCAAGTAGCAGGAAATTTCCACTCTGCCTCTCAGTCTCCTCAGCTTTAGCCCATCTGCCCCAGACCTGACTAGCTAGCAGAAAAATGGATTTATTTTTATGAATTTCTGTCACCCCTTCTATACTGTAATCTTGTTGTGGGCAGGGATTATGTCTACCAATTCTGTTGCATTAGACTCTCCCAAGCACTTAGTACAGTGTTCTGCACACAGTAAGCATTCAAATACCCTTAATAACAATGACAATAAGAACAGTATGTGCTCCCTTCCTTACCCTCAGATTGTAAGTCTCTTATGTGCCTAATACCTCATCCAGGTACTTCTTTCCCAAAACTTACTACAGTGTTGTGCACACAGTAGATGCCTCATGAATACCATTCCTACTACTACTAATTATTTCTCCAGTTCTCTTGTGAGGTTGCAAAAGCAAACAAACTCAAACCAGCCAGTTTTGATCATTTTGACCCAAGGTTTGATGAGTAAGGAGGGTAAAATTATTGGCTAACATGAGGTTCTGGGATCAATTGTACTTTTACAGGTCTACTCTCTCTGAGCTCCCTATTTCCGCAAATAAGTCGGACAACATAAAAATGCGATGGTCCATTTTGCAGTTGAGGCACCGGCTGAATGTGAAAGTCTTATAGCCTCTTGTCCATAGCAGACACTGGAGCTCCCAAGAATTGAGTTGTTGCTTGGGTCTTATGATCTTCGTTAAAAATTGCATTATTTGCTAATAATTGTGGTATTTGTTAAGCACTTACTGTGTGTCAAGCACTGTTCTAAGTGCCGGGGAAGATACAACACAGCCAGGTTAGACACTGTCCTTGTCCCAAAGAAGGTTCACAATCTAAGGAGAACAGGTATGGAATCCCCATTTTACAGACGTGGTAACTGAGGCACAGAGAAGTAACTTGTCCAAGGTCACCCAGCGGGCACATAAAGGAACCTGGATTAGAGCGCAGGTCCTCTGACTCCCAGGCTCGTGCTCTTTCCGCTAGGCTATGGGAATGAATGGGAATAGCTGTGAGAGCCTGTTTTCTCCCCAAGCTGGGTGCTGAAAGGGTCGGTGAAGAGTAGGGGGTGGAGGGAAATGTGCCCTCATTCCAGAACACAGAGGCAGCTACTGTTTCTCCATGGTTCGGCATCACAAAGAATTAAGTGTGGTGATTTTTGTGTTTGCGGCGTACTACTGGATGTTTGTAGAATTGTAACAATTGCTTAAGTGAGATTTCTCGACTGTCAGCTCTTTGTAAGCAGAGAACACTGTACTCTCCGGGAGCTTAGTACAGTGCTCTGCACATAGTAAAGCAATCAATAATTACCCCTGACTGATTTCCCTTGCCAAACAGTTTCCCCAACTACTGTCTGCTCAGTTTTTGGCATTTCTCCCTCCCAACACACACCCCAACTTTAAGCTTCTTGTGGGCATGTCTACCAGCTTTATTGTATTGTACTCTCCCAAGTGTTTAGTACACACACAGTGAATGCTCAGTAAATACTACCGATTGACTTTTTGGCTGCCAAGGTGAACAGTTTTGAGGAGCCTTGTTCTTTCACAGCCACAGTGAACAGAACTTCCCACAAGTTAAATCTAGAATCATATTGTACTTCTCCCTAGCATCACTAGCTCATTAGACCTACAGTGTAGCAGTAGAAGCAGCAGTAGTAGTAACAGTGGCATTTACTGAGTGCTTACTTGGTGCAGTGCACTATACTATGTGCTTGGTAAATGCAGAATAAGGAAGGGATATGTTTCCTGCCCACAAGGGGCTTACACTCTAATGGGAAAGATAAATTAATGGATCTTAATCGTTATTTAAAAATCATTATTACCATATTTAAATTTCAACAATTACCATTAAGATCCCTATGTAATTCTTGTATATCTTTCTTTATGGTATTTGTTGAGTGCATGTGCCAGGCACTGTTCTAAGCACTGGAGTAGATACAAGGTAATCCAGTTGGACACAGTCCCTGTCCCATGTGGGGCTCACAGTCTCAATCCCTATTTTACAGATGAAGGAACTGAGGCACAGAGAAGTTGAGTGACTTGTCCAAGGTCACACAGCAGACAAATGACAGTGCTGGGACTAGAACCCAAGCCCTTCTGATTCCCAGGCCTGTGCTCTATCCACTAGGCCATGCTGCTTCTCTTCATATGTATCCTATGGCTTGGTATGGTGCCTGGTACATACTATGCGCTAACAGGTGTCATTAAAGAAAACAATCTTATTTATTGAGCACTTGCTGTTAAAAAGCACTGTACTAAGTTCTTGGAAGAGTACAGTCTAACAGAATTGTCAGACACATCCCCTGCCCACAACAAGCTTACAGTCTAGAGGGGAAAAAAGACCCAGTATGGGTCTTTCCCTTCTAGGCATTTTATTCTAAGTGGTAGAATTTCCTTCAGAGGTCTAGAATGAAACTGTGAATGAAAGACAGGATGATCCAATGTTGTCTAATTCCACAGGAAACAAATACTTGCAAGTCCTGAAATTATCCTCTTAGTCACTAACAAATATATTTGAAACTACCTTTGCAAAGCAATGTAACTTAATGGTGTTCCCTTGATGAACGTAGAGGTCAAATTCTCCTCTTTCGGGAGATGAGAAACCTGGGTGCCATACCACTTCACACTCCAGGTCTGCATAGGCTTCCACAATGCCTGTATAAACATTTATAGAGAATTTGCTATTTCAATATCTTGACATTGCTAGCATTCATGTTAGTGACTTGGATATTGACAACTCAATAGAAGTAAAAATCTAACAGAGAATTTTTAAATATCCACAGAAACTATATGCACTATGGAACTAAACCCAAATGAGGCTTAATTAATGTAACCTTCAATCAATCAATCATATTTATTGAGCGCTTACTGTGTGCAGAGCACTGTACTAAGCGCTTGGGAAGTACAAGTTGGCAACATATACAGACAGTCCCTACCCAACAAGAGATGTTTCATTCATTCAACCTTATTAATTGAGTGTTTTCTGTGTGCAGAGCACTGTACTAAGTGCTTGGCAGAGTACAATATAAACAGACACACTCCCTGCCCACAACAAATTTACAGTCAAGCACTTAGTACAGAAAGCTTTGCACAGTAAGCGCTCAGTAAATATGACAGAATGAATGAACAGAAGGAGAGCTTACAGTCTAGAGGGGGAGTTTCAACAGACTCATTACAAATCCTGTTTTCAGTTTTAAATGACAATGATGACCTTATTCTATAACCTAACTGGGCAGAAAGACATTAAATTACAGAAGGTAGAAACAGCATAATATTAAGGACATGTATATAAGTATTACGGGGGAAGAGAGACCTCATTCGCTCCCACGGCTTCAACTATCATCTCTACGCTGATGACACCCAGATCTACATCTCTGCCCCTGCTCTCTCCCCCTCTCTCCAGGCTCGCATCTCCTCCTGCCTTCAGGACATCTCCATCTGGATGTCTGCCCGCCACCTAACGCTCAACATGTCGAAGACTGAACTCCTTGTCTTCCCTCCCAAACCTTGCCCTCTCCCTGACTTTCCCATCTCTGTTGACAGCACTACCATCCTTCCCGTCTCACAAGCCCGCAACCTTGGTGTCATCCTCGACTCCGCTCTCTCATTCACCCCTCACAACCAAGCCATCACCAAAACCTGCCGGTCTCAGCTCCGCAACATTGCCAAGATCCGCCCTTTCCTCTCCACCCATACTGTTACCCTGCTCATTCAAGCTCTCATCCTATCCCGTCTGGACTACTGCATCAGCCTTCTCTCTGATCTCCCATCCTCGTGTCTCTCTCCACTTCAATCCATACTTCATGCTGCTGCCCGGATTATCTTTGTCCAGAAACGCTCTGGGCATATTACTCCCCTCCTCAAAAATCTCCAGTGGCTACCAATCAATCTGCACATCAGGCAGAAACTCCTCACCCTGGGCTTCAAGGCTCTCCATCACCTTGCCCCTTCCTACCTCACCTCCCTTCTCTCCTTCTACTGCCCAGCCCGCACCCTACGCTCCTCCGCCGCTAATCTCCTCACCGTACCTCATTCTCGCCTGTCCCGCCATCGACCCCCGGCCCATGGCATCCCCCGGGCCTGGAATGCCCTCCCTCTGCCCATCCGCCAAGCTAGCTCTCTTCCTCCCTTCAAGGCCCTACTGAGAGCTCACCTCCTCCAGGAGGCCTTTCCAGACTGAGCCCCTTCCTTCCTCTCCCCCTCGTCCCCCCTCCATCCCCCCATCTTACCTCCTTCCCTTCCCCACAGCACCTGTATATATGTATATATGTTTGTACATATTTATTACTCTATTTATTTTACTTGTACATATCTATTCTATTTATTTTATTTTGTTAGTATGTTTGGTTTTGTTCTCTGTCTCCCCCTTTTAGACTGTGAGCCCACTGTTGGGTAGGGACTGTCTCTATATGTTGCCAATTTGTACTTCCCAAGCGCTTAGTACAGTGCTCTGCACATAGTAAGTGCTCAATAAATACGATTGATGATGAAGAGTGAGTTGTGGCCTACTGGATAGAGCACGGGCCTGGGAGTCAGAAGGACCCAGGTTCTAGTCCCAACTCAGCCATTCCTTGGGCAAGTCACTTCACTTCTCTGGGCCTCAGTTACCTCATCTGGAAAACAGGGATAAGAACGTGAGCCCCACTGGGACCGAAACGGTGTCTGACCTAGCTTGTACCTACCCTAGTGCTTAGAACAGTGCTTGGCATTTGATTTTCACCCCACCCTCAGCTCCGCAGTGCTTAATTCATGAATTATTTACTTATATTAATGTCTGGTTCTCCTTCTGGATCACTGAGGGGAGGGATTATGCCTATCAACTCTGTTCTGTTGTACTCTCCCAAGTGCTTAGTATAGAGCTCTGCACACAAGCATTCAGTAAATACAACTGACTGATTACCAACTCAGCTGTATGTTACTCCTCCAAGCTCTTAGTACAGTGCTCTGCACACGGTATGCACTCAATAAATATCACTGATTGATAAATACTGACACTGTGAGCTAGTCTTTGAGCTCGTTGTGGGCAGGACTGTATCTGTCTTTTATATTGTACTCTCCCAAGCGCTTTATACAGTGCTTTGTAAACAGTAAGTGTTCAATAAATACAATTGAATGACTGGAACACTATTCCTATTAAAAACCGAAAACAAAGTTCCTTCAAAGGAGAGGCAAGAAGAAAGATATAAAAAAGATCAGAGGATAAAAGATTACAAAACATATCTATTAGGCTACTGTGGGATAGCTAGAAAATAACTGCAAAAATACTGTACCTTTAGCTGGCCTTATGGAAAATGCTATCCCCTTGCCTGTATTAACTGGCTTCCAGCTAAATTCAGCGGAATAGTTTCGGCGATTGTACAACTGGACTGTTCCTCTAAATTCTGTGTTTGCTAAAGAGCCTGGAATCGGTCTTAGAATCAGTTCCGTGGTAGACAACTCCAGAGCAACGGACATGGCTTCTGCAATGACTAAGACGTGGCCAGTGTGTAGCTTGTTCACTGTAAAAGTGAAACACCTGTAACACACCAAAAAGATGTAATATTCAACTGCCCATAATGCCTACTACAAATTCAGCATGTTCTACGCTTATATAATGTTAAGTAGCAAAGTACCTGAAAGTAAAAAGGTGTCACTATGCTGGAAAAAAAAATCATTTAGCATCCTTATGAAAGGGAGCTATTTTACTTTTAAATAGCACCAAATAACTCGATTTGTTTTGTTTCAATGTGGTATTCATTAAGCATTGACTCTTTTCCAGGCACTGTTCTAGGGTTAAGTTTTGTGGCGAGCAGTTTTAATGGAGGTGTTTTGTTTTTTGGAGGAAACGGACATGGTTTAGCAAAGAGAAGTCAAATGGGCATTACATCTCTAGGTAGGGGAAACTAAGGACTGAGAAGCAGAAGGATCCCACGCAGGGGATAGTAAAGAAATAGTGTGACCCAGCGGAAAGAGCAGAGACCTAGGATTCAAAAAAAGGTTCTAATCCCGGCTTTGCCATTTATCTGCTCTGTGATCTTGGGCAGAGTCACTTAACATCTCTGCACCTCAGTTTCCTCATGCATAAAATGGGGATTAATACTGTAAGCCTCATGTGGGACAGGGACTGTGTCCAACCCGATTTGCTTGTATCCACCCCAGCACTTACTATGTGCTAGGCACTGTACTGAGTGCTTAAAAAATACCATAATTATTATTATTCACAAATACCAAAAGGAAAAAAAAATAAAGATGGATTGACAAGGTGGAGAAACTGGAGGTGAGGAGGCCAGGAAACTAGCTAATCCTTTTGGGTAATCCAGCCACCAAACTGATTCAACCCAAATCAAGACTGAGCATCATGGCTTAGTAGAAAGGTCACAGACTTGGGAGTCAAAGGTTGTGGGTTCTAATCCTGGCTTCACCACTTGTCTGCAGTGTGACCTTGGGCAAGCCACTTTGCTTGTCTGTGTCTCAGTTACCTCTTCTATCAAACGAGGATCATGACTGTGAGACCCATGTGGGACAACCTAATTACCTTGTATCTACCCCAGCACTTAAAACAGCATTTGGCACATACTAAGCGCTTAACAAATACCATCATTATTATATGGGAATGTCAGTGAAGGGATGAGTTTACTAAAAACACGTGCACAGTGGATTTTATGAATACAGACCTTTCCATATTAGCACCAAAATTATTTCCTGTACCAATATAAATCAATAATTTTTTCTTAAGCTTACTTGCGAAATTTTCCCAGTTTGTTGGTCTCAAATACTACTGGAATAAAAGTACTTGACATAGGTGGCATCACATGAGACAATCGGCTGGTCTGCTGCAGCTCTTCGACTTCCGTTTCTAATTGTACCCAAATGTGCAACGACAGATTATTGACCACGTGCAGTTGTCGAATGGATGTGGAGAGCACGCACACCTCGCCGAAGTCAATGATGGAGGGTCCTGGAATTATAAAATTTCAACGAACAATTGTTAAGCACGTTAATCAGTTCAAATGCACCTATATAAATCTTCCCAGAAACTCATTTTCTCCAGGAGACTTTCCCTGATGAATTCCTTCAGTTACCTCAGCACTTCAATATTTCTGTTGATGTATTCATTTGTAACATCTATTTTCTCACTCCAATTACAGTAGATTTGTCAAATTGACCCTAATCTCTCATTAAGAGAGAGGACCATATCACTCCTTCCTTTCACATGCTTCCCCAGCACCTGATACAGTGCCCTGCACACAGAAGAAATTTGGCAAATACTCTTGATTCTGACAATTTCACCAATTCTCCACTTCTCTATTAGGGCCCAAAATGGAACTTCCTCTCGCTATCTCCTCCAACTTTGTCAAAAATATTTACATAATATTCTGTTTCATTTTCTACTTCAAAAGAATCCCATCGGGTTGAGATTTTTCCAACGTAATATGATTCCTCTCAGTCTTTCAATAAAGCTATTCTACTGCCCTTCAAAATTCTTTATTTGAATTGAGGTAGCAACTCAAACAAATGTGCTTTCCCAAGGGCTAGGAATATTATCAGTAAATAGAACTTTCCCTTTTGCTGCTCTTCTCAAGATGTTCCTTTAACAAGTTCCGTACATCTCAAAAAATATTGCCTGAAGACATTGTATGACTCAAGATGCCTGTCAGCCTGCACGGACTGATAAACGGAAGATCGTTTCTAGAGATGTAGATTCAGAAGAAGTGTAACCACGACTTACAAGCAGCTCTCTGCAGTGCCTCATTTCAGAGCATCAATGGGATTGCATCGTCAAAAACTGGGATGTAGAAAATTGTTTACATGGTAAGATCAGCTGTTATATTCCCAAACCCTCCAGAATTGCCCTGGGAGTTCAGGTTGGGTCCCAAAGCAATCACTGAGGACTTGCATTTACCAGCAAGCCAGAGGACCTGCCTTCTAAATCAGGCAGAAACTCCTCACCCTCGGCTTCAAGGCTCTCCATCACCTCACCCCCTCCTACCTCGCCTCCCTTCTCGCCTTCTACAGCCCAGCCCGCACCTTCCACTCCTCTGCCGCTAATCTCCTCACCATGCCTCATTCTCACCTGTCCTGCCGTCGACCCCCGGCCCACGTCATCCCCCTGGCCTGGAATGCCCTCTCTCTCCCCCCACATCCGCCAAGCTAGCTCTCTTCCTCCCTTCAAGGCCCTACTGAGAGCTCACCTCCTCCAAGAGGCCTTCCCAGACTGAGCCCCCTCCTTCCTCTCGCCCTCTCCATCCCCACCGTCTTACCCCTTTCCCTTCCCCACAGCACCTGCATATATGTATATATGTTTGTACATATTTATTACTCTATTTATTTTACTTGTACATATCTATTCTATTTATTTTGTTTTGTTAATATGTTTGGTTTTGTTCTCTGTCTCCCCCTTCTAGACTGTGAGCCTACTGTTGGGTAGGGACTGTCTCTATATGTTGCCTACTTGTACTTCCCAAGTGCTTAGTACAGTGCTCTGCACACAGTAAGTGCTCAATACGATTGATTGATTGATTCTAATTCTGGCTCTGCCAGTAGCCTGCTGTGTGATCTTGGGCAAGTCATTTAACTTCTCCAGGCCTCTGATTCCTCATCTGTAAAATGAGGATTCAATGGCTGTTTATTCTTCTTAGATTTTCAGCCCCATG
Source organism: Tachyglossus aculeatus (assembly GCF_015852505.1). Lineage (NCBI taxonomy): Eukaryota > Metazoa > Chordata > Mammalia > Monotremata > Tachyglossidae > Tachyglossus > Tachyglossus aculeatus. Next base: position 27,281,349 of record NC_052083.1, read on the forward strand.
TGGCACGTGATTACCTGAATCTACCCCAGGGCTTAGTACAGAGCTTGGCATATAATAAGGGCTTAATAATAATAATAATAGTAATAACACTACTAGTTCAGGGAGCTTTGGCAGGGTCATAAGGTTAAGCAAAGGTCTGTGTGAAATAACCTTCCCTGGCAGCCTACAGAATTCCTAAGATCAAGCAATCGTATTTATTGTACACTTACTGTGTGCAAAGCACTGTACTAAGTGCTTGGGAGAGGATAACAGTAAACACATTTCCCTGCCCACAACGAGCTTACGGCCTAGAGGGCAACGAGTGACGCCCCTAGCTTCCCCCCTCTGCTGAGGCTGCCTCGTGACTCCTGGGCCCAGCTCAGAGCCAAACCAAATCTGTGCAGTGATTCCTTAAAGGGTGGCCAATCCCAGCTGCCACTTGGAGGGCTTCTGCCAAGGATGGATGGAGAGCTCCTTGTCCTGGCAACAGGATTCCATCCTTTTGGTAACTTCCTTCAATCATCTACATGCTCCAAGGTAAGGAAGTTCTCCAGAAAGTCTGGTGGGTTAAAATTTCCTCCACTAAGAAAATTTATCAAGGTGCTCTATAACTTCAAAATCCAATGGAAAAAATGTGGAGGTCAAAAGCAAGTGCTTTTTCCCTAAACCTTCTGTGTGAGGTAAAACTGTGCTGAAAAAGTACAAAGAATTTGGTAATGGAAAGCTTTGGTTCATTCGTCCTCTGAGGCATTTTACACAAAAGCAGCCTCTGTGTAATTAATCAATCAACCTATTGAGAATATTTATTGAGTGCCTATGGTGAGCAAAACATTCTACTAAGCACTTGGAAGAGTACAACAGGTGTTTAAAAAAAATATATATATATATATATATCCCTCCCCTCCTGGGCATGTTACTCCCCTCCTCAAAAATCTCCAGTGGCTACCAGTCAACCTATGCATCAGGCAAAAGCTCCTCACTCTCGGCTTCAAGGCTCTCCCTCACCTCTCCCCCTCCTACCTCACCTCCCTTCTTTCCTTCTACAGCCCAGCCTGCACCCTCCGCTCCTCTGCCGCTAACCTCCTCCCTGTGCCTTGTTCTCACCTGTCCTGCCGTCGACCCCCGGCCCACGTCCTCCCCCTGGCCTGGAATGCCCTCCCTCTGCACATCCGCCAAGCTAGCTCTCTTCCTCCCTTCAAAGCCTGAGAGCTCACCTCCTCCAGGAGGCCTTCCCAGACTGAGCCCCCTCCTTCCTCCCCCCCACATCCCCCTGCCCTACCTCCTTCCCCTCCCCACAGCACCTGTATATGTTTGTTCAGATTTATTACTCTATTTTACTTGTACATATTTACTGTTCTATTTTATTTTGTTAATATGTTTTGTTTTCTGTCTCCCCCTTCTAGACTGTGAGCCCGCTGTTGGGTAGGGACCGTCTCTATATGTTGTCAATTTGTACTTCCCAAGCGCTTAGTACAGTGCTCTGCACACAGTAAGTGCTTAATAAATTCTACTGAATGAATGATTAATGTCCAACCTTCTGAACCCTAAGGTCAGAAAGGACCCTGAGAGAACCATGTAAGCCCATCCATCTGGCAAAGACACACCTAGCCAATTCTAATTAGGCAGACTCTATCCAATCTAGCTATTCAGAATACTTTCATTCATTCAATCATATTTACTGAGTGCTTACTGTGTGCTCAGCATTGTACTAAGCGCTTGTTATATTGACTGGCTATTTAAAGCAAGAAAACCAAATGCTAAATAATTACATTCCTCGGTGTGCACACCTATAAAAATATTTTACCGCAGATGCACGCAGAAACTTCTGTGGAATCTTACCGATAATTATCTGATGAAGTTGTTTTGGGGTCAGAATTAAACTACAGTCTTCTTTTTCTTCTGGAGAAAACGGCTCAGCATTAAGTCCATCACTGATCTGTTTGTGGTGGGGGGGGGGGGGGAATTGTTTTAATAATGTGAAAATTGGTCTTTGCTTGGCAGCCCAGGTTCATTTTTTTAAATATATTTAAGGGATCACTGTACATTAAAGCTTACCTCCCTCGTCAAGGACCATGATTCCTTCGCTGCGAGATTTCGAGTACTTAGCAAGCGATCTTCCTTTAAAGGAGAAGTTTTGGGCTTTAACTCCTCTTCATGCAATTCTGTAACTGAAAGCCACGGAGGCTTCAGCCCTGCTGCTGGTTTTATGCCAATGTCAATAGCATTGTTTAAAAGAATAAATTCCCTATTTGAAAGAACAAAATTCCCTATTTAGAAGTTACGTCCAAACATGGGGGGGAAAATAATTATCACATTAACCAGGAGTACTCAGCATTTAAAGAATGAAAAGCACTGAAATGATAACAACAATAATAATGATGGTATTTGTTAAGCACTTACTATGTGCCAAGCACTGTTCTAAGCACTGGGGTAGATACAGGGGGATCAGGTTGTCCCATGTGTAGCTCACAGTCTTAATCCCCATTTTACAGATGAGGTAACTGAGGCAAAGAGAAGTTAAGTGATTTGCCCAGAGTCAGAGGTGACAAGTGGCAGAGTAGGCATTCAAACCCACCACTTCTGTCTCCCAAGCCCATGCTCTATTCACTTTGCCATGCTGCTTCCCATATTAAGCCCATGTGCACTAAGCACAATTGAAGCAGAACACAGGTTCCCTCTCCACAAGGATTTTTCCATCTGATTTTTAGTCCTAGAATGAACCCAATTTGAAAATTTTACCAAATTTAAATGAAAAAACCCTTTAGGCTCAGTGGCAAGAGCACAGGTTTGGGAGTCAGAGGTCAGGGTTTCTAATCCCAGCTGCACCACAAGTCTGCTGTGTGACCTTGGGCAAGTCAGTTAACTTCTCTGAGCTTCAGTTACCTCATCTGTAAAATGGGGATGAAGACTGTGAGCCCCACATGGGACAACCTGATGACCTTGTATCACCCCCAGTGCTTAGAACAGTGCTTTGCACATAGTAAGCGCTTAACAAATGCCATCATTATTATTTTTACTATATGAATGTAAAAAATTTATCTCCATAATAAATTTAAATTCAATTCAAATGCTTCTACTTTAACAACTATTAAAAATCTACTAAGTATAAAAGCATCTTAGGTATAAGAGTTTTAGAAAGGGAAGTTACCTGGCTTTTTCTTTCTGCTGGCGCTGACTTCTTAAACTCTGAATATACTTGAGATAGATGTCCTGGTTTGCTTTCCTTTTGATTTCTTCACTGTGAGTATATGCAAAACTGGGATCCACATAATTATATCTATCAACATTTGTGAAAATAGTCCTAATAATCAGGAGAAATCAGAGTCAACATACCTTCATAGTCATCTGGTTTTTTACGGTTTCTGATGAGTGCTTACCATGTGCCATACTAAACATGGGGATGGTGTAACCCCATTGCGGGAAGGGAATGTGTCTGCCAATTCTGTTATATTGTACTGTCCCAAGTGCTTAGAACAGTGCTCTGCACACAGTAAGCACTCAATTAATATGACTGATTGATAAATCAGGTTGGACACAACGCCTATCCCACATGAGGTACACAGTCTAACGAATAGGATTTATTCTCCATTTTACATGAAGTAACTGAAGCCCAGAGAAGTGAAGTGACTTGCCCAAGATCACCCAGCCGACAAATGTCAGAGACAAGATTAGAACCCAGTCCCGACTCCCAGGACTGTGTTCTTTCCACTTGGACATGCTGCTTCCCTAATGTTGTAAACCGAAAAATGTGAAACCTCTGAAGGAAAAATAAAAACCTCTTTAAGTTCTATTGTACTTTTACCTATTTAGGTGTTTAGAATTGGAATCTCGGCTATGCTTCAAGAAATCATAGCAAGAGCCATGCCAACATAACTCTGCTACAGTCCTCATTCGTACCAAAGTTTAATAAATCCTGATGTCTGACGGTTCTAATCCCAGCTCTGCCACCTGTCTGCTGTGGCCTTGGGCAAGCCACTTCACTTCTCTGTGCTTCAGTTACCCCACCTGTAAAATGGGGATTGGGACTGGGAGCCCCTTGAGGGACAGGGACTGTGTCCAACCCAATTTGTGTGAATCTACCTCAGCGCTTAGTACAGTGTCTGGCACATAGTAAACACTTAACAAAAACCACAATTATTATGAGGCTTATCCTATGTTTACAACTGAAGACCCCAAAACTATCATCGCCATAATGAACAGTGCTCTGCACACAGTATGTGCTCAATAAATATGACTGATTAGTTGAGCACCACTGGCACATCACAGACTATGGTACAAGACCTTACAGGCGTAAAGATGGTTCACTCAAATAGTGCCAAAAGATTTTTCAAATATAAAAGAGAATACATTATGCCCAAATTTTGTAGCAAGGTTAACCTGTGTTGAGATTCTTCAATTTTTCTGTCAAAAAAAGAGCAATAAATGCAAATAGGAACTTCTTTATGAGGTAACTTATTGTCTCTAGAATACATGAAGCAAGGAATAAATGGGCCCTCTTCCATGTATGTGCATAGGAAGAAAGATTACTCAAGGAAAAACGTAGAACCCAAACTATAAAAAGCTTATAACAATTGCTGGCAACAGACCCAGCATTATAGAAGGAACAGGTTCTCTCAGGTAAATTGAAAAATGCACCGAGAAAAATTGAATGGATTCTATTTAATAAGTATTAGTAATGATGCGAAAGTATTTGTTAAAACCTTATTTCCTCATCTAGTCTGCCACCAAAATGGAACCTGTCCAATCTAAATTGAACTGCCTTCTTTTACAGGGAAGCAGCGTGGCTTAGTGCATAAAGCACATGCCTGGGAGACAGAGGATTTGGGTTCTAATCCCAGCTCTACTACTTGTCTGCTGTTTGACTTTAGGCAAGTCACTTTACTTCCCCGTGCCTCAGTTACCTCATCTGTAAAATGGGGAAGACTGTGAGCCCCATGTGGGACAGGGACTGTGTCCAACCCAATTATCTTGTATCTACCCCAGTGCTTTAGTATAATACCTGGTACATAAGAAGTGCTTAGAAATTACAAAAAAATATGTAACAACAACATGATAATCAGAAAATAGCATGCTGATGGGTAATTTTATAGTACTTTCTAAAAATCTCCCCCAAAATCCAGTTCCCAATGCCCTGAGGGGAAGGGAAACCACCAGAAATGGGGGTGGGTTTACAAGTCTTCTACCAGTGCTGAAGGTCTCTGGCGCAAGAATCACCTAGGGCATCTTTCAGGGTGGATAGGATTCAGGTGAATCCCAAAAACAACTGGCTTGCTGGATGGCGAGGGTCCCAGTAGCTACCAAGGCGGCTACTCAGAGAGCCACCGGCTGGTCTTTGGGTCTCCAGAACAGCATGCCATTATTCAATCGTATTTATTGAGCGCTTACTGTGTGCAGGGCACTGTACTAAGCGCTTGAGCACTGTACTAAGCACTTGCCATTATGCTGAAGCTACTTTGGCCAAAAGAGATTTTGCAAATTAAATGCTGGGTCACTCTTCCCAACGTGCTGCTCTGTTCACCACCTATCCATCTGGCGCACCCTCTGCCTCATATGGAGACAGAGTTGGCAGGTAGGACAGAAGTCTATTATTGAGCTCTTACTATGTGCCTGGCACTGTACTGAGAGCTGGGGAAAGATACCAGCAAATTGGGTTGAACGTAATCCACCTCCTGCATGGGGCTTAACCCATGAGGGAACTGAGCCCCAGATAAGTGAAGTGACTTTCCCAAGGTCACACAGCAGACAAGCGGAGGTTTACAGGTTTTCAGTCCCATAGCCTTTGTGTTTGGACCAAGGCTCATCCATCATTTCATTTATTCTAGTAAGCGCTCAATAAATTCATTCATTCATTCAATATATGATTGAATGAATTTATTCAATTGTATTTATTGTGTGCTTACTGTGTGCAAAGCACTGTACTAAACCCTTGGACTAAGCTAAGTTGTTTATGTTGGGAGATTCCAAAATCATCCAGAGTATCATTTTTGCTTCCAAAAAAGTAGACCAACGCTGCAAGATTTTGCAAACACGATATTTTGGCAACAAGTTTTTTTTGTTAATAAAGACAATGGTAAATACTTATGTACCATTTTTACAAGGCTTCCCTTTGTTTTCGATTTGGTACTTTTACCTTCAAGTAATTACCTGAATGTTTTATATCGTTCACCACTCCTGATGCTGCCGGATCGGTCGTTAGGAAAGGCTATCAACACATTTTTGGACTCTTTTCTTCTCTGGTGACTGTGGATTTTTGTTTGGGCCGCCTGAAGAATTGCTACTGGTGCTAAGTTCTTGTATTTTTCCATTTCATCAAAAAAAGCCTGTCCAGTGGTATTGAAAGTCAATGGTGCTAAACCTTGATAGAAATTATTTTTTAAAAAAAGTTCATTTGTTTGACCCAGAGATTTCCAATTAGTGCTTGTCATTTCAATTTTCCAACCTTTATTCAATCGCTTACCTCAGATAAAACTGTCCTTTGTGAAGGGCCAGTTATTAGGTATTTAACAAACGTCCTGTTTCCCCTGCACCTCCAGAGATGTTGCAAAATGGATTTAGATTTTCTTTAAAGCCGATCTCGACAAATTAGGTACCTACTCCTCATTTCTTTCCTCTCATAAGTCTGACAATAGCAACAACAGTAACCATGGCATTTGTGAAGCATTTACTCTCTACCAATGCCTGAACTGAGCACTGGGGTATAGTCAAGATAGGCGAGTGGGACACTGCCCACTCTAAGAGGGAGGGAGAGCAGATATTTAATTCCAGATGAGGAAACTGAGGCCCAGATGAGTGAAGCGAGTTGCCTGAGGTAAAATGGCAGCAAGTGGCAGAGCTGGGATTAGAACCCAGGTCTCCCAATTCCTTAGCCCCTGTTCTTTCCACTAGGCAACTTTTTAACAGAGAAGAAGCCTAGCCTAGTACTAAGCACATAGTAAGTGCTTAACAAATGCCATTAAAAAAACACTATGTACTAAGCACTTTAAGTGCTGGAGTAGAAACAATTTGAAACAATGAGAAACAGTAGAAACAATGAGAAGAAGTGTGGCTCAATGGAAAGAGCACGGGCTTGGGAGTCAGAGGTCATGGGTTCAAATCCCAGCTCCGCCAATTGTCAGCTGTGTAACCTTGGGCAAGTCACTTAACTTTTCTGTGCCTCAGTTACCTCATCTGTAAAATGGGGATTAAGACTGTGAGCCCCCTGTGGGACAACCTGATCACCTTGTACCTCCCCAGTGCTTAGAACAGTGCTTTGCACATAGTAAGCACTTAATAAATGCCATTATTATTATTATAGAGATATAGGCATTATTATTATTAATAATCAGGCTGGACACAGTCCCTGACCCACATGGGGCTCACGGTCAAAGGTGGGGGAGAAGAACAGGTATCTGTTCCCATTCTACAGATAAGCAGCAGCATGGCACAGCAGACAGAGCCTGGGTCTGGGGGTCAGAGGTCATGGGTTCAAATCCCATCTCCGCCAATTGACAGCTGTGTGACCTTGGGCAAATCACTTCACTTCTCTGGGCCTCAGTTACCTCATCTGGAAAATGGGGGTCAAGACAGTGAGCCCCACATGAGACAAGGACTGTGCCCAACCCGATCTGCTTGAATCCACCCCCGTGCGTAGTACAGTAGTACAGTAGTAGTACAGTACCTGGTACATAGTAAGCACTTAAATACCATAATTATTACTAGATGAGGCAACCAAGAAGTTAAGTGACTTGTCCAAGGTCACTCATTCAATCATATTTATTGAGCGCTTACTGTGTGCAAAGCACTGTACCACACAAGGCAAGTGGAAGAGCCATAATTAAGGCCCAGGACTCCTAGGTGCTCGCACTTTCCACTTGGGCATGCTGCCTTCTTCGACTATTGTACTGTTCTCTCCAGAGCACTTAGTCCAGTGCTCTGCACACAATAAGCATTCCATAAATACTACTGATTGATTGACTGATCTGGCTATGAGGAAATTATTGGAGAGACCTGTCTTGGTGGAGTGAAGGGGTCAAAAGCCAGAACACAGAAGACTATTGGTAGCTGGAAATCAAGTCAGAGGCAAGATATGATCCGTTCTAGGAGTGAGGATAAGAATAAGAGGAAGAGGAAAGAGTGGTTGGTGGACAGGATTGAGGAATCGGGGGCATTTGGGAAAATGGGGGAGAATTGCAGCTTGCCCTCCTCATTCCTCTCAAGTTAACCTAGTCACTCAGCATCGGCAGGGAATGTGTCCATTTATTGTTATATTCTACTCTCCCCAGCGCTTACTACAGAACATTTGCACATTGTAAGTGCTTAATAAATGCCATCATTATTATTATTACAGCACTTTGCACAGAGAAAGTACTCAACAAATACGATTGCATGAATGAGTACTCACTGTCTCTCATTTTCATTTCAATTGATTGTACTGGCTGAGTGCTGACTGTGTGCAGAGCACTGTACTAAGCACTTAGGAGAGTATAATAAAATATAGCAGAGTGGGTAGATACATACCCTACCCACAAATGCTGACCTTTTTTACTCTTTCATGTCTTCCTCTCTGCCTCTCACTCCTTCCACACTTTTATCTGAACAAAAGTTCTGTAGATGGGCATCTACAGAGCTTTTCTGACATCGTACTGTTTCCAGGAGGGCATCTCTGATTAATCTTTCATCTTCCCAGGCTCTCTCTCCACCAACTGCCCCTTAAGCATGTCTCTGCAATTTTTTGAGCATATTTTGCCCTGCTATCAATTGAAGAATGGTATTTATCAAGTGCTTACAGTGTGCATAGCACCATATTGTGTGCTTGGGGAAGTGAAATACAACAGACTAAAATCCTTGAGAGTGGATATCATGTCTATTAAATCCATTGTACTTTCCCAACCACTTAAAACAATGCTTTTTCACCTAGGAGGCACTCATTAGATACTACTGACTGCCTTGTACATTTTTACTATTCCATTTATTTTGTTAATATGTTTCGTTTTGTTGTCTGTTTCCCACTTCTAGCCTGTGAGCCCGCTGTTGGGTAGGGACCGTCTCTATATGTTGCCAACTTGTACTTCCCAAGTGCTTAGTACAGTGCTCTGCACATAGTAAGCGCTCAATAAATACAATTGAATGAATGAATAAGCCTTAATTACTATTAAAAATAATATTGCTTTAAATACAAATATTTCCACAGGAACTGCATAGGTATAAAATTATTCCATATTCACTTCAAAATATTGGGGAGAGTCCTCATACCAGGGTAGATTTTCAGCTCAATTTTCTGGGTTACAGGCCGGCACACACCAGTAAAACACAAATGTATCTGATGAAAGGGTTTCATCTTCAAACATGGTGAATTATCCTCTGTAGCCACTGATCCAATAATATCTACCACTTGCTTCACTTTAAAGATTCCTACTTGATGTGGTACAAATGAAAACTGCACATCCTAAAAGAAAGAAAAAAGGTGAACACAGTTCTAGGTATAGAAAAATGAACATGAAGGCAAAATATATTTAAACATGCTCATAGCTACTTTAGAAATACTATTACTGCTACTATTAATACTAACTCTGCCTTTATGAGGACAAGCACAAAATACAGTAACTCAGAGACACTAAAACGGTTACCCAACCGTCATTTAGGGCCCAGATAAATCTTGATTAATCAGAGCCTCAATTACCAGTTTGTGGGTTTAAGTAGGCCTCTTGCTTCCTTCTTTTCCCTAAGACTTTCAGGGCTTGGTAATTTTTTTTTTTTTGGAATGGTATTTCTTAAAAGCACTTAAATGTACCAGGCACTGTACTAAGCACTGGGGTAGATACAAACTAATCAGTCTGGACACAGTCCATGTCCCACATGGGGCTCGCTCTCAATCTCCATTTTACACATGCGGGAACTGAGGCTCAAAGACGTGAAGTGACTTGCCCAAGGACCCACAGCAGACAAGTGGCAGAGACGGGATTAGAACCCAGGTCCTTTAACTCCCAAGTCCAAGTTTGATCCCCACATTTTAAAAAATGATGAGAGAAACTAAATAAGGCCCAGAACAGAACAACAACAACAAAAAGATATGATAGGAATTTGGTACTTTGATAAATACAGGTGATAGCAAAGCCTTTTCTGCACGGCAGAAAAAATAATTTTCCCAGTCTAATGATTGTTGCAATGTATTTGTACGGCAGTGCTATGTAGACTATTATAAAAGGTATAATTACATTACCTGTGTATTTCTTATCTCTATCTTTCCTTTCTCAGGATTAGTTTTAAAATGTGCTATCTTGTGGAAATTGAATATCACAGGGAGCGAATCAGATTCATTTTTGAGCACTCCGAAAATCTCTGAGCATTCACCCATATAACAAGGCACAAAGTTAAGGATCCTTCCTGGTATGAAATTTAACAAAACAGGAAGTCCAGAACCCATCAGTGCTAATTCCACTTTATGACAATCTGCAAAACAGAATAATGCCGAGCATTTAAATACGCTTGTGAACTCAGAATAACATGCTCTGGTCCAATGAAAGTAAGAGCCCTTAAAAACATTTCCCCCCCTTTCTGTTACTCCAAGTACAAAATTACATTTCCGTTCAAAGTCCTACTAAAGTCACATCTCTTTCAAAAGGCCTTTCCCGACTAAATCCTAATTTCTCCAATTCACCCGCCCGTCTGTCTTATTGGATCCATAGGCCTTAAGAAGTTGATATTCACCCCACCACCAATCCCACAGCATTTTTTAATGTCTTAAGGACTTACTATGTTCCAGACACTGTATCAAGCACTGGAACAGCCACAAGTTTATCAGGTTGGACACAGTCCCTGTCACAAATGGGCTCCAGGTTTTATTAGTATAGGAGAACCTTCCATTTTAAGTTGAACTGTCGAAATAGAAAGGGTCACTTAAGAAACACAGTCACCCATGCCCCATAAATCCCATTTTTAGGGCCCTGGAATATCAGATGAGTAAGTTCGGCAAGTTGCCGTTTCAACAGCATACACACTTTGAAGATTAACTTTATTTTACACTTACTGTTGGAAAGCTTGTCACCATTTGAAGATTTCAAAAATCCATCCTTACTTCCTACTGCCTCAAACCTCAAAAACAGAACATAGTCCTGCCGACTCGAAGGTTCATTCCTCCTGACACCACAGCTCAAATGTCTGGAAAAATACGAAAGTCAGATTCACCTTCTGAATGAAATGAAGTACATAAAAGGCCTATACAACAACTTTCACATGCAGAGTCTGTCCAGCCTAAGTCTTGGCCCAAAAATAAATTAATGGATGTCTAAATTCTGCTATCCATTGCTGAATCTATTTGAACAGTGAGTGGCAACATTAACAAATACCTAAATTCTAACATCTATTGAGAGATATTAAAATTGGGGTCTATGGATTATTACTATTATTATAGTATTTTTTAAGCTCTTACTCTGTGACAAGCAGGGTTCTAAGCGCTGGGATAGATACCAGTTAACCAGAATGGACACAGTCCCTGTCCTACATGGGGTGCACATCTAAGTAGGAGGGAAAACAGGGATTAAATCCCCATTTTACATTTGAGGAAACAGGCACAGAGAAGTTAAATGACTTGTCCAAGGTCCCACCGCAGGCAATTGACAGAGCCAGGATTAAAACCAATGTCTTCTGACTACCATGTTTTTTCCACTAGAACATTCTGCTTCCTGCTGGATTCTATTAAGGTCAAACAAAAACCTCTCTACAGCTTTAGATGAAAACAAATTAGTCATCAGCATTATCCTTTAATTCCAAGAGAAAACAATTCAATAGTAATATTGCTTCCCCTTCTACTCTAAGAAGTTTCATGCAGAGATGATACAAGTCACTGCGATGAGTGCCAGGCTGGCAGACTTGCCTCATTTATGCCCTGCCGGGCAAAATTATCTGCTCTCTCTCCCCTCAGCAAGCAATGGCATTAGACCTCAAGCCTGAACTTCAAATCCCACCCAGCCTGAATTCATGGAATGAAAGGCCAACATTTCTGGGGAAGCTGGAGTAATGATTTGTCTCTCTCTTTGTGGGGGTCTTGGGTGGTCACTTTCCTCTAGACTGTAAACTCGCTATGGTCAGGGAATGTGTCTGTTGTATTGTTATACTGTACTCTCCCAAGCGCTCAGTACAGAGTTCTGCACACAATAAACACTCAAAGGTTGAATGACTCAATCTGGGATGATGATCCTGATTGACTTGTATCTACCCCAGTGCTTAGTACATTTCTTGGCACACAGTAAGCACTTAAGTACCACAGCTATTATTATTATTCAACACAAACCTTTCTACTTAGGTGCTTCCCCAATGCATAATATTTTGTAATGTCTGTCTCCCCTGCTAGATTGAGAGTACTCTATTGGACTCCCCCAAATACCTAGTACAGTGCTCAGTATACTGTATGCACTCAATAGCACTTATTGATTTTGAGTTTGATAAATTTTACTTACATAATAATAATAACGATGATGGTATTTACTAAGCACTTACTATGTGCCAAGCATAGTTCTAAGCACTGGGATAGATACAAGGTTATTAGGTTGTCCCACTTGAGGCTCACAGTCTGGATTCCCATTTTACAGATGAGGTAACTGAGGTCCAGAGAAGTTAAGTGACTTGCCCAAAGTCAAACAGCTGACAAGTGGCAGAGTGGGATTAGAACCCATGACCTCTGACTCCCAATCCATGCTCTTTCCACTAAGCCAAGCTGCTTCTCAATACATTTTAATGCATGATATTAAAATAACAGTTTAAGCTCTTACTATATGCCACGCCCTGTGCTAAGCTCTGAGACAGATACAAGGTAATTAAGTTACCATAAGGATAATGTAAAATGAGGCAACTATCCTGAAATAATAATCTAATAATCAAGAAAGTATTTGTCCAAACCTACTTCATTCAAGTGTTTTTATTGAGTGCTTACTATGTCCAGAGCATTGTATTAGGCACTTGGGAGAGTACAATATGACAATAAACAGACACATTCCCTGCCCACAGCAAGTTTACAGTCTAGAGGGGGAGATTTGAGACATTCATTTTCCAGAAGAAATCATTTCAATTTCAATGATAACAGGGCAGGCTTACTTTGGACTAAAGCACAGTGTAACCACGGTTTTTTGATACGGTAACAAAGTTCCTTGATTGGGAAAACAGGAGATTAAAGCAGTAACATCTACATCTCTTGTCCTGTTTAGGAAGCATAGATCCTGTAAAGCTGCATCTGTATTTTTCTGAAGATCTATCCCCTGGAATATTAGCACAGATAAAAAGAAAAAAAAAATCAAAGAGTTTAAATCAGTTTACAAAACACTACAGTTTTAGAATTTATAAGTAGAATGAGCCTTCCTCTAAACTGTAAACTCATTGTGGGCCGGGAACATGACTACCAACTCTGTTGTACTGAACTCTCCCAACTGCTCTGCACACAGTAAGTTCTCAATAAATACCACGGACTCATTCACTCCTTTAAAGGATCTTGAGTACGTATTTTTGCAAACTATACTGTTCTCTTAAGTGCTCAGAATAGTACTCTGAACTCAGTATATGCTCAATAAATACCATTACTTGAAGGAAAGCGTGTCTCAGATGAGAGGTATGTGGATGAGGTAAGGGCCTACAGTGGAAATTATGAAACAGCAAAATGAGCAGTTGTCAGTCATTTCAATAATAAAGATTCAGATGCTTATGTAAATAACTCACACACAATGTGAACAGTAATTACGTGAAATTATCTGGAGGGAAAATCCAAACACCACAACAGTTCTGCAAACAAGGAATCAGTGCTGCCTTCCCCTCTAGATGTAAGCTCATTGTGGGCAGGGAACATGTCTATCAATCTGTTATACTGTACTCTCCCAAGCACTTAGTACAGTGCTCGGCCCACAATAAGCTCTCCATAAAGATCACTGATTGACCTTAGATAAAAGTCACTTAACTGAGTCTCAGTTTCCTCATCCGTAAAATGTGGATTAAATCCTGCTCCCTCCTATTTAGGAGCCTCATGTGGACAGAGACTATGTCCAATCTAATTACTGTGTATCTACTTCAGCTCTTAGTACAGTGCTTGGCAGAGAGTAGGTGCTCAAATACCACTGTTTGGGTTTTTTCAACTCCTAGAATGAGGAGTGGATTTGGGAGAGTCAAAACTGAAATACAAAGAGTGAAACCAAGGCAGCGAGTTGGCAAACAATGGGTACAAAAAGCAGATGGGTAAGGTGGATGAGAGAGTGGAAAGTCTTAAAGCTAACTTGTACTTCCCAAGCACTTAGTACAGTGCTCTGCACACAGTAAGTGCTCAATAAATATGACTGAATGAATGAATGAACTGGGAATATTTGATTGGTGCAGAGACATATAGACAGTGAGTCGAGGGAGAGTTTCGAGGAGTGGAGAGGTGTGGCCCGAGAACTGCTTCAAGAAGGTGATCTATGTGGCAGTGGAGAGTATAGACTGGATGGAGAGGGAAGCTAAAAACATAGAGGTAGATATAATAGGCTAACTCCATGATAGCCAGAGAGTTTCTACCAGTATGATCGTAGTTTGAGGTAGAGAGGAAGGGGATGATTCTGGAGATGATGAACTTGTAATTGACAGGTGAGATCATCCCTCTAATAATAATAATAATAATGGTATTTGTTAAGCACTTACTTTGTGCCAAGCACTGTTCTAAGAGCTGGCGTAGATACAGGTAGCCAGGTTGCCCCACATGGGACTCACAGTCAATCTCCATTTTACAAATGAGGTAACAGGCACAGAGAAGTTAAGTGGCTTGCCCAAGGTCGCACAACAGATAAGTGGCAGAGCTGAGATTAGAACCCACATCTTCTGACTCCCAAACCCATGCTCTTTCCACTAAATCACGCTGCTACTGGATTCTTTAGATTGTAACCTCTTTTTTATGGTATTTGTTAAGTGCTTACTATGAGCCAGGCACTGTACTAAGCACCGGGGTAGATACCGGCTAATCGGATTGGACACAATCCCTGTCCCACGTAGGGCTCACAGTCTTAATCCCCATTTTACGGATGAGCAAACTGGGGCCCAGAGAAGTGAAATGACTTGCCCAAGATCACACTGCGGACATGTGGCGGAGTCGGGATTAGAATCCAGGCCCTTCTGACTCCCAGGCCCATGCTCTATCCGCTAGGCCATTATTATTTGGTAGACAAAATCCCTGCCCAAGAATTAGATTGTATTGTACACACACTGTAATCTCCCAGGAGCTTAGAACAGTGTCCAGTACCCAGTAAGCATTCAATAAAATTGCAAAATAAATCCTTGCAAAAGCCATCTCCTGCTCTACAAATAAAACTCCAGAGAGAGTAAACAACTCTCTCACTGGCTAAACATGATATTAGCACTTGGAGACACGCATGCCAACAAATGGTAGTTATAACAAAGCTTACCAATTCTTCCCCAATTGCATCATCTTCTAGTACCGCTACCCACATCATGGGTTCTGGACTTTTATTGTATAGAACGGCTTGTTCGGTCTTCGAAGTTCCAAAGAAGACAGACCCAAATGATACACATTCCAACTTTTTATCATCATATACGTTTAACAGTTCGATCACTTGCTCGACTACATTGGCTTCGATCCTCAAAAAGCTGTCTTCACAACCCTGCAATCTCACCCTGATGGCAAAAATAGTATTGAACGGTCAAGAAAAATTTGATTACAAATGAATTAGCCTTGGTATATTTTAGTCCTTTTTAATAAAATGCCAAACTGAGCACAAATGAACAAAAATGGAACAGTGCTGAGAGAATGGAAAGCTGAGTTACAATTAACACAGGCTAGAGATTAGCAGAATTAGCTACATCAGTATTATTTAGTGAGCACCTATGGTATGCAAGGCACTGCATTAAGGCCTGAGAGACTTCCCAGAGAGGTACAAGAAGTGATTCCAGTCCTCGAGGAACTTGTAATCAACAGGGGAGACATACAGAAATAATATACAGATAATAATAATAATGGCATTTGTTAGGCGCTGGGAGGGGATACAAGGTGATCAGGTTGTCCCACGTGGGGCTCACAATCTTAATCCCCGTTTTACAAATGAGGTAACTGAGGCTCAGAGAAGTTAAGTGACTTGCCCAAGGTCACACAGCAGACATGTGGCGGAGCCAGGATTCAAACCCATGGCCTCTGACTCCAAAGCCTGGGCTCTTTCCACTGAGCCACGCTGAAAACTTAAACAAAACACTAAAAAAATAAATATGTGGAAAAGCTAGTAGTTAAATGGTGAAAAATGTACAAATGTTCTATGCAAAATATTGCTGAGGTGATTGTTGTAAAGACAGAAGCAGTGTGACACATCCAAGCCGTCACCAAAACCTGCCGGTCTCAGCTCCGCAACATTGCCAAGATCCGCCCTTTCCTCTCCATCCAAACCACTACCCTGCTCGTTCAAGCTCTCATCCTATCCCGTCTGGACTACTGCATCAGCCTTCTCTCTGATCTCCCATCCTCGTGTCTCTCCCCACTTCAATCCATACTTCATGCTGCTGCCCGGATTGTCTTTGTCCAGAAACGCTCTGGGCATGTGACTCCCCTCCTCAAAAATCTCCAGTGGCTACCAATCTGCGCACAGGCAGAAACTCCTCACCCTGGGCTTCAAGGCTCTCTATCACCTCGCCCCCTCCTACCTCACCTCCCTTCTGTCCTTCTCCAGCCCACCCTGCACCCTCCGCTCCTCTGCCGCTAATCTCCTCACCGTGCCTCGTTCTCGCCTGTCCCGCCATCGACCTGGCCCACGTCATCCACCGGGCCTGGAATGCCCTCCCTCTGCCCATCCACCAAGCTAGCTCTCTTCCTCCCTTCAAGGCCCTACTGAGGGCTCAACTCCTCCAGGAGGCCTTCCCAGACTGAGCCCCTTCCTTCCTCTCCCCCTCGCCCCCCTCTCCATCCCCCCATCTTACCTCCTTCCCTTCCCCACAGAACCTGTATATGTTTGTACGTATTTATTACTCTATTTATTTTACTTGTACATATCTATTCTATTTATTTTATTTTGTTAGTATGTTTGGTTTTGTTCTCTGTCTCCCCCTTTTAGACTGTGAGCCCACTGTTGGGTAGGGACTGTCTCTATATGTGGCCAACTTGTACTTCCCAAGCCCTTAGTACAGTGCTCTGCACACAGTAAGCGCTCAATAAATACGATTGATTGATTGATTGAACTCGTGGAAAGTACACAGGCCTGGGAGTCAGAAAACCTGGGTTCTAATCCTTGCTCTGCCACTTGCCTGCTGGGTGACTTTGGGCAAGTCACTCCACTTTTCAATTCCTCATCCACAAAGTGGGCTTTCAGTACCCATTCTCCCTCTCCCAACTTAGACTGGGAGCCTTATGTGGGGCAGGGACTGTCTGTATCTGACCTGATAATCTTGTGTTCATCCCAGCGTTTAGTACAGTGTGTGGCACCTAGTAAATATTTAATATATTAGAGAAGCAGCATGGCTTAATGGAAAGCACAAGGGCTTGGAAGTCAGAGGTCATGGGTTCAAATCCCAGCTCCGCCACTAGTCAGCTGTGTGACTTTGGGCAAGTCACTTAACTTCTCTGTGCCTCAATTACCTCATCTGTAAAATGGGGATGAAGACTGTAAGCCCCACGTGGGACAACCTGATCACCTTGTATCCCCCCAGCACTTAGAACAGTGCTTTGCACATAGTAAGCACTTAATAAATGCCATAAAATAAAGAACTGAGGGAGAGGGACCCGGCTCCCTTATTCCCCTCTCATCCCTCCATCCGTGCCTTAAGTACACGGTCTAGATGCACGAGGAAGGAATTTCCAACTCTCCATCCCACCACCCACACCCCCGCTGAAGAAGCAAGGTCAGAGACTCACCTGCTAGGCGATAACAAGGTGCTAACAATAAGGTCCTAACAACGAAGCGCTAACAAGGCATTAACTAAGCGCCACCAAAGACAACAACAAGGCACTGAAAATAAGTTATTAACCAGGCGCTAATAACTAGGCACTAACATGTCGACCGTGACCTTTACAAGGTGCTAACTAGGAGTTAACAAGGTGCTAACATTTCAGCAGTGACCACCCACAACTAAAGACTTACTAACAGCTCGCCCATCCCCTCCGAACAGAGGCTTTAATAAATCGCTAATCGCCCCTCCTAACGCTAATGACTCACTTCTGGGCCACCTGTGGATTGCCACAAACTGGGATCTGCTTGGCCACCCCCCTTCCCCCCCCCCCCCGGTTCTAGAAGAGCCTGCCCCAGCCCACGAGGTCTACGAATCAGCTGTAGCAACTCAGGACTTTATTTCTCACTGTACCTCATTCTCACCTGTCCCGCCGTAGCCCCCCTCCCCCCCGGCCCCTGTCCTTTCCCTGGCCTGAAATGCCCTCCCTCCACTAATAATAATAATGGCATTTATTAAGCGCTATGTGCAAAGCACTGTTCTAAGCGCTGAGGAGGTTACAAGGTGATCAATCAATCAATCGTATTTACTGAGCACTTACTGTGTGCAGAGCACTGTACTACGCGCTTGGGAAGTATAAGCTGGCAACATATAGAGACAGTCCCTACCCAACAGTGGGCTCACAGTCTAAAAGAGGGGAGACAGAGAACAAAACCAAACATACTAACAAAATAAAATAAATAGAATAGATATGTACAAGTAAAATAGAGTAATAAGTATGTACAAACATATATACATATATACTGGTGCTGTGGGGAAGGGAAGGAGGTAAGATGAGGGGGATGGAGGGGGGGCGAGGGGGAGAGGAAGGAAGGGGCTCAGTCTTGGAAGGCCTCCTGGAGGAGGTGAACTCTCAGTAGGGCCTTGAAGGGAGGAAGAGAGCTAGCTTAGCGGATGGGCAGAGGGAGGGCATTCCAGGCCCGGGGGTCTATGGCAGGACAGGCGAGAATGAGGCACGGTGAGGAGATTAGCAGCAGAGGAGTGGAGGGTGCGGGGTGGGCTGGAGAAGGACAGAAGGGAGGTGAGGTAGGAGGGGGCAAGGTGATGGAGAGCCTTGAAGCCCAGGGTGAGGGGTTTCTGCCTGATGCGCAGATTGATTGGTAGCCACTGGAGATTTTTGAGGAGGGGAGTAACATGCCCAGAGCGTTTCTGGACAAAGATAATCCGGGCAGCAGCATGAAGTATGGATTGAAGTGGGGAGAGACACGAGGATGGGAGATCAGAGAGAAGGCTGATGCAGCAGTCCAGACGGGATAGGATGAGAGCTTGAATGAGCAGGGTAGCGGTTTGGATGGAGAGGAAAGGGCGGATTTTGGCAATGTTGCGGAGCTGAGACCGGCAGGTTTTGGTGACGGCTTGGATGTGAGGGGTGAATGAGAGAGCGGAGTCGAGGATGACACCAAGGTTGCGGGCTTGTGAGACGAGAAGGATGGTAGTGCCGTCAACAGAGATGGGAAAGTCAGGGAGAGGGCAGGGTTTGGGAGGGAAGACAAGGAGTTCAGTCTTGGACATGTTGAGTTTAAGGTGGTGGGCAGACATCCAGATGGAGATGTCCTGAAGGCAGGAGGAGATGCGAACCTGGAGAGAGAGGGAGAGAGCAGGGGCAGAGACGTAGATCTGGGTATCATCAGCATAGAGATGATAGTTGAAGCCGTGGGAGCGAATGAGGTCACCAAGGGAGTGAGTGTAGATCGAAAACAGAAGGGGACCAAGAACTGAACCTTGGGGAACCCCCACAATAAGGGGATGGGAGGGGGAGGAGGAGCCTGCCAAGGAGACTGAGAATGAACGACCGGAGAGATAAGAGGAGAACCAGGACAGGACGGAGTCGGTGAAGCCAAGGTCGGATAGCGTGTTGAGGAGAAGGGGGTGGTCCACAGTGTCGAAGGCAGCTGAGAGGTCGAGAAGGATTAGGATAGAGTAGGAGCCGTTGGATTTGGCAAGCAGGAAGTCACTGGTGACCTTTGAGAGGGCAGTTTCCGTGGAATGTAGGGGACGGAAGCCAGACTGGAGGGGGTCGAGGAAAGAGTTGGTGTTGAGGAATTCGAGGCAGCGCGTGTAGACAACTCGTTCAAGGAGTTTGGAAAGGAATGGTAGGAGGGATATGGGGCGATAACTAGAAGGTGAGGTGGGGTCAAGAGAGGGGTTTTTTTAGGATGGGAGAGACATGGGCATGTTTGAAGGCAGAGGGGAAGGAACCAGTGGAGAGTGACCGGTTGAAGATGGAGGTTAGTCTTTTAGACTGTGAGCCCACTGTTGGGTAGGGACTGTCTCTATATGTTGCCAATTTGTACTTCCCAAGCGCTTAGTACAGTGCTCTGCACATAGTAAGCGCTCAATAAATACGATTGATGAAGTTAAGGAGGGGAGAAGGGATGGAGTGAGGGATTTCATGAGATGAGAGGGAATGGGGTCAGAAGCACAGGTGGCCGGAGTAGCACTTGAGAGGAGGGAGGAGAGCTCCTCTGAGGATACTGCTGGGAAGGATGGGAGAGTAGCAGAGAGTGTTGAGAGCCGGGGGGTTGGAGAAGTGGTGGGGGAGTGACTTTGGGGAGGTTGGACCTGATGGATTTAATTTTGTTAATGAAGTAGGAGGCCAGATCGTTGGGGGTGAGGGAAGGAGGAGGGGGAGGAACCGGGGGCCTGAGAAGGGAGTTAAATGTATGGAAGAGCTGGCGGGGATGATGGGCATGGGTGTCAATAAGGGAGGAGAAATAGTTTTGTCTGGCAGAGGAGAGGGCTGAGTTAAGGCAGTAAAGGATAAACTTGAAGTGAACAAGGTTGGCATGGTGTTTAGACTTTCGCCAGCAGCGTTCAGCAGCTCGAGCATAAGAGCAAAGGAGGTGATCAGGTTGCCCCACGGGGGGCTCACAGTCTTAATCCCCCTTTTACAGATGAGGGAACTGAGGCACAGAGAAGTTAAATAACTTGCCCCAAATCACACAGCTGACAACTGGCGGAGCCGGCATTTGAACCCATGACCTCTGAATCCAAAGCCCGTGATTTTTCCACTGAGCCACACTGCTTCTCTAGCTTCATCCGTCAAGCTAGCTCTCTTCCTCCCTTCAAAGCCCTACTGAGAGCTCACCTCCAAGACGCCTTCCCAGACTGAACCCCCTTTTCCCCTCTCCTCCTTCCCATCCCCCCTTCATCTCCTTCCCCTCCCCACAGCACTTGTATATATATTTATACAAATTTATTACTCTATTTTCCTTGTACATATTTACTATCCTATTTATTTTGTTAATGATGTGCATATAGCTTTAATTCTATTTGTTCTGACAACTTTGACACCTGTCTACATGTTTTGTTTTGCTGTCCGTCTCCCCCTTCTAGACTGTGAGCCCGTTGTTGTGTAGGGACTGTCTCTACGTTGCCAACTTGTACTTCCTAAGTGCTCAGTAGAGTACAACAATAAACAGATATTCCCTGCCCACGACGAGCCCTAGAGGGAGGAAGGACACTGTACTAAGCGCTGGGGTGGATACAAGCAAATCGGGTTGGAAATAGTCCCTGTCTCACATAAGGCTCACAGTCTTAATTTCCATTTTACAGATGAGGTCACTGAGGCATGGAGGAGTGTTCTCTAATTCTTCAACCCTACATTGATCCTTGGGGGACTTCAATGTTCATATGACTATCCACCTCCTCTCACTCCTTTACTCCAAAGACCCCCTGCTCCACCTCACAAACTCACTAAATTTGGGCACACACCTGTTCTAATCTCCAGTAACTATACAATCTCTACCCTCACCAATTCTGCGATTCCTCTAACCACAGCCTCCTCACCTGCCCTTTCCCCCATACCAGAAAGTCTGTCCATAATAATAATGACATTTATTAAGTGCTTACTATGTGCAAAGCACTGTTCTAAGCGCTGGGGAGGTTACAAGGTGATCAGGTTGTCCCATGGGGGTGCTCACAGTCAATCCCCATTTTACAGATGAGTTAACTGAGGCACAGAGAAGTTAAGTGACTTGCCCAAAGTCACACAGCTGGCAATTGGAGGAGCAGGAATTTGAACCCATGACCTCTGACTCCAAAGCCCGTGATCTTTCCACTGATCCACGCTGCCCCCCCCTCCAATATTCATTCATTCATACGTGTCTCAGTGGAAAGAACACAGGCTTTGGAGTCAGAGGTCATGGGCTCAAATTCCTGCTCTGCCAATTGCCAGCTGTGTGACTTTGGGCAAGTCACTTAACTTCTCTGTGCCTCAGTTACCTCATCTGTAAAATGGGGATTAAGACTGTGAGCTCCCCAATGGGACGACCTGATGACCTTGTAACCTCCCCAGCACTTAGAACAGTGCTTTGCATATAGTAAGTGCTTAATAAATGCCATCATTATTATTGAGTGCTTACTGTGTACAAAGCACCATACCAAGCCCTTGAGAGAGTATAATACAACAGACAGACACATTCCCTGCCCACAATGAGCTCACTGTCTAGAGGGATATTTTTCAGCCATCCTTCCCAGTTTGGTCTCCATACCTAAACTACCTTCTCCTGGTGCACAAACTGACACTCAGCACCACCCTCTCCACTGAACTCTCCTTGCTCCACTAACCCACAACTCTGAATCACCTCAAAAGTAGGTGTAGAAAAAAAAGGAGCAGAATCACCTCTGCTCCTTTGCCCCAATTGCAAAGAGCTGTGGAGGAAATCCAGACATCGCTCTGACTTTGTCCATGTCAAATTCATTCTTACCTGATTCAATTCAGCCTTCTCCACTATCTGACAACCGTCCTCTCCTTCCTAATTCACTCAAGTGTCCACTGCCTCCAGCAGCTGTTCCAGACATTTAACACCCTTCTCAAACCTCCTAGCCCCCACCATCTCTTTCCCCTAATGACCTGGCCACATACTTTATCAACAAAATTGAAACCATCTGGCGTAACCTCCCTAAAATTTCCTCAGGTTCTCTCCAACCCTTTTTTCCTCCACCCTCTTCAACTCTTACTATATTCCCTGCAGTAACTCAAGATGAAATTTCACCTCCTTTGTAAATATAGCCCCTCCCTTCATAGTAATAATAATAATAATGACGTTTTTGTTAAGCACTTACTATGTGCAAAGCGCTGTTCTAAGTGCTGGGGAGGTTACAAGGTGATCAGGTTGTCCCAAGGGTGGGCTCAGAGTCTTAATCCCCATTTTATAGATGAGGGAACTGAGGCACAGAGAACTTAAGTGACTTGCCCAAAGTCACATAGCTGACAATTGGTGGAGCTGGGATTTGAACCCCTGACCTCTGACTCCTAAACCCGTGCTCTTTCCACTGAACCACGTAGTAAGCAGTGTGGCTCAGTGGAAAGAGCATGGGCTTGGGAGTCAGAGGTTGTGGGTTCTAATTCTCACTCTGTCACTTGTCTACTGTGTGACCTTGGGCAAGTCACTTAACTTCTCTGGGCCCCAGTTACCTCATCTGTAAAATAGCGATTAAGACTTTGAGCCCCAAGTGGGACAACCTGATTATCTTGTATCTACCCCAGCGTTTAGAACAGTGCTTGGCACATAGTAAGCATTTAACAAATACTATCATCATTATTATTATTACCTTTTTAACCCACTCGCCCCCTCCTTGACTGCCATCTTCAACTGTTCACTTTTCAATGGCTTCTTCCCCACTGCTTTCAACCTTATGTCCCCACTTGGGAAGTACAATTCAGCAACAAATTGACTATCCCTACCCACAACGGGCTCACAGTCTAAAATCCTGTTGCATTGCACACTCCCAAGCACTTAGTACAGTGCTCTGTACATAGTAAGCACTGAAGTAATACAATCGATTGATTGACTAGTATGCCAATGGCCTGGAGATTCTGCTTGATGAGGAGAGGAAGGGGTAACCACCGATGATTTTTGAGGGGTGGAGATACCATGGCAAAATGAAAAAGGGAGTGAAGGGTGGAGTGAAGAAGGGAGAGGATGCAGGCAGGGAGGCCAGTGAAGAAGCTGATACCCTAGTCTATAAGAATAATAATGGCATTTATTAAGCGCTTACTATATACAAAGCACTGTACCTGGACCACTGGATGGGGAGGAAGAAGTTGTTCTGGGAAATAGAGTGGAGGGAAAACTTTAGTGACAAACCAAATACTCAAGGGGAGAGAGAGAGGAGTCGGGATAACAAGATGGCAAGCTTCAGCGACATGGAGAGTAGCAGAAAATGACAATATTGTCAACTGTGAGGGGAAAGCTGGGGGCGTGAGGAGTGGATTTCAGATGAAACACAAAGAGTTCAGTTTCAGATATAATTACAGTTAAGGCTCTACCTTTTAAATGAATCATAGAGATGTTGAAGAATAATAAAAAACACAAAGGATTTTAAAGACTTATGCAGCTTTAAGTCCTATTGTTCTAGAAATAACAATAAAATAAAGTCTTGAAGTTTGCAGACCAAGAGAGGTATATCGCACTTACTTTGCTACTTCATTAACCACTCGGGGAAGGTCCGTACAGATATCCACTTTAATGAACTCTGACAATTTAGGACCCACAATTCCTCCAGTCGGCTGTATAAAGATGGGTAGATTTCCCTTATATTCTACATGAAATGCACCTGAGAAAAACACCACATCCTGTATTAATACATCTGTAAAAGTTCTGCAATGCTCATGTATTTGGTAAAATTCTTGAAGATATAGTAAGGAAGGCTGTAAATAATTACACAAGCTGTGCATATTTTACACACACACACAGAGAGAGAGAGAGAGAGAGAGAGAGAGAGAGAGAGAGAGAGAATATCTGAGCTAGGAGCAAGAGGCTTCTTAGCCCAGTTCAGACTCAAATCTCCCTCTCAGGGTTGGCGGTCACATTTTCCAGGAGGGAGATGGGAAGTCGGGGAGAACCAGGAGAGGACATAAGGGAAGACAAGAGGAAGGTCTGGTCATGCTTGCTTCCTCTATTCCACTTGTCTGCTGTGTGACCTTGGACATGTCACTTCACTTCTCTGGGCTCCAGTTACCTCATCTATACAGTGGGGATTAAGACTGTGAGCCCCATGTGGGACAACCTGAATTGCTTGTAGCACTTAGTACAGTGCCTGGCAAATAGTAAGCGCTTAACAAATATTATCATTATTATTAACACCCAACTCCATCTTCACTAGTACAAGTGAAAGCAACATTTTAAAGGACATGGGAAAATAATAATAAATAATGTTAGTATTTGTTAAGCACTTACTATGTGCCAAGCACTGTTCTAAGTGCTGGGGTGGATACAAGGTAATCAGGTTGTCCCACAGGGGGCTCACAGTCTTCATCCCCATTTTACAGATGAGGGAACTGAGGTCCAGAGAAGTTAAGTGACTTGCCCAAAGTCACCCAGCTGACAAGTGGCGGAGCCGGGATTTGAACCCATGACCTCTGACTCCAAAGCCCAGGCTCTTTCCACTGAGCCACGCTGCTTCCCCAAGTGTCAAGTATCAAATGGGCCCACCACACGGGCTTCATGGCCCAAAATCTTTCAGGGATTTGCCAAATAGCAGCAACACTGTCTTAAAGGCACAGTTCCTTTATGGAACTTTCCAATGCTAACTGGGTTTTCAAGATCCATTCTTTTTTATTCTACCGAGCAATGATCTTTTTTCAACAGCACCTGGCCATACGGCATGCACTTTTCCCTTCATGAATATGTATTTTTTTCTCTTTGCAAATACTGATACTCTGTGATATCTGCCCATAATACATGGCAAAGTGTGCTTTCCAAGTGCTTAGTACAGTGTTCTGCACACAGTAAGCACTCAATAAATACGACTGAATAAATGAATGAATGAATAATCATCTTTTGGGAGTGCTACAGTTAGTAGAATACACACCATCAATTTCAGTTAGGGAGGAAAATAGTAATAATAATAATAATAATGGCATTTATTAAGTGCTTACTATGTGCAAAACACTGTTCTAAGCGCTGGGGAAGTTACAAGGTCATCAGGTTGTCCCACGGCGGCTCACAGTCTTAATCCCCATTTTACAGATGAGGTAACTGAGGCCCAGAGAAGTGAAGTGACTTGCCCAAAGTCACACAGCTGACAGCTGGCGGAGCCGGCATTTGAACCCATGACCTCTGACTCCAAAGCCCAGGCTCTTTCCACTGAGCCACACTGCTTCTCTGAGCTAACTCCAAGAAAGAAGACAATACGTGATCTAGAGAATAATTTGGTTCAGTTAATGAGGGAACGTAACACATCCTAATATTGGATTACTACAGCTCAACTCAGAAATGTTACATTGAGCCCAAGTCCTGCACATATAAAAATGAAAAATTACACAAACAGCCTACGTGTTCTCCTTCCCTCATCCCTAAAGCAAAAGCATAAACACATGTATCCACTTTAGTTTTATCCTTACTTATGTTTAATACAAGAATTAATATTAGTAGTACTAGTAGTAGGAATACCATTTAGGAAGTCCTTGCTATGTGCAATGTATTAAGCACAGAGTATTAAATAGTATATTTCCATTAAATGTTATATCAAATTGAATATTTTCTATGAACAATAGTAAAGAATACCCAATTCAATTTTGATTCTTCAATTGCTAGTGACATTACTATTAATAGCCTATTAAAAGTGTTATTAACAGACTCCCAAAACTTTACCTATGCTTGCCTTCTCTCATCCTCTGATGCCTCTCTCCTAGGTGTTACTCTCAGATGGACTCCCTCTTTTGTTTTTTGGGGTTTTTTACGTGGTATGTGTTAAGCGCTATGTGCCCAGCCCTGTACCAAGCACTGGGGAAAATAGGCAAATCAAGTTGGACACAGTCCCTGTCCCACATGGGGCTCACAGTCTTCATCCCTACTTGACAGATGAGGGAACTGAGGCCCGGAGAAGTGAAGTGACTTGGCCAATGTCACACAGCAGACAAGAGTGACACAGCGGGAATTAGAACCCAGGTCCTCTGACTCCCAGGCCCAGGCTCTTTCCACTCCACGCTGCTTCTCTCTCTTTGGACTCCTCTTCTTTATAACTTTTGGAAGACAGTGTCTGTAAAATACATTTAGACATGTTTCCTAAAAGAGAAGAACTGTGGCAAGTCTATTTTCACCCCCAAAGTATCTCAGGCTAATTTACAACAAATTGTTACCTAGAGATTTTAGACTTAAACCTTCCAGAAAATCACTGATCTTTCAAGAGGAACGGTACACTTTGGAAGTTATGGGTAAAAATCACTTTCTTACAGAAAACAAAGAAAATTAATTATGGCAGCAAAAATTTACCTGGAGCGGATCCATGGTTCATGATATGAATCTCCTTACAAATCACTTTGCTATTTGCAATCAGTGTGCCAAAATTAACTTTTGGCTCAATTTCCAGTTGGCAGCAAGGAATCAATCTATGGAGAAGAACATTTATTAATTACTTTTTATCTGAATTTTATTATTTTAATACATACATAAAGCTTGAGGTAGTGCCATATTTCATTTTAATTTCGGTTCCTTTACTAGTCACTGATAAAATAAAGGATTTCACTATGTTTTTTCCTCCTACTTAGACTGTGATCCTCACGCGGGGCAGGGACTGCGTCAACCTAATTAACTTGACAGGTTCCTGGGAAGCAGCATGGCCTGGGAGTCAGACGACCTCTTTTTTTTTTTTTCTTGTGATTTGTGGGGGGGGGGGGGGGGGAGGGTTGTTAAGCTCTCACTATGTGCCAGCCACTGTACTAAGCACTCGGGTAGATATAAGTGAATCAGTTTGGACACAGTCCATGTCCCACATGGGGCTCACAGTCTTCATCCCCATTTTCCAAATGAGGTAACTGAGGCACAGAGAAGTGATCCAACTTGTCCAAGGTCACACAACAGACAAGTGGCG
Organism: Tachyglossus aculeatus; assembly: GCF_015852505.1. Lineage (NCBI taxonomy): Eukaryota > Metazoa > Chordata > Mammalia > Monotremata > Tachyglossidae > Tachyglossus > Tachyglossus aculeatus. Next base: position 27,309,075 of record NC_052083.1, read on the forward strand.
AAGTCAGAATTAGAACTCAGGTCCTTCTGACTTCCAGGACCATGCTCTATCCACTAGACCACAATAACCTGGGTTCCAATACCGGTTCAACCACTGTTTGCTGTGTGGCCTTGGACAGGTCACTTCACTTCTCTATGCCTCAGTTCTCTCATTTAGAAAATTCATTCATTTTTTGAGCGCTTATTGTGTGCAATGCACTGTACTAAACGCTTTAGAGAGTACAATACACCAATAAACAGATACATTCCCTGCCCACAACAAGCTTTCAATCTAGAGGGGAAACCTGCATCCAAGTCACTTCTCGTGCATCTTCTTGCCCTCTCCTACCTCAACTCACTACTCTCCTACTACATCCCAACCTTCACACTTCGCTCCTCTGGTGCTAATCTTCTCACTGCGCCTCTGTCTCATCTACCTCACCACCAACCCCTCACCCATGTCCTGCCTCTGGCCTGGAACACCCTCCTTCCTCAAATCCCACAGACAATTACTCCCCCCTACCCCCCCGCTGCTTCTAAGCCTTACTGAAGATCCATCTCCTCCACGAGGCCTTCCCTAAGCCCCCCTTTCCTCTTCTCCCACTCCCTTCTGCATCATCCTAACTTGCTCCCTTTATTGATCCCCCCTCTCAGCCCCATAACACTTATGTCCATATCTGTCTTTTATTTATTTCTTTGGTGTCTGTCTCTCCTTCTAGACTGTGAGCTCATTGTGGGCAGGGAACGTGTCTGTTTATTGTTGTTTTGTACTCTCTCAACCCCATAGTCCAGTGCACTGCACACAGTAAGCACTCAATAAACACGACTGAATGAATGAATGAATGAATGAAGCATATGTTTGGGCAAATATTTTCTTGATATTAGATTATTCTTTCAGGATAGTTGCTTCATTTTACATTACCCTTACGGTAACTTGATTACCTTGTATCTACCTCAGGGCATAGCACGGTGCTTGGCACATAGTAAGAGCTTAACAAATGTCAAAATTATCATTATAATTAGCTATCCACTCTACTTGATTTACCCAAAGTAGCAATAATATATTTCTGAAAATGAGTGAATCTGTAATTTACAGTGCACTTTAGTGAATCGGCTAATCTGCTTTTAAAAACTAAACAAAATTTACATTAAGGGCGCTTTTTCTTAATTCGTCTTCAACGAAATGGGAAAAACAGCAGATGGGACAAATTGTGTTAACTAAAAGGTATTCGGTTGTTTTGGGAAATATATTCCTCTCTGGGGAATATTCAAAGCATCATCGAGTAATTTATAGATGACTTACCCTATCAGGGGGACTTCTATCACTTCTTTCTCTACCAAAACAAATAATCTGTCAAAAATGTCTTCCTCATTTTCAGGCCGATATTCCACAGTTGCTGTAATCTGAAGTCCAGAAGCAATTGCTTTATCTCCATCAGTCACAATCAACTTGAACTGCCATGAACAAGAAATGACATTTAAATCGTAAAGCAAACTTGTCAACACAATATATTGGTTAAAGTGAAATGGTAACTCGGCATTCCACTTCACTAAACACACATAACACCCTCCACATATTTCCTTCTTGCACCCAGAAATTTCTATCAATGATTTTCTGAGTGACTTATAACCCCAAAGGATATTTTGCTATATCCTTTCTACCTGTTATTTCTACCCATTCTCAAAAATCATCAATGAACCGTGCAATCAATAGTATTCATTGAAAACCTGCCAAGTGCTTAGAGTTAGAAGGCATAAAACCACACTCTCAAAGAGCTTACAGTTTTGTGGGGGAGACTGAGAAGCAGTGTGGCCTAGTGGAAAAAGTACAGGCCTGGGAGTCACAGGGCCTGGGTGAGATTTGGTGCACTCAAAAAAAGGAAAAAATGGATATTGGGAGGCAGAGGCAAACCATCTCTGAGGGGATTCCCCAGGAACATTTCCTTCCCCTTTCGACAACAGCAGCAATATCGCATGGGTAAGTCATTCGGTCAATCGAATTTGTTGAGCACTTACTCTGTCCAGAACACTGTACTAAGCGCTTGGGAGAATATAATGCAACAATAAACAGGCACATTCCCTGCTCACAACGAGTTTACAGTCTAGAGGGGGAGGAGACAAGAATATAAATAGATGAATCGGAAGGTTGAGTGGATAATGCACATTTGACTGAATTACCAAAGAAACCTAGGAGGGTGAGGGGTTCTGGGGAATGAAATTAGGCTGCACAGGGTAGGAAAGTCTTAAAAATAGTGGAGGGGAGGGCAGGGTGACAGGGAGTGTAATTCTGCCTTCTTTTTGCAGGGATTGGCTCTGACACAGGATTTAACAAACTGGTTGAAAGTCTGGGGAAAAACATACCCCACGATACAGCTATTTATGCTTTATCCATATTTTCAGGGAACACATCACAGCTAATAATAATATTTGTGGTCTTTGTTAAGCTCCTCTCCCTCTCCCTTCTACGTCGCCCTGACTTGCTCCCTTTATTCATCCCCCTTGCCAGCCCCACAGCACTTATGTCCATATCTGTCATTTATTTATATTAATGCCTGTCTTCCCCTCTAATAATAATAATAATGGCATTTATTATGTGCTTACTATGTGCAAAGCACTGTTCTAAGTGCTAGGGAGGTTACAAGGTGATGAGGTTGTCCCACGGGGGCTCACAGTCTTCATCCCCATTTTACAGATGAGGGAACTGAGGCCCAGAGAAGTTAAGTGACTTGCCTAAACTCACACATCTGACAATTGGCAGAGCCAGGATTTGAACCCATGATCTCTGACTCCAAAGCCCGTGTTCTTTCCACTGGGTCATGCTGCTTCACTAGACAGTAAGCCCGTTATGGGCAGGGAATGTGCCTGTTTATTGTTGTAATGTACTCTCCCAAGTGCATAGCATAGTGCTCTGAACACAGTAAGCGCTCAATAAACACGATTGACTGACCTGACTCACAACTGAGAGAATACAACAGACTTGGTAGACATGTTCCTTGCCCACCAACAGCTCAAGTTTGAACGATGGAAACTGCACAAAACCCAAAATCTTCACTGGCTACAAAGTGCTAAATGAAAACATTGTCAAATAGTTCAGTTCCCTAGGTATTCACGTTGGCCAACACTATAACAAGAGAAGGAGAAAATTAAATCAAGAAGGCTAGCACAACCTTTGGGGAACTGTCAAACAGGGCGTGGAAGCAGTGTGTAATTAATCTCCAAACTAAACAGAAACTCTACCAAACTGAGCTAAAGTGCTTTCCAATCTTCCCTATGTCAGCAAGACTTAGTTCCCCCCACCCCCCACCTCCTCGTTAGTGCTACAAAAACCTCCTTGAGCAGCTTCATCAGCTATTATTGTTACTATGATATTTGTTAAGTGCTTTCTTAAGTTAATCAAGTTGCCCTGTCACACATGGGGCTCACAGTCCAGGTAAAGTTATAAGCAACATTAAATGACAAGATGACAAAATACTATTAGCTGATTGATTGTGGGTCACAAACAATATATTCCTTAATTTGACAGTCTTCTAGCATTGAAATTCTGCTCAATTCAACACAATGTCAAAAGGTGGGGCATAGGAAAAGAATGGATGATAATAGTATATCCAAGAAGTTGCTGTGGTACAAAGCAATTTGGGAACGTACAATAGAGTTAGTAAGCACAATCCCTGCCCTGTTTTTTTCCAGGCACACAATAAGCGCTTAATAAATACTATTATTACAATCACAGATGATACAGTGAAAAAAATTTATAAAACCTCTCCTTTGATAATGCAATGTATCATATTAATCATTAGCTAAAACTAGCACTACATAGCACTATACCCAACCATATAACACACAAATTATTCAGTTAAAAATATCAAAATCTGGAAAACTGGCTTTGTTCCATCACTCTAGCTTAGCTTTTTAAAATAAGGCTATTGTTCTCTCCTTAGATGTTTCCTGATTTTACTCCAGTCCTGCTTCTAATCTTACAGTCTTAAGAGAAGTTTAGGCCTTCCCCTTGAAGAAAAAAAAATACATTATGGGGTTTGTTAGGAATTTAATATGAATTAAACACTATGCGCAGCACTGGAGTAGACACAAGAAAATCAGGTCAGAACAGTTCCTCACAGTTTAAGCAGCTGGGAGAACACGTATTGGAATTTCCAATTTAGAACTGAGGAAACAGGCTCAGGGAAATTTGGCATTTTGTTCAAGGACATAGAGCAGGCAAGTGGCAGAACCGGGATTAGAACCCAGATGTTCTGACTCCCAGGCCATGTCTTTCCACTTGGCGTTAATGCTTCCCAACTGTTTAATATAAAGTAATAATAATTATTATTATTATTAAGGTATTCGTTAAGCTCTTACTATGTGCTAGGCACTGTACTAAGAGCTGGGGTGGGTACAAGCAAGTCATATAGATGAGAAGCAGCATGGCCTAGTGGAAAGAGCTCGGACCTGGGAGTCAGGGGACCTGGGTTCTAATCCAGCCTCTGCCACTTGTCTGCTGGGTGGCCTCGGGCAAGGCTCTTCACCGCTCTGTGCCTCGGTTGGCTCATCTGTAAAATGGGGACTAAAACAGTGTGCCCTTGCCCCACCCCCCGTGGCTACCTGATGGGTGCGGGGCCCCTGGAAGCGAATGGCCTTGCTGCTGCGGCCCACGTTCTGCACAGTGAGCGCGGCGCGGTACACCTGGCCGACCCGCACGTCCGTGAACCGCACCCGGCCCGGGGAGACCCGCACCGACCGCTCCGCACGCTCCATTGCGGAAGGTGCCCGTTGCCGGTCCGGGAAAACCAGGGGGCTCCTGCGCCTGTAACCAAGGCAGTAACCAGGGCGGTAACCAGGGCGGTAACTAGGGTGGTAACCAAGGCGGTATCCACGGCCGTGACGGTAACCATGGCAGCGGTAACCATGGCGGTAACCAAGAGCGGACCCGGCAGGAGACTGGGGTCGGGGCCGTCGCTAGGCAACGCCCGGGGAAGCTCTCGCGAGACCTCCGAAAGCAGCAGCCCTTTAAGAGTCCGCCGCTCAGGCCGTTAGTCAGCCAGTCCTATTTATTGAGCGTTTCCTGTTGATGTGGTGGCGTTTATTAAGCGCTTCCTTTTTGCCAGGCACTGCACTAAGCGCTGGGGTGGCTACAAGCTAATCGGGTTGGACACAGTCCCTGTCCCATGTGGGGCTCGAACCCCATTTTACAGATGAGGGAACTGAGGCCCAGGGAAATGACTGTGTGCAGGGCACTGTACTAACTGCTTGGGAGAATACACAATAAAAATAGAACAGACACATTACCTGCCCACAGGGAGCTTACAGTCTAGAGGGGGAGACATTTTAATAGAAATAAATTAGAGGTGTGGACATAAGGGCTTTGAACAGAGGGAGCAAGTCAGGGTGATGCAGAAGAGAGTGGGAGAAGAGGAAAGGGGGGCTTAGTCAGGGAAGGCCTCTTGGAGAGATGGGCCTTCAATAAGGTTTTGAAGTGGGGGGAGTCATCCTCTGTCACATATGAGGAGGGAAGGCATTCCAGGCCAGAAGTAGGACATGGGCGAGGAGTCGAGATGGAGGAGATAATAATAATGGTATTTCTTAAGCATTTACTATGTGCCAAGCACTGTTGTAAACGCTGGAGTACGAGGTGGTGCTCAGTAAAGGAGCCTGTACCCGGCTACCACTGAGGCTTTCTTTCAAGAGGCCCAACTGCCCGATGGCTCTCTAAGTAGTAAACTCGTTGTAGGCCAGGAACCTGGTTTACCAACCCTGTTGGGCTGTATTCTCCCAAGCACTTAGTACAATCAATCAGTGGGATTTATTGAGCGCTTCCTATGTGCAGAGCACTGTATGAAGCGTTTGGGAGACAACAGAACTAGCTGGCGTAGTGGATAGAGCAACGGCCTGAGAATCAGAAGGTCATGGGTTCCAGTGTCCGCTCTGCCACTTGTCTGCTGACCTTGGGCAACTCATGTCACCTCTCTGGGCCTCCATTACCTCATATGGAAAATGGGGATTGAGACTGTGAGCCCCATATGGGACGGGGACTGTGTCCAATCCAATTTCCTTGTATGCCCCCCAGCGCTTAGTACGGTGCTTGGCACATAGTAAGTGCTTAACAAATGCCATTATCATTCTTATTATTATTAATTAGCAGACATGTTCCCAGCCCATAATAACTTTACAAAACTTGCCTCCTATTTTGGCCCAGCACATAGTAAGCGCTTAACAAATGCCATTATCATTCTTCTTCTTCTTCTTCTTCTTCTTCTTATTATTATTATTATTATTAATTAGCAGATGTGTTCCCAGACCATAATCCCAGACCATAACGACTTGACAAAACTTGCCTCCTATTTTTAAACCTAACTCTATTTTTTAAAAATGCATTTGACTTCTGTCTATAAAGCTTACATCAAAGCCCAGAAACTAATACTCCATCACAGTATGAAATGCTCCTTGGATCCTGCCTCAAAGAAAGTAGGCTTTCCAAATTGAACATTTGCATGTGGAAGTCCTTGACAGTTGTACAGTTTTTATCTGACAGTTAATGCCAAAGAAGGTCAAGCAAATCAGGACCGACTGTAATTGCTTCTTGCTTCTCCAACTAGCTTTCAAAATCTCGTCTGACAAAGGAATGTCTCTCAAGCAAAGGCATGGTACTTTCCTACTTTTGATTCAGATCAAAAAAACATTCCCTCTGATCATCCTTCCTGAATTCAGGCTTGAGATCAAACAGAAATCAACAGGCCGGAGAGTTAGAGCTGTGCCTTCAGAGAAAGGATTTAGAATCTAGTAAACACTTTGGACACTCGATTTTGTTTTTTTAAAATCTTTTCCATAATAGCAATAATAAGAATAAACTATTTCTCCCCTGTCCGCTTTGCTTTCAGGGGGGCTTTCTACAGGTAGAGGCTGTGTCCCTGTCACTGACGAAAAGATCTCAGAGGGGGCTGGTGGTGAAAGTTAATCTGCAGGTAGGGATCCTAGCTCAACTAGGCCATAAACCCGCCCCCCCAGGACACCCCGATTCCCCCAGCACCATCACCTCCACCCAACCAGAGACCCTGAGTTTGATGAGATTGTCTGGAATTTTAGGATCTATCCTAGTGTCCTCTGCAGATACTTTAGGATACATTTATGTCTTGAGAGACAATCTCAACAGAACTGGGGAGTGAGAATATCAGCTGGTTATTTATTTTATTTTATTTATTTTACTTGTACATATCTATTCTATTTATTTTATTTTGTTAATATGTTTGGTTTTGTTCTCTATCTCCCCCTTCTAGACTGTGAGCCCACTGTTGGGTAGGGACCATATCTATATGTTGCCAACTTGTACTTCCCAAGCCCTTAGTACAGTGCTCTGAACACAGTAAGCGCTCAATAAATACGATTGATTGATTGGTGGAGCAGTGATGGAGGGAGAAGAGGCCGTCTGCATGAATATGCATCTCATGCCAGTTGCTGAGGGTAATTTCTCCTCTCTCCCCTTCTCTTCTTCTTCCCTCTCCTCTTCTTGGCTGTGCTTCCCCCTTGAGCAGAAGCAGCAGCAGGGTGATTCTTCAATGGTCTCAGGAGGTGATAAGTCCTGGAATCACTTCTTGTGGCATTTTTAATAAGTGCGGGGAGCATCATAGCGTGATTTTTCCCGGTTCCCTCTTCCTTCTGCGTCATCTCCGAACTTCGATCTATGACATTTGGACATTTGCTATCCCCCCTCCCACCCTCAACTCCACAGCACTAGGTATATATCTTTAAATTATATAAGTTACTAATTTATTCATTTTAGTGTCTGTCTCCCCGCTCTAGTCTGTAAGCTCTTTATGGACAAGGAATGTGTCCACCAATTCTGTTGTACTGTCCTCTCCCAAGCACTTAGTACAGTGCTCTGCACATAGTAAGCACTCAATATGATTGATTGATTGATAAAGGCATCTAAGATATCAGGAATGTAGTCCATTAGACTTTGTTAAGAGGATTCTCTTAGGTAAATTTTGTCCTACCTGATTAATTTGTATCTACTCCAGCACTTGGAGAAATCCTTGACAAATAGTAAATGCTTAGTAAATACCATAATAATAATGATAATAATAAAACCTTAGTAAGGTGCTCTGCAGACAGTAAGCACTCAAGAAATACCTTCAATTTATTGATTATGCTATATACTGTGAGCTTTCCATTATCATTATCAATAATAATAACAATGGTATTTTAAGCACTTTTACTAATATTTGTTGACTGCCCCTCTCCCATATAGGATAAAATTGAAACAAATGGAAAAAAACCCAGAACTTTTTTCCTGAGTTTATGACCCAAGAAATTGGAAAACAGTCTCTGTCAGGAAATATTTGTTTCCTCAGTTTTGAACCATGTAAAATTGTGCTTCTCATGCAACATTTCATTGCCAAAGGGAAATATGTGTCTTTGTCATGATAAAGGCAGCAGGGTTGTTTCAAAAATTCTTGTACATTTTCCCTTCTATTCATCCATATTTTCTGTTTTCAAACACATATGGTTCCCTTCCCTTGTGGGGCTCTTGGAAAATAATAACAGCTTTGTAATTCTCCTGGAAAATATATTGTCTTTGGGTTTTTCTCCTTGTATCGATTTTTAAACCACAATATTTCTGTCAAATACACACTCTTTCTGCCTTAGTCATTCTGTAGCCGTGTTCCCTTCCACTTTGATTCATTGTCTTTCTCCACTATTTTCCAATTTAATATGTCTGATTCACTGGTTTAGATTGTCCCATTAGTTCACTCTTTGATTTTCTTTCAGTCATTTCTCCATGTTTTATCCTTTCCCTCCCATCCTCTGATTTCCCCTCCTTTCTCCTTTTTAACCATTAATTTAGACATACATTTAACTTTATTATCATTCAACAATTGAATGGGTGACTAACATAGACATACATTTAACTTTATTATCATTCAACACTTGAGTGGGTGACTAACATAGACAATAGTAATGTTTTCTACAGAGCCTAATCATGAGGCTTAGATCAAATTTTATCAGGTTGAGAGATATTTATTTCCAAAGTTACAAGGTGCTACCACCTCTCCCAAATTGGAATTTAACAAATGTATGCTGCCTCTAGCTGTGTCCCACATTAAAAGAACATGCCAAAATAGAATTTCTGAAGTGTTTCTTATCAAAAGATAAAAGATTTCTCTTCACAATTTCTTTCTCTCTATAGGATACTTAACTGCGCTTACTGACTAACCCACGTACTGGGCAAAATTCGTAGGGCTCAAGTGAAATAGAGTTAGAAGGACATTTCCCCAGGTCTTTATGAAGCCTTTAAATGAGATCACTTAAAAACATGTTTCCACAACCCCCGCCAGCTCCCAACCACCTAACTTCTAGAATACAGTACAGTATTGCAGAAATATACTTATTTGAAACTCATTATATATCCAGTAGTAAAAGTAATGGTATTTCTAGAGGACTTCAATGCAAGACACCGCACTAAGCACTTGGGGAAGCAGCATAGCTCAGTGGAAAGAGCTTTGGAGTCAGAGGTCATGGGTTCAAATCCCGGCTCTGCCACTTGTCAGCTGTATGACTTTGGGCAAGTCACTTAACTTCTCTGTCCCTCAGTTACCTCATCTGTAAAATGAGGATTAAGACTGTGAGCCCCACGTGGGGCAACCTGATCACCTTGTAACCTCCCCAGTGCTTAGAACAGTGCTTTGCACATAGTAAGCACTTAATAAATGCCATTTTGGGGGGGGGGGGGAATTCAACAAAAGCCGATGACATGTTCCCTGCCCACAACAGCTTACATTCTAACTGGGGAGAGAGGCATTAAAATAGCAATCAATCAATCAGTGGTATTTATCGAGTTCTTACTATGTGCAGAGCACTGTACTAAGTGCTTGGGTGTACAATACAACAGAATTAGCAGATGCATTCCCTGCCCATACCGAGTTCACAGGCCAGAGGAACTGTAAATTAAAAATGGAAAAGTTTTAATCTTAATGTTTTAAAAATATTTAATGTGACTGATTTTTATTTGACTCACAATGAGAATATCAAACATTTGAGAAGCCATAGATATTCTGCAAGTGTAGCATCCTCCAAAACATGAAGGCTGATGTCTCGGGATTAGAATATTGTCTAGCAAGGGTAGAGATGGGTTTGTTTCCTCTCCAGAGACCTAATAGAAAAGTATCTGAACCTGTATCCATCCTTTTCTCTATCCCATTCCTCATTCCTGCTAGCCTCTGTCTCTGAATTTCTCCTCATTTCCCTGTCATTGACCCGGTCATTGCCTGACTCTCTTTTCTCTTCTGAGTCTCACTGTCTCTTGCCCTCACTCCCTCTCCCTTCCCTCTCTGGCTTCCTGTCTTCACCCCCATCTCCCTCTGGGTTGTCTCTCTCTCTGTCTTTACTTTGGGAATCTATGTCTTTGTGACTTCTGTAGCTGGCCGGTTCTACCTTAGGCCTTTCTTCAAGTGACTTCCACCCTCCTTATTTTGAAATCCACACTTTAAAAAAAAAAAGGTTGGGGGAGAATTGAACTGGAAAGAACAATTGTTTAACTTGGTGTACACAGGAAAGTCTGGAATTTCAGAGGTGCTTCACCCGGAGTGGCTCAATAGGTATGAATCATATCTGATCAAAGGACATCTATTTTGCCTCAATCTGATTCAGAAATTCCCTTGGGAACATTAACTTCCCAAACTTCAATTTTTAAAGCACTTCCGCTAAAGCTGGGACATTTTCGATTGCCTGCTATATCCATCTTCACACCTCCTGTGACTCAAAATGGGCCATATATTATTAAAGGCTCTCATCCATTGCTGAACGTAAGTGGCGCACAATTCTGGGAATCATTTCAAACCGTTTCAAAAGATCTTTGCATGTCAGTGCTTTTCTGTCACCAGCATTGAGTGAAAAATCATCTCCACTCAATTTTCTTATGACCATAACATTCCCTGGCCTCTCTAGGCAAATGAGTTCACACTCCAAATCTTAGGGCCTGACAGAAACTAGGGCAGGCTGGAAGGAAATGGGACTTCGGGCTAGGCAGGATTGAAATGAAAATCAAAAACTGTACCCTCCATCTGTACTTTTCAGTCACTAGATAATTCATTGCTATGAAGTTGGTCATGGTGACAAGGGCTAGTGAGAATTCTTTATTTTCTAGGCCACTTAATTTGTCAGTAATACAGGAGTAGAATGAGTTATTGCAGATTTTTCACTTATCGTGGGCCTAGCCTCAGAATATTTTTTCACAAGCAGTTCTTTCCACAGCGTTATCCCTTCCTCTTAAATTTTGGAACTATGGTAACGATCAGAACCTTAGTTCCTCATCCCTGCTTCCACATTAACTTGATATTGTTTTGGTACCCTAGGGATTTTTATAAAGCAGTCTTAAGGAAGTAAAGCCACTCTTACTTCATCCACTTTATACTAATGTTGGTTCACTTTCCACTTTTTGAAAAAATACTCCAGAACATCAATATCTATACTACTGACCTTAAACCTCCTTCTGTCCCCTACTTTTTTTTTAAATGGTATTTGTTACACCCTTACTCTGTTTCAGATACTGTATTAAGGGCTGAAATAGGTACAAGCTAATCAGGTTGGACATAGTCCCTGTCCCACATGAGGCTCACAGTCTTAATCCCCATCTTTACAGATTTATTCTTTCCACAGTAAGTGGAAGCTGTGCTTAACAAATGCCATAATTATTGTCATTATGTACTCTAGCACTTAGAACAGTGCCTGGCGTATGGTAACTGCTTAATAAATACCATTTTAAAAAACAAACACAACAACAACAACAACAAAGACTAAACTCTTGGGGGAGTTCAATACAACAGAATAGGAATCCTTAGTCCTTATATTTTTCATTCTCATCTTCCCTTTTGTGTCTGTCCCTTCCTTCCCTGTATTACTCTTGGATTGTGAGCCCCTTGGGAGCCAGAGACTGAATCTGCATTTCACATTTGGACTCACCCAGCACTGAATATAGTGTTTTGCACATAGTAAGTGTTAAGTAAATTCCATTATCCATAACTTATTTACTTGGATTAAGGTCTGTCTCCCCCTCTAGACTGTAAGCTTATTTTTTTTTTTACTCTATTTATTTATTTAATTTATTTGTACATATCTATTCTATTTATTTTATTTTGTTAGTATGTTTGGTTTTGTTCCCTGTCTCCCCCTTTTAGACTGTGAGCCCACTGTTGGGTAGGGACTGTCTCTATATGTTGCCAATTTGTACTTCCCAAGTGCTTAGTACAGTGCTCTGCACATAGTAAGCGCTCAATAAATACGATTGATGATGATGATGATGATGGCCAGGGAACGTGTACTAGTTCTATTGTATTGTACTCTGCCAAGCTCTCAGTGCAATGATCCGCACATAGTAAGCACTCAATAAATACAATTGATGGCAATTTAAGGTGGAAGAAATTCTATAGTTCGGAAAAAGTTTGTCAGCAGTTGGTAGGGAAATAGCTCAAAGCAAAGACATGATCACAGACATGGTTGTTCCAAAAGAAGCAGTGTGACTTAATAGAAATGACCTGGGCCTGGAAGTCAGGGGACCTGAGTTCTTTTCCCGGTTCTGCCATTTGCCTGCTGGGTGGCTTTGGGAAAGACACTTAACTTCTCTGTGCCCCACTTTCTTCATCTGTAAAAATGGTGATTATATACCTGTTCTCCCTCCTCCTGAACTATGAGTCCCGTGTGGACCCACTTGTATGAAACGTCACTGGTTTCAGAACTACGAATAAGAATTTTAAAGAGCAGTTTGGGTGAATCACCTCCTCGATTACAAAGGATAAGCAGCTTTTTGTAGGCTATTTGCACAAGTTCAGACAATGCTGTGTCCCATATGAAAACTGGGAGACAATGGCCCAAGAAAGACCAGCAAGGCACACTGTCATCAAGAAAGGAACCAGCTCTTTTTGAGCAAAAACTCCTTAAGGAACAAGAGACAAGGAGACCGAAGCCAAAACATCTCCTGGAACTGGAGTCATCAAACATGACGCTACAAGGGCCAGCATTTATTGTGTGCCCAATTAGGACCGAAAATCTCACACGGGCCCTTTTTTTTGTAGGTGAATTTCACTCCTAGCTGAGTTCCCACCACCAGCGGTGTCCTAACATGGAAGGACAACTACGTGCTTGTGAAAACTAAACGGCAAAGAGCTTCAACTTACTAACAGTTAATACATATTAGGTATGTGTTTGTTTCTTAATCTGATTCATAAACAGTTGTCTGTTCTTTCTATCCACTCATGCAACTCTTTCTGGCCACTCATGCAACACCTAAGGTTGCGGTTATACACCATACTTAAAGAGTACCTCCCATTCCCCAAGCATGCCATGTAATAAAGATTTTATTATATCTGCTTAATCCTATAATGGAACAGCCTATTAGTTATTTCATAAAACATGCAGCAATTGGTTTAATTATCCAAGAAAATACACAGCCCTGCTACTGCCGGAGCCGTCAGGCTAACTGCAAAGACCCAACGGCTGGTAGAGCTTCTGGAGACTTTGAAGTTGTGGTAGAGGTGCTGGCATATACCACGACTGGAGAGAAAGCACTGGAAAGAATCGTCATTTTAGAATTGTTTTAGATTAGTTTTAAGAGCTAAGAGATTTTTAAGGCTAAGTAGGGAAGCAGCGTGGCCCAGTGGATAAAACAAGGCCCTGGGAGCTAGAGGACCTTGGTTCTAATCCCAGCTTGACTGCTTTCCTGCTGTGTGATCCTGGTCAAGTCACTTAACTTCTCTGTGTCTCAGTTTCCTCAGGGACAGGGATTGTGTCTGACCTGATTAACTTGTATCTACCCCAGTGCTTAGAACAGTGCTTGGCACATAGTAAGCACTTGACAAATTAAAAGTACATTGCTTCATTTCCCAGAATGCAAAAGGACTTTACCAAATGTTTTTCAGAGGTTAATCTTACAGTAATTGCTTAGTTATCCCCTTTGGGCTATTATTTCCTGAGTCTATTGTGCATAAGTACCAAAATATATTTTCTTAATATATTAGCATGAATGTTGAATGATTGCAAAAACCTCTGGTTCACGCCAGGAGAAGAATATGGAGTGAGTCTTTCCCAGCAAAGGAGTTTCCATAAGGATTCGAGATGACAGTGATGATAATAATAATAGACGTATTTGCTAAGTGCTTACTATGTGTCAAACATTGTGCTAAGTGCTGCCGTAGATACAAGATAATCAGATTAGACACAGACACAGGCAGGACAGAGGCAGAGACAGGCAGTTGGAGGGACAGAGAGAAAAATACACCATAAAGAAAGAATCCCAGAAATAGAGAACCAAAAGAAAAAAAGAGGGACACAGAGGGAGGCTGGGTAGAAATGGTATACAAACATACATACACACGTTCTCTCCATCTCTCTCTCTCCCTCAATTTCTCTTTCTTTTCACCCTCACCCAAACATCATCTTCCCTGTAACCGTTCCCACAAAACAGATACAAAAGCACGGGGAAGCAGCATGGCGGAGAGGATAGAAAACGGGCCTGGGAGTCCGAAGAACCTGGATTCTAATCTCGGCTCCGCCACTTGTCTGCCATGTGGACTTGGGAAAGTCACTTCACTTATCTGGGCCTCAGTTCCCTCATCTCTACAACGGAGATTACGTCTGTGAGCCTCATGCGGGACAGGGACTGTGTCCAACCCAATTTGCTTGTACCTACCCCAGCGCTTAGTACAGGGCCTGTAACATAGTAAGCGCTTCAAAAATACCACAATTATAATTGTTATTGTCATAATTATTAAACACATTGCCATTACTCAGTTTCCTGGGGCAGGTCCTGAGGGCTCCCAGCACTGAGTTTCCATTCCACACCTAATTTTAATGTGCTAAAAATCCACAGAAAAGAGACCGTTCTCTTTAGCAGAGGCAGCAGTGGCAGATATCTCTTCCCGCCTCCCTCCGTTTTTCCCTAATAACCGAAGCAGCATGGCGTAGTGAGTAGAGAGGTCATGGGTTCTAATCCCGGCTCTGCCACTTGTCTGCTGTGTGGCCTTGGGCAAGTTAACTCACTTCTGTGGGCCTCAGTGACCACATCAGGAAAATGGGGATTAAGACGATGAGCCCCATGCGGGACAGGGACTGTGTCCAACCTGATTTATCCCTTCTAGACTGTGAGTTCGTTGAGGGCAGGGAATGGGTCTTTTTGTTGTTGTAGCGTACTCTTCCAAGCGCTTCGTACAGTGTTTTGCACTCAGTAAGCACTCAATAAATGTGATTGAATGAATTAGACTGTTTTGTCCTGGCCTTCTTACCCCTGCAGCCTTGACCACTGCCAACACCCTGATCAACAGTAGATTTTGGAGGGCCTATTGGCCGTTTTTCAGATTGCAAGGTGGAGTAATCATTGTGGGTATTTGTTAAACACTTACCATGTGTTAAGTACCTGGGTGGACACGATACAGAAACACTCTCCAGCCCATATGAGACTCATGGTCTAAAAGGGAGGGAGAAAAGAGAACAGGTATTTATCTCATCTCCATTTTACAGACCAAGAAACTGTGACCCAGAGAAGTTAGGTGACTTGCCCAAGGTCATACAAGAGGCAAATAGCAGAGTTGGGATGAGGCCTCAGGACTCTTGACTTCCAGTCCCAAGGAGAAGCAGCATAGCTCAGTGGAGAGATCATGGGCCTGGGAGTCAGAAAGGCCTGGGTTCTAATCCTGGCTCTGCCGCATGTCTGCTGTGTGAACTTGGGGAAGTCATTTTGCTTCTCTTTGCCTGTTACCTCATCTGTAAAATGGAGATAGCGTGTGAGCTCCATGTGGGACAGGGACTGTGTCCAACCTGATTAATTTGTATCTATTCCAGTGCTTAGAACAGTGCTTGATACATAGTAAGCACTTAACAAGTACTATAATCATTATTATCATGCTCTTTCCACTAGACCGCACTGCATCTCAATTCCTGCATCTGACTCAATCAATCGATTAATCGTATTTATTGAGCGCTTACTGTGTGCAGAGCACTTTACTATGCATTTGGGAGAGTACAATACCACAGAGTTGGTGGGTAAACTCGTTTCCTGCCCATAAGGAGCTCACAGTCTAGAGGGGCTGTCATGTAGGTATTTTTCAGTTTTGAATGGATCTGTAAGAAAATTTTCCCGAAAATGAGACAGCCAAATGAATCATATTTTTTTTCCCCCACAAAACCCAGGGGAATGTCCATTGCAAAGCCTCACTTAAGTAACAGTGGATCAGTCAGGGGAATTGACCATGTATCCTGTGACCCATTCGGAGGTTTTAGACACTAATCACCCTTGTACTCAACAAGAGAGAGAGAGAGATCATTATCATTAATCGTATTTATTGAGCGCTTACTATGTGCAGAACACTGTACTAAGCGCTTGGGAAGTACAAATTGGCAACATATAGAGACAGTCCCTACCCAACAGTGGGCTCACAGTCTAAAACGGGGAGACAGAGATGGCATCATCCTTTCTCACCTTGAAGTTCAGAGTCTCTGTTTCAGGAATAAAAGAGTTCTTTAATTTGCTATTTCACTTACTATGTTTGCCTGGATTTGGTTAACATGATATCATGCAAATAGCCAGAGCCTTTCCCGCTCTCGCTGAAAACGGTGTCTGAAGAAAAATGAACCAAGAAATTAAATCGAGTTTCTCTGAAGTGAAAACATATTAGATGGCTTCCAGCAAATTAGTTTCTAAAACATATTGGTTCACACTAATATCATAACACCAAGAACTGGGATCCTAAAAGAATATGAGTCCATTTTTATAGGTGCTATATATGAGCAATAAATTTCTTCAACTCAGGGCTTGTCTCTGGGTGTTTATTTGTTTATGCTTTCTACACAGGAGAAATTGCATGTGTTTGAGTTAGCCAGCACTGAAAGGAAAAAAGAAAAAGAAGCCATTCAGACAGCTGAGAGGCCTCTGACACAGCGGCATCTCATCTTGTCTTATGCTGTCGAGTCATTTCTGACCTGTAGGGACTCCATGGGCACATCTCTCCCAGAATGCCCCGCCTCCATCTGCAATCATTCTGGTAATGGATCCAGAGAGTTTGGGATGAAGAATGGAGGATGCAGTCTGGTCTCCAATCAATGCTGCGGGTTCTTTCTCTGGCAGGGCATGTCTCCATGATGATGATGATGACATTTGTTAAGTGTTTACTCTGCGTCAAGCACTGTTCTAAGCGCTGGGGTAGATACCAGGTATTCAGGTTGGACAGAGTCCCTGTCCCACATGGGGCTCACAGTCTTAATCCCCATTTTACAAAGGAGGTATCTGAGGCCCAGAGAAGTGAAGTGACTCCACCCAAGGTCACCCAGCAGACAGGTGGCAGAGGCAGAATTAGAACCCAAGTCCTCCTCCTGATGCCCAGGCCCATGCTCTATCCACTAGGCTATGCCACCCCATCACTAAGGCTCCAGAGATTTGAAGCTGATTAGCTAAGAGGGCTTGGGACATTCAAATCTTCCACTCCATCCCTGGGGTAAGGGGATTTAGATCTTCAAGTAGTGTGAATGTACTTGCCTCTTCGGGGACATGGGTCCCCTCCCTGCCGCTGGCATCCCCCTTTCCATGACTCAGGTTAGATACTTCATGCTGTCCCCAGGGAAGATGACTGTTTGAACGGTGGCATGAATGGGGTAGCTCTGTGTTCATCCTCATAACAATTATAAGGAAAATTTGGATGTGTTAAGTGCTTACTGTAAGCCAAGTACTGTGCTATGTGCTGGGGTAGATATTCAGATCAGAGACAGTCCCCATACCACATAGAGCTCATAGTCTAAAAGAGAGGGAAAACAATCAATGATATTTATTAAGTGCTTAACTCTGTACAGAGCACTGTACAAAGTGCTTGGGAGCGTGCAATGTGACAGAGTCGGTTTAAACGTTCTCTGCCCGTAAGGAGCTTCCAGCCTAGAGGAGCAGGAACAAGAGCAAGAAGAAGAACAAGATTTGAATCCCTATTTTACAAATGAGGAAGCCGAGGCAAAAAGAAATTAAATGATTGATCTGCCTGAGGCCACACAACAGGTAAGTTACCTGACTTGATGTGGAGAATCCCAAAGTATTCAACTAAGGAGCAATGAGGAGCAAACTCTTGGAGCCCATTAAGCCCTAGACCCAGGCTCCCGACTCCCGGGCCTGTGCTCTTCCCACATGAGAAGAGAAGACAGCAACCAGTCATGCCCTTTTGAAAACTCCAAAATGAGACACAAACACCTAGAAACCCATCTACTGACCCCTGGGGAAACTCTCACAGACCACCCTGAACTGACGCCAAGAGGTGAGGGTTATCAGGGAATCATCATCATCAGGGATGATCTTCAATCATCTCTGCTGTGGGATACAGCACCCCACCCCTTAAAACTCAGGCCTGAGGGAAAGCCCAAGACAGTGGATCTCCAGGAGAGGTAGAGGGCTAACCTTCTCACTGTACCTCCATCTCGTCTATCTCACCACCGACCCCTCGCCCACCTCCTACCTCTGGCCTGGAACATCCTCCCTCCTCATGTGTGACAGACAATGACTCCCGCCACTTCAAAACCTTATTGAAGGCCCATCTCCTCCAGGAGGCCTTCCCTGAATAAGCCCTACTTTCCTCTTCTCC
Source organism: Tachyglossus aculeatus (assembly GCF_015852505.1). NCBI lineage: Eukaryota > Metazoa > Chordata > Mammalia > Monotremata > Tachyglossidae > Tachyglossus > Tachyglossus aculeatus. The sequence goes on from NC_052083.1 coordinate 27,327,646, forward strand.
TGCTCCTTTCTGCATCACCCCAACTTGCTCCTTTTATTCATCCCCCATTCCAGCCCCACAGCACTTACGTACAGATCTGTAATTTACTTATTTATATTAATGTCTGTCTCCTCCTCCCGACTGTCAGCTCACTGTGGGCAGGGAATGTGCCTGTTATATTCTTACATCGTATTCTCCCAAGTGCTTATTACGGTACTCTGCACACGTAAGCGCTCAGTAAATACGACTGACCAACTGACTGACTTGATGTGGAGAATTCCGAAGGATTCAACTGGGGGCAACAAGGAGCAAATTCTTGGAGCCCACCCAGACCCAACCTGTGTGACAAAGACCTGAAAGTATTTTATCTCTGGAGGTGGGGAGCAAATCCTCACAGCACCTCCCCAAACTATGAGTCAGAGTCTATTGCTGACTTTTGCTGATTGTTTCCAAATACCTAGTTCAGGGCTCAGCACACAGTGGGCCCTCAAATCTGAGGCTAGGAAGGATGGGCTAATGATATTGTCACCATCGCTCTTCAGCCTCAACCATTCTGTTGGTGCCTAGAAGGAAGAAGGACGTATTCCGGAGGTGGACGTAATTTGCCATCCCTAGAGCCCTTTCTACCTGGTGTCATCCAGTGCTCAGGTGAGTGAATGTCACATGGGTTTGCTGCTACAAGCACCAAAACTAAAAAGGATTACAGGTCTTGGCTCCCATCAGGTTATCGCCGAGGAAGGAAAGCCATCAGGTTTGCCCCATTAGCTTTTTGAGGCAGGGCAGGAACCCTCTTGCCGCTTGGGATGGGAGAGGAAGCAAAGATGGCAGTAAGCCGGCCATGGCACTTTTCACCCTCCGCTGGCAGGAGGAAGGGGGAGGAGAAAGAGGCACCACCGCAGCCTCTCAAATCTTTTAGGTCGTGAGCCTCATGAGGGACGGGGATTGTGTTTCATTCCCACCTGCATATTTTCTCCCAGCGCTTAGGACGGTGCTCAGCGCACAGTGAGCATTTTATAAATACTATTACTACTACCGTTTTGGGGTCGGGAGAGGAGGACGCCATTTGTCCTCGAGTCCCATGGGGAGGGGTCATCCACCCACTTGGTCAAGGAGATCATCAGAGGATGGGGTGTGAGGCGGCCCTTTGGAGTCACCTGACAGGAGCACCCCATGGGGGCCACCCAGACACCACCTCCACGAGGCCAGAACCTCCTGTCATCTTGGGGCAGGCCAAAAGGCGGCACAGCAAAGCAGTCTCTGTTCTGGTCCCGGAGCTTGGTGGGGGAGGATGAGCCAAGCCCCCATCCTGGCCTCTGAGGACCACCAGAAATGGAACCGCCATCTTGAATGGTGCTAATGAGGGCCTATAGGGTGCTGACTAAGTACGGCTCAACAGAGGCAAGACCCAGAATTCCCTGCCTTGGAGAAGCTTACCATCCAATGAGAGGAGGGAAGCGGGGAGAGACAGGCCAATCTAAACAACCATAAGGTAGTGGGACCGGAAGGGGAACAAACAGGAATAAATACAGCCAGTAGCACAGGGCAAAATGCCAAATGTGCTCCTGGGAACAAGCCTAAGGTACCCACTGTTCTTTGGGGATTTCTTAGGAAGAGGTTCCTTCTTTCTGGGCTCAACCTTCTGGGGTCCTCTGAGTGGACGTGGCTCTTCGGCCCACTACTGGGGCTCCTGGGGAAGCGTCCTGGGCCCTGTCGCTAGGAGCTGGAATGGAGAGGTGGCCGGGCAAACCCCATCCACTCCACAGACCCCTAAAAAGTGGGGACAATGCCACGTGGCTCCCTAGGGACCCTTACCCTGTCATCAGCCACCACCACCCTAGGCCTATAAATCCCCCAGGCCCACGACCCCGAGACATGGGGGGCGGGGGATGGAGGGGACAGGGCCCGGAGAAACAGGCCAGAGGGAATTGACCGGGACTTTGAATCTCCTCCCAGTCCCAATCTCTGAGCCCCAGCCTCACTTCTGAGCCTCAGCCCTTTTCTGAAACAGAGAGTGGGTGCCCAGGGAGAAGAGAGGAAAGAAAGACAGGCTTTCATACGGTGGCCGAGGGCAAGGATCACCGTCGCTTCTATCCATGAGACTTGGTTTTTTCTAGGCCATCAGCACAAGGCCATACAGGTTCGGGGTTTTAGGGCGAGCCTTGGCTCCTCTCCCTGGGCCCAGCAGCCTTCATGCCCATCTTGACCGTGCTCTGGTTCCTGTGGTGGGCCCGGCGGAGGAATGGGCACTGAGCGCCAGCCTGGCACAGCGGCATCTCCCTGAGAGCACCCCATGCTGGACACGTGGAGCTTCCTCTTGGCCCTGGCAGAGTAGAAGGTAACGACCAGATGTGGGTGCTGACAGAAGAAACAGAAATAGATCAGTGGCTTTGAGTCCTGGTCACTTGAGAAGCAGCGTGGCCCAGTGGATAGAGCACGGGCCAGGGAATCAAAGAAGCTGGGTTCTAATCCTGGCTCCAACACTTTTCTGCCGTGTGACCTTGGGCAAGTCACTTCACTTCTCTGGGCCTCAATTCCCTCATCTGTTCAGTGGGGATGAAGACTGTGAGCCCTAAGTGGGACAGGGACTGTATCTAACTCGATTATCTTGTATCTGCCCCAGTGCTTAGAACAGTGCCTGACACATAGTGCTTAACAAATACCATCATTATTATTATTACTTTTCTTGTCCATTAGTATTATGCTCCCGATAGTCATTAAAAATGGCATAAGCAGTGATTCCCGGACATTCCGTCTCTTAAGCTCCTTCTAGACTGTAAGCTTGTTGTGGGCAGGGAACGTGTCTGTTTATTGTGATATTGTACTCTCCCAAGCGCTCAGTACAGTGCTTTACACACACACACACACACACACACACACGATTGAATGAATGAATGAATGAGTGAATGAATGAAAGTGGCACCTCGCTGCATACCCATTGAGGCCCAATCCACTGCTGCTTCTGCTCAAGGGGGCATCACAGCCAGAAGAGGGAAGAGGGACAGTGAGGTGGCTGAGGAAGGTGAGAACAGTCTCAGCAGCCAAGGTGAGATGCACACATCCTCCCTCACCATCCTGGCAGCGTGGCCTAGCAGATAAAACACAGGCTTGGGAGTCAGAAGGTCATGGGTTCTAATCCCAGATCCGCCACCTGACAGCTGTGTGACCTTGGACAAGTCACTTTACTTGCCTGGGCCTCAGTTATCTAGTCTGTAAAATGTGGATTAAGAGTGTGAACCCTATATGGGACAGGGACCTGATTAACTTGTATCTACCCCAGCACTTAGAACAGTGCTTGGCACATAGTAAAGTGATTAACAAGTACCATTATTATTATTTACACATTAATATATAATATTATATAATTATTATATACACAGAGTTGGAAGCACCTCCAGTTCCCTTGAGATTTTTTTTCAAGCCATAAATATGTCCCAGAGTATCTAGATCCTAGATCCTAAAATTCCAGACAATCTGGCCAAACTCAGGGTTTCCGGTCTGGTGGAGGTGATTGTGCTAGGAGGAATTGGGGTGCTCTGGTGGGGGGTGGGTTTATGGACTGGTTGAACTTGGTTCCCTAACTGCACAGCAGCTGTAGTCCCAGGCCTCGATTACATTTTCTTTTTGTCAGTGACGGTGAGACTCCCTCTACCCATAGAAAGCCCTCCTGAGAGCAAAGTGGAGAATTGAGAAACAGTTTATTCTTATTATTGCTATTACTATTAGGGAAACAAGACCACAAATCTAAACCCACAATATTCATTAGATTCAAAATCCTTTCTCTGAAAGACCAACCCTCTTGACCATTGATTTCCATTTTATCTCAAGCCTTGTTCAGGAAAGATGATCAGAGTGAAATCTTTTCTGATCTGAATCAAAAGCTAGATCTTTCCTTGAAAGAAACTCCTTTGTGAGACAAGATCTTGAAAGCTTGTTGGAGAAGCAATTACTGTTAGTTTTGATTTGCCTGACCTTCCTCGGCATTAACTGTCTGAATAGAAATTGCACAGCTGTCAGGGGTAGACATTTGACTTCCTCATGCAAAAGTCCAATTTGGAAAATTTACTTTCTGCAACGAGGGATCCAAGGAGCGTTTCATATTGTGATGGCATACTAATCTCTCGGCTGTGACGTAGGCTTTAAAGACAGGAGTCAAATGTGAAATGCGTTTTAAAATAACTTTTGTTTTAAAATAGGAAGTGGGTCTCAATTGACAGAGCCTCAGAAACTACGAACTATGACATTCTGCTGAATCAGCTGACTGTGGCAAATCTAACATGGCTGTATCTTGTATAATGTTTAGTACAATACCTTGGTACGCAGTAAGCCTTTTATAAATGCCACGATAATAAATAGCTGTAATGCACTAAGGGGGTTCTGTCCCCAGGGACTAAGTGGCAAAATTCTTAAAGTATCCTCAGAATAAGACAAATCCCCATAATTTAAACAATGGGATTGACTCCTAAGTGAATCAGTTTAACAGTATAGTTCAACATTAAAGAAATATTTGATATCCTTCTGTTATTGCCTTCTGTGAGTTGAATTTTAATTAGTTGAATGCCTGCCTTCTCTTGTGGGATGGAAGATAGAAAAATGGGGAAAAGACAGACCGATCCCCTCCCTCCTTCACCACATCCTTTTTTTTAGTGGTATTTCTTAAGCGCTTACTATGTGCCAAGCACTGAACTAAATGCTGAGGTAGACAGAAGCTAATCAGGTTGGGCGCAGTCCCTGTCCCCCATGGGGCTGACAGTCTTAATCCGTAGTTTACATATGAGGTAACTGAGGCACAGAGAATTTAGTGACTTGCCCGAGGTCACTTAGCAGATGAATGGCAGAGCCGGGATTAGAACCCAGGTCCTCTGACTCCCAGGGCTATGCTCATTACACTAGGCCATTCGGCTTCTCCAAAACCTAACTGGTATGTTCTGCCACCTGCACCCAACCCTGTGTTAGTTTTGTAATGTTTTATATAGTTTTATAGTATAAATTTTATAATGCACATATATGAGATTTCACAAAGAACTGCTTTTTTTATAATTAGGGTGAGAACTCGGAGGAGTTGAAAAAAGTGTTCATTTAGGGGAATAATTAATGGTAGTTTTTAAAAATTGGAGTAAAAATGGAATTTAAATTTCCAAAATTCAAGGTTTATTTTAGCTTTAATTAGCTCAGACTCTTATAATTCTCACAAAACCTCCCGGCTCTGCCACTTGTCTGCTGCGTGACCTTGGGCAAGTCACTTAACTTCTCTGTGCTTTAGTGACCTCATGGACTGCGTCCGATCTGATTAGTTTGTACCTACCCCAGCACTTAGTGCCTGGCACACAGTAAGTACTTAACAAATATCATTTAAAAGAAACTATTTGCTGATGGTATTATACTGTTTTCAAAATTTCTCCTTTCCATCCTGGCAAATAAGGCAAACGACAAAATGTAATGCTCTTCATCTCTCCATTGGTGAAACTAGAAATGTCAAGACAGCCTTGCTTAACTGAGGTTTTGAAAGTTCAGCATCAATCCTAAACTTATCAACAACCAGATTTTGGTTTAGAGGTGAAGACTCTCTATATTGGATATTCACACCACAAATAGGCAAAAACTGACCCAATTGCCATGCAGATTCCCCAGAAAAACCTACCTCTGACATTTAAAAAATAATTATCGAGCACTTCCTATGTGCCTCATCTCTGTGTTGAACACTGGGGAAGAGACAATCTTCAGCTCAGAATAATTAAAACTACCAAATCTTCCAGAATAATTAAATATTCCAGGAATCGCGTTCCAAAACTACTGTTTCTACTGACCTTATTGCAGAGTTAGGGTGCTTTGGTAAATCAATTTTAGACTATTCTACCAGTAAAAATATTTAGAAAAGCTTAGCAACTCTTTCTGAAGTGGAATTTCAATGCAATTTTTTTTTCCAGGATCAGAACCTATTAAAAAAAAAAAGTTTTGGGAAGGGTGCGTTGGGGGAGAAAATAAATTAAGTAAAAGCCCCAAAATCCATACCTTAGAACAAGATTGTCAAAAGAGTCTGTTGCCTACTTACTGAAAGAGCAGGAAGATGTTGTTAACTCCAAAGGTGGAGAGCTATTAAATGATTAACCCCTACTGTGGTAATTCCCACCAAAAAGTTTCTCTCAGGGGCTGTTCCCTCAGAAAAAATTCAATTAGCACATAGGCATATCGCAGCTAAGAGCAACCCAGGAGTCCACTGCTGAGCCTGGAGAGGAATTTTCTTTATGGTGCCTCAGCGATTTCCATTAGTTCGTTAGTTAGCCGTTAACTGCAGAGCCAGCGAGGGTCCGTTATAGTGCTCTGGGTGAGGCAATAGAAAAAAGCCAATCAGTAAACTGGATTCTGTGCTGTTTTTATTTTGGGGTAGCCTAATTATGGGGATTGGGTTAAAAACATCTGTGGTCCTGCTGGCCTTGTACACAAGGTTAATTATTATTATTATTAGCACTGCACATGGTATGCGCTTAATAAATACTATTGAATGAATGAAATATTGTTATTAATAGTACTAACAAAATAGTAATATTACTGATATTATTAATAGTAATTATAATAATAATGTTACTTTTAAATACTCACTATGTGCCAAGCATTGAGCTTAGCCCTGAAATACATACAAAATAATCAAATGGGACAGTCTCTGACCCCTTACATTTTAAGAGATGATATACCATTATTTTTGTCATTATTGTCATTATCAATGATAATAATGTTATTATTATTTATGGTCTTTGTTAAGCGCTTACTACCTGTCAAGCACTGTTCTAAGCATGGGGGTAGATACAAGTTAATCAGGCTGGATACAGTCCCCGTCCCCCAACTTGCCTGCTGCGAGACCTTGGGCAAGTCACCTAACTTCTCCATGTCTAAATTTTCTTAACTGCAAAATGTAGATTCAATACCTGTTCTCCTTCCTTTCTTAGACTATGAGCCCCTACTCATTCATTCATTCAATCGTGTTTATTGAGCACTTTCTGTGTGCAGCCCACTGTACTAAGCATTTGGAAAGTACAATTCAGCAACAAATAGAGACGGTCCCTACCCAACAACGGGCTCACAGTCTAGGAGGGGGGAGACAGACAACAAAACAAAACGAAACAAGTAGACAGGCATCAATAGTGTCAGTATAAATAATAATAATGGTATTTGTTAAGCACTTACTATGTGCCAAGCACTGTTGTAGAATTCTAGGTATATATACATCATTACTTTCCCTTCTGTTTCACTATATTTCTGTCCTTTTTAAGCACTTGATAGTCACCCCACTCTCAGGCCCACAGTGCTTATGTTCATATCCATAATTTATTTTAATAATAATAATGATAGCATGCATTTATTAAGCGCTTACTATGTGCAAAGCATGGTTCTAAGCGCTGGAGAGGTTACAAGGAGATTAGGTTGTCCCACAGGGGGCTCACAGTTTTAATCCCCATTTTACAGATGAGGTAACTGAGGCACAGAGAAGTTAAGTGACTTACCCAAGGTCACAGCTGACAATTGGCGGAGCCGGGATTTGAACCCATGACCTCTAACTCCAAAGACCGGGCTCTTTCCACTGAGCCACGCTGCTTCTCATTTTAATGTCTGTCTGTCTGTCCCTCTAAACTAAGCTCCTGTTGGACAAGGGACTTGTCTACCTCTTTTGTTGAATCGAACTCTCCCAAGCACTTAGTACAGTGCTCTGAACGCAGTAAGCGCTCAATAAATACAATGGATTGCTGGATAGGTTAAATACTATCTTTCCAGACCACCATCAAGCCAGTGTCTACCAACTCTATTATACTGCTATATTGTACTCTCCCAAGCACTTAGTACAGTGCTCTGCACATAGTTAAGTGCTCAATAAATACGATTAACTGATTGAGCTAAGGCTGCTCACTCTGCTTTATGCTCCCTTTATTGTGTGATTTGGGGCCCTCATTTGCTTAAAAAAATCATCTTTTATTTTTTTTCATTGTAATCATCCCAAGGAACAAGAAAGAGTACTCAAAAACCTAATTTTCTTTCACTTCAATTGGATTTAACTGCATAAGGAGCAGAGGATTCGATTCGAAACATGATATTTTGATTATGGAGCTCTAGAAGAAGACCTTATCTTAAAGATCCTGTTAGCTTTAATGGGAGTAATTTATTGTTTCTGACCAGACCCTGGCTCAAGGGAATTTGTGACTCACATTTTCACAGATGTTTTGACATCCCTTAGAATAATTCCTCTAATACTTGACGTGCATCATTATAGTCTTAATCGCTATTCGAGGTAATTAAGTAAATCGTGGCAGCTTTTACTTTTGGGTAGCAGTGAGCTATATACACCAAGAAAAACAAATGTAATTGACATAAGTACCCATTAATCATATGTTTAATTTGCCTTTTGTATTATGTTTGCATGGCTAACACATTCTCTTTGAACTTGTTCCTGAACAAATTCGTACATTTTAGATACTTTAAGAGATCTGATCTCCAAAAACCTTCCATTGCCTTCAAAACATAAACTCTGAAAACTGAATAGCGATACCAGCTTCTTCAATGCTCCAATATTTTAATATTGCTAATTCTTTTTATAATGGTATTTGTTAAGCACTTAACATGTGTTAAGCCCTGTTCTAACTTCTAGATAGAAGTTAATCAGGCCAGATATAGTCCCTGTCCCACATGGGGCTCACAGTCAAAGGCAGAGAACATATATTGAATCCCCATTTTGCAGTTGATGAAACTGAGGCTTAGGGAAGTTAAGTGACTTGCCCTAGGTCACACAGCAAGCAAGTGGTGAAGCCAGAATTATAACCTATTGCTTATTTTTGACCTCTCAAAACTCTCACTGTCTTAATTGCCCCAAATAAGAATTTAGGGTTCTTTATATAGAGCCATTTAGTAAAGTGCTCTGGACTCAATAGGTGCTCAATAAATTTAATTGTATTCATTGAGAACGTACTGTGGGCAGAAAACTAACTTCTCTGTGCCTCAGTTACCTCATCTGTAAAATGGGGATTAAGACTGTGAGCCCCCGTGGGACAACCTGATCACCTTGTAACCTCCCCAGCGCTTAGAACAGTGCTTTGCACATAGTAAGCACTTAATAAATGCCATCATTATTATTATAACTGTACTAAGCGCTTGGGAGAGTACAATACAACAATAAGCAGACACACTCCCTGTCCACAATGGGCTTATTAGTTCTACAAGGTCAATTATAGCCCTGGGGAAAAAAAAAATCAGTGTGTCAAGGAAAGCTGTTACAAGTAGGTTCAGTGAAGTTTGAACCTGTTTCAGAAATGCAACCAGATTCTTCCAGTGAACAAATCCTTTCCTGATAGGCTCTTTCAGGTAACCGATCAATCAGTCAATCAATTAGTGGTGTTTATTGACCACTTACTATGTGTCAAGCACTGTACTAAGCACTTGGGAGAGTACAACACAACAGAATTAGCGGACAAGTTCCCTGCCCACACAATACCCTTTGGTGAGGGTAGGGTCAAGGACAAAATGTTTATGTACTGGACAAAAGACAAATTAGATGATTAATTCTCAATGGTTCTTCACTAAAATTGGACTTTTTTCATATATTGGTCTGACATTCTATTATTTAAACTCAATTACTGTCATGAACAAGGTGGTATAGCTTGAAACATAATAATAATAATAATAGTGGTATTCGTTAAGCAATTGCTTACTAAGTGCCAGGCTCTGTATTAAGCGCTGGGATGGAGACAAACAAATAGGATTGGACAGAGCTCCTGTCCCACATGACACAATATTTAAGTATCCAATTTAAGACTGATCAGACTGGGCTAAACAGAGAGAAGAGCTTTTTCTTCCAAAAAATCCCCCCAAAACCAAATTGCTCAATTTCAAAGTTATTCCAAATCTGCTTGGGGAGACCAACTCTTAAGGGAGCTTTCCAAAAAAATCCAAATTTTCTCCTTAGAAGATTGTATGGATGCATGTGCTTTTAAGCTGATTTTTCCAAAACAAGTCATAAAAATGGTGTGGAAAACAGGAAATCATTTCAGAAACAGCAGTTCCAAACCGTGAGCTCTGCCCTGCTGGCTGGACTGTGGGTCTCTGAATAATCATGTTACAAACTCAGTCCGTCTATCATAACTAGAGCCCAATCCACGCAACTTGAGTGAGTTTTGATGCTTTGTGGAAATGAAAGCCAGATCGTGAGAGCTTATTTGGAATTTATTCCTTCCAGCAAACTAGATGCAGCGTGGCTTGGTGGATGGAGCCCACGCCTGGGAGTCTGAAGGACCTGGGTTCTAATCCTGGCTCCTCCACTTGTCTGCCTTGTGACCTTGGGCAAGCTGCTTCACTTCTTTGTGCCTCAGTTACCTCTTGTGCAAAATGAGGATTAAGACAGTGAGCGCTTTGGGGGATACGTACTGTTTCCAACCTGATTAGCTTGTATCTACCCCAACGCTTAGAACAGTGCCTGGGACATAGTAAGAGCTTAGCAAATATGATTAAAAAAACAAAACTGAAACAAATAAAAAAATCTAAATGAAGCCACAAGTCCAGAAAGAGTTGATAGGTTTTTCCCCTGTAAGGAGATCAGGCCCAAAAGACAGGCATTTATGCATTTAGCATACACAAATGCCAAATTGCCCAGACAGAATTAGGCTAAAGGACAATTTGTTTCATTCATTTATTCAATTATCAAAGCACTGTACTAAGCGCTTAAAGATGACTCACTGAACTTCAACATTAAAAAGTGAACCAGCGATAAAGTGGAAATTGCACTCAGTGGAAGCAGCGTGGCCTAGAGTAAAGAGCACGGCCTTTGGAGTCAGAGGACCTGGATTCTAATCCTGGGTCTCTGCTAATTGCTTGCTGTGTGACCTTGAGCAAGTCACTTAACTTCTCTGTGACTCAGTTTCCTCAACTGAAAAATGAGGATTCAATAATAATAATAATAATAATAATAGCATTTATTAAGTACTTACTACGTGCAAAGCACTGTTCTAAGTGCTGGAGCACTGTTCTAAGTGCAATATCTATTCTCCTTCCTACTTAGACTATGAGCCCCTCGTGGGTCAGGGACTATGTCCAACCTGATAAACTTGTATCTACCCCAGCTCTTAGAACAGTGCTTGACACAAAGTGCTTAACAAATACCATTAAAAAAAGGACAGATGGGTATACCCAGGCTATCTTAACTAATGATGGAGATATTCAGCCCTGAAGGAAACTTGAACTTACCCTTTTCAGAAATGCAATTCATGGGAAGTGTTGAAAATTAAGAAGCTCCAATGTCACACTTGGGAAATTAAGAATTGCCAGAAACCACTGAGGTGAACGCATTTTATTTCAGATCAATTAAACCATACTGCTGTGTTGAATAGGCTCTGGCAGTGGCCTTGAGGAAAATACATTTACCCGAAAACATGCATGGTTAATTCCATTTTGTGAGGCTTGGCAATTTACTTTTAAAATAATACTAGCCACCCGACAGCTTTCACTGTTAAATCTAACTGCTCCTCCCTGATGATAAATGTAATATTTGTAATGTGGGAAAATACTTCCTCCCCAATAGTTTTGTAAAGGCTAATCTGTAAGGTAAATAAATACAGGAACATTAACAGAGCTATTATGGATTTTGTCTGTAGAATAAGAGGAAACTTGGCCATAAATGATTCTGTGTCATTGACAACAATCGGATTTATTGAGCACTGGCTGTACGCAGAGCACTGTACTAAGCACTTGGGAGAGTACAACATAAAAATTCATTCATTCAATCGTATTTATTGAGTGCTTACTGTGTGCAGAGCACTGTACTAAGCGCTTGGGAAGTACAAGTTTGCAACATACAGAGATGGTCCCTACCCAACAGTAGGATCACAGTCTAGAAGGGGGAGACAGACAACAAAACAAAACATATTAACAAAATAAAATAAATAGAATAGTAAAGATGTACAACTAAAATAGAGTAATAAATCTGTACAAACATATATACAGGTGCTATGGGGAGGGGAAGGAGGTAGGGCGGGGGGATGGGGAGGGGGAGAGGAATGGGGGGCTCAGTCTGGGAAGGCCTCCTGAAGGAGGTGAGCTCTCAGTAGGGTTTTGAAGGGAGGAAGAGAGCTAGCCTGGCGGATGTGAGGAGGGAGGGCATTCCACAGACAAGTTCCCTGTCCACTAAGAGCTTACAGTCTAGAGGGAGTGGCAGACTTTAATGTAAATAAATGAGTTAAAGATATAAGCATTAGTACTCTAGGGCTGAAGGAGGGGTGAATAAAGGGAGCAAATCCAAGTGCAAGGGAGATGCAGAAGGGAGTGGCAGAAGAGGAAATGAAGGCTTAGTTACAGAAGGCCTCTAATGGTCTGATTTTTTTTTCAGGCTTTTCCATTTTCCAGATAACTTTCTAATGTAACCCTAGCTCTAGAAATAACACAGCCAGACTCTGAATACGGATCATGGATTGGAAAAGAAAGTCTAGGACATATAGCCATTGGCAGGAATGAATACAGTTCCAGAAAGGTAACAACTCAGGGACAGCCTGGAAATGAAGCACTCGGGCTATGTAACTCTGGGATAGAGGCAGTGAGGAAATAAAGATATCCCAACTGCCTGGTTGCCAATGTGGAAAGGAACAACATCACTGTAATACTGCCTTTAGCACCAATAACCTGATCTGTGGGAGCTTCTCCTTTAGAGATTTTGGAAGACTATAGTGTGTCAGAATGATGTTAATGCGCTCTTCCTAAAGCCCTCGATTATTAAGACGAAGCGGGTGGGATGAAGTAAGGCCAGTTAATCTAGTTTTATGGCCAAAGTTGGGAAAAGTGCAAATCAAGTCAGTTTCCCACTAGATTCAAGCAGAATGGCGTAGTGGATAGAGCACGGGCCTGGGAGTCAGAAGGTCATGGGTTCTAATTCCAGCTCTGTCATTTATCTGCTGTGTGACCTTGGGCAAGTCACTTAACTTCTCTGTGCCTCAGTTACCTCATCAATAAAATGGGGATTAAAAGTGTGAGCCCCATGTGGGACAACCTGATTACCCTGTGTCTACCCCAGTGCTTAGAACAGTGCTTGACACATAGCGCTTAACAAATACTATAATCGTTATTATTATCGTGCCTACCAATCCTATTATATTGTGCTTTCCCAAATAATAATAATAATAATGATAATGATGGCATTTATAAAGCGCTATGTGCAAAGCACTGTTCTAAGTGCTTGGGAGGTTGCAAGGTGATCAGGTTGTCCCACAGGGGGCTCATAGTCTTAATTAATTCATTCATTCAATCGCATTTATTGAGCGCTTACTGTGTGCAGAGCACTGTACTAAGCGCTTGGCAAGTACAAGTTGGCAACATATAGAGACGGTCCCTACCCAACAGTGGGCTCACAGTCTAGAAGGGGGAGACAGAACAAAACAAAACATATTAACAGAATAAAATAAATCGAATAAATATGTAGGAGTAAAATAAATAAATCTCCATTTCTCTCCCTCTAAGTATGAGGGAGAACAGGTATCGAATCCCAATATTGCAGTTGAGGAAACAGAGGTCCAGAGAAGTGAAATGACTTGCCCAAGGTCACCCAGCAGGCAAGTGGTGGAGGCCGGAACTAGACCGTAGGTCCTTTTGACTCCCAGGCCCATGCTCTAGCCACTAGGCCAAAGTGCTTCCCTAGCCCCCTCCCCTTCCCAGCCCCATGCCAAAAATGAGGAGGAGGAGGAGGGGGCGGCATGAGATTTCACAGTGGGCATCTCCCAGGACCCCCACCATCAGCAGTGGGCTTGCTCAGCCCATACTTCCCACTCTTTCCTGTGGATAAAAGCAGCTCTTGTCCTAGAGTAGAATTCCCCAACTCTAACCTAGCCATTCATCAGTTCTGATGGACAAAGAACTTTCTTCATACCACTAGAATATGAATAAACATGATTTTATGTAGCCCTTTTCATAGCAAAAATATCCTCTGGGACCTCTCGCATGTATCTGTTCTATTTTACTATGTTTACAGGTTTGACTTTGGAGTTACAAGTTCGAGTGATGGTTGGAATCAAGCTGTGTAACTGTGGTTGTAAATTTCAAATCGCACTCAGTTTCCAAGTTTTAGCAGGCCAAGCATCTATTGAGCACTTCCTCTGTGCTAAGCACTACACAAAACACTAAGGTGAATGCAAACTAAGCACATTCAGACATAGTTTCCAACCCTCAAGGGGCTCAAAGTTTAGGAATCAGGGACTGGACACTTTGAAAGGAGAACCACAGTCCTGACATGGCACAGAGGGTAGGAGCATTTAAAAAGAAACAATCAATTGCAAGGGGAATAGACAGGCAAATGAAAAAGCAGTCCTTGGAGAAGCAGCCTTGATATTCTTTCCTGCTCAATCAGTGAGTCAGTCAGTCAGTGGTTCTAAGCGGTTATCATGCACAGAGCACTACATCAAGTGCTTGGGAAAGCACATCACAGGACAGTTGCTCCAGGCAAAGTCTTTGGAACTAAACACCCCAATATTCCTAGTGAAACTACAATTCCCAAAGCTCTGAGTTTCCAAGTTCCTTCATTTGCCATATGGGGGTGGGGGGTGGGGGTGGATTCAAGGGTTGGGGTGCTGATCTTCCAGGTGATTGGCAAATGGAAGGAAGCTTTTTAGGGTCGAAATCCCCCAGGCAGTTCCTGTAAGCACACAGTGATCCTTGGGAAAGGCCGAAAATAATTTTTTAAGCCTGCCAGACTACACAAGTCTTCCAGTCAGCCAATCAATCCATTGTATTTATGGAGCCCTTTCTGTGGGGAGGGCACTGTACTGACCCCTTAGGAAAGTACAATAGTATACCATTCCTCCCCTCAAAGAGCTTACAATCTAGCCCGGGAGACAGATACTAAAATAAGTTACAGATAGGGCAAAGCATCTCCTATGAATTGACGCCTTTAGCGGCAGAAGGATTTGCATACCCTGATGAAGTTTAGAGCTAGGGCATATAGGGCTACCCACGATGGCAAGGTCTAAGCCGAAACAGTAAAGTCCATTCACCAGAGCTGAGGAGCATGGGAAAGAGCCAAAGGCAGATGATCAAGTGATCAAAACGTTGATCAAAGATAATGGCAGAGACTCAAGTTTTTACCACGTGGAAGAAGGCAATGGTAAACCACTTCTGTATCTTTACCAAGAAAACTTTAGGGATACACGTACTGGAATGACCTTATGACAGATGATGGGACGTTCTGAAGAAGGGGTCCGTGGAGTCGTTATGGGTCAGAAACATCTCGAAGACTTTGAAGAAGATCGTCTTCCACCGCCTCCACGGCCTTCACCAGGCTCCCATACTCCACCGCCCCCATGGCCTCCACTGTCATCACCGGCCTCTCAGCCTCCACCTGCTTCACCAGCTTCCCAGCCTCCATGGCCTCCACCACCTTAACCGGCCTCCTAGCCTCCACCGTTCCCACAGCCTCCACCACCTTCACAGCCTCCACCGTCCCCACAGCCTTCACAGCTCTGGATGGTCTCCAAAATTTGCTTCCTTCACTCCTGTGCATGAGCAACAGGGTGCTGCTGGTGGAATTCTAGCTACTAGGCTAACCTTGTCCACCTATAGTTCATCTCTACGTGCTTCATTGTCAGTCTTCCCCTCTGGACTGTGAGCTCATTGTGAGCAGGGAATGTGTCCGCTTATTGTTATATTGTACACTTCCATGCATTTAGAGCAGCGCTCTGCACATGGTAAGCACTCATTAAATATGATTGACTGACTGCCTGACTGTACTGGGCACTGGGAAAGAATAAATAATTTACTGTATTCACCCCAGTGCTTAGAACAGTGCTTGACACATAGTAAGCACTTAACAAATACCATCATCCCTTGGCCTCGGGGCTCTTGGCTGGGCTCCGGCCTGTACAGGCAGTGAAGGTGGTGGAGGCTGTGGAGTCCATGGAGGCTGTGAAGACTGTGGAGGCCATGGAGACTGTGGGGGCTGTGAAGGCCATGGGGACTGTGCAGTTTCTGAAGACAGTGGAGGCTGTGAAGACGGTGGAGGCTGGGGGGACTGTGGAGTCTGTGAAGACTGTGGGGGAAATGGAGGCTGTGGGGACTGTGGAGTCTGTGAAGACTGTGGGGGATATGGAGGCTGTGGTGGGGCGTGGAGGCTGGGAATACTGTGGAGGCTGCAGGGAATGTGCAGTCTGTGGGGATATGGAGGCAACAAAGACTGTAGAGGCCACGGGCATGGTGAGTGGCTGTGGAGGCTGGGAATACTATGGAGGCCGTGGAAATGATGGAGTCTGTGAAGACCGTGGAGGCTGTGGGGACGGTGGAGTCAGTGGAGGCCTTGGAGGCAGGGAACACTGTGAAGGCTGTGGGGGCCATGGAGGCTGGGAAGATGGTAAAGACCGTGGGTATAGTGGAGTCTGTGGGGGCCGTGGAGGCTGGGAAGATGAGGGAAGTCTGTGGGAACAGTGGAGGCTGTGGAGACTAAGAAGGTCGTGTAGGCTGGTGAAGGAGGTAGGGGTTGTTGGAATCTGTGGAGGCTGTGATGGCTGTGGAGGCCGGGAAGATAGTGAAGGCTGTGGGGACGGTGGAGGTTGTGAAGGTGGTGGAGGCTGTGGGTGCGGTGGAGGCTAGGTGGCCGGTTAAGGAGGTGGAGGCTGGGAGCCTGGTGAAGGCCGTGGGGGGCGGTGGAGGCTGGGAGGCCGATGAAGGCGGTGGAGGCTGTGAGGGCCGTAGAGGCCGATGAAGCTGTGGGGGAGGTGGAGGCTGGTGAAGGCTGCGGGGGCGGTGGAGGCTGTCGGGACGGTGGAGGCCGGTGAAGGCGGTGAAGCAGTGCAGGAGGTGGAGGCCGGTGGGAGCGGTGGAGGCTGGGAGGCCGGCCGTTGGAGGCTTGTGAAGGCTGTGGGGGCGGTGGAGGCGGTGGCGGCGCGCAGTGCGCAGGCGTAGCGCGGCCTCGGGCCGGGAGGGGGGAGAGGGGCGGAGGGTCGTCGCCCGGCCGGAAGGAGGAGGAGGAGGAGGGAGGAGGGAGGAGGAAAAGGGAGGAGGAGGGAGGAGGTGGTTGTTGTCGGCCGGGGGCGGCGGCGGCGGTGGCCGCCGGAGCGCGGAGCAGCGGGCGGCGCGCACGGGTAAGTGGGGCCCGGCCGGGCACACGGAGCGCGGGGGAGGGGAGGAGAAGGGAGGGGAGGGGCGGCGGGCACAAAGAGCGTCCTGCTTCTCCGGCCGGGCCCCCGGGACACGGGGATGCCCCCCGGGATGCCCCCCCGGTTGTGCCCCCGCTGCCGCCAGGGCGTTTCTTGGGCTCCTGGAACGATCCGGGTCTGGGCTGCCAGCGCCTGGTGAGCAGGGACCGCGCCCACCCACCCACCCACCCTGGCACACTGTCAGGCTGTACGCCCCCCCCCCCCCAACCCCCCAGCGCGCAGTACAGTGCTCTGCACACTGTAACCGCCCAATAGCTGCGTGGCTGAGTGGAGAGAGTGCGGTTCATGGGTTCAAATCCCGGCTCTGCCAATTGTCAGCTGTGTGACTGGGCAAGTCACCGCACTTCTATGGGTCTCAGTTCCCCCATCTGTAAAATGGGGATTAAGACTGTGAGCCCCCCCCTTGGGACAACCAGATCACTTTGTAATCAATCAATCAATCGTATTTATTGAGCGCTTACTGTGTGCCGAGCACTGTACTAACCGCTTGGGAACTACAAGTTGGCAACATATAGAGACAGTCCCTACCCAACAGTGGGCTCACAGTCTTAGAACAGTGCTTTGCACATAGTAAGCGCTTAATAGATGCCATTCTTCTTCTTCTTCTAGTCTGTGAGCCCGCTGTTGGGTAGGGACCGTCTCTATATGTTGCCAACTTGTACTTCCCAAGCGCTTAGTACAGTGCTCTGCACACAGTAAGCGCTCAATAAATACGATTGAATGAATGAATGAGTGAATAAACGCAATCAGATTCAGCGTTACCGCTTACTTTCCCAAGCACTTATTTACCCCGCTCTGTCCGAGCTAGACCGCTCAGTAAATAGGATTGATTCATTGTTACATTGTATTACTACCAATAACAATAATGATGGCATTTATTAAGCGCTTACTATGTGCAAAGCACTGTTCTAAGCGCTAGGGAGGATACAAGGTGATCGCGTTGCCCTGGTGCGGCTCACTGTCTCAATCCCCATTTTACAGATGAGGTAACTGAGGCACAGATAAGTTAAGTGACTTGCCCAAGGTCACATAGCTGACAGTTGGCGGAGGCGGGATTAGAACCCATGACCTCTGACTCCCAAGCCCATGCTCTTTCCATTGAGCCATGCTGCTTCTCAGTACTACCTTCCCAAGCGTTTAGTACAGTTCTCTGCTCGTGGTAAGCGCTCGATAAATGCCATCGGTCTGTCGTACCCTCCCAAGTGCTTTTTCTAGTGTTCTGCACACGATAAGCGCTCAATATAGACGATCGATTGTTATATTGAGAAGCGGCGAGGCAAGAGGCCGGGCTTGGGAGGCAGGACGTGGGTTCTAATCCCGACTCCACCACTTGTCTGCTGTGTGACCTTGGACAAGTCACTTCACTTCTCTGTGCCTCAGTTCCCTCGTCTGTAAAATGGGGATTAAGACTGTGAGCCCCATGTGGGACCACCTGATTACCTTGCATCTACCCCAGTGCTTAGAACAGTGCTTGACACATAGTAAGAGCTTAACAAATACCGTTATTGTTATTGTTATTATTGTTTTCTCCTAAGAGCTTAATATAGTGCTCTGCACACAGTAATCGCTCAGTAAATGTCATCAAGTAGTTGTTATAGTATGGTGCACACAGTAAGTGCTTAATATAGCTAGTTGATTGTTATATTGTACTCTCCTAAGTATTTAGTACAGTGATCTGCAAGCAGTACGTGCTCAATAGACCCAAATAATTGTTATATTGTACTCTCAAGCACTTAGTACAGTGCTCTGCACCCAGTAAGTGCTCAGTGAATCCGTTTGATTGTTATATTGTACTCTCCTAACCATTTAGTACAGTGCTCTGCAAACAGTAAGTGCTCAATAAATCCAATTGATTGTTATATTGTACTCTCTCTATCACTTAGTACAGTCCTCTGCACCCAGTAAGTGTTTAATAAGTCCTCAATAAATCTGATGCTTATATTGTACTCCTCCAGGTGCTTAGTGCAGTGCTCTGCAATCAATCAATCGTATTTATTGAGCGCTTACTGTGTGCAGAGCACTCTACTAAGCGCTTGGGAAGTACAAGTTGGCAACATATAGAGACAGTCCCTACCCAACAGTGGGCTCACAGTCTGCACACAGTAAGCACTCCTTCAGTACCATTGATTGATGGATTGTTGACGATTCATTCATTTGGTTGTATTTATTGAGCGGTTACTGTGTGCAGAGTACTGGACTAAGCGCTTGGAAAGTACAGTTCAGCAACAAGGAGAGAGACTCCCCACCCATCGACGGGTCATGCCACTGGCACTCAGGGAGAGGAAATTGGAGCAAAGTCCTAAACTGCTAGGTAGAGTGTTGAAGAGGCGGGCAGGAGACAAAATCTAAATTTGCAGGGCACTTAAATGATGGTGTAAGTGGCCCGGATTGGGGAGGGAGAGAGGCTCTAGGAGATGGAAAAATTGACCCGTTCCAAAGCTTCGCTGCTGATGGGAAGATTGTGTCTACCAGGTGAGAATGGGATGAGCAATAAAACCACCAAAAGAAAAGTAAGTCAGGAAGGCCCTCACTGAAAATGAAGCAGTGGTGGAAAGGGCCCAGACCCGGGAGCCAGAAGACCATACGATTGATGATGATGATGATGATTCCCAGCTTCGCCACTTGTCTACTGTGTGGCCTTGAGCAAGTCATCTCACTTCTCAGGGCCTCCGGTGCCTCATCTGTAAAATGGGGATTAAGATTGTGAGCTACGCTTGGGATAGGGACCGTGACCAGCCTGGTTGTCTCGTATCTACTCCGGCGCTTAGTACAGTACCAGGCTCATAGTAAGTACTAAGCAAGTTCCCTTAAAAAAGAAAAAAAAACAGACGCCCAGGAACGTTCGTAGTCCATAAAATGTGAGGAAATGCAAGACAAAATCCCTCCAAATTCCCGAGTTGACTGAGAATTCTTGGAAATTCCTGCTGCCCCTTACTTAGGTTTGACCCCACTCCCTAAACTATTATTGTCTGTGGGTTTTCCTTTGTTTCCGTTTAGTATAGCAACATGCTGAACTGTTTCCTCCCCCACCCCTTTCCCTTTATTGTGGAGCAGTGCTAAATAAACAGTTATCTTTAGATCTGAGGCGTTTATAAAGAGTCATTTTCTCCCCTGCGTGGAACAAACGGGATTGTATGGGTTTTTGCTTTCTAGAACAAACGTTGTTTTCGTTTAAGGGAATCAGTATTTTGTAACTGACAAGTTTTCAACTTCAAAAAACTATTCTTCCCTCAATAGCAACATATATGCCAAGTTGTAAAGCACTTTTTAATTGTCAATGCCAGGGCTTTAGAGCAGTAACTTTGACCCACCCCCACCCCAAAGCAGGAAATTTAGCAGAACCTGGATTTTATTTAATAAAATCTGACATTTGGAGAGATCAAAGTTTCTTATTCAGAGCCCACAGGGAATTAGTGAGGGTAGTAGTAGTAATGGTATTTATGGATCCATTTATTTACTGAGCACGTACTGAATGCATTGCACTGGTCCAAGTGCCAGGGAAGTTCAAAAAAATCAATTAATCATATTTATTGAGCACTTACTATGTGAGGAGCACTGTACTAAGCACTTGGGAGAGTGCATATAATGAGGTCAGCAGACACATTCTCTGCACACAATGAGCCCACAGTCTAGAGAGGGAAAGATATTATTATAATTAAATAAATTACAGATCTGTACATAAGTGCTGTGGGTTGAGGGAGGGGTGACTAAAGGAGGCAAATACGGGAGATGCAGAAGGGACTGGGTAAAGAGGAATGAGGGCATAGTCGGGGAAGGCTTCTTGGAGGAGATGGGCCTTCAATAAGGCTGTGAAGGTGGAGAGAGTCCATCGGATGTGAAGATGGAGGCCGTTCCAGGCCAGAGGCAGGACTTGGGTGAGAGGTTGGCGGTGAGATAGACGAGCTTGTTGTCTAGTAAGTAGGTTGGCATTAGTGGAGCGAAGTGTGCAGGCTGAGTTGTAGTAGGAGAGTAGCAGGCATGGTGATGGAGGGCTTTAAATAGAAACACAAATCTACCTCCTCCAGCTCTTAGAACAGCGTTTGACACTTGGCGCTCAGTAGAGACCATAAATATACGATAAAAAAAATCACATTCCCTTTCTCCTGTGTGGGGAGAGAGAAATGTTAGTACGCAATACAGTCAGAATAACTAAAACTAAATATTCAGTTGAATACACCTGAGCAGATAGCTGGAAGACTTGGGTCTAAGAACTTCTCTTCTCGACTGTAAGCTCCTTGTGTGTATGATCGTGTCTCCCAAATCTGTGTAGGTGGCGTAGTAGTGATAGTATTTATTAAGCGCTTATTATGCAGAGAGCTGTATTAAATGCTGGGAAGGAATGTGGGTGGGAATTGGACCTGATCCCTGTCCACCGGCGAGGGAGCTCTTTAAAGAAATTGTACGCTCTGTAAGTGCTAGAACAGTGCCCAGTGCTCAGACCAGTGCTCCAGCGCTTTGAACAGTGCTTGGCACGTAGTAAGCGCTTAACAAATACCATCATTATTATTACTACAGGGCCGTGCACCCAGGGTGCGCTCGATAAATGCCATTGATTGGTGTTCATTTCCAACTGGAATACCACGATCATTCCAAACTTTACTTTCACATTTGGCCTGCTAAATATTCCTAAAAGAAGGCCCATCTCCAAGAGCCTTCCCTGACGAGGCCCTCATTTCCTCTTCTCCCGCTCCCTCCTGCGTCGCCCCAGCCCTTGGATTTGACCCCTTTATGCCTCACCCCTCAGCTCTACAGCCCCTACATATCCATAACTTTTTTTATTTATTTCTACTCATGTCCGTCTCCCCCTCTAGACTGTAAACTCATTGTGGACAGGAATTGTCTTTGTTGTTGAATTGTATTTCCAAGTGCTTAGTACAGTGTTCTGCACACAGTAAGCACTTAATAAATACGATTGAATGAATATTGTACTCTCCCAAGAGCTTAGTACAGTGCTCCGCACACAGTAGGCGCTTGGCAAACACGATCGATCGACTGAGAGACGTAAATGTCACAGCCATAGGCCGCGCGTAGGTTGTGAGGCATAAGTCTGCTTGTGGATGATAATGTCAATCAGTTAATGGTAGTTACAGAACGCTCACTGAATGTAGAGCTTGTCCCTGCATGGAACTAGTTAGTGATGCAAATTCAGGGCCAGTCCCGTCCCCCCCCCCTTGTAGGTATCAAATTACCCGGAGTGGGTGTTAGAAGTGTAAGTGGTTGTAATTATATTTATGCTTTGAAATCCTCCGAGTAAAAGCGTCTTCGTCTTATCCTGGTACATATATTAGGAAATCAAATTTTCCGATTTCAGATGAGCTGTACGTGGCTGTATTGTGGATTTGATTAAAATGACTTACTTTTGCCTAAAGTTGATTTCATCTAAAATGTGGAGGTAATTAGTACAAAAGGCAAAGTTTTTTTAGCTCAGTTATTCCAAATTCAATTTAAATGATCCAGCTGAATTTTTTTACAGGAGCGATTGTGCCCTTCTTTGGAACAAGTTGACCTTTGCAAAAAGAGCTGAAGACAGATAATTTGTGTTTGGGTTTTGTAAATCATTATCTTTCAGTCAATCGATGGTATTTATTGAGCACTTACTCGGTGTAGAGCACAGTACTAAATTCTGGGAAAGGAAACAGGTGGGAATGTGATGTTGGCCTTGGGTGTGGGAGACTCACTATCTAAAAAATTGTTCTCTGTCACCTTAGTTTAGCTTTTAATAAAAACCATCGATTTATTGTTGATGACTTTTTTATGGTATTTGTTCCATGCTTACTGTTTGCTAGGAACTATAGGAAGCGCTGGGGTAGATACAAGCTAACCAGGGTAGGCACAGTCCAGGATTTCACTTCTGTATGCCTCAGTTCCCTCAACTGTAAAATGGGGATCAAGACTATGAGCCCCACGTGGGACAGAGACTGTGTCTCACCTGATTTCCTCATATCGACCCCAGCATTTAGTACAGTGTTTCGTACATAGTAAACGCTTAACAGACAGCACAATTATTGTTGGTATTAATCCCCATTTTACAGACGAGGTAGCTGAGACATAGAGAAGCGAAGTGACTTGCCCAGGGTGACTCAGCAAACAAATAGGGCAGATCCGTTGTTGTCTGTCTCCCCCTTCTAGACTGTGAGCCCGTTGTTGGGTAGGGACCATCTCTATATGTTGCCAACTTGTACTTCCCAAGCGCTTAGTACAGTGCTCTGCACACAGTAAGCACTCAATAAATATGATTGAATGAATGAAACTGGGATTAGAACCCAGGTCCTTCTGACTCCCGGGCCCGGACAATAACCACTAGGCTGTTCTGCTTCCTTGCCGTGCAGCTGTTTGTTTCTGTCTGGAACAACTTGATCATTCTAATCCGTATTTTCACATTTTCCTGAATTAAGTTTTCCAAAGATAAGTACAGTGCCTCGAGCTTCCAATCCAACAAATCTTTTATGGTAGTGATTGTAATAATAGTATTACACTGTCCATCCTACTTCGGAGGGATTTTTCAAGTTTAGTGATGTTCACAACCTACATGGTCATTTAGTTTTGAAGACTGTCCTGGAGTTGTGCTTAGCCCAGATAGTTTGTTAAAATATGATAGTTGTTAAGTAAGTACGAGGCAATCAAGTTGGATACAGTCCCCATACCACATGGGGCTCGCACTCCAAGTCTGTTGTTTATCTTTCTCGAGGTTCTATGTATTGTGTATAAATAGCAACATTCTTCACTGCTAGATTTTTCTCCTTTCTTCTCGCAAGACCTTCTATGCAACGGTGACTTTACAGGGCGGGAGGAAAAATAAATCCAGAAAATTTCTGGAGGGGGAAGAACAATCAGTGTTCTGATCTTTTCAGATAGGAACTAACTGCTTCTGTTGTGCTTTAATGACACTGTAGTACTTAATGAAGTAATGATCACATGATGGGAGAAGAGGCTTGCTGGCTCCTCGCCTTGTGGGTTGCAAGGCTTGTTTTGCTTAAATGCATTTACAGAGATTTTTAAGGTGCCTGGTTGAGGATGTAAAAATCTGTGAAAATGGACAATGTGTTCTGTGTGTTTTTGTCTTTGTTTAGTAATGAGAAAGGTGGGCAGAGTTTCCTGTTAGGACTTTAGGTAGGAAATGGGCTAAGGTTTTTCCAGGTAGGTAAATAATTCACTATGTTATTTTGCTCTTGTGTTTGCATCAGGAAGGCAGCTGCGTCAAATCAGCTAAGGCCACATACATGAAGATGGATATGGATGTGTTCTATTGTCGACTTCTATGGAGCTGAATCATTTCATCCTCTATGTCTTAAATTCAGCTTCTGCAAAAGACACTCTACCTCAGATGTTACGAGGAGCAATGCTGTTGGGAGAAGCAGCATGGCCTAGTGGCAAGAACACGGGTCTAGGAGTTAGGGGACCTGGGTTCTAATTTTGATGTCACCACTTGCCTTCTCCGTCACCTTGGGCAAGTCACTCAACTTCTCTGGGCCTCAGTTCCTTATCTGTAAATAGGGATGAAATATCTCTTCTCCCATCCATGTAGACTTTGCACACAGTAAGCGCTCAATAAATTTGATTGAAAGAATGAGTGAATGAATGTAGATTGTGAGCCCCATGTGGGACAGGAACTGTGTCCGACCGCACTATCTTGGTATCTACAGCAGCACTTAGCACATTGTGGCCCTGTAGTAAGCACCTAATGAATACAGTTACTAACAAAATAACACTGAGGTATAGTGGGTCCTGTATAAATGCCAAATGGAATACATCTAATCAGAGGCATTTCAGTTCCCAAAGCAGCATAGCCTAATGGAGAGAGCACGGGCCTGGGATTCAGAAGGACCTGGGTTCTAAACCCAGCTCTGCCACTTGCCTGTTGTGCGACCATGGGCAAGTCACCTCACATCTCTGGGCCTCAGGTACCTTATCGGTAAAATGGGGATTAAGACTGTGAGCCCCATGTGGGTCATGGACAGTGTCCACCTCGATTGCTTTGTGTAAACTCCAGTGCTTAGACCTGTGCCTGGCACATTGTAAGCGCTTAATGAATACCATTAAAAAATTTGCAGTAAAGTCTATTTAACAATGAAAATGCACTGGGATAGGGGGACTTTAAAGCATCCTAGGAGGTTTGGCATAATAAAGCCATCGGAACTTTAGCGAGGAACAGAAACTACTTCTATCTTCCAACTTGCTTAAGTCCCATGATTTAGAATGGCCAGTTTAATTTTAATTGATCAGTGGTATTTATTGAGCACTTACCTGTGTGCAGAGCACTGTACTAAGTGCCTGGAGGAATACAGTATAAGAGAGTTGGTAGACACATCCCCGCTCACAAGGAGCTTACCATCTAGAGGGGGAAACAGGCATTGATTTAAGTAAGTAAACAAGGTCTTGAAGGTCACTGCAGTGAATTCTCCAGGTTCCCTTTAAGCAGGCATTTGTCAATCAATCAATCAATCAATCGTATTTATTGAGCGCTTACTGTGTGCAGAGCACTGTACTAACCGCTTGGGAAGTACAAGTTGGCAACATATAGAGACAGTCCCTACCCAACAGTGGGCTCACAGTCTAAAAGGGGGAGACAGAGAACAAAACCAAACATACTAACAAAATAAAATAAATAGAACAGATATGTACAAATAAAATAAATAAATAAATAGAGTAATAAATATGTACAAACATATACATGTATACAGGTGCTGTGGGGAAGGGAAAGAGGTGAGATGGGGGGGATGGAGAGGGGGATGAGGGGGAGAGGATTTGTCATCGGTGGGACTCCATTAAGGTCATTCACCATTCAGTGAGTATCTTGAATGATTGTGGTATTCATTGGGTGCTTACTAGCTGCCCAGAACTGGGCTAAGTGTTGGGGTCGATACAGTAAAATCAGTTGACACCCCTACGTGGGGCTCATTGTCTGAAAGAGGGAGAACAGGTATTTTACCCCCATTGTACAGATGAGAAAATTGAGGTCTAGAAAAATGCATCTTCCTCTTGGCTCCCATGCTTCCTTTTTGTCCCCACCCTCATTCTCCTTCCCTTCCCCACCCCCTCGCACCCCGATCCGTGTCTCCCACTCGTCCTGCTGCCCAGGCTGCGTCCCCTCACCCCCCAATCCCTGGGCCATCTCTCCCTGACCCCATCTCCAGTTTCAGACCTGAGGGGGCTGAAGGGCTCCAGGGTCCAGGAGAGAATATGCCTCCCCCACCAACTCCCAGCTGCAGACTTCACAGACCAGCAGGACAGGTGACTCAATCTCCGTCTCTCTCTGAGTCTCTCTGTGTGTTCCTTGCCGCATCTTTCTGGGCATCTCCCTCTGTGTCTCTCTGTATGTCTCCCTCTGCATCGCTCTGTGTGTCTCCCTCTCCATCTCTCTGTGTGTCTCCCTCTGCATCTCTGTACCTCTCCCTGGACGTCTCCCTCTGCACCTCTCTGTGCGTCTCCCCCTGCGTTTCTCTGTGTGTCTCCCGATATCTCCCTGTGTGTTCTCCCTGTCTGTCCCTTTCACACACAGACCATCTGGCCCTTTGTTTTGCTCGATCCACCAGACAACACCAGTGCCTGGGCCTGAGCATTTTGTCTTTTTTACCCAGGCCAGATGATCCTGGGACTTGCTTCATTAGGGTTCAGGTCCCATTGAACCCGATCAATTGATCCATCAACCAGTGATCCTTATTGAGTGCTGACTGTGTGCAGAACACTGTACTAAGCGCTTGGGAGAATACAACGCAACAATATAACAGACACATTCCCTGCCCACAGTGAGCTTACAGTCTAGAGGACACCTGATGATACCTTAGCTTTACTCTTGTATTTCTATATTCAGCATTACCAGTCCTGGCTCTTTCTCCAGGGGCCACCTAGTGACGTCTCCATCTCCCATAGATGACCGTGTGACGCATCCTGTGCACTAGACACGTCCTGTGCACTAGACCACCCTGCCTTCCCTCTAGACTGTAAATCCCATCTGGGGTAGGGGTTGCATCCGATCTGACTGTTGTAACTACCCTACCACTTAGCATAGTGCTCAGGGCATGATAAACACTTAACAAATACCATTTAAATACCATTTAAATATTAAGTTTAATATTTAAGAACTGTTCCCATTTCTCTATATAACGTTTGCTGTTCTGTTTCTCTTTTCACTTTAGCAGACACATGTGTGGGCTGAATCTGTTTGACTAAAACAGTGCTTAAATTGTATCCAAACAGCATTCCTAAAAACAGACTTTGTTTCTAATGAATGTGGCAAAAAGAGAGGAAAAAAAGCAAACATCCCATTCACACAATTAGGGTAGAACCGATGAATTTGCAAAGATAGTGGACCACAATGGTTCACAAACAACTTTTTAACATTGTTTCCCATGCATTTTCCTATCTTGTGAATGGAAAGTAAGATGAATAATCACAATTAATGTCCCCAATTAGAGTACTTCTAGGAAAATGAAGACTAGATCTTGAAATAGGAAGCTCGAAGTGAAATGGATGATGACTATAATTGGGCTAATTTCATTAAGCACTTATGCACCAAGCTTCATACTAAGTGTTTGGGTAGGGTCATACACAGTCCCTGTCTAAGTAGGAGGGAGAACAGGAGTTGAATCCCTATTTTACGTACGAGTAAACTGTGGCACAGAGAAGTTAAGTGACTCTCCCCTGATCACACAGAAAGCAAGTGGCAGAGCCGGAATTAGATCTCAGGTCCTGTGACCCCCAAGTCTGGGCTCTTTATTTTCTTTTTTTCTTTCCTAATATGGTATTTTGTTAAGCCCTTACTATGTGTCAGGCACTGTACTAAGCGCTGAGGTATATACAAGGAGCTCACCGTTTTAACCCCTATTTTACAGATGAGGTAACTGAGGAACAGAGAAGTTAAGTGACTTGCCCGAGGTCACACAGCTGATAAGTAGCGGAGCCGGAATTAGAACCCACGACTTCTGACTCCTAAATCCATGCTCTTTCCATTAAGCCATGCTGCTTGTATCCACCCCAGCGCTTAATACAGTGCCTGGCATATAGTAAGCGCATAACAAATACCATAATAATAATCATTATTATCAGATGGTAGGTGAGAAGATAGTGATCAGAGAGGGATTTCAGAGGTGATGAGGTTCGGAATGGAGCAAAGGTTAGTGATGTTGAAATCCAGGGTCTGTGTAGATTGGTGTGTCAGCGAGTTGGGGTGAGGAAGAAGTGTTCAGAGGTGAGGAATGGGGGAATGTGAGTGGGTGAGGTGACCTCAGGGCATCTGCCTGGATGTCCCCGAGGTCAGAGGAGGAGAAGAAAAGGAGAGAATCAAATCAATCAATCGTACTTATTGGGTGCTTGGGAGTGGTATTTGTTAAGGGCTATGTCAGGAACTCAGTGCTTGGGAGAGTTAGCAGAATTGGCTGGCATATTCCCTGCCCACAGTGAGCAGCATGAACTAGTAGATAGGGCCTGGGAGTCGGAGGACCTTTATTCTAATTTCGGCTCCAGTGAGTGTCGGTTGTATGACTCTGGGCAAGTCATTTCAGGTCTCGGTGCTTCAGTTCCCTCATCTGTAAAATGGGGATTAAGACGGTGAGCCCCATGTGAGACATGGACTGTGTCCTACTTGATTAGCGTGCATCTACCTTGGCGCTTACCACAATGTAAGTGCTTAACAAATACTACTTTATCATTATTATAATTATTATCATAATTAGAAAAGCCAAGGAGCGAGAGAAGGGACAAAGATGACTGTGCCAAGGCTTTGCAGTGGTTGGTAGAGGCGGGTGGCAAGGGTTGCAGCCCAATTTGCTCATATCCACCCCAGCACTTAGTACAGTGCTTGCCACATAGTAAGCACTTAACCAATACCACAATTATTAATATTATTATTTTTCAAAGGAAGAGATGGTGCTGGGTGGAGAAGTTGGGATGGTGTGAAAGCAGCTTTGTGGGACATGGACCAGGTCGGCTCCTCCCCTTTCCCTCCTGGAGTCAAGAAGGTGAGGCCTCCTCAGGAGAGAGCAATCACAGTCAATCAATGGTATTGATTAGATGCTTACTACTACTACTAATAATAAGAATAATAATTGTGGTATTTAAGCGCTTACTATATTCCAGGCACTCTTCTAAAAGCTGGGGTAGATACAAGCTAATCAGGTTGGACACAGCCCTTGTCCCAAACAGGGCTCACAGTCTTAATCTCCATTTTCCAGATGAGGGAACTGAGGCACAGAGAAGTGAAATAACTTGCTCAAGGTCACCCAGCAGACGAGTGGCGGAGCCAGGATTAGAACCCATGTCCTCTGACTCCCAAGCTCGGGCTCCTGCCACTAGGCCACGCTGTTTCTTCAAGTGCTTGATGGACAAAGAAGGGAGGGAAAATAGGGTGGGGGGGATGAGAGGTTCAGTCAGGGAAGTCTTCCTGGAGGAGATGCAATTTTAGGAGCGCTTTGAGGAGAGCGGTGGGTATGCCAAATGTGAAGTAAGAGGGAGTTCCAAGCAGGAGGGAATAAAGAGGGGAGGGTTCAATTGCGAGAGAGAAGAGAGTGAGTTTCATTTATTCAGTCCTATCTGTTGAGTGCATATTGTGTGCAGAGCACTGTGTACCAAGCTCTAGGGAATGTACAATCCAACAATAAACAGATGCATTCACTGCCCACAATGAACTCACAATCTAGAGTGAGGGAGACAGACCAGTACAAATAAATAAATTACACATGTGTGCGAAAGGGGTGGGTAGTGAGTAGGTCGGTATGTAGGTACCGTGAGCTGACCATCGCGTGGGTGGAAATCCATCCCACACCGAATGCGCTTACAAACAGATGTTTGTCATCAAGGCGTTCTTCTTCCTCAGAGCCAACGATCTTTTAAAACCTGCTTCTTGGAATCCGGACCTTCAGGAAGACTCGGCTCAAGCCGAGTTTTCCACCCTGCTAATGGCTGCCTAGCACTGCAGCCACTCTCGACTCCCAAAAGCCCCGCTGCCAGGCTGTGTTACGGGACTCCGGGCTCCCACGGGATCCCCCTGGTCCGTTCTGCCCTTCCTCCTCCCCCTCGATTGCCGTCGGCAGGTGGGCCCGAGAATTTAGCTCTGTCTAACCATCTGCAAGCGACGGAAGAATACAGTCAGGGAATGCAGTATGAATCCTGGCCATTTTAACAAATACCCCGATTATTATTATTATTATTATTATGTTCCACAAGGAGTTCATGGTCTTAATCCCCATTTTACAGGTGACATCGGCCCAGGGAAGTGAAGTGATTTGCCCAAGGTCAGCAGACAAGTGGCAGAACTGGGGTTAGAACCCAGGTCCATCTGACTCCTGGACCTTTGCTCTGTCCATTAATTAGTTAATGATGGTATTTGTTAAGCGCCTACTATATGCCAAGCACTGTTCTAAGCACTGGGGTTGATAAAGGCAATCAGGTTATCCCACGTGGAGCTAACAGGCTTCATCCCCACTTTACAGATGAGTAACTGAGGCCCAGAGAAGTTAAATGACTTGCCCAAAGTGACAGATCTGAAAAGTGGTAGAGGCGGGATTAGAACCCACTCCCAAACCCGTGCTCTTTCTGTTGAGCCACACTGCTTCTCCAAGAGGCCTTCTCCAACCAAGTTCACACTTCCCTACTCCCACTCCCTTCTGCGTCACCCTTGCACCAGTTATTTTTAACTCTGAGCAGGTTTGGAAGATCGGATCTCAGCCCATATCTGACCAGGAGACAACCCACCATCAGCCCTAGTTGACAGAGAAGCGGCCTGGGAGTCAGAGAAGGATCTGGGTTCTAATCCCAGCTCTGCCACTTGTCTGCTGGGTGACCTCGAGCAAGTCACTTCACTTCTCTGGGCCTCAGTTCCCTCATCTGTCAAATGGGGATTGAAACCGAGCCCCATGTCTGCTGTGTGACCTTGGGCTAGTCGCTTCACTTCTCTGTGACTCAGTTACCTCAGCTGTAAAATGGGGATTAAGACTGTGAGACCTATGTGACAAAGGGACTATGTCCAATCCAATTTGCTTGTATCCACCCCAGTCCTTCGTACAGTGCCTGGCCCATAGTAAACACTTAACAAATGGCACAGTTATTATTATTGTTATGTGGGACAGCGACTGTCCAACCTGATTTGCTTGTATCCATCCCAGCGCTTAGTACAGTGCCTGTCACATAGTAAGCGCCCAACAAATGGCACAATTATTATTATTCTTATTATTATTATGAGGAGAGACAGCTCCAAAACCAGGAGGCTGCCAGCACCCATCTCTGGTTGCTAGTCCGCACCTGCTGGAGAAGCCTAGCTCCCAGCCAACTGGCCCGAGGGCTGAGTCACATGGTCCTTTTTGCGCACTGAAGGGTTGTCATTGTCACTGAGCCCTGTGGACAGAAATTAGCATTCTGCTCAATCGTGGAGTAGAACAAGTTAAAAGGGAATAGTCCCATGTTCTTCACCAGGGCCAGTCAGACACAAGGGACTGTCCCAGAAGCCCCCCTATTCTGGATCCGGCCAGGAGCAGAACCCCCCAAAAAGAGAAACAGTAACCCTGCTTGCTGCTCTTTTCCAGCTGGGCCTGTCTTTTCAACTGTCTGAGGCTCAGATTCCTCATCAGGAGAATGGGGATAATAATCATCGCCCCTCCATCCTTACAGAGGTCTTGGGAAGAGAGTAGAGGTAATGATTGATGGGAAAGAGCTTTGGGAAATGAAAGCACTGTATATTTTCAAGATGCTATTATAATGAGAGGCATATTATTCATTCAGTCATATTTACTGAGCACTTACTGTGTGCAAAGTACTGTACTAAGTGCCTAGGAAAGTACAATACAACAACAGACCCATTCCCTGCCCACAACGAGCTCATGATCTAGAGGGGAAGACAGATGTTAATAAATATGAGTACATATATAAATTTTAAAAACAACTGAGAAACAGCATGACCTATTGGATACAGCACCGGCTTGGGAGTTAGAGGACCTGGTAAACATTTCCCGTGGGGCCTTGGGCAAGTCACTTCATTTTTCCATGCCTCAGTTCCCCTGCTCGCCCTTCTCCGTAAACTGTGAGCCCCATGTGGGATAGAGACTGTGTCCAACCCAACTTGTATCCATCCCAGCTTTTCAAACAGTGTTTGACACATAGTAAGCACTTAACGAATACCATAAAACAGAACAAAAAAGCCAAAGCAAGGTTTTAGGGCCTAACCTTTTTCTTTCTTTCACCCCACTCTTGTCCATTTTGCATTGATCTTGTCCAGTTTCAGCTCCTGTTAATGGTCTAGCCTTTTCACACAAGCTTATTAAAGTTTAACACACAGACTAAAAATAAACAGCTAATGCCGTAGTGTATTTGGGAAACTCAGAAAAACTGCAAAACGTGGTGTGGGTTTTCCAGGATAAAGGTGAACAGGTGCACATGCGCCATGACAGACACTGGAGAGAAGGAGACATAATGGTTTTACTCTTCACCTGGGAGAAAGCAGAATCTGACCCTTTAACACTCCTTGGAATCTTACAGTTAATGTGATTCTTTAAAGTCCTGTTGCGGAGATGTACTGGGGATATGGAGTGTCACCTTGAGCAAGTCACTTAACTGCTCTGTGCCTCATTTTCCTCATTTGTAAAATGGCTGTTAAGACTGCGAGCCCCATGTGGGACAGCAACTGTGTCTAGCCTGATTAGTTTGTATCAACCCCCTAGCCTGGCACATAGCAAGAGCTTAACAAAGCACCACAACTATTATTAATTATTCTCATGATTCCCCTTCCTCAGGAATCTTTCTTTGGTTTCTGGTTTTCTCTTCTGAAGAAGGAGCAGGCACAATTGAAATCTTTCACCCCGGCCTTGACCTACCCTTGACTATACCTTTTTAAACAACATTTAAGCGTTCACTCTGTGCCAAGCACTGTTCTAAGTGCTGGTCTAGATAATCAGGTCAGACACAGTCCCTATTCCACATGGAGTTCACAGTCTAAGCAGGAGCTTTCCATGGAATCATAGAGACTTTTCATATGTGTCCTTCAGAATTCACCCAAATTCGCTTTTTAAATTGGATTCTCTTATTCAGAGAGTAATTGGTAAGGATTCTAAAATGATTCTGGCAGTAGTAGTTAATGGCAACTATCATAGTTCACTGAATGAAAGATTCTTCTCTGCCTCAAGCATAATTTATTTAGAGTTGCACCATTATCCATAATATTTTAGTGAACACTTGAAATATCTCCACAGTCATATAAAATTAATATTTATGGCTGGGAGTTATTAGTGAGATGATGGGTTTCTATCTGATAGCATTAGTGATATTGAATCTTTGGTTCTTTATCTGTGTTTTACTTATGCTGTGCTATTGATGGTAATGTATTTATTTTCTCTACATATCTGTGAAAATTCATGAAGCACTTTGATAGAATAAGGTAGGAAAGATTGAATAGGGCAGACTTTCATGATGATTCTGAATTAAAGGTCAATTATTTTTTAGTACATATAATCCTAGCCGCATACTATGAATGATTGCTAAGTAACATTTGTCCAATCCTTCCACAATGCATCTCTTCACTATGAGTTTTGGGTAGAATGCTGTTTGGAATGGACCAAATACTCAGATCACTCAAGGCTCACACAATGAAAATTCCCTCCCCGACACCAGTTTTCACACTCATGCTCTCTCCAACTACCGAGCCAGCAGTTAGTGATTGTGGTATTTGTTAAATGTGTACTATACTCCAAGCTCGGTGCTAAGTGCTGGGGTAAACACAAGTTAATCTGTTCCCACATGGGGCTCACAGTCCAAGTAGGAGGGAGAACAGGGATTTGCACAGGAGGAAACTGAGGCACAGAGAAGCAAAGTGACTTGCCCAAGGTCATGCAGCAGATAAGGGGCAGAGCCAGAATTAGCACTCTGCCCTTTCCACTGGACTATGCCCTGCCTCTGAATCAATCCATCAATCAATCGTATTTATTGAGTGCTTATGTTGCCAACTTGTACTTCCCAAGCGCTTAGTACAGTGCTCTGCACACAGTAAGCGCTCAATAAATACGATTGATTGATTGATTACTGTGTGCCAAGCACTGTGTAACAACACTATGTAACAACAGCAATATAAGAGAGTTGGTAGATGCATTCCCTGCCTACAATGAGCTCACAGTCTAGAGGGAAGAGCTCTTACCCTGCTGTTCCCACTCAAATATTTGATAGTATTTATTGCTTACTGTATGCAAAGCAGTGTACTTAGTGCTTGGAAGACACTGATATTAATAATGGTAACAATAATAGTTATGGTACCTGTTAAGTACTTACTATGTGCCAAGCGCCAAGCCCTTGTAAGTGCTGGGGTACATATAAGTTAATCAGGTTGGACACAGTCCCTGTCCCACATGGGGCTCTCAGTCTTAATCCTCATTTTCCAGATGAGGTAACAGGCCCAGAGAAGTGAAGTGATTTTCTCTACGTCACACAGCAGACATTTGGTGGAAGCAGGATTAGAAGGATTAGAACCCAGGTCCTTCTGATTCCCAGGCCCACGCTCTATCCACTAAGCTACACTGCTTCTGTTCTAAGTTCTGGGTTAGATACAATTTAGATAGGTTGGACACAGTCCCTGTCCCACATGGGGCTCACAGCGCTTACTGTGCACAAAACACTGAACTAAGCACTTGGGAGAGTACAGTGCAACAATATAAAAGAGTTCATTCAATCATATTTATTGAGCACTTTCTGTGTGCAGAGCACTGTACTAAGCACTTGGAAAGTACAGTCTGGCAACAGATGGAGACAGTCCCTACCCAACAGTGGGCTCACAGTCTAGAAGGGGGAGACAGACAACAAAAGAAAACAAAGAGTTGGTAGACACAGCCCCTTCCAACAACAAGCTGACAGTCTAGAGGATCAGTCGATCAATCAGTGGTATTTATTGAGCACTTACTGTGTGCAGAGCACTGAATTAAGCACTTGGGAGACCACAATGCAACAACATAAGAGAGTTGATAGTCTTGGGGTGGCGGGGGTGGTGGTAGATGCAACCATGATGGGGATGGCAGCAGGGTGCTCAAAAAAGCGGGACAGCTTCCCGGCCATAGGTGAATGGACAGAAGCAGCAGCAGCTTTGGCTGGTCTGGTGCCATAGCTGGTTTTTCAGAAGGTGTGTTCTGGGGTGACTGATAGAGCCCCATATTGCCTGCTGGAAACCCCCAGGGAGCAGCAGCATAGTAGGAGCAGGTCTGGCTTGATCCCTTCTTGTGGATCGGTGTGTCTCCGAGTGTCTGTCGGGGCTTGTGGGGGGGACCTGAGCACTTTTCCCCTCCTTCCCACTTTCTTCCTGCTCTTTGTGATCCAGTTTATCTAATACTGCTGAAACCGGCTACCCTGAGGATTCAGATGGGTGACAACTTCTGTTAGAGAGACACAGAGAGAGAGGCAGAGAAACAGAGAGAGGCAGTCAGATGGTCAGAAAGAGATTCATTCATTCAATCATATTTATTGAGCATTTATTAAGCATCATATTTATTTATATGATGATGATGATGGTTTTTGTTGAGTGCCTACTATGTGCCAGGCACTGTTCTAAGTGCTGGGATTGATACATGGTAATCAGGTTGTCCCATGTGGGGCTCACAGCCTTCATCCCCATTTAACAGATGAGGGAATGGAGGCACAGAGAAGCTAAGTGACTTGCCCAAAGTCACACAGCTGACAAGTGGCAGAGGTGGGATTAGAACCCACAACCTCTGACTCCTAAGCCCGGGCTCTTTCCACGCTGCTTCGCTTTGTACGTACGATGTGTGAAGCACTGTAACAAGTGCTTGGGAAAGGACAACATAGCACATTATAACAAGAACAATATAACAGAGACAGAGAGAAAGAGAGGCAGACAGACAGAGACAGGTAGAGAGGTAGTCAGACAAGGAGAGAGACAGGCAGAGAGAGAGAGAGACAGAGCTGGACAGGCAGAGACAGACCGAGGGACAGAGAGAGAATGTAGGGGGTGGGTGGGGTGCATAGGAGGGAAAGGAGGACTCTTCTCCTTCTGCCTCTTTCTTTCTCCCTGTAAAAAAGCCAATAGTTCCAAACTCATCCCCCTTTAAAGGCCAGAAAATCAGGCCTCTCTTCTTTTGCCTTTTAGGCCACGGAAATGTATTAAATGGAAAAGCTTAGATTCTAACTGCACCAGAGTCACTGTAGGCTTTTTCTGGGTATGTTCCTTCCCGGCCTTGAACACAGGCCCAGAAGTTTGTGGTTGCGTCCAATCTGGGCATCGGAAGGAAGCTCATTAATTTTAAAGTGGTGATGCAGTGTATTAGACAGGGAGCCAAAAAACATTTTAATGTCTAAGGCTGAAGTTTTGAAATTCTCTTAAGATGGTAATGTGTTGGAGAAGCAGCGTGGCTTAGTGGAATGAGCACGGGCTTGGGAGTCAGAGGTCGTGGGTTCTAATCCTGGCTCTGCCACTTGTCAGCTGTGTGACTGGGCAAATCACTTTACATCTCTGTGCCTCAGTTACCTCCTCTGTAAAATGGGGATTAAGACTGTGAGCCCCTCATGGGACAACCTGATTACCTTGTATCTACCCCGGAGCTTAAAACAGTGCTTGGCACATAGTAAGTGCTTAACAAATACCATTATTATTATTGTTATTATTATTCTAGACTGTGAGCCCATTGTTGGGTAGGAGTTGTCTGTTGCTGAATTGTACTTTTCAAGTGCTTAGTATAGTGCTCTGCACACAGTAAGTGCTCAATAAATACAATTGAATGAATGAAATTCCATTCTGCCTTCTGTATTACCCCATCTGACCTCACTATGGTATTGAAGGTTGAGTCCAAATGCTAGGAGTGTGTGTAATTTGGGTTTTCTAACTTCCTTTAAGACAGCAATTACATCTAGTTCCCCTATACTGTGTTCTTGTAATAAATAATAATATGTAGCACGAATAGCAATGTTAATAGTGGTTTTTGTTAAGTGCTTACTCTATGCTCAGCGCTGGGATAGATACACAATGCGACCTAATGGAAAAAGCACACGGTGCAAATTCTGGCTCTGCCTTTTGTCTGCTGTGTGACCTTGGGCAAGTCACCCACCTTCACTGGGCTTCAGTTCCCTCATCTGCAAAATGGGGATTCAGTATGTGGTCTCCTTTCTTACCCAAGGTCACACAGAAGACAAGTGGCAGAAGCGAGATTAGAACCCAGGTCCTGACCCCCAGGCCTCTGTGCTTTAACAACTAGACCACGCCGCATCTCAAACCACTCTTAAACCATCTGTGGTGTGATTTGAAGAACATCTCTTTGTTTAGAGACAGTGTAACATAGAAAAATCAACTTGGCAGCTATCTGACAGTAATAGCTTGTGTTGCAAAAACTTTGAGAGGAACTTTAAATCTATTTTTCTTCCTTTTTAATAATTCATAAAAGCATTGTTTTCTCTGTGCTTTTCTTTGGAGCACAAAGGGTCATTCACCACATCTCGAAAATACTTTACCAATGTGTTTCCACTTGTTTGTTTCTAAATGACTGAATCCCACTTTAAAATTAGAAACTTCCTGGAATTGAATAGTAAGTTCAAACAATGGACCGCTTGAAGAATTACTGTAGGATTCGGTAGTGCATTTAAAAAAGTGAATCCCTGATGTCTTAAATGAAGTCTAAATTTATATTTGTGTAAATACAAGTTGTTTCATATTTACCTGTTTCATCAGGTAAAGAATAGTGCTGGCAGAATTCACTGGTACATAGGACTTCATTAATTCTAGGTCCTGATGATTAAAGCTTGTAATGAATATCTGCCTCGGTTGGCTTTTCTTGAATAAACATAACAAGAATATTGCCTGCTTAAAAAAAAGTTGTCTTTACAGAAATATTTATGCATCTCTGGCTGGGTGGCAGGCAATCATCAGTAGCGTAGCTATTGTCTAGAAAAGAGTGATTCTTTGTACTGAATGCTAAACATTTTGATTCTGCCTGACTTGTCTTGTATTCAGTGGTATTTATTGAGCACTTACTATGTGCAAAGCACTGTACTAAGCGCTTGGGAGAGTACAATACAACAACAAACAGACACATTCCCTGCCCACAATAAGCTCACAGTCTAGAGGGGGAGAAAGACATTAATATACATAAATAAATTACAGATATATACATATGTATCTTCTCAAATGGTTGGTACATAGTAAGCATTTAAGAAAATATGAATATTGTTATCATATAGTAGACTTCTTATTTCTGTGGCTTTTCAGAAGACTTGCTCCATAAATTAATTTGGATAATGATTTTTCTGGGTATCTGGCTTTTGGAAAGAGGTAATGGCAAAGAGATTCCTGTTTTGTGCATTAGAACTTTTCAAGAGTGGCAGTGAAAATGGAAAGGGGGTGGAGGTTTTAGGACAACATCTAAGGTTGGGAAAATGATAGGAGGTCACTCAAAGACTTGTAGCTCAAAGAAACAGCCAAGCTTGTTTTTTCTTGAAAGATTGATTTGATTGATTGAAAGGCTTTTATATAACGGCATTTTAAAGACAGGTCTGGTCCCATGGAAGGCATGTACTGCAGAAGAAACCAAAGAAACATTTTTTAAAAATTTGAACAAAATGCTAACCTAGATGGATGTGATATGGCTTGAATAAATGAAAAACTAAGAGTAAAAACAAATATGGAGGTTGGGGACAGTGTTGATAAATTGTGCTTTAATCAATCATCTTTATTGAGCTCTTCCTGTGTGCAGAACACTGTACTGAGCGCGTGGGAGAGTCCGATATAACAAAGTTTGTAGACACGTTACCTACCCATAGTGAGCTTACAGTCTAGAGGGGGAGACAGATGTAAATATAAATAAACAGATGTATATTGCTTGGGAATAGATTGTGTGGAAATAAAAAGGGGAAAGCATCTGATTTAGGTAGCATATTAAGAAAGACTACATGATGCTTGTAAAACCCAGAATGATGAAGTGCAAGTTAAAGCCTGCTCCAGGGATGAAAGCTTTTAGGGGGTGAAGTTGCTGGACAGTCAGTTAGTGGTATTTATTGAGCACTTACTGTGTGTGGAGCACTGAACTAAGCGCTTGGAAGGGTACAATATAATAATATAACAGATGCATTCCCCACCCACATGATAGCCCTTGGTAGCGTGTACAGTGCCCCTCTAATCCTCTCGCCCCTCTGGTCATCTTCCCACAAAGGCACAGAGTCTCCAGCCGAGCAAATAGGTGAGCAGGGGTGCAACGCACTTTGAAGCGCTGGAAGAACTTCCTGAACAAAACCCATCTGTTGTGAAAGCCAACGCAGTATTTTACCGATATAGCTGTAGACTAGTAATTGTGGTATTTGTTAAGCGCTTACTATGTGTCAGGCAGTGTACTAAGCACTGGATGGGAATACAAGCAAATTGCATTGGACACGGTCCCCAGCCCACATTGGGCTCACATTCTTAATCTCCATTTTACAGATGAGGTAACTGAGGCACAGAGGATAATAATAATAATGATAATTACGGTATTTGTTAAGCGCTTACTATGTGCCAGGCACTGTTCTAAGCACTGGGGTGGATGCAAGCAAATCGAATTGGACCCAATCCCTGTCCCACATGGGGCTCGCAGTCTTATCCCCATTTTACAGATGAGATAACTGAGGCCCAGAGAAGTGAAGTGACTTGCCCAAGTTCACAAAGCAGGTAAGTGGTGGAGCTGGGATTAGAACCCAGGTCATCTGACTCCCAGGCCCTTGCTGTTTCTGCTATGCCACGTTGCTTCTCAGTGGCAGAACTAGGAAGGAATCCTAGACTTCCCAACTCACCTCTTCAAGTCTTCACTTGTTTGCCTACTGTGATGAGCCCGGATCATGGAGAATATGCCAAACCCAAGGATTCAATATTTGTTTATTATATTAAGGAATTTATATTCAATAAATGGGTACATATGAGCCAAGCACTATGCTCCACTCTGGGGCAGATAGACTACGCTCATTGTGGGCAGGGAATGTGTCTGTTTATTCTTGTGTCGTATTCTCCCAAGCACTTGGTACTGTGCTCCACACAGAGTAAGAGCTCAATAAGTATGATTGAATGAATGAATGGATACATGATAATTAGACCAGGCTCCCTCCCCTTTCTCCCACTCCCCCACCCCCAAACTTCCACCCAATAGTCATTATCCACAAGGTAGGGGGAACGAGCTGTAGTGTGATGGGGGTGACTCTATTGGTAGTAGTAGGATTTGTTGAGAGTCCACCTGGGACACTGCCCTGTACTAGATGCTTGGTAGGTACAGCTTACACTCTAACGGGGAAGACAAATGGTAAAATAGATTCTGTAGAACTAACTCCAGTAATCAACTCTGTCATCACAGATCGATAATCATTTCATATCTGTGGTTTGTTGTACAGGTAATTACCAGACAGCCCCAACCCTTGACGGAAGAAAACCATGGGAAGAGGTAAGTGACTCTTGGCTTTGATGGTGTGGAATTGACAAGGTAGCTTACTAGGAATTCAAAGACACGGGGATGTTTGTGCAAGACAGCCTTGTTCTCAGAGGTCTGAGTTACAATAGGAGCCCTCACCTTTGAAATCTTTATCACTTGGAAGCTAAATTGCCCCTCATAACTAGACCCATCTCACTGGCATAGGAACCATTCTTCCTCCCCCCACTTTTTCTTCCTTCCTTTCATTCTTCCTTTCTTTCACTCTTCCTTTCTTTCTTTCTTTCATCATTTTGTTCTTTCATCATTTCATCACTTCTTTTGTCCTTTCAACCCTTCTTTCACCCTTTCATCCTTTGTTTCACCCTTTCTTTCATCCTTTGCTTCTTTCTTTCATTCTTTCTTCCTTTCTCTTTCTTTCTTCCTTTCCCTTCCTTCCTTTCTTTCCATTCTCCGTTGCCTGTTCCTGCTTATTCCCAGCCATGTCCACTTCCCACTAGCCTTTCTCTTAGCCAGCTGCACACTTTGCCAGATAGTAAAAATAATCATAATCATTGTGGTATTTGTTACGAGTTTCCTATGTGTCTCTCTCTTGAGAGTGCCAGAGGAATTGCGTGATGATTTCCCTCCTGACTTAGATTGACAGCAAAAAGTTTACCTCAAAGAACAGCAAATGTCCATTACTGCTACCATTGCTCACCTCCAGCCTGCCCTTTGCTCTCTCACCTCTCCCCTCCTAATCTGATGAGCAGGTTCAAATAAAACCATCCTCATTCATTCATTCATTCATTCATATTTATTGAACGATTACTGTGTGCAAAGCACTGTATTAAGCACTTGAGAGATTGCAATACAACAACAAAGAAGACACATTCCCTGCACAAAATAAGCACACTTCTCACTGCTCTTGTAGAAGAGAGTGGGGCCAAGATGGTAGAAGTGACTTGGAGAGGGAGAGAAAGATTTTTGACTGTCAGATCTACTGAGGGCAGGGATTATATTTTCAAACCCTATTGTACTCCCTCAAGTGCTCAGTATAGTAGTACTCAGAACACTCAGTAAATACTGTTGATTGATAAGTTGAAAACCATTAATTAAAGTGTAAGAAACAACATTATGGAAATTACCTCAAAGTGAGCGAGGACAAATCATTTTCCCCCTTGAATGAGAGAAGTAGGTGAAATATTCATCAAGGCAAATATGGATACTTGTTCTACATGTATTATTTATTTCCGCAAACTAGTTCTCTCAGCCGTTCCATCCTAAAGTTGAGAAAGGGCGATAGCCAACCCAAATCTCTGTTCTTCTGGTGGGGTTTTTTGTAAGCCATTAACCAGTGCTGGGGGAAGTTTATGTTAAAGTATTCATTAGATTTTTAAAAAGATTTAAGTGACAAAATATTTAGCCCTTAGGTGAGGTACAGTCTTATTGTTTGTGTAAAATCAATCCTTAAACACTCAAAATGTTTATAACCAGTCTTTACAACCTGCTCTCTGTCATTAGAGAGGATTCAAATGTTCAAAGAAACCTGAAGCTAGGGTTAGTTGCTGAATGATTCAATTTCCATTGCTCTACCTTGTGAAGGTGATGTCCAAAGAGTAGAGGTCTTTGTTAATCCTTGGCTGTTGTTAGCTCTGCAGGCAGTAAGCGCTCAATAAATACAATTGAATGAATTAGGGGGGCATTTTGAGCTCTTTGGTCCTTTAAAGTTCCCCATAGAACCAGTTTCTTTTAAGAACTTGATCTCAAGGGAAACTTTCTCATTTACTTTCAAAGTTTTTATATACATTTTATGGTAATCCTTTTTAATGGTATTTAAGTGCTTACTATGTGCCAGGCACCATACTAAGCATTGGGGTAGATAGAAGTTAAAAATAATTAATAATAGTTATGGTATTTGTTAAGCACTGGGGTAGATACAAGGTAATCAGGTTGTCCCACGTAGGGTTCACAGGCATAATCCACATTTTACAGATGAGTAACTGAGGCACAGAGAAGTTAAACGACTTGCCCAAGGTCACACAGCAGAAAAGTGGTGGAGTTGGCATTAGAACCCACATCCTCTGACTCCTAAACCCATGCTCTTGCCACTAGGCCATGCTGCTTCTCAGATTGGACACTGCCTTGTTCCATATGGAGCTCACAGTCTTAATACTTATTATACAGATGAGGTAACTGAGGCACAGAGAAGTGAAATGACTTGCCCAGGGTCACACAGCATACAAGTGGCAGAGCCGGTATTAGAACCTAGGTCCTTTTGACTTCCAGACCCGTGGTCTATCCCCTAGATGACACTGCTTCTGATTCTTGTTAGTTTTAGAAGGAGTTTACCACTTTTCACTTGCAACCTCCTACACAGACTGTGTTTTCACAGGGGGGAGAGGGTTTTCTTGCATCCCACAATGAGCAGTCTGGAAAAGACCATCACATAGTTGGCTTTATTCCACAGTCAGGCCAACAGCTGGGAATATAATAAACACCCGGCCCCACACATATTCAACATTATTCAAAAGTAAAGGTAATCAGGCCCACAGTTGGGAAAATATTCCATTTTCTAGAGGGAAGCAACATGGCCGAGTGGATAAAGTATGGGTCTGGGAGTCAGAAGGACATGGATTCTAAACCCAGCTCTGCCATTCTTCTACTGTGAGACCGTGGATGAGTCACTTCGCCTCTCTGTGCCTCAGTGACCTCATCTGGAA
Organism: Tachyglossus aculeatus; assembly: GCF_015852505.1. Lineage (NCBI taxonomy): Eukaryota > Metazoa > Chordata > Mammalia > Monotremata > Tachyglossidae > Tachyglossus > Tachyglossus aculeatus. The sequence continues at coordinate 27,370,834 of NC_052083.1, forward strand.
AATGGGGATTAAGACTGTGAGCACCATGTGGAACAGGGACTGTGTCTGATCCAATTTGCTAGTATCCACCCCAGTGCTTAGTATAGTGCCTGGTACAGAGTAAGCACTTAAGAAATACTATAATTATTATTATGATTACTTAACTTTCCTGATCTGCAAATGGTCTACAAGAAAACACATGAAGGGAAGCCATATACAGCAATACAGTGACCCCAAGATGCCTCCCCCTTCTCTCCCCCCCCCCCCCCCCCCCCCCCCCAAAGAAGAGAGATTGGAATGTCCAGCTAGGCTGTGGAAGTGACACTTCTCCCCTGAGACCCTTTCCTTAGGACCCTTCCATGCCCTCCCCCAACCCCCCCCCCCCCCGTTGGTGTTCGGGATGATTATCCACCCACCTCTGCATCAAACAAAAACTCCTCACCTTTGGTTTTAAAGCCCTCCACCACCTTGCCCCCTCTTACCTTACCTCACTACTCTCCTACAAATCAGCCCATATACTTTGCTCTTCTAATGCTAACCTTTTCACTGTGCTTCCATCACGCCTATCTTCTCGCTGTCCCCTAACCCACATCCTGCCTCTGGCCTGGAACGCCTTCCCTCCTCAAATTAGATAAACAATGACTCTCCCCCTCTTCAAAGCCTTATTGCAGGCACATCTCCTCCAAGAGGCCTTCTCAGACTAAGCCCCCCTTTCCTCTTCTGCATCGCCCTGACTTGCCCCCTTGGTCCTTCCCTTCTCCCATCCCTATAGCACTTATGTACTTATCTGTAATTTATTTATTTATATTGATGTCTATCTCACCCCTAAGACTGTTAGCTTGTTGTGGGCAGGGAATGTGTCTGTTTATATTTGTAGCGTACTCTACCAAAAGCTTAGTACAGTGCTCTGCACACAGTAAGCACCCAATAAATATGATTGAATGAATGAATTGATTGAATTAGAGGCAACTCCCCACTAATACTTGTGGTGTTTGCAGGGCAAAATATTATTACAGTGCCTCTTTGGAGGTCCTGAATTGTCTGCTCTTCCTCTCCTCCCCTCAACCTTCCCTGACTGGAAATAACAACAGACACTTATTTCCTCGAGTCCCTGAGGACATGAATAAATGCTTGTGTCACCACTGAGCTACGTTTGTTACTAATCAGACAAAATGTGTTCTCTGAAAAATGGCCTTGATCTTTTTGGTTGATGACAGAGTGCATTTTTTTTGTTTTGTTAAGGTTGAAGGACACAGTGATCCATTCCATTGGTGAAGTTGTCTGCTATTATTATAGCAGAAAGAGACTTTGCTGTGGGGCTGAGAGCGAGGAATGAATGAAGGGAGAAAGTCAAGGCTATGCGGAGGGGAGAGGGAGGATAGGAAAGGAGGGCTTAGTCGGGGAAGGCTTATTGGAGGAAATGTGCCTTCCTTAAGGCTTTGAAGCCGGGGGAGAGTCCATTGTCTGTCTGATATAAGGAGGGAGGGCGTTCCAGGCCAGAGGTAGGATGTGGGCGAGAGGTTGGGGACCAGGTAGATGAAATGGAGGTACAGTGAGAAGGTTAGCATTAGAAGAGCGAAGTGTGTGGGCTGGGTTGTAGTAAGAGAGAATTGAGGTGAGGTAGGGGTGTTTATTGAGTGCCTGCCATATGCAAAACACTGTACTAAGCACTTGGGAGAGGTCAACAGAACCTAGTGCATGACACCAGGGACCAAATGGATGGCATTTAAATAATGGGTTTTTGGGGTTTTTTAATTTATGGTATTTGTTAAGCACTTATTGTGTGCCAGGCACTGTACTAAGTGCCGGGATATATGCAAGCTAATTGGTTTGGACACAATCCATGTCCCACATGGGACTCACAGTCTTAATCCCCATTTTACAGATGAGGTAACTGAGGTACAGGGAAGTGACATGCCCAGGGTCACAAAGCAGACAAGTGGCATAGCTGGGATTAGAACCCAGGCCCAGTCCTGTGCTCTATCCACTAGCCCACACTGCTTCTAGTGGCCTAATTTCTACTAGCCGTACCATCAGATTTCATCTGAGAGCCTATTTATTCTTGGCTTTGTGTTGAGCAAATTCCTGCCTTCTAGGAGATTATAAACTGATACTCACAGTGTTGGCATAGATTCCTCTGCCCTTTTTCTGGATTTCCAATCCCTGAGATTTGTGACAGTGGGCTTTATTTTTAAAATGTGGTACTTCATGCACTTTACTATTATTTTCACATTCTCTTTGAACTCTATTTGCAAAGTAACTTGTCTCACAATGCTCCCCCTTAAAAACATTCATTAACATTAGGAAAAAGTAGCTTTCCCTATTTTCAATTTCCTTCAATATTCTATTGTCATTTCTAATTTAGAAGCACTTGTGTATTTTTGATCTACATTTTAAAACTTCTGTAGAGTAAAATATCACCTTAAGAAGCTAACTATGGAAAGGTCTTAATTGCAAGAAATGAAGTTAACAGTGTTTTCTAATTAACAAAGAAAGGTGCATGTAGGGGTATACCACTCTTAAAGGTAATATATTGGGTTCTTAAAAAATTATCCACGGATGAATGTTAGCCATGCTCTGCCATTTATTTGGCTGACTCCAACTCTAGATGGTAAGGCAGGGACCAAGTTTGCTAATTCTGTTGTACTCTCCCAAGCCGTTAGTACAGTGCTCCATATAAAGTAGATGCTCAATAAATATCATTGATTTTTATTCCACCCTTCTGGAACTCGATAAAGTAGTGAACTATGCCCCTAGAATGGTTTCTCAAACCACCTGAAGGTGTTGTCAGGTTTTCTTTGCTAAAAGATTCTGGGGATAGGAAGTTTGGATTTGTGATTGCTGGTTTGCTTGTGAAGCGATGCGAGAGAGGTAAATTTTGTTGTCCTTTGCCTCTCTGTTTCATTTTCTGCCAATTATTTTGACTTGACTTCAAAATAACTGCATTGTTAGTGGCATAGGGTAGGAGGTTAATGGTGCACATTTTCAGGGATGAGTGTTTGTCATGAGAGTTGACATCTTCAAAATTTACTCAGTTATTGATGCTGATATTTGATGACTTAAAATAGGAGCAGGGCCAGCTTCAGAGAGCAAGCGAGGTAAATGGGCCACTGAACATGCTTGGAATCCCTGCTGGCTGTGTCCCTTCACCTCCTCACCCTACCCTATGCCTGGCAGCCATCTTTAGTTTTGCTTTCAATCAATCAGTTGTATTTATGGAGCACTTACTGTGTGCAGAGCACTGTACTAAGCTCTTGGGAGAGTACAATACAATGATAAAGAGACACATTCCCTGCCCACGACGAGTTCACGGTCTAGAGGGGAACACAGACATTAATATAAATTTAAAAAATTATGGATGTGTACATGAGTGCATTGGGTCTAAGGAGGGGGTGAATAAAGCATGCAAACGCAAGAACAAAGGCAACACAGAAGAGAATGGGAGAAGAGGAAATGAGGGCTTAGTCAGGGAAGGCCTCTTGGAGGAGATGTTACTTTGATAATAATAATATGGCATTTGTTAAGTGCTTACTATGTGCAAAGCACTGTTCTAAGCGTTAGATAAGGCTTTGAAGGTAGGGAGAGTGATCATCCATTGGATAAGCTCCCTCTAGACTGTAAGCTCATTGTGGGCAGGGAATGTGTCTGTTTATTGTTGTATTGTACTCTCCACGTGCTTATTACAGTGCACTGTCCCCAGTAAGCGCTCAGTAAATGCAATTGAATGAATGAATGAAGTGAGAGGGTGACAAAGTGGGTTCTGAGAGGTCAACAAATATCAGAAAAGCATCAAGCACAGTACCAGGGTACCTCTACTGTTTATACAAAAGTTTCTGACATTACCAACAGACCAGAACTCTGTCAACCACTGGGCAAATTTGGCTGCCTTAGAGGCTAACAGAGAAAAGCTACTCCTCAACAGCATGTTTGATCAGGTCAAAGACTTCTGGTCCTCCTCACCAAGAGTGTAAATTAAGGCCGTCTGTTAGATTCTCTATTTCCATGTTTGAGGACCTGAAAGCTGGAGTGAGGATATGCTTCAGATCCATTAGATACATTTCTAATTCAACAAAGCCATGAGCATCATCAAAACTCTTTGAGTTGTCACCCACGAACCTTAGAGTGCCAATTGCCTGTGGTTTTAGGAGCATGGCTTAATGAATAAAGCATGGGCCTGGGAGTCAGAAGGTCCAGGGTTCTAATCCCAGCTCTGCTGCTTGTCTGCTGTGTGACCTTGGGCAAGTCACTTCATTTCTCTGGGCCTGTTATGTCATCTGGAAAATGGGGATTAAGACTGTGAGCCCCTTGTGGGACAGGGACTGTATCCAACCCGATTTGCTTGTATTCACCCCAGCACTTAGTACAGTGCCTTGCACATAGTAAGTGCTTAACAAATGTCATTATTATCATTATTATTATTATTATTATCATTGAGGCACCAAAAGGAGAAGGCATGCAGATGATTTTGAGTCATTTTTAGTCCTGGCAGAGCACTGTGGAAGAGCAACACGCCTAGAGAAAATTTGGGATTATTGAACAAGAGTGCAACTGAGAAACCATAACCAAAGATTTTCATCAGTATCAGAACTAAATGCTATCCCCCCAATTTTTTGAAGTGGGATTAGCTCACTTGTGATGCCTGGTAGTAAATCAATCCACTCGGCTAAAAATTCCTCCTAGTGTAGACAGTCTTCTGTTGAAAATTCAGTGGCTGTTGAAAATTCAGGGGTTTGGCTTTCAATAACTCAGAGGAGTAGCCAAAGACCTGTTGCCTTGTGGATTTTATTTTTCAAGAGTATTGACTTTCAGATATATACTCTTTCCTTTAGGCTATGACTTAATAGCATTTTACTCACTCTTATTCCAAGAAACCCTTTTGCTGTTAACATATCATTTGGCTTGGCTGTTTCTCTTCTGCTAAGAGTTGGGATATTTTAAAAGTCTTGCATAATGGACCCTAAGCTTCACAGCCCTCTTGTAACCATAATTGAAGATAATAATCACATGGCCCTCCCCACCAACTTTTCTCCTCTTCTTCACAATGCTAATCTTTTGTACACGCACACATTTTTTAAGGTTGACACATGGTTAGGGTCATTTTTTTCAATTTTTACTCTACCGTATCAATTTTTTCTGGGCAAGGTGACAGGCTAAAAATATCCTTTTCTAAAAGTGAGTGGGAGTGGGGTGTGAAGGGGAGGGAATTCTGACTCCCAGCGGTCAGAAATGAGATCCAGAAGCCCACTCTTCTTGGGTCTCTGAAATATTCATGCAGCAATAGGTGGCCCTGTAAAGTGAGGATTTCAGCAAACTTACTGGATTGGATTCCTTTAAAATTAAAGTGAAAATTGGAAAGAATAACCTGGAATTTGCAGTAAACAAACAAAAAAACCTCATTCAAGTAGAAAACAAAGGATTCATGTTGCATCATTCCAGAAAGCCCAGCGCAGTTAGAACAGTAAAGTGCCTGGACTGGGCTATACTCTTTGAGACCTAATTCGTGATTCAATTTTCTCAATGTTTTCCTTTCTCCTTTCCCCTTCTTTGACCCTAATGCAGATCTCGAGGCTAGAAAAATACCTTCTTTCTCCCCACATTATCGCCAGCCAGTGAATATATTTGTTAGAAATATGTTTAACCCGACCATGGTGGTTAAATAACAGGATGAGGAAATGGCTTTTTTCCCTCTTTGTTCTGGAGGGATCAGGTGGCCTAGCTGGCTTTATTATTTCTCCACCCGTTTAAGGCAAGTTCCAGTCCAAGATCAACAGCAGCATTTCACAAGGAAAACACTGTCACAGCATAGCGAGACATCAGAAGCAAAACAATCAGAACACAGCTGGCCAGTGCTAACACGGTACTCTACATGGGTAAATCGGCAGCTGAAAGAGGAAATGTGAAAGATAATCATTCGATAATGTTCTGTCGACTTTAAGATTCCAGACCGTTGAGTGTATAGCCACTGATCTATGTTATTAATTGTATGCTTCATGGTTATCAGCCGGCATTTAGTAGTTTCCTTCCCCCAAATTTAAAATCACGTTTACTTTTTGTAACATATCCTCATGACATCTCTGTGAGATAAGGATGGTGAGGGAAGGCAGTCCTTGTTTTCTTTGTGAAGAAGAGTTTGGGATACAAAAGTAGATGCAGACAAGCCCTCCAATTAGCTATACTGTGCTAAGTGCTGGGTAGGTATAAAATACATAGCTCAGAAACAGTTTAATATTCTTCAGAAGGATTTGCTCCCTTTATTCCCTCAGCCCAAAACATTTTATGAGGCTCTATTCTGTAAGCACACTGTGGACAGTGAATGTGTCTATCATTGTATTGTACTCTCCCAAATGCTTAGTACAGTGTTCTGCACACAAGTGCTCGGTAAATTTGATGGAATGAGTACATATCCGTTTATTTATATTAACCTCTCTCTCCCCATCTAGACTGTAATCTCCTTATGGTCAGGGAATGTATCTTCCTACTCTTGTTATATTGTACTCTCCCAAGCGTTTAATATAGTGCTGTGCACATAGTAAGCGCTCAATAAATATGATTAACTTTTTGGAAAAGGGGGCACAATGGAAAGTGGGGGCTCACTGGCCAAAAAAGAGCAGGAAGAGATTACAATGGGAGCAATTTAAAATACAAATTATGCATATATGCATTCTTAAGTGCTGTTTCTCTCATACTGAGATTCATCTGTGCAGTTCTAGCAATGTGCTTAAACTAAAAGTGCTGAAGAGGCAATAGTGGGGAGGTGAGAAATTAACTTGAGGAAGAGGATTTGGTGTAGTTTTAGAGGGGCTTTAAAGATTTCTGACTATGATAGATGATTTCCTGGGCTTGGGTAACTGCACATAATAACGACTAGAGTTATTTTGACTACTGTATTGAAACTTCCAGCTGGACCGAACGTAGAATTAGTTGTGGTGCAGCCCCTGCCCAGTAGACTCGTAATTGAGGCGAGACACAAAATACCATCACAGACAGAGAGGGTCTTTCCTCAAGCTTTCATGGTTTAGAAATTTTTTTTTTTCCTCACATCTCCAGGCCTGCAGTTGGTTTCCTGCAAGAATTTTGGGGACTTAGGGGAAACTACAAATCATCACATTCCTGCCAAATAGCCCCTTTTCAAATGTAAAATTGCTCATTTTCTCTGCATTTATCTCTCCCAGCCCTTCCTCCCCATCTTAGATTGTAAACTCCTTGACAGCAAGGACTGCCTTTAATTCGTTGTATATTCCCTCTCTCATTGTGGGCAGGGAACATGTACTCTCCCAAGCACTTAGTACAGTGTTATGCACACAGTAAGTGCTTAATAAGTGCCATTGATTGATATTCTAGTACCGTAGTACAGGTATTGTAGGTGCTAAATAAACGCTAGTAATAGTGAGTGCCATAGCACTTTCTTTAGCTCTTATGAAGAGCTGTTAGGAGGGAGAGAATGTATTGCTTCTGTGATCCTGAGTACTTGACTGCTTTGCGCTCACTAACGTCTCAGTAAATACCAGTGTGGCATAGGGGATAGAGCATGGGCCTGGGAGTCAGAAGGTCATGGGTTCTAATCCAACCTCTGCCACTTGTCAGCTGTGTGGTCTAGGGTGAGTCACTTCACTTCTCTGTGTCTCAGTTACCTCATCTGGAAAATGGGGATTGAAACTGTGGGCCCCATGTGGGACAGGAACTGTGTCCAACCTGATTTGCTTATATCCCCAGTGCTTAGTACAGTGCCTGGAACATAGTAAGAACTTAACAAATACTGTGATTATTATTATTAATAATAATAGAGGACTTTAAAAGCAAACACCAGTTTATATCTTGAACATTACAAAAAATGTATCAAATCCATGTAATTTGTTTTTAACGTCCATCTCTCTTCCTTTATATTTTTAGTTTTCCTCAGCGAAAAGAGAGCCAACAATGTACTGAAGCGATATCCGAGAGCTAACACTTTTTTAGAAGAAATAAGGCAGGGGAACATTGAACGTGAATGCAGAGAAGAAGTCTGTAACTACGAAGAGGCCAGGGAAGCTTTTGAAAACGATGCAAAGACAGTAAGTGTTGTAGGAAAGCAAATTCGGGATCCCCCAGGGGCGCTTCTGTGGTTCCTCAAATTCTATGTTCTGCTGTGATAAATCATGACATCCTTCTTTAAAGGACTTCCTCCATTTTGAAACTTGAGGGAAAAGAGGGATGCAGAAGCCATCACTCAACACTCTGTTTAAGTGGGGTGAATCTGCTGTGAACTTGCTTGTTTGACTCACTTTAGTTTATCTTTTGCTCCTCTTCCTTACCTCAGAACAACAGCTAAAGAAAGTTGGGGGCGGGGTGGGGAGAAAGAAGTCTTTGTCCCTTCCTGGGACAAAGCTACAGTGCGGAGGCAGGAAGAGCTGTGGAAGGAAACCAACCTACTCACCAATAGGCAGCTATACAAGTACTCTTGCTTTACTTGATTTATGTATATTAATCTCTGCTTCCCCCTTTAGACTCTGAGCTCATTGTCGGTATGGAATGTGTCTGTTTCTTGTTGTAGTATACTCTCCCAAGCACTCAGTACAGTGCTTTGCTCACAGTAGGTGCTCAATAAATATGATCAAATTGAATTGACTGTACTGCTTTTCAAGTCGCTGAGGCTGGACTGTGGCTCAGTCTCTTTGGGAGATTTTTCTGTTCCACCATCACCTCTGAAGCTTCAAAAGGCCAGAAACTTGGAAGACTGAGTTTTGGAAAAAGGAATTTGAAAGAATAGCTATTTGTGCCAGTCAGAAAACATAGTCTCTTCAGCCCCTTCCACGTGAACAGAGCAGCATGTACGGAAGCTTTTAATAAGAGAAGCAGCGGGGCTTAGTGGAAAGAGCACAGGCTTGGGAGTCAGAGGTCGTGGGTTCTAATCCCGGCTCCACCACTTATCAGCTGTGTGACTTTGGGTAAGTCACTTAACTTCTTTGTACCTCAGTTAGCTCATCTGTAAAATGGGGATCAAGACTGCAAACACCACGTGGGACAACCTGATTACCTTGTATCCACCCCAGTACTTAGTGCTTGGCACAGGCTAATGTGCTTTCTCTGCATTATTATTATTATTATTATTATTATTATTATTAATAATAAGAGTTGTGGAGGTATAAGGATGGCTTAGGAAATTCTGTGGTGCAATAATAAGGCTGCATCTGGTGGGTTCACCAAAACTCTATAGTGGAGTGAAGTTTAGCTTTTCATGGTTCTTTTTAAAGATTTGTGCACTTAGTGGAAAAGGGAGTTAGCTCGCTCTGGGGAGTTTCCTTTGAGGTGTTGCCTGATTATCAAAGGCTTTGAAATGCATTTGGCAAAGAGGCAGCCAAAAATTTTAAGCAGTAATGAGTAAACTACCAACCTAAGCTTCAGTAAGGCATTCTAGACCAAAAGATTCTATTGCTTTTGTTTCTCATCCCTTTCTGGGGAAAAAAAGGGCACACTGCGTATGAATTCTGAACTGTGGCTTAACTTCTTTTTATGTCCTTTTGAGAATAAGTGATCATTTTGGTTCTTTTTTTGGTGACGTCCTGAGTGTCCCCCAAATAAGCTTTCTATTTGTCCATAATGGAGCCGAAAGGACAGTTTACCTTGTGGTACGTAAAAAATGTTGCTTGGTAAAGTGAGAGGGTGAAGGTGAGACAAAATTGAATGTCAGTACCTCTATTGTAATGCCTTCATGTGGAATGGCTTTTTAAAAAAGCATTGGGTGTTTGGGAGCTCCAGAGTAAAATTGTGCAGTCACAGATTAGCTGTCTAGACAAGGATATTTGGAAATGTCTGCAGGAATATAACAGCATTTTTGTCCTTTCATTACTGAGAAATGTATGGAAATTATTCCCCAGATCATTTTGTTTCTGAGTTTTTTAGACTTTGGGGATTCTTGCTCATTGCAACCCCTCACTCACTACCATGATTGATTGCTGAAACATAGCTGATTTAGAATATTAATAACTGATAATTGTGGTATATGTTAAGTGCTTATTATGTAACTGGCACTATATTAAGCTCTGGGGTAGATATAAGCAAATCAAGTTGGACAAAGTCCCTGTCCCTCATGGGACTCACAGTCTTATCCCCATTTTACAGATGAGGGAACTGAGGCCCAGAGATGTGACATGCCTTGCCCAAGTTCACAGCAGCAGCAAAGTGGTGGAGCTGGGATTAGAACCCAAGTCCTCTGACTCCCAGGCCCTTACTCTTTCCATTAGGCCATACTGCTTCTCAGTGGCAGAACTAGGAAGGATTTGCTTGTATCCATCCCAGCACTTAGTACAGTGTCTGGCACATAGACACTTAATAAGTACCACAATTATTATTATTAGTCCTCTGAACCATGACTTTGAGAAATAATCTAATTTCTCTCTACTAATTTAACCCATTTTAGACCTGCTTCGAATCAGTGAATAATGCAACCATCTGTTTTATAGAGTTGTCACATACCAAATACGGGTTATTTCATTCTACAGTTTTTGAGCCCACAGAATCCAGTAAACGAGAACTATTTTTCTGCTTGGATGATTTAAAGGAAAGTAAAACTGTACTTCACAACTGTGTATGTGAAAGCCATTAATGCTAATGTTCCAAAATAAATCATTTGCCAAAAGTACTACTCACTTATTGCAGTAATCAATCAGTATCAAAAAGAGCTGATCACAGCAGCAGTCATTGATTTTTTTTCTATCTTTGTGGCAGTAGAGGGAGTGTCCAGTGTAAATACACATATTTCCAATGGTATTTAAATGCTTACTATGTTCCAGGCACTGTAATAAGCGTTGGGGTAGATACAAGCTAATCAGGTTGGATTTGGTCCCTGTCCCACATAATAATAGTAATAATAATAATACATGTGGTATTCATTAAGCACTTACTATGTGCCAGTCACTGTAGTAAGCTCTGGGATGGATACAAGCAAATCGGGTTGGACACAGTCCCTGTTTCAAGTGGGGCTCACAATCTCAGTCCCCATTTTATAGATGAGGTCACTGAGGCACAGAGAAGTGAAGTGACTTGCCCAAGGTCACTTAGCAGACAAGAGGGAGAGCTGGGATTAGAACCCAGGGCTTTCTGCCTCGTAAACCTGTGCTCTATCCACTGAACCACACTGCTTCATAGTACATGTCCTGCTTCCTCTCCCCATTAAACGCAAAGAGCTGTTTGATGGAACAGGAAGTTGGTCCAGGGAAACAATGAGAGGTTGGAGGCTGCACATAACCAATAAATCAATCAATCATATTTAAGGAGTGCTTATGCTACGCAGAACACTAAATTAAGTGATTGGGAAAGTACAATACAACAGAATTAGCAGATACATTCCCTGCCCGTAATAAGCTGATAGTCAATCAGCCAGTCAATAGTATTTACCTAGCGCTTACTCTGTGCAGAGCATTGTACTAAGTATTTGGTAGAGTACAATATAACAGACACGTTCCTTGCCCACACATACTTACAGTCCAGAGGAAGGGAGACAGACATTAATATGAATAAAACCAGTCTGGAAAGCATTAGCAGAGATTGAGCCATGGCCACGGCCAACTTTTCACATATTTAAAAAAAGTGCACCATGAAGAGCTTAATTCCTGTCAGTGCAGAAGAAATGGGAGTTTTTAGCCTTCTGGAGCCTCAAGAAAAAAATACAGTACTCTCTCTTTCCTGGCAGCTTACCTTAGGAAGCTCTAGGAGGTCTCTAGTTTCTGGTTTCTCTTTTTCCTACCCTCCCTATCAAGCCTCACTCACAAATGGCCCCTTTCCCCCGCCTCCCCTCCTGTCTTGACCAGTCAGTCAATTGTATTTACTGAGCGCTTACTGTATGCAGAGCACTGTACCAAGTGCTTGGGAGAGTACAATCTAACAATGAACAGACACATTTCCCACCAAGGTCCTGCTATGGCCATATTTCTGATGGGTTAAATCTTCCAGGTCCCCAGACTCCCATTGTGCAAATTATGACTCCAGCAGTCACCGAGACAAATTAATCCCTGGAGCTGGCCGGGAAAGCCCAACTTCCTGAGGTTTAGATGAATCAGAGAGGTCAGAGGTTGCAGCAGCCTCTCCGCTTGCCCCGTGTCCTTCTCACACGCTCTCAAACCACAGGAAGTGAGGCCACTGCCTGAGGATGGAGTATACTGTAGGTTGCTCACCTCAGAAAACCATTAGTCACTGATACTTCCAGCGGTCAGTCGTATTTATTAGGTGCTTACTGTGTGCAGAGAACTGTTCTAAGCGCTTGGGAGAGAAGAGTGTAACAGATACATTCCCCGCCCAGCATCCTGAGACAGATTCAGTGTGGCCTAGTGGAAAGAGCACAGGCCTGGATGCTGGAGACCTGGGTTCTAATCCCTGCTCCTCCTCTTGCCTGCTATGTGACCTTAGACACGTCATTTAACTTCTCTGGGCCTTGGTTTCCTCATCTGAAAAATGGGGATGAAATACCTGTCATCCCTGCTGCTTTCTGTGATCCCTTTATGGGACAGGGATTGTGTCCCAAACTAATTGCATTGTATCCACCCCAGCGCTTAATAGAGTGCTTGGCACAGAGTAAGTGCTTAACAAATACCCCAGTTATTTATTAGTTGGCATACCTAACATGTCTGAGGGAGTGAGTGGAACCATTTGAGCTGACCATCTAGATTTTTGGCATAGGAGACATTGGTAGCTAATTGTTGAGGAGAATTCCACTAAGTGAGTGTCAGCAGAGTGTGTCCCAGCCTACCTTCTCTTTATCCATCTTAGATTGTAAAATACTTAAGGGCAGAGGTTATGCCTTTTTCTTCTTTCAATCAATCAATCAATCAATCAATCGTATTTATTGAGCGCTTACTATGTGCAGAGCACTGTACTAAGCGCTTGGGAAGTACAAATTGGCATCACATAGAGACAGTCCCTACCCAACAGTGGGCTCACAGTCTAAAAGGGGGAGACAGAGAACAGAACCAAACATACCAACAAAATAAAATAAGTAGGATAGAAATGTACAAGTAAAATAAATAAATAAATAAATAAATAGAGTAATAAATATGTACAACCATATATACATATATACAGGTGCTGTGGGGAAGGGAAGGAGGCAAGACGGGGGGATGGAGAGGGGGACGAGGGGGAGAGGAAAGAAGGGGCTCAGTCTGGGAAGGCCTCCTGGAGGAGGTGAGCTCTCAGCAGGGCCTTGAAGGGAGGAAGAGAGCTAGCTTGGCGGATGGGCAGAGGGAGGGCATTCCAGGCCCGGGGGATGACGTGGGCCGGGGGTCGATGGCGGGACAGGCGAGAGCGAGGTACAGTGAGGAGATTAGTGGTGGAGGAGCGGAGGGTGCGGGCTGGGCAGTAGAAGGAGAGAAGGGAGGTGAGGGCGAGGTGATGGAGAGCCTTGAAGCCCAGGGTGAGGAGTTTCTGCCTGATGCGCAGATTGATCGGTAGCCATTGGAGGTTTTTGAGGAGGGGAGTAATATGTCCAGAGCGTTTCTGGACAAAGATAATCCAGGCAGCAGCATGAAGTATGGATTGAAGTGGAGAGAGACACGAGGATGGGAGATCAGAGAGAAGGCTAGTGCAGTAGTCCAGACGGGATAGGATGAGAGCTTGAATTAGCAGGGTAGCAGTTTGGATGGAGAGGAAAGGGCGGATCTTGGCAATGTTGTGGAGCTGAGACCGGCAGGTTTTGGTGACGGCTTGGATGTGAGGGGTGAATGAGAGAGCGGAGTCGAGGATGACACCAAGGTTGCGGGCTTGTGAGACGGGAAGGATGGTAGTGCCGTCAACAGAGATGGGAAAGTCAGGGAGAGGACAAGGTTTGGGAGGGAAGACAAGGAGCTCAGTCTTCGACATGTTGAGCTTTAGGTGGCGGGCGGACATCCAGATGGAGATGTCCTGAAGGCAGGAGGAGATGCGAGCCTGGAGGGAGGGGGAGAGAGCAGGGGCAGAGATGTAGATCTGGGTGTCATCAGCGTAGAGATGAATCCTTCGAATCCTTCCTTGTCTAGTCCACCTCTAGTGCTTAGAACAGTGCTTGGCACATAGTATGCGCTTAACAAGTAGCACCGTTATTATGCAGGAAGTTCTCAATTTTATTCATTCATTCAATCAGATTTATTGAGCACTTACTGTGTGCACAGCACTGTACTAAGCGCTTGGGAAAGTACAATGCAACAATAAACAGACACATTCGCTGCCCACAACGAGCTAATAGTCTAGAGGTGGTGGGGAGACAGATAGTAATACAGATAAATGACAGATAGGTACATAAGTGCAGTAGGGCTGGGAGGTGGGGAGAACAAAGGGAGCGAGTCAGGGCGATTCAGAAGGGAGTGATATAGCCGCCGGCCTCTTTTCGGAATCCAGAAGGCCACTGGGAGAATCATTTTATCTTCTGTTGGCCAGTTTTGTGATACTGTTTTCCCCTAGTGATTGGGATCAGGGTAATTACTGTGCTCAATTCCTTTTTCTGAGAGAAATGGAGTTACTCAGGTCCCAGAAATGCTTTGGCCTTGGCCTCAGATTAAGGTAAAGAATAAAAAGCAAAAGAGATCTGGAGTTGGGAAATTCTTCCTAATCGTTTTTTTGTATTCTACAAAGCATTTCATTTTCCTAGCGATTATCCTGCCTCAGGGAAAATTCTAGCAGGGATAGTCTTTTCCCTGAGAAACAGTTGTCAGCTTTCTCCCATCTTGAAATTCATTTAGTAGACATTCGTGTTTTTTGGGTTAATTTTAATTTGGTCTTAAACTACTGAGCTCTTTGAGTGATGCTTCTTTCTGTTACATATTTTATGAAGTGTTCAAGACTTCTGTAAAATGTCATTAAATTGCTCTAAAAGCTTAATTATGAATTTAGATGTTTGTCACACTAGCATAATTGTTGTAGATCTTTTCACACTCTGGAAGCACTGCCGTGACATGTCTGACTCTAGAGTACTCAGTGTCTAGGAGGAAACCATGAAAGTGGGTACATTATGGACATACCGTACTTAACTGCTTAAAAGCCAGGGTATATTTTGCTTTTAGATGTGCTCTATTTGATTGGTTTTCTAAAACAGAAAATAGTCATGGTTCTTGAAAAATGAGGCTGTCGCCACTTTTTTATCCAATAAAGATATAACAATTGCTTGAGCTCTGACCTTATTTATCCTAATTAAAGACATTGTAACCTCCCAAGGAATGTGCTTGCTTGCTTCATTTTGGGAAACGGAGTGGTCTAGTGGTAAGAGTATGGACCTGGGTTCTAATCCCGATTCTGCTGCATACCTGCTGTGTAACCTTGGGGGAGTCACTTCACTTTTCTTTGCCTTAGTTCCCTTATCTGCAAAATGGGGATTCAATACCTGTTCTCATTCATTCATTCAATCGTATTTGTTGAGCACTTACTGTGTGCAGAGCACAGTACTAAGTGCTTGGGAAGTACAAGTTGGCGACATATAGAGACGGTCCCTACCCAACAGTGGGCTCACAGTCTAGAAGGGGGAGACAGACAACAAAACAAAACATGTAGACATACTAAGTGCTCGGGAGAGTGCAATGCAACAATTAACAGACCATTCCCTGCCCACAGTGAGCTCACAAGCCCACCAAGAATATACATAGAACATTTTCAAGAGGCAACTAGAGATTAGGAAGACGAGGGCAAGTTTAGCCCACACAGACACAAGTAAATATTACTGCCATGAGGCTGCATTATAAAGAGTACTTAAGCGATTCATTCTTCACTGATTCTGTAAATCTCACTTTCCCCTCTTTGGATTTGTGAGGTTTCATTGTTTTGGTTTAAATATTGTCTCTCTGCAATGGAACAGCTGTGAATTTTGTTTATCTCTGCTGCCTTACCAGCTTCATAGTATGCGGATTCTAAACTGTCAGCTTTAATTGTAAAAATAATATTCAAGATCATATACAATACTTGGAAAGAAGGAGTAATTAATTCTTGGCCTTCTATGCTGGGTCCAGGTTTCAGTTGGGTATGAAGGTTATAAACACCTGGTCACAGTTGTTTTTAATGGCCTCAAAAAAGATTGTGGCCTCGTTGACTTGGTTTTCCATATATCCTGTCTGGGCATGTAATAGACCTCACTGACAATATTAAGCTCTAGGTTCCCGGGTTGGCACATGACTCTGCTTTTTTTTTTAATTTATTTTTAGTGGTATTTGTTCAGCGCTTACTATGTGTCAAGCACTGCTGGAAGCCCTGGGATAGATACAACTTAAACAGGTCAGACATAGACCCTTTCCTACATGGGGCTCAGATTCTAAGTAGGAGGGAGAATGGGTACTGAATCCCCATTTTACAGTTGACGAAACTGAGGCACAGAGAAGTGAGGTAACTTCCCCAAGGTCACCCAACAGGCAAGTGGTGGAGCTGGGATTAGAACCCAGGTCCTCTGACTCTCAGGCCCGGGCTTTCTCCACTAGGACATTCTGCTTCCAGGCTGGTTGGCTATCAGTTCATAGTGACTCAACAAAGCCTCACCTGTAGAGTTCCTTGTGTGTTTGCCCAGAGAGTCCAGGCAGCAACACAGAGACACTTCTGCTAGACTATCCTAGGGATAAACAGGCATTACCTAGTTCTTAGATTGTGAGCCTTGTGTGGGGCAACAATGAGGTCTCTCATGATTTTCTTTTATCTACCCAATCAGTCTGATTTATTGAGCACTTCCTGTGTGCAGAGCACTGTATTAAGTTCTTGGGCAAGTACAGTATTACAGAGTCGGTAAACATGTTCCCTGCCTACGACGAGCTTGCAGTATAGAGGGGGAGGCAGACATTAATAGAAATATGCAAATTATGGTTGTGAGCATAAGTGCTTTGGGGCTGAGGGAGGGGTGAATAAAGGGAGCAAATCCAAGTGCAAGGGCGATGCAGAGGGAGTGACAGAAGAGGACATGGGGGCTTAATCAGGGAAGACCTCTTGGAGGAGATGTGCTTTAATAAGGCTTTGAAGGTGGGGAGAGTGATCGTCCATTGGATATGAAAAGGGAGGATGTTTCAGGCCAGTGGCAGGATGTGGGCAAGAGGTTGGTGGCGAGATAGGCAAGATCTACGGTGAGAAGGTTGGCATTAGAAAAGTGAAATGGGCAGGCTGGGTTATTATTATTAATCATATTTATTGAGCACTTGCTGTGTGCAAAGCACTGTACTAAGCACTTTAGAAGTAGTAACAGGAGAGCAGTGAGGTAAGGTAGGAGGGAGCACGGTGATTGTAGCACTTTAGTACAGGCATTTGCGCATAATGAGCACTCTATCATAATGATTATCAATCTAGCAATGCAATTTATAAACCACTTACTGAGTGCAGAGCACTGTTCTAAGTGCTTGGGAAAGTCCAATACAACAGAATTGGTAGACACACAATCCCTGCCCCTAACAAGCTTACAGTCTGCCAGGGGGAGACGGACAGTACAGTGAAATAAGGAAGGGGGAAATAGTCGAGTATAAGAATATTTGAATGTGGGGCTGGGATGAGAATCCAGATGCTTAAGGAATACGCAGTCAAGTTCATACTCAGCACGGAAGGAAGGGTGGACAGGGGGAATTAAGGGCTTAATCTGGGAAGGCCTCTTGGAGGAGATGTGATTTTTAGAGGGTTTTGAAGGTGGGATGAGTTGTGGACTGTCAGGTATGGGGGTAGTGAGCTCCAGGCTTGACGGCAAGTGGTCAATGGTGGGATAGATGAGATTGTTACAGAATCAGTTGGTATTAGAGAAGTGTAGTGTGCAGGGTTGGGTTGTAGTACAAATCAGAGAGGTTAGGTAAGAGGGAGAGAGCTGACTGAGCACCTTAAAGCTGATGGTGAGAAGTTTCTGTTTAAAGAAGAGGTGGATGGACAGCCATTGGAGATTTTTGAGAAGTGGGGAGAATGGTTTTTCATCAGAATGGTCCAGGCAATCGAAGTAGGTACTTACTGAAGAGAGAGATGGGATGCAGGTAGGTTGGTGAGGAGACTGATGCAGTAGATAATCAGTGGTATTTTTTGAGCTCTTACTGGATGTATAGCACCATACTAAGAGCTTTGGAGAATTCAGTACAACAGAGTTGGTAGACAAGTTCCCTGCCCACAACGAACTTACGGTCCAGAATTAAGCTAGGAGATGGCGAGGGCTTGGATCGGCATGGTAGCAGTTTGGAGTCAGTCAGTTGTATTTATTGAGCTCTTACTCTAGGCAGAGCATTGTACTAAGTGCTTGGGAGAGTGCAATACAACAATAAACAGACACATTCAGCAGTTTGGAGGAAAAGGAAAGTGTTGATTCTAGAGATGTTGTGAAAGTAAAACTGACAGGATTGTTAAAAAGTTTTTGTTTTTGTCACATAGCTCTAACTATGAACTAGAATATGAAGGACTTTCAGTGATGTTTACAGCTTGCTGAGCTGGAAACTCCGCAGTGGATATATAGTGTTCTGACGCAAGCTTCAGGGCCCTTTCTCATATAATGATGATCATTATGAATAATATCATGGTATTTGTTCCTATGTGCCAAGCAAGCGCTGTGCTGAACTCTGGGTTACATATCTGTAATTTATCTTAATGTCTTTCTCCTCTAGACTGTAAGCTCATTATGGGCAGAGAATGTGTCTGCTTTTTTTTATATTGTATTCTCCCAAGTACTAGTACAGTGCTCTGCATACAGTAAGCACTCAGTATGAATTAATGAATGAGGAATGAATGGGTAACACTGGACCCATCACTCTGAAGGAGGGCAGCGTGTCTCAGTGGAAAGAGCCCGGGCTTGGGAGTCAGAGGTCATGGGTTCTAATCCTGGCTCCGCCACTTGTCAGCTGTGTGACCTTGGGCCAGTCACTTAACTTCTCTGTGCCTCAGTTCCCTCATCTGTAAAACGAGGATTAATACTGTGAGCCCCACGTGGGACAACCTGATCACCTTGTATCCCCCCAGAGCTTAGGACAGTGCTTGGTACATAGTAAGCACCTAACTAATGCCATTAAAAAAAAAGTGGGTATTTTATCCCCATTTTACCGATGAGGAAACTGAGGCACTGGGAAGTTATATGACATGCCTGGCTAGAACCCAGGTCTCTCAACTCCCAGTCTCCTGGTTCTTCCCACTAGGCAACACTGCACTTTAATTGTGGAAGCGTAGAATGGTTTTACAGGCCTGGATTGAAAACACGGCCCTGTTCTGTTCTCTGTAAGTTCTAGACTGTGCGCCCATTGTTGGGTAGGGACTGTCTCTATCTGTTGCCGCATTGTAGTTTCCAATCAGTACGGTGCTCTGCACATTGTAAGCGCTCAATAAATACAACTGAATGAATGAATGAATGAATGTAAGAGCCGAGGTTCACTGCACTGGCCTTGTGCAAAAAGCGAGAGCCTTTCAAAAATATAGTGTCACAGGGTCGCACTGGTTCAAAGGTATTTTGAA
This sequence comes from Tachyglossus aculeatus, assembly GCF_015852505.1. Classification (NCBI taxonomy): domain Eukaryota; kingdom Metazoa; phylum Chordata; class Mammalia; order Monotremata; family Tachyglossidae; genus Tachyglossus; species Tachyglossus aculeatus. The sequence continues at coordinate 27,390,181 of NC_052083.1, forward strand.
TTGCCATAGTTCAGTCTCAAGTGAAGCCTTTGTAGATGGAAAGCCCACATTCAGAATTTATATCCCTCTCCCACAAATGAGTCGAAGCATTGTAAGAAACAAAAGAAAAAAGCTTTCAGGCCCATTTGTGTATTCTTGCTACTGACCATGTCCATGACCAATTTTTCATCTTACCCCCCCAACCCACCCTGACTTCGGGGCGTTTTTGGGAAAATTAAAAGGATGCTTGTAAAGATCTTTGGGCTTCTGAGAAGAGAAATTGCATAAAAATAAAGTGGATTTTGGTTGTAGGGGAGGAGGGCGTTGTTGGCTGTGACTAATGAATTGTTGCAGTGCAAAACATCAAATTGCCTGCTCTGGGAGTAAGTGATGGATTTTTGGAGACACAATTCCTCCAACAAATCCCCATCTGATGCACTTCCGGGACAGTTTTCTACATGGGGAGGATGTCGCCCAAAAGAAGAAATTAGGTTCTTCATAGAAGCAGCGTGGCTTAGTGGACAGAGCCCAGGCCTGGGAGTTAGAAGGACCTGGGTTCTAATCCCAGCTCCGCCACTTGTCTCCTGTGTGACACTGGGCAATTCACTTCACTTCTCTGGACCACAGTTACCTTATCTGTAAAATGGAGATTGAGACTGTGAGCCCTACATGGGACAAGAACTGTGTCCAACTCGATTTGCTTCATTCCACTCCAGCACTTAGTACAGTGCCTGGAACCTAGTAACAAAGACCATGTTATAACAATATATAACAATATAACAAATACCATGTTATAATAAATGTTAAGCATTTGTTCTATGCTTAAAAATACCATTATTACTGTTATTATTATTATTATTAATAGAAGGCTTAATCAGGGAAGGCCTCTTGGGAGGAGTTATAATTTTAAAAATACTTTGAAAGTGGGGAGAGTGGTGGTCTGACATATATGAAGAGAAGAAGCATGGCCTAGTGGCAAGAGCAGGAGCTTGGAAGTCAGAGGATGTGGGTTCTAATCCCAGTTCCACAACCTGTCTGCTGTGTGACCCTGAGCAAGTCACTTAACGTTTTTGCACCTCAGTTACCACATCTGTAAAATGGGGATTAAGACTTTGAGCTCCGAGACAACCCAGTTACCTTGTATGTACTCCAGCGGTCACAATAGTGCTTGGCACAGTGTAAGCGCTTAACAATACCATCATCATCATCATTATTATTATTATTATTATATGAAGCGGTTGGGAGTTCCAGGCCAGAGGGAAGGAGTGGCCAAGGGGCTGGAGGAGAGATAGATGGGATCAAGGTTCAGCGAGAGTAGGTTGGCGGTAGAGTGAAGTGGGCAGACTGGATTGGAGTAGGAAATCAGTGAGGTATGGTAATAATAATAATAATAATGGTAGTTGTTAAGTGCTTACTTTGTGCCAGGCAGTGTATTAAGTGCTGGGCACCATGCTAAGCGCTTGAAGGTAGGAGGGGGTAAGCTGACTGAGTGTTTTAAAGCCGATGGTGAGGAGTTTCTGTTTGATGCAAAGGTGGACGGGCAACCAGTGGAGATTCTTGAGGAGTGGGGAGATGTGGACTGAACGTTATGTTTTTTTTTTAGAAAAATGAACTGGGCAGAATATTGAGCATACAGGATCAGTGGAAGGGGCTTTTCTCAAAGGACAGTTCTGTGCAAAAAAATATTACATGTCTGTTAACTCTGTTATGTTGTACTCTCCCAAACACTTTGTAAAGTATTCTGCACATAGGAAGCACTCAATAAATACCATTGTTTGATTGATAAAGATACCATGTTTCTGGAGCTCTTATCTAATTACACATATCAGTAAAAAATGCAGAAGTACACACTTGTGGATCATTTAAAGTAAAATATGCCGAAGCGATCCTTAATATATTGAATGATAGTGCTTGGACGTGTCCAACACATTTTACAATTTTTCCCAGGTCCGACTCATTAAGGTACTTAATTTTCAGCAACTTGTGGTGTCATAACTTGTGCCTTTTTCTGACGTAAGTCACTGTAAATTGCATTTAGTTCAGTGAACTAACCTGCATGCAAATATTGAGGTATATTACTAGCATGAAAGATAAACCTAATGGCTTCTAGTGTTTACTAAAGAGGACTGGAAAAGGATACTAAGCTTACCATTTTTTTTACTTTTTTTTAAAAAAAAGAATTCATAAGAATCCCCTATTATGTTTTCTTAAATTGTTTCTACATTGTGCCTATCTATTTTGTATATTAATATATAGTGTTCCCAAACTTCAATTTGCACAGTGAAGTTTCATTATTTTAAAAAATTAACTATTAATGACTTTTTCTTAATTAGAACAGCCAGTGTTATCACATGATGTTGGTATTTTGGATGAATATTTGTAAAATGAAAGCTCTACTTCAGACACATACTTGTGCTACTTTTTGTTCCTTTCCTTTTTGAAACCTATGAAAGGGGCTTGTGTGCCTTTTCAATGTGCACTTTCCAAGTTTGCCAAACATGTACAGATGGCTTAATTCAGTTTTGCCCTACTGTCGTGCACCAGGATCCCAAATAACTCTTATTAAACTGCTTTCATCCTTCCACTTTCCATTTCCTCACTTTACCATCACCAATGCCATTTTTTCCTCAGCTGGGGAGCAAGTCTGTAGGATAGGATCCCATAATTCTCGCTAATAGGGCACAAACGTGTGTCTATCATTTGAGAAAATAATCTCAACTAAGTGAAAAGACAATAGAACTGCTTGTTAATCAGTGGCTTGTGGTAATTATATGGGCATTTTAAAGGAAGCAGTTCAGATTAGAGATTTGTGTAGGGGTTATGGTAAGTAGAAGCGAATGTATTAAAACTACTCTTTGTGATGAAGGTCCCTTTTATTCTCCCAGTTTAGCTTTGTACTGCACAAATTTCCCTAATGGGTCCTTCCCAAATAGTAAGTGAAATGCAAGGAGATCAACAAGGATAATCATATATTTGTTAAGCGCTTAGTACGTGCCAAGCCATATCTATACTAAGCACTGGAGTAGATACACATTTCTGATTCCTCCCCAGTGAGATTAAATCTGGAAGACCTCGGTTTTGTCTTCATGGTGAAGATGAAAGGTAGGTCTCATTCATCTGTCCTCGTTACCCTCTTAGTTTCTGATTTATTCTGTCTTACTGTTTTTAGAAGGAGTTCTGGAACGACTACACAAAAGGACATCAGGGAGAGAGTAACAGAGGAAGTAACTGGTATCCATTTTACCTGGCATTTCCATTAATCATCGGTCTCTTCGTCATCCTCATTGTCATATTCGTAACCTGGAGGTACCTCTTAAGAAAGAAAACCCGCAGACAGACGGTGTACAGGCGTCAGGACGGCCTCGAAGCCATGGGGGAGGCAGCCCTGTCCGATAGCCGAGGACCCCTCCCTCAGCACCTTGGCATTGTTCACTCGCCCCAGGAAGACCTGTTCGACAGCAGCGGGTTGTCGCCGGGATTTCTGGGATACATAGGTGGGCGCTCAGATTCCATCTCCACTCGCCTCTCCAACTGCGACCCACCGCCCTCATACGAGGAAGCCACTGGGGAGGTGGGCCTGAGGCGCAGTGAAACGGAACACCATTTAGACCCACCGCCCCAATACGAGGACATCATGAACTCCAGCTCGGCCAACTCCATTCCCATGGTGCCCTTGGGCCACAGTGCCAAATGAAGGAGGGAAGAACCTCCATGTCTCTAGTTACTTTTCAAACACTAATGAATTTTGCCGCACTTTATCGTTGCTTACTCATGCATTTCCATATTTTATTGGACTCTTTGTCGACACACCAATTCCCCTTTGTGGGGGGCCCTAGTAATCTTCTTGGGTTTTTATTTTCATTTTAAGTACCATCTCCTAGGTGTATGTTTTGCCGGTCGAAGTCTAAGGGGCTGGAACACGGAAAGCTTAAGTGCGGATAGAAAAGTACCAGCAGAGTACTAGGCTGGATGCTCATCCTCTAGACTGGAAGCTCGCTCTGGGCAGGGAATGTGTCTTCCAACTCTGTGGCATCTGGACTCTTCCAACTACTTAGTGAGTGCTCTGCACACAGTAAGCACTCAAATACCATGAGTGATTAACAGAGAACTTGTGACCGGCTTGAGAGGTGATCATCTTCTATGGTATACCCAGCCTAGAGTTTAGGAGGTTTAGAACGTACCCCTAACAGTGTTGGCAAAATAAAAAGCAGTGACTAACCAAATCGGTTAAACATCCTAACTTCCCAAGGTGGCTGTCTTAATCACACTCTTCTACTCTGTCCTAACTTTTTTAAGGAAAAATGCATGTGGATATCTGGAAAGGTTTTGTACAGAGAGCAATGCATGATAAAGTGCTAACCATTTTGACATAGAAAGCAAAACAGTCACTGATCACATTTCAGATTTTTGTGGTTAAGAACCAGTGTTGTTGAATATTCTTTTATGACAATTCAATTATGTTCATTTTTTGGCTTTTGCAGAGGTCTAATGTGCTGAATGGATTTAGAGAGAAACCAGTCACACACAAACATTGCTGATTCACTGCTCAACTCATATTTTCCATCTTTTCCCCCTCTCTTCCCTTTGCCACTCGTTCTTTATCCCTCCTACCCTTTAAAAAAAATCTGGCAGGAATTCTGGAAGAAAATTATTTTTAAAACAGTTTTGGGGAAGGATGTTTTCTCCCCTCAAGATTGCTGTAGGTTACCTGCTTAGCTAAATGTTAAGGAATTAAAGCACTAGAATTTTTCTAGTGTATGCAAAATCCTGAATGCCAGGAGTAGGCTAAAATCCCACTATTAGCTCTGAGTGTGTCTCATGATTGGGGCTTTACTGGGTTTTTGTTATTTACATAGGGTTGGGTATAAATATAAAATAAGGGCTGTTGGGTATAAATATAAAATAAGGGCTCGTGGTGTATCGGGGCGGGGGGTGTGTGTTCCCATCCATCCCCCCGCCCCCCACTCCTCCCCATGATAGCCGAGAAAGGGAAAACTATTGCCAACTTCTCCCCCAGCAGCTGGGCTCTTTACTGATGGATGGGATTGCGTTTCCACGATGCGCTGACTGGAAGCTTTTTACACCCTGCTCTCAGGAATACCAGGAATGCCAGTTGTCCTCCCATCCCACCTCCCCGGCTTGGTGTCACAAGGAATGATTTACCAGGACTGAAGATATGTCTGCCTCTCATGAAAACTTGCCAAATTGGTAGATTGTCCCAGTAACTGAAATGTAGGTTCATTCACTGTCAGTTGTACTTATTGAGTGCTTACTGTGTGCAGAGCACTGTACTAAGCATTTGGGAGATCTCAATACAAAGTTAGCAGAGAGAGACTGCATGCTCTGAGGAAAAGCTAGTTGTTATTTATGTGCTCCACTCTAGGAAATGTCCCATAAATTCCTGGACCCAACCGGACTCACAAGAACCCATTCTGATGTTTTTTCTCCACATGGCAGGGGATTCTTAAAGAAAATGTTTGAAAAGGGGAACAAACTGCTTCAGGGTTTGGGAAAACATTTTCTAGAAGGGCCACACTGCTTTATCACATGGTCTACAAGTACAAGGTTAAGCCTTGTTACCTGTAACTTGGGTGGTCATCAAGCATTTTCCTTCTTAGCGTGATCAGTGAACGAAAGATTGGCCCAATCAGTTTATTCCCTCCAATTTGGACTTCTTGGAAGGGTAGCAATCAAAATGCCAATCTAATGACCACTCTTTAGGTGGAAGGGCAACCCGCCTTTTTGATTTGAACTTAATGACTGGCAGGACATTATTTGAACCAAAGCAGGTCTAAGAGTCAAAAGATTCAATATTGGATCACTAAATTCATGTCCAGTTAAATCTGTTCATGCATCTTAAGCATCTGAGTGGGTATCTACTTTCTCCCTTTCACAAATAACTTGTTTGTAGGCAAAATTAATGTTTGCCCTTTGTTTACACTGACCATTCTGTTGTCAAAGAGCCTTTCATTCTGATTAGTCAGAGAACTCAGAGAAGAAAAGTGGAAATTGGCAATGGGAAAATAAAAGAATCCCTGTTTGATGTAAAAAATGAACGCAACTATTTTCTTTTTCATGAAAGGTGTTACACGACCTATTCGGAAATGGAAGTACAGTTTTGTAGATTGGAGTTTACTGAAATTAAGGCGTGTCTTTGACTTGTGATATGTTTAATGTTTAATGTTTCTGCCTGTGCAATCTAATTGATAGTCCATTTGCCTCTTAATGGTTTTTATAAAGATTTATTTTTGCAGGATTCACTTCCTTTTTTAAAACAACTGTATCTAAAATGAATGAATTCTTTTGCGGTAAATATGAAAGTAGGATTAACAACCTTACCTCTGAATGCGTTTACCATAACTTCTGGGGACTACAGAATGGGCAGATTTTCAAGATGCGTGCTTTGAATGTAATAATGACTCATGTCTTGTGCAAACCAATAAAATGACTTATTTGCTGATAACCAGTGTGAACAGAGATAGAGCCCTTTATTAAGGTGTGATGAATAACTTGATACCTGTGAGGGTAGCTGTGTCCATTGCAAAAATTACCTGTATTGTGTTACAACGTTAAATATGTTTGAAGATTTGGTTTACATTAAATTATCAGTTAAACATTTTGCTGATAGTTATAAAATACAACTACTGTGTGTGTTGTATTTTTTTGTGATTTTTGAAACCCAACTTTGAGCTCAAGAAATATTTTCCACCACACGTCAGAACTGGTTCAGTTCTATTAGGGTAGCCAAGAAGAACCACCTTACAGTCTTCTCTCAATAAAGTTTCATTCTAGATCTTAAACTTGGACCAAGCGAGTCAAAGCAAGGCACTGACTTTATCTCTGGAATGTCCATTTTCTGGAGGTAGAAAGGATGGAATGAAAAATTCAGGACTTATCTGGGGTTGCAACCTCAGAGGACCCAGCAAAGAAAGTTTCCCCGTGTTTTCTTAGGGGAGGGTTGTAAGAACAGGATGGGGTGGAAACAAAATCACTCACTTTCTAGAGCCTGGATTTTGCCTTTTTGCCATATCGAGAGCAGATTCTGAGAAGCTGGTTTCTTGTCTGCTTAAAACAGGTAAAGAGCTTTGACAACTGACAGAGAAGGATGCAGAAGCGTGGCCAAGTGGATAGAGCACGGGCCTGGGAGTCAGAAGGTTGTGGGTTCCAATCCCGCTCTGCCACTCGTCTGCTGTGTGACCTGGGGCAAATCACTTCACTTCTCTGGGCCTCGGTTACCTCATCTGTGAAATGGGGATTGAGACTGTGAGCCCCGTGTGGGACGGCTACTGTGTCCAACCTGCTGGTCTCGTATCTACCCCAGAGTTGAGTACAGTGCCTGACACATAGTAAGCACTTAACAAATACCATTACTATTATCATTGCCGTTATATGTTGAAAACTGATGTCATAAGTGTGTTTCCTGAAGACCCCTCCCATCTTGCCTCCCTGACCACCATCTTCAACCATTTGCTTTCCAGTGGTTTCTTCCCCACTGCTCTCAAACATGCTTATGAGTCCCCTATCCTAAAAAAGCCCTTTCCTTGACTCCACTTCCTTTCTTCCAATTCCCTCCTTGATTTGGTTTCCGTCCCTTTCCCTCTACAGGAACCGCCGCCTCTAAGGTCACCAATGACCTCCTTGCCAATAAAAGGTACGTCTAGAGCTTATGGTCTTAGTCCTTCAACTAAGGACCAGAGGGGAACTCGGTCCATCTATCCCCTAATTCTTATCATTTTTCCTCACTCTCTTCTTCCCAGAACGCTGTCAGATTGTTTTTCCCTGTATTGGAGCTAAGTTGTCCTTCCTAGCAACAACAACTTGTCTCTAGGTGGGGTGACTAAGTGACTCAAAAAGCCCAACCTTGCTGTCTTGTGGTCAGTAAGCGCTAAATAAATACTATAACTACTACTTTCTGGCTCTGCCTTCTTTCACTCTAGGGAAGCAGTTTAGCCTCCTGGAAAGAGTACAGGCCTGGGAGTCAGAGGACCTGGGTTCTTATCCCATCGCTGCCTGCTGTGTGACCTTGGGTAAGTTGCTTAATTTCTCTGTGCCTCAGTTTCCTCATCTGTAAAATGAGGATTCAATATCTGTTTTCTGTCCTACTAAGACTGTGAGCCCCAGGTGGGACCTGATGATCTTGTATCTACCCCAGGGCTTAGAACAGTGCTTGGCACATAATAAACACTTAAATACCATCATCATCTTCATTATTATTATTATGCTTTCATTCAAGAAGCAATCCTGGGACTTTTGATTTCTTCTTCTCTGCCTCCTCAAACTAGGTTATTACAGTTATCCTGAACTATATTTCTCTAATGTCTTCATTTTATGCATATTCATTGCTTGTGGAATGTGTTGGTTTGATTCCTGGATTTCAGAGCAAAGAATTCTCTCTTGAAGACTTAGGTGAAATGGATTTATTGGGGGCTTGTTTCCTTTAACAACAATCGGAGTAAACTGAAGCTGAGAGCTCTTGCTAATGATTCATCATCAACACTAAAAAACATTTTACAGTGTTTTTTCCCCCCTCAACTAATCTCAGCAAGTGTCTTGATAAAACAAGATCAGCACAGACATGCGATGAAGCTGTTTATGTAAATTCTCTTCAGAAATGAGATTAGCAGGTGTGATAAATCTATTTTGGCATTCTGCCACATCCACTTTAATGTTGTTGTCAAATCAGTTTTTCTTAGGTGAACAATGAATTTATCTTCCCCACACTGGAAATGGCTGAGCCTACAGTTCTATTAAGGCGTCTTTCCTCTCCTCCCTCCTGTGTCATCAGTCACCATCAATGGTATTTATTGAGCGCTTACTACGTGCAGAGCAATGTACTGACCTCTTGGGAGAGTACAGCATGGTGCAGTGGATAGAGCGCAGGCCTGGGAGCCAAAAGGTCATGGGTTCTAATCCCAGCTCCACCACTTGTGTGCTGCATGACCTTGGGCAAGTCACTTTACTTCTCTGTGCCTCTGTTACTTCTGTAAAAGCGGGATTGAGACTTTGAGCTCCACATGGGACAGGGACTGTGTCCAACCTGATTTGCTTGTAATAACAGTGATGGTATTTGTTAAGTGCTTACTATGGGCCAAGCTCTGTTCTAAGTGCTGGGGTAGATACAAGGTGATCCGGTTGTCCCATATGGGATTCACAGTCTCAATCCCCATTTTACAGATGAAGTAACTGAGGCACAGAGAAGTTGAGTGATTTGCCCAGAGTCACACAGCAGAAAAATGGTGGAGGTGGGATTAGAATCCAAGACCTCTAACTCCCAAGCCCGTGTTCTTGCCATTAGGCCACGCTGCTTGTTTCAACCCCAGTGCTTAGTACAGTGCCTACCTCATTGTAAGCGCTTAACAAATACCATCATTATTATTACAATAGAATAGAGTTGGCAGGCACATTTCCTGCCCAAAATGAACTTATAGTCTAGATGGGGAGAAAAACTACATATTTGTATCTGAACCCATTGGACACCTGATATTCACCCCACTTTCAGCCCCACAGCACTTCCGCTAGACTGTAAGCTCACTGTGGGCCGGGAATGTGTCTGTTTATTGTTATTTTGTTCTCTCCCAAGTGCTTAGTACAGCGATCTGCATACACTAAATGCTTAATAAATGCAAATGAATTGAGTTGTGCTCTTGCCACTTGCAGGATAATTTCTACCTCCTGCAATATAAGTAAGCCTATTCTGAGGAAAAGAAAATTTGGATCCATTTTGTGTGACATGAATGGTGCCACCTCATTGATATGGTACTTGTTAAGCACTTTTGTCTTAAGCACTGTATTATGCACTGGAGTAGACACAAGATAAATAATAATAATAACGATGGCATTTGTGAAGCACTTACTGGTCATAACAGTGGTAGAAAGAAATAAATAAGGTAGTTGTTAAGAATAAGTGCTATAAATGAATTCAAAAATTTAAGGACAGGTCACTCAATTTTCCTCCTCTGGTTATTGACTGTGAGCCCCATGTGGGACAGAGACTGTGTCCAACATGATTAGCTTGTATCTACACCAGTGCTTAGAACAGTGCTTGACACAGAGCACAGAGGCTTAATATAATTATTCTTATTCCACAAAACTCTGTTTTGGATGTAGCCAATGCTGCAGTAAAACTGTCTTCTACAAATCCACACATTCAGTTGTTGATTACAACAATCCCTGCTGAGAAAAGGTAAGAGCAGTTATCAAAAATCATGCAGGGTTTCTGTTCATTAGGTATCTTCAAGGTTGGAGGAGTGTATTTCTTAGGCTTCCTATTTTGTTAGATCAACTTTCTTTCCCTGGCTTCCATTGCAAAGAACACATTTCCCAAAACCAGGGGAGATAAAGATAGATATTAAAATTCAACAATCTTGAAATAATGTCACTAGTCATTTCCCTGTATACTAATAGATACATGCAATATAATTGAGCCATTTAATGACACATCCCCATGACCATAAAATCACATTCTAAAGTAATAACTAGACACAAAAAGGGCACTTCTGAATTGCAAATTTTCTTTGATGTGGGGCTTACACCAATTTTATTTAACCTTGAAAAAAGGCCCATCTCAACAGACAGTTTTAAATAAAAGGGGAGAATATTCTGTCAAATACCACGAGTTTTTGAGTTTACCAAATTTTCCAATTTCCCTCAAGTCAAAACTGTTGAATTTATATGATCTTGACCATAATATGACTAATGGAAAGCGAGGTAATAAAAATGTATTTAATTACTTGAGGATTTTTTAACATAACAAATTAAGTTTGTTCTAAATTACTCTGGGATAATGATCAGGCTGAAGTTATTTCTGCTTACTTTAATGTGAGTGGGATGAAATCTTCACTCCACTCAAACTGATGAAATCATTTGTCTGCTGTTGGTAAACTACAGTTAAGAACTGCTGCACAAAGATAAATGAACATGCACAAATTCATTTCTAAATGATTAATCTTGCCTTTAATAGTGGTGACTATAATTTAAAAGTACAAGTAATGTTATTTGCAAGACGCCTAGATTCTTACCTGTGTTAGTACTCTTGTTGCTCTCCACCAGTTCATTGCTTGGGCTTGTCCCAAACTGACATCTGATTCTAAGTCTCTTGGGATAAAACAGCGTGGAAAAAGTTGTTTTGTGAAACAATCGAGGTCATGGATACTCTTTCCTTGCCAGAAGGATCCTGATAAAGATAGTTTAGGAAAGACTGATGCCTTAAATAAGGCACATTTTATTTACTTCATTCATTCAATATTTACTGAGCACTTACTGTGTGCAGATTACTGTACTAAACACTTGAGAGAGTCCAATACACCAATAAACAGATACATTCCCTGCCCACAATGAGCTTACAGTCCAGAGGGATAGTCTATTTAATAATAATAATAATGATGATGGTATTTGTTAAACACTATGTGCCAGGCGCTTTACTAAGTGCTGGGTGGATACGAGCAAATCGAGTTGGACACAGTCCCTGTCCCACATGGGGCTCACAGTCTCAATCCCAATTTTACACATGAGGTCTCTGAGACCCAGAGAAGTGAAGTGACTTGCCCAAGGTCATGCAGCAGACAAGTGGCAGAGCTGAGATTAGAATCCACGACCTTCCGACTCCCAGGCCTGTGCTCTATCCACTACGCCATGATGCTTCATCATCATCATTAGAGGTATTTATTGAGCACTTATGTGCAGAGAACTGTACTAAGCACTTGGGAAAGTACAATACAACAGAGCTGGCAGACACCTTCCCAGCCCACAGTGAGTTTAGAGGGGGAGTTACGGAGAAAGTTACAATTATTATTATGATTATTACTATTAATAATATTATTATTAATTTCCAAGCCTCATGTACGCCTAAATAACCCCATCCCATCTTACCAAACTTTTAACCAAGGATCTAGCAAGCAACATTTAACAGACCTATTCCTCCTCCTTTCCTTCCCCTCCTAATAGAAGTGGTAATGCATAGGGAGATTATGCGGAGAAAAGGAGGAAATAGCAAGAGGCCTGGATAATCCACAGACTGAATAACTGAGAATTGGTTGGACTGTGCCCTTAACAGATCTTGAGTGGAGCAGAAATTTCCACTCTAAGTAAAGATGGGTTTTGTAAAACGAGTGAATTTAATTGCAGCAGTATGACTTCTCCAGGATTTAAAGGGAAATTCCAAAGTTGTTCTGTTAGGAAAGTAGTTTTCAGTCATTTAAAATGAAGATGAGTTATATATAATAATGATGGTATTGTTAAGTGCTTCCTGTGTGCCAAGCACTGTTATAAGCACTGAGCACTGTTATAAGGGCTGAGCACTGTTCTAATGCTAGGAATAGTAATGTACGAAACCTAAGAACACTTAAAGTTCCTGACGTTGTCACTCAGCAAGCTTGGGTGGCTGGAAGAGATTTAATGCTGCAAAATCATTTGAGGATTTTTTTTCTAAAATGGTCAAATATTTTTAATTGCTCTTTTTGGACTCACGAGTGAAAGAGGACTTGAGAAAATCCTCTAGACTGTAAGCTCCTTGTGTGCAGTGAATGTGTCACTGTTATATTGTACTCTTCCAAGCACTTAGTATAGTGCTCTGCACACAATAAGCACTTAATAAGTACAACTGACTGACTGACTCATAAACTTGGAGGAAGGGAATCAGGCATGAAGGCCTGACAAGTGCCTTGAATCATATTTTGAAGGAAACAATTTTTGCCTTCTTGGGCAATGGGCTCTTCATGTAGTGATTAAATTGGAGTTTGGGTCAGTGGAGGTAATTCAAACTTCCAAAGTCAGAAACACTATTTACAAGCAATTGCAGCAAATGGGCCATAATGGTAAAACACTTATCTCCAACCATAGAAATAACTTTCTTGCCAAGTAAGCTTTTAGGAAAGTAACAACACCTAAGAACGATGCTTAGGCAGATGGGGAAGTGGTCCCCAGAGGTGGTGGTCACTGGGCAGTGAGGGGAAAGACAGCACTGTGTTCTGGAGAGTAAAGGACATAACTGGACCCGGCACTGAAATAGAAATCCGAGTGTCGCTGTCGTGGTACGGTTCCTGTCCGCGAGAAAGGATCAGAAAAATGATCTTCAGTGACCCCATTAATAAGACAGCTGTAATGGAATAAATCATTTTCATGTTATTGTTACTAAACTCGGCAAGATCGTCTTTCATCCCGTCCTCAAAATGCTGTGGTAAGTTCAGCCAGGTCTGAAATTTTGATGAAGAAGGCATAAATTTAGGAGAGGGGAAGCAGAAGGACACATCTGAAGCAGTCAAATTAAAGACCAGCCAAGCAGAAATTACGAGCCAGGAGTCCTATCTGGTTGAAAGAATGTTGCTTCCTATTAATTTGGTTTTGGCAGCTACTGACTCTAATATAGTGTGTGAATTATTTTAAAGTATTTGTTTTAAGATTGTGCTGTTTCACTTTTTTAATGGTATTTGTTGAGCATTAACTGTATGTCAAGCACTATTCTAAGCACTGGGGTAGATACAAAACAATCAGGTTGGACACAGTCCCTGTCCCACATGGGGCTCGCAGTCTAAGTAGGAGGGAGAATAGGTACTGAATCCCCCTTTTGCCACAGAGGAAACTGAGGCACAGAGAAGTGATTTGTCCCCTCAAAGCAGAAGTTGTTTTTATTATTGAATAGAGTCGAATGTTTTTTCCTGGGTGGGTTAATCTTCCCCTCCTGTTAGTTTGTGAACCTCTGGAGGCAAGGGTCTAAATCAAAACTCATAGATTTGCCATATAATTTAAGTACCTAATAAATATTGGTATGGCTACAATTGAATAGGCCTTGAGTCATCATCTAGCCCATCCTCCTGCCTCCACATGGGCTCCTTACCCAAAACATCAGAGATCCATGAGAAGCAGCACGGCCTGGGCTCTGCTGCCTTTTGTGTGACGGCCAAGTCACCTAACTTCTTTCTGCCTCAGTTTTCTCATCCAGAAAATGGGGGTTTAGTACCTTTTTTTTCCTAATGGTATGTGTCATGCGCTTATTATGTGCCAGGAACTGTTCTAAGCACTGGGGTAGCTATAAGATAATCAGGTCGGACACAGTCCCTGTCACACAAAGTATTTAAATTATTTAACACTGACATTTAGGTTAAAAGCATTTTTTCTAGCAGGTTACATTATTGTAGGCATTATTTGTCTATAAGTGATTATATTTTAAAGTATAACATTTGAATAAAAGATCACTCAGGATTCAGGAATGGGATTCAGAGATGTACCTACCGAGTGACACGAGGCTGACATTTCCTTCTGCCTCCTATGCAGGTAAAGATTGTTCTTTGTTTCAATGAATCTGCTATTGACATTTCTGCTTTATGTGTCAATGTTAGGTGGTGTCATTGTTCTAAGTGAATCACCCTCTAAAAGTATACCTCAATCTTGAATGGCCCATCTAGCATCTATAATGCATATCTTCCCCTCCTGCCCTTAATTCCCTCTCCCCTCAAAGCCTCCAAACCACATCCCTTTCCTTCTTCGAAGTCTTCCAACAAAAACAGTAGTGTGGCCTGCTGGAAAGAACACAGGCCTAGGAGTCCGGAGATCTGAATTCTAATCCCAGCTTCCCCACTTGCCTGCTGGACCTCCTGGGGCAAGTCACTGAATTTCTCTATGCCTCAGTTTTCTCATCTGTAAAACGGGGATTAAATACTTGTCCTCCCTCCTTTTTAAACCATGAGTCCCATGTGGGTCAGGGACTGTGTCTGACCTGATTATTTTTGTACCTTCCCCAACACTTAGTGGCTTCCCCAGCATGTGACTCATAGTAAGAGCTTATTGGAGAAGGAGGAGGAGAAGAAGAAAGAAGAAGGAAGAAGAAGAAGAAGAAAGATGGGAGAGAAGAAAAAGAAAAAGGAACTCAGTCTCGTGTGACATAGTAAATACTTATCAAAGAAGAAGAAGAAAAAAGAGATGAGGAAGAAGAAAAGAAGGAGAGAAGGGAGAGAAGAAAAAGAAACCTGTAAGAGGTATTCTCAGACCAATCCCATGATTCAGTAATAATAATAATGACATTTATTAAGCACTTACTATGTGCAAAGCACTGTTATAATCAATCAATCGTATTTATTGAGCGCTTACTGTGTGCAGAGCACTGTACTAAGCGCTTGGGAAGTACAAGTTGGCAACATATAGAGACAGTCCCTACCCAACAGCGGGCTCACAGTCTGGAAGAAGCACTGGGGAGGTTACAAGGTGACCAGGCTGTCCCACAGGGGGCTCACAGTCTTAATCCCCATTTTACAGATGAGGTAACTGAGGCACAGAGAAGTTAAGTGATTTTTCCAAAGTCACACAGCAGACAGTTATCCCATTAAGCCACCTATAGCAGTTCCATGCATATCAGTTTATTCATATTTCTTTACTTTGGTTGATTCAATTGTCTCAGTATTTTTCCTTTTGTATATATTATATGTATAGTATCTCTCTGTATCCCCCAACTCGATGATAAGCTCCTCAAGGGCAGAGACAATGACTTTTTTGTTGATTTTTTTGTAAAGGGTCGGGAAGGAATTCCAGGCAGGACTTCCACAAAATGGAGTGTGTTATATGTACGATGCCATAGACTCCATTTTGTCATCTGTGGGAGGGGATGGGGATTTTTTTTTTTACCTCCCTCAGGGTGCCCAAATTCTTCAGACGGATCCCTCTTCTAAGAGAGAGTCTTCACTTTGTATTTTTACGTTGGAACTGGGATAAAGAGGTATAACTACACTAATCTGAAAGCAATTTAATGAAAATGCACATCCCGAAAATGGGGTAATAAGCAATAAAAAGATATTGCATTAGAAAAAAAGTAATTGCAGCTATCACTACCAGGCCCAAATGAATTCTCTTGAAGAAACAGGTGGCTCTCAGAAGGAAAACCCGGTTCAATGGTGCTGTCGGGTTGCCATCTGGTGGTCAAAGGAGATGAGAAATTGTTCAAGGCAGGTGTTGCTTAAAAAAGATGACATAATAATAATAATAATAATAATAATAATAATAATGGTATTTGTTAAGCGCTTACTGTGTGCAAAACACTATTCTAAGCGCTGGACATCCCACAATAACTATGGTACACCCCACAGCAACTATGGCCTGAAGGTGAAATCCAGCCTATTTAAACATCTTTAGCCCAAGTGAGGCACTCTTGACTTCTTGACAGCGTGTGAGAAACTGAAGATAATTCTCTGGGTTGATATTGGGCTTTTCTTCTGAGAAGTCACAAGTTGTTGGCCACACACCTGTGCCTCCGTGAATTCCTGTGAGGGAAGGTGAAGAATGATACCCCATGATATCATCCTCTGAGTTAAAATTCAAAGACTTCATGTAGTAGGGGTTAAACGGGCATTTTGCTAAGCATCGCCTCTCCCAAGCTGCCTGCTTCACTCTTACTGACACATTTTTAGATTGTAAACCCGTTGTGGGCAGGGATTCTATTGCTGAATTGCACTTTCCAAGCGCTTAGTACAGTGCTCGCCCACCAGTAAGCTTTTAATAAATGCGACTGAATGAATGAATAAGATCAAATCCAAATCTGCCCCTTTGCTTAAGTTTTCCCCTTTTTACTATGTTTAACGTGGGGAGAGTGGGGGTCTGTCATGTATGAAGGGGGTGGGAGGCAGGATGTGGGTGAGGGGTTGGTGGCAAGATAGATGAGATGAAGGTGCAGTGAGAAGGTTAACATTAGAAGAGCAGAGTGTATGGGCTGGGTTATAGTAAATCAGGGAGGTCAGTTGGGAGGGGGCAAACTGAATGATTTAAAGTGAATGGTGAGGGGTTTCTGTTTGATGTGAAGATAGGATGGTTAGTCACTAGAGTTTCTTGAGGAGTGAAGAGACATGGACTGATCGTTATTTTAGAAAACTGATCTGGGCAGCAGAATGAAGTGTAGACTGGAGTAGGGAGAGACAGGAGGCAGGGAGGTCAGCAAGGAGGCTGATGTAATAACCAAGGTGGGAGAGGACGAGGGCTTGGATTACTGTGGTGGCAGTTTGAAGGGAAAGGAAAGGAAAGGTTATGTGGCCTGATGAAAGATGGGTCATGGAGGTGGGATCTCAGCGTACTTTGTTCAGTGGAGGATTTCCTCACTGAAGCAGAAGCTGAATGAGGAGGTGGTTTTGGAGTCTAACAATCACTACGATCAGGCCTCTTATCTGCCCAGAGGCCCAGTCTGAAGCAACACTGTTACCTGAAAGAGCCATCTTTACTAATAATTATGGAATTCATTATGTGCTTGCTATACACAAAACGCTATAATAGTAATAATAATAATAATAATGGTATTTGTTAAGTGCTTACTATGTGCCAAGCACTGATCTAAGGCCTGGGGTAGATACAAGGTGATTAGTTTGACTCCCAGGCCCATGCTCTTTCCACTAGGACACATTACTTTCCACCTGGGTTCTAATCCCACTCTGCACTTGCCTGCTGTGTGAATTTAAGCACTTAACTTCTCTGTGCCTCAGTTTCCTCAACTGCCAAACGGGGATTCAATACCTGTTCTCCCTTCTACTGAACTGTGAGCCCTATGTGGGTCAGCATCTGTATCCGGCCTGATAAACCTGTATCTACCTCAGTGCTTAGATCAGTGCTTGACACATAGTAAGTGCTTAACAAATAACAGTAAAAAAATTGAAGCACTTATTATACCTTCTATTTAAATTGCAGTTGTGTGACATAGCAAAACTGTAAAATTGCGGTAGAAAAACCTGCAGTTGGTAAATATGTCAAGCATGAATACTGGTCCCCAGGAAACCTCCCTCTTTGCCTCTCCATTGCATCCTCTCTGTGAGTCTCTACTTTCCCCTTTTTAAACAAATGGCATTTGTTAAGCACTTACTATGCGCCAGGCACTGTAGTAAGCAATGGGGTGGATATAACCTAATCAGGTTGGATGGACACAGTCCCTGACCCACATACGGCTCACAGTCTTAATCCCCACTTTACAGATGAGTTCGCTGAGGCCCAGAGAAATGACGTGACTTGCCCAAGATCACCCAGCACACATGTGGTGGGAATTAGAACCCAGATCCTTCTACTTCTTTCAGAGTTCCGTTTTCATACTTATTTCCTCCTCTCCGGAACCTTTATTTCTTTTCGCCTTTTTGTCCTTGTCTGTCCCTCTCTATCCTTCTTTAGACAAGGAGGTCTGTACCTTTCCTTTTGTTATAGAGGGGCAGTCACAAATCCAGACCATTCTGAGAAATTTTAATTTTGGCTACAGACGCTGATTTTCTATGTTTTGCCACGAGAGGTCGCCCTTGCATTTGCATGGTCATGTCAACCTGGTTTAAGTGTGACTCAGTGGAAGAATTAGCCACTTGGGTCCTTGGAGGTCCAATCAATCAGTCAGCCGTATTTATTGAGCGCTTACTGTGTGCAGAACACTGTACTAACCTTTGGGAAAGTACAATTCAACAATAAAGAGTGACAGTCCCCACCCACAACGAGTTCACCACCTAGAAGACAGAAGTGCAAATTGTTCGGGTATGGAGACACCAGGAGTTCATTCAATTGTATTTATTCATCATCAATCGTATTTATTGAGCGCTTACTGTGTGCAGAACTCTGTACTATGTGCTCATAATAATGGTATTTGATAAGCGCTTACTATGTGCCAAGCACTGTTCTAAACACTGGTGTAAATACACGGTAATCAGGTTGTCCCAAGTGGGGCTCAGTCTTAATCCCCATTTGACAGGTGAGGTAACTGAGGCACAGAGAAGTTAAGTAACTTGCCCAAAGTCACACAGCTGATACTTGGTGGAGCTAGGATTAGAACCCATGCCCTCTGACTCCCAAGCCCATGCTTTTTCCACTAAACCATGCTGCTTCTCATGTTGAAACTGAAGGGGTCAGGGAGAACTAGATGAGACATGGAGCAAGAGCAAACTAAGGTCAAAGAAAACACAAAACAATGATAATAATTGTAGCATGTGTTAAGCTCTTACTGTATGCCAAGCACTGTACTAAGCGCTGGGATAGGTGTAAGGTAATCAGGTTGGTCACAGTCCCTGTTCTACATGGGGTTTACTGTCGTAATCCTCGTTTTACAGATGAGGTAACTGAGGCCCAGAGAAGTGAAGCAATTTGCCCAAGGTCACACAGCAAACAAGTTGCAGAGCTGGGATTAGAATCCATGACCTTCTCACTCCCAGGCCCGTGCTCTGCCCTCTAGATTATAATGAGCCCTCTGACTCATAATGCATTTCAATCCATCAATTTTGTCACCTTTGCACTTGGATTGTACCCTTTATTCATCCCACCTTCAGTCCCACAGAATTTATGTCTATATCATCATTTTTTATTTACATTAATGTCTGTCTCCCCCCTTGACTCGGTAAGCACCCTGTGGTCAGGAAACGTGTCTCCCAATTCTGATATATTGTACTCTTCCAAGTGTTTAGCACAGTGCTCTGCACAGCAAGTGCTCAATAAATATGATTGATCTGTTGTTTGCAGTTTGTTCTACACCACTGAGATTTCCCGTTAAATGCTCTTCTTTATTTAAAGCAGGTAAAATAACAGATCGTAGATAAGATTTTAGAGAATCTAGAGAAGCAGTGTGGCTCAGTGGAAAGAGCACGGGCTTTGGAGTCAGAGGTCATGGGTTCAAATCCAGTCTCTGCCAATTGTCAGCTGTGTGACTTTGGGCAAGTCACTTAACTTCTCTGGGCCTCAGTAATCTCATCTGTAAAATGTGGATTAAGACTGTGAGCCCCGCCATGGGACAACCTGATCACCTCCCCAGTGCTTAGAACAGTGCTTTGCGCATAGTAAGTGCTTAATAAATGCCATTATTATTATTATTTTTTTGAAAAGGAGGAGGAGGAATTTACCCCATATTTGGGGCTGAAATTTGTAGTCTTTTCCTTCCTGACAGGCAACCGTAGGGAGTTGTTATTCCTAACAGCTTTAAATTCCATAATAATAATACTTATGGTATTTGTTAAGTGTTTACTATATGCCAGGCACTATACTAAGCGCTGGGGTGGATGCGAGCAAATCAGGTTGGACACAGTCCCTGTCCTGCATGGTACTTAAATTTGGGGCCCAGCTAAAGTGAGCAAATGACTTAACTTCTCCGAGCCTCAGTTACCTCATCTGTAAAAATGGGGACTAAGACTGTGAGCCCCACGTGGGACAACTTGATCACCTTGTATCCCCCCCAGCGCTTAGAACAGTGCTCTGCACATAGTAAGCTCTTAACAAATGCCATCATTATTATTATTATTATTAAATGACCTGCTTTTAATGAGGCACACCCAAATTTTAAAGGTCTGTCATCATCAATCGTATTTATTGAGCGCTTACTATGTGCGCTTACTATGTACTATGTCCTTTTGAGCTCTTTAATAATAAGAAGAAAAATAATAAAAAGTGAAGTGACTTGTCCAAAGTCACACAGCAGGTATGTGACAGAGCCAGAATTAGAACCCAGGTCCTCTGACTCCCAGGCCCATCTTGTTGTCACTAAGCTTCACGTCTCTCCTCTCGACAACTTTTCTTTCTCTATCTCGCCCTTTGTCCTGTTCTTTCCTTCCCTTTCTTCAGGAGTCTTTTCCCCTTTATCTCATTTCTCTCTTTTCCTTATTTTTTCCTCCAACCTCTCTCCCTCTGTGTTCCTATTCTAATTCCTCCAGTGCCAATCCCCACCAGATTGTAAACTCCTTAGGGGCAGTGTTCGTGTCTCTCAACTCTACTGTAGTGTACTTTCCCAAGTGCTTAGTACAGTGCTTTGCACACTGTAAGTATGCAGTAAGTGCTACTGATTAATTGATTGAGTTTGGGACATTCCCCCCGGCTCGGTGACGAACGTGTTTAAGTGGTAATTCATTCAATCGTATCTACTGAGTGCTTACTATGTACAGAATATTATAGTAAGCGATTGGGAAAGTACAAGACAACAATAAACAGTCGCATTCCCTGACCAGAACTAGCATACAGTCTAAATGGGAGGAGACAGACATGAATACAAATAAATAAAATGACAGATATGTGCATAAGTGCTGTGAGGATGGGAGGGGGGAAGAGCAAAGGGAGCAAGTCAGAGCGATGCAGAAGGGATTGGGAGATAAGGAAAAGTGGGACTTAGAGAAGGCCTCTTAGAAGAGATAGGCCTTCAATAAGGCTCTGAAGAGGGGGAGAGTCATTGTCTCTCAGATCTGAGGAGCACTAGAGAAGCCAAGTGTCCACGCTGGGTTGTAGAAGGAGAGAAATTGAGGTGAGGTAGGAGGGGGCAAGGTGAAGGACAGCTTTAAAGCTAATGGAGGGGAGGGGGTTTTTGATGTGGAGGTCGATAGGCAACCACTGGGGTTTTTTGAGGAGCGGGGTGACGTGTCTTGAACGTTTTTGTAGAAAAATGAACCAGGCTGCAGAGTGAAGTATGGACTGGAGTGGGGAGACTGCAAGAACAATTGAATGAATGAAGTACACTGTTTCTACTGAGTCTGGAATATGACCAAAAATAAGAATATCCTCCCAGATTTAGGTTTGGGATCATTTTTTCCTCTTAGATAAAGAACAACTGCTCTTTAAAATGTCACTCGTAGTGTGAATTTATCACTTTGTTACATAACCTAACACCTATCTATCTGCATAGATATGTGATATACACATATCTATGGATTTGCACCTTGTTACTCCTGACCATAATTTTCTCCTTAATCAAGATTACTACATGATCACTGCAGGTCACAGTTTGCTGACAGGTTTTTCAGTGGCATCTAGAAGTTGATTTTGTTTCACAGCTTGGGAATTCGTTAGAAAGATATGCAGAGTTTTCTGGGTTATTTGTTCTTTATTAGCTTAAATAATAAAGCCAGAGGGTGTAAATAGAGAACATGCCAATTCCTTCAAAGTGCAATTTTCCCTCCAAAGAACTCTAGAACCTATAACAGGTCATCTCCAGTCATAGTTCACCGGAGCCAGCTATAATCAGATATAAGATACGACACTTGAATTTCATTTGGGTGAGAAAAGTGTTTGGAGGCCCTGTGAAAGTATAGAGAGCAGTTCCTTTTAAAATTTTAATTGGCGTGAACTAAATTCCACAGATTCACACTTGATATTTTCTTCATCTTAAAAAGGTGACATATAGTGCTCTGGGGCCTTTTCTTTCACTTCACATACACTGTCCCTTCAGAACAAGCCACCCAGAGTTCTAATTTGTTCCAGAATCATTTGTTCTGCATTTCTCTGCTTCTCAGCATAACCTGAATCCTGTTAAATTTAGAAGTGTCCATGTCACACTGAGCTGAAATTTGAGAAGCACGAAGGTGGAGGGAGAGCTCTCACAAGGCCCTGGAGAAATAGTATGTGGACCATCATTTTACCATCACCATCATACAGCGTTTAGGAAGAGCTGGTTAAAAAGTTGGCTTGGTGTTTTGGCCAGGTAATAGCTTTCTAGGCCGTATTTTTGAAGTAAAAAAAAAAAGAATTATTAGCATGTTTCTTTCCTTTCAGTATATCCTTAAAGGTATCAAAACATTGGCAGGTTTAAATCATAGTACATGATATCACAGTGCTTTTATGAGTTGGTCTTAAAAGGGAAAGCTTTGAAATGTGGATTTATGAATCTGGACTAGTGGCAAAATCACAGGGGAAGTAGTATGGACTGGTGGATAAAGCCCGGAGCTGGGAGTCCAAAGGACCTGGGTTCAATTATTTCTTTCCTTTCCTTTCCTTTCCCCTTTCCTTTCCTCCCTCCCTTCTTTCCTTCTTTCTCAGTTCATGTCCTACATAGGGATCACACTGTTATTATTATTATTATCATTATTATTATTATTATTATGGGGGTGCTTTGAAGGTGGAGAGAGTGGTGGTCTGGCATATATGGAGGGGAGTGAGTTCCAGGCTAGGGGGAGGATATGGGAAAGGGGTCGGCTCAAGGAGCAGAGTGCAGGCTAGGCTGTAGTAGGAAATCGGTAAGGAGAGGTAGGATGGGCAATACAATACTGGAGAAGCAGTGTGGGCTAGTGGATAGAGCACAGGCCTGGAAGTAAGAAGGTGATGGGTTCTAATCCCTGCTCTGCCACATAATAATAATAATAATGGTATTTGTTAAGAGCTTACTATGTGCAAAGCACTGTTCTAAGCACTGGGGGGATACAAGGTGATCAGGTTGTCCCACAGGGGGCTCACAGTCTTAATCCCCAATTTTACAGATGAGGGAACTGAGGCCCACAGAAGTTAAGTGACTTGCCCAAAGTCACACAGCTGACAATTGGCGGAGCTGGGATTTGAACCCATGACCTCTGACTCCAAAGCACGGGCTCTTTCCACTGAGCCACGCTGCTTCTCTAAGATACTGTGTTACTGTGTGACCTGGGGCAAGTCACTTCACTTCCCTGGGCCTCAGTTACCTCAACTGTAAAATGGGGATTAAGAGTGTGAGCCCCATATGGGACAGGGACTGTGTTCAACCTACTTTGTATCTACCCCAGTATTTAGAACAGTGCTTTGCACATAGTAAGTACTTAACAAGTACCATAATTATTATTGTTAATACCAGGGAAAAGAGACATCCCACCACAAACATACACACTCCTCTTTATGAGGTAACCCCCATTTTAGGTTTTATTTAATGGTCAGGAAATGATGGGGTTGGGCTGGCCTGTTCCTTGAGATAAAGACCCGCGTGTTTAACATGTCTCTAACCAACTGGACAACCTTCTTCCCCAATTCGTTGTTTAATGTGTTTCTGAGATAAGGCAAAACCACCCAGGCCTGGTTTATGGCTGAGGGAGATATTTCACCCAAATTGAATAAACCAATTTTCTTATCATAGTTGAGGATTAGGAATGAACTGCATGCCTTATGGACATTCCTTTAACTGGGCTAAAAATAATGATAATTGTGGTACTTGTTAATTGCTATTTGTTAATTTGTATATGCCAAGCACTGTATTAAGTGCTGGGCTAGCTTTAAGATAATCGGGTCCCACATGGGGCTCACAGTCTAAGTAAGAGGGAGAACAGGTATTGAATCCACATTTTGCCTGAGGGACCTGAGAAACAAAGCACTGTACTAAGCACTTGGGAGAGTGCAATATAACAACAAATAGACACATTCCTGCCCACAACAAGCTCAGAGTCTAGACTGTAGGTTCCTTGGGGCAGGGAACATGTCTACCAACTCTAACATCTCTTACACTATACTCTTCCAAATGCCTAATACAGTGATCTGAACACAGTTAAGTGCTCAATAAATATGATGAATTGATGGATTTTTCCCTGAATGAGCAGTCTTTGTTTTTTTTTAATGGTATTTTAAGCACTTATTTAAGTGCTTAGAACTGGGGTAGACACAAGGTAATCAGATGGAACATAGTCTATGTCCCATGTGGGACTCACAGCCTTAATCCCCATTTGCCTCTCATGATTTTTGAAAATCTCTAGGTTTGAGCTCAGCTAATTTTTCCCCTAAATGATTTTGACTCTTCCATGCTGTCACCCTTGACAAGTAGTTCCTGATGGACTTAACTTTCCTCTAGCCATCTTCCATATCGCTACAGTTCGAGTCCCAAATCACACCCCAATTTCTCCACACCCAGTTTATCATGAAAACAAAGGTCGAAAAGATCATAGTGAAACTTCGACTCAGGATCTGAGATAAGCTATTTTATAGGTGGTTAAAATACTTCCTCTCCATTTGAGTTCCTAATTACTTCACCCTGAAAGATGGCAGAGGCAGTAAACAGCAGTTCAACCAATCAGCTAGGCTGCTGGGTTAAAATTTTCATTTAAAATACCCTTGATGATGATGTTTTATTACCATCTACTGGGTGAGTGGACTTTGAAAAACATTTTATTCTTAAAACAATAGTGTGGAGGAGAGAATATGGCAATATCAATCAATCAATCAATCGTATTTATTGAGCGCTTACTATGTGCAGAGCACTGTACTAAGCGCTTGGGAAGTACAAATTGGCATCACATAGAGACAGTCCCTACCCAACAGTGGGCTCACAGTCTAAAACTCTGGCAATAGAAGCCAGAGTGGAAGACAGAAGCTTTGTAAAGATTCTGGCGAAGGAATGTTCTCTGTGGCAGTGCCTCTCTTTTATCTTTAGCAAAGTGCATAAAACAGAGCATGATTTAAGCATATTGGAAATTTCACAGGAGTCTGACTCAGATATCACAAACTGAATTAACATTTACGCACGGGGAATGAACAGTTTATACGCCTATCGCAAAGGAGATCCGGAAAAACAGCATGGCCTAGTGGGAAGAGCACGGGCCTGAGGGTAGATTACTTGGGTTCTTAGCTCATCCGCCATCTGCCTGCTGTGTGACCTTGGGTGAGTCACTTAATTCTTCTGTGCCTCAGTCTACTCATCTATAAAATGGGGATTATATGCCCGTTCTCTCGCCCCCGTAGACTGTGACCCTAGTAGAGAAGCAGTGTGGGCTAGTGGTTAGAGCACTGGGAGTCCGAGGGACCTGGGTTCTAATCCCACCTCCACCACTTGTCTGCTATGTGACTTTGAGTGAGTCACTTCACTTTTCTATGCTTCAGTTCCCTTGTCTGTCAAATGGGGATTAAGACTGTGAGCCCCATGTAGGACAGGGACTGTGTCCAACCCAATTTGCTTGCATCCACTCCAGCGCTTAGTACAGTGCCTGGCACATAGTAAATGCTTAACAAATACCATTGAAAAAAGACTGTATAAGATACCTGATTATCTTGTATCTGCCCCAACACTTAGTACAGTGCTTGGCAGAGAGGAATTTTTAAGACTACCATTATCATTATGTACAGTATTAAATAGCTCTTTGTAAATTACAGGTATTCATATTCATCTCTAATTTCTGTTTATCATGGATGTTCCAAATTTTGCAAGGATTGCAACCCAGACATATAGCAAGTTGAACCCATCAGGTGTCACTTAAACTTCCTTCTTGAAACGAATGTGAAAGTTCTACAGGATGGATGTTGAAAATTGACACCGGTATCATTGATGTTTTCACAGGAATCGCATACCTGTTTGCAAAAGCATATATCTCATTTCCAAGAAACCACAGTATCTAGACACTTGTATTCGCTGTGGCGAGTTAACATGGCAGAAGGGGCTGTTGAAGAAAGGACCGGAATGTGGCATGCTGTGGCTGGCAGTGCTTATGTTTTCCTCCTATTATGCAGACTACCTGGAAACTCTAAGTGTATATTCAGAGCACAAAGGTCAGCAATCCTTCATCCCAGAAAAAACATCCCTAACACTGCAGGTTTATCATGTGGGGGGGGGGGGGAGACAGACATCAAAACAAGTAAACAGGCATCAGCAGCAACATTAAAAATAAAAAGAATTATAGATATATACACATTATTAATAAAAATAAATAGAATTATAATTATAAATATGTACATATAAACACAAGTGCTATGGGCCGAGGAGGGGGCCATGTCCCATGTGGGGCTCACATTCTCAATTCACATTCTACAGATGAGGCGACTAAGGCACAGAAAAGTGAAGTGACTTACCCAAGATCACACAACAGACAAGTGGTGGAGCCGGAAATAGAACCCATGATCTTCTGACTCCCAGGCCTGTACTCTAATCATTATGCCATGCTGCTTCCCATGCTGTTCTTTTTTAAAGGGGGAAAATTGCTTACACATGCCTTCAGGGAGAAAATGTTGCTAAGACTTGGTTGGATTTAGAAATTGGGTGAGCAGAAGCAGAAAGAACACAGGCCTGGGAGTCAGAGGACCTGGGTTCTAATCCCAGGTCTTTAACTTGCCTTGTAGTGGGACCTTGGGCAAGTCACTTTACTTCTCTAGGCCTCATTTTCCTCATCTGTAAAATGGGGATTCAATGCCAGTACTCCCTCCTACTCAGGCTGGGAACCCCATGTGGATCAAGGATTGTTGACTATAGCTCCTATCCCACTTGAGGCTAGCAGTCTTAATCCCCATTTTATAAATGGGGAAACTGAGGCATAGAGAAGTTAAGTGAGTGGCCCACGGTTGCAACAAGTGGAGGAGCCGGGATTAGAATCCAGGTCCTCCTGGCTCCCAGACCCATGCTCTCTTCACTAGGCCACACTGCTTCTCTGTGGGCAGGGAACCTGTCTATCAGCTCTGTTGTATTCCCCCAAACGCTTAGTACAGTGCTCTGCACACCAGTAAATACCATTTAACTAAGGATCTTGTGGATTCACAAAAAATATTGTTGAGAAGACAGAATGCCTCTCCCTGAGTTTACAGTCGAGTAATTTTCTCTCCGTAGAAACTTTCTCCTGACTTGTCCTTGAATTTGCTATGTGAAATACTGGGCCAAATGAATCACTTTTCTTTTCCTCTCAGCCTCATGTCCCAGTTGTTGAGATGCAAAAGTCTAGAGCTTCTAGTATATTTTAAGACAACTGCTGTTCTGTATTACAGTCTAAGTGACAGCTCAAAGATCAACTCTGTCCCCAGAGGAGCCTGACAGGTTTCTTTTTTAAGGAACATTCAAAATATGTTTTTCTATAAATAAAGTTATGCCTGCTTATCATCATTTTGTTTTGGGAACAAGCTCCTCATGGAACTGCAAACTGCTAAGCAGAATTGGGTGAAGGGAATTTCAATGGGAGCTCCATTTCACAGGCACTCATTTTCTTTTTTATAGGAAAAGCATTACCTCTTTAAATAGTGTTCCTTTTTAGAGAAGCAGCGTGGCTCAATGGGAAAGAGCACGGGCTTTGGAGTCAGAGGTCATGGGTTCAAATCCTGGCTCTGCCACTTGTCAGCTGTGTGACTTTGGGCAAGTCACTTAACTTCTCTGTGCCTCAGTTCCCTCATCTGTAAAATGCGGGTGAAGACTGTGAGCCCCACGTGGGACAACCTCATCATCTTGTATCCCCCCAGCGCTTAGAACAGTGCTTTGCACATAGTAAGCGCTTAATAAATGCCATCATCATTATTATTATTATTAAAGGGGAAAAATTGCTTATGCATACCTTTGGGGAGAAAATGTTGCTAAGACTTGGTTGGATTTAGAAATTTGGTGAGCAGAAGGAGCAGGGGCCGAGGGCCTGGGTTCTAATCCCAGAACTGTGAGTTGCCTGTAGTGGGACCTTGGGCAAGTCACTTCTCTGGGCCTCATTTTCCTCATCTGTAAAATGGGGATTCAATGCCAGTACTCCCTTCCTACTCAGGATGTGAACCCCATGGGGAACAGGGACTGTGTCTGAACTGATTCACTTGTATCTATCCCAGGGCTTAGAACAATTCTTGACACCCAGTTAACTATAAACAAAAAATAATAATAACAATGATAATAATAATAATTGTGGCATTTGTCAAGTGCTTACTATAAGCCAGGCACTCCGCTAAGCGCTGGTGGAAACAAGATAATCAGGTTGGGCACAATATCTGTCCCACATGGGGCTCACAGTCTCAATCCCCATTTTACAGATGAGACCCAGAGAAGTAAAAGGACTTATAATAGCAATAATAATAATGGTGGTATTTGTTAAGCACTTGTGTACTTAACAAATACAAGTTGAGTACAAGTGCCTATGTGCCAGGCACTGTACTGAGCACTGGGATCAATACAAGCAAATCAGGTTGGACACAGTAACTGTCCTACATGAGGTTCACAGTTTTAATCCCCATTCGAAAGATGAGTTAACTGAGGCCCAGAGAAGTGACTTGCTCAAGGTCACCCAGCAGACAAGTGACAGAGCGGGTATTAGAACCCAGATCCTTCTGACTTCCAGGCCCACACTCTATCCACTAGAAAAAGAAACCTATTTGGGTATGGGTAACAAAGATAACTAAGACTGATGCTAACTTCCTGGAATGAGTACTTTTTTTGTCATTTTCTTCTCTTTCAAGGCAGGGTTCCAAGGGCTAGAGAGCGTGTACAGTCTATGAGGGCTTCTCAATCACCATGTGCTTCCTGACTGACGACCCCAATCAGGCTGAATTCCGGCTCTTCAGCATCTTTGTTTAGAGGACATTCACCAGTCAACAGTCATCCAAACAACCGGGCCATGGAGGTCATCAGAAGTTTCACTTGATAAAGAAGGCTTTTGATAAATAAGCCAGATACGGTAGTACCATTTCCCCTAACCCTCATTTTGCCGGGAGGAAGCAAGTAAAGGCACAGTGCAAGAAAAGTGGAGTGATTTTCATTTTAGGGAGTGGGTGTAAAGCGAAAGGGACTAAGGACAGTAAATATCCAGTGGTGAGCAAAAGGGACACCTATCCAAGAGGTTACTTGGGAAAACAAAAGGAAATGATGAGCAAGTTCAAAAGAAACAAATCCCTATTCCAGTGTAAGTAGAAAGGGACTTTGGGAATTGAGATGTTCCACCCTAAATTCAAGAGATGTCATTCTGTAACTGCGAACTATGAGGTGATGCTGGAGTGGGTGGAAATTCAGGACTTAGACGTCATTTTCTATTACTTGTATTCTTGGCTGGTATTCCTTTCAATTGGGTGAATTCAAATACATTTTCATTGTCAACTTTGCCATTTTATAAAATGTAGGCTTTGCAAGTGAGTCTAGATTCAGAAATGTTAATGATTTCAACCTTACAACACCTCTCCATTAGAATGTTCCCCTTCCTAAAGATGAGAAGGAGCTTGGCCTAGTGGCTAGATCACGGGTCTGGAGGTCCGAAGGACCGGGATTCTAATTCTGGCTCCGCCACGTGTCAGCTGGGTGACCTTGGGCAAGTAGCTTCACTTCTCTGGGCCTCAGTTACCTCATCTATAAAATGGGGATTAAGATGGTGACCCCCATGTGGGACAGGGACTGTGTCTAACCTGATTATTTTGTATCTACTCCAACATTTAGAAAAGTACTTGGCACACAGTAGGCACTTAACAGACACTATTATTATTATTATTATTATTATTATTATTATTATTATTATTATTATTATATTGTGTCAGCTTCTGCACACAAAATAAACCAAGATTCCAGAGCTACAAGTAGATGATAAGACACTTGTCTTTTCAGTCTGGACGATCACTGGTAATTTACAGTAAGGTGGTGAAAACAGATGAAAAAAACCCAACGTTCAAGTATGTCTTGAAATGCACATGCATACTAAATATTGGGTTTATTAACCACTTTTTTTTTTGCCTGGGGAATAATGTTTCTACTTAGAAGAATAAAGCCCAGGGGAATTTTTTCTTCAGTCTATCACCAGTTCCTTGCTTCATAAGGACATCTGTCTGGACACAGGCAGGTGTCTGCATTCGATTTCTTTACCCTGGTAGTTAATATTTGCATTTTGCAAATAATACTCCTACTTATGGAGATCAGTTGAAGTGTAAATATCTGCTGCCACAGAGAGGGAGAATCCAATTACAGGACCCTGCTGAAAAGTAACCATTAGGTCTGCCTAGAGTCAAAGCTGGTGCTTAGAACAGTGTTTGACACATAGTAAGCACTTTAACAAATATCATTATTATTATTCACCTGTGCTGGGCAACAGCGGTTTGGGAACGAGTCAAAGGCAGATGACCAAGTGATCAAAACTGTGATCAAAAACAATGGCAGAGACTCCAGTTTTTACTTGGCGGAAGAACGCAGTGGTAACCTCTTCCGTATCTTTACCAAGATGGATACTCTATGGATACAGATACCAGAACGACTTTGACAGAAGATGGGACCTTCTAAAAAGCAGGTGTCCATGGGTCAGAAACAACCCGACGTCAGCTGAAGAAGAAAGAAGGTCTGCCTAACCCTGTGAAGTGAAGAAATGAGCAATTACATGGCACGTAAGAATGATCTGGCCATGGAACCTGAGTCTCACATCTAATTCATTCAGTCGTATTTACTGAGAGCTTACCGTTTGCAGAGTATGACCTGACTGCTACAGAAGGTCGTTTTCTTGGTTTAAATGTTCTGATAGTCTGTGCGAACTTTCCGCAAACGATAAGATCAACCCTCTCTTTGGCTTGGACTCTGAGGGTTTGACCTTCAAGGCGGCTGGTGGAACACAAAGCATGAACTGTTGCCAAACATCAGAGGGGAGAAATTAATGCCAATTTTGGACTTCCCTGATTAGTGTTCCTGCATCTATCTGGTAGCTCCTTGAGGGCAGGGATCATGTCTACCAACTCTGAAATACTGTACTCTCCCAAACGCTTAACACAGTGCTCTGCATGCTGCAAGTGCTCAATAACTACTGTTGATTGTTTACTGAAGTGTGGCACAAGTAGTTCATTTTGTAATCTGAACTTGGCACTTTTGTACATGTTTTTCTGCCTCTAAATCATCTTCATAAAAATTATTAATTTTCAAATTAATGCTTTCTTTCTTCCTTGGTCCAGTTAAGCCCTGATCTTGTGTTCTCTAGTCCCAGTAATAATAATAATAATAACAATAATAATAATAACAACAATAAGTTGTTAAGGACTTACTATGTGCCAGGCACTGTTCTAATCACTGGTGTATACTAACCAGGTTGGACACAGTCCCTGTTCCACATGGGGCTCACGGATTTAGTCCCCATTTTACAGACGAGGGAACTGAAGCACAGAGAGGTAAAGTGACTAGCCCAAGGTCACACAGCAGACAAGTGGCGGAGCCAGGATTAGAACCCAGGTCCTTCTGACTCCCAGGCCTGTGCTCTATCCACTAGACCATGCTACCTCTCAGGCATTACTCACATTGTTCGATATTAATGTGATCCAGTCTATCTGTTGAGTGAATCCCCTCCTTATCTGTGTTTGACACAACCTAACAGCGGGTTCACCGTTTTTCCAGATCTAAACTTCCTCTTAACACTTTAAACTTTAGAACTCCCTCAGACTACAGAAGATGGTGGAGGAATCTGTGCGTAATTCTTTCAGGTGTAATTTCTTCCACTAGATCACTAATAATAATAATGTCAAGCAGTTAATAATAATAATAATGGCATTTGTTAAGCGCTTACTATATGCAAAGCACTGTTCTAAGCGCTGGGGGGGGATACAAGGTGATCAGGTTGTCCCACGTGGGGCTCACAGTCTTAATCCCCATTTTACAGATGAGGTAACGGAGGCTCAGAGAAGTTAAGTGACTTGGCCAATGTCACACAGCAGACATCATCATCATGTGGCAGAGTTGGGATTCGAACCCATGACCCCTGACTCCAAAGCCCGTGCTCTTTCCGCTGAGCCACGCTGCCAGACACTGTACTCAGCGCTGGAGTAGATACAAGGTAATCCGGTTGGACACAGTCCCTGTCCCATGGGGCTCTCAGTCTCAATCCCCATTTTACAGATGAGGGAATTGAGGCCCAGAGAAGTGACGTGCCTTGCCCAAGGTCACAAAGCAGACCAGCGACAGAGTTGGAATTAGAACCCACGACCGCCTGACTCCCAGGCCCGTGTAACACTATGTCATGCTGCTCTCTACTCTTATATCAAGGAGAGGGTTGAAAAGTTCACTGGATGACCCCACCCTGAACCACTACCACAAGGTAGACTGAGAAACCAGTTTGCTGGAGTTGCTTTTTTTATTCTGGAGAGGAAGCGTTGAGCCACCATCTCTGCCCTCAAACTGAATGAAAATAACCCTGCCCTTCCTCCTCTGCCCCTCAACCAGAGAAATCCCAGGACTTATATCTGGTATCCTCAAAGCTCTTTGAGCAGCAATTGGCACTGGTCCTGTGTAAGCTGAGCCTGCCAAGGGTACGAGCATGAATAAAGTTAAAGGTCACAGCTTCCTTCCATGGAAGAGGAGGGGAGCGTTGCATGTACCATCTGTTAGGGAGGCTCAGATCTCTGCCCTGACTGTCTTCTCCAGGGTGCAATCAATCAATGGTATTTATTGAGTGCACACTTTGTGCGGAGCACTGTGCTAAGGCCTGGGAGAGTACAATAGATTAAGTCGATGAGATTTCGCCCATCGATGAATTTATTCTAGCAGGGGAAGCTGAGGCTAAAGTAAAATATCTATTTATTTATTTATCCCCCTCTAGACTGTGAGCTCGTTGTGGGGCAGGGTGGCTCTGTACTAAGCGCTGGGGTGGTTACAAGATGTGCTGTGGGGCTGGGAAGGACGAAGTAGACTCTCTGAACTCAAATTCAGTCAACTGTCCTAGAATATGAGGTTAGGTTTTTGATGAAGCCCCTCATTATTGTACTCACCCAAGTGCTTAGTACAGTACTCTGCACACAGTAAGCACTCAATAAATACCACTGATTAAGGAAAGCTTGGATCTCTAGATTGTGAACTCACTGTGGGGCAGGGAATGTATCTACTGTAATAATAATGATAATGGTGTTTATTAAGCACTTTGTGTGCCAAGCACCATACCAAGTGCATGGGAGAGTCCAATACAGCAATAAACAGAAACAGTCCCTGCCCACCTGATCTGATTGACTCTACCTCAAAGCTTAGTACACTGCCCGGCACCTAGTAAGCACTTTAACCAATCCCATCCCCATCATCATCACATAGGTCAGCGCTTAGAACAGTGCTTTGTACATAGTAAGTGCTTAATAAATGCCATCATTATTACGGGGAAGCGGCATGGCTTATTGGAAAGAACACGGTCTTGGGAGCCAGAGGACGTGGGTTCTAATTCCGGCTCCACCACTTGTCTGCTGTGTGACCTTAGGTAAGCCCCTTCACTTCTCTGTGCTTCAGTGACCTCATCTGCAAAATGGGGATGATGACTGTGAGCCCCACGTGGGACAACCTGATGACTCTGTATCTACCCCAGCACTTAGAACAGTGCTTGGCACTGAACAAATACCATCGTTATTATCATTATTATTATTTATTAACTACTTACGGTGTGCAGAGTCCTGTACCAAGTGCTTGGGAGAGTCCAACACAGCAATAGACTGATAATCCGTGCCCATCTGATCTGACCAGCACTTAATACAGTGCTAGGCACCTATCAGGCGCTTAACAAATACCATTATTATTCAGTAAGCGCTTACTGTGTGCCAGGCACCTAGTAAGCGCTTAACAAATACCCTAATTATCATGATTATTCACTAAGCGCTTACTGTGTGCCAGGCACCTAGTAAGCGCTTAACACCATAACTATCATTACTGTTATTATTATTATTAATTAAGTGCTTACTGGGTGCCGGGCACCTAATAAACGTTTAACAAATGTTTAACACCATAACTATCATTATTGTTATTATTATTATTAATTAAGCGCTTACTGGGTGCCGGGCACCTAATAAACATTTAACAAATATTATTATTATCATTGATTAAGCGCTTACTGTGGGCCGGGCACCTAGTAAGCGCTTCAGAAATACTGGTATTCATTATTATAAATTATTTATTAAGCGCTTACCGTGTGCAGAGCCCTGAACCAAGCGCTGGGGAGAGTCCAATGCAGTGATAAAGAGAGGCAATCGGTGCCCTTCCGATCTGCTTGCCTCCGCCCCAGCGCTTAGTCCAGTGCGGGGCACCTAGTGAGCGCTTTAACCAACATTCTCCTCCTCTTTATGCCACGCCTGGGCATTGCGGGTGCAGGGTGACACTGGGCGGCGGCGGGGAGGGGAGGGCAGCTGCAGCGAGTGCCACTGGGGGTAGGTGCAACTGGTGTAACTGGAGCAACTGCAACTGGGTCAGCTGGTGCAACTGGAGCAAACTGCCACTGGAATACCTGCAACTGGTACCACTGGGGCAGCTGCAGAGGGTGCCACTGGAGCTGGTGCAACGGAGGCAGCTGCAGACGGTGCCACTGGTGCAGCCGATGCCAGGGCCGCCGGCGCAATGGGGGTCGGTGGGCGGGGCGGCGCCGGGGTGGGCAGCGGGCTGAAGTTGCCCTGGTCGGTGGTGGCATCGGTGTGCCTGCTGGGGGCGGAGGCGGCGGGCGCCCTGGCGCTGAGCCGAGAGTACTGGACGGCGGGGGACGGGGCCTGGCACGGGCTGACCCTGCTGTTCTGGCTGCTGCCCTGCGCGCTGGTGCAGCTCACCCTCCTCTTCGTCCACCGCGAC
Source organism: Tachyglossus aculeatus (assembly GCF_015852505.1). Classification (NCBI taxonomy): domain Eukaryota; kingdom Metazoa; phylum Chordata; class Mammalia; order Monotremata; family Tachyglossidae; genus Tachyglossus; species Tachyglossus aculeatus. Next base: position 27,425,048 of record NC_052083.1, read on the forward strand.
TTCAGCAAGGACCGGCCGCTGCTCCTCCTGCTCCACCTCCTGCAGCTCGGGCCCATCGTACGGTAGGTAGGACGACGAGAGTGGCGCCGCCGCAGCCGCCAGGCACCGCCCAAACGGGCTGCACAACCCGGGGGTGGGGTGGGGGTGGGGAATGCGCAAAGCGCGAGGGTAAACGTGCTGCACAGGGTGGGGGGAAGATGCACAAAGCCAGAGGGCAAACGTGTTGTACAGGGTTGGGGCAAAACGCGCAAAGCCAGAGTGCAAACGTGCTGCACAGGGTTGGGGTTGGGTCGGGGGGGGGGAGATTCATGCGCAAAGCCAGAGTGCAAACATGCTGCACAGGGTGGGGGACTGGGGCAAGAGGTTATAACGGTCAAGGGCGGCTCCTTGTTACTGACTAACAATAATGACGATAACAATATACCTGTATATTACCTGTATATATGCTTGTACATATTTGTTACTCTATTTTACTTGTACATATCTATTCTATTTATTTTATTTTGTTAGTATGTTTGGTTTTGTTCTCTGTCTCCCCCTTTTAGACTGTGAGCCCACTGTTGGGTAGGGACTGTCTCTATATGTTGCCAGCTTGTACTTCCCAAGCGCTTAGTACAGTGCTCTGCACACAGTAAGCGCTCAATAAATACGATTGATGATTGATGATGATGATGGGGGAAAACGCTCAAAGCCAGAGTGCAAACGTACTGCACAGGGTTGGGGTGGGGGGGGGGAGATGCGCAAAGCCAGAGTGCAAACGTGCTGCACGGCTGGGGGGCGGGGGGAGAAACGCGCAAAGCCAGAGGATAAACGTGCTGCATAGGATGGGGGGTGGGGAGGAATGCCCAAAGCCAGAGAGCGAACGTGCTGCACAGGGTGGGAGTTGGGGGGGGGGGGAGATGCGCAAAGCCATAGAGCACACGTGCTGCACAAGGTGGGGAACGCGCAAAGCCAGAGTGTAAACGTGCTGCACATGGTGGGAGGTGGGGGGAAGATGCACAAAGCCAGAGTGCAAACGTGCTGCACCGGGTGGTGGGAAAACGCGCAAGCCACAGTGCAAACGTGCTGCACAGGGTGTGGGGGGAAGATTCATGCGCAAAGCCAGAGTGCAAACGTGCTGCACAGGGTGGGGGACTGGGGCAAGAGGTTATAACGGTCAAGGGCGGCTTCATGTTACTAGCTAACAATAATGACGATAACAATAACAACAATAGTGACATTTATTAAGCGCTTAATATGGGCCAGGCACTGGACTAAACGCTGCGACAGGCACTGGGCTGAGCGCTGCGGTGGAGGCCTGTTTGTTAAGCGCTTACTAGGTGCCAGGCACTGGACGAAGCTCTACAGTGGATGTCCATTTGTGAAGCCTTTCTTAGTGCAAGGGTACTGATCTAAGCTGCGGCGGATGCCTATTAAGAGCTTACTAGGGGTCTGACACTGTACTAAACGCTGCGGTGGATGCAAGCAAATCGGGTTGAACACAGCCCCTGCCCCACAATCGCTTACTACAGTGTTCTGCATACTGTAAGCGCTCCAGAAATAACCATGGACTGGTTGGCAGCGGCCCCGGTCCCCGCCCAAGCGCTTAGCGCAGTGCTGGGCACACAGAGCACAGTAAGAATATTATCGATTGATGGATTGATTCATTCTTCCCCCACATACTGGAAGCTGCATGGTGGATCGTGGGCGGGGAACGGATCCGCTCATTTGTAGCGCACTCTCCCAAGCTCTTAGCACAGTGCTCTGCACCCAGTAATCGGTCAGTAAATACTGTTGATTGATTACTTGATTCCCCCCCCCCCCCCAAATAGATAGGTGCAGACATGCCTTGGTGGTGAATTTTGCTGTAGACTGGAGGGGAGAAAGGGAATGACAAAGGCCCTGAATGTGGGCCCTGATTAACTTGAATCTCCTCCAGTGTTTAGTACAGTGTTTGACACTTAATAAGCTTATAACACATGCCATGATCGTTATTATTATTACACGGTGACAGCTGTTTACTGAAGAGGGATTCTCTCTCCTCCTTCCCTCCTCCCTGCCCCGCCCCCTGAAATGGATTCTTAAAAGGTCTATTACAAGGGGGGATGGGGGAGCGTACTTATCTAGAAACAGCAGTTGGCCGATAAGAAAATAAACCACTCCCAGGGTGTGTTTTTGGGGGGTGCTTGTGTCTCTGGGTAACGATGTGTTATCCCTGTTACGAAGCACTCGATAAATAGGTCTGAAAATAAAAGATCTGGAGCTGTACGTGGAGTTAGGTTTAAGGGGATATAAGAGGAAATGATTTGGTAAGGTCCTTAAATGTCCTCATAATTGGAAGGGCAGAAGTAGGGGACCCATTTTTTATGGGGAAATCTGTAAATCGAAATGATTTCTCTCTGTTCCTGTGCAGACGACTTTGTTGTGTAATTTCTGTTAAATCTTTAAATAGTAACAAAAAAATAAAGGCAGAATGGAGTTTGTTTCCTGCGGCTTGGAGGTTTTGAATATTGGTTGAAACAGGTCCTGTATGCTTGGATTATTTGTGAGGGTCTTTGGTAGATGTGGTTAGATACCAGTCTCTGTCATTCTCTGACTCCTTTGTGTTTCCCTGCCTTCACTGTACTGAAAATGTCATCCTTAGTTGGCTCTGTCTATATTTCTTCCGGAGTGAATCATAAATAGACCAAGGTTTTTAAAGTCATAACAAAAAAAAAAAAATGCCCAGGTAGCACATAGTTTGGCCTACTGGAGAAAATGTGGGCCTGGGAGTCAGAGGACCTGGGTTCTAATTCCAGCTTTGCTCGTTGCTTGCTCTGTGACCTTGGGCAAGTCGTTTCACTTCTCGGTGCCTCAGTTTCCTCACCTGTAAAATGGGGATTAAATATCTGTTCACCCTCCTACTCAGACTCTGAGCTTCTTGAGGAACAGGGGGGCTGTGTCCCATCTACTTCACGTGAACCCGCACCAGGGCTTAGCACAGCGTTTGACACATTGTAAGCACTTATCAGATGCCATAAAAAATGCTTTAGGGTGAAAGGAATCATATGTGTAACTAAGTTATTACTCAAATTCTTACACTTGTGTCTTCAATTTATTTTGACTTCTTGTTGGTAAGGTGAGCAACTTGATAGTGAATATGAGCTAACGCTTATTTACAAATAGTCTCTGAGCCATCCATCTTACTGTCTGTGTGATTCTATTTTAACATTGACCTTATCTCTTAACAACATAGATCAAAGTGATTTCCTCTAGGCAGCATAAGAAGAGTGCCAAATGTGATCTAAGTAATACTTATTGCTACTAGTAGTAATAGTATTTATTCAGCACTTACTGTGTAAATCTCACCGGGAAAGCATAAAGAGGTGAGAATTAGACATACAATTGAAGCTCATTATGGGCAGGGAATGTGTCTAAATTGTTAAATCATACTCTCCCAGGCACTTAGTACAGTGCTCTGTTCACGGTAAGCACTCAGTAAATATAATTCTATTATATTCTATAATGTTGTTGATGGTTTAGATTTTTACCTTCAGGTGGAAGAAGTTTTGACCAGACAAACCCATCACATGGTAAATTGATCCAATTAAATGCAAAATTAAATCAAAGATACTTCTCTTTGGGGGTTGAAAAGAGTCTTTTCTCTTTTCAGTCGCGAAGCTGATTTTTAAAGATCTTTATTTTAAAATATTAATTTATCTTAATGTCTGTCTTCCCCTAAGACTGTAAGCTCATTGTGGACAGGGAACATGTCTACAACTCTGTTTTACTGTACTCTCCCAAGGACTTAGTACCATGCTCTGCACACAGTAAATGCTCAATAAATACTTTGGGAAAAAAAAAAAACCAACTATAGCTGTATGTGGAGTTATGTTTAAGGAGATCTAAGAGGAAATGACTTGGTAGGGTCCTTAAATGTCCCGATAATTGGAAGGGCAAAAATAGTGACCCTTTTTTAAGGGGAACTCTGTTGTGGTTGTTTAAGAAGGAGTGGTATTTGTTAAGTGTTTACTTTCTGTACTAAGTGCTGGTTACAATCAGACTAGACACAATGTGTGTACCACAGGAGGCTCACAATCCAAGAGGGAGGGAGAACAGACATGTAATCTCCATTTTATAGCTGAGGAACAGAGAAGTTAAGTGACTTACCCAAGGTCACCCAGCAGGCAAATGAGGGAACTGGAATTAGAACCCAGCTCTTCCCACTAGTTTACACTGCTTCTCAAGTAACTGTCACAAAGAGCTCGTTCCCATACACAGGGCGGGTGCATGATTTTTGGAGTCACAAAGCTGAATTCCCCCGAGCAATGCTTTGGTACTGGTAGCAGGCATTTACTCTAAGACTTTGTGGTTTGAAATTCTTTTTTGCCAACTTGCAATTGAGTAGCACCCAGAGGTAGCACTGACAGAAATATTCAAGACTCTTGTGATGGGTTTTGTAGATTTCAGTTTGATCTGAAACCTGATGCCCCATGGTTGCCATGGAGTCTGACAATTTCCTAACAGATGGCTGGCCTTCTCCTTTCAACTTTCTGCTTTTCTGTTTATCCATCCGAGCCTTGTGGCGGTGAAGCAGATTTCCCTGGCATCTTTTGCTTTCATTTTGCCAGTAAAGATCTTCAGGGGTGTGTGGGGTTCAGTGTTCATCAGCAGAGAAGGAACAGGCGCTACTCTTTTGTACTTTTTGCTCCTCCATTTTCCTCCTTACTATGGAGCCTGGGTTGTTTTGTAATAGTAATAGTTGTCATGTACTACTACTAATAATAATAATGATAATTGTGGTATTTGTTCAGCACTTACTATGTACCAGGCACCGTACTAAGCACTGGGGTGGGTAAAAGCAATTTGGGTTGGACATAGTCCCTGTCCCACATGGGGTTTTACAGTCTTATTCCCCACTTTACCAATGAGATAACTGAGGCACAGAGAAGTGAAGCGTCCCATTCAAGTGACAGAGACTGTGTCTGATCGGATAACCTTGTACCTCCCCCTGCACTTTGCACATAGTGAGCATTCAAAAAATGAGGTAAATAAATGAAGAAATAAATAAATGGGAAGTAGTGTAGCCTGGTGGGTAGAGCACAGGCCTGGGTCTGAGCAAAGTAAGCCCTCAATAAATACTTTTAATAGATTGGCTGATTGACAGTTGAAGGGAGAGGGCGGATGGAAAGGAAAAAAGTCAAGCATGTCCTACCTTCCTATTTGCAGGAAAACAAGTTACCCTTCTTTACCTGTTAGGCAGGAATTTGGAGTCAACCTCTCACCTAAGCAAGGCTCTATTCCTGAGGCCCTCCTAGCAGAAAAGCAAATGAAACCTGAAAAACCTGCTTTTTTTTATCTGTAATTGTTTCCAGGAACACCAAGGAAGCCAATGCAGTGACACCAAAGTTAAGGGTGAATCTGATGAGGCCAAAGCTCTAATCAGTTTATCAATCGTATTTATTGAGTGCCTACTATGGGCAGAGCACTGCACTGAGCACTTGGGAGAGTACAACACAACAGTGAAACACACACCATGCGCTTACAGTCTAGAAGGGTCGGGGGCTTCGGTAAAAACCATGAATTTGTTGCCTTTTGATTAAAGATGATGGAAGTGGGTGTGAATCAATCCCTATGTGAGCAGACTGCCAAGGTGATTGCCATTGTGATATTTAAGTGATTATGGTGCACTAAGCACTGAGGTAAATCAGACCAGATAGTTCCAGCCCCGCACGGGGGCTCAAACTCTAACGGGGAGGATGAATCTCTATTTAATTCCCATTTTATGGATGAAGAAGCTGAAGTGCCAGGAAGTCAAGGGACTTGCCCAAAGTCATACAGCCAGCAAGTGGGAAAGCTGGGATTAGAACCCAGGTCTCTGGATTCCCTGTGCTGTGCTCTTTCCTTCAGGCCACGCAGTGTGTGTTTGTCCAAGAATCCCTTTCATATCACATCATATATTGTGTCCTTCTGTTTGTGGTTAAAGCTACCACTTCCAGTTTTGGCGGTGGTTTAGACAGTGCCCTTTAAAGCAGTCAGTCACCTTGCCCCCTCCCACATCACCTCGCTACTCTCCAGCCTGCACACTTCGCTCCTCTAATACTAAACTTCTCACTGTACCGCCGTCTCGTCTATCTCGTCTGACAAGTGGCAGAGCAGGATTAAAACTCAGAGTCTCTGACTCCCAACTCTGTGCTCTTTCCACTAGGCCATGCTGCTTCCCACACTCTGTCAAGCTTCTCAGCCCTTGGATAATCACCATCCTCTGCAGTACCATCTACGCTCAGATCTTTGAAGTCTGATGCTTCCCTCTCCTGTATTTTATTTTAGTGTCAGTCTACTAGATTTTAAGCTTCTTGGAGGCAGGGATCATGTCTACCCAATTCTGATGTTTTGTACTCTCCCAAGCACTCAGTACAGTGCTTGGCTCAGAGTAAGTGCTTAGTGAATATTCCCGTTTGAACGCAGTATGTTTCAGGTCAAGATCAATAAATTAAATGAGTGTTTTCCTAGGCATAGGATTTCATGTTAAGCATTTCCTGGTGACAGTTGAACTTCTGTTGCGGTACAAAGGGCTGATGGCTATGGAAATTCCCTGCCACTAGGACATATATGCTATTTGGCAGGTGCTGGTCTCTTCGATTTCTACAGCTGGTGAGTTTCTCACCCCTGTCAGATCTTTCCTGATGCTACATTTGGGCCAGTAGGAGACAGGGAAGGTGTGCACCAACTCCATTGTATTGTACTCTTCCAAGCCTTAGTACAGTGCTCTGCTTGGGAGTCAGAGGTCATGGATTGTAATCCTGACTGCCACTTGTCTGCTGTGTGACTTTGGGCAAGTCACTTAACTTCTCTGGGCCTCAGTTACCTCATCTGTAAAATGGGGATTAAGACTGTGAGCCCCATGTGGGACAACCTGATCACCTTGTATCCTCCCCAGTGCTTAGAACAGTGTTTTGCACATAGTAGGTGCTTAAAAATACTAACTGTACTAAGTGCTTAGGAGAGTACAGTACAGGAGAATTGGTAGATGTGTTCCTTGCCCACAATGAGCGTACGGTCTAGAGGGGGTGGAAGAAGACCTGGTTTCTAATCTTATAACTACCCCAGCACTTAGTACAGTGCTGGGAGTAGTGTAAGCATTTAGCAAGTACAATAATAAGAATAATTAGGGCATTTAAGTGCTTATTATTTGCCAGGTACTGTACTAAGCACTGGGGTGGATACAAGCAAAATGGGTTGGACCCAGTCCGTGTCCCTAGTGGAGCTCACAGTCTCAATCCTCATTTTACAGATGAGGGAACTGAGGCCCAGAGAAGTGAAGTCACTGGCCCAAGGTCACACAGCAGGTTGAATATAATCCATATGGCTGAGAATATACAAGAAGCATCCAATGACTCCTCTGAAACCTACCGGTCACTAACAACATTTATCTATTTTTTTTTCTCCAGGTGTGTGGATGTTTTTTGCATTTACTTCCATGAAGGCGAAGTTGAGGAGCCTTATGTCAGCATCACCCGGAAGAGGCAGATCCCAAAAAATGGCTACTCGGAAGAGATTGAAAGGGAAGTGGGCCAGGCAGAGGGAAAGTTGTGCACCCACAGGTCTGCTTTCAGCCGGGCCTCGGTAATCCAAGCCTTCCTCGGTTCAGCGCCTCAGCTGACCCTCCAGTTATACATAAGCGTCCTGCAGCAGGAAGTCACAGTTGGGAGAAGTACGTATGATTTCAGAGTCAGTCTGACCATGAAAGGGTGAGGGGGTGATTGCCTAAAGATTTCATTCCTTCATTTATTCAGTCATATTTATTGAGTGCTTATTAAGTGCAGAGCACTATACTAAGCGCTTGGGAGAGTGTCGGGGATGTAGCTCAGTGATAGCGAGAAGCAGCATGGCACAGTGGAGAGAGCATGGGCCTGGAAGTCAGAAGGTTATGGGTTCTAATCCCGACTCTGCCACTTGTCTGCTGTGTGACAATGGGTAAATCACTTAACATCTCTGTGCCTCAGTTACCTCATCTGTAAAGTGGGGATTGAGACGGGGAACCCTGTGTAGGACAGGGTCTTTGTCCAACCTGATTTGCTTGTATCTCCGTCCCACCTGAGGCTCACCGTCTTAATCCCCATTTTACAGATGAGGTAACTGAGGCCCACAGAAGTGAAGTGACTTGTCTGAGGTCACACAACAGACAAGTGAGGGAGCTGGGAGTAAAACCCAGGTCTTCTGACTCCCAGACCCATGCTCTTTCCTCTAGGCCACACTGCTTCTCATTGGTGGTATTTACTGAGCACCTATTGAGGAAAAAAACATTGAACTGCCTATGTGGGGAATGTTAAGCAAAGCAAAGCACTGATCCCTGGCCATGGGGAATTTATAATCTACTGAAGAGCTTCCAAAGGCTGGGGCAGTTTCTCTAATCCCAACAGGCTTGCAAATTTAGACAGTTTTTCCTGGATCTACCGTCTTTCCACTTTAGGCAACACAGTATGCTCCTTCGCAGCAAAGTATGGCTTAGCTCCCTGGAGGATCTGATCCAAAAACCTAATTCCCTAGTCATCTGGGCCAGAAAAATGAGAATATAAGGGGAACCTGATAAGGTATCAGGCAGTCAGGGTTTTTAGCTTCAAAGAGAACTGTCCTCCTAAATTGTGGCACTAAATCATCCTGTTCCTTCCATAGATAGTCCTGATTGTACTTAACAAAATTCAGAAACCAAAGCCCTTATTTCATTTCTTAGTGAATTGTACAGTAAATAAACCATTGCCTTTTTCTAGAATCCATTTACACTTCTCTCTCCAGACTGTCTTGATTTTTGTCTCTTTGGGCCATTGATAAATTACTTATTTATTCATATTAATGTTTCCCCCTCTAGGTTGTAAGCTCATTTTGGGCAGGGAACATGTCTGCTAATTCTGTCATATTCAACGCTCCCAAGCACTCAGTACAGTGCACGTAGTAAACGCTTAATAAATACTACGCTTGATCGATTGATTGGTCAATTCCTATCCCTGATTAATCCAAACATTGTTTGGCTTGATGGTTGTTTTGGGTTTTGATTGCCCCCATGTGTAAATCTCTGTTCTAGCAGTCATTGAGAATTTTAGGGCATCATTGAATAATTCAGTTCTGGATCAATCAATCAGTCAATCGATGGTGCTTACTGGGTGCAGAGCAGTTTACTAAGCGCTTGGGAGAATACAATAAAACAGAGTTGGTAGATGTGTTCCTTTCTCTCAATGAGTTTACAGTCTAGAGGGAATAATTGCATCTGTTAAGTGCTTACCGGGTGTCAAGCACTGTTCTGAGTGCTGGGGTAGATACAAAATAATCAGGTCCCACATGCGACTCATAGCCTGAGTCAGAAGGAGAATCAGGTATAGAATTCCCATTTTGCAGATGAGGGAACTGAGGCCCAGAGAAATTAAATGACTTGCCCAATGCTCCAAGTCACCCAACATGCAAGTGGCAGATCTGGGATTAGAACGCAGATCCTCTGACACCCAGACCTGTACCCTTTCCACTATGAATCATTTATGGGCATTGGAAACAAAATCAGTAGTTCTAACAAGTGAAAGGCAGGGTCCAACTCTGACACTGAAGGTTAGCATATCATTCATTCATTAATTTGTATTTATTGAGTGCTTACTGCGGGCAGAGCACTGTGCTAAGTACTTGGAAAGTACAATTCAGCAACAAATAGAGACAATCCCTACCCAACAATGGGTCTAGAAGCGGGGAGACAGACAGACATTTCATTTATCCTTCTTCATTCTCTAAAATGAAGGGAGCGTGTCTGTTAATTCTCTTGTATCGTACTCTCCCAAGTGCTTAGTACGGTGCTCTGCACATAGCAAGTGCCTAATAAATACAATCGATTGATTGATTCACTACAATAAGCATTTATTAAGCCTCCCTTCAGCATGAAATGTTTATTGAGGACCCATTAAGGCTTACATCACTGTACCAGGAACAACACTAAACACGGGATATAAAATTGCGTTGGTTAGAATTTTCCAAATGAGGGGTGATTCATCAGGTGGAAAATTACAGTAGTAAAACTCATCCCCTGAGCATTTATGTCAATTATTTTTCCATCAACTGAGGAATAAGGCTGGTGTCTTTAAGGCAAAAATAAGGCTTCTATCCCTCCAGTATGCTCAGGAAAGAGGGTTTTTTAAATAGTATTTTTTAAGCACACACTATGTAGTAGATATGTGTGCTGGGTAGATACAAGCTGATCAGGTTGGACACGATCCCTGTCCTACACAGGGCTCACGGTTTTAATCCCCATTTTACAGATGAGGGAACTGAGGCCCAGAGAAGTAAAGTTCCCGAGTCTTGTCATTCTTAGTTGTGACATTCTTATTCTCTGATCCTTCAGCTGTCGTTCGCCATGCAGCAGGGATAAATGCCAAACTAGCAGCTGAGGATCAGGAGATGGGGAGGAGGGGGAGAACTGAAGAGAGAGGAAGCATAAGAGGGAGAGAAATGAGTTTTCACAAGTGCAGGCATGGTGCAGTGGATAGAAAATTGGGCCACAAGTCAGAAGGTCATGGGTTCTAATCCCATCTCTGCCACTTGTCTGCTGTCTGACCTTGGGCCAGTGACTTCAATTCTCTGGGTCTCAGTTCCCTCATCTGAAAAATGGGGATTGACACTGTGATTTACACTGTGACACTGTGATTGACACATGGGACAGGGACTGTGTACAACTCGATTTGCTTGTATCTGCCCCAGTGCTTAGTACAGTGGTTGGCACAAAGTAAGCGCTTAAGAAATACCATTTAAAAAAAATGGACTGTGGTACCAGTAGGTGAAGGTCTTCAACCAATCAATGGTATTTGTCCCTCTAGACTGTAAGCTCGTCAGGGGCAGGGAATGTGTCTGTTTATTGTTGGATTGTGCTCTCCCAACTGCTTCGTACAGTGCTTTGTACTCAGTAAGTGCTCAATAAATACAATTGAATGAACGAATGAATTTATCAAGTGCTTACTGTGTGCAGAGCATTCTTCTAGGTGCTTGGGACAGTACAGCATAGAGTTAATAATAATGATAATAATGATAACTGTGGTATTTAAGTCCTTACTATGCACCAGGCATTTTACTAAGCACTGGGGTGGATACAAATTAATCGGGTTGGACACAGTCCTTGCCCCATGCGGGGGCTCTCAGTCTCAATCCCATTTTACAGATGAGGTAACTGAGACACAGGGAAGTGAAGTGACTTTCCCAAAGTCACATAGCAGACAAATGACAGAACCTGGATTAGAATCCATAACCTTCTGACTCCCAGATCCATGCTCTATCCACTAAGCCATGCTCCTCAATAATAATTGTGGTATTTGTTAAATGCTTACTATGTGCCAAGCACTGTTCTGAGCACTGGGGTAGATACAAGGTAATCATTTGAACACAGTCACTGTCCCACATGGGGCTCACGGTCTTAACCCCCATTTTCCAGATGAGGTAACTGAGTCCCAGAGGAGTTAAGTGACTTCCGTGAAGTCATGCAGCAGGGAGAGCCGGGATTAGAACCCAGGCCCGTACTCATTCCACTGGGCCATGCTCCTTCCTCCCACGAAGGGGCTCCCCTTCTAGTTCTTGAAGGCGTTGCTGGTTTCGTCTCTCTCCAGGCATCTTCATGTCCATCTGCCTCCTGTCCATCGTCTACGGCGCTCTGCGCTGCAACATCCTGGCCATCAAGATCAAGTACGACGACTACGATGTCACCGTCAAGCCTGCCGCCTACGTTTGCATCTTCTTCTGGCGGGGCCTTGAGATCGCCACCCGGGTGGTGGTCTTGGTCCTGTACAGTTCCGTCCTCCAGATCTGGATCCTGCCCGTGGTGCTCTTCAACTTCTTCGGCTTCTTCTTTTACCCCTGGATCCTTTACTGGCACAGCCGGTCCCCGTTCCCCGAGAACGTCGAGAAGGCCATGAGCCGGGTGGGCACCACCGTGGTCCTCTTCTTGCTCACCTTCCTCTATGCGGGCATCAACATGTTCTGCTGGTCGGCCGTGCAGCTGAAGATCAACGACCCGGACTTGATCAACAAATCCCAAAACTGGCAAGTCATGGCAGTCTATTACCTGCTGAGGTTCGTCGAGAACGCTTTCCTCCTCCTCATGTGGTACATCTTCCGGACGGACGTCTACATGTACGTCTGTGCCCCTATGTTGATGGTGCAGCTGCTAGTGGCCTACTGCTTGGCCATCGTCTTCATGCTGGGCTTCTACCAGTTCTGCCATCCCTGCAAGAAGCTGTTCTCCTCCACCATTTTGGATGGCCTCCTGGGGGGCTTCCGACATCTCCGTCGGTCTCGCCATGAGCTGAGGCCCGGCGACCCAGCAGAGGGGCCGTCCCTGGACGGTGCTGACAGCAAGATGGATGATTCTCAGAATGGGGACCCGCTCTGCAGCGCCTCGTCCAATGCTTGATGGGCACCGGTGCCCAGTGGCACCGCCCCGCTGGGGTCTTCTCTGCTCCGAGATAGTCGCCTGGACCCGGGGACGGGAGCGGGGTCGTGTTCCAAGAGCCAGGGAGCTGGGACTACTGCCCTGGCCATTTGCCAACCTGTCTGCACTCATGCCACCAGAGGGTAGAAGAGGGGTGTGTCACAAACAACAAGCAGGGGTGCCTTCCCCAACAGTGATGCCCTCATTGGCGATCAGGAGAAAATGCCCCATGGGTACATTGGGGGATTCCATTCTTCTTGGCCAAAATCGACCACTCAATGCTATTTGTTGAGCGTTTACAGTGTACCGAGCACTGTAGTGAGTGCTTAATCACGTTCCAAAATCCAGCAGATCCAAAATCAGGCTGTTCAAAGCCAGCATTTTTCTAAACGTCCTAGTCACCCAGATCATCTGTGGTATTTATGGAGCACTTACTGGGTACAGATCACTGTACTGAGCGCTTGAGAGAGTACAGTGCAACAATGTTTCCTGCCCAAGAAGAGTTTACAGTCTAGAATCAGTCAGTCAGTCGTATTTGAGCGCTTGCTATATGCAGAGCACTGTAATAAGCACTTGGGAGATTACAATAGAACAGACACATTACCTGCCCACAATGATTTTACAGTCTAGAGGATTATTTAATTTGAGCTTGACCTTTAAGTCTTGTTTTACAGTCGGATGAAACAAGGCAGTTTTTACCATCAAGGGAATGCTTCCGATTTGATGGCCTCTTAGCTGTATCACCTCAGGATTCTGAAAGAATCTGGAATGTGCCCTGAACCGAGAAAGCAGATTTTCTGCTTGAAGCTAGGATAAGAGGCCTAATAGGAATGGGTATTTCTGCTCCTTTCTGCTCGTTTTATCACAGTGACTGCCTTTTGGAGCATAGACAGGGTGTTGATAATTGTGGTAATAATTGCGGTAATTGTTAAGCGAGTACTGTGTGCCACGCACTGTACTAAGCGCTGGGGTGGATACAAGCTAATTGGGTTGGACCCAGTCCCTGTCCCTCGTGGGGCTCACAGTCTTAATCCCCGTATTTATGGATGAGGTAACCGAGACCCAGAGAAGCAAAGCGACTAGCTCGAAATCACACAGCAGACAAGTCGCAGAGTCTGGATGTAGACCACTGGCCTCTCTGATCAATCGTATTTATTGAGTGCTTACAGTGTGCAGCGCACTCTCCTAAGCACTTGGGAGAATCATTGTAAGGGAGTTGGTAGACATGTTCTCTGCCCACAACAAGCTCACAGTCTAGATGTATGTCAGAATTTGGTGTTTAAATCTCTCAGTGCGCCATTCTCACTCACTGTCAGTAGAGGACTCTAACCGTCTCTATGGGTTATTCTTCACGTCATTGAATCAGGGAGGCTTCACGAAGCCCAGGCCCATAGCAAAGAAACCAAATTATTTTAATTTTATTTGTTTCTTTTTGCCATTCAGCTGGGGGTTTTGGGAGCTTCCACTTTGGGATTTGAATTAAGACAATTGAAGGAACTCTCTCCCCATGAAGGTTGTTAAAGGGGCCCATTCAATTGCCAAGAGAGACTGTGGAATCCCCTTCCTTAGGGTGTTTAAAAAAAAGCATCCAGGTTGGTTTATGGTCTGGGCCCTTCTAGGATGTATTTCAGTGAGTGTATATGTGTGTTGGGGTTGGGAGGTGGGGAGGGGAATGGGAAGGAATTAAATAATCCTTTGAGAGACATTATGGGGCCCTAGCCTAGAAATTGATATTGTTTATTTGGTATTTGTTAAGTGCTTACTATGTGTCAAGCACTGTTTTAAGCACCGGGGTAGATTCAGGTAAATCAGGCCCGACACAGTCCCTGCCCCTCTGGGGCTCACCATCGGAGTAGGAGGGAGAACAGATATTGAATCCCCATTTTGCTGCTGAGGAAATAGAGAAGCGAAGTGACTTGCCCAGTGTCATACAGCAGGCAGGTAATAAAGCTGGGATTAGAACCCAGATCCTCTGATTCTCGGGCGTGGGCTTTATCCTCTAGGCCTTGCTGATTCCCTCACTGATCCATGTTAAAGAGTTATTTTCTCCTAAAATATTCGTCACCATGTCGTCTTGATATATTTTTTGTAAATCCCCAAAGGGACATTTGTAGGATATTTAATATTTAATATTTGAAGGAAAAGTTTGTGTTTGGCCACAAGCTTAATTCAGTAACAGTTTATATTGTGGTTTGGATGAATTTCTGGATTGAAATGACTGTGAAAGAAATAGGGCAGGAGTTTGGTTCCAATTCCCTTTTGCCCCTTTTTAGTTTTTCAAGTCTTGGAGCCCCTTCTGTTGGTGTGGAGAGACAGGGCATAGAGGAAAGTTCTGAATTGGCCAGAAGAATGGATAGCAGACGGTAATGAGAATGAGCCAGCCTGGCCTGTCAAAGTAGGCATTCCATAAATTGGGATTGAAGGATAATCTGAAGGGCTTTATCCATGGAATGCTGCTCTAATAATATTTGTGGTATTTAAGTGCTTACTATGTGCTGGGCACTGTGCTGAGCCCTGGGGTAGATACAAGATAATCGTTTTGGACACAGTCCCTGTCCCACATGGAGTGCTCAGTCTTAATCCCCATTTTTCAGATGAGAAAACTAAGGGAAGTGAAGTATTTGCATAAGGTCATACAGCAAGTATGTGGCAGAACTGGGATTAGAACCCAGGTCCTCTGACTTCCAGGCCCGGGCTCTTTCCACTAGGCCACACTGCTCTTCCAAGGAGACCCATCATCTCCTGCAACTTCACTCTCCAGCGAAGTGTGTATTATCCAGGAATATGACCTTTGGTAATTCTCGTCCACATCCATTTCTTATGGGGTAGATAAACAAGGCACACGTCCAGTCTGAGATGTTTCCTTTATACCTTCAGGGAACGTGACAGTCTAGAGAGTCCTTCAGAAGATGCTCCGTGTCATTTCCTATTTTTATACAGTTTACTTGAGATGCAAGTGTAGATTTCTACACTTATTTGATGCCTAACATGTTTAAAGATTGTGCTTTCAAATATTTATGAGTTTAGCGAGAGTGAGGATATCAAATCTGCAAAATCATTCTTTCCAATTAAAAGCTAAAATTTTTCATTCTGAATTTTCTTCCTAAAGATACATTTGCTTTAATGTGCCATATACTTTTAAGTGGGCCAGAAAACATATAATTATTTATTTTGTACTAATTGTAAACTGAGCTATTACACCTGAAAATGTATATTTATTTTGTACTAGTTATAAAGTAAATTGAGCTATTGTGCCTTATTTTCCATAGCTCACCATAAGAGACTTACACATTCTTCCACCCAATAGCCCTTTTAGAATAACCAGTTGTGATGATTTGCTTCAAACATAACACTCGGTCTTTCAAAACTCCCAGGTTCAGAAGCATATTTTGCCCTTTCATTCATTCATTCCTTCAATTATATTTATTGAGCGCTTACTGTGTGCAGAGCACTGTACTAAGTGCTTGGTAAGTACAAGTCGGCAACAAATAGAGACGGGCCCTCCCCAACAACGGGCTCACAGTCTAAAAGGGGGATTATTTCAGGAAAAGATAAATCACTGCTACTGCTAGCTGCTCTTCTGTACAATTAAGCATCATGAAGTGATGTTTAGTTTAATCTTGGATTCTATCTTTGAGATCGTAGCAGTCGGACCCAATTCCCAACTCTCCCAGTTACTGTATTTATATAATTGGCCTACAAATTTTGTTATGGTCAATCAGTGGTATTTATCTAGCGCTTATTGTGTGCAGAGCATTGTCCTAAGTGCTTGGGAAAGTACAAAACAACAGAATTGGTAGATATGTTCCCTGCCTGCAGTGAGTATTAAAATATGAGTGGATCAGTCATGTGAGTCATATAAGAAATAAGTCTAGCAATAAAGGGAGGAGACAAAAAAGAAGGGAAGGAAGAAGAAAAGATATTTAAGACTATAGCTCTTGCTTCTCTTACACTCTCTCCCAAGTGTTACATGCAATAGGCACTCAATGAAGTGAAGTAACTCCACTCCCTTCCTCCACTCCCTTCCTCCCTCAATCCCATGCATTGTCAGGCTCTCATCCTCTCCTTCTCCTCCCTTTGCCCATGGCAGTGCTAATAAATTAATTCCCCTTCCTCTTGCCCTGTGTTCACAGATCCCACCCCCCCTCCTCTTATGCACACAGCCATCAGTGTTTACAGCTGTGCGGCACAAAAAAGATTTGTAGTTTCTCTTCAAAAACCAGACAGGAGCAATAATACGAGTAAATGTGGTTTAGTCTGTTTTCTAGATCACTTGCCTCAACCCTGCTTCAGTTCCAAGAAGCCAGAGTTCCCAAAGGAATTCCCACTTGAATAGGCTTGGTGTTCTCGTAGAATTGGACTTGGATTCGGACCTCAGTTTTTGCTTTCAAGTGACCGCTCTGAGCAGATACTTGGAGATCTGATCGACTAGGATGGTCAGGATTAAATTCAGTTTGGGGGCTATATGTTCCATCACTGTTTTTACCCTCGGTCTGAGAATTAAGGTTCTTTTGTATTTTGGGGT
Source organism: Tachyglossus aculeatus (assembly GCF_015852505.1). Lineage (NCBI taxonomy): Eukaryota > Metazoa > Chordata > Mammalia > Monotremata > Tachyglossidae > Tachyglossus > Tachyglossus aculeatus. The sequence continues at coordinate 27,441,982 of NC_052083.1, forward strand.
TGAGGGAAAGGGATAATGGCAAGACACCTTTCAGGGACTCTGAAAAAAATGTTCTAGGTTCCTCTAACTAAAAGAAAGATTGGGGAGAAAATTTTCATCAGTTTGCATCATGTTTCGATAAAATGCACAGCAGAATCCTTTGATAATCAATGCTACTACTTAAAAGTCTGAAAGCATCAGGCTTTCATTGTGTGTTTTTTAACCTTTTCAACCATCTAATTTGGAGCTAGGCTTGAAAAGCAAGTTGTCAAATAGAGCATCTCCTTGGAAACGACTTTATCCAATGTAAAGTCATGATTATGTTTGTATAGGTACTGTGCACCTCATAAAGGAATTTGCCAGTTTTATCTTCTGAATCATGCCTGACATAGTAACCGTAACAAATATGCCATGGATGCATGCTTTTACTGGATATTCCTTTACAGTCACTACGACTAATAAATGTTTATTGCTTTCTTCAGAGTGGATACAATTCCCCAAGCTGTTTTTTCTGTGTCAACTCCCATTTATTGCACTTGTTCTTTAAAAGGCAGAAACTGGGACACAAGAAGGGAAGAGATTAACCAGGGAATACGGCAAGACGCAGTGTGGCCTAGTGGAAGGAAACCAGACTCGGGAATCAGAGGACCTGGGTTCTAATCCCAGCTCTGCCACTGCCTGCTGTGTGGCATTGGGCAAGTTGCTTCACTTCTCTGGGCCTTGGTTTCTTCATTTGTAAAATGGCAATTCAGTATCTGTTCTCCCTTCCCTTGCTGGGAAGCAGCATGCCGCAGAGGATTGCGCATGGGCCTGGGAGTCGGAAGGGCATGGGTTCTAATTCTGGCTCCTTCACTCATCTGCTGTATGGCCTTGGGCAAGTCACTTCCCTTCCCTGTGCCTCAGTTACCTCACCTGTAAAATGGGGGTTAAGACTGTGAGCCCCATGTGGGACAGGGATTGTGTCCAACCCGATTAGCCTGTATCCACCCCAGTGCTTAGTACAGTGCCTTAAACACTTAACAAATACCATAGTTATTATTATGTCCTTTACACTGTGAACCCCATGTTGGACAGGAGTTGTGTCTGACCTGATTATCTTGCATCTACCCTGAGATTTGGCATATAGTAAGCACTTAACAAATACCACAATTATTATTACTGTTATAATTAGTTGAACTGGTGCTCTCACGCTCCTTCTCCCCTGTGCTTTGCTGACTAAATTAATTATGACTTTCTGAATGATGAGTCCCAAACTGAAAACTCAATTAACCAATTTCCTGGAGCCTAAATCCCCTATCTCACTTAACTGTCTACATTCTATCCTTGACATAACCCTTTTAATTTCTTATCCATATTCTAAGCCACAATACACCGTGTTCCCAGGAAAAGCGGAGAGGTAAACATGTTCCATAGCCTGGTTCCAGAATTGTCGCTGCCTGTCAGGATCCCAAAAGCCTAGAAGAGAGACTTGAATAGTTGTTTTTCCTCTCGTAAAATGATATTCTCCTCAGGAGTTGTCCTCTCTCTTGCTGATTTTCCTTTTAGGGCCTCCATCTTTTATATCAAAGCTTGGGAAGTAGAGATTTACAATGACCCCATTCTTATTTTTAGTAGATTAAAACAACAACAACCAAAAGGGTATTATTGTACCATGTCCATAAAGACTCTGGGTTCCAAAAGCAGTAGCAGAGTATAGGCCTAGGAGTCAAAGGACCTGCGTTTTAATCCTGGCTCAGCCTTGTGTCCACTGGGGACCTTGGGCAAGTCACTAACTTCTCTGTGCCTCAGTTGCCTCATCTGTCAAATGGGGATTAAATCCTACTCCTGCTTGGGCTGTGAGCCCCATGAGGGACAGGGACTACGTCAAACCTGATTGACTTGAATTTGCCCCAGCGCTTAGAGCAGTGCTTGGCACGTAGTAAGTGCTTAACAAGCACCATAATGATTATTATTATCATTCACCATCTTCAAAGCCCTACTGAAACTACATCTCCTCCAGGAAACCTTCCTTTTTATTTTTTTAAAGGTAGTTGTGAAGTGTTTACTGTGTGCCAGGCACTGTTCTAAGTGCTTGGGTAGATACAAGATAATCGGGTTGGACATAGTCCCTGTCCCACATAGGGCTCACAGTCTTAACCCTCGCATTGTACAGATGAGGTAACTGAGGCAATAAAGAAATGAAGTGACTTGCCCAGGGTCATACAGCAGACATGTGGCGGAGCCAGAATTAGAACCCGGGTCCTCTGATGCCTAGGCCCATGCTCTTTCCACTAGATCATGCTGCTTCCCTGACTAATCTTTTATCTGGCCACCACATTTCCCTCCCCACTGCATTACCTATGCACATGAATCCATTCCCACTAAGCACTTATATACTCACCTCACTTCCCACCACCACAGCATTTATGTACCTATCCTTGTAATAATAATAACAATGATAGTAATAATACTATTTGTCAAGCACTGTTCTAAGCACTAGGGTAGATGGAAGTTTTTCAGGATGCCACATCATAAGAGCTTAACAAATGCCATTATTATTATGTGACTTGCTTCCTTGCTGCTCTTGCTCTCCAACATGCTTGGAATTCCAAATCCAAGATGGGATCCATTCAGAACATGCTCATTGTGCTTACTGCGTGCAGAGCATTCATTCATTCATTCAATCATATTGAGCGCTTACTGTGTGCAGAGCACTGTACTAAGCGCTTGGGAAGTACAAGTCGGCAACATATAGAGACGGTCCCTACCCAACAACGGGCTCACAGTCTAGAAGGGGGAACACTATACTATGTGCAGGGAAAGAATAATTGGGTGGGAATTAGCCATGGTTCCCGTCCCTCACGGGGCTCACAGTCTAAAAATAGAAGAGGAAAGTGGCAGTAGATATATAAGGAGAGGTGAAATGAAAGACAAAGATAACATAAAGACAAAAATAGAGATCAGTAGGCCTGTGGCTAGACGAGCAGAATTTCAGGCTCCTCACGGTTGAGAATCCACAGTCCCCACCGTGGCCACAGTGATATGGCGGTAGCCCCTTGGTCTTCCTGAGGTTTTGTGACAGTGGCACTGGGCTGAGGCTGCCTCTCTCTGTCTGCCAGGGGCTGTGCAGGACAGGATGGCATGGAGGGTTCTTGATGACACCAGGAAGGAGGTGACTGTCTAATAAGTAGGCACAATGAGCGCGTTCTGAATGGATCCCATCTTGGATTTGGAAGTCCAAGTCCAAGTTGTTGAGAGCAAAAGCAGCAGGAAAGCGAATGAAATAATAATAATAATAATAATAATAATAACGACTTGTGTGCCTCAGTTGGGCAAGAGCCTCAGTTCCCTCATCTGCAAAATGGGGCTTCAGGGCTTGTTCTCTCTGAAGTGCCTTGCCCAAGGTATGTAGCAGGTAACCTGAGAAGCAGCGTGGCCTAATGGGTGAAGCACAGGCCTGGGAGTAAGAAGGCCTTGGGTTCTAGTACTGGCTTTGCCATGTGTCTGCTGTGTGACCTTGGACAAGTCATTTCACTTCCCTGTTTCTCTGTTACTGTATCTGTAAGATGGGGATTAAAAATGTGAGCCCTGTGTGGGATAGGGAGCGTGTCCAACCTTATTAGATTGTATCTACCCCAGCACTTAGTACAGTGGGTGGCACATACTAAGTGCTTAACAAATGCCATAACAACAACAACAAAAAAGGTATGTGGCTGAGTTGGGTTTTGAAGTCAGGTTCTCTGGCTCCCAGGCCTGTGCTGTTTCCACTAGGCCACACTGCTTCTTAATTAATAATAATAGTGTGCCAGGCACTGTGCTAATCACTGGGGTAGAAACAAGATTATCAAGTTGGCCACAGTCCATGTCCCCACTATCGGGCCAGCAGGTGGCAGTGTTTACCAATTCAATTCCTAATGGTGGCAGCCACAGCCAGGGCTAGGTTTATTCATTCATTCATTCAATCGTATTTATTGAGCGCTTACTGTGTGCAAAGCACTGTACTAAGCGCTTAGATAGTAGTACTTCTTCGGTGCTTACTGTGTAGCACTGGTGTAGATATAGGAAAATCAGATTAGACACATATAGGGCTCACAGCCTAAGTAAGGAAGCAGTGAGCGGAGTGGATAGAGCCCAGGCCTGGGAGTCAGAAGGACCTGGGTTCGTTCATTCATTCATTCATTCATTCATTCAATCGTATTTATTGAGCGCTTACTGTGTGCAGAGCACTGTACTAAGCGCTTGGGAAGTACAAGTTGGCAACATATAGAGACAGTCCCTACCCAACAGTGGGGTCACAGTCTAGACGGGGGAGACAGACAAAAAAACCCCAGCATATTAACAAAATAAAATAAATAGAATAGTAAATATGTACAAGTAAAATAAATAGAGTAATAAATATGCACAAACATATATACAGGTGCTGTGGGGAGGGGAAGGAGGTGGGGAGGGCAAGGAGGGGAGAGGAAGGAGGGTGCTCAGCCTGGGAAGGCCTCCTGGAGGAGGTGAGCTCCCAGTAGGGCTTTGAAGGGAGGAAGAGAGCTAGCTTGGCGGATGTTTGGAGGGAGGGAATTCCAGGCCTAGGGGAGGACGTGGGCTGGGGGTCGACGGCGGCACAGGTGAGAACGAGGCCCAGTGAGGAGGTTAGTGGCAGAGGAGCGGAGGGTGCGGGCTGGGCTGGAGAAGGAAAGAAGGGAGGTGAGGTAGGAGGGGGCGAGGTGATGGAGAGCCTTGAAGCCGAGGGTGAGGAGTTTCTGCCTGATGCATAGGTTGATTGGTAGCCACTGGAGATTTTTGAGGAGGGGAGTAACATGCCCAGAGCATTTCTGGACAAAGACAATCCGGGCAGCGGCGTGAAGTATGGATTGAAGTGGGGAGAGACAAGAGGATGGGAGATCAGAGAGGAGGCTGATACAGTAGTCCAGATGGATGAGAGCTTGAACGAGCAGGGTAGCGGTTTGGATGGAGAGGAAAGGGCGGATCTTGGCAATGTTGCAGAGCTGAGACCGGCAGGTTTTGGTGACGGCTTGGATGTGAGGGGTGAACGAGAGAGCGGAGTCGAGGATGACACCAAGGTTGCGGGCCTGTGAGATGGGAAGGATGATAGTGCCGTCAACAGTGATGGGAAAGTCAGGGAGAGGGCAGGGTTTGGGAGGGAAGACAAGGAGTTCAGTCTTGGACATGTTGAGTTTTAGGTGGAGGGCAGACATCCAGATGAAGATGTCCTGAAGGCAGGAGGAGATGCGAGCCCGTCCCGCGACCCTTGCCTCAGTGTGTCGGTTCTGGTTGCAGAGCGGGCATCTGGTCTTCTGGGCAGAGAAAGACACATGGGCCACCACCGCCGCCGCCGCCGCTGCTGCTGCTGCTGCTGCTGCTCCTGCTCCTGCTCCTCCTCCTCCTCCTCCTGCTGCTGCTGCTACTGCCGTGTGTCTCGGTGTTCTGTCTTGCTGCTGATTCCTGGCCGAAGTCCTGCCTCTGGGCTGGAACACCCTCCCTCCTCACCCTCCGCCAGACAAGTCCCTTCACTGCTCTGTGCATCAGTTTCCTCATCTATAAAATGGGGATTAAGATGGTGAGTCCCAAGTGGGCTGATTTTCTTGTATCTACCCCCATGCTTAGTACAGTGCCTGGCACATAGACAGCACTTAAGAAATAGCCTAAAAAATAGGGAGCAGGATTGAATCCCCATTTTGCCAATGAGGAAACTGAGCAAAATGCTGCATGATTCTTTGAAGTTTGGTCTAACGATGACACATCCATCTCATCCAGTTGCTGATACATCAACCTATTTCCAGGTGAGACAGTCACAGCAGAACCCGAGGTTTCAGACAGAAGAAGCCAAACTTTATGGGAGAAATATGTCTTGAAAAGGCAATTCAGACATCTGTTAATCTGAACCCTAAACCCTGCAAACAAAATATATAGCAATCTGTTTTCCATCCATCTGCTCACTCCTACGGAATTGGTTAAGGCTAAACACTTTACCTGTGAAAAAAATATATACATCAAAGTGATGCTGGTGAAATTTCTTCAGAAGATCCACCATAATCAGCCTTATAATAATGTTCCTAAAATGACAAAAAACAAACGCAATCACTTCCTGTTAATAGTAGTAATAATAATAATTGTAGTATTTTTTTAAGCTCTTACTATGTGCCAGGCATGTTCCAAAAGAAAATGTAGTTTGACTATTTTTCACCTTCGGTGGTCTCTGAAATTAGCAGATGAAATGTTTGATCTCCAGGAGTTTGAACTCTATGTTTTGCTCATTGAGCAACATCAGCATGGCATTGCAGATAGAGCAGGGGCCTGGGAGTCCCACTCTGTGTCACTCTGTGTCTCAGTTACCTCGTCTGTAAAATGGGGATCGAGACTGTGAGCCCTACGTGGGACAGGGACTGTGTCCAACCCGATTTGCTTGTATCCACCCCAGTGCTTAGAACAGTGGCTGGCACGTTGTAAGTACTTAGCAAATATCATCATCATTATTATTACAGTGCCTGGCACAGAGTAAGCTCTTACCAAATACCATAATTATTATCAGGGCTCACTTGTCGTTAGTGATCACTGGAACTCTTCCTTTATTCCTTTTGAATGTACCTATTGCACATGTTCAGAAGTCAGCAGAAACGTTGCCAAATATGTCGTGTCAAAAATAGACTTTCTCACCCCTTTTGTAAGAGCCTGCAGCTGCTTCAGTGATTTCAGGCCCCCTCCACTCCCCGCCCCACCTTCCCTGTAGAGAACTTCTAGCCTGGGGCTTTGTCTTCATGGATTCTTTCACCTCTGTCTCAGGGCCTGCAATCTGCAATTCTTTCCCACAGAACATCTCAAAACCAGAATTTCTCCTCCATTCCCTTATCAATCAATCAATCAATCAATCAGTGGTAGTTATTGAGCACTTACTATGTGCAGAGCGCTGTATTACGTGCTTGGGGGAATATAATGCAACAGAGTTGGAAGACATGTTCCCTGCCCAAAGTGAGCTTACAGTCTAGAGGGCCTTGATGTCCAAGCTGTTTGGTTATTATTATTATTACTATTATTATTATTATTAATAATAATAATAATAACAATGAGAGATGGTGCTTGTTAAACATTTATTATGTGCCAAGCACTGTTCAAGCACTGGAATAGATACAAGTGAATCAGGTTGGACACAGTCCCTGTCCCACAAGGGGCTCACACTCAATCCACATTTTACAGATGAGGGAACTGAGGCCCAGAGAAGTTAAGTGACTTGCCCAAGGTCACACAGCAGGCAAGTGACAGAACTGGGATTAGAACCTTTTGACACCCAGGCCCATCATCCACTAAGCCACACTGCTTCTATACTATTCCTTGACTAATACTGGTAGAGACCAGATGTTGAGGACCAAAGTTTTCTGTGTCTCACAAAATTCCTTTCAAAGCTTGCAGATTGCCCACTAAGAACAATTTAGGATAAAGAGAAGTGAGAGCCTGGAACAGCCGGTTCCTTAAACATGAAGCTTTCACACATTTATGCACCTGGGAGGTGAAGAAACAGGAAGTCACAGCCCCGTGAGAATCAGCTCAATGACCCTTCTAACTTCTAAAGGGTCAGGAAATGAGAGAACTCAGCCAGCAGAAGGGAAGAAGTTCAGAAAAAGCACTTGCTAGATCTTGAAATGCAAAAGGCTTGCTTTTTTCCCCCCATTTTCCTCATTCATAGAAGCCTGAGAATTGGACATTTCTGAGATCTATGTGTGGAAAGACAGAAGTTAGCTTAAGTCAGTACTGGCTTGGTAAGACCATGTGAAAGCAGGAGAACTGAAAGATTCAGGTGTGTGTAACTGAGCTGCCTGGGGTGATTATACCCAGTGAGGCAAGAAACCTGTCCATGAATCTGGAAGGACCAGCAGAGATATTTAAGCTTTGATCCCATTAGATTGTAAACTCGTGAAGGGCAGGGGTTGGGTCCACTAACTCTACTGTATTGTTCCACGTGCTTAATTCAGTGGTATGCACACTCTAAGCGCTTAACAAATACCACTGTGGGGGCGGGGAGATAAATTGTGGTGTTGATTGTATCCCTGATTAACAAATATAGCAGCTGTTGTTCAGTTCCCTGGCTTTCTGAGCATTGGGAATGCTCTGCACGCAGTAAGCACTCAATAAATAAGATTGAATGAAATAATGCATGTATCCATTTCATCAGGCATTGGGGTTAGAGAGGCTATCGAATCCTAACTTGATGATCTTGTACTTACCCCAGTGCTTAGGACAGGTTTAGCTTATAGTAAGCACTTAACAAATACCACAACTATCATTATAATGCATCAGTGTTTGAGCCCAGCTCTTAAAAAGTTGGCCTCAAAAACAGCAAGCAAGAGAGAAAGGCGGTAGTAATGGCAAAAATGTCTCAGTTTAGAGAATCCATTCATGCAGGTATGAAAAAGTTAACACAGTAGGACAAGCTAGGGGAAAAGAAAGGCCTGGAATCATCTGATAACAAATAGCTTCCAGAAATAAAAAGGAGATGATTACTACAGCTCAACAACTTACCTATTTGGAAAAGAAAAGGGTGAAGTGACTATCTTGTTCATGGAGAAATGCCCGTTTGGGTATATATAAATTAGATCCACCTTAGGAATACCTACGTAAATCCAGAGAATTTACCAATTGTGTAAAGTGTGAATTGGTGTTAAAATGCTCACTTCTGGGTCAGTTTATAAGCACACACACGCAGGCATGATAGTGCCTAGTAATTGTAGAACACCTAGATAAATCCAGGCAATTTACCAATTGTGTATAATATGATTAAGGTGCTAAAAGGCAAATTTCTGTTTAGGGTTTGCTCTCACACACTCTCTCTCTCTCCTAGTAACTGTTCTGTCCCAATTAGCGCTATATTCTGAATCCATCAAGAACTCCCTAAATGCTATTCATTTATTGATTAAAGATGAGTGTCCCTGTGGAAAGAACACGGGCCTAGGAATCAGAGGACCTGGGTTCTAATCCCAGCTCTGCCCCTTGCCTGCTGTGCCATCTTGGGTGACTCTCTTAACCTTCTCTGTGCCTCAATTTCCTCAGCTGTAAAGTGGGGATGAAATGCCTGTTCTCCCTCCCTTTTAGACTGCATGTGGTCCAATTTGATTATCCTGTATCCAAGCTAGCTCTGAGTACAGTGCTTGGCACATAGTAAGTACATAAGTTCTTGATTAATATGTCTGCTTCTCCTTTGTTTTCAGTGATGACACCATTCAGGGCTAAATTCCCATGCATCTATGTGAGGGACCGTGTGGAGGAATTGTCTTGTGGAAGCCCATCCTCTGGGCTTGGGGCAGAGCAAGACCACTGCACTGCTCTTGAATGATTCAAACAAAAGGTGACCTTACTTTTCAAGTCTGGACAGCCATTTCTAGAAGAGATGATTGATATATTGATATAAGTAATATCTGTCTTCTAAATAATATCTGTCTTCCCCTCTAGATTGTACACTCATGTACAGGGAGCATGTCTACCATTCTGCTGTATTACTTACTGCACACACTAAGCCCTCAAAAATACCATTGATTTATTCTGTGGAGAAAGAAGCAAAGAGGAAAAACACACTTTAGCTCCTCATAATCAGAATGAGGGATGATTTCCTGAGAGGGATTTTTCGCATCTTAGAATGGGACAAGGGAAAATGAACAAACTGAATACATTCAGGCCATGAAGAATGCTCCTAGCCCCCACTATTCTAGTAATAATAATAATAACTGTGGTATTTGTTAAGCACTTACTATGTTCTAAGCACTGTACTAAACTCTGGAGTCGATGCCAGATAATCAGGTCAGACAGTCCCTGTTCCACACAGGGCTAAAGAGGAGGGAGAATGGGTATTTTGCCCCCTTTTTGCAGTTGAGGAAACTGAGGCCTAGAGAAATGAAGTGCCTTGCTCAAGGACACACAACAGACAAGTGGCAGAGCTGGGATTAGAAACCAGGCATCCTAACTCCCAGGCCCGTGCTCTTTTCACTAGGCCACGGTGCTGCACTACTCTAAGAGAATCCCACTCCCGGGATTTGTTTGGTAGAATGTTCAGCCCATCCAGCCCAAAAGGATGCTTAAAAAATACCATTTATCGATAAATCAATTAAATGGGCAAAGCTCACACCACTGGATGGCTACTACACCGGGGATATTTTATCTCTGTAAATTGCTTCTCCATTCAAAGTAAACTTTCCTTTCCACCTCTTTAGTTGATGTCAGGCCACTGAAATGAAAAGTCTCCGTGGCTGAAGATATTTAGAGTGTACATGAAAATATTTATTGACAAATGGTTAGCTAATTTCTGATAATAAAAAAGGAAATAGATTGCACCAGCGTGGCTGTTTTCACTTCCCTATGCGAAGAAGAAACATAGTGCAGAAGAAGAGACGGATTGAGTGCATTCACCTCGTGTAATCATGGGCAACTGGATAGAGAATGAAGGAGTCTCCATCCTTGTCATCGTGAGTACTAGATGAAATATTTAACTTTGATGTGTCTTTCCAATCGGGAGTCAAACCTGGGCGGTAGTTTCATTATTCCCAGAATTTGATATCAAATCGACTCAAAACTTCTATTCAATTCACTATAGTCCATTTTGCAGGCCATTCTCCAACCTGCTAGTCTGTCATTTCTCTCTGCTTTAACTTGTGTCTACTTGAGTTGTTTAGGTAGTAGATTTTTCTCTTGGGGAAAAAAAGAAACTGATCTATAAAACGAAGTTGGAACTGTCCATCAGAGTTCTGCTCAGGATTTTCTCAATGTCTCCTCTTAGTAGTAGTAGTAGTAATAATAATGATAATAATAATAATAATTGCTACTTATTTACACCAGCTCCACCAGTTATCTGCTGTGTGACTGTGGGTAGGTCACTTTACTTCTCTGTGCCTCAGTTGCTTCATCTGTAAAATAGGGATTAAGACTGTGAGCCCACTGTGGGACAGGGGTTGTGTATAACCCATTTACCTTGTATCTACCAGCGCTTAGTACAGTAACTGGCACGCAGTAGGTGTGTAACCCAAACCACAATTCTTTATTATATATTTGCTTACTATGTTCCAGATACTGTACTAAACGCTGGAGTAGTTAAGAGCAAATCAGGTTGGACACAGTCCCACATGGGGCTCATAGACTTAAACCTCATTTTACAGATGAAGTACCTGAGGCACAGAGAAGTGACGTAACCTACCCACAGTCACATAGCAGACAAATGGAGGAGCTGGGATTAGAACTCAGGACCTTCTGACTCCCAGGCCCATACTCTACCCACTAAGTTCTGCTAATGAAAGTTTTCCCAAATTGTTATTCCAGCCAAGAAGTTCTGCCTCTCTAGTTTAGACAGTTCTGAATAAATCCCAAGTAAGATAGCAAACAGGGCATTGGAACAGCCAAAGTGTCAAGCTACAATTCCCAAACCGAGTTCCTGTTTTGCCGGTAATGAGAAACCTATAAGAAGTAGGATGTTTAAGAAACGTGCCATTGCGACCATAATCTTCTCATGGGCAGGGAACCTTGTCTACCACTCTGTTATATTGTACTCTCCTAAGGGTTTAGTACAGTGCTCTGCACACAGTAGGCACTCAATAATACCGTGACTGTAGATTGCTCGACATACAGTAAGCACTCAATGAATAGGATCGTTTGATCTGTTGATTCCTCAAGTCATCCTCTACATTCGAGAAGATTTGTATGAAAATCAAGAGTACAGATATCTTATTCTGACAAGACCAATGGCTCGGATATTCCTTCTGGGTGTTTTACTGCTCAATTTGGGAATTCTAATTATGCTTGATGACTAACTCATGCATTTTAGAACCTGGTTAAGTTGTATCTACCCCAGGACTTGCACAGTGCTTGGCACATAGTAAGCATTTAACAAGTACCAGTATAAGTACTATTATTTTTAAAAATGGGTAACTATGATTTACTTTGTATTTCTCTGCTAGAAGTTGGATTAAGATTGGATAAATTAAATTAAACCAAGAGTGTGATGAGGGTGAAGAAAGAGCCAGTAAAGTGATTGCTGGAGGAAACTAGAGGTTTCATTTACATATCTCAAATTGTGCTAAACTCAGGGTTAGGTTTCTAATGCCAGCCACAGAGAGTTTTACCTCCTACTTGAGAAGGGCAGCAGGATCTAGTGAAATGAGCACATGCTTGGGTATTGGGGACTGGGTTCTAATCCCAACTCCACCACTTATCTGCCACATAGCCTTGGGCAAGTCACTTAACTTCTTGTCTCAGTTACATCATCTGTAAAATGGGGATGAAATACCTGTTCTCCCTCCCCCTTAGACCGTGAACCCCTATGACTTGATTATTTTATATCTATGCTATTGCTTAATACGAATGCTTGGTATAGAGCAAGCACTTAAGAAAACCCAATTGTTATCATTATTATTATTATCATTATATTGATATTCACTCCACCCTCCCCCTCCCTAGCACTTATTTATATATCCGTAATTTATTTTAATTACTGATTCCCCCCATGGACTGTAAGCTCCTTATGGGTAGGGAATGTGTCTACCAACTCTGTTGTATTGTACTCTCCAAAGCACTTAGACAGTGCTCCGCACACAGTAAGTGCTTCATAAATATCATTTATTGATTGATTGATTGATAGAGGAAATGGGCAGTATCACAATCTGGTAAAAGCAACTAGATGAAGTCGGTCATATTTATTGAGCACTTACTGTATGCAGAGCATTGTACTGAGTGCTTGGGAGAGTACAATGTAACAATAAAGCAGACACATTCCCTGCCCAGCTCAGGGAGAGAATTATCCTCACAGAAGTCTCAATTATCCTGAGAAGCAGCATGACCTAGTGGATAGAGCATATGCCTGGTTCTAATCCCGGCTCCACCACATGTTTGCTATGTGACGTTGGGCAAGTCACTTCACTTCTCTGTGCCTCAGTTCCCTCATCGGTAAAATGGAGATTAAGACTGTGAGCCACATGTGGGACATGGACTGTATCCAATCTGATTATTTTGTATCTACCCCAGTGCTTAGTACAGTGCCTGGTACATATCAAGCACTTAACAAGTTCCATAAAAAAAGACCAGGACCGGGTAGCCTTATGGATATAAGATAAAATTGGGTAGAATATTAGTATCAATACAGTATCTCATCTGTCTTGCCGCCAACCTCTCGCTCATGTCCTGCCTCTGGCCTGGATTGCCCTTCCTCTTCATATCTGACAAACAATTACTCTCCCCTCCTTCAAAGCCTTACTGTAGGCACATCTCCTCCAAGGGGACTTCCCTGACAAAGCCCCCTTTTCCTTTTCTTCAGTTCCCTTCTGAGTTACCCTTTTATTCACTGCCCCTTTCCAGCCTCACAATACTTACATACATATCTGTAATTTATTTATTTAGGTTGATATTTGTCTCCCACTCTAGACTGTAAACTCGTGGGAATGGGATGTTTCTGTTCTAGTATTGTACTCTCCCCGGCACTTAGTACACTGCCCTGCACACAGTAAGAACTCAATAAATACAGTTGACTGACTGACTGGATGAAGTCTGGCTGCTGTTTAAAATACTTTGGAGATACGAAGATTTCTCTTGACCTATAGGAATTTGCTTCTGTTTTTTTTGCAGCTGGTATGGCTGGGACTAAATGTTTTCCTATTTGTGTGGTACTACAATGTCTATGCCCTTCCAGATAAATTCTTCTATACCCGCAAGCTTCTTGGAGTAAGTATAAAACAGTTGTCTCTATTGTACTCTCCCAAGTGCTTAGTACAGTGTTCTGAACATAGTGTTCAATAAATGCCACTGACTGATTCCTCTATATTGTAAATTAACTGTGGGCAGGGAACATATCCATCAACTCTGGTGTATTGTGGTCTCCCAAGCACTTAGAACAGTGGTCTGGACACAGTAAGCACTCAGTAAACACTATTGATGGATAGATGGGTTGATTCTCCTAGGGAAACAAGTTTGTAATTCACAAAAGAGGCAAGAGGAGTCAACATTACTGATACTTTCAAAAAGGAGAATTCTAGTCTCAGGACCACTGGGATGCCAGAATTCCATTGGATGGTGCTCATCTGGATGATTGTGTTGACCATGTCTAGCTCCAAAAGGCTCATGAGAATTTCCTTACTGGCTCTAACTACTCTAAGTGACTCCAAGCTGTTCTGCTCAGAGTAGCTAGGCTGAAATTAAGGAACTTCTGCCCCTCAAATCTTTCCCCTTCTCCCCCCCGCTGCCACTAACCCTACGATCTTATTGGGATTTCCTGGTAAGAATGTCCACTTTAGAAACTTCCTGGTTTAAAGAAAGTTGCACAATATAGTTAAACCAAAGATGGTTATAAAATGTTGCTTTGAGCATAAAAAAATTATATCATCAATATTTTCATAATCCAAGGGAAATTTTCCATGATGAGGGAACATTTTATAAAGTGGTTTCTTTTTTCTTTTCATTTTTTTTTTTCTGAAAACCAGTCCTTCCTTTTGGGAGTTTTCTGTGTTACCACACCCAAGAGAGCCCCTAGGGTAGTTTCAGTTCTGAAGGTCACAAAGGGGCTTTAGAAGCTCGGTTTGCATTTGAATTTCGTGATCTTTCCCTCGTGGCAAAATAACTCACATTTCTGCCTATCTATTTGGTTTTTTGTGCTTCCTTTATTTGGAGGATGGGAGTCCAGTGTGAATAGGGAGAGGGAATTAAGAAAAGAAAAGGTTTTTTGCTTTTGTTTTTCATTGTCAATAGTTTTAGATCCTCAAACTAACGGTTCAAGTTTTGAGGCTGTTAGCTCACTGAGGGCAGGGGTCATGTCTACTTCATTACACAGGGATCATGTCTACTTCATTATACCCGCCCCCCCCACCCCAAAGCGCTTAACGCAGTACTCTGCACACAGTAAGTGCTATTGAATCAACAATCGAAAACATGCAGGTCTCACGACTGTTCTTAAGGTTTCAGTGAACAGATCATTAGCCGTACAGTCCAGTAACAACAACAAAGAAAAAATTGAAGGCAAATGCATTTTCATAAGTACCTAATTTATATGCTATGTGATTCATTCTGCTTTTTGGTGTATTATATTCTAGTCCGCCCTGGCACTTGCAAGAGCCCCTGCTGCCTGCCTGAATTTCAACTGTATGTTGATCCTGCTCCCCGTCTGTCGAAATTTGCTGTCCTTCCTCAGAGGATCAAGTGCGGTAAGATTAAGAAAGGCTTTATTCCCCTGCCCTCACATTTGGTGTCTCCTTAAGCAGCCAAGGTAATATCTGAGTTCCTCAAATTTTAGAAGTTCACAATTGTCTACGTCCCTTCTCTGGAGGAAGCAAACCAGGATTTCATCAGGATTGCAAAAGTGAGAATTCTACACTGGGTACCCTTGGCTAGAGTAATAATTGTGGTATTTGTTAAGCGTTTATTATGTGCCAAGCACTGTGCTGAGCTCTGACATAGATACAAGATAATCAGTTCAGACACAGTCCCCGACTTACATGGGGCTCACAGTTCTAAAGAGGAGGGAGATCAGGTATTGAATCCCCATTTTACTGATGAGGAAATTGAGGCACAGAGAAGTGAAGTGACTTGCCCACGGTCACCCAACCAGCAGGTAGTGGAGCTGGGATAAGAATCCAGGTCCTCTGACTCCCAGGCCCACCAGACTATGTTTTTAGAGTGGTCAACAATATTGATTAAATTCACTGTGTGGCACTGAATGATATATTCATATATAATAATAATGATGGTATTTGGTAAGCGCTTACTATGTGCGAAGCACTGTTCTAAGTGCTGGGGGGAATACAAGGTGACCAGGTGTCCCACGTGGGGCTCACAGTCTTAATCACCATTTTACCAATGAGGTAACTGAGGCACAGAGAAGTTAAGTGGCTTGCCCAAAGTCACATACACACACACACACACACACACACACACACACACACACACACGTGTAAGTTCATAATAAAAAAAACTCCTAAAAAGGGGTGAGAATTTTAAACAGTATTTTTTTTAATGAGGAAACATTTAGTTTGAAGTATGATACATTTTCAAACTAGCTTTGCCTCCTGGGAAATAAAGGTTGCAGAAAAGAGGAGCTATCGATTTAATAGGGTGAGAGTAATTGTGAAGTTCAAGATGACTGGTAACAGCTGAGACTAGGAAAAAAATCAAAATGACCTTTATTCAGACAGAGTTCATTTTCATTTCCCATGGTTTATTTCATCTATGTGCCCTGATTTCATCTATCTCATTGCCAATCCCTTTCCCACATCCTCCCTCTGACCTGGAACTCTCTCCCCCTCCATATAGACCAGACCACCACTCTTCCCACCTCGAAACCCTTATTAAGGTCACATTTCCTCCAAGAAATCTTCCCTAAGTCCTCTTTTTCCCATCTCCTTCTGCCTTCCGAGTGGCCTAGGCACTTGAATCTGTGCCTTGAGGCATTTGGTATTTGCTTCACTCTCAGCCCCACAGCATTTGTGTACCTAACTATAAATTAGGTATTCTAAATTACAGTAATGTCTGTCTCCCCCTCTAGACCCTAAGTTTGTTGTGGGAAGGGAACATTGTATTGTACTCTCCCAAGTATTCACTACAGAGCTCTGTCTGCAGTAAGTGCTCAATAAATACAAGGGATTGATTCATTCTCAGAATTCTAAGGTCAATAAGAAATTTCTGGAGTGAACTAGGAAAACTTGAATGGCCCATCCTTAAACCACGAGGATGACTGTCCAAGAGGACAATGAAATAATCTTGCTTCAGTGTTCTGTTGTCACTAGGCTAGAGGAGCCATTAATGTTTTCCAGTAATGGCATCATTTCAGTCGTATTTATTGAGTGCTTTCTGTGTATGGAGCACTGTACTAAGCACTTGGTAGAGTACAGTACCACAATAAACAGAGACATTCCCTACCCAAAAAGAGCTTACAGTCTAGAGGACTGTATATCCTTATGTCCTTATATCCATGTCCTTATATCCTTATATATAATCCTTGTATAATATCCTTATATCCCTATACATGCATATATATGTATATATATATCCTTATATAATATATCCTTATAATAATAACTATGGTATTTGTTAAGCACTTCCTATGTGCCAAGCACCGTTCTAAGCACTGGGGTAGACACAAGGTAATCAGGTTGTCCCACATGGAGATCCCAGACTTAATTCCCATTTTACACAGATGAGGTAATTGAGGTGCAGAAAAGTTAAGTGGCATGCCCAAAGTCACACAGCTGACAAGTTGCAGAGCCGGGATTAGAACCCATGACCTCTGCCTCCCAAGCCCATGTTCTTTCCACTAAGCCACGCTGCTTCTCTAATATTATGCCCTTTTATCTTTATGTCCTTAAGTGATACTTATATGGCTAATACTGTGATGGAAACCCCTGTTCTCAATTCCAGTCTTCACAAAATATACTATTTAAAGCTGAGTGATTCAAACATACCATAGTTATTAGCAGAGCATCTCCTAGACTGTGAATTCGTTGTGGGCAGGAAATGTCTACCAACTTTTGTTGTACCGTACTCTCCCAAGCACTTCATACAGTGCTCCACGCAAAGTAAGCGCTCAATAAATACTATCAATCGATCTATCGATGGATCATTCATAAGAAAAACAAACACCCATCCTGCCATCTTATCAGCTTGAATAACTGCAGCAATCATTCTGTCCAGGGGAGGTGATGGACCAGTTTAGGTGCTGTTCTAATTAAGTCGCTGCAAGATGAAAAAAATGAAGCACGGTTGACGACCAGCAAGGAGACCAATTAAGGCTATTTTGCCCCTTTTTGAATCCAACCCCCCTTTACTGGCTGATATTTATAGGCTACAATAGTAGGGGGGAAGTGAGAAATTAGAAATAGACAGGGTTTTCATCAGGGGGCCTTGTGAAGAAATCTTTCTTTCCCCATGGGGCCTAATTGCACATCCAATCCATTGTAGTCAGATTACCATCACCAAAAGCAAGATATTTGGCAATGTCACTTATTGCTCAGTGCAGCAAAAGTGGTGCATAAACAGTGTCCCAAAGTAAGGAAAGAATTACATCACTTCTCAGTCCTGGGCACAGAGTAATTGCTCAATAAGCTCTATTGATTGATTCATTGAAATTTTTCAGTGTAGATCATTTGAAGAATGATTTTTTTGTTTTGAAATTAGCAATCAATAATCGATCATTCACTGGTTTGGCACTTACCGGCTTTGAAAGTGAGCTGAGCCTTCTGAGGTGATGATACGTATAATTTCAGAGCTCCTAAGGTATCTTGGCTCCAATTATTCAACCTTGCCAATTTAGAAGCAAGTGCAAACTTCAGCCTTAATGCCTTGCCTAGGCAACTTAATTAGTTAATCCATAACACTTTAAAAATATTTTGAAGTTAAAGCAGAATGATTGGGCATATTATGGAAGCATGGTGAAAGAAACCAGTCATAAATGAGAAGTAGAGCAAAATGGAAAGTGCAGAGTTCATGCAAAAAAGTGGGAAGCAGCATGGCCTAGTGGAAAGAGCACAGACCTGGGCGTCACAGGACCTGGGTTCAAATCCCAGCTCTGCCACTTGTCTGCTTTGTGACCTTGAACAAGTCACTTCACTTCTCTGTACCTCAGTTACCTCATCTGGAAAATAGGAATTAAGACTGTGGGCCCCAATCAATCAATCATATTTACTGATTGCTTGTGATGTGTAGAGCACTGTACTAAGCGCTTGGGAGAGAACAATATAACAGAGATGGTAGAATTTCAGTTTAGAGCCCCACGTAGGACATGGACTGGGTCCAACCTGATTAGCTTGTACCTACCCCAGTGCTTAGTATGGTGCCGGGCACATAGTAACAAATACCTTTTTTTAAAAAAAAAAAAAGGCTAGTAGGAAGAGCACAGACCTAGGAGTTAGGGGATCTGGGTTCTAATCCTGGCTCCATCACTTGTCTGCTTTGTGACTTTGGGCACTTTGGACACAACCTTCTGTGCTTTAGTTTCCTCATCCAGTAAAATGGGGATTTAATAACTGTTCTCCCAACTCTTAGATTTTTGAGCTTGAGGTGAGATAGGGGCTATTTAGGGTTAGGGTCAGGGTTTGTCTGTTGCAAATAACTTATATCTACTCCACAGCTTAGAATATTGTTTGTCACATAGTACCTTAATTATTCCTTTATGCCTTATTACTAATTATCATATCAAGGATTGAATATTTGGTTTTGAAAAACTCTGATTATCAGGGCTGCCTAATCTCACACGCAATGCCCCAACCCTGAAGCGATGTGAAATAAGAGAGGGAAATTGGTCATTCAAAGTTTCTAAATTGGAAGGAAGTGCAACCTTCAGAGATAGTGCCTGGCAAAGGCAACATAAATCTAATCTAGGATATTTAAAGGATGGTTTGAGCCAAAGGCTGAAATATCAAGCAGCAGGGTCTACTGGAAGAGCATGGGCTTGGGAGTCAGAGAACCTAGCTTCTAATCCTGACATTTCCAATTACCTGCTGTATGACCTTGGGCAAGTCCCATGACGTCTCTGAGTCTCAGTTTCTTCAGCTGTAAAATGGGTATTCAACCCCTCTTCCCCCTCCTACTTAGACTGTGAGTCCCATTGTGGGAGAGAAACCATGTCCAATATGATTACCTTGTTTTTACTCCTGTGCTTAAAACAACATTTGGCGAACTGTAAGTGCTTAACACCACTATCATTATTATTATTGTATCAATAGTTTTTCCCTTTGAAGATCCTTTACATACAGTAGGTCTCAGTAAATACAATTGAATTGAAAAAGATGACTCCTAGGCAGAAGCATGTAGAAGGAAAGCCAGCCCTGAGTCTCACAAACTTCTGATTTTCTTAGTAGAATGAATTATTTTGAGAAATATTGTTGCCTAGTGAAAAGAATATGGGCCTAGAGTCCTGAGTTCTAATCCGGGATCTGTCACTTGCCTCCTGTAGGGCCTCAGACAAGTCACTTAACTTCTCTGTGCCTCATTTTCCTGATCAGCAAATGAGGAATTACCTGTTCTTCCTCCTCTTTAGATTGTAAACTACACTGGGAAAGACACTGTGTCCTACCTTGCTGTCTTATATCTCCCCCAGTGCTTAGTAAGCACCTTAGTAAGCACTTAACAAATACTGCTATGTGACCTTGGGCATGTCACTTAGGTTTTGGTGCCTTAGTTACCTCATCTGTTTAGTGGGGATTAAAGAATTGTGAGCCCCATGTGGGGTCTGGACTGGACTACCAACCCAGAATGCCGATCAAAAATTCAGTGGTATTTATTGAGCACTTTCTGTGTGCAGAGCACTGTACTGAGTGCTTGGGGGAGTACGATGGAACAGAGTTGGTAGACACGACTCCTTACCACAAAGACGTTACGTCTAGAGGAGGAGGCAGAAAGCCGGTGCGTGCGTGTGTGTGTGTGTGTGTGTGTGTGTGTGTGTGTGTGTGTGTGTGTGTACAAATGTAATAAGCCTCCTAGGTAGTACTTTTCAAGGCTGGATATTCAATCCATGTTATTGTTTTTGACATGAACTCTGTGCTTTTCATTTTGCTCCACTTCTCCTTTACTAATAGTTTCTTCCCCTTTCCTTCCGTGAGACAGCCAGGCGTTGCTCCTCAGCATCTGTGGCGATCACCAAATCCTTGCCCTGTCCATGCCAATCCACCAACACAGCCCTGGGAGAGGAGAAAAAGCACGGGCCTGGGAGTTAGAGGTCCTGGGTTCTAATCCTACCTAGCTCCACCCCTTGGTTGGTGCATGACCTTGGGCAAGTCACTTCACTTCTCTGTGCCACAGTTTCTTTATATTCAAAATGGAGATTAAAAAACCTCTTGTCCCTCTTCCTTAGCCTGTGAGCCCCACGTAGGTCAGGGACTGTGTCCAATCTGATGATCTTATATCTACACCAGAGCTTAGTACAGTGTCTGACTCATAGCAAGCACTTAACAAATAGTTCTGTTAGCACTAGCTCTTCTTTTTCCCCTCCCCAAGTGAGCCCTAGTCCAGACACAAAAACATTCAGGCCACTGCTCCCTACGTGATATTTATCAGGGAAGCTCCCCACTGCTCTTTCATTTTCCATTAAGATGCTAAGAGTTAAAATCGAGCCAAGCCTTTTCCCTCTTGATTCCTGGAGCTTCAGTGTCACTTCTCTAGCTCTCGAATACTTTAAAACGCTATTGAAACTCTTTATTCCGGAAGTAGAAACTGTCACCCTTAAGAAAAGGAAGAAATTAAAAAGCTGTAAAAATAACTTGTTCTTTGCTGCTGGAAACATTCAGAAATGAGTCAAATAATCAAAAGGCTGAACTGGTTAGGTAAGAAGGCTTTAACAGGGAACCACGAGAGAGCTTGATAGGTTTTTTTTCACAACATCAACATAACGTGAAATGGTTTCTACGGGGAAGTGCCGTGCTAAAGCCATGCTTTATTGAAATAGAACTTAGCTCTTTCACACTTTCGAGGTGAGGTGTTTTGAGACACAAAGAACCAGGACGGAGGGTTGTGCTGTGTGACAGAAGAGTAAACTCATTGTGGACAACTCGTTTATTGTTGTATTGTACTCTCCCAAGTGTTTAGTACAGTGCTCTGCACACAATAAATGACTGTAAATTTGAATAAATGAATGGATGTATAAATATGATTGAATGAATGGATGAATGAGTCCACCCAGACTTTCTGGATCCTGTTTCTGGAATTTGCATTCAGAACATTTTCCCACTGCCCCTCAATTTCTTTTAATTGTGATTTGGGAGCTACCCGGGGACTTTCATTGTCAAACCATCACACTGCTCTTGCAAATGTTTTGTTGTCACTGTGGGAGGCAAAATACAAGGATAGATGGCCATTTCTCTGACCTGGGTATGGCTCTTCTTAACATCTTACAATGCCTATCTGCCACCTGTAAATCAGTCAGTCAATCTTATTGAGTGCTTACTGTGTGCAGAGCACTGTACTAAGCACTTGGAAGAATACAACATAATAAACAGACACATTCCCTGCCCACAACAAGTTTACAGTCTAGAGGGGGAGAGAGACATTAATAGCACTTACTCTATGCAGAGCACTGTACTTAGTGCTTGGGAGAGTACAGTATAACAGAGTTGGTAGACATATTCCCTGCTCACATCAGGAAGCAGCATGGCCTAGTGGAAAGTGCACAGGCCTGGGAACCAGAAGGTCTGGGTTCTATTTCCTGCTCTGCCATTTATCTGCTCTTTGACCTTGGGCAAGTCACCTAACTTCTCTGTGACTCAAGTTCCTCATCAGTAAAATGGGGAATAAATTCTACTCTCTCCTCCTTAGAGTTTGAGCCCATGGGTTCTAATCCTGCTCTGCCGCTTGTCTGCTCTGTGAACTTGGGCCATTCACTTCACTTTTCTGGGCTTCAGTTACCTCATCTGTAAAATGGAGCTTTAGACAGTGAGCCCCACATGGGACATGGACAGTGTCCAACCTAATTAGCTTTTATCGACCTCAGCGTCTAGAACAGTGCCTGGCACATAGTATGTGCCTAACCGATACCATAAAAAAAGATTACCTTCTATCTACCCCAGCATTTAGTACAGTGCTGGGCTAGTAGTGAACTTTTAACAAGGACCATAAAAACAACAACAACAAAAAAAGAGCATACAGTCTAAAGGAATACTGGGAATGCCGTGGGATTTTATGGGACCATGCTTGTAATGCTTCTCCTGTTGGTAAGGAAACCTTAAAATAAATTAAAGGGGATGATGAATTGAGCAAGTGTATCCACAGGCAAAATTACCTCTAGGGCCCAAGCCATTTTGTGGAGTTTTGCAAGA
Organism: Tachyglossus aculeatus; assembly: GCF_015852505.1. Classification (NCBI taxonomy): domain Eukaryota; kingdom Metazoa; phylum Chordata; class Mammalia; order Monotremata; family Tachyglossidae; genus Tachyglossus; species Tachyglossus aculeatus. Next base: position 27,464,703 of record NC_052083.1, read on the forward strand.
TGTCCATTTTGAATTAATCGAAAGAGTGTATAATCGTTTTTAACAGTTGGGATCATACTTTTAGGTTTCAGTTAAAGACCGGGTGGCTAGATTCACTTCCTACGCAAGAGGCACATTTTTAGAGACTGTTGCCATGAATTCTCAGAAGGTGCTTTCCCTGATTCATTAAGTGGCTGCTGAAACTCTTGTGACTCTTTCTTCTCCTTATTCCAAGTGCTGTTCAACGCGTATCAGGAGGCAATTGGACCGGAATCTAACATTCCACAAAATGGTGGCCTGGATGATTGCGCTGCACACTAGTAAGTTTGTAGACTATTATGAGCATCAACATTTTTATAGGAAGACTTTCTCCCATCTATGGATACTCACACTCCACACACGCTCTTCGGGATTATGGTGAAAGCTGTCATTTTTGCTCTTGTAAGGGAGGAAGTCAAAGTCCTCAGAGCAGTCTAGAATTAGCACCAGAAGGCAATGTATTCAACTCCACTGAGCTCTGATCATTATTAGTGGTGTGGCATTTGTTATGTGCTCACTCTGTGTCCAGCACTGTTCTAAGTGCTGAGTTCCCTTTTGGAAACAGATTTAAGGTGTGTCTAGGTCTGAATTAATACCGTGTGGCACAGTGGAGAGTCAGAAGGCCTGGGTCCTAATCCCGGCTCTGCCACTTGTCTGCTGTGTGACCTTGGCAAGTCACTGAACTTCTCTGTGCCTCAGTTTCCCCATCTGTAAAATGGAGATTAAATCCTATATCCTCGTACTTAGATTGTGAACCCCATGTGGGACAGGGACCATGTCCAACCTGAATATCTTGTACTTATCCCAGCACTTGGAACAGAGCTGGGCACATAGAAGTGCTTAACAAATACCATAAAATAATATTAATAAATGTTTTTATTATTATCACTACTTCATTTGTTTTGTAAGAAATGCATCTGAATTCAGTAGCTTCTCTGGGCCTCACTAACCTCATCTATAAAATACGGACTGATTGTGAGCCCCATGTGAGGCAGGTGTCAATACCTCAGCACTTAATACAGTGCCTGGCACATACTAAGTGTCTAACCAATACCATTAAAACCAAACCAAACCAAACAAACAAAGAAACAAACAAAAACCACTTTGGGCATCTCTGTCTCCTGCTGTTTATTATGACAATCTGCAGCTCATTGAGTCAACCTCTCTCCCATTTTCTGAGCTTTAGCGACAGGGGATCTTGTGGAAAGAGCACAAATATTGGAGTCAAGTAATAATAAATGGTGGTTTTTACTAAGTGCTTACTCTGTGTCTGCAGTGTACTAAGTGCTGAGACAGATACAAGATAATCAGGTTGGACACAATCAAGGGGTCAGGTTTCTAATCTCTGCTCCACTACTTACCTGCCGGGTCACCTTAGGTGAGTCACTTAACTTTTTTGTGCCTCAGTTTCCTCATATGTCAAATGGGCATTAAATACCCACTTTGCCTCCCCTTTAGAATATGAGCCCCCTAATCTGTGTCTCAGCGACTGTATCTCAGCTGACTGAATTGTATCTATCCCAGAGCTTAGTACAGTCCTCAGCATGTAGTAAGCGCTTGATAAATACCACAGTTATTATTTCTTGAGAGGCTGATTGTAGGGAATCAAACAGGAAAGGGTGAGAATTCATTTATTCACTCATTCAATTGTATATATTGAGCGCTTACTGTGTGCAGAGCACTGTACTAAGTGCTTGGGAGAGAACAATATGATAAAAAATAGACACATTCCCTGCCCAAAACGAGCTTACACATCAGATGCCCTAGACTAATTGGGAGTAAGTCGTGCAGTGATTATAATTTCAAGCTTAACCTTTCTTCTGTGTTGTTTTCTGTCCTTCCTAGCAATCCACACCATTGCACATTTATTCAATGTTGAGTGGTGTGTGAATGCCAAAGTCAATATTTCTTCTGATGAATATTCAGTAGCACTCTCTGTCTTTGAGGATAAGGTAAATCAGACCTACGTGAACTTCGTCAAAGATAAAATAGAGGTAAGCCATCACTGTTCCCTGAGACATGCTTAAATGGGAAAAAAGTCAGTCACACATGCTTTTATTACATATCTAAATTGTAAGCTTGTTGTGGGTAGGGAAATGTGTCTGTTTATTCTTGAATTATACTCTCACAAGTGCTTAGTACAGTGCTCTGCACCCAGTAAACGCTCATTAAATACAGTTGAATATAATTTAATGACAAAGTACTATCCTGGACCAGGGAAAGAGAGAGAGCTTCATCTGATTGGTAGTTTGTAAATAGGGCTAAATCACATCACAGGTAGTATTTTCAATCATGTTTTCTCATATTAGACAAAAGATCTTTAACATTAATATTGGATTAGTTATAAATATTAATCATTTACTTACATGAAATAGCAGAATGGGTTACTTTTGATATTTAAATATGACCTGCTTAAATATATATTTTTTTAGATGGTTTTCTTTTAAATTCTATCACCAAATGCAGGATTAATCTTCAGTCATCTTCAGTGGTAAAAAAAAAAAAAGATATAAAAAAAAGCATGAGGCCTGATTAAGGCATTAAAATAAATTAAAGGTCACAGGGAGGGACAAAATTTAAGCATCAATCAATAAGGATCAATCAATTGTATTTACTGAGCATTAACTCTGTGTGGAGCACTGTACTAAGCACTTGGGAGAGTATAGTAGAATAGATTTGTTTCCAATATTTTCTTCCCATTTGAACTTTTAGATTGTCAGCCCCATGAGGGACAGAGAGTATGTTTAATTCCCACCTATGTATTCTCTCCCAGCATCTAGTAGTATAGTCCTATGCCCACAGTAATGCCAGTTCCCCCACATGTCTGCTGTGTGACCTTGGGCAAGTCACTTCACTTATCTGGGTCTCAGTTACCCCATCTGTAAAATGGGGATTAAGAATGTGAGCCCCATTTGGGACCAGGCGTCTGTCCAGTCCATACTTCGCTCTGCTGCCCAGATCATTTTTCTGAAAAACCATTCGGTCCATACCTCCCCACACCTCAAGAACTTCCAGTGGTTGCCCATCCCCACTCTAGACTGTAACCTTGTTGTGGGCAAGGAATGTGCCTGTTTATTGTCGGATTGTACTCCCCTAAGCACTAGTACAGTGCCCTGCACACATTAAACGCTAAATAAGTACGACTGAATGAATGAATCCACCTCTGCATCAAACAGAAACTCCTTACTGTCGGCTTCAAGGCATTCAGTCAGTTCTCCCCTTTCTACCTTACCTGACTGATTCATTCATTCAATCATATTTATTGAGTGCTTACTGTGTGCATAGCACTGTACTAAGCACTTGGGAAGTACAAGTTGGCAACATACAGAGACGGTCCCTACCCAACAGCGGGCTCACAACCCGGCCCACACAATTCACTCTTCTCACACCAACCTACTCACGGTACCTGAGTCTCATCTATCTTGCCACTCACCCCTTGATCACATTTTCTTTCGTGCCTGAAACACGCTCCCCCTTCATATCCACCAGACCATCGCTTTGCCCACTGTCCTAAAACACCCTCCTAAACCCTCCTAAAATCACACATCTCCTCCAAGAGGCCTTCCCGAACAAGCCCTCATTTTCCTTATCCACCTTTTCCTCTGCGTTATCTGCATACCCCTTAAGCAATTTGATAGTTACCGTAGCCCTACAACACATACGTAAGTGTCCTTATATGCTCCTATTTCCCCATCTGTAATTTCTTTTAATGTCTGTCAGCCCCATATAGACTGTAAGCTCTCTGTGGGTAGGGAACGGGTCTACCCGTTGAGAAGTAGCATAGCTTGGTGGCAAGAGCATGGGCTTGGGAGTCAGAGGGCGTGGGTTCTAATCCTGGCTCCATCACTTGTCCATGGTGTGATTTTGGGCAAGCCAATTCACTTCTCTGTGCCTCAGTTATCTCATCTGTAAAATGGGGCTTAAGACCATAAGTCCCATGTGGGACAACCCAATTACCTTGTATCCACCGCTTGGAACAGTGCTGGGTACATAGTAAGCGCTTAACAAATACTATAATTATTATTATTATAGTTACCAACTCTATTGCATTTGACTCTCTCAGGCACTTAGTACAGGGCTTTGCACACAAGCAATAAATATCACTGAATGATTGATGACTTAAAAATTGATGTGGTCTGTATTCTTTTACCAGAACCCCTGGGGTGGTCTGAAAGTGGCCTTCACATACCTGGCTGGAATCACTGGAGTGGTAATCACCTTGTGTCTCATACTAATTATTACCTCATCCACCAAAACCATCAGGAGGTCTTACTTTGAAGTGTTCTGGTACACACACCATCTCTTTGTCATCTTCTTTATCGGCCTTGCCATCCATGGATATGGGTAAGTAAGTAGTTAGCGTATCCTAGAGTATTTATTCTTCAATGACGGCATCAGTTTTGGAATTTGTTGAGTGTGATGTCGATGGGATGTGGAAGTTAGCCTGTGCAATTCACAGGAGAAATTGAGGTGCTAGAAATCAAAGGACCCCACTTTAGTTCATTTTCTTTCAACAAATTCATTGTTTCTCCCAGGGAATAATCATGGTGGATTATTGCCACCTCCAAAACCACTAGACAGAAAAAGTGTATGTCATAATAATGATAATAATTATGGCCTTAAAGTGCTTACTATGTGCAAGGCACTGTACTAAGCACTGGGTGGATACAAGCAAATTGGTTTGGACACAGCCCTTGTCCCAAGTTAGGCCCATGGTCTCAATCCCCATTTTACAGGCGAGGTAACTGAGGCCCAGAGAAATGAAGTAGACTTTGTTATCATTTGTTCATCATTGTACAATGTTCCAGGAAGCCACGATGACTTCAACTGATCTTTGCATGAGGGTAAATTAGAGAATTTAGAGAAGCAGCACAGCTTAGTGTATAGAGCTTGGGCCTGAGAGTTAGAAGGACCTGGGTTCTAATCCTAACGCTGCCACCTCTTAGCTGTATAATCTTGGGCAAGTCACTTCTTTGCCTCAATTCCCTCATCTGTAAAGTGGGGATTAAGAATGTGAGCTCCATGTTGGACAGGGACTGTGTCCAACCTGATGAGCTTGTGTCTATCCCAGAGCTTAGCACAGTGTCCAACACATAGTAAGTGCTCAACAAATACCATGAAACAAAAAAATTGAACCCAAAGCACTTGTCTGAAAGTCAATTCACTTCTCTGGGCCTCAGGTTCCTCATCTGTAAAATGGGGGTTCAGGACCTGTTCTCCCTGCAAGCCTTGTGTGGGACAGGGATTGTGTCCAATCTGTTTATCGTGGTTGTACCCTGGCCTATTCAGTGCCACTTTCACTCTCTCTTCCCTTCCTGCCAATATCATGCCACCAAGGGAATTCAAGGAGAAGGTAGACAAAAAGCCCATCCTCCTCTCTGATCCATCCATTCCCTTCTGCCTCCCTCCCTCCCCAAATCTGAGTCCCTTAATTATTGTAGGAGTTCAGGTGAGCTTAATAAAAGCTAAACTGTGCTTACTGACAAAAAAAGTCATGTTTTTTTTTAATCTTAAAATGACAAAGGTGTCCATGTGTACCTGTTTGTTTCTGCTAAAGGAATTCAGATGGTTCTCTTTGTAATTTGTCCTCATGCATCACTTCATTCGCAGCCAAGTTAAGACATTCGCTGAGAAGAGGGTTGTATTACTTCAATCTTAGAGCTGAAATTTTACTGCAATTCAAAGATGATATATTTTTCTTCCTTTCCCACTAATTGGACTCGATCTTATTGGGTTTTTTTTCAGTCGGATTGTACGTGGGCAGACAGAAATGAGCTTGAAGGATCACAACATAACTGAGTGTAAACAAAATATCACATCCTGGGGAAAAAATGGCAGTTGTCCAATCCCTCAGTTCTCTGGAAACCCTCCCATGGTATGAATTCATTTTAATCTTAATTTCAGTGTGCAGTCTGAGAAGGGAGAGGTAAGGTAGACAAGTAGAAAGAGCAGGGGATAGGGAATCAGGAGCTCAGCCACTGGCCTTCTGTGTGAACTTCGCCAAGTCACTTAACCTCTCTGGGCCTCAGTTTTCTCATCAGCAAAATGGAGCTAAGATACCTAATTTCCCTTCCTCATAGATTGTAAATCCTGTGTATCTTCCCTGTTTATCTTGGATCTTCACTTTTACATAGGATAGTGTGTAGCACGTAGTAAACCCTTAATAAATACTGTACTATACATAGCTAAAGGCAAGGGGGCCTTCCTTTCTGAAGAGCCCTCCAGGTTTCTAATACCCTGGGCCCATTACAACCTCAGACTAACACTATTATATGTCTACCAACTCTTCCAAGCACTTAGCGCAGTGCTCTGCACACAGTAAGGGCTCAATAAATTCCAGTGATTGATTGCTTAGGACATAACCCAAAAGACCTGGAAAGAGATTCTAGATATGGTCTTTCCAAATCAATCAGTGGTATTTATTGAGCACTTACTGTGTGCAGAGCATTCTACTAAGCAGTTGGGAGAGAACGATACAACAGAGTTGGTAGACCCATTCCCTGCCCACAGTGAGCTTACAGTCTAGAGGAAGCTGGCACACCCTAAAAGGTGGAATTCCCTAAACACCAACTTCTGCCCTTCAAACTCTCTGCTCCATTAAATCGCTAAGTGTTTCTCATAATTGGAAACTCCCCTTTTATAAAACCATCAACCATCAACTGTAAGCTTGCTGTGGGCAGGGAACATGTCTATCAACTCGATTGTATTGAACCGGATTCTAATCCTGGCTCCGTCACTTGTCTGCTGTGTGACCATGAACAAGTCACTTAACTTTTCTATGCCTCAGCTAGCTCATCTGTAAAATGGGAATTAAGACTGTGAGGCCCATGTGGGACAGGAACTGTGACCAACTTATCTTTTATCTTCCCCAGCACTTAGTTCAGTGCCTGGTACATAGTAAGTGCTTAACAAATATTATCATTATTATTATTATTGTTATTATCATTATCCCACTCTTCTCACTCTGACTCCTTCTGAAACATTTATGTTAATATCTTTATACTCTATTTCTTTTCCCTCTCTGAAATGTATTTTATTGTCTTTTTCCCCCACTAGATTATAAGCAGGAATCATGTCTACTATGTAGTATAACTAGATACAAAGATTTTGAGCCCCTCAAGGGACAAGGGTTTGTGTTTAATTCCCACGTGTGTACTCTTTCCCAGTGCTTAGAGCAATGCTCTACACACAGTAAGCACTTAAATATTATTACTACTGTCTTCAACCAATTTGCTCATTCCACCCAGCGCTTAGTACAGTGCCTGGCATGTAGTAATCACTTAACAAATACCACTTACTAGCAGTAAACTCTCCAAATGCTTGTTACAGTGCTCTGTCCGTAGTCAGCGCCAAGTAAATACTATTAATTTACTGATTGATAATTACTTTGCCCAGGTCCCAGATTTTGCATGTTTTTCCAGGAATATATATGTATACCCTTGCCTGTATTGAGTTTGTAATTTTGCGAACATTTCACCATAGTTGTCATGCAAATGATAAAGTAATTCCAGTCCTTTCAAGGTCCCACTGAAGTTGTTGCAATGGTAATTGCGACACCAGGAGTAGAAATTCTACTCTTATACAAGGTCGGTTAGGGAAAGTTTCATATTGTGATTCTAGTTCCCCAGTGGAGTCCAGGAAGAATGGTTATTTTTATTGATGTGAACTTCAATTCCCTGCCTCGGATATCTCACGATGAGTTGCCAATTAGTTTTGAAGTAGGGCACTCTTCTAAAGTAATAGAAAAAATATTAAGAAAAAATATTTTTTTTTCTTACTGCTCTATCCTTAAAAATCTGTGGGAAGTATCTGGGCCTAGTGGAAAGACCCAGGCCTGGATTCAGAAGACCTGGGTTCCAATCATTCATTTGATTGTATTTATTGAACGCTTACTGTGTGCAGAGCACTGTACTAAGTGCTTGGGAGAGTACACTACAACAATATGCAGACATGTTCCCTGCCCACAGTGAGTTTTTAATCTAGAGGGACTGTAATCCTGGCTCCTCCACATAACTGTTGTGTGATTTTGGGCAAGTCACTTAACCTCTCCGTGCTTCACTTCCCTCATCTAGAAAATGGGAATTCAAACCTGTTCTCCCTCATTCTTAGACTTTGAGCCCCATGTGGGGCCAGATTATCTGTATCTACTCCAGCACTTTGTACACTGCTTGTCACATAGTAAGCGTTTCACAAATACCACTATAATTATTACTATTATTCTCAAATCTTATTTGTTTTTGTTCTCTTAACAGACATGGAAATGGATTGTGGGTCCCATGATTCTATATTTCTGTGAGAGGCTGGTGCGATTTTGGCGATCCCAACAGAAAGTTGTCATCACAAAGGTACTCCTGTTCCCATTTCGACGGTTCTGAGGTCTTGGGACAAAGCTTCAACATCTAAACACAGTAGGGCCAGTTCTTTTCTGTAAGGCAAGCGTATTTCATATAGCAACTAAAAGTGACCAGCTCACAAAAAGCTTTTCCAAGAAGTACTGAGAAGAAAATCATTTGAAAATGATTTTTTTCAAGTTGCCTGGCATAGACTATGCTCTTTCCTTAGAAAAGTGGGTGAATAGCTGTTAAGACTGATTTTTAGTGTAAATGAAGAACAATCTTTGGAAATTCAGGATAAGCTTCTTAGAGCTTAAGAGCATCCTGAAGAAGAATTTGAGAATGCTTGAAAGATGGGTGAGTGGGGATTGCTTACGACATCATGAGGTAAAACAGTCAGGGGAGTTGAGCTCCAGAGCAGGGAGGATCATGAGGAAAAATTGCAGCTGTCGGCATAGAAGACAACCGAACAAAATACAGGCCATATTTTCAAGTGGATAGAACTAGCTTACTGGATAGGGCATGAGGCTGGGAATCAGAAGGACGTGAGTTCTATTCCCAGCTCCATCATTTGTCTGCACAGCAGAGAGAGCAGGGAGGGAGGGAGGGAGAGAAAGCAGAAGTGAGAACAAGAGAAAGATTGAGAGATAGCTGTGAGAAAAAGAGTGAGAGAGAATTTATGAGAAAGAATGAGAGTGAGAGAGAGCTTGTGAGAAAAAGAGCGAGAAGAAAGAATTTGTGAGAAAAAGAATGAGAAAGAGTGAGAAAGAGAGCGAGCTTGTGAGAAAAAGAGTGAGAAAGAGAAAGAGGGAGAATTTGTGAGAAAAAGAATGATAGGGAGAGTGAGAAAGAGACAGAGATTTGCCTAACATGCGTCCTTGACAGTTTTCCCATAGTTCTCTCAGCTCCTCTATGGATTCATAATAGGTATGCCCAGAAAATTTGTATGTAGTTGGGGTCTTTTCTTCATCAGTACAGTTGTTCTAACCAGTTTTTGGGAGGGCACAGTGTCCCTCTAGACTGTTAAGTTCCTTGTGGGCAGGGAACACATCTACCAACTCTATTGTAGTGTACTCTCCCAAGCACTTAGTACAGTGCTCTCACACAGTAAACACTCAATAAATGCCATAGATTGAGTGATTAACTGACTTGCCCAAAATCACAGAGCTGTCAAGTGACAGAGTGGGGATTAGAACCCACGTCCTCTGGCCCATGCTCTTTCCCCTAGGCCATACTGCTTCGTTGGGATGACTGTTTTGCTAGTCACGTATTCTTACGCTCATAGGTAGTTACTCATCCCTTCAAGACCTTTGAGCTGCAGATGAAGAAGAAAGGCTTCAAGATGGAGGTAGGGCAGTACATTTTTGTCAAATGTCCTCAAGTGTCCAAACTAGAGTGGCATCCTTTCACCCTGACCTCCGCCCCAGAAGAAGACTTCTTCAGCATTCACATCCGCATTGTTGGAGACTGGACAGAGGGACTCTTCAATGCCTGTGGCTGTGACAAGAAGGAATTTCAGGATGCCTGGAAGCTTCCTAAGTAAGCACAAAGCATGCGTTGAGAGAAATGGGTGTTGAATACGGCTTAATGGATGTCCCTGGTTCTCTTTGTTCTGGCACCGCTCATCATTATATTCATTCAGTGGTATTTATTGAGAGTTTACTGTGTGCAGAGTACTGAACTAAGCACTTGGGAGTAAGATACAACAATAAATCGACGCATTCCCTGCCCACAATGAGCTTATGAAATACCATTGATTGATTAGGCCTTTGGGGAAAATACATAATAATGCAGGTGTGTAAACTTATTATGGGCAGTGTCGGTTAATTCTGTTCTATTGTACTCTCCCAAGCGCTTAGTACAGTCCTCTGCACATAGTAAGTGCTCAATAAATACCACTGATTGATTGATGTATATACATATATATGTATACACATACGTACATACATATGTATGATGCTCAATAAATACCACTGATTGATCGATGTATATACATATATATGTATACACATACGTACATACATATGTATGATGCCTCCAAATGTGTCTAAGTGCTAATGAACTCAGTAGAGTAGAATTCATAAAACCAGAAGGTAGGAAAGTAGAAACATGGATTTTTACTGAAGTGGCAGGGATCACCCCAAAAGGAAGAAGTTGAAGATTTTGCTTTCCTTTGAACCTCTTTTAGCATTTATGAGAGCAAATGCGAGAAACAGCGTGGCCTAGGAGTAGAGTATATGCCTGGGAGTTAGAACTGAGTTTTAATCCCAGTTCTGCCAGTTGTCTGCTGTGTGACCTTGGGCAAATCATTTCACTTCCCTGGGCCTCAATTACCTCATCTGTTAAATGGGGATTAAGACAGTGAGCCCCTTGTGGGACAGCGACCGTGTCCAACCTGATTACCTCGTATCTACCCCAGGGCTTAAAACAATGCTGGGCATATAGTAAGCACTTAACAAATATTATTAAAAAAATACTTAGAGTTAGCTGGAATTTTTCAGAATATCTTCTGCCGCTTACCTCCAAACAGTCAATCAATCCTTTGTATTTCCTGAGCGCTTACTGTGTGCAGAGCACTGTCCAAAGCGTTTGTGAGAGTACAATATAACAATGAAACAGACGTTCTCTGCCCACAATGAGCATACAGTCTAGAGGAGGAGACAGGCCTTAATACAAAATAAATAATCTGTTAGTCAGTGGTATTTATTGAGAATTTACTGCATGCAGAGCACTGTACTAATCACTTGGGAGAGCACTCTAGAGTAAATAGCCATGATTCCTGTCCACAAGGATCTTACACTTTAGTAAGGGGGAGAGATATTAAAATAAATACCAACTAAAATAACTCTTAATGCTATTGTGGGTTTTTTTTTTCCTATTGTGGTATTTTACGGCTAAGCGCTTCCTATATGCTGGGCATTGTACTGAGAGCTGGGGTAGATATAAGCTAAAAAGGTTGGAACCAATCCCTGGCCCATATAGAGTTCACAGTTTTAATCCCGATTTTACAGATGAGGTAACAAAGGCACAGAGAAGTTAAGCAACTTGCCCAGGGTCACCCAGCAGACAAGTGGCAGAGCCGGTATTGGAACCCAGGTCCTTCTTACTCCTAGGCCCTTGCTGTATCCACTAGGCCCCACTGCTTCTTATTTTTGGCATGATTCATTCATTCATTCGATTATATTTATTGAGCACTTACTGTGTACAGAGCACAGTACTAAGCGCTTGGGAAAGTACAATATAAAAATAAACAGACACACCAGACCCTCAAATAGTCGGAATCCACAATTATCCCCGATCAAACCCTGTGCTTCGTCTAGATTAGCGGTGGACGGGCCCTTCGGGACAGCCAGCGAAGATGTGTTCAGTTATGAAGTCGTGATGCTTGTGGGAGCCGGAATCGGCGTCACTCCCTTTGCCTCCATCCTTAAATCCGTTTGGTACAAGTACTGTAATGATGCGATCAACCTGAAACTCAAAAAGGTAAGGTTTCTCCATCAGGACCGAGCCGTCTCTGAAGGCCCTCTTGTGAATATCTCAGCAGTTGAAGATGGGTCTAGCGGATGTCCAGTACAGCTGAGTGAGAAGCAGCATGGTTTGTGGATAGAGTCTGGAGGTCATGGGTTCTAATCCTGGTTCCAACACTCATCTGCTGTGTGACCTTGGGCAAGTTACTTTGCTTCTCTGGGCCTCAGTTACCTGATCTGGAAAGTGGGGATTGAGACTGTGAGACCCACATGGGACAGGGACTGTTTCCAACCTGATTTGCTTTCATGTACCCCAGTGCTTAGTACAGTGCCTGGCATATAGCCAGCCCTTAACAGATCTCACAATTATTATTGATGTCACATCTGTTTACGGTAGAAGAGATTCCACTGATACTATGTATGTTCATAGAAAGAGGAACACCACCCCAGTGACTCTGTAGAGACAATTTCTGAAGTTGCTATACTTTCAACTCAAAAGGAACATGAACTAATACTAAGAACTGTGGTGCTTGTTAAGTGCTTACTATGTGCCAAGCACTGTCCTAAGCAGTGGGAGAGATACAGGTTAATCAGGTTGGACACAGTCCCTGTCCCACATCGGGCTCATCCTCTTAATCTCCATGTCATAGATGAAGTAATTTAGGCCCAGAGAAGTGAAGTGACTTGACCAAGGTCACATAGCAGACATATGGCAGAGCCGGGATTAATTTCCAAGTCCTCCTGACTCCCAGGCCCATGCTCTATCCAGTAAGCCAACCGGCTTTTCAATTTGTATTCAATTTCAATTCAATTCAGTTTCTATTCAATTTCAATTTCCATAATTTCTCTTTCTACCTATCTATATTTTCCTATCCTAAATCACTTCCCCCTACATTTGGCGGGGTTCTTACAGATGAAATGAATTACTTTAGATTTGACCATTCAAATTGGCTTCCCACAAGGCTAGAGAATGCAGTTTCCATACACTTCCTTCACACCGTCCCAAGCTGCAGGGAGCGGAGGGAATTCCGTCACAGGAGCGGAGATTATTGTGAGCGGCAGGGAGAATTCTTGAAGACAGCTTTTGGGTGGAGAGGACCCTGAAACCATGGCAGGTCACACAGCGGGGAGTGTATTGAGGGGGTGTTATGGGGGGCCCCCACTTATCCTGGGCTTCAGCCTGATGAGCCCCTGTGTTAATTCAGCCCTGCCCTTCTAGGATTTCTGCCTTTCTACCAGAGGAGGGTAAGCAGAGTGTGGCTTTTCTTACGCTATGGCAGGCAAGGAAAGAGGCAGCCACTTCAAGCCATCAGACCCTTCTCTGAGCTATATTATGAAGGAACTAGGTCTAAATAACTACCCTCTGTGTGAAATGCTTGTGTTATTCTCGCCTAGTAAGATGGGGATGGAAAAACAGCTGGATGGAGGTGGATATGGACAAGGAAGGAGTGATTGAATTGTAAAATAGACAAGGTCAGGGCAAATTTAATAATGATAGTGGTATTTGTTAGGCATTTACTATATGCCAGGCACTGTACTAAGCCCTGGGGTAGATACAAAATAATCAGGTTGGGGACAGTCCCTATCCCATATAGGGCTCACAGTCCTAACCCCCATTTTATAGGTAAGGTAACTGAGGCATAGAGAAGTTAAGTGACTTGCTCAATGTCACACAACAGACCAGTGGAAGAGCCAGGATTACAACGCAGGTCTTTCTGATTCCCACGCCAATGCTCTATCTACTAAACCATGCTGCTGCTTTATATTCCAAGTGGAAGTTTTTGAGGTCAAATATTTTTTTATTTATTATGCAAGATTGAACCAGACACTTCTTCCTCCCCTATATCATACCTGACATCTGGTTTTGAATTTTTGAAATCTGTGAAAAATTGAGCTTCCATAAAATCTAGAGAGCAGCAAGAAATGGGGAAGTGGGAAAAAATTCTTATAATACTGCCTGACAGAACTGAAAAGCAGTGTGTCCAAGTGGAAAGAGCACAGGCCCGGGAATCAGAGGACCTGGGTTCTAATCCCAGCTCTCTCACTTGTCTGCCTTATGACCTGGGGCAAGTCACTTCACTTCTCTGCGCTTCAGTTTCCTCATCTGTAAAATGGGGATTAAAGCTGTGAGCCTCATGTGCGCCATTGACTGTGTCCAACCTGTTTCACTTGTATCCACCCCAGCGTTTAATCCAGTTCCTGGCACAGAGTAAGCACTTAACAAATACCATAAAAAATACCTCTTGACATTTCATTGTGCCCCTGTTTTAGATCTACTTTTACTGGCTATGTAGAGACACACACGCCTTTGAATGGTTTGCAGACCTTCTGCAGTTGCTGGAGACCCAAATGCAGGAAAGGAACAACGCAAACTTTCTTAGCTACAACATCTATCTTACTGGCTGGGATGAAACTCAGGTAAGTCCTGGGCCAACATATTGACTCCTCTAAAAAGATTTGTTTGCTTTCATGGACTGTTTTTTTAAGATCAGCAAATGGCCACCATTCTAGGCTAAAACAAATGTAATTGGGCAAGGTGACGTGATGTTCTCTTCCAGCAGCATGGCCTAGTGGACAGAGCATAGGCCTCGGAGTCCGAAGGACCTGGGTTCTAATCCTGGCTCTTCCACTTCTCTGCTCTGTGACCTCGGGCAAGTTGCTTCACCTCTCGGTGCCTCTCTGTAAAATGGGGATTAAAACTGTGAGCCCCATTTGGGACAGGGACTGAGTCCGACCTGATTACCTTGTATCTACTCCAGAGTGTAGAAATAGTGCTTGGCATGTAGTAAGCACCTAACAAATATCATAATCGTTATTATTTCCTGAACTGCCCTATCACCTGTCCCTTTGTGGGGTCTTAATCACCAATCCAAATTAGAGTACTACTCTCCCAGTGGGGAACACTCATGAATATTGAATATGTTGCCAATTTGTACTTCCCAAGCGCTTAGTACAGTGCTCTGCACATAGTAAGCGCTCAATAAATACGATTGACGATTGATCTGCCACATGCTGGCTGTGTGACTTTGAGCAAGTCACTTCACTCCTCTGTGCCTTAGTTACCTCATGTGTAAAATGGGGATTAAGACTGTGAGTCCCATCTAGGACAAGGACCATGACCATCCCAATTTGCTTGTATCCACCCCAGCGCTTAGTACAGTGCCTGGCACATAGTAAGCACTTAACAAATACCATTATTATTATTATTATTTTTATTCATTGAGCCCGGGTTCATGGGTTCTAATCCCGCCTCTGCCACTTGTCAGCTGTGTGACTTGGGCAAGTCACTTAAATTCTCTGTACCTCAGTTATCTCATCCTTAAAATGGGGGTTAAGACTGTGAGCCCCACATGGGACAACCTGATTACCTTGTATCTACCCCAGTACTCAGAACCATGCCTGGCACATAGTAAGCGCTTAACAAATCCCGCTCCCTCCTCCCCACCACCCTTCTAGACTGTGAGCCCGTTGTGGGCAAGGATTGTCTCTATTTGTTGCTGAATTGTACTTTCCAAGCACTTAGTACAGTGCTCTGCATACAGTAAGCGCTCAATAAATACGATTGAATGAATGAGTAAACAAATATCATCATTATTATTATTATTCATTCATTCAATTGTATTTATTGAGTGCTCACTGTCTGTAGGGCACTGTACTAAGCACTTGGGAGAATACAACAATAAACTGACACATTGTACTCTCCCAAGTGCTTAGTACAGTGCTCTGCACATAGTAAGTGCTTGATAAATACCATTGATGGATTCATTCATTCAATCATATTTATTGAGCGCTTACTGTTTGCAGAGCACTGTACTAAGTGCTTGGGAAGTACAAGTTGGCAACAGATAGAGAAGGTCCCTACCCAACAGTGGGCTCACAGTCTAGAAGGTGGAGACAGAAAACAAAACAAAACATATTAACAAAATAAAACAAATAGAATAAATATGTACAAGATGGATGGATTGAGCCCCATTTTACTTGGTCTGGACAGATCCAGGGATTGAATGGGGCAGTGAGCTCGTTGTGGGCAGGGAATGTGTGTGTCTGTTGTCCTCTCCCAAGCATTCAGAACAGTGATTTACACACAGTAAGTGCTCAATAAATACAGTTGAATGAAGGAATGAATGAATAACTCACTCATCCTCTCCTCCGCAGGCTACCCATTTCACAGTACACCACGATGAAGAGAAGGATGTGATCACGGGCCTGAAGCAAAAGACCTTGTATGGGAGACCCAACTGGGAAAATGAGTTCAAAACCATCGCAAGTCAGCACCCAAGGTAACAAACGCAATGGGCATTTTCTCTGGGGGGTCTCAGGGCACCTAGCGCTTTTCTCAGGGCCAAGTGAGGGAAAACAGTAGCTACTTATAACCTCCTTCTAACCATCCAGTGGGTATGTTCCATCTCTCAAAGCCTCGCACTCCCAAGCCAACTCCCTCGAAATACCACCCAGCCACCCAGAATCATGGAATTCTGTCTGCTCAGCTAAGCAGCAGAAGTTTGACCCTGGCAGGATCACCAGCATAAGTGTGACTTCCTTTAAACTATCTCCCCCAAGAGAAAAGAGAGCCTGATTTTGAGAAGCATCATGGCCTGGTGGAAAGACCAGCAGACCTGGGTTCTAATTCTGTTCCACCACTTGTCTGGGCAAGTGGGCAAGCCACTTAACTTCATTTATTCAATCATATTTATTGAGCACTTACTGTGTGCAGTGCACTGTACTAAGAGCTTGGGAGAGTACAAGATAAGAATAAACAGACATGTTCCCCACCCACAATGAACTTCCAGTCTAGAGGGGGAAGACGGACTAACATCTTAATGTCTCCATGCCTCAGTTACCTCAGAAACCTACAAGGTTTCTCGACTACATTTGACTGGAGTGTGCCATTTTGAAACACTGTTCCCTGGGAGCCCTGTTCTACCCTAATTTTCTTGAAAAATCTTAGGCTCAGTCTATAAAAAGCTCTTGAAACTGTGTTACTGTAGATTTCTTTCTATCGAAGACGTACAAGCATCTTGCTTTGGAGTAAAGCTAGGTCGTGAAGTAATGGCCATTTCTCCTCTGTTTGAGTGTCATGGTCACAAGGCAATCATCTGCTATTTGAATCATCCCGATCCACTCCTGCCCAAGCCAGTGTCGTTCCATTATAGTATACCCTCCCAAGCACTCAGTAATAATAATAATAATAATTGTGGTATTTGTTAAGCGCTTACTATGTGCCCAGCACTGTAGTAAGCACTGGGGAGGATAAAAGTAAGTCAAGTTGGACACAGTCCCTGTCCCACCTGGGGCACACATTCTCAATCCCTATTTTACAGATGAGGTAACCGAGGCCCAGAGAAGTGAAGTGAGTTGACCAAGGTCACACAGCAGACAAGTGACGGAGGTGGGATTAGAACCCATGACCTCCTGAACCCCAGGTCTGTGTACAATGCTTTGTGCACAGTAAAAGCTCAATAAATCCAATTGATTGCTTGATCCATTGTACCTAATGCCCTTTTCCCCTTCCTGAACAGTTCCAGAGTAGGCGTATTCCTCTGTGGACCCGAAGCCCTGGCTGAAACCCTCAACAAACAAAGCATCTCCAACTCTGATGCCGGCCCACGAGGAATTCATTTTATCTTCAACAAGGAAAACTTCTAACGTCACCACTCTCTCCCAGCAATCTGGGCGAATCAGGGTCAGTCGATCATGACACCATAAACAAGAAAACAACTGATTTTTTTTTCCCTTTTTATGCTTTACACAGTCATGGTTTCTAAATCAAATCTCACGTTCTGAAAAGGAGAACAAAAGACTCCTTTTTCATTTAAGTGATTAATGTACTTTTTTGGTCTTTATGACTCCTACAATATGAGCAGAAAAATTATCTATGTAAGAGCCAGTTTATCATGATCCATGGTATTTATTGAGCACCTATTATGCGCTGAGCACTGTACTCAGTTTTCGGGAGAGTATAAAGCTTGGTAATGACTGGATCTGCCCAGCCCATGTGAAGTGGAGGATTGGTTCAGTTGTTATTTGTTGGTGACAACTCAATTGGGAAATTGTTTAAAAAAAATTGGATCTAATTTGGAGTCATATGGATGAGGTCAACCAGATAATTATTCACACATATTTTTTATTTTTATGACTGCTGTTTGGGCTCTTGGACCTTTCCATCATTCCAGCCAAGCGGTGGTTACATTCTGCTCCCTGAAGTGCCAGAATCCATCAATCGATTGTACTTACTGAGCACTTGCATTGTACAGAGCCCTGTACTCAGTGCAGAAAACAGCTTAAGTGGGCTGGTAGAGAAGCAGAAGGGGGAGAAAAGAAAAGGGTATTAGGTAAAGACCTAGGAAAAATCATTTTGATGATTCTTTAAGAAAACCCAGAATTTTTCTATCACATAGACAACTAATCCCGCTTCTCCCATGAGATGGATCGCGTCTTTGTTTAACTTCCCAGAATGCAGTGAGAGCTCATTTTACCTCCATGCACAGGTGGAGAGAGGATACAAACTCCTCTTCACCCTAACCAGAGTCAGAGTGCCTTGGAGGAGGTTGAAGCCATGTCTGTGTGTTTTCTAGGACATGCAGATCTTTAAGGGCATATCTGACACAAAGTCAGCGGCTATGTTTTTACTAGCTCCTCCAAGCTTTCTTCAAGATCAGTGTGCCTATCACAGCAACCTGGTCTTCTCCATTTCAATAATAATGTTGGTATTTGTTAAGCGCTTACTATGTGCAAAGCATGTTTCAACCATGCTCAGGCCTCTCAGAGCCCAGGCCTGTGAGTCAGAAGGACATGGGTTCTAATCCTGGCTCTGCCACTTGTCTGCTGTGTGACTTTGGGCAAGTCACTTCACTTCTCTGGGCCTCAGTGGCCTCATCTGTAAAATAGGGATTGAGACTGTGAGCCCCAGGTGGGACAGGGGACTGGGTCCAACACGATTTGCCTGTATCCACCCCAGCGCTTAGTACAGTGCCTGGCACCTAGTTAAGCACTTAACAAATACCACAGTTCATGCTTAGGATTTAATGCATCTTATTCCTTTGAAGCTGAGGAGTCCATCCCTGCTTTAACATGAAAAGGTGTCCTGAGGGTTTAGTAGTAGCTAATGCATAAGGGTTTGGAAATTTGTGTTTCGCAGAAATCAGCATTTCCCAAGTGGTGCACTCTTAAAATGTCAGAAACTGGGTTTTTTTTTTTTTTTCTATTTTAATACTACCAGGTAACCCTGATTTAAGGGGGATAGTTCCGGTTTTAGTGCCTCTGCTTCTGGACCCCTATTCAACTTAAACTTCAAACTTGTCCAAAGTTTAAGGAATAGTCTTAGGGAAGCTTTCATTCATTCATTCAATTGTATTTATTGAGCGCTTACCAAATGCAGAGCACTGTAGTAAACACTTGGGAGAATACAATGTAACAATAGGCAGACACATTCCCTGCCCACAATGAGCTTACAGTCTTGAGGGAAAAATTGTGGTATTTGTTAAACACTTACTATGTGCCAAGCACTGTTCTAAGCACTGAGGTAGATGCAAGATAATCTGGTTGGACACAGACCCTGTCCCACCTTGGGCTCTTCTTGTGCCTGAACTGGGGCAAGGAGAAGGGTAAAGCCCTGGTGCCCCTCATGGTGACATGAAAGCATTTTCTCTCTGGGCAGAGAAGAGTTTCCATGCCAGTTTTCTACCACTACTCTCTCCTTACCCTCTTCTCTGCTCTCCAGTCAATCAAAAAATGGTATCTATTGAGTGCTCACTGTGTGGAGCATTGTACTGAATGTCTGGGAGAGTATGACACAACAGAATTGGTAGATATGTTTCCAGTATATGCCCCTGCCAATAGCTCTAAAACCTCTCATGAATTTCAGTCCCGAACCTGGACTTGTATATATTTGCTTTTGAAGACCCCAAGTATTATTTTGCCTTACAAAATTAGTGCTAGGTTTCTTGAATTCAATGAGCAGCTTGATAGAAACAGAACACATGCTAGAATGCCTCTGGAGCTCTGAAAAAGTCAGGCAGCTTCGTTTCAAATGGTTTATCAGCTCTTGCTGTTCCTTAGCTTCTTCTAAAAACTAGATCTATAGTCCACTCGCACTTTCCCATCAAGCTTTGTTCCATCTAAGTCTGAGCCATTTCTGAGATATCCAATAACATATGCCAGATTCAACTATCCCAATACAGTTTGGATTATTTTTCAATTGATGCTTAATTCTTGTTGAGAAGAAATATCTCAGGTTTCTCTCACACAGGTGGTATAAATTGAAGCAGTTCTACTGATTCCCTGGGGTTGTGAGGCTAAAGGAGAGTCTATTTTCGGTTTGGTTGTTTTAATGCCGAGACAGTCACTGAAACAAAAATCTTCATGGTGGCAAAGTATCCAGGTACGATGCTTAGCATCATATCAGCTATTTTCTTCTGGCTTGTGAGTTTGTTAACTTCTGGCATGGAGGCAGATTCTGCATATAAAAAGAGTGCCATCTAAGCTGTTTCTCCTTTCAAGATTATGCATTTTTTCTATTCCTTATAATGCTGAGATCCTATTGTAATGTGCTTAATGAATTGAAAATTTTTATAGGGTTAGAAAAGGGCTAGAGTTTTGTTTTCTCTATAAGCATTGTACAATGTTATAAAAGTGAAAGACTTGGCTTTTTTTGGTCATAGAAATCATTTAAAGTGTTAAATTAACTACAGCAGATGGACTGAAGCCTAGGTGATTTTCCTCAGAGTTTTCTTTCATGTATTTGATGTACCAAGCCCTGATAAAATAAGTTTTATTGACTGAGGGAAAGCAGCCCATAACCCACTCTACACTAGCTTAAAAGTAAAGTATCAAGGCAATTATCAGTATAATCTGGCCACAAAACCATTTTTGTCTCCTTCAGCTATTTCAGGTATGTGTCCTTTGGCTTGAATAAGTTAGATAAGTGATTCATTTCACTAAGTTACTAGTTTTGGGTCTCTGGTTTTTATAGGGGATTCTCGGGGAAAGATTTCTGATGAGAGACAAGGCATTCAAAAACAGATGTAAGCATCCAGTGGCAGCTGCCTTCATTGGCTTTGACTGAGCTTAAAAACATTCATGATAGAATATCCTGACGGTCTCTTGGGTTTACTCTTATTCATGATCAAAATAGGATTTCTAAACATCTGATACATGTATGACCTTGGGCCTGTCGATGCATCAGACAGTGGCATTGATTGAGCACTTACTGTGTGCAGAGCACTGTTCTAAGTGCTTAGGAGCGGGCAAGATCCCTGTCATTCAAATCATTCATTTGATCATATTTATTGAGCACTTGCTTTGTACAAAGCACTGTACTAAGCACTTGGGAGAGTACACTATAACAATAAATGGACACATTCCCTGCCCACAATGAGCTTACAGTGTAGAGGGAGCTGACAAAACCTGTCAATGGACCCCTCCCTTTATTCATTCATTCATTCATTCATTCATTCATTCAATCAATCATATTTATTAAGCACTTACTGTGTGCCGAGTACTGCACTAAGCGCGTGGGAGAGTACGATATAACAATAAACAGACACATTCCCTGCCCGCAATGAGTTCACAGTCTGGAGAGTCTTACAATTTGAAATGGGCTATGGTGACATTAAAAAAAAATGGGTTTTGTGAAATGCTTACTGTGTGTGCAAGCACTGTGTTAAACACTGGGTAAAATAAACTACAGTCAGATCAGACCCAGACCCTGTCCCTTGCAGGGATCACAATCTAAGAGGGAGAGAGAAAGAGTCACACATGACATGCAAACAAACAATAGGTCGTGTGTGCCGGTGTGGTTTTGAATCCAAGTTCACTGTTGTTTGGATGTAATGTTACTTACTCTCCCAAATCTCTGGTTCAAATCAACCGCAATGGTTGCGTGTATTTACAGATTGCACAATTTTTTGAGTCTCCAAAACCAACTGTCCATTCAATGGTTTGAAATTAGAAAACCTGGTTTCAAGTTTTTTCAAATTACAGAATTAAGACCAACCAATCTGCTGGGGGCACTTAGTAATGCAACAGTCCATCTCCTTGGAAATGATTTTATGGCTACCTTTAACACATGTGAATTAATAAATAAATATATGTACTACAGTGTGCTGTCTCATCTGGAAATATTTGTCATGACCTCGGAAAAAAGGATGATGTCACTTCAGCAGGGCATGCGGAGGAAGCAAGGGGTCATGGGAGAGAGACAGAATGGGGGAAGGAAGAAGAGCAGTTTGGTTGTTGATGGGGTTGAAGAAGGAAATAGCCAGAAAGATTAGGGTCTGGGTTAGGGGTGGAGGAAAATGTGAACATACAGAGAAACAAGGAAGCAGCATGGGCAAGTGGTGAAGATTGGGAAAGACAAAAATCCCATTTTTGATTCACAGGTCCCAGATTGTAAATATAGAAAATCAACTTAGGAATATTGTTTTGGAAAAAAAAACACTGAGCCCACAAATTATACTTAACTAGATAAATTTAACTTGGTTCAGTCCATATTCACAAAGGCATCCCTCTATTTTGCATTTTCTTCAATTACATTATTTCTTTTATCATTAGGCTAAGAAGTGCTTAGTACAGTGCTCTGCACACAGTAAGTGCTCAATAAATACGATTGAATGAATGAATGAACACATAGATAAGAACACAGCAAATACTCAGAGCACTTTTCTAAGCACTAGGGTAGATACAAGGTAATCAAGTTGGACACAGTCCCTGCCCAACATGGGGCTCACAGTCTTAATCCCCATTTAACAGATGAGGTAACTGAGGCACGGAGAAGTGAAGTGACCTGCCCAAGGACACACAGCAGACACGTGGCGGAGCCGGGATTAGAACCCACGTCCTCTGACTCCCAGGCCAGTGCTCTTTCCATTAGACCATTCTGCTTCCCTAGACCCTGCAAAGTAATGGCTTTCTCCTCCCAATTGATCCCTGCTACCCTGTCCTGTGGATTTAGGGGTCCTGGGAGGGGATGGGGACAAGGCCACAAAAAAACATAGAGCAGGTTCATCATCATCATCATCATCAATCGTATTTATTGAGTGCTTACTGTGTGCAGAGCACTGTACTAAGCGCTTGGGAAGTACAAGTTGGCAACATATAGAGATGGTCCCTACCCAACAGCGGGATCACAGTCTAGAAGGGGGAGATGGAAAACAAACCAAACATATTAACAAACTAAAGTAAATAGAATAAATATGTACAAATAAAATAGAGTAATAAATCTGTACAAACATATATACATATATACAGGTGCTGTGGGGAGGGGAAGGTGGTAGGGTGCGGGGGGATTCAGTCATTCAGTCGTATTTATTGAGAGCTTACTATGTGCAGAGCACTATACTAAGCGCTTGGGAAGTCCAAGTTGGCAACATATAGAGATGGTCCCTACCCAACAGCGGGATCACAGTCTAGATGGGGGAGACGGAGAACAAACCAAACATATTAACAAACTAAAATAAATGGAACAAATATGTACAAATAGAGTAATAAATACGTACAAACATATATAAAATATACAGGCGCTGTGGGGGGATTCAGTCATTCAGTCGCATTTATTGAGCGCTTACTATGTGCAGAGCACTGTACCAAGCGCTTGGGAAGTACAAGTTGGCAACATCTAGAGACGGTCCCTACCCAACATACTGTGTGCAGAGCACTGGACTAAGTGAGAATGAACGACCGGAGAGATAAGAGGAGAACCAGGAGAGGACAGAGTCTGTGAAGCCAAGGTTGGATAGTGTGTTGAGGAGAAGGGGGTGGTCCACAGTGTCGAAGGCAGCTGAGAGGTCGAGGAGGATTAGGATAGAGACTGTGCCCAACCGGATTACCTTGTATCTACCCCAGAGCTTAGAACAGTGTCTGGCACATATTAAGCGCTTAACAAACATCAGAATTTTTATTATTATTACAGTTGAATGCCTTATGTGATCTGCCTGTCCTCTAGGCACAGGGCTGAAGATACCCCCATTCATTTTCACATATGATTTGAGATAAAAGGCTCTTCAAAATTGTTGCTAAATCCTAAAATTGTATGTGAAGATTAATCTGATGAAATTGTCATTCCCTTGCTAACATGCCAGATGACTTTATTGCTAAACGATGCTTCCCCTTTCTGGTCTTGCGATGCTTTCCCAATTAAGTAATAATAATGTAGTCCTGACACACCCGCTGTCACAGGATCGAAGTAAATGAAAACTGAGAGGCTCTTCTTACAGTCCTTATCCCTCATAGAGCACCCAATCTACGGGGGAGGGAGAATAGGCCTTGAATCCCCATTTTACAGATAAGGAGACTGAGGCAGAGAGTTAAATGACTTGTCCAAGGTCACCCAGCAGGCAAGTAACAGAGGCAGGATTAGAACCTAGGCCTGAGGCCACCCTGCATTTCTATTTACTGATTTAAGCAGCAGTGGTCCTCAGAACCAATTCAAAATTTGCTTAAAATAAAAACAACAGTCTATTCATAACAATCACAATAATAACTATTCTGTTATACAAGTCATTTCCAAAAGTATCACAGATATCTGGATGTGAAGCACCCTTGTCTGTGATCTAATCAAACATTTCTTCTGCAAATAACATCCTTGCAATGCAACCCTAGGGAAGAGGTAGCCATTTTCTCCCACCCTTCTGAACCGCTTCGGACCACCCGGGGAAAGCGAGGTAGAAATAGGTCGCAACACTGACCTGCAAAACGAACAGGGTAGAGTAGGAAAATGAAAATTATAAAATGATTACCCTTTTTACTGACTCAACAAAAATAAAAGGTTTTGTGGCTGAGCAAGGTAAAGGCACAGGGTGAGGAGAACATCATAAAGGCCCCTCTGAATACCATCTATAGTGGCATGCTTTTATCAGCAGATTTTGAAAAGCTTGCAAACAATGAGCTTCAGGGTTGAATGAGCCAGATTTCTGGATCACCTTGAAGAAAAGCAAGGAGAAGGTAGGAGAAGGAGACTATTGATAGGATATACAATTTTGAAGATTTAAGGGATTCATTTAAAATCATTTATTTTAAAAGCAAATCCCCCAAGGAACTGGAACATGCTGCCTGCATAACACCAAATAACTTTTTCCCTTCACAATCTTGTTGCAATGCAGTTTCATAACTAAATTAGTTAACACCCAAGGAAACAAGGAAGTAGACTTGTTAGAGCCAACAAGCTATGCTTTGGGTCTCCTGTCCAACGCTTTCCTTCTCTTGAGGCAGACAATCTTCTGTCATCTAAGTTCATATGCAGGTCAATCCTGTGGTATAAATCCATTCGAGAGATACAATTATTGAATTCAGTACTTAATTTAGTATTTGCAGATATGAAGGTCAAGCCTACCGTAGAAATCCATTCATAATATACTTTTGTCACCTAATGGATAGAGCCCGGGCCTGGGAGTCAGAAGAACCTAAATCCTAATCCCAGCTCTGCCACTTGTCTGTTGTGACCTTGGATGTCACTTCACTTCTCTGGGCCTCAGTTACCACATCTGGAAAATGAGGATTAAAACCACGAGCCCTATATGGGACAGGGACTATGTCCAAACCGGTAATCTTGTAACTACCCCAGCATTTAGAACAGTGCCAAGCACAAAAACTACAATTATTACAATTATTATTAAAGTAAGAATTTGAATGATTATTTAGAAATTTGTGTCTGCTTGGCTCCCCAATTAGAATATTAATTCCTCAAGATCAGTGCTGCAGTTCCAGGCACTGTATTTTACTTCTTTTGTATGGTTCCAAGTGCCTAGTAAATTGCACAGTCAATGCTGATGGTGATTATGAAGATGATTCACTAGTTCAAATGCCTCACAAATTAAATGACAATTATTCATGCCTCCAAATGTAAGATCTAGAGATGCAATTATTGAAGGGGCCCAGTGTCTGTAAGGCCTGTCTGACTCTACATCCAATTTTTTAAATGATATTTGTTGAGCATTTACCCCATGCTAGGCACTCTACTAAGCACTGGCTAGAAACTAGCTAATCAGGTTTGACCCAGTCCTTGTCCCATATGGGACTCCCTGTCTTAATCCCCATTTCACAGATGGTGTAACTGAGGCACAGAGAGGTGAAGTGACTTGCCCAAGGTCACTCAGTAGACAAATGGCAGAGCTGGGACTGTACTCTATCCATTAGGCAGCTCTGCTTTTCGTTTAACTGCAGCAAGGAAGTCAATTCTCTTCCCACCCCTTCCTTCCCCTAGCTCGCCTCCACCCCATTACCCAGAGCCTCTAAAACTAGAGTGTTTCTCATGGGGGATCTCAATAATAATGATATCAATAATAATAATTGTGGTATTTCAGGGCTAACACTATGCAATACACTATGCTAAGTTTAGGGTACATACAATAGAATCAAATCAGACACAGTCCCATACAGGGTTCACAGTCTAAGCAGGGGAGGAGAACAAGTATTTAATCCACTCTAGACAGATGAGGAAATTGAGACCCAGAGAATCCACTCATTCATTCATCCAAGTATATTTACTGAGGACTTACTGTGTGCAGAGCACTGTACTAAACACTTTGGATAGTAGAATACAACAATAAACAGAAGCATTCCTTGCCCACAATGAGCTTACAGTCCAG
The DNA here is from genome assembly GCF_015852505.1 of Tachyglossus aculeatus. Taxonomy (NCBI): domain Eukaryota; kingdom Metazoa; phylum Chordata; class Mammalia; order Monotremata; family Tachyglossidae; genus Tachyglossus; species Tachyglossus aculeatus. The sequence goes on from NC_052083.1 coordinate 27,491,103, forward strand.
GGAGACTGTGAGCCCCACGTGGGACAGGGATTGTGTCCAACCTGATTTCCTTATACAGTGCTTGGCACATAGTAAGTGCTTAACCAATACCACAATTATTATTATTATTACTAGAGGAGGGGAGAGAGACATTAATATAAGTAAAGAAATTACAGATTTGTATATAACTATAGTGGGGCTAGGAGCAGGGAAGAACAAAGAGAGCAAGCAACACAGAAGGGAGTGGGAGAAGAGGAAAGGGGTTACACATTTCCCTGTCTCAACAGTCTATTGAGTGCTTGCTGTGTGTGGAATACTATACGCCCTTCAACTTCCTTCTGTGTGGTCCTGACTTGTTCCTTTTATTCACCTCCCCTCCCAACTCCACAGTGTATGTATCTGACTAACCCCTTTCCTCTTCTCCCACTCCCTTCTGTGTTGCCCTGACTTCCTCTCTTTGTTCTTCCCCGCTCCCAGCCCCACTGTAGTTATATACAAATCTGTAATTTATTTACTTATATTAATATCTCTCTCCCTCCTCTAGTAACAATGATAATAATAATAATTGTGACCTTTAGGTATTTTATATATGTCCCATCCTCAACCCCACCACCCTTATGTATATATCTTCAAATTCTATCATAAATTATTGATTTATATTAATGTCTGTTTCCCCCTCTACACTGTAAACTCACTGTGGGTCGGGAATGTGTCTGCCAACTCTGTTGTATTGTGCACATGTACAAATGTATACACACTTTGAAAATCCTGCCTTTTATTATCATTATATTCTATTCATCATTATTTTATTTTATTATCATTCTATTTATTTTATTATCCCAGACTGAGCCCCCTCCTTCCTCTCCCCCTCCCCAACCCCCCACTTTACCTCTTTCCCCTCCCCACAGCACCTGTATATATGTATATATGTTTGTACATATTTATTACTCTAATTATTTTATTTGTACAGATTTATTCTATTTATTTTATTTTGTTAATATATTTTGTTTTGTTGTCTGTCTCCCCCTTCTAGACTGTGAGCCCGCTGTTGGGTAGGGACCGTCTCTATATGTTGCCAACTTGTACTTCCCAAGTGCTTAGTACAGTGCTCTGCACACAGTAAGCACTCAATAAATACGATTGAATGAATGAATGACTGAATGAAATTCTGTTTCCCAAATCCCATGCTGCCCATAATTATGAATATGAGAAGCAGCATGGCCTAGTGGAAAGAGTCAGGGACTGGGATTCAGAGAACCGAGGTTCTGATCCTGGCTCCGCCACTTGCCTGCTGTGTGACCTTAAACAAGTCACTTCAGTCAATATGTGCTCTCCCTCCTACTCAGACTGTGAGCACCATGTGGGACCCAATGATCTTGTATCTTCTCCAGTGCATAGTACAGCTTTTGACACATAGTAAGCACTTAACAAATACCACAGTTATTAGTATTATTATTACTCTCCCAAGCACTTAGTACAGTGCTCCACACAAAGTAAGTACTCAATAAATACCATTGAAGGATAGGTTGATTTATGGCTAAGTTACCCACAATTTATGCACAGAAACAAATCTGCATTAACCTTCCTTTTTATCCTAAATGTTCCTTGTAGACAGAGAAATCATCTTCCTGTGTAGATGATTTTGGCTGGATTTCAGGCACAGGGCAGGGATGATGGACCACTTTTCACTATGTTTCACACTGAAAAGCCTCCCTCTCTAAGCCCCCAGCTAGAGTTCAGCTCTTCTCTGCAGGGAGGGGCAGAAGGGGAAGGGGAAAGGATATTTTCACCCTGTTGGCCAAAAGCCAGCTCTTGTTGACACTCTGGGATTCCCTGATCGTAAGATAGATTGAGGACAAGAATCAACTCAATGAACTCTGTTGTAATGTACTCTTCCAAGGTCATAGTACAGTGCTCTGCACGCAGTAAGTCTCAATAAATACCAGGGATTGATTCCTCTGAAGGTAATGTGGTTTAATGGCCAATAATAATAATAATAATGGCATTTATTAAGCACTTACTATGTGCAAAGCAGTGTTCTAAGCACTGGGGAGGTTACAAGGTGATCAGCTTGTCCCACGGGGGGCTCACAGTCTTCATCCCCATTTTCCAGATGAGGGAACTGAGGCCCAGAGAAGTGAAGTGACTTGCCCAGAGTCACACAGCTGACAACTGGTGAAGCCGGGATTTGAACCCCTGACCTATCTTCAGAAAAGCTCTGAAGATGGGGAGGACAATCGTCTGCCAAAATAAATAAGAGGATTTCACCACTTACCCTATATGGGTTCCTTCAGGGATAAGCCGTTGCCATCCACAAAACATAACATACTGCAAAGATGGAAGCAAAAAGCTTTTGATCGCCAGCTTCAAAATTGTGTCTATCCCTTCCAGACGAACCTTAGTTCTCTCCAACTGCTTCAGTGATCCTCCACTTAGCATGCAACAGCAAGTCATAGTTTAAGAAGCCACAGAACTCTGGTGTAGTTTTGTGGCCTAGTGGAAAGAGCCTGGGCAGCTCAGTCAGAGGACCTGGATTCTAATTCTGGCTCCACCATCTCTCTGCTGTGTGGTTTGGGGGAAATGATGTAACTTCTCTGTGCTTCAGTTATCTCTCCTGTAAAATGGGGGTAAGATACCTATTCTCCCTCTCACAGACTTTGAGCCTTGTTTGGGACAGGGACTGTGTCTGATCTGCTTATTTTGTATCCATTCCAGTAAGTAATACATTGTTTGATACATAGTGAATAGTACATAGTAAATGCCTAACAATACTATTATCATTCTTCAATAGCCTATCCCATATGAGTCTGACCTGTATCTTTCCAACTAAGTGAGGAAAATGAAATATACTGATTGTTTCCTCCCCCTTCTAGACTGTAAGCCCACTGTTCGGTAGGGACCATCTCTATATGTTGCCAACTTGTATTTCCCAAGCACTTAGTATGGTGCTCTGCACACAGTAAGCGCTCAATAAATTCGATTGATTGATTGATTGATTGATTTCACTTTTTTCCTTAAAGATGGTGATTATGATAGCATCTTGAAGGCTGAGGGGTTTTTCAGTGTTCCATATGTTGAAAGATAGCTTAGGCATTTTGGACTTATGAATTAGCACTGGCATACAGAAATCTGTCACAAAAACAGATTAATATTAATAGTATATCTTGGGTGAATATGCTGGCTTTCTTCAGAGAAATTCAAAATGAAATAACCACTTCCCTTTAGAAGAAACAGATGCTTCCTTAGTTACTGTCTTAGAGACCTTAGCTATTTCTCTAATTTTGAGGCAGTGTGTTATAAAACTTGATCTCTTGATCCTTTGAGAAAACAATTATCATTGGCCATGAAACACAGAGTGGCTTGGTGGAAAGAGCATGTATCTGGGAGTCAGAAGACCTGGGTTCTAATCCCAGTTCTGCCATTTGCCTGCTGTGTGACCTTGGACAAGTCACTTACGAGTGCCTCAGTTTCCTCTTCTTTTTTTTTTTGTTTTTAATGGAATTTGTTAAGTGCTTACTCTGTGCCAGGCACTGTATTAAGCATTGGGGTAGCTACACACTAACTGGGTTGGACACAGTCCATGTCCCACATGGAGATCACGGTCATAATTTCCATTTTTTAAATGAGAGAACTGTGGCATGGAGAAGTGAAGCGATTTGCCCAAAGTTACACAGCAAGACAGGTGGTGGAGCTGGGATTAGACCCCAAGATCTCTGACTCCCAGGTCCTTACTCTTTCCAGTAGGCCATGCTGCTTCACTTTTGTAAAATAGGTATTCAATACCTGTTCTCCCTCTTAAATAGTGAGCCCAGGTGGTAGAGGAACTACGTTTGATGTGCATAATTTTATCCACCCCAGCATTTAGTACAGTTCTTGGCACATAGTAAGCACTTAACAAATAGAAAACTGACTTGATTTGAAATTCCACCCTGCACCTGCTGATGTTTTTCGAGTTCCTCAAACTGGGCTACTTTCAGTGTTTTAATTCCTAATCTGAAGGGTATAAATGGTTCTGTGATTTACATGAGTTTCTGAGAAGATGTACTTGCACCTGATGATTTCAAGGAAAAATCATTGATCCAGTCATCTCCAGAATGAAAGCAAACAACATAATACATAATATTACTAGGGACCATAAAGGATTCAAGAATGAGAAAGATTGCTGGGTTTTACAAAGTGCCCGTTTAAACAAATTTAGAAATGACAGATTTCACGCCTGGGTCTCGGTCAAGACAGGTCGGTTCTGCTTGTTTTCGCCTCTCCTTACTCCAGCCTAGATTATCCACAGCTGACAGGCTTGTCTTCTTTAAGAGTCGCTTATTTCACATCCAAGCGCTTAGTATAGTGCTCTGCACACAGTAAGCACTCAATAAATATGATTGAATGAATTGAATGAATGAATGAATCTCTTCTCTGTTAACCCTCCAATGGCTTCACATTTTCCTCTACCTCCAGCAAATCTCTTCCAAGTTGCTTCAGGGGTCACCATCAACTCTCCCAGTTTTTTTACTTCATCCTTCTTCACTCTTTCTTCATTCATTCATTCATTCATTCATTTATTCATTCATTCATTCATTCATCCATTCGTATTTATTGAGCACTTACTGCGTGCAGAGCACTGTAGAGCTCTTGGGAAAATACGATAAAGCAATAAACAGACACATTCCCTGCCCACAATGAGCTCACAGTCTTGGGGTGGGAGGGCGGAGGGGAACAGATATTAATAGAAATAAGTAAATGACAGATATGTACATAACAGCTGTGGGGATGGGAGGGGGGTTTGAACAAGGGAAGCAAGTCAGGGTGATGCAGAAGGGAGTGGGAGGAGAGGAAAGGAGGGGCTTAGTCAAGGAAGACCTCTCGCAGATGGCCCTTTATTAAGACTTTGATGCCGGGGAAGAGTAATTGTGTCAGATTTGAGGAGAGAGGCTGTTCCAGGCCAGAGGCAAGACATGGGCGAGGGGTTGGCAGAGAGCTAGTTAAGATCGCTACTCTCCAGGTTGCTCTCTTCATTCTCCTAGAGGGGGAGACAGACCCTAATATAAATAAATAATTTATAATCTAGAATTTGGTGATAGGTATACAAGAACTGTGGGGTTGAGAGTGAGATGAATATAAAATGCCTAAAGGTCACAGAGGATGATGATGATGGTATTTGTTAAGCACTTTCTAGTGATCTAGAGGAACAATATGGGTGGACTTGGAGGATGCTGGAGGGGTTAAGGGGGGGATTTCTTTCCAGTTCCCAAGTGGTGGGTTTTGGGAATCAATTAATTATATTTATTGAACTTTACTATGGGCAGAGTACTATGCCTAGTGATTATCACAGAAAGCTAATCACTGATAATTGCCCCAGAGGCTTTTGTTACTTTTTTTATAGTTTTTGCAATGGACTGGCAAATTCTGGAGAATATTTTATGAGCAAATTCTGCTCCTCCACATAAAGGTAACAAAATGACACTTCCATCTTTTGGAGGTTCTGAAGCTATGAAATGTTTTAGCTACAGGGAGAGCTCCACCTCCTGGATTTGAAAGCAATGGTCAAATGGGATTTTGGTAAGTTAGAGTGCAATTCTGTTTTGCATTAATAATCCATCAGTGGAATTTTTTGAGGGCTTACCGTTTGCAGAGCACTGTACCATTCCATAGCATTGGTAGATATGTTTCCTGCCCACAAGGAGCTTACAGTCTAGAGGGGGGATTAGGTAGTAAAAATAAATTATGGATATCTACTTAAGTGCTAGTGTGAGGGTGGGATAAATATCAAGTACACATCCAAGTGTGTAGGTGATGCAGGAAAAAGAAGGAATAGGGAAAATTAGGGCTTAGTCAGGGAAGGCTTCTTAGGGAAGGCTTTGAAGGTGGGAGAGTAGTGGTCTGTCATTTATGAAGGGGAAGAGAGTTCCAGGCCAGAGGATGGATGTGGACAAGAGGTTCGTGGAGAGACAAGACAAAATCAAAATACACAAAGTAGGTTGGCGTCGGAGAAAAGAAGCATGTGGGCTGGGTTTTAGTAGGAAATCATTGAGGTACAGTAGGAGGGGATGGGTTGGTGGATGTTTTAAACGAATTTTTGTTTGATGTGGAGGTTGATGGGCAACCACTGGAAGTTCTTGAGGCTAGGGGAGATGTGGACTGAACCTCTTTTTAGAAAAATGATCCAGGCAGCAGAATGAAGTAAAGATTGGAGAAGGGAGAGACAGGAGAAGCAGCATGGCTCAGTGGAAAGAGCATGGGCTTTGGAGTCAGAGGTTCTGGGTTTGAATGCCGCTCCACCACATCTGCTGTGTGACCTTGGGCAAGTCACTTAACTTCTCTGAGCCTCAGTTACCTCATCTGTAAAATGGGGATTAGGACCGTGAGCCCCACGTGGGACAACTTGATCATCTTGTATCCCTCCCCCAGCGCTTAGAACAATGCTCTGCACATAGTAAGCGCTTAACAAATGCCATCATTATTATTGTTATTATAGGAGGCAAGGAGTTCAGTGAGAAGACTGATGCAGTAGCCAAGGTGGAATATAAGCACTTGGAGCATATTAATAGTTTGGATGGAGAGGAAAGGGCAGATTTTAGCAGTATTGTGGAGATAGAACCAACTAGAGTTTGCGACACTAAATATGTGGTTGAATGAAAGAGATGAGTCAAGAATAATGCCAACGTTATGGGCTTGTGAGACAGGGAGGACAGTGGTGCTGTGTACGGTGATGGGAAAGATGGGGAGGACAGGGTTTGGGTGGGAAGATAAAGAGTTCTCTTTTAAACACTTTAAGTTTGTCTTGGTGGGACATACAAGTAGCTATGTCCTGAAGGTAGGAGGAAATGCAGGGATGGCAGGACTGCACAAAAGGAGCAAGGTCAGGGCTGGAGAGAAAGATTTAGGAATCACCAGCTGGTAGTTGAAGCTGTGGGAATGGTGGAATTCTCCAAGGGAGTGGATGTAGATGAAGACTCAGAACTGAGCAAGGAGAGATGCCCATAGTTAGAGGGTGGGAGGCTGAGGAGGAGCCTGTGAAAGAAATGGAGAATGAACAGCCAGGGAGATAGGAGGAGAATCAGGAGAGGACTGTGTCAGTGAAGCCAGGGTTAGATATTGTTTCATTCATTCATTCAATGGTATTTATTGAGGCCTTAGTTGTGCAGGGCAGTGTACTAAGTGCTTGGGAGAGTACGATACAAACAGAGTTAGCAGACACGGTCCCTGCCCTCAATGAGCTTCAGGGATTAGGGTGAACCGTGATGAAGGCAGCTGAGAGGCAAGGAGGGTTAAACGGAGTTGAGGCCTTTGGATGTGGCAAGGAGGTCATTAGTGACCTCAGAGAGAGGGCAGTTTCCATGGAGTGCAGAGGGAAGGATCCAGATCAAAGAGGGTCAAGGAGAGAATTGGAGGAGAGCTTTAATTTCTGCCCTCTCTTCTGCCCAGGAACATTCTTTCTCCATCTTTATTGACTCCCGTTGCTTGTGATGGCTGTTTCAGACCTTCCTCCTCAACATGCCACCTTCACCTGTTCACTCTCCAATGGCTTCTTCCCCAATGCTCTCAAACCTGCTCCTTTATTGTTTATCCCCTATCCTAAAAAACCCCTCCCTTGACCCCATGGATCCCTCTAGGTATTGCCCCATTTCCCACCTACCATTCCTCTCCAAACCCCTTGAGCGAAATAAAAGAGGATTAGTCGCCATCTGGATTGTTGCCTGAAAATACGCTGAGCAACCAACAGATGGCTCCTAAATTGCATTTATTTGGGAGAGCTGGAAATGGAGCAGAAAGATGAAAGAGGGAATAGAGAAAAAGACATGAGGTCACCATGTATTCACACTGTGTTCCCAGTGTGCTATCTTTGTGTCTGTCACACCCATGACAAGCATGGATATTTCTGTAAATAACTACCATGGAAAATACCAAATTCCAATAGCTAAGGCTGGCAGGTGTTTCTACTTCGTTTCTACAGGCCAGACTGGATAAACACCACAATACATAGTGCACCGTCATGTGTCCTGCAGATGTTCAATAAGTGTTTGTGATTGATGTTAATAAAACTCTGGGTTCTAATCTTGGCTCTGCCAATTGTCTGATGTGTCACCTTGAGCAAGTCACTGCACTTTGTGCCTTAGTTACATCATCTGTAAAATGTGGATTAAGACTGTGAGCCCCATATGGGACATGGACTCTGGCCAACCTGATAATATTACCTCTACCCAGTGCATATGATTCAGTGTCTGGTACATATAGTAAGTGCTTAATAAATACCTTTTTTTTTTAAGAAGCCTCAATGAGTCATAGCTGGATGTGGCAACAAAGACCTATGTAATACTTTTCCTAAAGAGAATGTAAATAGATTTACTGACATGTTGGTAATTTACTAGCATATCATTATAGTTTCAAGTTGCCATTTCCACTGGAAAACCCTACTTTACAAATTTAAACCTCCCATTTTAAAACTTTTAATTACGACTTGGAAACTGGAATAAATGAACCTTGTTAACAAATTGGCTTGCAAGATAATAGCAAAGAACTGAATATTTATTAAACATGTTTAGAAGAATTTTGTGGACTGAAGCAGAAGAGTTTAAAATTTCAAAAAAGAGAGCCCTGGGCACACATCAGATAGCAAAATTTACAGAATCTAAATTTATCATGAAATCTTTAGGATATCAGTACTAAGTCTTTTTCCTATAAGGATAATGGCTGTATATACCTTTTAAAAATAAAACTTGTTCCAATAATCTTATGGAACAATCCAATTTCTAAAACATTGCTTCTCTAAAGAATTCTGAAAATGCATTTTATTCCTGTTGGTGCTTTAAACACTCATCTTCTCTATTGGTAGTTTCACAGCTTTTTTTAAAAAATGGTATGTGTAAAGCCCTTGCTATGGGCCAGGCACTGTACTATGGGCTGGGGTACATAAAAGCTAATCAGTTGAACAGCCAATGTCCCACATGGGGCTCACAGCTCTAATCCCCTTTTTACAGATGAGGTGACTGAGGCCCAGAGAAGTGAAATGACTGGCCCAAAGGCACACAGCAAACAAGTATCCACCAAACGGAGAGTAGGACCCGTCTTCTAACTCCCAAGCTTGTGCTCTTTTCACTAGGTAATGCTGCTTCTTTGGTTTTTTTTATTTAGGCTGGAATCGTTTCATAGACTGGCTAAATCCTAAACTCCATCTTTCTTTGCCCCCCAGTCAGAATAAGTGGGCACAGATGCAGGACAATGACCTTTATTACAGTGTCATAAAACTGGAACAATCAATAAAATTTCCCATACAATTCCCCTTCTAAGTGTTACTATACACCATGGGCATTGGCAACCAAATTAGCACTGTGTTGTTTTAGCAGAAAGGCCTTTCTCAGGGAGCCCTGTCTTTGATGCAACTTCCAATTGTCCTTGTAGCCCCTCTGACCTGGGCCACCCCAGGGCAAACAGAGGAGCCCTCTCCCATCTGCATCATCTATGCACTTGGACATTGGGTTTTCACCCCACCCTCAATCCCACAGCATTCACTCACTCATTCATTCAATCGTATTTATTGAGCACTTACTGTGTGCACAGCACCATACGAAGTGCTTGGGAAAGTACACTACAGCACTTACGGGTATATCTGTAAATCGGATATTATAAATTACTTATTCGTATTAATGTCTGTCTCTCCATCTTGTTTTGGGCAGTGAATGTTTCTGCTATATTGTACTCTTCCAAGTGCTTAGTACAGTACTCTCCACACAGTAAGCACTCAATCATATTTATTGAGTGCTTACTGTGTGCTGAGCACTGTACTAAGCGCATGGAAGAGTACAATATAACAATAAAACAGACATATTTCTTGGCTACAACAAGCTTACAGTCTAGAGAGGGAGACGGACATGGATATAAATAAATAAAATTACAGATATGTACAAAAGGGCTGTGGGGACTCGATTAATAGTGAGGTCTCCAGAATGACTGTCAGTGTAGAAATGGTGCCACAGACTCAAAGCTGCTGCCACCAACTCAAAAGTGAGTTCTTCTGTTACTTTCTGTCCTCAGACAAGTACAACTGGGAGTTTCTGAGGCCTGCAATATTAAATAATCACTTAGAGACAGCAAAGGTGTGGTTAAAGCAAACAATCTTTATTTCTGCTAGGACTGGAATATTAAGCAATTTCTAAGACAAACGATTTCAGTATTTTTTTATATTTTAATTTTAGGTAACCGTAACCGGTCCTCTATTGGAGCATTCCAGTGACTTTAGTTACATAGATATTGCGGGGGTGGGGTGGGGGGGCCCTATTACAGAAACCAAACCAAAAACGGAATTCAGATTAACTGATAACTAACGGTTGTTACTAAGTAGATCCCATAAGAAGTTTTTGACAATCCTTGGCTTTAAAATTTTATCTTTTATGTCATTTTTTCTTAAACTCTTAATTTAGCATATCGATTAAAAAAACAACTAAAGCGGTATACAGATATGGCTTAATCAAAAGATATCCCTTTGTTCATGTTCATAATACTAATGCTAAATATTTCTCAGACAAATGTCACATACTGGCGTTCCACTACATAAATTCAGACTTTTAGACAATGACTTTTTGCATTGACAATTTTCTAATTTTATCTCTATGCTTAAGAAGCCCAGCAAATTAAAATAAATTTTTAATACTAACGTATTTTTCAACATTTCAAAGGCCCTGAGTTATTTGATAATTTGCTAATTGTAAACTCCTTGAGGGCAGGGAATGTGTCTACCTACTGTACAGTATGGTACTCTTCCAAGCACTTTGCGCAGTGCTCTGCACACAGCAAGTGCTCAATATATACCACTGATTGAATGACTGATTAACAAAAGTATAAATTATGTTTTTAGCTTATTCCATACCCTTTAAGTCCAAATGGAAAGTATTTACAAATAGTAGCAATTCTTATAACAGAGACCATAAAACATTAGTATATAGTGCAATTACACTAAGAATAAGGCCTTTTATGACTGATGTTAGGCACCTCAGTTTTCTTATATAAATCCATATGTACTTTGCTGCCCTTCCTAGTTTTACATTAAATAGTTCTTATGATCACTGACTAAACAGAGTCCTCTCCGAACAGAGATTACTCAATACAGCTGCTGGGATTTGACTTTTCCCCCACAGAAGAAAGCGGTTGAATTACAAGCCTTAAACTGGGCCAAATACATACGAATTCAAAGAACAGAAAATAAACATATGTTCATAGCATAGCACCAGAAGTATGATCAGAAAGTGGATGACTTGAAAGATAAAGAAGTCTAGCCACTGAGTCAGTCTGTATGCATACCAAAACGTGTTTTGTTCAGTTGAAGAGTGGATTTTGACAAACTGCTCAGCTGCGAATTTGGGGATTTTAAAATTAAAGCAGCGTTCCAAAACGATATTCAGAAAATATAAACATGAAATTCATTGTCATTTTAATAATCCTCGATAGCAAATGCATAGACTAAATGAATCTCTTCTACAAATAGCTTTTTTAAAGCTATATCCAAATTTCAAAGTAATAAAAGATCTTCCAGTATCTATCTATCTATCTATATATTTAACCAGGTGAAAAAAAGAGGCACTGTGTAGATTGCATTAGTTAGTTTCTACAGTCTTTTTGGTGTTCCTGGGCCTGTCTGTATTCCTCATACCTTCCTGTGTTGAGTACAAATTTTACAATCTGAAACATCTTCTTCGATCTCCTTGAAACCATATAGTAAATAAAGGCTGATGCAAAAATCAGGTCCCGCACTTTAATTTTACATGTGACTCCAAAATGTTTATTAAAGACTGCTGTGTAGTGTATGAGATTTGGTTGCCAACTTACTGAGCTCCACTATACTTGCACGTTCCCTATTTTTTTGAATGCTTTGAAGAAAATTGCACATCTTCTCCGTAAGTGCATTAGCAAAATAATTAAATAATACCAGCAATATTTTTTCAAGACTACATGATCATTTCTAACATTCAAGGTTTTGATGCAACCAGTGTTTCCAGCTAGTTACAGGACAATAGCGATGGCAAAAACATTAACAATGCAATTCATGGTCCGATTCTCCCATCTCACGGTACAAGTTCCTAAAAAAGACACCCACCCCCGCCAAAAAAAAGTTAAGAAACAGCCATAATATGAAAAATACCATTTTATTACCAATCATGATGTTGATTTTTTTTTTAAAAAAAAACCACTTTTGTTACATGTGTGCAATTAATTGATGAAGGCAGGTTTGGGTAGGGAAAGAGTCTCTTTTACCAATCACGGATTTTGGGAGAATGTGTCTACTAACTCTGTTACGCTGTATTCTCCCAAGCACTTAGTATGGTGCTCTGCACAAAGTAAGTGCTCAATAAATATGACTGAGTTTGGTAACTAAAGATAACTAAAATCTTTAGTTATGTGTGTGCAATGAATTTATGAAGGCAGGTTTGGTTAAAGTCATATTTTTTCCTGTAACCCTGGACTCACAGGATATTTTAGGAACCCAGAAAACAACTACAGTGCTGAATGGGTTTCTCAATTTGGTTCTGTTATCCCTCTTATTCTGCTTAATTTCATGGGAGAGCTCTTACCATCAGAAGTGGTATCCCAAAAACAGGAGCTGGCTGTGTGAAGACCAGATCCACTCTTCTGCATCACTGCACAGGTAACTGAAAAACAGTACATATACAGCAACCTCATAAATGCCACAGGGAAATCAGAATATAGCATGTAAAACACTGGACACAGCCTGTATCTACCCTACAGCTTAGTGGCACATACTAAGCGCTTAATAAATGTCATAAAAAAAAAACTTTTTGAACTCATATACTACTCTTTCATTTTGGACCTAAGCCAGCTTCAAAATTACCAAATTCTGTCAGTGGATAATAGAAATGGGGTAATTAAATGTATGTGTGTGTGTGTGAGAGACAGAGAGTGTGTGCATATGTTCATTATTGTGTGTGTGTATGTAAATAGTGTTGCCTAGGCTCCAGCTCCCAGAAATAAATGTAGTAGCATCATATTTTCATCATATGCCACAGGCAGATCACTCCTCATGTTGATGCCTCAGTTGAGGTTTCAAATGAAATATTTCTAGGGGAAATGAAGAAGAAGTGCTTTGAAGTAGCAAGAAGTGGTGGAGGAAAGGAAAAAGGAGACAGAATATGGAAGGTGGGACTAAGTGGGAATTGGTAGATATTCAACCGTCATCCAAAAAGATGGCATTTTCAGGGAGGATTCTCTAGGAAACAACATCAATCAATGGTATTTAATGAGTGCTCACTGTGTGCAGAGCACTGTACAAGGTGCTTGGTAAAGTACAACATGCCACACTTGGTAGAAATGATCGCTGCCCTCAAGGAGCTTTCAGTCTAGAGGGGAAGACAGACATTAAAATAAACTATGGATATATAAATATAAAGCATCAATCAGCAGGGATACAGAGGTTCTAAAACTATTCTGATGAAGCATTGATACTAAGCACTGATCACCTGAAAAATAAAGTTACACAGAGAAAAATGTGAATATAGATATGGTAACTTACCAATGTATTTATAAGTTTTCCCTAACTTTACCAAATGTTTTAATGATTGTTCCACTATTGTTGCAGTCCACTGGTTGACATTATTTTGATTATAATCTACGCCACCCAAGATAGCATCTACGCACTAAAAATACAAGAAAAAACACTGAGGCTAAAGAAGGCAAGTTAAATTTGCTTAATTCAAATATCACGTATTTGCTCAACATAACCATTTCCATTACAAAGCATTTTTTTATTTTTATATGTTAAATCAGGAGGACCTGTCTGCTAATTCAAATTTTATATATATTTTCTTTAATCAATCAATCAATGCTATTTATTGAGCACTTACTCTAGGCAGAACACTGTACTAAGAGTTTGGGAGATTATAAAACAAGAGAGGTGATGGACATGCTCCCTGCTCTGAGTTTTCCCTTGGCTGGGAGGCCTCGCTGTGGACTGTGAGAAGGCCCATGTAGTGTGAGTGGCTTTGAGAAGAAAAACCTTGCAAGCTTTTTAATGTCAACAAAGTCAACGTTAGAATATGGCAGTATGCTTTCTCATCCTAAAAAAGTACCTAATTTCCTCCAAAACAAATCTTGCAGCATTTGACATATATAATAAAAATAGTGTTTGAGTTGGCCATTGACGGCTTACGGAAAACACAGTTTATCATACTCTTCCAAATACCTAGTATAGTGCTCTGCACACAGTAAGCTCTCAATAAATACCACTATACTAGGTATTTGGGAGAGTATGATAAACTCTGAGCCCTCTGTTGGACAGGGACTGTGTCCAACCTGATTAACTTGTATCTACCCCAGAGCTTAGAACAGTGCTTAACACATAGTAAGTGGTTAACATATACCATAATTCTCATTACTGTTACAACAGAGTTGGTAGATATGTTCCCCTGCCCACACCAAGTTTACAGTCTAGAGAAGGAGCTAATTCAAGTTTTTCCCTCTCTGTGAAAAAAGTTCAAAATAAGCCATTTGTGAATTCAAGAAAATGCAGCTTGTAAATAGCAAACAAAACATATAACCTACCTCTTTCACTATATTATGTGCTTCATCGGCATTGAAGCCAATCTAAAAAGAAAACAATTGATGATAAAGGTAAATAAATACATAATTTGGTGATTAATTTCTAAATTCTTTTCAATATTTTTAGCACTTCCCTTTCTCTTATTAGCTTAGGTGAGGAAGTGCTGGAAGATGAGGGCTTGGGAAGCGAAATAGCCGCATATTAATCCACAGAACGAAGAGAAGCAGTGTGGCCTAGTGGAAAGTCTGTTTATTGTTGTATCAGATTCTCCCAAGTGTTTTAGTATAGTGTTCTACACACAGCAAATGCAGTGGCAAGAACACGGGTTTGGGAGTCAGAGGTTGTGGATTCTAATCCCACTCCGCCACTTGTCTGCTGTGTGGCCTTGGGCAAGTCATTTCACTTCTCTGGGTCTCAGTGACCTCGTCTGTTAAAGGAGGATTGAGACCGTGACCCCACATGGGACAGGGACTGTGTCCAACCCGATTTGCTTGGATCCACCCCAGTGCTTAGTACAGTGTCTGGCACATAGTTAAGTGTTTAACAAATACCATCATTATTATTATTATCAGCTGTGTGACTCTGGGCAAGTCACTTTTCACTGCCTCGGTTCCCTCATCTGTAAAATGGGGATGGAGACTGTGAGACCCACGTGATCACCTTGTACCTAACCCCAGTGCTTAGAACAGTGCTTGGCACATACCATCATTATTATTATTATTATTCATTCATTTCATTCAATCCCATGTATTGAACGTTTACTGTGGGCCGAGCACTGTACTAAGCGCTTGGAAAGTACAATTCGGCGACAGATAGACAATCCCTACCCAACGACGGGCTCTTATTAACTATAAATAATTGAATGTCTGAGGCATTGAATGAATGACTGAGGGTATGAATGATGTGTGCAGAGCACTGTAGTAAGCATATAGGAGAGTACCTTGGATTAAGTGGACAAGGTCTCTGGCCTTAAGACGCTTATGGTCTGGTGAGGATGTTTGTCAAGATCCCATCCTGGAAGTTTATCAAGGTTCTAGATTGTAAGCCCATTGTGGGTAGGGATTGTCTCTGTTGATGAATTGCAATAATAATAATAATTAATAATAATAGCATTTATTAAGCGCTTACTGTGTGCAAAGCACTGTTCTAAGCGCTGGGGAGGTTACAAGGTGATCAGGTTGTCCCCCGGGGGGCTCACAGTCTTCATCCCCATTTAACAGATGAGGTAACTGAGGCACAGAGTAGTTGAGTGGCGTGGCTCAGTGGAAAGAGCATGGGCTTTGGAGTCAGAGGTCATGGGTTCAAATTGCCAGCTGTGTGACTTTGGGCAAGTCACTTAACTTCTCTGGGCCTCAGTTACCTCATCTGTAAAATGAGGATTAAGACTGTGAGCCCCCCGTGGGACAACCTGATCACCTTGTAACCTCCCCAGTGCTTAGAACAGTGCTTTGCACATAGTAAGCGCTTAACAAATGCCATTATTATTATTACTGAGTGACTTGCCCAAGGTCACACAGCTGACAATTGGCGGAGCCGGGATTTGAACCCATGACCTCTGACTCCACAGCCCGTGCTCTTTCCATTGAGCCACGCTGCTTCTCTTACTTCCCAAGCGCTTAGTACAGTGGCTCTGCACACAGTAAGCACTCAATAAATACGATTGAATGAATGAACGAATGGATGAATGAGAGAATAAATGAATGACGGAATGAGGGACGGAATGAGGTAATGAATGAATGACGGAATGAACGAATGATTGACTGACAATGAATAGAGAAGCAGCGTGGCTCAGTGGAAAGAGCACGGGCTTTTGAGTCAGAGGTCATGGGTTCAAATCCCGGCTCTGCCAATTATCAGCTGTGTGACTTTGGGCAAGTCACTTAACTTCTCCGTGCCTCAGTTACCTCATCTGTAAAATGGGGACTAAGACTGGGAGCCCCCTGTGGGACAACCTGATCACCTTGTAACCTCTCCAGCGCTTAGAACAGTGCTTTGCACATAGGAAGCGCTTAACAAATGTCATCATTATTATTATTATTATTATAATTATTATTATTATTGGCGGAATGAATGAATGACTAATGGCATGAATGAATGACTGGCTGAGGAGCCTATAACCTTGTTCCCTCCCCTGGTGACGTCACGCCGGAAGTGACGGCGGCCTCAGGTCCTTCCCTACTCGTGGGTTCGGCCCGGAAGGGAGGGGCTCGTCGGGGACAAACGGGACGGGGACCCGAAAACCGCCGCCCACCCGCCCTTCCGAGGGGGATTGGCGGCGGTTTCCCACCTCCCACGACAATGCCGGGCCGGCTGACAGTAATGGCCGCCGGACAGGATCCCCACCGGGAAGGACGCCGCGGCGTGACGTCATCGCGCCCGCCCGTGACGCCATCGCGCCCGCCCGCTCCCCGCCTCGCGCCCTCGGGGCGCGAGCCTCCTCCGCGGCGCATGCGCGCGGCGGGACCCCCCGGGAAGGGAGGAGAAGGGGGTCCGGCCCCCGCAGAGGGGATCACCGGCGGGAAGAAGAGCGTGTGCGGCCCCCGCGGAGAACCGATACCTCGTCACCGTGGGGCTGATACTCCTCCATGTCGGGAGCTGCTGCTCTCCTTCCTGGGGGCGGGGCTCCAGGGAGGCCGCTCATTGGTCACCTGGTCCAGCTCGGCCAGCCCTCTCCCTCCTCAGGGAGGAGAGCTCTGCGCAGGCGCACTGCGGCCTCCGCACCGGGCGGGAGCGCCCCCTGCCGGGCGGCCGGCAGACTCGCTGGAAATCTGCCTTTCGACCCGAGGTTCAATATCCCACCCTGATGAAATAAAAAAAATAATAATAATGTTGGTATTTGTTAAGCGCCTACTATGTACCAAGAAGTGTTCTAAGCTCTGGGAGAGGGGATACAAGGTAATTTAAGTTGTCCCACGGGGGACTCAGTCTTCATCCCCATTTTACAGATGAGGAAACTGAGGCTCAGAGATGTGACTTGCCCAAAGTCACACAGCTGACAATTGGCGGAGTCGGGATTTGAACCCATGACCTCTGACTCCACAGCCCGTGCTCTTTCCATTGAGGCACGCTGAATAATGGTATTTATTAAGCGCTTACTAGGTGCCAAGCCCTTTTCTAAGCGCTGAGGTAGATGCAGGTTGGACACAGTCCCTGTCCCGCACGGGACTCACAGTCTTAATCCCCATTTTACAGATGAGGTAACTGAGGCCCAGAGAACAATACTAATTTTGGTATTTAAGTGTTTGTTACTTGCCAAGCACTGTTCTAAGCGCTGGGGTAGATACAGATTGGACACAATCTCTGTCCCGCACGGGACTCACAGTCCTAATCCCCATTTTACAGATGAGGTAACAGACCCAGAGAATAATACTAATTTTGGTATTTGTTAAGCGCTTACTACGTGCCAAGCACTGTTCTAAGCACTGAGGTAGATACAGGTTGGACTCAGTCTCTGTCCCGCATGGGACTCACAGTCTTAATCCCCATTTTACAGATGAGTTAACTAAAACCCAGAGAATGATACTAATTTTGGTATTAAGCGCTTACTAGGTGCCAAGCCCTGTTCTAAGTGGTGAGGTAGATATAGGTTGGACACAGGCCCTGTTCCGCATGGTGCTCACAGTCTCAATCCCCATTTTTTTACAGATGAGGTAACTGAGGCCCAAAGAATAATAACAATAATAGCATTTGTTAAGCGCTTACTAGGTGCCAAGTACTGTTCTAAGCACTGGGGGGATACAAGGTTGTCCCATGTGGGGCTCAGTCTTAATCCCCATTTTACAGAAGAGGAAACTGAAGCACAGAGAAGTGAAGTGATTTGCCCAAAGTCACACAGCAGACAAGTGGCAGAGCCGGGATTAGAACCCTGGTTCTCTGATTCCCAAGCCTGGGCTCTTTCTGCTAAGCCACATTGCTTCTCTAAAGTGAAGTGACTTTTCCAAGATCACACAGCAGATAAGTGGCAGTACAGGGATTAGAACCCAGGTCCTTCTGACTGCTCAAGCGATAGTATTGATTAATCATGAAGTACAGAGCACTGTACTAAGTGCTTGGGGGAGACTTCAAATGAGCTAGTAGATGTCACTACTTCTCACTCCTCACCCTTGGCTTCAAGGGTGTCCATCACCTCGCCCCCTACTACCTCACCTCCCTTCTTTCCTTCTACAGCCCAGGCCGCACCCTCCACTCCTCTGCCGCTAACCTCCTCACTGTGCCTCGTTCTCGCCTGTCCTGCCGTCGACCCCCAGCCCACGTCCTTCCCCTGGCCCGGAATGCCCTCCCTCCACACATCCACCAAGCTAGCTCTCTTCCTCCCTTCAAAGCCCTACTGAGAGCTCATGTCCTCCAGGAGGCCTTCCCAGACTGAACTCCCTTTTTCCTCTCCTCCTCCCCATCCCCCCAGCCCTACCTCCTTCCCCTCCCCACAGCACCTGTATATATGTTTGTACAGATATACTACTCTATTTTACTTGTACATACTTACTATTCTATTTTATTTTAATATGTTTTGTTTTGTTGTCTGTCTCCCCCTTCTAGACTGTGAGCCCGCTGTTGGGTAGGGACCGTCTCTATATGTTGCCAACTTGTACTTCACAAGCACTTAGTACAGTGCTCTGCACACAGTAAGTGCTCAGTAAATACGATTGAATGAATGAATGAATGTCATCCCTGACCTCAAGGAATTTGCTTTTTAAGCTTAGAAGACTGGTTCTGAAATAGACTGTGAAAAAGATAAAAAAGTAAAGAGAAGGTATGTATGAAAGTATCCTCTGGTGCTAACCTTCTCACTGTGCCTCCATCTCGCCTGTCTCACTGCCGACCTCTCACCCACGTCCTGCCTCTTGGCTGGAATGCCCTTCCTCCTCAAATCAGACAGTCAATGACTCTCCCCTGCTTCAAACCCTTATTGAAGGCCCATCTCCTCCAAGAGGCCTTCCCTGACTAAGCCCCCCTTCCTCTTCTTCTACTCCCTTCTGCTCGCCCTTACTTGCTCCCTTTATTCATCCCCTCTCCCAGCCCCACAGTTCTTATGAACAAATCTGTCATTTATTTATTTATATTAATGTCTGCCTCCCCCTCTAGACTGTAAGCTTGTTATGGGCAGGGAATGGGTCTGTTATATTGTACTCTCCCAAGCACTTAGTACACTGCTCTTCACACAGTAAGCACTCCATAAATATGATTAACTGAAAAAGCGGCACAGTGAGTAGATTTAACTCTCATGTAATATGCACCCAAACCAATGGATTGCTAAAAGTACGTTTATACATTTTTCCAATATTTCAGTAATTTAACATTAATGCTATGTTAAGTGCTTATGTGCTAAGCAGTATACTAAGTATTGAGGTAGATACAAGATAATCAGGGCAGGTACAGTCTCTGTTCCATTTGGGGCCTGCAGTCTAAGGAAGTGAGAGAAACAGGTACTTAGTTTTACAGGTGAGGCGATTGAGGCACAGAGAAGTTAAGCGATTTGCTGAAGGTCACACAGCAGGCAAGTGGCAGAGTTGGGATTAGAATACAAATCCTCTGACTTCCGGGCCTGTGCTCTTTCCACTAGGCCAAGTTGCAAAGTGCTCATAGTGCAGAGGGCCAACTCCATGGGGATAATGGGACCATTTTCCCCAAGGTTTTCCAGCTGCAGAAGCAAAGATATTATTTTTTCTTCCATTTTAGGAGTGGTCTCCTTAGGCTGATTCACCTCAAACAGAACTGGAAATTTCAAAGCGCAGCTGAAAGAAATAAGAATTTTTGAATAGGACTAAAGACCTGTAGTTTTCTACTTTCCGTGCCTGCCTGCCATTCCCAATGCTGTGCTACCTGCTCCCTTGAAGATACCCTCCTCTCATTTCACCGTTAGTACCCTTGCCACCTGGGTTTATATTTGCCAATATGTGGCATGGGAGCTGCTCTGTTGGCAGGTTCTACAGCTGAACTGTGCCCGTGACGTGGTTTTACATGTGTGTGTCACCACCGGTTGGTGACAACTGATGAGCCGCATGAAGTTGCATAACGGAACCCAGACCTGGGGGTCAGAGGGACCTGGGTTCTAATCCCAGCTCTGCCACTTGTCTGCTGGGTGACCTTGGGTAAGTCACTTCACTTCTCTATGCCTCAGCTACTTCAGCTATAAAATGGGGATGAAGACTGTCTTGTGTCCAACCTAATTAGCTTGCCAGCCCTTAGAACAGTGCTTGACGCACAGTAAACACAACAAATACCATCATTATTATTATTATTATTACTACATTTCGCTCTTCACAATGATGCCATCAGACCATGCTTCCTCAGCTAATCTACTGTATTGATTGATTGGTTTGCAAACTGGAAATCTTTGTTCATATAGTTCATTGTATTAATTTTTTAAATCAATCAATCAGTAATAATAATGGTGTTTATTAAGCACTTACTATGTACCAAGCACTGTTCTAAGCGCTAGGGTAGATACGAGGTAATCAGATTTTCCCACGTGGAACTCAGTCTTAATCCCCATTTTAAAGATGAGGTAACTGAGGCACAGAGAAGTGAAGTGACTTGCCCAAGGTCACACAGCAGACAAGTGGCGGAGCCAACCTGGTATATATTGAGTAGTTGCAGTGTGCGGAGCACTGTACTAAGTGCTTGGGACAGTAAAGTGCAACAGGGTTGGTAGACATGTTCCCTGCCCATGATGAGTTTAAAGTCTAGAGGGGGAGGCCAGGAGGCCTTCCCAGATTGAGCCCCTGCCTTTTCCTCTGCTCTCCCTCCCTATTGCCCCGACTCCCTCCCTCTGCTCCCCGCCCCACAGCACTTGTGTATATTTGTACATATTTATTGTTTTATTTATTAATAATATGTATATATCTATAATTATATTTATCTATTTTGATGATGATGGCATTTATTAAGCACTTACTGTGTGCAAAGCACTGTTCTAAGCGCCGGGGAGGTTACAAGGTGATCAGGTTGTCCCACGGGGGGCTCGCAGTCAATCCCCATTTTACAGATGAGGTAACTGAGTTGCAAAGAAGTTAAGTGACTTGCCCAAAGTTACACAGCTGACAATTGGCAGAGCCGAGATTTGAACCCATGACCTCTGACTCCAGAGCCCATGCTCTTTCCATTGAGCCACGCTGCTTCTCATGCTGTTGATGCCCGTCTACTTGTTTTGTTTTGTTGTCTGTCTCTCCCTTCTAGACTGTAAGCCCATTGTTGGGTAGGGATTGTCTCTTTCTGTTGCCAAATTGTACATTCCAAGCACATAGTATAGTGCTGTGCACACAGCTCTCAATAAATACGATTGAATGAATATTAATATAAATAAATAATCTATCAATTTGTCCATGAGTGCTGTGGGGCTGAGGGTGTTCTCTCACCCAGTTTTAGGGAGTTTAATTAGCAGTAACAGTTACCTAACCTTTGCTCTAGGTTTCACCACTTCTGCGGATCCCATAGCTAATTACATACAAAGATGGGAATGAAGACTCAGTCCTAAATCCTAGATATACCAGTGTGGCCTAATGGATAGAGTGTGGATCTGAGAGGCAGGAGATCTGGGTTCTGATGCTGACTCTGCTAAACGCCTGCTGTGTGGCCTTGGGTAAGTCACTTAACTTTTCTGTATCTCTATTTCCTGATCAGTTAAATGGGGATTTATTACCCAGTTTCCCTCCCACTTATGAGCCCCATGTGGAACAAGATGAGAGAATCAGCAGGGCCTAATGGAAAGAGCATGGGTCTGGGAATCAGAGGATCTGGATTCTAATCCTCATTCTGCCAAATGCTGGCTGTGCATCCATAGTCAAGTCACTTAACTTTTCTGTGCCTCAGTTCTCCTAGTCTCCCTCCTACTTAGCATGTGAGTCCCATTTGGGACAGGGACTGTGTCCAATCTAATAAGCTGGTATCTACCCCAGCACTTTGAACAGTGTTTGACACATCAATCAATTAATCAATCTTATTTATTGAGCACTTACACTGTATGAAGAGCACTGTACTAAGCACTTGGCAGAGTACAATATAAACAATAAAACAGAGTTGGTAGACATGACCCTTGCCCCCAACAAGCCTAGTGAGCACTTAACAAATACCATAAAAAAGTACTGTCTGATTTTTTTTTTAATTGTATTTGTGGATCGAGTGAGGATTTTGTGACCGGGCTAAGCATTATTTACGATGGGGTATTCAATCCCTACCACCATCACAATCACATACAGAGGGTGGTTTTAGGTGCTTCTCCATCTCTTAGAAGGTATTAATGCCTGTCTCCTCATCTAGACCGTATGCTCGCTGTGGGCTGGGAATAGGAAAGCAGCATGTTCTAGTGGCTAGAGCACAGGCCTGGGAGTCAGAAGGGCCTGGGTTCTATTCCCGGCTCTGCCTCTTGTCTGCTTTGTGACCTTGGGCAAATCACTTCACTTCTCTGTGCCTTAGTTCCCTCATCTGTAAAATGGGGATTAGGACTGTGAGCCCCACGTCGGACATAGACTGTGTCCAACCCAATTAGCTTGTATCTACCCCGGCACTTCATAGAGTGCCTGGCACATCTGCTTATCATTGTATTGTACTCTCCCAAGCGCTTAGTACACAGTAAGCACTCAATAAATACAACTGAATGACTAGTCAGTGCTTAACAAATACCCTAAAAAAGATTTAAATAATTAATACACGTCTAGATCCTCAAATTATGATCTTTTAAATAGTGCAAAATTTCAAAAATTCTCCTTTCCAGCCTGAGGAAGAACAGCTTCTTTGTTAGTTTGTCTCATGGGGTTTGAAAATATCTGACAGGGCTGCTGCTTGTGGCTTTGCTACACTAGAGGGAGGCCTTGTAGAAGAGTGTAATCCCTTTCTGATTCAGAGGGGATTGCGATACCAGATGAATTGTTTGGCTTCACCCATCGCTCTCCCCACCTTCAAAGCCTTTTTAAAATCCCATCTCCTCCAAAGAGGCCTTCCCTACTCAGCCTTTATTTCCGTTAGTCCCTCTTCCTTCTGCATCACTCTTGCACCTGGATCTGTCCTCTTTAAGCCCTAGATATTCACCCCACTTTCCACTCCACAGCACCTAGGCACACAGCCCAAATTTACTTTAATGTCTGTCTGCCCCAATAGACCGTAAGCTCCTCGTGAAGCAGCATGGCATAGCAAAAAGAGCTCGGGTTTGGGAGATATGGATTTAGGAAGATAAGCAAGAAAGAGAGGGAAAGCTGGGACAGGAAAAACACAGGAACATGAGAAAGCTGCATGGCTTAGTGGATAGAGCACGGGCCTGGGAGTCAGAAGGTCATGGGTTCTAATCCTGGCTTTGTCAGTTGTCTGCTGTGTGACCTTGGGCAAGTCACTTTACTTTTCTGTGCCTCAGTTCCCTCATCTGTAAAATGGGGATTAAGACTATGAGCCCCACCCAGGACAGGGACTGTGTCCAACCTGATTTGCTTGCATCCGCCCCAGCGCTTAGTACGGTGCCTGGCACATAGTAAGTGCTTAGCAGCGTGGCCCAGTAGAGAAACAGCGTGGCTCAGTGTAAAGAGCACGGGCTTTAGAGTCAGAGGTCATGTGTTCAAATTCCAGCTCTGCCACCTGTCAGCTGTGGTTTTGGGCAAGTCACTTAACTTCTCTGTGCCTCAGTTACCTCATCTGTAAAATGGGGATTAAGATTGTGAGCCCCCTGTGGGACAACCTGATCACCTTGTAACCTCCCCAGCACTTAGAACAGTGCTTTGCACATAGTAAGTGCTTAATAAATGCCATCATTATTAAATACCACAATTATTATTATTATTACTACAGCCTTCTACATTGGAGTTGGTGTTGTTTTTTCATTTTTGTATCGGTTGATAGGGTTCAATAGGGAACAGGGCCTTAAGGGGGAAAAGGTAAGTCAGAGAGATGTCTGTAATTATCTGTCACTTGCACAGATATTTCACACTTCTGCGTGATTTGCCTCACACATGAGACTTTAAGTTTATTTTTCTTTTCTTGACTCAGACTGAACCTCTCCTTCCCTCTCCCCCTCAACCCCCACCACCTCCCTAGCAGCTCTTTGGCATCTCCATTGTGGTTTCCCTCCACCACTAATAAAAATAACTATGGCAAATGTTAAGTGCCTACTACATGTAGGCACTTAGGGGATCAGCGTGGCTCAATAGAAAGAGCCCGGGCTTGGGAGTCAGAGGTCATGGGTTCAAATCCCGGCTCCGCCACTTGTCAGCTGTGTGACTGTGGGCAAGTCACTTAACTTCTCTGTGCCTCAGTTCCCTCATCTGTAAAATGGGGATTAAGACTGTGAGCCCCCTGTGGGACAACCTGATCACCTTGTAACCTCCCCAGCGCTTAGAACAGTGCTTTGCACATAGTAAGCGCTCAATAAATGCCATTATTATTATTATTATTATTATTACATGTGAAACACTGTTCTAAGCACCTCGGTAGATAAAAGAAAATCAAATTAGACAAAGCCCCTGTCTCACCCTGGGTTCACAGTTTAAAGGGGGAGAGAAAAAAGGTATTGAACCCCCATTTTACAGGTGAGGAAAGTGCAGCACAGAAAATTTCAGTGATTTGTCCCAACTTGTATCTACGTCAGAGTTTAATGCAGTTCCTGGTGTATAGTAAATGCTTAACAAATACCATAAAACAAAAAAGAAAAAAAAAATGACCCAGACTGAAAGCTTGTCCTCTGGTTTGTAAAGCGCTTAGCACATAGTAAGTGCTCTGTAAATACCATTGATTATTTGAGTTGACTATTTGAAATTATATCTGTAGGTCAGCAGAGTTGTTAAGATGGGATATGAGCAAATAATTTAATAGAATATAATAATAATAATAATAATTGTGGTATTTTTTAAGAGCTTACTATGTGCCAAGGCTTTATCTACTGGGGTATGTTAGATATTACATAGAGTTAAAATACCAGTGGACATAGATCATTTTTGGAAAGGAAATGTATTCAGTGATTTAACAGGTAAAATAAAATCCAGTTAGCAAAGGACAAGTTCAACCAAAAAAAAAAAAAAGTGACATCCATGCAGAGAAATGAACTATTAAAAGTTTGCCATTTAAAGGTCAAAGTTGAGAGATATAAATTAGATGAATCATTTTTTCTGAGCTCACCCATTTCAGTTTGTGAACCTTTCCTGGGGAGAAGGAGGAGAAGAAATTGGAAGTCCTTATTTTTTAATTGAATTGTACCATTCTCAATTCATTTTTCATTATGCGTCTTGGTTGATCAGATTTTGTTTTCTAAGTGCCTATTTAATGATTACCAAACGGATTTATGCTTTAGTGCACTGAAAGTAGGTTGGATGTAAAGAAATAAAATGAACCTTTGATTTTAAATTCATATTAAGTCTCTCCTCAACCATGAAAACAAGTACTGACCTTGGGCAGAGGACCTTGAAAGATGGAATAAAAATCAGTCAGCAGGCCTCAAAGACTAAGTGCTGGGGTTGACCCAAGCTAATTAGATTGGGCTCAGTCCCTATCCCCATTTTACAGATGAGGTAACTGAAGCCCAGAGAAGTGAAGTGACTTGCCCAAGGTCACACAGCAGACAGGTGGCAGGTCAGGTTTAGAACCCAGATCCTTCTGATTCCCAGGTCTGTGCTCTATCCATTAGGCCTCGGCGCAACTCTATTTCGCCACCTGAGAATGTCCAGCTCAGAAATCTGCACTTCACCAGCCGACTATCTGATTTTCTCTTTTTATGGTGTTTGTTAAGCACTCATTATGTGTCAGGCACTGTACTAAGCACTGGAGTAGATGCAAGTGAATCACGTTGGATATAGTCCATGTCCCCCACGGGGCTCACAGCTTTAACACCCATTTTACACAGGAGGGAACTGCAGCATAGAGAAGTGAAGTGACTTGCCCGAGGTCACACAGCAGACAAGTGGCACCCCGGGGTAGATACAATATCATCAGGTTGGACACAATCCCTGTCCCACAAGGGGCTCACAGTCTTAATCCCCATTTTCCAGATGAGGTAACTGAGGCCCAGAGAAGTGAAGTAATTTGCCCAAGGTCACACAGAAGACAAGTGGCGAAGCTGGGATTAGAACCCACATCCTTCCGACTCCTAGGCCCGGGCTCATAACCACTAGGCTATGTTGCTTCCTAATAATAATAATAATAATGATGATGGCATTTGTTAAGCGCTTACTATGTGCAGAGCACTGTTCTAAGCGCTGGTGGGGATACAAGGTGATCAGGTTGTCCCACGTGGGGCTCACAATCTTAATCCCCATTTTACAGATGAGGTAACTGAGGCTCAGAGAAGTTAAGTGACTTGCCCAAGGTCACACAGCAGACATGTGGCAGTCGGGATTCGAACCCATGACCCCTGATTCCAAAGCCCGGGCTCTTTCCACTGAGCCATGCTGCTAATAATAATTATTATTATTATGGTACTTGTTAAGCACTTACTATGTGTTAAGCACTGTTCTAAAGGCTGGAGTACGTAAAAGTTAATCAGGTTAGACATAGTCCCTTTTGCACATGGGGCTCACACCCTTAATTCCCATTTTACAGATGAGGTAACTGAGGTCCAGAGAAGTAAAGTGACTTGAAGTACGATGGCATACGAGAAGATCATGGGAAGCAGTATGTCCTAATAGAAAGAGCACGGATATGAGTTCTAATCCCAGCTCCACCCCGTATCTGCTGTGTGACCTTGGGTAAATCACTTTACTTCTCTGTGCCTCAGTTACCTCATCTATAAAATGGGGATTAAGACAGTGAGCTCCGTGTGGGACATGGATTGGGTCCAATTGATTAACCCGTTTCTGCCCCAGTGCTTAACACAGTGCCTGGCATATAAGAGCTGTGCTTTCAAAGACAGTCATCTTCTAAATAAATCTGCAACAAGAGGAGCCAGCATGGCATGCCCAGACCATAACCTTCCAAATATTGTCCTGGGCTATGTTCCGTAAAATCCAAAACTCCAAACCCATCCGTTTTAGTACAGTTCTTCCTCTTCTCTCCTTCATTAGATTAAATTTGGGGGTGATGCAAGACCAGGAATGCATCTACTAATGCTTTTGTATTGTACAAGAAGCAGCATGACCTAATGGATAGAGCATGGGCTTGGGAGTCAGAAGGACCTATGTTCTAATCCCAGCTCTGCCACTTGTCTGCTGTGTGACCTTGAGCAAGTCACTTTACTTCTCCATGCCTCAGTTCCCTCATCTGCAAAATGGGGCTTAAGGCTGGGAGCCCCATGTAGGACAGGAATTGTGTCCAATCTGATTTGCTTTTATCCACCCCAGCTCTGAATAAGTGCCTGGCACACAGTAAGTGCTTAACAGGTAGCATTGTAAAAAAAAATAGAAAGAATTTCACCAAACCACCCAGAAGTCCTATACTTTATCTAGAGACCACTCATGGGAGGTATCAGTATGTATATGAACAGTAAAGTCCAGTGTGGGCAGGGATAGTCTCTCTTTATTGCTGAATTGTACTTTCCAAACTCATACTACAGTCTGCACACAGTAAGTGCACAATAAATACAATTGAATGAATGAACTAAGTCCCTACTCTGTGCAGGACAATGTGCTGAACGTTACACCCTGAACGTTACACAGTTTGTAGCATCCCAAAGATACAAGGAAAGGATCGATGTTCCTCTCCTCTTTCTGCGTAAATTTTTAGCCTCCAGGTTTTCACTGACTTGTTTTCCGCATCAATAAGGGGAGAAATGGGGGACATCTTACTCCAGAAACATTTTAAATGACTGTAGAGAATCTGCATTTCTGCAGTATATTACATACATACTGGAGGTAAATATTTAAGAGCAAAACAAAAGCATTGAGCTGGAAAGAAATTGAATGCTTACATAATGTTCCAGCTGCTGGATATTCTTTGCCTGGAGGGATTAGAAAATACCCAGTGATGTGGCTGAATAGATGTTCAGTGCTACAGTTGTCAAGACATCAGCTCTTATGGTTGCCACGATGAGGAGAAAGAAAGATTCTAAAAGCATAACAACAGGAATGACTGTGGTATTTGTTAAGCGCTTACTCCTTAGCAAGCACTGTTTTAAACGCTGGAGTTAGATCCAGTCAGGTAGGACATGGTCCCTGTCCCACATGGGATTAATGCTAGAAACCGACAGGCTCATTCTCACAGGAATCATGGGGATGAAGCCCTTGTTACATCTACTACTACTACTACTACTACTACTGCTGCTGCTACTACTACTACTACCACAACCACCACCACCACCACCACCACCACCACTGCTACTACTACTACTACTACTACTACTACTACTACTACTACTACTTCTTAAGCCTTTACCATGTGAAAGGTACCGTACTAAGCACTGGGGTGAATACAAGCAAATTGAGTTAGACACAGTCCCTGTCCCATGTGGGCCTTACAGTCTCACTCCCCATTTTACAGATGAGGGAACTGAGGCAAAGAGAAGTGAAGTGACTTGCCCAAGGTCTCGCAGCAGACAAGTGTCAGAGCCGGGATTAGAACCAGTATTCCCATGGGCCATTTGGTGCTGTACTAGTAGCTCATTTTGGGCAAAGATGTCAGACCAACCATGAAAGTGAACAAGTATCCCCCAGTGACGGACTCAGAAATATATAAAGTGGTAAATGGAGAAATAACCTTCGACATAGGTGGAGTAAAACAGTCATCACGAATACAACAGTAATGCTGGTCAGGACTTCTTGGAACCTAGAGGGCGATGGTATGTATGCAGTAAGATTTTCATCTGTGGTATGGTCTGAAAAGTGTAATTTTCTGCATCTGAATTTGGCCGTTTATGTGTTGTCTCTCAGTTCTTTCAATAGAAAAATGATTGCACAGACACAAGCAGCATCTAAATGAGCACAAATCAACTGAATATCCATTTCTGAGAACATTATCGCAACCTAAAGACTTCCTTTAACAAACCCTTCAGGCTTAATTCCGACATTTAAAGCTGCATATTTTGAATTGAAAGTGCTTCTTTGCTTCGAACTATGCTATGCACAAGCAGATGCTGCAAACATTAAACATGGCAACACAACGGGGCAAGCCACTTGACTTCTCTGTGCCTCAGTTGCCTCATCTGCAAAATGGGGATTCAGCCCCTGTTCTCCCTGCTACTTAGACTGTGAGCTCCCGTGGGACCTGATTATCTTGTATCTTCCCCAGTGCTTAGTACAGTGCCTGACACATAGTAAGCGCATAACAAATGTTACAATTATTATTATTATAACAAGGAGGAGCAGCATGGCCTAATGAATAGAGCACTGGCCTGGGAGTCAGAAGGACTCTCATCCTGGCTCTGCCACTTGTCTGCTGTATGGCCTTGGGCAAGTCACTTGATTTCTCTGTGCCTCAGTTACCTCATCTGTAAAATGGGGATTATGACTGAACCCCATGTGGGACATGGACTGTGTCACCAACCTGATTACCTTGTATCTACCCCAGCGCTTAGACCAGCGCCTGACACATAGTAAATGCTTATCAAATACCATAAAAACAACAACAAAAATAAAACAAGGGGCAGTTTTTTTGTGTGTGGCTGATGTTGCCAGGACTGTGATTGAAATTCAGTTGCATATGCTCAGAGGTAAATTTGACCATCAGTAATATCATATATATATATATATGTACACACCTGTATATGTCTATATGTGTTTGTATATACATGTGTTATATATGCTGTGATATGACATGGCATTATTAATTTGATAGATGACATGTAGCTATCTTAAATTAACAATGCCAAGTCATTCAAACATTCTGTCTTTCGAAAATGGACTCCATTAATACATGAAATGCACGTTCAGCTTAAATCTTCCTTAGTGACAGGTGGGTGTCACAGAAGCCTATCAGAGTACACAAACTCACAAACTGCCATGATTCCCAATTTATGTGAGGTGTGTGTGTGTGTGTGGGGGGGGGGGGGGGGTGTCTCACACTGTCCCTCCAGAGAGAAGGAGGAGATTTAAGGATGAAACGGCTAACCTGTAAACTGTTCCCCACACTGTCTTTCTTGAAAATTCTAGAAAACAGCTTCTCTGAAAACCCTCCCACCCTCCTGACCCACCACTGTATCATTCGGGACTGTTCTCTCAGAAGAATTGCCAGAGGCAAGGAAGACAGGGAAGAGGAATTTGTGGGGGGGTTTTCTAATCGATCAATCCAGCGCATAGTACAGTGCCTGGCACATAGCAAGCGTTTAACAAATACCATGATTATTATTATTTTTCTAATAGTATTTGTTAATCACTTACTATGTGCCAGGCACTGTCCAATCTGATTATCAATCCCAGTGCTTAGAACCATGCCTGTCACATAGAACAGTGCTTGGCACATAGTAATCACTTAACAAATACCATCATCATCATAGTGTTAAAAAATGCAATTAAAAGAAGTTGATAAACATGTTCACTGCCTACAGTGAGTTTATGGTCTAGCAGCTACTACTGAAAAGTAATTACTAATAAACTAATAAATTCAATCATATTTATTGAGCACTTACTCTATGCAGAGCACTGTACTAAGCACTTGGGAACATACAATATAACAATAAACTGACACATTCCCTGCCCACAATGAGCTTATTATTATTATAATAATAATAATGGCATTTATTAAGCACTTGCTATGTGCAAAGCACTGTTCTAAATGCTGGGGAGGTTACAAGGTGATCCGGTTGTCCCACGGGGGCTCACAGTCTTAATCCCCATTTTAAAGATGAGGTAACTGAGGCACAGAGAAGTGAAGTGACTTGTCCAAAGTCATACAGCAGACAATTGGTGGGGCCGAGATTTGAACCCATGATCTCTGACTCAAAAGCCTGTGCTCTTTCCCCTGAGCCATGCTGAACTTACAGTCTAGAGGGGGAGATAGACATTAATAATTCATTCATTCATACATTCAATCGTATTTATTGAGCGCTTACTGTGTGCAGAGCACTGTACTAAGCACTTGGGAAGTACAAGTTGGCAACATATAGAGACGGTTCCTACCCAACAACGGGCTCACAGTCTAGAAGGGGGAGACAGACAACAAAACAAAACATATTAAAATAAATAGAACAGTAAATATGTACAATGTATAATATGTATAATAAATAGGCAGACATTAAGATTCTAATTTCAGCTCCTCCACTTGTCTTCTGTGTGACCTTGGGCAAGTTACTTGAGTTCTCAGTGCCTCAGTTACTTCATCTGTAAAATGGGAATTAAGACCCTGAAACCTATGTGTGGAACAGGGACTGCATCCAACCTGATTACCTTGTATCTACCCCAGTACTTCGAACAGTGCTTGACACTGCTATTATATTATGTATATATTATATTATGACTATATAATATATTCTGTTATAAGCAGGTAAATTGGAGGTAAAATGAGATCAACAAGAGTTTGAAACCCCAGGGAGAAAAGGGGAAGCCTGAATTCAGTAAGTATCAGTTAAGGATTAAATAAGAACAGCTGAGAAGGAACGTTATCATGATACTCACCTGTTGGAAATACATTTCATTTAATTTGGCTTCTTGTCACTTTCCCAGCTGTGACTACTTATTCACCTACTGTTGGGGCTCTGCTGAGAGATTTGGAACATATCTGTAACTTTTTCATATCTGTCCCCCCATCTAGACTGTAAATTCCCTGTGGGCAAGGAGTGGGTCCGTGATATATTGTTATAAGGTGCTTTCCCCCAGTCCTGGAATGCCCTCCCTCTGCCCATCCGCCAAGCTAGCTCTCTTCCTCCCTTCAAGGCCCTACTGAGAGCTCACCTCCTCCAAGAGGCCTTCCCAGACTGAGCCCCTTCCTTCCTCTCCCCCTCGTCCCCCTCTCCATCCCCCCATCTTACCTCCTTCCCTTCCCCACAGCACCTGTATATATGTATATATGTTTGTACATACTTATTACTCTATTTATTTTACTTGTACATATCTATTCTATTTATTTTATTTTGTTAGTATGTTTGGTTTTGTTCTGTCTCCCCCTTTTAGACTGTGAGCCCACTGTTGGGTAGGGCCTGTCTCTATATGTTGCCAACTTGTACTTCCCAAGCGCTTAGTACAGTGCTCTGCACACAGTAAGCACTCAATAAATACAATTGATTGATTCTCATGCCTTTAGTACAGTGCTCTGCACACAGAAAGCGCTCAATAAATAGGACTGACCGACTCTGAGGTTGGAGCTAGCCAGGGGGCTAAATGGAGAGAAAATGAGGGGCTTCTGATTTTCAAAGCCCCCACCTTTCTGCTTCCATCAGGCTTTCAGGCTGGGGAGGGGGGGTCTTGGTGAGGATTTTGGAGCTGGGAATGCCTCCCCCTCCCCCCAACTTGTCGTGCTAGTCCTTGCACTTGTCTGCTGTGTGACCCGGGGTGAATCACTTGACTTCTCTGGGCCTCGGTGTCATCATCTGTAAAATGGGGACTGAGCCCGTGAGCCCCACGTGGGACAGGATCCAACTTGATTTGCTCGGGCCCCCCCAGCGCTTAGTACAGTGCCTAGCCCATAGTAAGTCAGTCAGTCACAAATGGCATCATCATCATCCTTAGGAAGGGGTGAGATTGGGGTCTGAAGTGTAAGTGAGATCTGGGGGGAAGGTGGCAGTTTTGGCGGGGTGCCAGCCGTGCGGTGGCTGCCAGCTAGAGGCGGGGCCAGGTGTGGGGTGGGGTGGGGTGTGTTGCGGTGCAGTGTGTTGCGTTGCGCTGAGGTCCCGAGCAGCAGCAGCAGGACCGGCGGAGGAGGAGAAGGAGGGAAAGTGAGGACCGGGTGAGCACCAACTGAACACTTCTCGGGGGGCACGGGGGAGACCGGGGAGAGATGGGGAGGGTTGTGGAGGGCAGAGATGGGGAGACGGGGGAGAAGAGAGACGGGGACAAGAGAGATGGGGGAGACGGGGGACAAGAGATAGGGGAGACGGGGACGAGAGATGGGGGAGAAGAAAGATTGGGGAGATGGGGGAAAAGAGAGATGAGGAGACGGGGGGACAAGAGAGATGGGGGAGAAGAAAGACGGGGGAGAAGAGAGATGGGGAGAAGAGAGAGGGAGAGACGGGGAAGAAAGATGGGGCGACGGAGGGAGATGCGGGAGGAAAGATATGGGGGAGATGGGGAGAGAGAGATGGGGAGGAGAAGTGGGGAAGAGAAATGGGGGCGACGAGGTGTAGTGGGAAAAGCAGTGGGTGGCGGGCAAGGGGTGTGTGTGTGTGTGAGGGATCCGGCTTGGATGGGGGGTCCCGAGGCTGAGGGGGGTGGCTGGCCTGGCTGATGTTCCTGGGCCCCCCGCCCCGCCCAGCCCAGCCCAGCCCAGCCCAGCCCAGCCCACGTGGCCCCGCAAAGCGAGCGTCCTGCAGTGTGCTTGGGCACAGGTGCATGGGCAATCGGGCACGGGGGGGAGAGGGGCGGGTCCCGAAACCAGCCCGGGGGTCGAGCGTCACGTCCTGCGGCCACCCCTGCAGAGAGCCCGCTCGCCTGCTCGCCTGTCCTCTCGTCCGCCGCTCCAGCACCGGGCTCCACATCTGCTCCCCACGAGGACCGGTAAGTCTCCCGCCCGCTCCTCCTCCGGCTTCCCCCCACCCCCACCCCACCTCGGACTCGGGAAAGTTTGATAAAAAAGCAAATCCAACATCTCTGTCGCTTTTCCCGTCCACACAAGGTGAACCCAAGGGACAATATATCGCCGGGTTTCCCTATCTTCGTGGTCCTGGTTTTTATCTCCTATTTCTTCTTTTAGCAATCAGTAGTACCTGTTCACTCAGACGTATTTATTGAGCGCTTGCTCTGCACAGAGCACTGTAGTAAGCGCTTGGAAAGGACAATTCAGCAATAAAGAGGGACAATCCCTGCCCACACCGGCCTTACAGTCCTGAATGGGGGAGGCAGACATCAGGGCATGTAAACAGGTATCAGTATAAATCAATAGAATTATTACTGTGTGCAGAGCACTGTACTAAACACTGGGCGTTCGTTGTGGGCAGGGAGCGGCTGTTTGTTGTTATAGGACATTCTCCCAAGCGCTTAGTGCAGTGCTCTGCACACAGTAAGTACTCAAGGAATACGACTGAATGACCTGTTCCCTGCTTACAGTCTTTTGCCTGATTCGGTGATTTAGAATTTAGCCTAGTTATCTACCTGTGGCCAGGCACTAATGGATAAAGATTGATAAGACCCTGTAACTTTTTTTTCTTCACACAGCTGTCTGTAGCACTGCATTTATGTGACTCTGCATCTCTTCTCCTTAACTGCATTTAAAGGATTGAAAAATCCTCCAAAGGTGCCGATATTAGATATCCGAGTTGGGCTGAATTCACAGAGGAATTATTTAAAGGGATAGATTACATCCTGGGAATTTTAGAAGTCATAATGGCTGGCTTTGCTTTCTATGTTCTAGAGATGCCCCAAACACCCCCTCACCCCTATTCCTATGCCCCCACCCCAATTCCTACCTCCCTAATTTCCTCTACAGTGATTTAGTGAAAATCCAATCTGGATTTCTGAAGGCGTGTTCCAATAACCCAAGCAAGCATCCTGGTTTTCCTTTTTCTTTCGTATTATACTCTGTTTCATTTAACCCGTTGAGCAGGGAGATGGAGAGAAAGGTTGAAGCATTCTCATTTGGTCATGTTAAAGTTCATTTTTCTTTCTGGGAAAGTTAAACGAATGCCAATTATTTTCGCGGCTCTTGCTTAAAGGAAGTCAAGGAATAGTCTTCCCAGAATGCTTAATTGGTGGCTTTTGTGTTCATTTGTTATTCAGTTGGAAATTTGAACAGGTGGTGTTCACAGAGACGTTAGAGGATTATGTCTCTGGCCGCTAAACGATCACCACAGGGCTGGGAAGCTAGATTGAATAATTTTTTTTTTCCAAAACTAGGATTACCGTGATTCATATAAGGAAAAAGATTTCCTTTTCTCTTGGAGGAAGCCACGTAGAAAAATTTGCCCTCTAGGGATTGAATCAGTGTGTTTCTTTGGGTTGATACTGTTTGCTCAAGAGGAAGAATTACCCTCACCATGCAAGGTATTTTTAAAATAGTAAGTGATCTGTATTTTCAGAGCTCAGTCATAATCTTTTAGAATTGGCAGAGAGCTTTAATTGCACTCTCTTCCACTCACCCCTTTCCATGCCTCAAGTTACTAAATGACTTACCAAAAAAAGTACAAATTCTTACAATGTGACAAAATGGTAAGGAAGACGTTTAAAAGCTCAAATGTTAAAGAGGAGCTTCTGAAGTATTTAATCAACAGGAGAGGGGCTAGAGGAAGGAAAGCAAGGGATCTTTGGGAATCATGAGTAAGAATCCTTTCACATTGGAGTTTTAGGATTTTGTTCTTTAAAATTATTCCTCATAATAGCATTTACTGAGGGTCTACTCTGTGCACTGTACTAAGTTCTTGGAGTACAAAATAGTTACATAGCAACTGTCTACTATTATAAGTAATTACTGTATGTGCCACTATGCTAAGAGCTGGGGTAGATACAGAGTATTCATTCATTAGTATTTATTAAGCACTTAGTGTGTGCAGAGCATTGCTCTAAGCGCTTGGGAAAGTACAATACAACAATAGATATATTCCCTGCCCACAAGGAGTTTACAGTCGAGAAGGGACAGACATCAATACAGATAAATTATAGATATGTACAAAGTGTTGTGGGGCTGGGAGGGCTGGGAGTTGAGGGGGGAAGAGCAAAGATAGCAAGTCAGGGTGATGCAAAAGGGAGTGGGAAAAGGTGAAAGGGGGGGGCTAGATTGGGAAGGCCTCCTTGAAGAGATGTGCCTTCAACAAAGCTTTGAAGGCCGTGAGAGTAATTGACGAATTTGAGGAAGGAGGGCATTCCAGGCCAAAAGCAAGATGTGGGGTAGGGGTTTGTGTCGAGACAGGTGAGACCATGACACAGTGAGAAAGTTAGCATTAGAGGAGGAAAGTGTGTGGGCTGGGTTGCAGAAGGAGAGAAGGGAGGGTGAGGTTGGTGGGGGCAAGGTGGTGGACTGCTTTAAAGCCAATGGTGAGGGCTTTTTGTTTGATGTGGAGGTGAATGGGCAACCACTGGAGTTTTTTGAGGGGTGGGGTGACATGTCCTGAATGTTTTTGTAGAAAAGTGATCCGGGCAGCAGAGCGAAATATGGACCAGAGTGGGGAGAGACAGAAGCCTGGAAAGGTAGCAAGGAGGCTGATGCAGTAATCCAGGTGGGATAGGATGAGTGATCATATTAACATGGTAGCAGTTTGGATGGAAAGGGAAGGGCAGATTTTAGTGATGTGGTGAAGATGGGACCCACAGGATTTAGTGATGGATTGAATATGTGGTTTGAATGACAAAGAGGAGTTGAGGATAATTCCAGGGTGTCAGATCAAACATAGTCCCTGTCTCTCATGGGATTCTAGAAGACCCAGTCTTTGTCCTCGTAGGGCTAACAATTCTGTGAAGGAGGCAGATCCTTAAATGAACAATTGGGGGAGTTTTAGAGCATATAAGGTAAAAGTTATGAGTAAGAAGCAGCCTGGCTTAGTGGAAAGGACAAGGATCTTGGGACCTGGGAGTCAGAGGACCTGGGTTCTAATACCAGCTCTGTCATTTACCTGCTGTGTAACCTTGGGTAAACCACTTCTCTGTGCCTCAGATTCCTCATCTGTAAAATGTGGTTTCAATACCAGTTCTCTCTCCTCCTCAGACTGTGAGCCTTGTGTGGGACGGGGCCTTTGTCTGTCCTGATAATCTCAACTCCCCCAGAGCTTAGTGCAGTGCTTAGAACATAGTAATAAATGCCACAGTTAAGAGTTTTAGTGGCCCAGAAAGGACCAAGATGAGAGCTGACTGATGCAAGTGACTGTGAACCCGTTGTTGGGTAGGGACCGTCTCTATATGTTTCCAACTTGAACTTCCCAAGCGCTTAGTACAGTGCTCTGCACACAGTAAGCGCTCAATAAATATGATTGAATGAATGAAAGTGAGGAGACAAGATGGAGAAGGCCTCCTGGAGGAGGTGTGATCTCAGAAGGGCTTTTGAGATGAGAAGAGTTGTGGTCTGTCAAATGAAGGGAGAGTATGAGGACATGGTCGATGGCCGGCGAGAAAGAGAATGTGAGGTGAGATGAGTCGATTAGTGTTATTAGAATGAAGATTTTGTGAGCTATTTTACTTGTACATATCTATTCTATTTATTTTATTTTATTAATATGTTTGGTTTTGTTCTCTGTCTCCCCCTTCTAGACAGTGAGCCCACTGTTGGGTAGGGACTGTCTCTATATGTTGCCAACTTGTACTTCCCAAGCTCTTAGTACAGTGCTCTGCACACAGTAAGTGCTCAATAAATATGATTGATTGATTGGTGTAAAGGGAGAAGAGAGTGGATAAGTAGGAGAGAGAAAGTTGATGGAGTGCCAAAAGTCAATGGTGGGGAGTTTTTGCTTGGTGTGGCAAAGAATGGGCAGCTGCTGGAAATTTCTGATGCCTGGGGAGATGTGTGCAGCACAGTGTTTGAGGAAAATGATCTGATAAAGAGAGGGCAGAAGGGAATCGGGGAGAGATTGGAGGCAGAGAGATTGGTGAGGAATCTGGTGACACTTCATCCAAAAGGGCTGTCTTTTATGCTCAGCCAGCTATAGGCAATTTTTTGGAAAAAGACCCATCTTCACATTTGATTAAATCAGTGGTCCATCTGAGGCTGGAAAGAAACAAATCTGAAGGCAGTGTAAGAAGTCACATTACCCCAGTGGGCTCACCACTCTCAAAATCCCTTAGGCACTTACAAAAATATTAGTACCTTGATCTCCTCTATCTCACCCTTTCCCAACCCCTTTCCCACATCCTATACATCCAACATCTAAATTTCTGGTAAGTAGTAATCTACTAAATGACCTCCCCATCATACACAGATTGGGTAGATCCTTGTTATATTAGTAAGCCCAGTTTAGGACAACCCAATAAAAGAGGAGAATTTGGAGAAGCTTAAACAAATGCGATCAAGTGCTTGTAGAGGAAAAAAAACACTGGGAAAGAAATGGAGAAGCCAATCAATCAGTGGTAAAAAAAAATATTAGTACCGCAATCTCATTTATCTCACCACCAGCCCCTCTCCCACACCCTGCTTCTGGCCTGAAACTCCCTCCCACTTCCTAACCAACGATGATCACTCTCTCTACCTTCAAAGTCTATTTAAAATTACTTCTCCTCCAAGAAGCCTTCTCCAAGTCCATATTTCCTCTACTCCCTCTCTGTGTTGCCCTCACCCTTAGATTTGTACCCTTTATTCACCCACCCTCAACCCCACAACTCATATCTATATACATAATTTATTTTAATAAATAAATAATATACTCGGTTATATTGTACTCTCCCAAGTGCTTAGTATAGTGCTCTGCACACAGCAAGTGCTCAAATATGATTGATTGAAGCAGGGTAATGGACTATCTGGAAATACTATCCTGAAGTAATACTGGGAAGCTGAAAGCATGCTACACTTGTCTGCTGTGTGATCTTGGGCAAGTCACTTCACTTCCCTATACCTCAGTTCCCTCATCTGTAAAATGGGGATTAAGACTATGAACCCCACGCGGGACAGGGACTGTGTTCAACCTAGTTTGCTTGTATTCACCCAAGTGCTTAGTGCAGTGCCTGGCACATAGTAATCGCTTAGCAAATGCCATAATTATTATTACTGGGGGCCCTGCTCCACATTTATTCCTGCCTGCCCCCTGAATATAGGGAAGAAAAAAAGACACTGAAACCACTTTTTACCAGCTCACTCTTCATTTACTTGCTATTGTTTGCTTATTTTATAGCATTTAATAACACATTGTAGACAGTTAATACAAATACATCCTGGCCTAATTGCTCTCAGCAGGCATTGTTCTGGATGATAAAACACAATAAAGGCTCTCTTCCACAAAAGAGGAATGAAAAGGAAATCAGTGTAAGCACAGCTATATTTGCAAAGCGTTGTTGGCAAGATTTGTGCATTTGCTAGCCCTGGTTTCTCCCTTTAGGTACAGCTAGATGCAAGTATGTGCTGAACTCCTTTTTTGCCTGAGGAATTCAGCAGAACAGGGGACAGGGTAAGGTGGGCACTGTCATAGACCTATCGGCATTTTGGGGTCAGCGAGGAGGCTGATGCAGTAGTCGAGGTGGTCTATTATGTCTCTGCAAGCCACCACTCCCACACTTTTAAAGCCCTGCTAAAATCACC
Organism: Tachyglossus aculeatus; assembly: GCF_015852505.1. Lineage (NCBI taxonomy): Eukaryota > Metazoa > Chordata > Mammalia > Monotremata > Tachyglossidae > Tachyglossus > Tachyglossus aculeatus. Next base: position 27,530,758 of record NC_052083.1, read on the forward strand.
TCAATCAGTCATATTTTTTTGACCACTTACTGTGGGCTTACTGTACTAAACGCTCGGGAAAGTACAGTGTAACTGTTGGTAGACACATCCCCTGTCCACAATGTGTTTACACTTTAGAGGGGGCCGAGGACATTAATAAAACTTAGGGTTTGGTTGGGAAGATGAGGACTTCTGCTTTGGACATGCTAAGTTTGAAATGTCGACAGGACATCCAACTAGAGATGTCTTGAAGGCAGGAGAAAATGCAAGACTGCAGAGAAGGAGAGAGATCAGGGCTGAAGACGTAGATTTGGGAATCATCCCCGTAGAGATGGTAGTAGAAGCTGTGGGAACAAATGAATTCTCCAAGGGAGTGGGTATAGATGGAGAATAAAAGGAGACCCAGAACTGAACCTTGAGGGACCCCCGCACTGAGGGGGTGGGAGGCAGAGGAGGAGATCTCGAAAGAGACTGATAATGAGTAGCCCCAGTGATAGGAGGAGAAGCAGGAGAGGACAGTGTCAGTGAAGCCGAGGTTGGATGATGTTTCCAGGAGACAGGTGTTCAGTAGGGTCAAAGACATCTCCCAGAGGCCTTCCCCGATTTTCTCTGTATGCCCTCCCCTCTGCCTTACCTCTGCTCTTGGATCTGTACCCCTTTAGCATAAATAAACCCCCATGTGAGCCCCATGTAGGACAGAGACTTGTTCTAGCCTGATAATCTTGTATCTACCCCAGTGCTTAGTATAGTGCTGAATGCCAAGTAAGTACTTAACAAATATAATAATAATACTGTGTGCGCAGCACTATATGTAGAGCTTGGAAGAGAACAATGAAACAGAGTTGGTAGACATGTCCCTTGCCCACAAGGAGTTTAAAATCTAGAGGAAGAAACAGACATTAAAATAAATTATGGCTATGTATTTACGTGCTGTGGGACTGAGAGTGAGTTGAATAAAGGGTAATAATAATAATAATGGTATTTAAGCACTTACTATGTGCCAAGCTCTGTTCTAAGTGCTAAGGTAGCTACAAGATTATTGGGTTATCCCACATGGGGTGCACAGTCTTAATCCCCATCTTACAGATGAGGTAACAAATACAGAGAAGTCAAGTGACTTGCCCAAAGTCACACAGATGACGTGGCAGAGCTGGGATTCGAACCCATGATCTCTGACTCTGACCCCTGACTCTGGGTACAAATCCAAGCATAAGAGCGATGCAGAAGGGAGAGGGAGTAGGGGAAATGAGTGCTTCTTTGAGGAGGCCTTGTGGAGGAGATGTGATTTTAATAAGGCTTTGAAGGTGGGGTGTGGGGGGCAAGTTCCAGGCCAGAGGCAGGATGTTGGCAAGGCATCTTCCCAGCCCAAAGGATATTGTGGGGTTGAGAATTGATGGCTCGCTGTAAAAAGTACAAGTGCTTCAAACAAACTAATTTAGTAGTATTATTGCTCTGGATATTATGTAACTCCTCCAGTGGGTTAAATATTGAATTACCCTCGGGTCCAAGAGAGAATCATCCTCCCGCAAAATCCGTCTTCTCACTTTACTGTCCCCCTCGACACTTGGTAGAGAAGTGTTCCTGTTCAGTTCAATAGTCCCCTTGTACAGTGATATACTTGACTGATTTTGAAATGCCTTTTCCACCTCTTTGGAGACTCTTCAGCTCCTGCTTTTTGTGTTGGATGTCATACTTATCCCGCTTTCATATCTCCCAAGACTGTAGAAGGCAGGAGAAATTGAGACTTTTTGAGAAGTTGAAGATTTTCTTGAATTGTAAAATGATTAATCAATGATATCTGAGTACTTACTGTGTACACTGATCTAAGCGCTTGGGAGAGTACAATGCAGTACACTTGGTGGCTATGATCCTTGCCTTCAAGAGGCTTAAAGTCTAGAAGGGGAGATGGGCATTAAAAAGAAATACAAATAGGGGAAAATGGCAGAAATACTATGGGGCTGTAATGACATGAGCATAAGACTGCTTACGGGTGATGGGAGAGAATCCAAGTGATTAAGACCCAAGTGTATAGGCAAGGCAGAAGTAAGGATGAACCATAGATGGGGAAATGAAGTGTCAGTCTTGAAGATGTGATTTTTAGTAGGATTTTGAAGATGGAGAGAGTGGTGGTCTTTTGGATCGGAAGTAGGAGGGAGTTCCAGGCTGAAAAGGAGCAAGGGATCATTGACGAGCCAGATGAGATGGAGTAACAGTGAGCTGGTTGGCATTAGAGAAGGAAAGTATGGTGGGAGATTGGTGAGGTTAGGTAGGAGGGCTGACCGAGGGCCTTAAAGTCAATGGCAAAATACTGTAGGGATGCACAAGACCTGTCCAATGCTTCATCTGATCGCTGTTGAGAAGACTGGTCCCTCCTCACCCCTTCCTCTGCCACATTCTTTTCAAATTGGGGAATTCCTGCTGGGTTCTCCCTTCAGCAGTGGCTCCTGAAGGAGTAATACAGATAGGGTGGAAATGGGAGGGACTGAGATGATAGAAGCATTAGGAGATAACCACATGTCTTCTGTTGTCAAATATTGTCTTTTCCACCCATACGTTTAGACAGTGAGTTCCTTGTGGGCCAGGAACATATGTACTAAATTTGTGTCTCCTTAGCCCGATGAGCGTTGAGTTCTCGACTGTAAGGAATGTAGGAAATGTGTCTATTATTGTACTCTGAAGTGCTTAGTACAGTGCTCTGCACACAGTAACTGTGCAATCAGTATGATTGAATGAATGAATATTGAATGAGGTTGGTATGTCTGAGGCAGCCCAGTGCTCAAAGAAATCCCCTGTCTTTAGAGAAGTGAATGTCTCCATCATTCAGGAAAACCCATGTCTTTTTTTTCCATGATCTTCAATGAAAAATGACTCTTCACCCTCCCCTGGAGCCTCTTCCAGTTTTTTTTTTATAATCTTCAGATTTCCCCAAATCTTCCCTATTCTTAATTGAAATCTCTCCTGCCATTACCTTAGTCCATTGTATTTCTTTTTTCCGTCTTATGAGGATATTCCAGAATGGTCCAGCACCCTCCTTTTGATGAAATAGTGATCATTCTGTCAGCAGCTCAACTTCTCTTCCCAAGGCAATGAACAAATGCAAAGTACTTTCCTTGTTAAGATCATGGAAAACCTATTTTAATTCATTATCAGGCTTACTCAATTTATAAGATTCCAGAATAGCATTTTATATTTGAATTTGAAGAGATTTTAGAACAGTGGGAAGTGATGAGAATTTCTTTCTTGGAACTATTAATCATCTAATGAATATAATAATGCCTCAAATACCAAATGATGTGCAAATTTGATTGCTTATTGCATGCTGAACCTTGACTTTTTTGCACTCTGTATTTTTTTATCATTACTAGATTTTCAGTTCTCAAGTTAAATTTTAACTATTTCAGGTTTTTTAATGGTGTTGGCTAAACGCTTGCTTTGTGTCAAGCACTGTTCTAAGCACTGGAGTAGATACAAGATAAGCAGGCTGGATGCAGTCTAAGTATGAGGGAGAACAGGTAATGAAGCCCCATTTTACAGATGAGAAAACTGAAGCACAGAGAAGTTAGTGACTTGCCTAAAGTCACACAGCAGGCACGTGGAGGAGCAGGGATTAGACCCAAGGCTCGGGCTCTTTCCACTAGGCAACACTGCCTTTCATGTCCCAGTTCTGCTTGAATGAGTCACAAGAACCAGGGACCCAAAGGTCTGAGAGTTGAGATGAACGTTGTGGGCAGGGAATGTCACTGTTTATTGTCATATTGTACTTTCCCAAGTGTTCGTACAGTGCCCTGAACAAAGTAAGCACTCAATAAATACAACTGAATGAATGAACTCAGGTTAAATTGCCTTATGTATTTTACTAATCACAGTTAGTTCTACTTATCCGGTGCCTTAAAGGCCGAATGCCAGCTTGTTTCCAGCACTTAGAACGGTGCCTGGCACATAGCAAGTGCTTAACAAATACCGTCATTATTATTAATTATCAATAATGCCAGAAATATACCTCATCTCACTTCTCTCCAGCCCAGCCCACACACTCTTTTCTTCTAGAGCCAGCTGTACCTTAAGCTCATCTATCTCGCCACTGACCTCTCTCCCACGTCCTCCCTCTGGCTTGGATTCCCTTCCCCTCCATGTATGCCAGACCACCACACTCCCCACAGTCAAAGCATTATTAAGGTCACATGTCCTCCAAGAGGCCTTCCCTGATTAAGCCGTCTTTTCCATGACTCCCTTTCCCTTCTGCATTATTTATCCCTCTTAGACACGTTGGTATTCACCCCACCCTCAATCCCACAGTGCTTATGTATGTATCCGTAAATTATTTATATTAATTTCTGCCTTTCCCTGTAGACCGTAAACTCGTTATGGGCGGGGCATGTGTCTACCAACTCTGTTGTACTGGACTCTCCCGAAGACATAATACACAGTAATAATACTAATAATAATACTGCTAACTAATAATAATAATAACTACTAATAATACATATAATACGCATGCTCAATAAATAGCAGTGATTGATGCTTTTGAGCGGGTGGGTCTCTTGAGGACTTGTAGCACCATCAGAGTACCAGCGTTCCCAGTTTTTTTTTGTTTTTTTTTTAAAGCGCTTTCTATGTGCCGACACTGTACTAAGTCCTGGGAGTAGGTACAAGATTATCAGGTTGGGTGCAGTCCTTGTCATTCATTCAATTGTATTTATTGAGTACTTACTGCATGCAGAGCACTGTACTAAGCGCTTTCCCACACAGGACTCTGGTCTCAATCCCATTTTACAGATGAGGTAACTGAGGCACAGAGAAGTGAAGTGACTTGCCCAAGGTCACACAACAAACAAATGGCAGAGTCAGGATTAGAACCCAGGTTCTCAGACTCCTAAAACCATGCTCTTGGAGTGAACTTGACTATTCCCACTGAGGAAGGTGACAACCTCAAGGGTCATGTGTGCAAAAGCATGGCTAATGCTTGTTAGGTGATTTTTAGATAATCTCCACTTTCCCGAGAGTTGCGAATTTTTAAAAGTATAATAATCTCTTGAGACAGTAGAGGAGCCCTATTTAACTGGAATCTGGAAAACAAGTAGTATTTGTGTCACAAATGCCTCCTCATGTGTTATAACACTTTCAGGGTAGCAGTTGTGTTTGTTTAAGCAACTGTAAAATATTTAACTGTAAACATTGCACTCGTGTAGCTTTTTTTATCCTCCTTTCATTTTCAAAGAACTCCTCATGTGATCCCTGTTCCCGATTTATTTTAAAAGTCTACTTTCAGAGAGCGCACATTCCAGAATGTTTTTAACTTTGGCTAAAGCAAGCTTTCTTGAGGAGATGAAGTTGGATATAATATTTGTGTGGGTTAGTTTGTGAATTTCTATGTGATAGTTAAGTTGGAACTCATAAAAGAGAAGCAAAGCTACAAACAGCCTTGGTTCATCCTTTAAAGTCCAAAGTGACTGGTTCTTTATGGGCAGGGAATGTGTCTGATGATATAGCATACTCTCCCAAGTGCTTAGTACAGTGCTCTTCACATGGGAAGCACTCAATAAATATGAAAGAATAAAGGGTTATTTTTAAAGCTAGTTCCCCCGGGACCCCCTCCTGTAACTACAGATGTACTACAGAGAAGCAGCTAGGTCCGGTTCCACCACTTACTGGAGGTGTGACCTTGGGCAAGTCACTACACTTCTCTGGGCCTCAGTTCCTTCATCTGCAAGCTGGGGATTCATTACCCGTGCTTCCTCCTGCCGCCAAGGGTCCCTCTCCTGTAACTACAGATTTATTTATTTCATTATTCATTCATTTATTGAGCACGTACTGTGTGCAGAGCACTGTAATATGTTTGAATGAATTCAAATGGGCTACAGAGAAGCAGCCTGGTTTGGCTCCACCACTTACTGGCTGTATACCATTCATTCATTCAGTTGTATTTATTGCACACTTTCCTGCCCACGAAAAGCTTGCAGTCCAGATGGGCTTGTCTCGTCTTACGCTGTCGAGTCATCTCTGACCCATAGTGGCTCCATGGACACATCTCTCCCAGAACGCCCCATCTTCATCTGCCATCGTTCTGGTAGTGGACCCAAAGAGTTTTCTTGGTCGATCTTTGGAAGTGGTTTACCATCACCTCCTTCCACGCAGTCAACTTGACTTTCCACCCTCGACTCTCTCCCCTGCCTCTGCTGCCCAGCACAGGGGAGTTTTGACTTGGAGTAGATTGCCTTCCACTCGCTAACCACTGCCCGAAGTGGAAAAGTGATGAGGTAGATAAAAGATCATTCAGGATGGACACAGTGATTGATGAGATGAGGGGGATATCTCTATAAAGTTCCCCAAGCCTCAACAACCAGCCATGTTTTAGCCTTAGAATTTAGGGGAAAAGATGGAAGAAAAGTGAAGTTATATAGTTTCCAGGTTAGATTTTTCAAAGCTGCCCTTTTCAAGGGGCAATTGCCTCATCCCATAATAATAGCTTTATTTTTTGTTTTTAAGAAATCAGGTGGAAAAGACAAACAATATTTTTGCTTAAATTTTGTTGCTGTAAAGATACATTAATTTTTCTGTTGGTTGAGGACTTAATGGCAGGAGAAACTTCTGTAGTAACACTCTCAAAATATATTGCACTGTGGTTATTTTCAGAGTTATAACAAAGACAGGAATTTGAGATGGCTATTTTTATAAGATGCAAACCAACTTTTTTGCCTTTTTTCACCCTAAAGGAACTATTTCCTTTTAGACTGTGAGCCCACTGTTGGGTAGGGACTGTCTCTATGTGTTGCCAATTTGTACTTCCCAAGCGCTTAGTACAGTGCTCTGCACATAGTAAGCGCTCAATAAATACGATTGATTGATTGATTGAACCCCAGCTCTCCCACTTGTCCGCTGTGTGACCTTGAATAAGTCACTTCCCTTCTCTGGGCCTCAGTTACCTCATCTGTAAAGTGGGGATGAAGACTGTAGACTTCTATCAATCAATCAATCTTATTTATTGAGCGCTTACTGTGTGCAGAGCACACACTTCTAGACTGTAGACTGTAAGCCTCTAGACTGACTCTAGACTTGTCTCCCCCTTTTAGACTGTGAGCCCACTGTTGGGTAGGGACTGTCTCTATATGTTGCCAATTTGTACTTCCCAAGCGCTTAGTACAGTGCTCTGCACATAGTAAGCGCTCAATAAATACGATTGATGATATTTCAAGTGATCAGTGCTGGAACCTAAACCTCAATAAAAGTTGGCCTTTCTCTAAGAAGATTATCAGTTGATTCTAATTAATCCCTTTGAAGAGAAGCGATATCTTTGGTCAGGAATAAAATCGCAGTGCAGTGCTCTGTTCTCTAGGCTAAATCACTCATTCAGTCATATTTATTGAGTGCTTACTGTGTGCAAAGCAGTGTACTAAGCGCTGGAGTCACCTCAGTTCTCTTCATCTTTCTTTGGGAATTTTACGCTGCAGATCTGGGTGGGTCTTGATGAACCAAGGGCCAGTCCAGGGGAAGCAACGAACAGATAATAATAATAATAATAATGGTATTTAAGTGCTTCCTATGTGCCAGGCACTAAACTAAACGCTGGGGTGGATACAAGCAAATTGGGTTGGACAGAGTCCCTGTTCTACCATTTCAGTCCCCATTTTGCAGATGAGATAACTGGGATAGAAGTGAAGTGGCTTGCCCAAAGTCATACAGTAGAAAAAATGGAAAATTCTACCTTTCAAAGCCAAATGTTGAAATAGGTCCAATTGCCTCTTTGTGGGCAGAGAATGTATCTGTTAAATTGTCTTACAAAGTCTCTAGACTAAGCTTGTTGTGGGCAGGGAGTGTGTCAAATTTTTATATACAGCCTCTAGACTGTAAGCTCATTGTGGGTAGGGAATCTGTTACATTGTTATATTGTACTCTCCCAAGCACGTGGTATAGTGCTCTACACACAGTACGCACTCAACAAATCTGGCTGCCAGCTCTGTGCTGTAGTCTCTCAAGTGCTTAGTACAGAGCTCTGCACCGAGAAAGCGCTCAACAAATACCATCGATTGATGGATTGATCACCTGATTTTAGATTCTTTGTCAAGAAAGCGCAGAGAGCTGCCACATCAACATTGTCAAGCTGTGAGCTCAGACTTGCCCAAGGTCACACAGCTTCCCTTTTAGAAGGGTGACACCACATTATACGTCTTCTAGACACTGAGCCCACTGTTGGGTAGGAACTGTCTCTACATGTTGCCAACTTGTGCTTCCCAGGCGCTTAGTGCAATGCTCTGCACACAGTAAGCACTCAATAAATACGATTGAATGAATGGAAGGAGCATGGGTCTGGGAGTCAGGGGATCTGAGTTCTAATCCCACCTTGGGCAAATCACTGCCCTTCTCTATGTCTCAGTTTCTTCATCTGTAAAATGGAGATTAAATTCCTGTTATCCCTGCCCCTTAAACCATGAGCCCTGGGAGGGACAGGGACTGTCTGACATGATTATTCTGTATTTACCCCAACAATTAGCACAGTGTTAGCACATAGTAGGAAGATTGTTGTGGGTAGGGTAGGTATCTGCCTACCCTGTTTTATTGTACTCTCCCAAGCACTTAATACATTGCTCTGCACATAGTAAGCACTCAATAACTACCACTAAAGATGATATTAAGTGCTCAACAAATGTCATTGTTATTATAATGGTCAATAATAATAATCTATTACGGCAGCAGCTTCAGAATCTCCTAGCCCCTCATTCTTAGTCAAGGAGATAAATTTTCACAATGAGTCATTCCTCTGCTGAAAAGATATTATTTCAGAAAAAGGAGGAGACTTCTGCCAGGATATGATAAAAGGGCTGATAGCCATTAATCAAAAATAAAGTCAAAAGTAAAATAAAATCCAAAGACCTGTATTTTGCAAATTTTTTTTTTTTGGTAAGAGGGGCAAAGAGATATGAGTCATTTTTATTTCTCAGAACTGCAGTATTTCCTAATTATCAAACAGATTCTTTCAGCATTAAAAAGTACCAAACGATCACCAGGGAGTCACTGAGGCCCTTGGAGAATCTGACTAAATGAGTAGATGTTTGCGTTCAGAGAACCAACCGTGACTCATGACCCATTCCCCTTCCCATGGAAACAAACCTGCAAACGGTAGGTGCCTGGCCTTTGTTTTGTTTCCTTTAGTTTGTCTGGGAAGTTAGCAACGTTTCTTGGACACCTTAAGTGTCCTGAGCACTCAAGTAGATCCTGGAAGAGTGCATAGGGCACTGTCTCTACCCTCATGGAGCTGACAATGATTAACGATTAAGGTTGGATCTCTCTCCAGGAGCCAGTGGTGAAGATCTCCACGCTTATTTTAGCTACCCTCGGGCCCCATCCATTCAAGAGGGTGTGTAGTGGCTTGGCGGGGTGGGGGGGCGGAGGTGGGGCAGCGGGTCTCCTAGACTATAAACTTGTGGGCAGGGAACATGTCTACAGACTGTCATCTGTCTCCCCCTCTAGACTGTAAGCTCGCTGTGGGCAGGGAAAACATCTACCAACTCTCTTGTCTGTCTGCCCCTCCAGATGGCAAGCTCATTGTTGGTAGGGAATGTGTCTACCAACTCTGTTGTATTTTTACGCTCCTAAACACTTAGTGAGAGAAGGCAGTCCTTTGTGGTGTAATTCATGCATATGGGTCCATGGAAATTATTTGGCAACGAGTGGAAGTCCTTAATAATAGTCATTTTGGCATGTGCCAAACACAGGACTAAGTGCTAGGACAGATGCAAGATAATCAGGTTGGACACAGTCCCTGACTCACAGGGGGCTCACAGTCTGAGGGGCAAGGGAGAACAGGTATCGATCCCCATTTTACAGATGAGGAAACTGAGGCCCTGAGATGTTGAGTGACTTGCCCAAGGTCACAGAGCAGGCAAGTGATGGTAGTCCGATGATGGTCAGCATTTTCTCCCATTCCCTTCAGCTTGGTTCTCCCCCGGCCCCTCATCACACTGGTCGGACGGATTTCTTAGCTTGATCTGAATGTCCCGTCTAGGGATTTTTTCAGCCCTTGTTTTATTATGCTCACAAAAAGGCGTGAAATGTTGGCGGTGCATTTCTTGTTCTGTGGCACGGTTATTTTATTTTCTAAATCGCTGGGTTGATTTCCTCATGGCAATCCAGGCGTTTTCTCTGTCCTTTACCTGCAGTCTTGATGACTGCCTGGTAGTGTCTCTGAGACACATAATCACTCATGGTTTTCATGGATTCTTGATTTTTCAAATAGGGTTGTATGATCTTGACCCCGTCACTCCTCTGGGCCTCACTTTCCTCATCTGTAAAATGGGGATGAAATATCTGTTCTCCCTCCCTTTTAGATAGCAAGCCTCATGCAGGCCAGAGACTGTCTGATCTGATTATCTTGAATCTAACCCAATACTTAGTACAACTCTTGGCACTGATGATGCTTAAATACCACAATAATTGCTATTATTATTTATTTTAAATGCAACAGTGGTTCTGGTCGGTCGAGTTGGACACAATTGAGCCAACGTTCACAGGGCTGTAGCCGTTTCCACGGAAGGAGCATGGCCTAGTGGATAAAGCATGGGCCTGGGAGTTGGAAGGATCTGGGTTCTAATCCCTGCTCCGCCCCTTGTCTGCTGTCTGACCTTGGGCTAGTCACTTCACTTCTATGGACCTCAGTTACCTCATCTGGAAAATGGGAATTAAGCCTGTGAGCCCTATGTGGGCATGGACTGTGTCCAACCTGATTGTCTTGTATCTATCCCAGCATTTAGTACCATGCCTGGCACAGAGTAAGCACTAAATAATTACCATGATAATTATGATATCCGCCAAGGCTCACTGATAGTTGGGATGGCTTTGTTTAGGCCTTGGAGACATCAATGATGTCTTCCTCATATCTGGGAGGTGAAAAGCGGTGTTGGTGATTTAGAGTGTATTTTTTTTAAAGATATTTAAGCTCTTACTAGGTGTCAAACAATGTTCCAAGTTCTGGGGTAGATACAAGTTAGGTTGGACACGGTCCCTGTCCCTGCCCCTGTCCCCGTCTCCCCCTCGTCCCCCTCTCCATCCCCCCCATCTTACCTCCTTCCCTTCCCCACAGCACCTGTATATATGTATATATGTTTGTACATATTTATTACTCTATTTATTTTACTTGTACATATCTATTCTATTTATTTTATTTTTTTAGTATGTTTGGTTTTGTTCTCTGTCTCCCCCTTTTAGACTGTGAGCCCACTGTTGGGTAGGGACTGTCTCTATATGTTGCCAACTTGTACTTCCCAAGCGCTTAGTACAGTGCTCTGCACACAGTAAGCGCTCAATAAATACGATTGATGATGATGACATGGGGCTCACAGTCATTGTCATATTTATTGAGCACTTACTGGATGCAGAGAACTGTACTAAGCACTTGGGAGAGTAAAATATACCAATAAACAGACACATTCCCTGCCCACAGTGAGCTTACATGAATCCCCATTTTATAGCTGAGGTGACTGAGGCCCAGAGAAGTGAACAATGCTCGACACACAGCAAGCACTTAACAAATAGCCTCATTATTGTTATGCTCCCAGTCCACAAGCTAGAGGAGATAGACATTACTATAAATAAATCATTTATAATGTATGATTCATAGATAGGTACATAAGAGCTGGTATCGCTCAAGGCCACAATATTAACAAGCTCCAAACTTCTTGAGAACAGCAGCAAGTAAACTGAGAGCAGCTGTGTCAGGCTTGTTGGTCTGGTTGAAACAGTTCTTTTTCTTTTTTTCTTTTCTGGTACTTTTTTTAATGGTATTTGTTAAGCGTTTAGTGTGTGTTAGGCACTGTACTAAGCTGGGGTAGATACAAGTTAATCAGGTTGGACACAGCCCCCGTCCCACATAGGGCTCACAGTCTTAAACCCGTTTTACAGCTGAGGTAATGGAGGCCCAGAGAAGTGATGTGACTTGCCCAAGATCACCCAGCAGACAAGTGTCTGAGCTGGGATTAGAATCCAGGTCCTTCCGATTCACAGGCCAGGATTTTATCCATCAGGACATGCTACTTCTTTTCTTAAGCACTTACTAGGTGCCAAACACTGTATTCAGTGCTGGGATAGATGTAAATTCATCAGGTTAGACATAGTCACTGTTCCCCATGGGGCTCACACTCTTCATCCCCATTTTACAGATGAGGTAACTGAGGCCCAGAGAAGCTAAGTGACTTGCCCAAGGTCACCCAACAGACATGTGGCGGAGCCGGGATTAGAACCCAGGTCCTTCTGACTCCCAGGCCCGGGCTGTATCCACCAGGCCATGTTGCTTCTCTTGTTAAGCACTTATTATGAGCTATGCACTGTTCTAAGAGCTGGGGTAGGTGCAGGATTATCAGGTTGAACCCAGTCCCTCTCCCACATGGGACTCACAGTCGAAACCGGAGGGAGTAGGCTCGAATCCCTCTTTTGCAGAGGAGGAAACTGAGGCACGGAGAAGTGGCGGAGTCGGGATTAGAATCGAGGTCTTCTCCCAGGACTGTGCTCTTTCCACCAGGCTGTGCTGTTGCCATTATTAGGTGGGTGACAAATTCCATGATAGGGAGCTTCTCACTATGGTATTGACCCATTTCAGCTATCTCTTCCAAGATCTTGGCAGTCATCTGAAGTGTTTCCCTAATTCCTTACAACACTGTAGCCAAAATACCTAGTGGAGAAGCCGCGTGACCTAAGGGATAGAGCCTGGGCCTGGAAGTCAGAAGGACCTGGATTCTAATCCCGGCTCCACCACTTGTCTGCCGTGTGACCTCGGGTAAGTCACTTCTCTATGCCGCAGTTAAAATGGGGGTTAAAGCTGTGAGCCCCACGTGGGACAGGGACTGTGTCCAACCTTATTTGCTTGTATCTACCCCAGTGCTTAGTACAGTGCCTGTCACATAGTAGTCGCTTAGCAAATATCACAATTATTATTATAGTGAGAACATACTGTACTCTTCCAAGTACTTTATACAGTGCTCTGCACACAGGCGCTCAATAAATATGATTGAATGAATAAACAGGCATTTTGAGAGAACTGAGTGCATTTCATCCAGTGACCAGCAAGGAGAGCATGGTGCGATGCTTGTCCTGTGACTGGAATATTGAAATATTGTGACACTAGAACCTTATGAAGGTGTGGGAATCCTTGGGGGAATGGACATTAATAATAATAATAGTAATGATGGCTTTTGTTAAGCACTTACTATGTGCCAAGCAGTGTTCTAGGCGCTGGGGGGGATACAAGGTAATCAGGTTGTCCCACATGGGGCTCACAGTCTTCATCCCCATTTTACAGATGAGGTAATTGAGGCACAGAGAAGTGGAGTGACTTGCCCAAAGTCACACAGCTGACAAGTGGCAGACCCGGGATTAGAACCCATGACCTCTAACACCCAACCCCGGGCTCTTTCCACTGAATCACTGCTTCTCATTACATTAATTACAAAAATTACATTAGTAATTTTTTGGTCACTAAATCCTAGCCTGGAAACCCATTTTAGGTATATTAAATTCCTAGGGGATCTGCGGCTTTGGCTAGTTTGTTTTTCAATCAGTCAGTGGTATTCATCAAGCACTTACAGTGTGCACAGCACTGTACTATGCACTGGAAAGTGTATAATAGAGCTAGTAGGCATGATCCTTGCCCTCCAGGAGCATACAATCTACTAGGGAACTTCAGTCTCTATTTGTAACTGCATCTAACTAGTAGGACGAAAAAGTAAGTAAAATGTAAACTTGTTGTGAGCAAGGAACGTGGGGCTCACAGTCTTAATCCCTGTTTTACAGACGAGGGAACCGAGGCCCAGAGAAGTCATGTGATTTGCCCAAGGTCACCCAGCCGGCAAGAGGCAGATCCGGGATTAGAATCCAGGTCCTTCTGACTCCCAGGCCTGCGCTCTATTCACTAAGCCAAGCTGCTTCTCCACTGATGATAATTGTGGTATTAAAGTGTTTAGCATGTACCAAGCACTGTACTAATGCTGGGGTGGATACAAGGTATGCAGATTGGACCAGGGCCCTGTCCCACTGTGTAAAGGACAGAGAATGGATGTTTAATTCCCCATTTTACAGATGAGGAAACATTGGCCCAAGAGATTTGCCCAGGATCTCAAAGCATGCATGTGATAGGGTTAGCACCTATGTCTTCTGACTCTAGTCACCTGCTCTTTCCACTAGACAATACTGCTTCACAGCCAAAGTACTCATTCAACTATCCCCCAAGACTCTGGATCGACAAGGGCAGGCTGTGGGGGTGACGCCTTCCCACCCCTTCATCCCCATAGAGCACAAGCCTGCGTGTCGGAAGGTCATGGGTTTTAATCCCAGCAGCGCCACTTTCCAGTTGGGTGACCTTGGGCAAATCACTTGACTTCTCTGAGCCTCAGTTCCCTCATCTGGAAAATGGGGATTGAGACTGTGATCCCCATGTGAGACAGGGACTGTGTCTCCACTCCAGAGCTTAATACAGTGCCTGGCACATAGTAAACTTTTCTCATTAGGCCAAGCTGATTTGTTGTTGCATCCCAGAATATGTTCGGGACATCATATTGTACTGTACTCTCCCAAGCGCATAGCACAGTGTTCTCCACACAGTAAGCACTTAAGTACCACAGTTGTTGTTACTGACCAATAGATCTAGCTATATTTATCCATCAGGAAAAGTATAACTCTCTGGTAATTCCCTGGGAAGGCTTAACAGACCAGGATAGCTGAGGTCCAAGGTACTGCAAACATGGCTCCTCTAATGCCAACCACCTCGCTGTACCTCCATCTCATCTACCTCACCACTGACCTCTCGCCCACATTTTACCTCTGGCCTGGAATGCCCTCCTCATATCTGACAGACAACCTCTCTTCCCTGCTTCTAAACCTTATACATCTCCTCCAAGAAGCCTTCCCTGACTAAGCCCTCCTCTCTTCTCTTCCCACTCCCTTTTGTGCCACTCTTACTGGCTCCTTCACTCATCCTTTCTCCCATCCCTGCAGCACATATTTATATATCTGTAATCCATTTCTTTATATTAATGCCTGTCCCCCCTCTAGACTGTGAACTTGTAGGAAGGAATGTATCTGTTTGTTGT
This sequence comes from Tachyglossus aculeatus, assembly GCF_015852505.1. Taxonomy (NCBI): domain Eukaryota; kingdom Metazoa; phylum Chordata; class Mammalia; order Monotremata; family Tachyglossidae; genus Tachyglossus; species Tachyglossus aculeatus. Next base: position 27,545,808 of record NC_052083.1, read on the forward strand.
TATGTGCTCTCAAGGGCTTAGAACAGTGCTCAGCACACAGTAAGCACTCAATAAATATGATTGAATGAATAAATGAATGAATAAAACCCTCCCAGGAAAACTGCCCTGCAGAGTTGAGTGCTGAGGTTTGCTGCTTCTCTGGGAAGACTTCACCCCCACTTCATGTCTCCCCCTCCCACCTCACCTTTTATATTTTGAGATTGTGAGACTCCTCCTCAGGACCAAGGACCATGTCTAATTTCCCCTCCCCCCGCCTTGTAATCTTTCCCATACAGTGCTCTGCCAAGAGTAAACCCTTAATATGTCCTCTTAGTACAGAGTGCGTAAGGGTCAGGGATTAGCCACTGCCACAGTTCTAAAAATAGTTTCTACTGAAGGAATGTTTCAGTTTTCCATGAGACATTTGGCAAAGTTTACCTTGGCTTACTTTATATTTGATAGCTAGGTTTATTTTCTGTTGAGCGGCAGTGACATTTATTGTGTTTTCTGTAGCTACTTGCCTCTTTCTTTTAATGACATTTAAGTGCTTACTATGTGTCAAACACTGTTCTAAGCACTGGGAAAGATACAAGTGAATCAGGTAGGATACAGTCCCTGTCCCACATGGGCTCACAGTCTAAGTAGGAGGGAAACAGGAGAACTGAGGCACAGAGAAGTGAAGTGACTTTCCCCAAGGTCACATAGCAAGTAATTGGCTGAGTGGTATTAGAGCCCAGGTCCTCAGATTCCCAGACTTGTGCCCTTTCTCCTAGGCCATGCTGCTGCTTGTTTTCTGCTTGAGTAAACGCTGAACTGTTCTGAGGACATTGAGGGTGACAGGGTTGGGTGGAGTTGATGATGTTAAGTCACCGCACCCTCAGCCCCAAGACACTTTTGTTTTTTTCTATGGTATTTGTTAAGCACTTCCTCTGTGCCACGTTTCTTATGGGCAGGGAATGTGTTGACCAGTTCTGTTGTACTCTCTCTAGTGCTTAGTAATAATAATAATAATTATGGCATTTGTTAAACATTTACTATGTGCCAAGCACTGTTCTAAGTGCTGAGCACTGGGAAGCAGCGTGGCCCAGTGGAAAGAGCACAGGCCTGGAAGTCAGAAGACCTGGGTTCTAATCCCGGCTCTGCCACTTGTCTGCTGTGTGACCTTGGGCAAGTCACTTCACTTGAATGTGCCTCAGTTGCCTCATCTGTAAAATGGGGATTAAGGCTGTGAGCCTTTTAAGGGACAGGGACTGTGCCCAACCTGATTGTCTTGAATCTACCCCAGTGCCTAGTGCACTGCCTGGCACATGGTAAATGTTTAAGAAATAGCATTTAAAAATATTGGCTCAGCACACAGCCCTCAATAAACACCATTGATTAACAAATATGCCAATTATTATCATTGTTATTATTACCACATCAACTGTAAGCTCCTTGTGGGCAGGAAATGTGTTTATTGTACTCTCCCAAGCTCTTAGTACAGTACACTGCACACAGTAAGCACTCAATAAATACAATTGAATTGAAAGTTTGACGGATAAAAGTTGGAATGGCCAAAGTCATTTAGACCTTCCTACTTAGTGAATTCCAGGACTCCCTTCTGATTCCTCTGACAAACTCAGCTGGGCTGTGGAGATGCTACCAGCTTTGACTATAGAGGGAGGGAAAAAAAATTACGCTGTCAACCGGGTGTGTCTACTGTGTAAATAGATTACTGGAGGGGCTGGTTTTTCCAGACCGTGTTCATATATCTCCGTGTAAAGCTGTGGTGGCAGGGTAGACCTTGTGCCTGCTCTGGGAGAACAGGAGAGGAAGAAATTTTCCCCAGTCTTGTTTGTCAGGTAAGAACTACTCCTGTAAAAGGTCTGTCCTGCAGTATGTTGATAATGGGCTGTGTTACGCACTTACTGTGAGCCAAGTAATGTACTAAGCGCTGGGGTAGGCATCAGCTAGTCAGGTCAGACACAGTCGCCATCCCACCTGGGCCTCACAGTCGAAGTAGGGGGGTGAACAGGTTTGGAATCCCCATTTTACAGATGAAGAAACTGAGGCCCAGAGGAGTGAAGCGACTTGGTGCAGATCACACAGCAGGTTAGTGGCAGAGCATCTATCTGGAGGATTTCACTGGCTTCTTGAGGTGGAGTTTGGAATTACTCTTCCCACCCACCCCCCAAGCTTTACTGAAGGCCCATCTCATCCAAGAGGCCTTCCCTGACTAAGCCCCCCTTTCCTCTTCTCTCACTCCCTTCTGTGTCACCCTGATTCTCTCCCTTTATTCATCCCCCCTCCAAGTCCCTCAGCATTTATGTCCATATCTGTTTATTTATATCAATGTCTGTCTCCCCTCTAGACCCTAAGCTCATTGTGGGCAGGGAATGTGCCTGTTTATTCTTATATTGTACTCTCCCAGGTGCATAGCACAATGCTGTCTACAAGTAAGTGCTCAATAAATACGACTGATTGATTGCAGCTGATATACTTGTAATCTCTCTGCCATTTCTTCTTCTATTGCTTGCACAATTCCTAAAAATCAACCTTAGGCTAAGTTTCTTAGGCTTCTGCCTCCATTTAATAATAATTTTACTGGCTAAGGGCTGACTTTGTTTCAGTGCCTTTGCTAAGTGCTGGGACAGATAAAAGAGAATCAGATGGGACTCAGAGTCTAGGAGGGAGGGAGAATTTTATCCCCATTTTATGGATGAGGAAACAGAGGCCCAGAAAAGTTAAGTGACTTGTCTGGGGTTGCACAGCAGGCCGGGGGACTGAGCCAGGGTTGGAACCCAGGGCTTCTGACTCCCAGCCCCGTGTTTGTTTCCACTGTTCTTTGCACTAGGGCACATGGCTTCTCAGTTAATCTGGAACACTACCAATTAGGGGCAGTTCTACCATAGAATTTGGACCGTACAATTGCCACAATTATTATTTCAGGCCTGTAGCCATACCTGGGAAGTGAAATCATAAACCTGGTTCAGTTGAGTTGAAGATCCGCCTCCTCTTCTTCCAGGGAATGTCTCTCTTGTGAATGTGTCTCAGAGATACTGCGAAAGCAAGTTGGGTCTCCAAGAACACTGGCTCTCTGACTCTGTCTAAGTCTCCTTCAGCTACTCTTAACTTGTTTCCCCTGTTCTCCCTACCTCTAGCAAATCAGCCCCTCAGGAGTTTTTTAGTTGTATTTTTTTTTATGTGGTATTTGTTAAGCACTTACCATGTGCCAGCCACTCTACTGAGCACTTGGGTAAATACAAGTTAATCAGGTTGGACACGGTCCATGTCCTACAACGGGCTCACAGTCTTAATCCCCATTTTACCGATGAGGGAACTGAGGCACAGAGAAGTGAAGCGACTTCCCCAAGGTCATACAGCAGACAAGTGGTGGAGCCGGTATTAGAACCCAAGGCCTTCTGACTCCCATGCTCTTTCCATTAGGCCAGGCTGCTTTGTTGTTGCATCCCGGAGTATGTTTGGGACATTAATATGAGCCTTCTTTGGGAGGGAACAGGGCTATGAAATAGCACCCACCCCATCAGGACGATTTAATCTCTTGGTTCTGAAAGATTCCAGCATCAATGTGATTAGAGCGAGCCACCTCACTGATTCAACCCTTAGGGTGGAAGTGGTGTGACTCATTTGATGTTAGAACATCTCTGCTGGAGATGTTTTCTCGGGCATGCATGTGTATATAATTAATTTAAGCATTTGTGGCCCACCTAATAAAGCTAAATAGAAGCCGTGTGAAGAAAATTAAGAACAGTGACACAGAACATCTTGAAATTTCCCACTGTTACAATTAAATGAATAAAACAGGGCAGGAGAAAACCTTTCAGAACCACCGCTGCAAATGCTTGTTTGTAGAGCAGAAGAAAGGACTGCAAAATACAACCAGCGTAGAAAGGGTTGTGGGAATAGGTGAGTAGTGTAGCCATGAGATGATGTGGTGATATGTGTCCCCCAAACTGGCAGCAAATCCACTTTTATTTGGATGATAGAATGTCAAGTGTTGTCAGCATCCCACTTGGTAAATAGAGTCTCAGTGTGTGTGAAAAGCAGTATCATTCAGTCTCTGAACCTGTGGGGAGTTCTTTGGAAGCCTTAACACCAATCAATCGAGAATATTTATTTATTGAGCACTTACATTGTGCAGAACACTGTCCCGCAAGCTTTGAAGAGGACAACAGAATTAATAATAATTTTGGTATTTGTTAAGCACTTACTATGTGCAAAGCACTGTTCTAAGCGCTGGGGAGGATACAAGGTGATCAGGCTGTCCCATGTGGGGCTCACAATCTTAATCCCCATTTTACAGATGAGGTAACTGAGGCACGAAGTTAAGTGACTTGCCCAAAGTCACACAGCTGACAAGTGGCAGAGCTGGGGTAGGCCTGATCCCTGCCATTAAAGAGTTTACAATTTAGTAGGGAAGACAGACACTTAAGTAAATATAGGTAGGGAAAGCTATGGAGTATAAAGATGTGTACATAAGTGCTCAGTGAGGCTGGGGATTGAGTACCCAAGTAATTAAGGGCATGATAACTGGAAAACATAGTTGACACAGTCTGGAGATAAAGAGGGTGGGGAGATGAAGGAGTTGTCAGGGAAGGCTTCCTGGAGAAGATAGACTTTCAGAAGGCCTTTGCAAGCTTGCTGAAGCCAAGAGGCTGTGTCTACCAAATGGGTGGTATTGTGCACTCCCAAGCACTTAGAACAGTGCTCTGCACACAGTGAGCGCTGAATAAATACCACTGACTGAGGAGAATGGTTTTCTGCCAGATATGAAGGGGGAGTGAGTTCCAGGCCAGATGGAGGATTGCCGGTAGGGAATACATCTACCAATTCTGTTGTATCATTCTCTCCCAAGTGCTTAGTAGAGCGCCTGCACACAGTAAGCACTCAGATACGTTCGATTGATGTGAGCAAGGGGTCGACAGTGAGAGATGAATGAGGCAAAGAGAGTAGGTTGGCGTTAAAGGAGTGAAATGTAGGGGCGGGGTGGGAGAGGAAGTGAGAGCCTTATTGATTTTTTTTCTTTTTTCCTTGACTATGCAGGCTCAATCTCCAGAGTGGAGGAATTGTTAGAATATTAGTTCCTTAAAAATAGTCTCTAGCTGGAATCAACTGAAAGAATCTCTTAGAAGGGTGGGACAGACCACTTTCAAAGGCTGAGCTGCCCAGGGGGCTCAGGGTTTATGGTAGGGGTACAGCAGCATGGTGTAGAGGATAGAGCACAGGCCTGGGAGTCAGAAGGTCGTGGGTTCTAATCCCGGCTCTGCCACATCTGCTGTGTGACCTTAGGCAAGTCACGTCACTTCTCTGGGCCTCAGTTACCTCATTTGTAAAATGGGGATTGAGACTGTAAGCCCACATGGGAGAGGGATTGTGTCCAACCTGATTTCTTTGTATCCACCCCAGCACTTAGTATAGTGCCTGGCACATACTTAACAGAGACCATTCTAGGCCCAGTGGACCCTCCAATTCCAGGTAGAAAAAGCCCCAGTTGATCAATAAATGGAATTTATTGAGCACTTATTGTGTGCAAAGCGCTGCACTAAGCAGTTTGGAGAGTACAACACAACAGAGTTGGTGGGCACATTCCCTGCCCACAGTGAGCTGCTAGTCTAGAGGGGTCAGACAATTCCCAATGTTTTTTTTTTTTTTAATTTGTGCCCGGAATGTGCTTTAATAGTAATAATTATGGTACTTGTTAAGCTCTTAGTATGTCAAGCACTGGGGTAGATAAACGTTAATCAGGTTGAAAACAGTCCCTATCCCACATGGGGCTCACACTCTTAATCCCCATTTTACAGATGAGGGAACTGAGGCACGGAAAAATTAAGTCACTTTCCCCAGGGCACACAGCAGACATGTGGCAGAACCAGGCTTAGAACCCAGGTCCTTCTGACCACCAAACCCATGCTCTATCCACTAAGTCACGCTGCTTCTCTGATGTTGGAGATTCCAGGGTCCACAGACAATAGATTACATCTTTGCCAAAGGGTCTTCCAAAGAAACCAACTTAAATCTATAAAGTAATGTTCCCTTTGATGTATTGGGCAAATGGTCTTTTTTTTATCTTAAGTGCTTCTGTGTGTCATACAATGTTCTAAGCACTGGGGGTAGATAAGTGAATCAGATTGGACACAGTCTGTGTCCCACATGGGGCTCACAGTCTAAGTAGGAGGGAGAACAAGAGAACTGAGGCATGCAGAAGTGAAGTAACTTGCCCAAGGCCACACAGTAAGCATTGGGTAGAGCCGGAATTATAACCCAGGTCCTCTGCCCCCCAGGTCCATGGTCTTTCCACTAGGCCATGCTTCCTCTCATATGTGGGCAGGGAACGTGTTTGCCAACTCTGTTCCATTGTACTCTCCCAAGCAATTAGTACAGTACTCTGTGCATAATAATAGATCAGTAAATACCGTTGATGATGATGTCTAAGTGTGTGCATTCTGTGTGCGCACATGCAAATCTCTACTACGCTTTACCAAGGAGCAATGTGGTCATCGATTTCCTCATCCCCATACCACGCAACACATTTCAAAAGTTTTTAATAGGGATCAGATAGATGATAGTTGATAGGAAAAATGACTATTCTTGCAAAGCTCATATTCTATGTCGGATCTAGTTATTCGACTTCAATTTCACTCTCCATTCTCACTGGAAAAAAATAGCACAAAGGAAAACAAGCCGAACCCATTCCTCTAAAATCCAGGGAAGTCAAATCTGCCACAAGAAGAAAGAAAATCTGTTTTTTACTGCCAAGCAGAATCTATACTACTTCAAAAATCTAATCTGCTGTTATCAATTCACTCCTTGCTTTAACTCTCATTGAGCCTGGTACTGCTTAGTCCGTGATTCCAACTAACAAAAGCAACTGCTTTCTTTTTCTTTTTATTGCACTTCATTTTGAAGTTTGTAGTCTCCTGTTGCAATTTTTGTAACCAATGGGAGGAATAAGTGATAGAGCTGATATCTCTCAATCAATGGTATTTACTGAGCACTTAGTGCATGCAGAGCACTGTACTAAGCACTTGGGAGAGAACAATAAAACAGAGCTGGTATACACATCCCCTGACCATAAGGAGCTTATATCTTGTTTATCTCACAGATCCTGCATTTTATCAGTGGGGAAAGATAGCAGACAGTCACTTGCCAGATTTAGAGGTTTAATATTGACAAGATATATACAGACAACTCTAAAGCCATCCTTTCTATTTGAAGAAAACACCTCTTTTAGTGAAGTTAAGAGTAGCAGCTTGGCCTAGTAGTTAGAGCACAGGCTTGGGACTCAGAAGGACCTGGGTTCTGATCCTGGCTCCTCCCAATTGTCTGCTGTGTGACCCTGGGCAAGTCGCTTCACCTCTCTGGGCCTCAGCTCCTTCATCTGAAAAATGGGGATTAATACTGTTAGCCCCATCTGGGACAGGGACTACGTCCAACCTGATGACCTTATATCTACCCCCAGCATTTAGTACAGTGCCTAGCATATAGTAAGTGCATAACACATTCCACAATCATTATTATTATTGTAATTAGGGGCTAAGGATGAATCAGTCCAGTGGGGAACTGTCAAGTGAAGGAGAACAGGGTTTTGCGGAGTCGGGGTGGTCTCTGGCTTTTGATTGAGAAAAGGTGCAGCATGGGGAATGAACTGGTTTACAGTTACTGCTGCTGCCCTGAACCACATAAACCCTAGTTATCAGTTTATAACCAGACAGTGCTCCCCAGTTATAACCTTCCTGGGTATACAATGGGTATTATTGCATAGCTAAACCCAGGTTCACCTTTCATGGTTGCACTTGGAGAGTTTCTAGTACTCTACCAGTCTCAACTATGGGAGGGAGAGTCAAGCAGAGGAATATCCATTCCATTCCTAGCTTGGGCAGTGGCTAGTGAGTGGAAGGCAATCTGCTACAAGTCAAAGCTCACTCCTGCTGGGCAGCAGCAGCAGCAGCATGGGAGAGAGTCGAGGACGGAGACTCGGGTTTACTGCACAGAAGGAGGCAGTGGTAAACTTCTTCCAGATTTTTACCAAGAAAACTCTCTGGATCCACTACCAGAACGATTGCAGATGGAGGTGGGGCGTTCTGAGAGAGATGTGTCCATTTCATGGCTGTGGGTCGGACACGACTTGACAGCATAAGACAATGACAACAACAACAACAAAACCCAGGTTGGAGGAAATAAAGCTACTGTGGTCTTTGAAAGACCAAATGACTCAACTTAGATTAGCATATTTGGGACACATCATCGGGAGGACTCATTCTCTGGAGAGGCTAGAGAGAAGTCCAGGGAAAATGTGAAAGAGACAGGACAGAGGCATGGGAGAGAGTCAGGGCAGAGACTCAAGTTGGCTGTGTGGAAGAAGGCAATGGTAAACCACTGCCAGATTTTTTTTACCAAGAAAACTCTCTAGATCCACTACCAGAACAACTGCAGATGGAGGTGGGGCCTTCTGGGAGAGTCTATGGAGTTGATATGGGTCGGACACGACACGACAGCGTAAGACAAGACTCGATATGAATCAGAAACGACTCGGCAGCATTTGATAATTATAATATCCCAGTTTACAGTCAAGTTGGGAATACTGCTCCTATGTTTAATACCTTTTTTTCCCCTCACGGTATTTAAGCTCTTACTATGTGCCAGGCACTGTGTTAAGTGCCTGGCTAGATCCAAGCTAGTCAAGTTGGACACAGTCCATCTCCCAAATGGGGCTCACAGTCTTAATTCTCATTTAACAGATAAAGTAATCGAGGCATGGAGAAGTGATATGACTTACCCAAGGTCACACAGCAGACAAGTGGTAGAGCTGGGATTTGAATCTAGGTCCTCTGACTCCCGGGCCCGTGCTCTATCCACTAGACCACACTGCTACCATATCCCAGGGTACAACCAACATGGAGATACAAATGATGTTGTGAGGCAAGTTACCCTGGGTTGTAACCAATTTGAAGATGCAGTTTGTATTGTGTGGTAATTTGTCCCAGGTTACAGTCAAACTGGGGGTGCAGAGAAGAAGCATTGCCTAGGGGATAGAGCCCAGGCCTGGGAGACATCTGGACCTAGGTTCTAATCCTGGCACTGCCACTTGTCTGCTGTGTGACCTTGGCCAAGTCACTTCACTTCTCTGTGCCTCAGTTACTGCATCTGGAAAATGGGGATTAAGACTGAGAGCCCCAGGTGGAACTGGGGCTGTGTCCAACCTGATTTACCTGTATCCAGCCCGGTGCTAAATACAGTTCCTGGCACAGAGTAAGTGCTTAACAAATACGATCATCATCATGATCATGTGAGGTGTTTGCCAGCCAGCTACACAACCACAACCCTCAGTAGGAATCAAATGGAAAAGTCATAGTAAAGCAGGTTTTTTGTGCTTTTGTAATGGTTTGATTTTGTGGTGGTTGTGTGATGACAGCACACATCTGTTTCAGGAGGTAATAAAAAAAAGAAATCTCAGTAGATCATAATATGATTTTTTTAAGTTAAGCTCTGTTCCTCCCTCGTTCTTCTGTTTTAGTCTGAAAATGGTTTCTCCATTTTAACTATCAAAATCCATCTCTCCTTCCCATTAAAATGTTCAAATAATAAAGACTCAAGTAACTAGACTGTAAGCTCACTGGGCAGGGAAAATGTCTACCAGTTCTGTTATATTTTGCTCTGCCAATGGTAAGCGCTCAATAAATACCATTGCCTGATTGATTAAGCATCAGAATAGAGTTTGATTTATATTGCTTCATCCCATTGGACATTCTTCTATTAAACCATGGTGGGATTATTGATGAACTACATTTCAAGTACCGCACAATGGATTAGGATCTATTTGGCCACACTCTGTCTCTAGGGTCAAGCATTTTACTTCTAAGTGCCACCAATGATTTTGTTTTCATTGTTGTTTTGTTTGAATTAGTTGTTGAAATCAAATCTCTGTATGGCCATCAAATTTATTATGCGAAACATTTTGATTAGCCTATCATGATTGTTTTTGAACATGCTATTAAACAGCTAATGAAGATTGTGAAACGCACTGTGGAAGCCCCAAAACTCCATAAAAATGCTCTTGTTTTCCCTAAATACATTAGCATCATATTTCTAAATAGTGACCAACTTAGGAAAAATAGAAAGAGGGTTTTTCTTATGGGAATCACATGATTTCAGTCTTTTCATTAGCATGTATTCATACGGGAGTGGACAACAAATACTGATTTCTAAGCTCCTTGAGGGCAAGGTTCATCATCAATCGTATTTATTTAGCACTTTCTATGTACAGAGCACTGTGCAAAGCGCATTATGTAGCTATCAGTATACCTAGCCCATGATTTTTATTGAGTGCTTACTGTGAGCAGAGTATATACGAACTCTATTTTACTGTACTCTCCAAAGCGCTTAGCACAGTGTTCTAATAATAATAATGATTGTGATATTTAAGCACTTGCTATTTGCCAGACACTGTACTATATGCTGGAGTGGGCACAAGGAAATCGGGTTGGACACAGTCCCTGTCGCACATGGGGCTCACAGTCTTAATCCCTATTTTATAGAGGAGGTAACTGGGGCACAGAGAAATGAAATGACTTGCCTAAGGTCACATCGCAGGCAAGCGGTGGAGCTGGGATTAGAACCCAGGTGATCCTTCTGACTCTAAGGCCCGGGCTTTATCCACTAGGCCCTCAGTGAATGTCATTGATCAATTACTCTTTATATTTCTTTCTTCCTCTTGCTATCTTTAAAGTCTTTCTTTTGACTTCCAGTATTTTTCTTGAATATTTTACTCACTGCATGACCCTTTTAGAAGGAGAGGAGGAAAGGAGCAAAAACCCAGTTTTCTTTGGTTCTCAGCACCAAGTTCCCCCTCTAGACTGTGAGCTAGTTGTGGGCAGGGAATGTGTCTGTTTAGTACAGTGCTTTGCACACAGCACTCAATAAATACGATTGAATGAATGAATGAGAGTTCAAGTTCCCTAAGAGAGCCCTGATGGCAGTTACTGGTCCTTCCTGGAAGCCCCCTGTGCTCTTGCTTTGAAAGCTCGTTGTGGGCTGGGAATGTGTCTGCTTACGGTTATATTGTGCTCTCCCAAGAGCTTAGTACAGTGCTCTGCACCCAATAAATGCTCCATAAGGATGATTGAATGAATCATATGCAACTGAAGCTCTTGAGGTGATTTCACTTTGTTAGCGCATGAACATTTAAACATAGGCTCTCAAAGGATTTCCTCTGCGGCCAAGTACCACTCTCTAGCACAGTCACATTCCATCTGCTCCAGAGAAATATCTTAGACTGTGAGTCCTCTGGGGGCAGAGACTGTGTTCAACCCGCTTACCTTGAAACTCTCTACCTAAGTGCTAAGGACAGTGCTTGACACACAGTAAGCATTTAGCACATACCATTATTATCATAATATTTGACTTAGTTTCTCCTCACTGGTTGGAGGAAGTGAGGGAGTATCTCCCTCGAGTGGTTGAGAACATCACGGTTGGCAAGTCGAATGGATGAAGCCAAGAAGCCTTCCCTCACTAAGCCCTCCTTTCCTCTTCTCCCACTTCCTTCTGCATCACCTTGGCTTACTTCTTTTATTCATTCCCGTTCCCAGCCCTAAAGGACTTTTGTACATATCTGTACTTTTATTTATATTAATGTCTGTCTCCCCATCTAGACTGTAAACTCATTGTGGATAGGGAATGTGTCTGTTATAGTGTACTCTCCCAAGCGCCTAGTACAGTGCTCTGCACACAGTAAATGCTCAATAAAGGCAATGGACTGAGTGAAGATGTGATGTTTATACACAAAAATTGGGACTGGGGATTTATTGATGGTATTTAAGCATTTACTATTTGCCAGACACTGTGCTAAGTGCTGGGGTACATACAAGCTAATCTAGTTGAGCACAGTCCATGCTTCACTTGGGGCTTGCAGTCTTAATCCCCCATTTTACAGATGAGGTAACTGAGACCCAGAGAAGTGAAGTGACTTGCCCAAGGTCACACAGCAAACAAGTGGCAGAGGTGGGATTAGAATCCAGGTCCTTCTGGTTCCCAGGCCTGGGCTCTAGCCACTAGACCACAGCTGCTTCTCCAGAACTTTTGTTTTGGGTCAGCGTGCTATTGTTTTAAGAATACTAATTTTTATTATTGCTTCAAGTGCTTACTACGAACTTAGCATAAGAGTAGATATAATAATTGTGGTTTTTGTTAAATACTATATGTACTAAATGTACTTAGTATACTAAGGGAAGCAGCATGGCTTGGTGGAAAGAGTACAGGTTTAGGAGTCAGAGGTCATGGGTTCTAATCCCACCTCTGCCACTTGTCAGCTGGGTGACTTTGGGGAAGTCACTTAACTTCTCTGTGCCTGTTATCTCATTTGTAAAATGGGGAATAAGACTGTGAGCCCCATGTGGGATAACCTGATTACCTTGTACCTATTCCAGTGCTTAGAACAGTGCTTGGCACATAGTAAGTGCTTAACAAAAACTGTCATTATTTAATTAATTTCTAAACACTGGAATAGATAGTAGATAAGATCATCAGGGCCATAGGGTGCGCACAGTCTATGTATGAGAAAGAGCAGGTATTGAATCCCCATTTTGCTGATGAAGGAACTAAGGCACAGAGGAAGCAAAGTGACTTGCCCAAGGTCACATAGCAGGTTATCAGACTGGACATAGTCGCTGCAGCACAAAGAGCTCGCGATTCATCTTAGCCTCATTCTATATGTGAGGAAACAGAGGCCCAGATCAATTAAGTTACTTGCCCGAGGTAACTCAGCAACCCAATGGCAAAGTCAGAACTACCACTTTCCAATCCTGTGTTCTTCCCACTAGGCCTTCATGTCCTCCCCAGATTTGGCCTCAAACATTTTCACGTGCTGATAGGCTAACACCTTCCGATTCATATTCTTCCTTTATTTTTCCTTTAGGAACCAGACAAAACAGGACCAGATGTATGAGCTGAAGCCTTGTGAAGAGTTGAAGTGAGACAGTACCTCTGGACCTGTTTCCTGCAGCCAGCAGGACTCTGAAGAATCGCTCGATCTTCTCCTGACGAAATAATAATGGGTGTTTTGGAAAGCAGTCCTAGGGACTTCATTTTCCTGCTCAGGCTGGAGAAATTCCTGAACACCATTGGCATCTCTCCATGAACTCCAAAAAGGGTGTCCTGTTGAAGTGAGCAAGGGCCACTCTGAGATTCAAGGAAAAACAGCTGAGCTTCCAACAGATTCGACCTCGGAAAGAACTGACCCTCAGTCACCATGTCGAAGAACTTGGAAATCATCAACTTGTCATTTTTGTTGGAGCACGAGAAGGAAACGATCCTGGGTGTGTTGAAGAGAGATGAATATTTGAAAAAAGTCGAAGATAAGAGGATCAGGTAAAAACCTTTCATCTATTCTCACTTTATCATTAGCGTCTCAAGTCAGAAGAGTGTTGTTGAGTGAAATGTCAATAATTTGACTTCTTTATTGCTCAGAGGGCTGAGAAGCAGCTTTGGGCTCTTTCTTTTGGTCTAGTTGGTCTAGGGTATTAGGGGATTGGAATTTGTGTGTTTGGAAGAGTGCTGGGTAACTAGCTTCAGGAAGAGGACTGGTTTTGCAGAATGGGATGATAGAATCCAAATTAGTGTCCTTTCTGGCAATCATTATCGGATTTCCCTTCCCTTTCCCATCAACCCATCCCAATGAAAAAGCCGATGGCATGCCAATCAATGGTATTTGAGCGCTTAACTATGTGCAGAGCACTGCACTCAGTGCTTGGGAGAGAACAATACAACAAAATTAGCAGACATGTTTTCTACTCACAACAAGCTTACAGTCTAGAGGGGGAGGCAGACATTAATATAAATAAATAAGCAATTTATAATTCATTCAATCATATTTAGTGAGCACTGTACTAAGCACTTGGCAGATTACAATACAACAATAAACACCGAATTTATAGTCTAGAGGGGGAGACAGACATTAATACAAATTAATGCAATTAATGTGAATAAATACAATTGACTGAGGGAGGGATCGTGTCCAACAATGCTATTGTATTCTCCCAAGTGCAGCACATGTTCAGTAAATATCATCAATCGATTGATTGATTAGACATGATTCTTGCCATCGTGGAGCAGGGGCAGTGATGAAAGAAAAATGGTGGGAAGAAGGGAGTTATTTCTGCAGGGTGAAAACTAGCCGTAATGACCAAGAGGACTTCTACATGAGGGATCCTCTTTTTTTTTTCTTCTTTTAGTGGGATTTGTTAAGTGCTTACTAAGTGCAAGGCACTCTTCTAAGCGCTGGGGTAGCTAAAAGGTAATTAGGTTAGTCAAAGGCACTGCTCCACATGGAGCTCACAGTCTGTCGGAGGAAGGAGGATTTAATCTCCATTTCACAGATGAGGTAGTCGAGGCACAGATAGGTGAAGTGACTTGCCCAGGGTACACTGTGATCAAGTGGCAGAGCTGGGATTAGAACCCTGGTCCTCTGACTCCCAGGCCCGTGCTCTTTCCACTAGGCCACACTGTTTCTCTTTATGTTGGGTGAAAGGTAAAAAGATAATAATAATAATGATAGGGGTATTAAGTGGCTACTATGTGTCCAAGGGGTGTTAGGTAAAATATAAATGGATTGAACAGATTCCCTAAGCCAAATGAGGCTCACCATCTAATTAGAAGGGAAAACAGGTTTACAGATGGGAAACTGAAGCCCACAGAAGTTATGACTTGCCCAAGGTCACAAGCAGGAAAGTGGTGAAGCCGAGAATAGGACTCAGGTCTTCTGATTCCATAATAATAATAATAGCAGGTACTAAGTACTTTCTATGTGCCAAGCACTGTCCTAAACTCTGGGGAGGTTACAAGGTGATCGGGTTGTCCCACAGGGGCTCACAGTCTTAATGATGATGATGATGGCATTTATTAAGCGCTTACTATGTGCAAAGCACTGTTCTAAGCGCTGGGGAGGTTACAAGGTGATCAGGTTGTCCCATGGGGGGCTCACAGTCTTAATCCCCATTTTGCAGAGGAGGTAATTGAGGCACAGAGAAGTTAAGTGATTTGCCCAAAGTCACACAGCTGACAGTTGGCGGAGCTGGGATTTGAACCCATGACCTCTAACTCCAAAGCCCGTGCTCTTTCCACTGAGCCACGCTGCTTCTCAGTTATGACATTAAGCGCTTACCATGTGCCAAGCCCTGTACTGAGCACTGATCTTTTCATTGTTTCCATGATCATGTGATTGTTTGGTAACCATCTCAATGAACCCACATGTATGATTGACTGAGAAGGAACTGGCAAATACACAACAATAATAATAATAATAATAGTGGTACTAAAGTGCTTACTATGTGCCAGGCACTGTACTAAGCACTGAGGTGGATAGTCATTCATTCATTCAATTGCATTTTTTGAGTCCTTATTGTGTGCAGAGCACTGTACTAAGCACTTGGGAGAGTACAACACAACAATAAACAGACCCATTCTCTCTGAGCTACAGTCTACAGGGTGGGAGACAGACATTAATATCAATAAATTACAGGTATGTACATAAGTGCTGTGGGGCTGGGAGTGGGAGGAGAATGAAAGATATAATGAACTGGGTTGGACACAGTCCCTGTCCCACATGGGGCTCCCAGTCTTAATTCCCATTTTACAGATGAGGGAACTGAGGCATAGAGAAGTTAAGTAACTTGCCTAAGGTCACACAGCAGTCAAGAGATGGAGCTGGGATTAGAACCCAGATCCTTCTGACTCCCAGGCCCGTGCTTTATCTTCTAGGCCATGCTATTCCTATATTGGAATATATAGGAATATTGAGAGCATTCATGAGTGTATATCCAGGATGGATGAATAGATTGTATTTCTCGAGCGCTTACTGGGATCTGGAACTTCACTCATTCTATACACAACCTGCGATCGAATGCTCACGGCAGCTATACTTGGAGCTAAAGGGAACTTCGTAAGCGAGCCGTAAGATTGTTTCCTTACACCTGCAGAATACTGAATTGTGAAGGAGTGTATATAACACTTGGATACTTTGCTTGAAAATGCATTCACATTTGTCTTGATTGATGCTAATGCCGTCATTAAGATCCCAGAGTTCTTGTTTCAGCCCCTCAGAGATATTCAATCAGTGTTGAAGTACGGAAAGCTCCGATCTCCTCATCTTCTGAGTTCTCCGGGCCTCGAATATGAATGACGGTTACATTTGGAGTTTTGGTCTGGCCATAAATAAAAACTAAATTTTCAGAACACTGGCAAAATTTAAAATTCAGTACTTTTAGAGGAAGCGGGCTTAATTAATCTGTTTTAATGGAACTCGAACAACCTCTTATTTCAGGACACAATCCGTTTACAAGTGACAGGTTCTTGCTCCAGTTAACACTGCATAATAACAACGTAGGTCACTTGTTGCAGACACATTTTTCTTCTGAAATACAATATAATTTTAATTTTGCAACTATTCCATTGTTCTCTCCTATCTTTCTTTTCTTTTTCTCCTCTTTCTCTTTGGTTACTTCCCCCTCCCCAGTAGAGGAAACATAATTGTCTAGCAGAGGGCACCCAAAGCTCCCATATATAAATAATATTTAGTTTTATGTTTGGTTTATTTATAGCTTGCTTGTGATAGCCCAGAAAAGGCAGTTAGGCTTTCAGTAATATTTGTTTGATAATGATGATAATTGTGGCATTTAATCACTTACTGTGTGCTAAGCATTGGGGTCGATGCTGTTGGGTAATGTGAAGATCCTTTTGCTTTCTTTCCCTCTCTTTCTGAACCCCAGAATCGGAGTTTGGAGTCCCCCCCGCCGCTCCACTTTATTCCCCAACCCCGTGTTGGGGCAAGTTGGTAAGCTCTTTATAGGCATGGAACGTGTCTACTAACGCTGATCTTTTGTATTCAGTCATATTTATTGAGTGCTTACTTTGTGCAGAGCTCTGTACTAAGCACTTGGAAAGTACAATTCAGAAATAGAGACAGTCCCTGCCCACACCAGGCTTATACTCTCCCAAAAGCCTAGTTCAGTGCTCTGCACACAGTAAATGCTCAATAAATGCCAATCATTGATTGATGCAGATTTGCTCCAAAGACACCCTGCGACCAGAACAAAGGAGTTAATTTGCATTTGTGAACCAAGATCTTTAAAATCTCATTCCCAG